>NC_067441.1:3668651-4877401 GCF_009764475.1 Pristis pectinata
CCCTGCACTAACCCCACAATCTCCTTAATCTCCCAAAATTCCGTCGATCCCCGTTGTGGGCGTATTTGCTGGCCGAGTCTCTCTTGGGCGGAGGAATCGCCAGACTTGCCACCCTCTGGGTGACGAAAACTACCCCCCCCCCCGCCCCCCCCACCACGTCAGCCCCCTCATTCTGGGACCCCCTGGTTCCAGAAACCTCCTCCCATCCCAACCTGATGACCCCCCCCCCCCCCCCAGCGATATTCCCAGTCTGCGCAACGCTGTACAGGCCCCAGGACAGGAGGAGGCCGTGGGTGTGACCCAACAGGACGGAGCTGGGGAGGGGGGGTCAGGGAGCAGGAGGCGGGAGGGTGTTAGGCGTCGGCCTCCCTGCCTGGCTCCCAGCGTTGTGTCTGGGGCTGTAATTGGCCTGAACTCTTCCCAGATCGGACATGCCAGCGGACAAAACATTTCCTGTTGTTCTGTCCCGGCTGTCTGGGGTTAGGGAAGTGAGGGGGGTGGGGGTGGGGGCGGGGGCGGGGGTGGAGGAGGGGAAATGGACGGGAGGAGTCACAGGCCTTCATTCCGTCCCTCTGGGCCTCCTGAAACGCAGATCTGAGGCAGGGAGGGTGAACGGGATCCTCCTGCCTGCTCCTCCCCCCTCAGCGGCGCTCTCCACCCCGCAGTCTGCGAGCTGCCCCGACAGTGGCTCGTGGTCCAGGGTCCCGGGCCCAGGATTGGGAGGGTGGGGAGGTTGGAATTGGGTCGAGGTCGCACTCCGTACTCAGCCCTTTCTCTCTCACCCTTCCCCACTCTCCTGATTATTCCCGGCAGGAGGAATCCATCCCGGAGCTGGAGATCGACGTGGACGAGCTGCTGGACTTGGCCAGCGACGAGGAGCGAGCCGCCAGAGTGAAGGTGAGTTTGCCTGTGGACCCGGCGGGGCCCGCTCCCCCTCAACCCACAAGACAAAGGAGCAGAAGTCTGCTCCATGAGCTAAACTAAAACTATTCCTATCCAGCCCCAATTCCCGGCCTTTTCCCCATATCCCTTGATACCCTGACTAATTAGATACCTACCAATCTCCTCCGTAAACACCCCCAATGATGGGGCCTCCACTGCTGTACGTGGCAAGGAATTCCATAAATCCACAACCCTCTGGCTAAAGAAATTCTCCTCATCTCTGTTTTAAACCAGTACCCTCTAATTCTAAGACTGTGCCCTCTGGTCCTGGATTCACCCACCAGGGAAACAGCTGAGCCACATCTACTCTGTCCAGTCCTTTCAACATTCGACGTGTTCCTATGAGGTCCCCTCTCATTCTTCTGTACTCCAGTGAGTACAGTCCAAGAGCCGACAAACGCTCATCATACGCAAGCCCTTTCATTCCGGGAATCATCCTCGTAAATCTCCTCTGAACCCTCTCCAACGTCAGCACATCCTTCCTAAGATGTGGGGCAGAATAGGCCCTGCGGCCCACCCTAATCCTTCTGCCTGCACAATATCCGTCTCCCTCCATTCCCTGCACATCTATGGGCCTCTTAAACCCCTCTATCGTACCTGCCTCCACCCCCACCCTGGCAGCACATTCCAGGCACCCACCGCTCTCTGTGTAAAAAAAACTTGCCCCGCACATCTCCTTTGAACTTTCCCCTTCTCAGCTTAAGTACATGCCCTCTGGTATTAGAGATCCCAACCCTGGGAAAAAGATACCGGCTGTCTACCCTATCTATGCCTCTCACAACCTTATAAACCTCTATCAGGTCTCCCCTCAGCCTCCGCCGCTCCAGAGAAAACCCAAGTGTGTCCAACCTCTTATAGCTCCTGCCCTCTGATCCAGGCAGCATCCTGGTGAACCTCTTCTGTACCCTCTCCAAAGCCTCCCCATCCTTCCTGTAATGGGGGTGACCAGAACTGAATGCAATACTCCAGATGCAGCCGAACCAATGTTTTATAAAGTTGCAACATAACTTCCCGGCCCCTGAACTCAGTGCCTCGACTAATAAAGGCAAGCGTGTCGTACGCCTTCTTTACCACCCTATCGACCTGTGTGGGAGCTCTGAGCTTGGAGCCCAAGGTCTCTCTGGCCAGGGTAAACGCCCTCCCGTGCCCCAAAGACATGCAGGTCAGTGGGTTAAATTGGCTGCTGTAAACTGTCCCCTGGTGTGCAGTTGGGGTGCTCTTGAGAGAGAACTCGACTGAAGGGCGATGTCAGTGGAAGCCCCTCCCTGGCGACTCAGACTAATTTCTCACCCCGCACCCCAACCCCCGTCGCCCCCGCTATCCGAGCAGTAACTAACCTTCCTTCTCCTCCTCCCCACAGGACCTCCTGATCGACTGCTACAAACCAACTGACGTGAGTATATTCTAAGTCTTGAAATGGGGTGGGTGGGGTGGGGGAAGAGCCAACAGATAAAATCTGGGACCCCTTCCCTTCCCACAACCCCCCCCCCCCCCCACCCCCAGGTTCAGGGCAAGAGATCCGGTTGGAGGTGGGGATGAGGAGTTGGGGGGGAGGGGGGGAAGACTTCAGAAGGTTACGAGGGTGCCTTTCTGCATTGCCTGTGGCGTCCCAAGTCTGGCGTGTCGGGGAGGGAAGGGGGGGGCACCCTGTGGCCAGTCTGTGCACAGCAAGAGCCCACTTCTTGCTAAGGGTGAAGCTTGGCCAGACGTGGTGGGGGGAAGAACACCCAAATTAGGGGCAGGGAGGTCACAGTGACTCGATCCTGCTCGATGAGATCTCGGTCAATCTATTCAATGCCTGCAGTTCCACATTCCCGCTGGATATTTAACCCCACCTTACCCTCACCCTCACTTATCTACCTCTGGTCCCGTTGCCCTCCGAGGATGAGAGCTCCAGAGACCCCGGTTCGATCCCGACCTCCGGCGCTGTGTGTGTGTGTTGTGGAGTTTGCACCTTGTCCCTATGGGTTTAACCCCCGGGTGCTCCGGTTTCCTCCCACATCCCAACGACGTGCGGGGTTAATTGTCCCGCAGTGTATGGGTGAGGGGTGGAATTCCGGGAGGGGGGAGCTGTAGGGTGAATAAAATGGGATGGGTGTATATAGGTGGCTGAGGGTCAGCACAGACTCAGTGGGCTGAAGGGTCTGGTTCCTGGCCCACGGAGATTTGGATCACAAGCTAAAGGTGGCCCCCCCCCCCACCCCCCCCCCCCCCCCCCCCCCCCGGTGCTGGGTTTTCCCACAAGGGGACACATCCCCTTCCGGATCTCGGACCCTTCCCACTCTTCCCAAGACCTTGCATGGAACCTCTCCTGCTCAGCCGCCAGGGAAGAGGAGCCAAACCCCACGGCCCAGAGGGAGCAGCTCGGAAGGGCCCAGAGTACGTCCAACTATGGAGAGAAGCAGAGGTGGTCCTGAGGCTCAGGGAGGCTGGAAAATAGATCGGAAGGGACCCCCACCCCCCACTGGAAGGGTGGGCTGCAGGAAGTGGTGGGACTGGGAGCTGCTCCTGGGCTGGGCTGGGGGATTGTCCTGGACTCAGAGAGATACAACAAGGAAGGAGGCCCTTCGGCCCACTGAACGTGATGACCCGCACCCACCCATTTACACTCGTCCTGCTTTGTTCTCCCCTTGTTCCCATCAATTACCCCCTAGTTTCTACCCCTCACCCACACACTGGGGGTGGGGCAATTAACCCACCAAGCCCACATTGGGATGTGGGAGGGAACCGGTCACAGGGAGAATGTGCAAACTCCACACACTCTCTCTCCCTCTCACACACGCACACACACACACACACACACACACACACACACACACACACACACACCCCACACTCTCTCACACACCCCACACTCTCTCTCACACACACACACACACACACACACGCACACCCCACACTCTCTCACACACACCCCACACTCTCTCTCACACACACACACACACACGCACACCCCACACTCTCTCACACACACCCACACTCTCTCACACACACCCCACACTCTCTCTCACACACACACACACACACACGCACACCCCACACTCTCTCACACACTCCCCACACACTCACACACACCACACACACACACACACGCACACCCACACTCTCTCACACACACACAGCGCCGGAGGTCGGGATCGAACCCGGGTCTCCGGCGCAATGAGGCGGCGGCTCTACCCACTGCCACCCTCATCTGGTCTGCGGGGCTAAATCTACCAGGGGAAGCTCCACAAATTGGGAGCGTTTCCTGGAAAACTAGGTTGAGGGAGGTGGAGGGAAGGGCGTTTTGACGCAGCGCTTGGGAAGCAGGAAGGATTCTGGACATTCCCATTGATGGGCAAGGGGGGGCTGGGTTAATTACAAGGGGAGTCAGATGGTGGCGAATGGCAGGAGGGGTGAATGGTCTCGTTGTGCTGGTTCCTGGGGCAGGGAGGGTGCTCGGGATGCGGCTCCATCTAACTTGTGGCTCTCTCTCTCTCTCTCCCCTTTTATTCCAGGAGTTTGTGAAGGAATTCTGAGCCGAATTCAAGGCATGCAGAAATTTAACACGCCCCAAAAATACAGCCCTCACCAGCCGAAGTGAAGGGGCAGGGGTGTGCTGGTGGCGGGGTGGTGGGGGGGGACTTGGAATGGGACGGATTGGGGATAGAGGGTGGGGAGGGGAGGGGTGGGGGCGGGGGGGGGGCTGGGGTGAGGTATTGGTGGTGGGACGTGAAGCAGAAGCACAACAGAAGCCCACAGGACTGGGCTCCTGAGGTTACTGGTGGAATCTTCCCATTCCCACACACACTGGCCCGGGAACGCCAGGGAAGGCCGTCATTTCTTCCGCTAATTCAGTGCCTCCTGTTTACGCCCGGAGGGTGTTATTTTTGCTGTAATTAATTTTATTAACGTGTAAACTGGTGGTTTTTTATATATATGAAAATGAATTAAAAACCTTTAGTTTAAAAAAAAGAGGAAGTGAAATCGGGAGTGAATCGGAAGCCAGATTTGCCTTGCTTCGCTTTCACATCCCATCGGGTGTCTTTTGCCACTGGTCGAGGGGTGGGGGGGGGGGGTTGGTGAGGGAGGTTGGGAGTGGAACAGAGGCTTCGCTGGGTCCCCAGGGCCAATCCTCGGCCACGGGTCACTGACAGGGTGGTCCCGGACCCCAACATGTCCACACACGGGGCGGGACAAACTTTACCCGCCCAAAGCAACAGTCAGGTGAAGCCTGGGGCCTGGATGGCCTGAGGACCCCAGGGTACACCAAGGACCGGGGCTCACACGTCCCCTCAAAGTCCCAGGCTCCATCCCCGGCCCTGCCCCCGGAGACGGTGGAGGAGGTACGACAGAAGTTCACTGGACTGGGGTCCCGAGGCTGTGGGATTCTTCCCATTCACGTGCATCTGTGGGGGGGGGGGGGGGTACAGTGACCGCGTGGGGAACAAACTGCCGGAGGGGCTCAGTGGGTCGGGCAGCGTCTGTGGAGGCGGAGGGATGGTTGACGATTCAGGTTGGGACCCCTGCGTCAGGACTGAGAGGGGGAAGAAGGGGAGGGAGGGGCCGGAGGTGATAGGTGGATTCCAGGTGAGGTGGGAGATGATGGACAGGTGGAGCACAGTGAGGGGTGGGGTTTAGAGACGGGGGCCGGAAGGGTAGGTGGATCCAGGTGAGGTGGGAGATGAGGACAGGTGGAGCACAGTGAGGGGTGGGGTTTAGAGACGGGGGGCGGAAGGTGATAGGTGGATCCAGGTGAGTGGGAGATGATGGACAGGTGGAGCACAGTGAGGGGTGGGGTTTAGAGACGGGGGCCGGAAGTTGATAGGTGGATCCAGGTGAGGTGGGAGATGATGGACAGGTGGAGCACAGTGAGGGGTGGGGTTTAGAGACGGGGGCTGGAAGGTGATAGGTGGATCCAGGTGATGTTGGGAGAGTGATGGACAGGTGGAACTGGGACGGTCCACAAGGACTTGAGGAACAACCCCTCATGTCCCACTTGGCGGCCGACAACCCAATGGTACGAATGTTGAATTTTCCGATTTCAAGGAACCCATAGCCCCCCCCTTCCCTCCCCATTAGATTCATCACACTCCCCCGCCCATCCATCCCTCACCTGGTTCCACCAATCACCTTCCAGCCCCCATGCCTAAACCCACCTCCTCCCCCACCTGCCCATCATCTCCCACCTCACCTGGTTCCACAATCACCTTCCAGCCCCATGCCTAAACCCGCCCTCCTCCCCCACCTGCCCATTCATCTCCCACCTCACCTGGTTCCACCAATCACCTTCCAGCCCCCATGCCTAAACCCGCCCTCCTCCCCCACCTGCCCATCATCTCCCACCTCACCTGGTTCCACCAATCACCTTCCAGCCCCCATGCCTAAACCCGCCCTCCTCCCCCACCTGCCCATCATCTCCCACCTCACCTGGTTCCACCAATCACCTTCCAGCCCCCCTGCCTAAACCCGCCCCTCCTCCCCCACCTGCCCATCATCTCCCACCTCACCTGGTTCCACAATCACCTTCCAGCCCCCATGCCTAAACCCGCCCCTCCTCCCCCACCTGCCCATCATCTCCCACCTCACCTGGTTTCCACCAATCACCTTCCAGCCCCTGCCTCGTCCCTCCCTCTCATTCCTGATGCAGGGTTCCCGACCCGGGACATCGACGACCCCTCTGCCTCCACAGGACGCTGCCCGACCCGCTGGCTTCCTCCAGCAGATTGTGTGTTGCTCCAGGTTCCAGCGTCCGCCGTCTCTCGTGACCCGACTGTGTGCGAGAAGTTTGGTAGCCCGTGTGCTTCACACGTGTTGCGTGTGCGTAATGTGTCGAGGCCTCGGTGCAGCGTGTGAATCCCACCCTGGCCTGTGGCCCATTGGCTGACTGGGGGAGCGCGGGGGTGCCGATTGGGAAAGGAATAGCCAATCGGCAGAGGACCCACAGGTGTCCAATCAGAGGAGAGAGGAGGGAGGGAGGAGAGGGAGGGGGGAAGGGGAGGGAGGGGGAGGGGGAGGGAAGGAGAGGGCGGGGGAGGGGAGGGGGGAGAGGGGGAGGGGAGGGGGAGAGAGGGAAGGGAAGGAGGAAGAGAGGGAGGGAAGGGGAGGGAGGGCTGATGGCAGGGTGGACGGGGAAGTAAGGAGAGGAGTGCGAGAGGGGAGGGGGGTGAGGAGTGGGGGAAGGAGTGGACAGAGGGAGGGAGGGGGCAAGGGCAGAGCAGTGGGGGGGGGGGACAGAGGTCACATACTTGACTCCTGGCTGCCCCCTCCCCCATGTTTAACCTTCACCAGGCCTGGAGTATCCTGTGCACAGGAGGCCGAGGCGAGGGGGGGGTGGTGGATGGAGGGAGGAGGTGGGGGCCACAAACACTCGGGCCTGGAGACAGACTGAAGCCTGCCGGCCGGGGTGCCGAGTCCTCCCCTCCCCCTCCATCCGCCACACTTCCTGCCAGCTGAGAGTCAATCAAGGCCTCTTTGTTGGAAGAGGGAGCAGCCGGCAGCTGTTGCTGCCTGCCATTAACTCCCCGACCACACAAGGAGCTCTTTGAGCCGAGGGGTTCTATTGTCAGGGGACCATTCCGCCCATCGAACGGCCGCTGTTAGACCCGGTGACAGGCGTCTCCGTGGTCACGGGGCCCACCGTAGGCCTGGTCTGCACGAGGCCTCGGACCGGTGTCCACGGGTTGGAAGTAGCTCCCCTCCTCGTCCCCGAGGCAGGGGTTTAGCCCAGAGGGGCAGCACATTCTGGGAGGCTGTACCGAGGGCACGGGAGGATTCCAGTGTCCCACCGCGACCAATCTCCGAGGACGCGAGGGCCGATGAACAGGCGGCTGAAGTGAAATAAAACCAGAGCCTTTCTTGGCCGGATCCAGCTCTGCCACTGGCCCAAAGGTCTCAAACAGGCCCCTGCCAGTTCCATAGGGATCGGAGTCCGGAATGGCTGAGGGTCGGGGAGGTTAGGTGACAGAAACAGGCTCTTCAGCCCTCTGCTTGGTGCTTGGGGGGGGGGGGTCTGTCCACACCCACCCTGTCTCCCCCCCCTCCCACCCCACCATCCCCCCAAGTCCCCCTCTCCAATACTCACCCACCGACCCCTCCCTGCTGGGACGGGGTTCCCCACTCCCTGCGTGCAGGGCTATCTCTCATGAATTCCTGGCCCCGGTTGATCGGGAACTGCCCTGGATTCCCGCCCCCTGCTTGTGGTCTCCACCGGGGGGCAGGAACACCATCCGCAGAGCCAACTCCTTCCTGGTAAGGGGTCCACCACTCAGAACCGTGCGCACGCTGTCTGTTTGGAGCTTGCAGGGGCTCTGTGACCGTGTGGGCTTCCCGATTTTATGGAACATGGAACAGTCCAGCACAGGAACAGGCCCTTTGGCCCACAATATCTGTGCTGAACACCATGTCAAATTAACTAAATCCCTTCTGCCTGTATGTAGCTATGCCTCTCCATTCCCCTGCACATTCATGTGTCTAACAGCCTCACTGTCTCTGCCTCCACCCACCACCCCTGCAGCCCGTTCCAGGCACCCACCGCTTTCTGTGGAAAAAACCTGGCCCACACATCTCCCTTGCACGTGCTGACGTTGGAGAGGGTTTTAGAGAAGATTCACTGGAATGATTCCAGGAACGAAAGGGTTAACATATGAGGAAGGTTTGATGGCTCTTGGCGGTACTCCTTGGAGTTCAGACGAACAAGGGGGGAACCTCATAGAAACATTTCGAATGTTAAAAAAGGCCTGGACAGAGTAGATGTGGCAAAGTTGTTCCCCTGGTAGGGAGTCTAGTACAAGAGGGCATGACTTCAGGATTGAAGGGCGCCCATTCAGAACAGAGATGCGGAGAAATTTCTTTAACCAGAGGGCGTGAATCTGTGGAATTTGTTGCCACAGGCAGCTGTGGCAGGTCAAGTCATTGTGTGTATTTAAGGCAGAGATTGATAGGTATCTGAGGTAGCCAGGGCATCAAAGGTTATGGTGAGAAGGTGGGGGAGTGGGGCTAAGTGGGAGAATATATCAGCTCATGATAGAATGGCGGAACAGACTCCATGGGCCGAATGGCCAACCTGCTTTGTCTTATGGTCTTAACTTGCCCCTCTCATCCTAAATCTATGCCCTCTGGTATTAGACATTTCCACCATGAACACAGATAGAAATCTGGTCGTCTCTCATAATTTTATAAACCTCTATCAGGTCTCCCCTCAGCCTCCGCCACTCCAGAGAAAACAACCCAAGTTTGTCAACCTCTCCTTATAGCTCATGCCTCTAATCCATAGCAGCATCCTGGTGAACCTCTTCTCCAAAGCCTCCACATCTTTCTTGTAATGGGGTGACCAGAGAACTGCACGCAATACTCCCAGTGCGGCCTTCACCACGTTTCTTCCCATGTTCCGACGACGTGTGGGGTTGGTGGGTTAATTGGCTGCTGTAAATTGCCCCCGGTGTGTGGGTGAGGGTAGAATCTGGGGGGAGTTGATGGGAACGTGGGGGAGAGTGAATAGGGTGATTGGTACGGGCTCTGTGGCCAAAGTTGTACCTCTCTGACTGTACAGTGTGTTGGCGAGACCTCACCTGGAGTACCAGGAACTATTTTTGGAGTCCATATTAATGGACCAGATCTACTTGCAATGGGGGCAGTGGCAGAGATGGGGGTTGGGAGCAAGGTGTTGATGTGTGGAGGGAAGGTGAAAGGTTGGGAGGTGATCTTATTGGGGTGTGTAATATCCTGAGGGGGCTTTGTTGAGAGGACGTCTGTCCTAGTGGGCGTATCTGGAACCTAGGCAGTTTAGACCATCCATTGCACTTTGGGAAGACAAACCAGGGTAGGACTTTCACAGTGAACGGTAGGGCCCTGGGGAGTGTTGTAGAACAGAGGGAGCTTACAGTACAAGTACATAGTTCCTTGAAGTGGCGTCGCAGGTAGACATGGTGGTGAAGAAGGCGTTTGGCGCGCTGGCCTTCGTCAGTCAGGGCACTGAGTATAAAAGTTGGGAAGGTTATGTTGCAGTTGTACAAATGTTGGTGAGGCTGCATTTGGAATAGTGCGTTCAGTTCGGTCACTCTGCTATAGGAAAGATGCCACTAAGCTGGAAAGAGTGTGGAGGAGATTTACGAGGATGTTGCCGGGACTCAGAGGGACTGAGTTATGGAGGTTGAGCAGGTTGGGACTCTCATTGAGTGTAGGAGAATGAGGGGTGACCTTATAGGGGTGTGTAAAATCATGAGGGGCATAGATAAAATGAATGCGCACAGTCTTTTCCCCAGCGAATCAAAAAACCAGAGGGCACAGGTTTAAGGTGAGAGGGGAGAGATTTAATAGGAACCTGAGGGGCAACTTTTTCACCCAGAGGGTGGTCAGTATGTGGACGAGCTGCCAGAGGAAGTGGTATGAGGCAGGTACAGTAAACAACATTAAAAGACATTTGGACAGGTCCATGGATAGGAAAGGTTTAGAGGGATATGGACCAAATTCAGGCAAATGGGGACTGGCTTAGGTGGGAATCTTGGTCGGCACGGACCGGTTGGGCAGAAGGGCCCGTTTGCGTGCGTATGAGACTATTTCAGATGGAGATACGAAGAGTTTCCACGAGAACCTTCAGTTCTCAGGAAAACCTCCATATCTCCAGGGAACGAGGGAGGCCGTGTCGGGGAGTTCAATCAACACCACCATCAGAGCCATTTTTTGGTTCGTGGGCTCTGGGGAACTGGCGCAAGATGGAGCCGAGGCCAAGATCCAATCTGCCACTTTTTTACTGAACGGTGGGACAGGCCCGAGGGGCCAAGTGGCCCAATTGGTGCTCCTCTGTTCCTATCACTGCCCTGGGACGTCATCTCTCGGAGACTGGGCCGGAACTGGGGCTTGGGACCTTCTTGCTGAGCATCATGTGGGCTGTGGCTTTCCTGTCCCAAGAGCAGGGCTGTGTGAGTAGCAGCAGGCGATGAGCGGATATCCCGTGACTCCACCATGTGTCAGCAGGAAATGACTTGTAGGCTGGGCTCCTGGGGCAAGGACTGATTCACTGGTGAAGTATTCACCAGACCACATGTTCCCGAGGTGCAGAGACCAGCAAAAACGTTTCCCCTGAACCGTCACACGCTCCTGGGGTCAGACACAGAATGAAGCTCCCTCCACATCGTCCCGTCACACGCTCCTGGGGTCAGACACAGAGTGAAGCTCCCTCTACACCGTCCCATCACACACTCCCAGGGTCAGACACAGAGTGAAGCTCCCTCCACACCGTCCCGTCACACGCTCCCGGGGTCAGACACAGAGTGAAGCTCCCTCCACACCGTCCCATCACACACTCCCAGGGTCAGACACAGAGTGAAGCTCCACACCGTCCCATCACACACTCCCGGGGTCAGACACAGAGTGAAGCTCCCTCCACACCGTCCCCATCACACACTCCCAGGTCAGACACAGAGTGAAGCTCCCTCTACACCGTCCCATCACACACTCCCAGGGTCAGACACAGAGTGAAGCTCCCTCCACACCGTCCCCGTCACACACTCCCGAGGAGACATTATGAGACTCCCACTCCCACTGTGTCCCAGTAGAACACACCCCATGGGTCAAAACAGATTCCATCTCCAAGCAGAGGTGGTCGCTATCCAGGTCGACAAGCAAGGTTTCTCAACGGTGAGAGAGAGCAACACGCTGACCCTCACTGGGGGACGGGTCCCACACGCACACACTGACCCTCACTGGGGGACAGGTAACTCTTCGAAAAGGGAACTCCCCACATTACCTTGACCCTACTGAAGAATGCTCAGTCATTAAGGGAGTACAGCTCCTGTGTCCTTGCTGGCAGTGTGTGCTACAGACTATTTTTCCCACACTTGGGCAGGGTTATGGACCAGTGGGGGACGGGAATAATTTTTAATGAGTAATTCACAAACAAAGATCAGGAGCTGGAAAATTGTTCCTGTTTACACTTATACAAGAAGATTGCAGTTTACAGACAGCCCCTAGCAGCCATCCGGTGGACAAGCCTGCTCCCTGCTGTCGGATCGAGTGAATGACAGGTGGGGATCTGCGCACAGACTGATCCCATGGAATTAATTCAGGAGGAACAAACCCTCCTCAGGGAATCAGCTTGCGGTGAACACCTCCCAAGGCAGGACTCTGTCTCAGCACGGAGTTTGGGCAGTTTGAAGCCGGAGAGAGGAGCAGAGGGGGTTTGGGAGGGAATCGCTCAACGGGACGCAAGCAGCTGCGGGAATGGGGGGGGGGGGGTCACAGAGATGGGGAGGGGTGTAGGGGCGGGGGGGGGGTCACAGAGATGGGGAGGGGTGTAGGGGCCGGGGGGGGGGTCACAGAGATGGGGAGGGGTGTAGAGGCCGGAGGGGTTACAGAGACAGGGAGGGGTGTAGGGCCGGAGGGGGTTACAGAGACGGGGAGGGGTGTAGGGGCCGGAGGGGGTTACAGAGACGGGGAGGGGTGTAGGGGCCGGAGGGGGTTACAGAGACGGGGAGGGGTGTAGGGGCCGGAGGGGGTTACAGAGACGGGGAGGGGTGTAGGGGCCGGAGGGGGTTACAGAGACGGGGAGAGGTGTAGGGGCCGGAGGGGGTACAGAGACGGGGAGGGGTGTAGGGGCCGGAGGGGGTTACGGAGACGGGGAGGGGTGTAGGGGCCGGAGGGGGTTACAGAGACGGGGAGGGTGTAGGGGCCGGAGGGGGTTACAGAGACGGGGAGGGGTGTAGGGGCCGGAGGGGGTTACAGAGACAGGGAGGGGTGTAGGGGCCGGAGGGGGTTACAGTGACGGGGAGGGGTGTAGGGGCTGGAGGGGGTCACAGAGACGGGGAAGTGTTGAGGAACAGGACAGTTTGATCCGGGACACGGGAGCAGCAGAATTTGGGATGAGCTCAACATTCCGGAGAGTGGAAGCAGGATAACTCAGGAACAGCGAGCCCGGGGGTGTGGGAGGAGGGACTGGGAGACACGGATGGTGGGGGGGGTGGGGACAGGGTGACAACAGACCCCGCAACCCTCAGCCTCCTCCCACAACCCCGGTGTCGAACCGCCGACCGTCGCCCCCACTGCACGAGCCGGTTGGGGAGGGGGGTGATTCCCTGCCCCAGGGGTCCCGGCAAGGGAGGGGAGGGTGTGACCAAGGTTGCCTACAGCTCCGACCGTCTCTCGATCTTCAGCAGTTCCACCTCGAAGACCAGGGTCGCTCCGCCTGGGGGTGGGAGGGAACGAGAAGCGGGGTTAACGAGCGATCATGGGACATGGCCACTGCTTCCCCCCAACCACACCCCCGGCTATTGGACCATGGGGGCATCACCACCCGCGCAACTTCCCAGTTTGCTCCGGTGTGCAGATGCGGTCCATGCACAGGCAAAACCAATCACAGACACACGGACCAAAGGAAATCGCAGGCACGGGTGTGAGCAACCACATCAACTACAGGTGCACCCACACAATGACTACAGGTGCACACACAGTGACTACAGGCGCACATTCACTCACAAAGCTGCAGTCGCACACACGGACATGAACTACAGGCTACAGGCGCACACGTGGGCACAAACTGGAGGCACACACTCAGACTACAGGTGAATGCACAGGCACAAACTACAGGCACACACATGGGCACAAACTACAGGGCCCAGCCACCAACTACAGGCGCACACGTGGACACAATCTACAGGGCACACTCATGAATTGCAGGCGCACAGACGGGCTCGAACTACAGGTGCCCACTCATGGGCAAAAACTATAGGGCACACTCACAAACTACAGGTGCACACACGGGCACAAACTACAGGGTGCACTCATGGACTACAGGCGCACATATGGGCACAAACTACAGACACCCACTCATGAACTACAGGTGCATGCACAGGCACAAACTACAGGGTGCACTCATGGACTACAGGCGCACATGTGGGCACAAACTACAGGCACATGAACCACAGGCACATGCTCACACAAACCACAGGCGCGCATTCATGGACTACAGGTGCATGCACGAACTACAGGCATGCGCTCACTGAGCTGCAGACATGGGTGTGCACACAACGTCTACAGGTGCATGCACAGCAACTACAGGCGCACATGCACAAGCACAGATGTACGTAAACATACAAAATGCATCCACGGAATACCCTGACAATGGGAGCCGGTGTGAACGGCTGGCGTGCGCGGAGATGGAGGAGCTGCCGGTGAACCCAGCCTTTCGGTCGCTGGGCAGCAGGTACAAGAGGTCACCGGGTCACGGGGAAGGTGGGGGGGGGGGGTGTGGGATGTAGTGTTCGGCTGCTCTTACCTGGGATCTTGGGTGGGGCCCCTCGGTCGCCATACCCTAAAGGAAAGAGCGGACATGTCAGTGGCAATGTGCAGCCAGGTGGGGGAGAGAAATAGGGAGGGAGAGGTGAGGGGGGTAGGGAGGGAGGAGGGGAGGGGGTGGGGGGGGTTGAGAGGGGGAGTGGGGAAGTGGGGGGGGGTTGAGAGGGGGAGTGGGGAAGTGGGGGCTGGGTATCCAGGGAGGGGCTTGGAGACAGACCCAGGCCCTGGGAGTGGGGAATCCACAGCTGAGGGCCAGCCCTCCACCACCCCCACCCAACCCCCACCACCGACACACCTACCCAGCTCGGACGGAATCACCAGTTTCCTCTTCTCCCCCTCACACATCCTGGAAAAATGGAAAGAGGGTCAGTGTGGGGGGTGGGGGTGTCTGATGTACCCCTCCCCATCCTCCCCCCTCCCCCACCACACCCCCCATCCTTGCCCCCCCACCACACACCCCTCCCCCCTCCGTCCTCCCCTCCCCCTCCCCCACAGCCCCGACACCCCAGCAGCCCCCGACACCCCAGCAGCCCCTCCCCACACACCCCAGCAGCCCTCCCCCACAGCCCCCACTTACCCCAGCAGCCCCTCCCCTGCCCCACAGCCCCCACTTACCCCAGCAGCCCCTCCCCCTGCCCCACAGCCCCCACTTACCCCAGCAGCCCCTCCCCTCCCCCACAGCCCCCACTTACCCCAGCAGCCCCTCTGCTCCCCCACAGCCCCCACTTACCCCAGCAGCCCCTCCCCCTGCCCCACAGCCCCCACTTACCCCAGCAGCCCCTCCCCCTGCCCCACAGCCCCCACTTACCCCAGCAGCTCCTCCCCTCCCTCACAGCCACCACTTACCCCAGCAGCCCCTCCCCTGCCCCACAGCCCCCACTTACCCCAGCAGCCCCTCCCCCTGCCCCACAGCCCCCACTTACCCCAGCAGGCCCTGGTCCCAGCCTTTGATGACCTGCCCGGTGCCCAGGGTGAAGGTGAAGGGGGTCCCGCGGGGGATGCTGCTGTCGAACTCTGTCCCATCCTCCAGCTTCCCCTGGGGGGGGGGGGGGGGATGCGGCCCGTCAGTGCTGGGGTCAAACAGGAACCCACCCCCCCCACACAAACACACACACCCCCCACCGCCCCCATATGCACACACAAACATCCCACCAACCCACCACACACACACCCCCCTCCCTATTACGTACACACAGGACACACACCCTCACACATAAACACACCCCCAGACACACACACTCTCACTCTCACACACACACGCAGACTTGCACGCACAAACTCACACCCCAGGGCAGGCTCACGCGCGAATACACGCACTCCACAGGCTCGCACACACAGCAGGCCCGTGTGATTCTGCACACTCCCAGCTGGCACTCTTGTGTGTACACACACACCCTGCAGGGTCACCCACACACCTGGGCACACCCTACACACATCTGCGCACGCTCACACCCAGCCGGCACACCCGTGCATTTCCACACTCTCACCGATGCACTATGGAACTCACGGAATCACGCTCATGTCTGATGCACCCTGCACGCTCAGCTCCCGGGACATCTCCCCCCCGGTGTACCCCGCCCCCGGGAGCGGTCCCTCACCGTATAGTGCATGTGCAGCGTGTCGCTCTTGCGGGACCTGATGGGGCAGTTGTCCACCCGCTTCTTGATGCCGATCTGCAGCTTCTTCTTCTCACCGTCGCCGTGGGAGCGGGAGCTGAGTGCACTCAGCAGCAGAGTGAGGAGGGACAGTGCCAGGTCCGGCTTCATGGCACCGCACGCTGTAAACCAAGGCTCCGGGGTCAGGCACCTCCCCAGTGTAGACCCCAGTGTGGACCGCCCTCCCCGGCTATAAACCAAGGCACCTCCCCAGCGTAGACCCTCCTCCCCAGCTATAAACCAAGGCTCCGGGGTCAGGCACCTCCCCAGTGTAGACCCCCCTCCCCAGCTATAAACCAAGGCTCCAGGGTCAGGCACCTCCCCAGTGTAGACCCCAGTGTGGACCGCCCTCCCCGGCTATAAACCAAGGCACCTCCCCAGTGTAGACCCCCCTCCCCAGCTGTAAACCAAGGCTCCGGGGTCAGGCACCTCCCCAGTGTAGACCCCCCTCCCAGCTATAAACCAAGGCTCCGGGGTCAGGCACCCCAGTGTAGACCCCAGTGTGGACCGCCCTCCCCGGCTATAAACCAAGGCACCTCCCCAGTGTAGACCCCCCTCCCCAGCTGTAAACCAAGGCTCCGGGGTCAGGCACCTCCCCAGTGTAGAGCCCAGTGTGGACCGCCCTCCCTGGCTATAAACCAAGGCACCTCCCCAGTGTAGACCCCCCTCCCCAGCTATAAACCAAGGCTCCGGGGTCAGGCACCTCCCCAGTGTAGACCCCAGTGTGGACCGCCCTCCCCGGCGATAAACCAAGGCACCTCCCCAGTGTAGACCCTCCTCCCCAGCTATAAACCAAGGCTCCGGGGTCAGGCACCTCCCCAGTGTAGACCCCCCCTCCCCAGCTATAAACCAAGGCTCCGGGGTCAGGCACCTCCCCAGTGTAGACCCCAGTGTGGACCGCCCTCCCCGGCTATAAACCAAGGCACCTCCCAAGTGTAGTCCACCCTCCCCAGCTATAAACCGAGGCTCTGGGGTCAGGCACCCTGCCCAGGGCTGGCACAGCAGGTAGAGCAGCTGCCTCACAGATCCACAGACCCGGGTTTGATCCTGACTTCCGGCGCTGTGTGTGTGTGTGTGTGTGTGTGTGTGTGTGTGTGTGGGTGTGTGTGTGTGTGTGTGTGTGTGTGGGGGGGTGTCTGTGTGTGGGTGTGTGTGGGGGGGGTGTCTGTGTGTGGGGGGGGTGTGTGTGTGGGGTGTGGGTGTTTGTGTGTGGGGGAGGGGTGTGTCTGTGTGTGGGGGGTGTCTGTGTTTGTGTGTGTGTGGGGGGGGGTGTTTGTGTGTGGTGTGTCTGTGTGGTGTGCCTGTGTTTGTCTGTGTGTGTGGGGTGTGCCTGTGTGTGGTGTGTCTGTTGTGTGTGTGTGTGGGGGGGGGGGTGTGTGTGTCTGTGTTTGTGTGGTGTGTGTGTGTGTTGTATGTATGTGTGTGGGGTGTCTGTGTGTGGTGTGTCTGTGGGGTCTGTGTGTGTGTGGGGGGGGGGTGTCTGTGTGTGGTGTGTCTGTGGGGTCTGTGTGTGGGGGGGGTGACTGTGTGTGGTCTGTCTGTGTGTATGTGGGGTCTGTGTGCGTGTGTGTGGGGGGGTGTCTGTGTGTGGTGTCTTTGGGGTCTGTGTGTGTGTGGGGGGGGGGGTGTCTGTGTGTGGTGTGTCTGTGGGGTCTGTGTGTGTGGGGGGGGGGTGTCTTTGTGTGGTGTGTCTGTGTGTATGTGGGGTCTGTGTGTGTGTCTGTGTGTGTGGGGGGGTGTCTGTGTGTGGGTGTGTGTGTTGTATGTATGTGTGGGGGGGTGTCTGTGTGTGGGGTGTGTGTGTGGGGTGTGCGTGTGTGTGTGTGGGGGGTGTCTGTGTGTGTGTCTGTGTGTGTGGGGGGGTGTCTGTGTGTGGTGTGTGTGTGTTGTATGTATGTGTGGGGGGGTGTCTGTGTGTGGGGTGTGTGTGTGGGGTGTGCGTGTGTGTGTGTGGGGGGTGTCTGTGTGTGTATGTGGGGTCTGTGTGTGTGTGTGTGTGTGGGGGGGGTTGTCTGTGTGTGGTGTGGGTGTGTGTGTGTGTGTGTGGGGGTTGTCTGTGTGTGGTGTGTCTGTGTGGGGTGTGCGTGTGTGTGTGTGGTGTGTCTGTGTGTATGTGGGGTCTGTGTGTGTGTGTGCGTGTGGGGGGGGTGTCTGTGTGTGGTGTGTGTGTGTGGGGGGTGTGCGTGTGTGTGTGTGGGGGGTGTCTGTGTGTGTATGTGGGGTCTGTGTGTGTGTGTGTGTGGGGTCTGTGTGTGTGTGTGTATGTGGGGTCTGTGTGTGTGTGTGTGTGGGGTGTGCGTGTGTGGAGTTTGCACCTTCTCCCTGTGACCACGTGGGTTCCCCAGATGCTCCAGTCCCCTCCCTCCCCACATGCCAACAACGTGCAGGGTTGGTGGGTTAATTGGCCCCTGGGCTGTGGCTGAGGGCTGGGATCTAGGGCAATGATGGGTAGGTGGGGGGGGGGAACGAAAAGGATGAGGATAAGATTAGTGCAAGTGGGTGTCTCAGTGGTCGCAGAGTCTCGATGGGCTGAAAGGCCTGTTTCCGTTCTGGATCTCTCCATGACAGGAGAGGTGTCGAGGTGGGAGAGTCTCCAGTGTGGGGACAGAGTTACAGAATCGGGGAGCGGTCATCCATCATCTAACACTGAGCTGTGTTCGCAACCCCTCCTCTCACAGGGCGGTGTTCTCCGCCCCCCGAGGGTGCTGGAGGCCGGATCTCTGGAGATATTCAAGGTGGGGATCGATAAATATTTGAAAGATGAAGGGTTGTGGGGAACGAACACAGATCGCACCCACCCCTGGACATTCCCTCTTCTCCCCCCTCCCATCGGGCAGGAGATACAAAAGCCTGAGGGCACGTCCCACCAGGCTCAAGGACAGCTTCTACCCTGCTGTTATAAGACTATTGAGCGATAAGATGGACTGTTGACCTCACTATCTACCTCGTCGTGGCCCTTGCACCTTATTGTCTGCCTGCACTGCACTTTCCCTGTAACGGTAACACTTTATTCTGCATTCTGTTATTGTTTTCCCTTGTACTACCTCGATGCACTGATGTGATGAAATGATCTGTATGGATGGCATGCAAAAGTTTTTCACTGTACCTCAGTACATGTGGCAATACTAAACCAATTTACAGGGTGGGGTGTCTCCGGCAGTGGGAAAGTCTTGAACGTGGGGACAGAGTTACAGGATTAGGGAGCAGTCATTTAAAACAGGGGTGTGCAGAAACAACTTCTCTCAGAGAGCCGTGAGCCTCGGGAAATCTCTGCCCCCGAGAGTGGGGCAGAATCCGAATCAGGTTTATTATCACTGCCAAATGATGTGAGATCTGTTGTTCTGCGGCAGCAGTACAGTGCAAGATGTAAAAATTAGGCGGCATGGTAGTGTAGCGGTTAGCGTAACGCTATTACAGCGCCAGCGACCCGGGTTCAATTCCGGCCGCTGTCTGTAAGGAGTTTGTACGTTCTCCCCGTGTCTGCGTGGGTTTCCTCCGGGTGCTCCGGTTTCCTCCCACATTCCAAAGACGTACGGATTAGCAAGTCGTGGGCATGCTATGTTGGCGCCGGAAGCGTGGCGACACTTGCGGGCTGCCCCCAGAACACTCAACACAAAAGATGCATTTCACTGTGTGTCTCGATGTACATGTGACTAATAAAGAAATCTTATCTAAATTTCAAAATAAATAGTGTAAAGATAAAGGAATAACGAGGTAGGGTTCACGGATCGTTCAGAAATCTGATGGTGGAGGGGAAGAAGCTGTTCCTGAATCGCTGAGTGTGGGTCTTCAGGCTCCTGTACCCCCTCGCTGATGGTAGTAATGAGAAGAGGGCACGTCCCGGGTGGTGAGGGTCCTCAGTGACGGATGCCGCCTTCTCGATCATTGGAGGCCAGATCATTGGAGGTATTCAAGGTGGGAACAGATAAATATCTGAAGGGTTAGGGGTTGCGGGGAACTGGCAGAGGAGGGGAGTGGAGGCCAGCACAGGTCAGCCCCACTGACCGGCAGGGCAGAGCCCAGTCTCCTTGCCTGCCCTGAACTTGTCCCAGACTGTCGGAACTGAGGGAGGAGGATGGGCATTTGGTGCACAGCAAGATCCCACTAACTCCAGCACACCCACCCACCCCCAGGACGCTGTCTCCGCACTCACTCGCCGCCTCCCCCGGGTTACGGGGGACACTCGCCGCCTCCCCCGGGTTACGGTGAGCACACTGGCCGCCTCCCCCGGGTTACGGTGAGCACACTGGCCGCCTCCCCCGGGTTACGGGGGACACTCAGCGCCTCCCCCGGGTTACGGGGGACACTCAGCGCCTCCCCCGGGTTACGGTGAGCACACTGGCCGCCTCCCCCGGGTTACGGTGAGCACACTGGCCGCCTCCCCCGGGTTACGGGGGACACTCGGCGCCTCCCCCGGGTTACGGTGAGCACACTGGCCGCCTCCCCCGGGTTACGGGGGACGCTCCCTCCCCACAGGTTCCCGCACGCCCACCCGGGCCGCCGGTTACACGCCGGTTACACGCCGGTTTACACGACGGTTACACACTCACTGTTCACACTGAATCGACTCTCGCTTCCCCGACCCGGAAGTCGATCCGGGGTCAGGACCGGCCCGTGGGCGGCAGCGCCGTCACCCGGACGGAGGCGGAACATCCGCCCCAGGGCGGAGCTCCACCGTGGGACCGAGGAGGCGCCCGCGAGCTCCGCCCTCGGTCCCACGACGCAGCTCCACTCTGGGACCGAGGAGGCGACCGGGAGCTCCGCCCTGGGACCGGGGAGTGGGGTGGTGAGTGGGGAGGAGGGCCTGGAGCTCCGCCGTGGGACCGAGGAGGCGTCTGGAAACTCCACCGTGGGACCATGGGCATCCGGCGGAGCTCCACCGTGGGACCAGGGGCAGAAAGGTTCCACCAAAGAGATGAAATAGTCTGGGTGGAGATCCAGGATTCTGGAAGATTAAATCCACTGGGAGTGAATCGTGTCTCATATGACATGAAACGTGTTGTTCTGCAGCAGCAGGTCAGGGCAAAAGGCATAAAATGTACGAGAAATTACAAATAATTACAGAGAGGAATAACGAGGCGGTGTTCATGGGTTCACGGACCGTTCAGGAATCTGACGGCGGAGGGGAAGAAGCTGTTCCTGAATCGCTGAGTGTGGGTCTTCAGGCTCCTGTACCTCCTCCCGTACCTCCTCCCCAATGGTAGTAACCAGAAGGGGGCGCGTCCCGGGTGGTGAGGGTCCTTCGTGATACAGTAAATGGGAACTGGTGGGGTCAGCGGGAGTGCGGACGGTGGGGGTGAACGGGAAGGGGTGGGGTCCCGTTAGGAGTGCGGACGGTGGGGGTGAACGGGAAGGGGTGGGGTCCCGTTAGGAGTGCGGACGGTGGGGGTGAACGGGAAGGGGTGGGGTCCCGTTAGGAGTGCGGACGGTGGGGGTGAACGGGAAGGGGTGGGGTCCCATTGGGGGTGTGGATGGTGGGAGTGAACGGACAGGGGTGGGGTCCCGTTGGGATTGAACGGAAAGGGGTGGGGTCCCGTTGGGAGTGAACGGACGGTGGGAAGTGAACGGGAAGGGGTGGGGTCCCGTTAGTAGTGCGGACGGTGGGGGTGAACGGGTAGGGGTGGGGTCCTGGTGGGAGTGAATGGGTAGGGGTGGGGTCCCGTTGGGGGCGTGGATGGTGGGAGTGAGCAATGTTTGGGTCCAGTACGATTGTGCACAATACGTGCAAAGTTTTGTCCCTGAAAGTTAACCAAAGACACAATTCCTCCAGTCAGACATTCCTTGACGAGAAACCTTTCCTGCTTTATTTCTACAGCTGACACACGGGTACAGGCGCAGTCCGACGTGCACGGATGGAGCGAACGCAGGGAGGAAGATCTCACTGGTCAGACAGTCCAAGGCCAGGTCGAGCTTCCTCTGGTGGGCAGCAGTGAACAGGCCAAACCCCACCCCCCCACCCCAGCTGAGCAGGGGCCGGAGAGGACCCCCGCCAATCCCCGGGATGGAATGGGGAAAGGTGTTGGGGTGGTAGGGATGGATGGGGGTTCCCGTTTTCCAGGAATGCGGAGAGGGGAGGCAGCTGGTCTGGTTACACTGATGTAATTGGGCCAGCGGGGTAACACGTCCCTCCCCCACCCACCGGCGAAGACCCCCACCCTGGAGGGGTTTCCCAGGCCCCTCCCCAGCAGGCTGCTGGGATTGGTTGCCGCCCCACGGGACCGGGCTCTCTCCCCGCGGGTGGATCCCCCCGGGGGTGGCAGAGTGTCCTGGGGGTGGGGGTGGGGTTGGGGTGGTGAACCGCGCCCCCCCCCCCCCCCCAGCCCCCCTCAGTTTCAGGGGGCGTCCTCGTCAGCCTCGGCCAGGCTGGGTGAGTCGAGGAGCTGTGTGGGGAGTTCTAGCCCGTGCTCCGCCGCGTGCTGGCGCCAGCGGCTGTCGTCACACCGGTGGGTGAGGTAGCGCAGGTTCAGCTGCGCCTCGAACTGTCGCAGGTCCAACCAGCTCTGGAAATCCTGGGGTGGGGGGGGGGGGTGTGGTGGTAGGGGAGAGCAAGGGAGAGAGGGGAAGGAGAGAGAGACAGAAGGGGAAGGAGAGAGGGGGGAGAGAGAGGGGGGAGGGGGAGGGGGGGAGGGAGGGGGAGAAAGGGAGAGATCACATCAGCTCGATTTAGTGCTACGTTAACTCCCCGGCAAGGAGTGGTTCGGGCAGTGAGGCACCCCCTCCCTGCACCCTCCCTGACCTCTGTCCGTGACCCCCTGCACCCTTACAACAAGGCCCAACACGACCTTGGGGTATGGCACCTCACAGCCTTCCGGACTCAATAGTGGACCCTCTGACCGTTGGTGACCCTCTCTGACCGCTGGTGACCCTCTCTGACTGCTGGTGACCCTCTCTGTACCAGGACTGGCTGCTTCTGTCAGTGGTTGTGGCTCAGACCGTCTCGATCAGGACTGCCTGACCGTCACTGCACTCTGTCCGTAACCGTAACACTACACTCTTTCACCGCCTCGATGTACTGATGCACGGAACCATGTGTCTGGGCGGCACGCAGACAAAAGCTTCTCACTGTACCTCGGTACGTGTGACAGTGAGAAACCATCTGCCCACGTCCCCCAGCCCGGCCAGTAGCATCGTGTAACACAAGGTGGAAGGTGTTAGTCCCCGCACACAGACCCTCTCACGGAGATTCCCGTTTTCCCCGTCCCTCCCTTCCCCACCCTCTCTGTGACCGAAAACTAAGTCACGAGAGATTCCGCAGCTGCTGGAATCTGGAACAACCCACACAAAACGCTGGAAGGACTCAGAGGGTCGGGCAGCATCCGTGGAGGGAAATGAACAGTCGATATTTCGGGTCGAGATCCTTCATCAGGACTGGAAACTAACTCGTGTTATACCATTCCCAGAGACTCGGACCCGGAAACGCGAACAGTTTCCCCCTCCACGGGCGCCGCCTGACCCGCTGAGTGTTTCCAGCATTTTCTGCCTTCGTTCCAAGGGACACGGAGAACGAGCTCCTCCTGTGTGGTGGGAATGGACAATAGATCTGCAGTGTCACAGAGGACTGAGAGTTCTTGTGCTAAGGAATGTTGGTGGACAGAGGGAACTTGGGGTCCAAGTCCATAGTCGAAGGTCCATAATCAAAGACCCCACCCACCCGGAACATTCTCTCTTCTCTCCTCTTCTATTGGGTAGAAGATACAGGAGCCTGAGGGCACGTACCACCAGACTTAAGGACAGCTTCTACCCCACTGTGATAAGACTATTGACCAGTTCCCTTATATGATGAGATGGACTCTGACCTCACGATCTACCTTGTTGTGACCTTGCACCTTATTGCACTGCACTTTCTCTGTAGCTGTGACACTTTACTCTGTACTGTTATTGTTTTTACCTGTACTACATCAATGCACTCTGTACTAACCCAACGTAACTGCACTGTGTAATGAATTGATCTGTACGATCGGTTTGCAAGACAAGTTTTTCACTGTACCTCAGTACAAGTGACAATAATAAACCAATACCAATAGTTCCCTGAAAGTGGTGACACAATTCCCCTCCATAGATGCTGCCTGACCTGCTGAGTCCCTCTAGCTTTGTGTGTGTGTGTTGTGACAGGCTTGTCTTCAGGGGTCAGGGCAGAGAATATAAAAGTTGGGAGATTACGTTGCAACATTACAAACCACCTGGTGAGACCGCACTGTGTGCAGTTCTGGTCACCACACCGTAGGAAGGGTGTGCTTGCACTGGAGAGGGTGCAGAGGAGATCCACCAGGGTGTTGCCTGGATTGGAGGACTTTAGTTATGGGGAGAGATTGGACAAGCTGGGCTTGTTTTCCCTGGAGCGAAGGAGGCTGAGGGGTGACCCGAGGTTTATCAAATCATGAGGGGCGTAGAGAGAGTCTTTTTCCCGCAGTAGGGACACCAGAAACAAGAGGGCGCAGGTTGAAGGGGGTTAGAAGGGGATCGGAGGGGTAAGTTTGTGACGCAGAGAGTGGGTGATATCTGGATGGTGCTGCTGGTGGGGGGGGGGGTGTCACTCTGCTTAAAGAGGGATTTAGTTTGCCCGTCTTCCGGGCTTACGTCCGCGCGCGGGTGTCCTTGGAGAGGGAGCGCGTGCGTCTCCGCGGGCACCCTGGTTGGGTTCCGCGCTCAGTGGGCCCCTCAGGGGATCGCGTGTGTCGTGGACGGTGAAAATGCGATTCTTCTCTGAAGTGTTGCGTGTGCGTATAGAACGTAGAACACAGAACACTACAGCACAGTACAGGCCCTTCAGCCCACAATGTTGTGCCAACATTTTATCCTGCTCTAAGATCTACCTAACCCTTCCCTCCCAGATAGCCCCCCATTTCTCTATCATTCATGTGTCTATCTAAGAGTCTCTTAAACATCCCTAATGTATCTGTCCCCACAACCTCTGCCGGCAGTGTGTTCCACACACCCACCACTCTCTGTGTAAAAAAACTTACCCCTGACATCCCCCTTATACCTTCCTCCAATCACCTTAAAATTATGTCCCTACGTGTTAGCCATTGTCGCCCTGGGAAAAAGTCTCTGACTGTCCACTCGATCTATGCCTCTTATCATCTTGTACACCTCTATCAAGTCACCTCTCATCCTCCTCTCCAAAGAGAAAAGCCCTAGTTCGCTCAACCTATCCTCATAAGACGTGCTGTCCAATTCAGGCAACATCCTGGTAAATCTCCTCTGCGCCCTCTCTAAAGCTTCCACATCCTTCCTATAATGAGGCGAGCAGAACTGAACACAATACTCCAAGTGTGGTCTAACCAGAGTTCTACAGAGCTGCAACATCACCTCGTGGCTCTTGAACTCAATACCCCGACTAATGAAGGCCAACGCTCCATACACCTTCTTAACAACCCTATCGACCTGCGTGGCAACCTTGAGGGATCTATGGACGTGGACCACAAGATCCTCCACACTGCTAAGAGTCCTGCCATTACCCTTGTATTCTGCCTTCAAATTCGATCTCCCGAAGTGTATCACTTCACACTTTTCCGGGTTGAACTCGGATGACGAGTGTTTAGCGGGTGTTAGTTAGTGTTATTGTTGTAGTTATGAAGGTGCATAGTTTGTTTTATTCTATTTTCTGTACTAGCTGCAGTGTATTGACACCGGAT
Source organism: Pristis pectinata (assembly GCF_009764475.1). Taxonomy (NCBI): domain Eukaryota; kingdom Metazoa; phylum Chordata; class Chondrichthyes; order Rhinopristiformes; family Pristidae; genus Pristis; species Pristis pectinata. Next base: position 3,694,153 of record NC_067441.1, read on the forward strand.
GTCCTCTTGTAGTGCTTTTAGCTAATAAACGTTTATATATTAAAAAAGGAGGGATTTAGACAGACGCTTGAATGGGCAAGATGTAGAGGGTTGAGGTCCTAACGCAGGCAAACGGGATTGGCGGAAGGGTCGGTACGGACAGGCTGGGCCAATTGGCCTGTGCCTAGATCCCTCTTGTGACTCCGATATTCCCGGCTTTACGAGGTGAGGCTGTGCCGTGGAGTGACGTTGTGGGGGGGTGGGGGGGGGTGGTTGTGGGCTGGTTTACCTGGAGCCAGGGGTGACTCAGGGCTTTGTCCACACTGTAGCGTTTGCGAATCTTCACCTGCAGCAGGCTGTTGATCAGTTCGATGGCTGCGGAGAGAGAGCGGAGCAGGGGTGAGACCAGAGCAGCGGGGAGAGGCTGCGGGGAAGAGTCCCAGGGACAGAGGCCCAGAGGTGTCTGTGGGACAGGACGAGTGGGCAGTGGGGGGAGGGGGCCCCGGGACAAGCTCCCCCAGGATCGCCCAGTGGCGGGTGGTCCCCGGGAACGGAGCCCCAGACGCAGAGATGGGATGGGACCACACCTCCCCCCCCCCCCCCCCCCCCCGTCCCCCTGACCCACCTGTGGGGGAGATCTCCTGCCAGGGCCGGGCAGGGTACATGAAGCTGGCGTTCTGGATCTGGTCGTTGATATCCTCGTCCTCGTTGAACGGGAAGGTGCCGCTGAGGCAGACGTAGATGATGACCCCCACCGACCACATGTCCAGTGAGCGGTTGTAGGCCCTGCTCTGGAGCACCTCGGGGGCCAGGTAGGCGGCCGTCCCCACCACCGACCGGCGGAATGACTTCTCCCCGATGATCCGCGCAAACCCGAAGTCGCAGAGCTTCACCTGTGGGGTGGGAGGGCAGGGGTTCAGGGTCAAAGATCACCGTCAACAAGTCAATGAAAAGATCCCCCTCCCTGCTTCCCTTCCCATTCTCCACTCCTCCCCCCCCCCCCCCCCCCCCCCCCCCCCCCCCCCCCGTTCCCATGGAGGACTTTTATTTTGGCAATTGAGGAAGAGCGGTGGCTGATCTGCGCACAGGAAGATCCCATAACTTCAATGGGACAACTGGGTGGTGGTGATTGGGGGGGGGGGGGATAAACATTGGGGAAGTCGTGCAGTAAGGCGCTCCCTCCCCGCCGCCCCTCCCTCCCCTTTCCCTGGTATTTCCGAGCTCCCACTCCCAAGGACCACTCTCCACGTTTGGACTTCCCTCCCCGGAATCCTCTCCCGACGTCACCCCCCCCCCCCCCCCCCCCCCCCCCCCGAGGGGTTAAATGACCCTCGATCCCTGACATTGCCAGGAATGCCACCCTCATTTCCTGAAAATCACAGAAGTAAGTCTGCAGGTGCTGGAAATCTGGAAGTAAAAGCAGAAAAGGGCGGGAAGTGCTCATCCCGAGTTTTCCCAACAATTCACGGTTGTTCCCTTTCCCCACGGAATCTCTGCTCCCAGTGCAATTCCTGGTTTATCAGCACAGGCAGGGAGCCTTGTGAGCCTAACAGCCGGGAATGTTGCTCCCAAGTATCCAAATAAACTGCGGGATCACACCTGGGATTTTCCGGGATTCCCCAACATCGGGGGAGCAGCCAGTCTGACCTCGACCCCACCCTACCCCGTCTCCATGGTCCGGCCTGGAGTGGGGATGTGCAATGAATGCTGACATCCCCGGTGACGCCAATTCCTTGGGAATCAATTCCCGCTGAATCCGAACTGTTTCCAGAGTGGATCTCCCCCTCAGGGATCGGGCTCCAGAGGGTCTCCCTCCACCCTCTAACCCCGGCAGCGTCCAGCTGCGGGTCGTCCACCCCTCAGTGTAGGGTGGTTGGTCAGCACGGATTCGATGGGCTGAAGGGCCTGGCTCCGTGCCGTGTGCGAGGCCCCGATCCTCCCCCATTATTTGTAACTGCAGAGGGTGTCCCGATGGTTCACCCTCCCTGGGGGGGGGGGGGGGGGGGGAGGGGAGGGGGCGAGAGGTGTGACCCCCCCCCCCCCTCCCTCAGGGCTCGGTCCATGGCGGTCAGCGCCCTCTTACCTGGGGGTAGGGGTCATCCGAGGCCAGCAGCACGTTCTCGGGCTTCAGGTCACAATGCACGATGTTCTTGGAGTGTAGGTAGCGGAGGGCTTCCAGTATCTGCAGGGGGAGGGAGAGAGAGAGAGAGTGGGGGGGGGGGGGGAGGGGGGAGGGGGAAGAGAGAGGTGCATTAGTACCTGGACACCATTCACCCCCCCCACCCCAGTCATTGCCTCACCACTCCCCCCCCCACCCTCCCCCCAATAACTCCATTTACAAGTATTCATTCAGTCCATTCAGCCCCTCCAGCCTGGCCCACGATCGCAGCCCAATCGCTGCCTCGGCGCCAACTTCCTGCCCTGGCGCCAACTTCCTGCCCTCACCCTCCCCATCCAGGAATCTCCCCGTCCCTCTGGGCAACGGAGCCGGTGGAGCCTCTGCCTCCCGGCTCCGGGGGTTCGATCCCGACCTCCGGCGCTGTCTGTGCGGAGTTTGCACAGTCTCCCCGTGGGTTCCCCTCCCCCCCCCCCCGAATGTTCCGGTTCCCTCCCCTCCCACATCCCAACGACGTGCGGGGTCGGTGGGTAAATGGTGTGTGGGTGAGGGGGAGAATCTGGGGGCTGGGGGTGTGTGTGTGGAACTGCTGGGAACATGGGAAGTGAGAGATTGCTCCATCAGCCAGGACGTACTCGATGGGCTGAATGGCCTACATCATAAGAAGATGACGAGGAGGAGCTTCCAGAGCCCTCCAAGGGAAGAACTTGCTCCACCTCTTTGTTCCGAAGGCCCAACCTTGTTCTCCGTGATCCCTGCTTCCAGACTCCTCATTCCAGGAGACATCTGTGAAGCCACGGTGGGGATTCTGTCGGTTTCAGCGAGGAACCCCTCTCGTCCTCTGGTGACCGGGGTCCATGGAGGTCCTGGTCTCGTTGGAGCAAGGGGTGGGGGGGCGGACTCGGTCCATTGCCCCATCTGGCCCATCTCCAACCCCATGCCCTCCCCATCCCACACTCTGGAAGCCCAGCCGCTCCCGTCTCCAGCAGCCCCAGAGTCTGTCAGCTCCAGGTCTGCAGAGAATGCTCCCCTCCCCCACCGCAGTCCCATTTGCCTGCATTATTCCCGTATCCCACCACACCTTTCCCATCCAACTCCCTGTCCAAAACCCCCATGTCAACACACACCCCGTCTGTGTGAAAAACTTGCCCCTCAGGTCCCCTTTACTCTGGCCTGGGACGGCGATTCGAATGTGCAGGTACGTAAGAAGCTGCAGAGAGTAGTGGACTCAGCCCAACACATCACGGGCACATCCCTCCCCACCATCGGGAGTATCTACAGGAGGAGCTGCCTCAAGAAGGCAACGTCCATCATCAAAGATCCCCACCATCCGGGCCGTGCCATCTTCTCACAGCTCCCATCGGGCAGGAGGTACAGAAGCCTGAAGTCCCCACACCACCAGGTTCAGGAACAGCTACTTCCCTTCAACCATTCGGTGCTTGAACCGACCGGCACAACCCTAATCACTACCTCAGTACAGCAACACTGGGACCACTTTGCACTGCGATGGACTTCGTTTTTTTTTTGTTCTAATTGTGTTCTTCCTTGTAAAATTTATGTTTATCTTGTGAACGTTGTGTATGTGATGCTGTGTGCCTGTGATGCTGCTGCAAGGAAGTTTTTCACTGCACCGGTGCACACATGGACTTGTGCATCTGACAATAAACTCGACTTTGACTAAGTTCTTCCTCTCTCACCTTCCCCCAACCCCATTTTAAATAAAAGACTTTATTTCTACAGCACGGTAACAGACCCTTCCAGCCCAACGAGCCCGTGCTGCCCAATTACACCCACGTTAACCCACTAACCCGTAGGTCTTTGGAATGTGGGAGGAAACCGGAGCACCCGGAGGAAACCCGCGCAGACACGGGGAGAACATACAAACTCCTTACAGACAGCGGCCGGAATTGAACCTCGGTCACTGGCGCTGTGATAGTGTTATGCTCACCGCTACGCTACCGTGCCATCTCTAAACCAATCACAACACTGTCCCCTCTAACCAAACCCCTCTCGACCCTGCAGACAAACCTTGGCTTCGCCAGTCTGACCCTGGAGCTGAAATTCCCCTCTCAATTCATGCACTCTTCATGATCCATCAAGTCCGGCACCCTTAGTGTCCCCGTGAGGAGGTGGGGGTGAGCTGCCCCCTTGAACCACTACCGTCCTTCTGGGAAGGGGCTCCCACGGTGCTGTTGGGGAGGGAGTTCCAGGGTTCAGACCCAGTGACGGTGAAGGAACGGCGATATGTTTCCAAGTCGGGATGGCGGAGGGGAACCTGTGGGTGGTGGTGATCCCCCGCATCCACTGCCCTGTCCTCCTTGGGGGAGGAGAGGTGGTGGGTTTGGGAGGTGCTGTCAGAGTAGCCCAGGTGAGTAACCGCGGGGCGTTGTGTAGACGGTGCACACTGCAGCCACCGTGCGCCGGTGGCGGAGGGAGGGAGTGTTTCAGGGGGTGGGTGGGGTGCCGATCGAGCGGGCTGCTTTGTCCTGGACGGTGCTGAGCTTCTCGAGAGTTGTCAGAGCCGCACTCTCCCAGGCAAGTGGGGAGTGTCCTGTCACACTCCTGACCTGTAGACGGTGGAGAGGTAATGTGGCAGATGTGGAGTGCATGGACTAACCCCACCCAGGCAAGTGGGGAGTGTCCCGTCACACTCCTGACCTGTAGACGGTGGAGAGGTAACGTGGCGGATGTGGAGTGCATGGACTAACCCCACCCAGGCAAGTGGGGAGTGTCCCGTCACACTCCTGACCTGTGCCTTGTAGATGGGGGAAAGACCTCAGGGGGTCAGGAGGTGAGTCGCTCACCATGGGATCCCTGGCCCCTGACCTGCCCCTACTCCCCTGACATTTCCATCAGCTGCTGATGGTTCAGCATCTGTCACACTCGTTAGTGAGTCATCCTCGTTACTGGTGGATCTGTTGTACATGGATCCTCGTACCTGCATGGTCAGCTGTGTATTATAGGGGGCGTGGGGGTGCTCACGAACGTGTGAGGGATCATGGTTGGAACAGGGATCCAGAGTGCCTGACAAGCTGAAGCATGCTGGGTTCCGTCTCCCGCTCCCTTTAAACCCACCGGGACCCCGTGATGGGGGGGGGTGTGGGGAGACACCTCGTACCTGGGTGGTGAGGAACTTGGTGAGCCGCTCAGGAAGGCGACTGTTCTGACTGGACAGGATCATCTCCAACATGTCACCGTGAAGCTTCTCCATCACCACGAACACCCGGTCGGTGTCTTCGAACACAGCGTCGAGGTTCACCACCCCTGGGTGCTGCAGATCCTGCAGAGAGAGTGAGGGAGGGAGGGAGGGAGGGAGGATCACCAGGAGGGCACACATTCCTCAACACCTTGACACCTTCAGTGGCTCCAAGATCCCATCAGTAGAACCCACTCCCCTGGGACGGCAACTGCTCTGTCCGGGACCACATGAAACCGCAGAGAGTTGTGGACACAGCCCAGCGCATCACAGAAACCAGCCTCCCCTCCATGGACTCTGTCTACACTTCCCGCTGCCTCGGGAAAGCAGCCAAAATAATCAAAGACCCCACCCACCCTGGACATTCTCTCTTCTCCCCCCTCTCAAGAGAGAGGCAGAGGGAGAAATTTTTTTTTTGGAGGCGGGGTGGTGTTTGTTTAGAGACCCCCCCCCCCCCCCCCCCCACCAGCAAGGGTTTGGAACCAAGTGACAATTGGATGGGAGCTGCCCCTCCATCTGGGCCCACCCCCCCCACATCCCCTCCCTCCCCACACACCCTGTCCCCCTCCCCCCTCGGGACCCTACCTGCAGGATGGTCACCTCATTGCGAAGTTGACTCTCCCTCTGGGTGGGGAAACGCAGTTTGTCGATGACTTTAATCGCCACGTCCCGGGCCGACTTCCGGTGTTTCCCTGTGGGGAGGGGTGGGGGGGGGGTGAGGGGGTGTGGAGGAATGGTCAGTCAGTGGATGGGGGGATTCCTCACCGAGTCCCCACCCAGGCTGTTCAAAACTGCAGGGCGCTCCCTCCTCACCGCCCCTCCCGCAGCGCAGCGCTCCCTCCTCGCCACCCCTCCCTCCTCACCGCCCCTCCCACAGCGCAGCGCTCCCTCCTCGCCGCCCCTCCCGCAGCGCGGCGCTCCCTCCTCACCGCCCCTCCCACAGCGCAGCGCTCCCTCCTCGCCACCCCTCCCTCCTCACCGCCCCTCCCGCAGCGCGGCGCTCCCTCCTCACCTCCCCTCCCACAGCGCAGCGCTCCCTCCTCGCCACCCCTCCCTCCTCACCGCCCCTCCCGCAGCGCGGTGTTGATCCAGTGCTGGGTGCTGAGGTTGGGAGGTTGCGATGCCGCCTGTTGTGGAGCAGCTCGGCAGGAAGATGGTGTCCACTGTACACACCTAAGTGTGTGGGGTGGGGGGGGGCGGTGGGTGGTGCAGGGAGTACCCATGGAAGGCAGGACTGATCCACACCATCCTCACCTCCGTAAACCACTCCAAACTGTCCCGATCCCAACACCTCGTCCGGGAATATCTGGTAAACGGCACTGATGTCCTGCAGGGGGCAAAGGGAGAGGTTCAGAGAGCAGGGAAACTGGGGAGAGTTAGAGAGAGAGCAGGGTAACTGGAGGGGAGAGCAGGGGGGAGAGGGGGGGGGAGAGAGGGGGGAGAGGGGGGGAGGGGGGGGAGAGGGGGGGAGAGTGGGGGGGGAGAGAGGGGGGGGAGAGAGGGGGGGGAGAGAGGGGGGGGAGAGAGGGGGGGGAGAGAGGGGGGGGAGAGAGGGGGGGGAGAGAGAGGGGGAGAGAGAGGGGGAGAGAGAGGGGGGGGCGAGGGTGGGGAGGGGGGGGGGGGGGGGGGAGAGGGGGGGAGAGGGGGGGAGAGGGGGGGGAGAGGGGGGGGAGAGGGGGGGGAGAGGGGGGGAGAGGGGGGGGAGAGGGGGGGAGAGGGGGAGAGAGGGGGGGAGAGAGGGAGGGAGAGGGGTCGGGGTGGAGGGGGGGAGAGGGGAGAGGGGAGAGGGGGGAGAGAGGTGGCGGATAGGGGAGGGAGAGGTGGAGAGTGGGGGGGAGAGTAGGGGGGGGGAGAGAGGGGGGGAGAGAGGGGGGGAGAGAGGGGGGGAGAGGGGGGAGGGGGGGAGAGAGGGGGGGAGAGGGGAGGGAGAGGGGGGGAGAGAGGAGGGAGGGGGAGAGAGAGAGGGAGGGGGAGAGAGAGGGGGGGAGAGAGAGGGGGGGAGAGAGAGGGGGGGAGAGATGCAATCTCACCAACCCACCTCGCTGCTGGTGTTGGCCTCAGGATGTACCTTGCTCTCCCGTGTCTGGTGTCCCGTGTCTGTAGTTGGGGGATCAAGGGGGGCTGTGAGTCAGTGGGCAGTACCCCGGCTGATACACCCCCACACTGCCCCTCCCTGCCCTCCCCTCCCCGCCCCCTCCCTCCCCCTCCCTCCCCTCCCCCTACCCCCCACCCTCCCCCTCCCTGCCCTTGCCCCTATTCAGCCCCCTTCCCTCCCTCCCCTCCCCCTGCCCCCCACCATCCCCCTCCCTGCCCTTGTCCCCCACCCACACTGACCTGTGTCCGTGTCCGGGCCGGGATGGGAGGTGACGGGCCGGAGGGCCTGCCGGATCGCCTGCTCCCAGTCGGGGGACTGTGCGGAGGGGGAGTGCGGTCCCGGGGGATGCAGGGTGTTGGGGGACAGGCTCTTCCCCACGTACAGGGTGGTGCTGCCAGTGACCAGCTCAAAGCCCAGCCCCGAATCCTGGGAGGGTCGGATCAGCAGGATGTCCGAGAGCGGGAATCGCTGGGGGGGGGGGAGAGAGAGAAGATGGTGGGGGGAGAAAAATCATGGGCAAGAATGAGAATCACCTCCCCCCTCCCACCCCCTCCCCATCCTCCTGCTCCCCACCACGCCCTCCCCTCCAACCCTCCCCCCACTCCCACTCCACACCTCCTCCCCCCTCCCCCAACCCCCTCCCCTGCCCCCTCCCTTCCTCCCCCAACCCCCTCCACCCACCACGTCTCCCTCCTCCCTTGCCCCGCGCACCCCACTACACCCTCCTCCGTCTCCCCACCACATCCCCTTCCTCACCTCCCCCTCACCCCCTCACCCTGCCCTCCCCCCTCACTCACTCCCCCACCCCCAGCCACTCAGCCAGAGTTGGCCTCAGTATCCTGGGCCTGGGGTGCTGCTGGGGGGGGCACATGGATGTGTGTCAGAGTGTGTGTGTTGGGGAGGGCGCCAGGGGAGTCGGGGGGAGGGGGGGGGGAGAGGGGAGGGGAGGGGAGGGGAGGGGGAGGGGGGGGAAAGGGGGGGAGAGATGGGGGGTAGAGCATGCATCTGCATGAATAATGTAATCTGGTGTGTGTTCAGTGCTCTGGTCCATGTGTGGGTGGGGGCAGTTGCCGCCTGTGGGTGGGGGCAGTTGCTGCCTGTGGGCAGGGACTGTTGCCCGGGTGCACGTGGGGGCAGTTGCCACCCGTCCCGCCCTGAGCCCGGAACACAGGCTGCAGGACACTCACTTACCTTGTAAAACTTGGTGTCAGTGTCGTTCTGGAAGAGGGTGATGTACTTGCTGTCCAACCTCCAGTAGTGTCGCTTCCTCTGTCGGGGAACAGGCGAAGCAAGAGAGTGACCGACGGAAATAACAGTCAGCAAAACAGGCACTCTGTAAGGAAGTCACCCTCACCCTGAATAAACAGTGACCCTGTACAGTTACAGTGACCCTCATCCTGAATAAACAGCGACTCTGTACGGTTACACAGTGACCCTCACCCTGAATAAACAGCGACTCTGTACAGTTAGTGACCCTCATCCTGAATAAACAGCGACTCTGTACAGTTACACAGTGACCCTCACCCTGAATAAACAGCGACTCTGTACAGTTACACAGTGAGTGACCCTCACCCTGAATAAACAGCGACTCTGTACAGTTACACAGTGAGTGACCCTCACCCTGAATAAACAGCGACTCTGTACAGTTAGTGACCCTCACCCTGAATAAACAGTGACTCTGTACAGTTACACAGTGAGTGACCCTCACCCTGAATAAACGGCGACTCTGTACAGTTACACAGTGAGTGACCCTCACCCTGAATAAACGGTGACTCTGTACAGTTACACAGTGAGTGACCCTCACCCTGAATAAACAGTGACTCTGTACAGTTACACAGTGAGTGACCCACACCCTGAATAAATGGTGACTCTGTACAGTTACACAGTGAGTGACCCTCACCCTGAATAAACAGCGACTCTGTACAGTTACACAGTGAGTGTAACAGGGAGTGTAGCCAGTCAGAATCTTTTCCCCAGGGTAGAGGTATCAAGTACCAGAGGACGTACATTTAAGGCTGGGGCAGAGATGTGTGGGGCAGGTTTATTTTACACAGGGTGCGGTGGGTGCCTGGAACGGGCTGCCGGGGTGGGGGTGGGGACAGATACTATAGAGGTGTGCGAGAGGATGTTAGACACAATGGAGGAACGTGGATCATGTGCAGGCATACGGCATTGTGTTTAATTTGACTGTGTTCGACCCGGATACGATGGGAAGGGCCTATTCCGGCCTGGATACGATGGGCAGAAGAGCCTGTTCCAGCACAGATATGATGGGTGGAAGGGCCTGTTCCGGCATGGATACGATGGGTGGAAGGGCCTGCCCCGCCCCCGGGTACTCACCAGCGGATCCCTCTGGCTGTGGTGGGTCAGCCAGCCTTCTTTCAGCACGGTGCTGCTCCGACGCTTGGCCTGCCTCACCGACTGGACCACGCGCATCAGCGGGATGTTGTTGGTGGAGCTCAGGCTGTGGGGCAGCGGAAGGGAGAGCGATGGGTGACACCCGGAGCTGGCGAGCCGCCACCTCCCCTCACCCTCCCCGTCCGCGGATCGCCAGCGACGGTTCACCAACTGCCATCCGCGACACGGGTCCGCGGAGATCCCGACAGCTCGGCACGTGGCTCAGGTGCAAGGACCCAGGCAAACGGGAAGGTGCAGTGGCCCAAACTGATGCACTTCAGAAGGGTCATTCATTACTTGCTGTTCCCAGCAGATCCAAAAACCTGACAGCACCTACCCCCAGGCTCAAGGACGGCTTCTACCCCGCTGTTATAAGACTCTTGAATGATAAGATGGACTCCTGACCTCACAATCTACCTCGTCGTGGCCCTTGCACCTTATTGTCTGCCTGCACTGCACTTCCTCTGTAACACTTTATTAGAACCATAGAACACTATGGCACAGAAAACAGGCCATTCGGTCCTTCTAGTCTGTGCTGAAACTTCATTCAACTAGTCCCATTGACCTGCACCCGGTCCATAACCTCCCCACCCCCCCCCCCACCCCAAGACCTCTCCTGTCCATGTATCTATCCAATTTATTCTTAAAACTTAAGAGTGAGCCCGCATTTACCACGTCAGACGGCAGCTCGTTCCACACTCCCACCATCCTCTGAGTGAAGAAGCTCCCCCTAAACCTTCCCCCTTTCACCCTAAAGCCATGTCCTCTCGTACTTATCTCTCCTAATCTAGGTGGAAAGAGCCTACTCACATTTATTCTGTCTATACCCCTCATAATTCTGTAAACCTCTATCAAATCTCCCCTCGTTCTTCTCCGCTCCAAGGAATAAAGTCCTAACCTGTTCAATCTTTCCCTGTAACTCAACTCCTGAAGACCTGGGAACATTCTAGTAAATCTCCTCTGCACTCTTTCAATCTTACTGACATCCTTCCAATGGTTAGGTGACCAGAACTGCACACAATACTCCAAATTTGGCCTCACCAGTGTCTTACACAACCTCACCATAACATCCCAACTCCTATACTCAGTAGTTTGATTTATAAATGCCAGGATGCCAAAAGCCTTCTTTACAACCCTGTCTACCTGTGACGCCACTTTCAGGGAATTATGTATCTGAACTCCCAGATCCGTTTGTTCCTCCGCACCCCCCGGTGCCCTACCATTTACTGTGTATGTCCTACCTCAATTTGTCCTTCCAAAATGCAACACCTCACACTTGTCTGCATTAAATTCCATCTGTCATTTTCTGGCCCATTCTTCCAGTTGGTTCAGATCCCTCTGCAAGCTTTAAAAGCCTTCCTCGCCGTCCACTACACCTCCAACCTTAGTGTCATCAGCAAACTTGCTGATCCGATTTACCCCATTACCATCTAGATCTGTATTGTGCATCCTGTTATTGCTTTACCCTTGTACTACCTCAGTGCACCGTTGAAGTGAAATGATCTGTTTGAAGTGTATGCAGGACAAGTTTTTCACTGTATCTCGGTACATGTGACAATAACTAACCAATTCACCAATGTTTGCCAAGCCACTGACCGGGACATGGTTCCCGTGCTCCCTCCCACTCACCAGGACCCCTGTTTCCCGTGGTCTCTTTAAGCTTAGAGTTCACTGGAAAATTTATGACTTTAAATATCCAACGTAGCATTTAGAGGTAAAGTAAATGTTTGATTGGTATCGGTTTATTGTTGTCACCTGTACCGAGGTACAGTGAAAAACTTGTCTTGCATACCGATCGTACAGGTCAATTCATTACACAGTGCAGTTACATTGAGTTAGTACAGAGTGCATTGATGTAGTACAGGTAAAAACAATAACAGTACAGAGTAAAGTGTCACAGCTACAGAGAAAGTGCAGGGCAATAGGTGCAAGGTCACAACAAGGTGGATGGTGAGGTTACATCCGAGAGTCCGGCAGCACTGGGGCCGAGCATGCGCCGGATCGTCAGAGTTTTATGGAGCTGACAGTGCGGCCCCAGCCCTGCTCTACACCCGATGGCATAATTCTCTCCTCCAGCAGGTAGGGACCGCTGCACGTGTCATTGGTTGAAGTGCTCCCTCATTGTGGGAGGGGCCGGGGCGAGGGAGTGCCCTACCCGCGGGATTGGCTTGGCCGTGGGATCTTGCTATGCTCACATTGACAGCTGCGTGTCCTACATCCAGCCTCTGGCCGCTGAGGAGATCCGGGCGGTCCGGCAGGGAATGGGAATCGGGCCAGAGAGCGGGGAGTCTCCCATGGTTTATTCCCCAACACCCCACCACCAGCAGCCGGTCAGCTGACCTACCTGAGGGGCCCTGGATGATCTTCCTGGCCGGAGTCTGACGGGGAGCAGGGATCTGGGTCCGGAATGCCCTCCGGCTCCTCCGAGAGCCCGGTGCCGGAATCCCGGAGCTCCTCCTCTCCTTCTGCCAACACTCCCCCCGCTTTCAGGTTCTGGGCTTCTGGGAAAACACGGAGGTGGAGATGGTAACGTCAGAAGGCAAGAGGCCGTTCGGCCCCTCGAGACCGGCCCACAGGCTCAGCAAGAGGCCGTCCAGCCTCTCAGGCCTGTTATTTTGATCCTTTCCCCTCCCACTGCCCCTCCCCACATCCCGCACCACCCCACCCCCTCCACCACAGGCCTGTGTGGCCGTGCCTCAGCCCTGCGCCCCGGCCTGAGGCCCAGGGTCACATGGGAGCCCCCTCACCCCGGATGTAATGGCCTTACCTTCTCCGTTGGTCAGGGTAGCTTCTCCCAGACAGTCGTGGGGCACCTGGGGGACGCAGCGCTTGTGGCAATTAAACTTGCAATCTATCAGTGGGGGGGGGGGGAAGAGAGGCGAGAGGGGAGAGAGGGGAGGGGGAGAGAGAGGGGGAAGGGGGAAGAGAGAGAGGGGGAGAGAGAGGGGGGTGAGCGAGAGGGGGAAAGAGAGGGGAGGGGGAGAGGGGGAGAGAGAGGTGTCAGACACAAGCACTCACATCCAATGGTCCCACCCTGGCACTGGGGCTCCGAGCTGAGCCTTCCCCACCCCTACGGCCCAGACAGGAGGTGATCTGTAGTGGACGGGCCTCAGGTCCACCGACGGCCACAGCCGCCCAGGTCTGGGCACGGGGCGGGGGTGGGTGAGGGGGTTGGGACTCTGGTGTGGTACAGGGGAGGGTGGACGAGGAGGAGCAGGAGGGGGGCAAGGAGGTGGGGAAGAGGAGGATGAGGGAGGGAAGGGGGGAGGATGAGGGGGATGAGGAGGAAGGAGGGGAAGGGGGAGGGAAGGAGGGGAAGGAGGGGGGAAGGAGGGGAGAAGGGGGAGGGGGAGAAGGGGGGAGGAGTGGGGAAAGAGGCGGGGGGGGGGAGGGGGGAGGAACGTTGCCCTGAGACACCTCCTGCAGGAGTCGTTCTCATCGTCTGACCCGTGACCCCCGCACCCGGCCCATCCCCGACCCCCTCCCCCTCCCCTAACCCCGGCCTGCCCGCCGTGCCCCCCTCCCCACCCCACCCACCCCCTCCCCCGCCCTCCCCCACCCCTCCCCGCCCCACTCACCCCGGCACTGCAGGCCCTGCCGGAACAGTCCACGCAGCAGGTGCCGGCAATGCTGACACACAGTGGGACGAGTGTACGAGTGGATGTGGAAGGTGTGGGGCACCTTCACCCGACCCCCCTCTTGCCGGTCCATCCAGGGGGGGCGGCCCGCCAACAGGGGCATCCTCCGCCCCCCTCCCACTGAGAAACGGGCACCCTGAGGGGAGAGAGAGGTCAGGCTGACACCCACGGGTGCGGTGGTGGGGGGAGAGGGAGAGGGAGGGAGGGGGAAGGGTGAGGGATGGGATGGGAGGGGAGGGGAGGGTGGGGGTGAGAGGGAGGGGAGGGGAGGGGGGTGTGGGAGAGAAGGGGAGGAGAGGAAGGGAGGTGGGAGAGAGAGGGAGGGGAGGGGAGGTGGGAGAGAGAGGGAGGGGAAAGGGGGAGGGGGGAGAGAGAGGGAGGGGAAAGGGGGAGGGGGAGAGAGAGGGAGGGGGAGGAGGGATCAAGGGGGGATTCAAACACAGCACGAAGTCAGCTCAGCATTCAGTTCCATCAGCTGGTGAAGCATTCACAGTCAAACAGCTGGAGTCCAAATCAATTCAACGCAAGGTCTGTGTGTGTGTGTGTGTGTGTGTGTGTGTGTGACCCTGTGCACCCCCTCCCCGCCACCCCCCCCCCCAAACCAGGTGGGACTGCCCCGGGTGGGTGGGATTCCCCGCTGGGACCTACCTCCTGAAGGCTCCGGCTGCAGTTGTTGGGAATCTTGTAGGCACAGCGTTTGTGGAAATCCAGCCCGCAGCCTGCGGAGACATCGGTGGGGGTCACAGACCGTGGTGAGAAGGGGGGGGGGGGGTTACAGCCTGTGGTCGGGGGGCAAGTCCGGGGGTGGGGTCAGGTGTCCTGGTGTAGGGGCAAACCTCGGAGAGATACGGGGAGGGTGTCAGACGGGAGCCGGTGAGGGTGGGGTCTCAGACTGAACAGACAGTGGGTGGGGACGCTGAGGGGGTGGGGTTTGGTGTGGGGGGGCCCTCCAGGGGCTGTGTGACGTGAAGGTGATGAGGGAGAGGGGGGGGAAGGGGGAGGAGTGGAGGGCAGGAGGGAGGAGGGGGAGCGGAGGGGTGGAGGGAGGTGGAGGGGGTGAGGGGTTATCTGACAGTGGGACGTTGGTATAGGTGAGCAGGGGGAGGGGTGTGTTGAGGGGGGGTGGTAGCAAGTGCAGAGGGGCAGTCAGTTCCGCAGAACCGGACCCTCCTTCCACACCTCACCTCAGCCTGACATTGATGTGCGTGCGGGCGCAGTTGGGGGGTGGGTGGTGGGGGTTGCAGTGACTGGGACCCTCGAGGACCACCGCCTGGGCTAGTTGTGGGGGGGGTGTCACCCTGCTCGACACCCCCCTCAGCTGCCAGCTCAGGAGCCCACGGTTTGGGGTGGGAGGGGTCAGTGGGGAGTTGGGGGGGTGGGGGGCGGGGAGCCTGGATTTACCTTCACACCTCAGGCCTTGTCTGACCAGACCCCACAACATCTCCCCGCAGTGGTTGCAGAAGGCTGGCGCCTTGTAGGAGTGGACGTGGAGGACGTGGGGGCAGATATCCCTCCCTCCTTTCAGAGCCGACCCTGTGGGAAGGGAGAAGTTCAGAGTGTTAACGATCCTGCGTGACAATTGGGCTGGAGAAAAGACCACAGGAACTGAAGAGATCTCCAGCTGCTGTCAAATTAACTGACACTAAAACACATCTTAAATACATGTTGTCCAAGGCGTTGGTGAGGCTGCAGCTGGAGAACCGTGCACAGCTCTGGTTACCCTGTTGTAGGAAAGGCATCATTCAGCTGGAAAGAGCACAGAGAGGATTTCCGAGAATGTTGCCAGGACTTGAGGACCTGAGTCGCAGGGAGAGGTCCGGCAGGCTGGGACTTCATTTATAAAACCTATAACATGTTTAAACTTAGGGAAAATTAGGAGTGATACCGTTGACCCTTCGCTTAAATTTGAGGAAGTTTGGAGTCCATTTATTCAGTATTTCCAGATGATATAAGCAGAGATTTTACGAATCCCTTTGAATATTTGAGCGTTTGTCGGCTCTTGGACTGTACTCACCGGAGTACAGAAGAATGAGAGGGGACCTCATAGAGACATTTAAAATGTTGAAAGGACTGGACAGAGTAGATGTGGCTAGGCTGTTTCCCTTGGTGGGTGAGTCCAGGACCAGAGGGCACAATCTTAGAATTAGAGGGTGCAGGTTTAAAACAGAGATGAGGAGAAATTTCTTTAGCCAGAGGGTGGTGAATTTGTGGAATTCCTTGCCAGGTACAGCAGTGGAGGCCCGATCATTGGAGGCATTTAAGGAAGAGATAGATAGATATCAAAATAGTCGGGGTATCAAGGGATATGGGGATACGGCCGGAAATTGGGATTCATTTTCTTTTCCCCCCCCCAACCCCCAACTTCTTTTTTTCCCTTTTCCTTGCAGCAGACTCGATGGGCCAAATGGCCTACTTCTGCTCCCTTGTCTTGTGAACTAACGACATAATAACTTTTTTTAACCAACGAAATATCAGTCCAGTTTTGTTTTTTGAAGTTTTTGGTTTGCTTTTGTTTTTTTTCCAATTTGGGGGTTTTCTTTTCATATAATTAAATCTCTTTTCAGTTTTGTTTTGTATCATGCTCACTTAGCAAGAAAGCAGGAGGTCCAGATTGTATATTTTGTGTAGGAGACTGAGGGGCCCTTATAGAGGTGTATAAAGTCATGAGGGGCATCGATAGGGTGAATGCGCACGGACTTTTTCTCAGGGTAGGAGGATCAAGGGCACAGGTTTAAGGCGGGAGGGGAAAGATTTAAAAGGGACCTGAGGGGCAGCTTCTGCACACAAGAAGGTGGTGCATACGTAGAACGAGCTGCCAGAGGAAGTGGCTGAGGTGGGTACAATAACAACATTTAAAGGACACTTGGACAGGTCCATGGATGGGAATGGTTTAGAGGGATATGGGCCAAATGCAGGCAAATGGGACTAGCTTAGATGGGAATCTTGGTCGGCATGGACCAGTTGGGCCGAAGGGCCTGTTTCCCTGCTCTATATATCCAGAGTGCGTAGGATTCCTACGATGCTTTCAAAAGAATGTTTTAAATCTCTAGATTGTGAGACGGGGCATGGTTCTGGACTTAGTTTTCAGGAATGAGTCTAGGCTGATAGGTGTAGGTGTTGATGGGGAGCATTTTGGTAGTAGCAATCATAACTCAATTAGATTTCACTTAATTACAGAAGGGGATAGGGTTGGCTTCAAAAGGCTCCAATCGGCACAAGATCAATTTTGTTGTGATGTTGGTAAAGGGGGGGTGGTGTGGGTGATGCACTAAAGTTAGACTCCTTGAAAGCATTTAATAAGCAGAAAGTAAAAGCTCCCCCTGCAGGGAGTGACACACTGGTGTGGGCAGCAGCCTGACTGGCTAATGGGAGGGCAGGTATAAACACGTCGTCCTCTGGTGGGTGAGATGCAGGGAGCTGCGGACACCGCCCAGTCCATCACGTCAACCAGCCTCCCCTCCACGGACTCTGTCTACACTTCCCGCTGCCTCGGGAAAGCAGCCATTGTAATTGAAGAACCCCCCCCAACCCCGGACATTCTCTCTTCTCTCCCCTCCCATCGGGCAGAAGATACAAAAGCCTGAAAGCACGTCCCACCAGGCTCAAGGACAGCTTCTATCCCGCTGTTGTGGGACTCTTGAATGAACCTCCTGATCTCCCAATCTCCCTCGTCGTGGCCCTTGCACTCAATTTGTACTTACATGGCACACATACAAAAGTTTTTCATTATATCTTAGTGCATGTGACAACTGTAAACCAATTACCAATGAGTGGTGCATCAACCTGTAAGTGAATGAAGGTATCAGAGTGATGGGCGTCACATTTACTGGTGACACACCAACAGCGAGGGATGCAGGTTGTATAGAGGTCAGAGGGAGGGACCAAAGGGGTGGAGGTAGGTCGAGGACGTGGGTGAGCATCTGGTGAAGAGAGAATCATGCGGGAAAGTGTGAAATTGTCTGTGGTAGCAAGAGGAATAAGATTTCTTTATTGGTCACATGTACATCAGAACACACAGTGAAAAGCATCTTTTGCGTCGAATGTTCTGGGTGCAGCCCGCAAGTGTCGCCACGCTTCCGGCGCCAACATAGCATGCCCACAGCTTCCTAACCCGTATGTCTTTGGAATATGGGAGGAAACCGGAGCACCCGGAGGAAACCCACGCAGACACGGGGAGAACGTACAAACTCCTTACAGACAGCGGCCGGAATTGAACCCAGGTCGCTGGCGCTGTAATAGCGTTTATGCTGACCACTACACTACCGTGCCGGTCCCTAAAACAAGATAATGAAATAGAAAGGGATCTTATGTAAACAAGAGACTGTGAAGCTGTGAGGTGTCCCGGTCTACAGCTAGTTTGCAGATACAGCAAGTAATTTGCAAAGTTAGCTGAGGGTTGACTGTGCAGGGAGTTGGAAAATTATGTGCAAGTTCTATAAGGAACCAGTCAGGCCACATCTGGAGTACGGTGTACAGTATCGCTCTCCTGGTTTAAGGAGTGGTGTGAATGGAGACAGTTCGGAGGTTTATTTGACTAATTGGGCAGGTTGTCTACTGGTGAAAGATCAGACAGGCTCGGCTCATACCCGTTGCAGTTTAGGAGAGTGAGAGGGGATGATCGAGGGTTCTGAGGAGTCTCGACAGGGTGAGTGGGGAGAGAATGGCTCCTCTTACAAATTTTTACAGATGTGCAGTGGAGAGCATTCTGACTGGTTGCATCACCGCCTGGTATGGAGGCTCCAATGCACAGGATCACAAGAGGCTGCAGAGGGTGTAGACTCAGCCAGCTCCATCACGGGCACAACCCCCGCCACCATTGAGGACACCTTCAGGAGGCGGTGCCTCAAGGAGACGGCATCCATCACTCACAACCTGGGACATGCCCTCTTCTCACTACTACTATCGGGGAGGAGGTACAGGAGCCTGAAGACCCACACTCAACGTTTCAGGAACAGCTTCTTCCCCTCCGCCATCAGATTTCTGAACGGTCCATGAACCCATGAACACTGCCTGGTTATTCCTTATTTTTTGCACTCTTCAGTTATTTTATAAGTTACAGTAATTTTACGTCTTTGCACTGTACTGCTGCCGCAAAACAAGTTTGACATCACACAAGTCAGCGGTTATAAACTTGGTCCTGATTCTGTGAGAGAATCCAGAACGGGGGGGGGGGGTCACAGTTCACAACTAAGCAGTTGCTCAGTTAAGACGGTTCTTTTCCCTCTGAGAGCGGCGAGTCTCTGGAACTCTCTCCCTCAAAGGGCAGGGGAAGCAGAGTCTTTGTGTGACTTGAAGGCAGCGTTAGGCAGTGGTGAAGAGGTTGGAAGGTCACCAGTAGGTAGACAAGAACATGGAGGTTCGATCAGCCGCAATTTGGACTAACGGAGCGAGCTGCTCCTGGTCCTAATCTGTGGGTTTGTGTGGAAGTGACATTGGACTTGGGAGACCGCTCGGCAATACGTGACAAAACAGGAGGCACCGGGGGAGGAGACAAGGAGAATTCAAAGTCGGCGTGTTCCCAGTGATAACAAGGGTGGCGGTGAACCCAGAGCTCAAGCAAGCAGGACAGGACGAGGCAAGTTTTTGACTGATAGCCACATGCTCCACACACCCAGACATTACGTTGGGACATTATGTTGCAGTTGTACAAGTTGTCAGTGAGGCCACACTTGTACTGTGGACAGTTTCGGTCGCCCTGTTACAGGAAAGAGGTGGTTAAACTGGAAAGGGTGCAGACAGGATTTGAGGATGTTGCCGGGACTCGAGGGCCTGAGTTACAGGGAGAGGTTGGCCAGGCTGGGACTTTATTCCTTGGAACGTAGGAGAATGAGGGGCGACCTTATAGAGGTGTTTAAAACTATGAGAGACAGAGATAAGGTGGACGGGAACAGTCTTTTCCGCAGGGTAGGGGAGTCCAAAACTGGGGGTCTTAGGTTTAGGGTGAGAGGGGAAAGCTTTAAAAGGGACCCGAGGGACAATGTTTCCGTGCAGAGGGTGGTGAGTGTATGGAACGAGCTGCCAGAGGGAGTGGGTGAGGCAGGTACAACAGCATCATTTCAGAAGCACTTGGATAGGTACATGGAGGGGCGGGGCTTGGAGGGATATGGGCCGAATGTAGGAAATTGGGACTAGCTGGGTGGGCACCATGGTCAGCAGGGACTAGGTGGGCCGAAGGGCCTGTATCCTAGCTGTATTGATCTGTGACTACCATTCAGACACACGCAAACACGGATAGATGCAGAGGCACAAACACACATACAGACACACGCACACACACACACAGACCCCTGGACACACACACACACACACACACACACACACACACACACACACACACACACACACCCATGGACGGACAGATGGACAGGCACACACACACACACACACAGACCCCTGGACACACACACACACACACACACACACACACACACACAGACCCATGGACGGACAGATGGACAGGCACACACACACAGACCCCTGGACACACACACACAGACCCATGGACGGACAGACGGACAGACACACACACACAGACCCCTGGATACACACACAAGGGTGGGTAATATGTCCTGTAACGCAGGATGATGTGCAATGTGTGGGGAAAGATAACGAGGGCACAAGGGATAGTTCAGTCCCACAGTTCACTGGGGAAGGTTACCAATGGTGTTGTCAGTGGGCAGGGGGGAACAGGGGGGAACGGGGGGCGCAGGGCCCCACCCCCACAGACAGTCACTCACCTGTCAGGACCACCTCGATCAGGTCTCCCTGGTGGACGGTGTCGGAGGGTGACAGCCTCTGGAGGATGTTCTCGGACTCCAGATCATGGCGGAAAAGCAGCAGCTGCCC
Source organism: Pristis pectinata (assembly GCF_009764475.1). Taxonomy (NCBI): domain Eukaryota; kingdom Metazoa; phylum Chordata; class Chondrichthyes; order Rhinopristiformes; family Pristidae; genus Pristis; species Pristis pectinata. Next base: position 3,714,420 of record NC_067441.1, read on the forward strand.
GGCGGTCAGTTGGTAGAAGGCGGCATCTGGGAACTGGGGGTGGGGACAGACAGGGATTAACCCTGGGCAGAGAGGGGGGCCAATCCCCGCCATACCCCTGGGGGGGATCCTGGCAACACCCGGCTCCCTCGCTCAGTCTCCGTCCCCCACCCTGCACAACGCCCCCCCCACCCCACAGCCCACCCATTGTGGCACCCCCATCCCCGACTCTCCCCTCCCCAGGCTCGACAACCCCCACACCTTCCTGCCCACCTCCCTCCACCCTTCTCTTGTGATCTTCCCCCCCCCCCCCGAGGATAGCGTCCCGCACCCCTCCCCGTGACCCCCTCCCCGTCTCAGTGACTCCCACCAGCCCCGCACCCCTCTCCATTTCCGTGACCATCCCCTCCCCATCTCTGTCACCCCCTCCGGCCACTACACCACTCCCCATCTCTGCGACCCCCTCCCCATCTGTCACCCTGTCCAGCCCCCACCCAATCTCTGTGACCCACTCCGGCCCCCAAGCCCTTCCCTGTGTCTGTGACCCACTCCGGCCCCCGTGCCCCCCCCCCCCGTCTCTGTCCCAGTGTCCCCTGTCTGTGTCTCCATCCACCTGCGCGGTCCAAACCAGAGCCAGGCGGATCGGAGTTATACCCACAATGCAGATGAACGGTGGTCAGCCCCTCTCTCCGCCACCTCGTAAACCCCTCCCACAACTGAGACCTCAGCCCAGGGACCGGCCTGGGTCAGGGTGGGTCTGAGACCCTCCCCCAGGACTCTGGAGGCTGTTGGTATTACACAGGACACGGGGGCTTGTTGTCCCATCACAGAGAGGGCACCAGCCCGCCCCCCCCCCCGTCCTGGGGCAACTCCACCCACTCCAGTTATAGGATGCAGAGTCCGGGAACTGTGCACGGTGGCTCCCGGTGTGGGATACGGAGACCGGGAACTGTGCACGGTGGCTCCCGGTGTGGGGTACGGAGACCGGGAACTGTGCACGGTGACTCCCGGTGTGGGATACGGAGACCGGGAACTGTGCACGGTGGCTCCCGGTGTGGGGTACGGAGACCGGGAACTGTGCACGGTGACTCCCGGTGTGGGGTACGGAGACCGGGAACTGTGCACGGTGACTCCCGGTGTGGGGTTGAGGTGCTCTGAGTTCCAGGCAGCAACAACGCGCTCTCTGACCCACGAGGCGGAGAGCGCTGCCCAGCCCGATTACTGGACACTGCTTCTCAAAGCAACCGGCCCAGAGAGATACAAAGGGCCCACCGAAACTCCCTCACCTCTCTGACCTTCCGACAGGACACAGCTCGGTGTGGGACAGGACACTGTCCAAACAGCACAGTGTGTGCATGTGGGACCCGTCCCCCAGTGAGGGTCAGTGTGTGTGTGTGTGTGTGTGTCCCATCCGGCAGTGAGGGTGGTGTGTGAAGGGGACTGAGGGTAGGTGAGCTGTGTGGAGCGATGGGGGTGGGGGGGAGGAGGTGAGCTCTGTGGGGGGAGGCAGCCTGCACTGTGCTGAGCGCCCGGTAGAGCAGCAGGAAGTCAGGGGTCGAAGGCTGCAGCTCCCTCCGTGTGGTTTCTGTGGCCGTGGCTTCCTCGAAGTGAGCTGACGTGTCACGGGGTGTCCGGGAAACTGTCCGAGAGCGGCCGGGCGGGGGCCAGGGAGTGGAGGGGAGCTGGATGGGAGGGAGGGAGGGGGGCGGGAGGGGAGGGGAGTGAGGGGCGAGTGAGTGAGTGAGTGAGTGAAGGGCTCCCTCTGCACAGGGGACACTTAGGACACTTCTGGCAAATGCTGGCTGGCAGGAGTGGGGAGGGTCACAGTGGGGGGGGGGTGGTGGTGGTGTGACTTGTCTAAAGCCCTACAACAGAGCAAAGGAGGGGAAACATCAACCCACCAACCCCCACCCCCCCCGGAAACCCGAAACACAGTCAACAATCGTCCCTTCTCACCACCCCCACCCCCCCACTGCGGCGCCCCCTCCTCACCTCCCCTCCCACGGTGCTCCCTCATCCCCCCTGCGGGGCTCCCTCCTCGCTCCCGTGGTGCCCCCTCCTCACCCCCCCCCATGGTGCCCCTCCTCATCTCCTCTCCTGCAGCGCTCCCTCCTCACCCCGCCCCCCCAGCTCCCTCCTCACTGCCTCTCCCCCGGCGCTCCCTCCTCGCCACCCCCTCCCACAACACAGCAGAATAACCCCGTTGACGGTGGGGCCGGACACGGGGCAGGCAGAAGTTGCTCAGGCCGCAGCCACACCGAGCTCCGAGCCTCGGTGGGGACGTCCCCCCCGTGGTCAGAGTGGACGGGCAACTCCTGCAGTTACCGACCGGTCTCTGGTCTCCCCCACACCCACCCACTCCCACTGCCAGAGGGCTGATCAATGCGTACACACACACACGCGCACACGCACGCGCACGCGCACACACGCACGCGCACACACACGCGCGCAGTGTCCCTGTCAGCAGCACAGACGGTCACAGGGACATTCGGTCCCCAATCCACCTCCCACGGGAGGTGACCTGGGTCAGCGCACACTCGGTCGGAGGAGGAGGAGGGGGTGTCGGAAGGTGGGGCTCGGGGCCCAGGTAGCTGGAGGAGTGATGAAAGGATGGGGAGGGCAGAGACGGGGAGGGGTGTAGGGGCCGGAGGGGGTCACAGAGACGGGGAGGGGTGTAGGGGCTGGAGGGGGTCACAGAGACGGGGAGGGGGACACAGAGACGGGGAGGGGTGTAGGGGCCAGAGGGGGACACAGAGACGGGGAGGGGGACACAGAGACGGGGAGGGGGACACAGAGACGGGGAGGGGAGTGGGAGTTTTGCCCTCTCAGGGGTGGTGTGGGAGTGAATCTGGTGTCAGATTGTGAGACATGGCACCCATTTTCTCTGGGGCAGAGGGTTGGGAAAGGTTGCCGCTGGCTGGGGAAAGGTTGTGGGCATCCTCATTTCGCCCCCACCTCAGGGGGGGCTATTTGACTGTGCCAGGCATCACACAGGGAGCCAACCAGCAGCTTCAGGCTGGGACAAAGGGTTCGGTCACTGGCTGGCAGTCCTGACCAGTGACTGTGAAGAAACCCCCACCTCCTTGCAATCAAAACTTCAGTAAATCCCTCGCAAGCAAGGAGGGTCCCTGCACCCTGGTGTTCCTGACAATCTGATTGGCAAGAAACTGCAAAGAGTTGTGGACACAGCTCAGCACATCACGGAAACCAGCCTCCCCTCCATGGACTCTGTCTACACTTCCCGCTGCCTCGGGAAAGCAGCCAACATAATCAAAGACCACCCCCCCCCCCCCCCACCCCGGACATTCTCTCTTCTCCCCCCTCCCATTGGGCAGAAGATACAAAAGCCTGAAAGCACGTCCCACCAGGCTCAAGGACAGCTTCTATCCCACTGTTATAAGACTATTGAACGATAAGATGGACTCCTGACCTCACAATCTACCTCATCGTGGCCCTTGCACCTTATTGTCTGCCTGCACTGCACTTTCTCTGTGGCTGTGACACTTTATTCTGCATTCTGTTATTGTTTTCCCTTGTTCTGCCTCGATGCACTCATGTGAAATGATCTGTATGGATGGCACACGAAACAAGGTTTGTCACTGCCCCTCAGTACATGTGACATTAATAAACCAATTTACCGATCTCTCTTGCCCCACCACCCGACTCAGTTGCCTCTGGGTCGGACAGTGGAATTGACAGATCCGCCTCTCTCTAATCAGACTCCGCCAAGGGAACATTGGACACGGTTCACCAGGCAGGCTATCGACCTGCCTGGCTTGAGGCTAGTCACCCACTGAGACCGAGCTGTGTAGGCAATGACCCAGGGATGGGGGTGGTGGGTGTACCGACGGGTCAACCCACCACTCTGTCCAACCGGCAGTCTCCGATCGTCTCTGGGGTGTGGAGCCGGGGGATCCGTCTCCAGCTCCCTCTGGTCCCCTCAGTCCATCCTTCTCGCTCGGCGTGATCTCAGGAGGCAGCCGGGAGCGCCGGACGTGGGACCGGCTCGGGAACCGCGCTGGTCTGGCCCAGGAGGCGGCCGGGAGCACCGGATTCGGGACCGGCTCGGGGACCACGCTGGTCTGGCCCAGGAACAACACCGGCATCTACCGCACGGTCAGGAACCTTGCTGGGAATGTCCCGTTGACACAAAAAAGAAGCAGGATGAATCCGATCCGGCTCGTCCCTGTCCCATGAGCGACGGAAGCTGTCGCCGGCAGTGCGGTCACTGACCGATGACCTGCTCACCGTTCCCAGTCTGGGTCTCACCTTCCAGATCCAAACGTGGACCCAAGAGCCAAATCCCAGGGGTTGAGGTGAGACTGACCACCCGCGACATCGAGGCAGCGTTTGACCGAGTGTGGCATCAAGGAGCCCCAGATAATCTGGGCATCCAGGGAGAACATCAAGGGAGTCACCCCTCACACAGAGGTCGTGGCGGTCAGAGGGAGATCATCTCTGTCCCAGGACATCGCCGCAGGAGTCCCTCCGGGCAGCGTCCTGGGCCCGACCACCTTCAGCCGCTTCGCCACTGACCTTCCTTCCGTCACAAGGCCGGACGTGAGGAAGTTTCACCGATCATCGCACAATGTTCAGCTCCTCAGCCGATGAAGCAGCCCGTGCCTGCGTGCAGCGGGACCTGGACCGTGTTCAGACATGGGCTGACCCGTGGCGAGTAACATTCACCCTGCATATGTGTCGGGCAACAACCACCCCCAACGGTGGAGTCTGACCACCTACCCTTGGCGTCCAATGACACTCCCATCACTGGGTCCCCCACCGCCAATGTCCTGGGGGTCACCACCGACCAGAACCTCAACCGGACCAGACACATAAACCCCGTGGCTACAGAGTCAGAGGCCGGGGATCCCACAGTGAGAGACTCACCTCCTGACACCCCGAGGCCTTTCCCCCATCTAGAAGGCACAGGTCAGGAGTGTGACGGGACACTCCCCACTTGCCTGGGTGGGGTTAGTCCATGCACTCCACATCCGCCACATTACCTCTCCACCGTCTACAGGTCAGGAGTGTGACGGGACACTCCCCACTTGCCTGGCAGAGTGCGGCGCCGACAACTCTCGAGAAGCTCAGCACCGTCCAGGACAAAGCAGCCCGCTCGATCGGCACCCCACCCACCCCCTGAAACACCCCCTCCCTCCACCACCGGCGCACGGTGGCTGCAGTGTGCCCTGTCCACACGTCAGAGGGAGGGGAATTTGGGGATGGGCTGGGGGGCTGGAACCTGAGGCTCGAGATTGGGACGGGATGTGGGAACAGGAAGGTGAAAGTTGAAACAAAAAACCAGAAACTTGGGGGGAAGAAAACACAGGAGACACTCAGCGGGTCAGGCAGCGTCTGCGTAGAGAGGATCGGAGTGATGGTTTCGGGTGTGGGAGGAAGGGCTAACTCTGGTCCTCTCCCCACAGACACTGCCTGACCTGCTGAGTGTTTCCAGCACTGGCTGTTTTGTGTTAAAAGTCAGAATGGGAAGATGGGAACTTTCTAAAGTAAAGAGGGTGTTTATGGAGGGGGACCTGAGGGCGGTGAACATGGGGGTGACGGGCGGGGGAAGCAGGGTTGGTGCTGGGAAAGAGGGATGACCTGGGAGGATTCAACTGATCCAGGGGCACCTGGAGGTGCAGTCAGGTACACTGATGTTTCGAGCCCCGCACACACGTGCACACGCACACACACGCATGCATGCGCGCACACACACAAGTACGCACACGCACACTCATGTGCACGCACACACGCACGGGGCTGGAGGAACTCAGCAAGCCAGCGGCGGCAACTGGACGGTCGACCATTCAGGCCGAGAACCTCCATCCGTCCCCCGCGCCTCTGCCTGACGGCTGACCCGGGCCCCGACTTTGTGGGACCTTGCTGTGCTGAGGGGCAGAGGCCAGACCCTCAAATTGGGCGGGAGGGTGGGACAGAGCTCGGCGTCGGTTCGGTGCGGTAGATTGTGGATGGATGTCTCGGACAATCCCAGCCTCCCACCGGTACCTGCCCCACCCCCCACCTCCTCCCCACCCACCCCAAGGCCAAAATATTCAAATCAGGCGGCTGCAGTGCGGGCGGGGAACTCCTGTGCAGGCTGCAACTGTCGCTGAGTCGAAGGAACAAAGAGGTGTCTGAGGTGAGTGGAAAAACTTACGTGAGCAGCTTGGTGTCAAACTGCGCTGCACTTCCTGACTGCTGCACCACGGTGGGCGTCACCCTCCCCAGCACCCACTGCCTCAGGAGACGGCCCTCACTCTCTGCACTCACACCCTGGCCTTCATGGTGATGCCTCCCACGTCCGCACAGCGGCCTGCCTCTCCTTCAGGTGCTCCCTCACCTGGAAGTGTGGCGCGTGGGGGCCTTGCAGAGGGAGCGCCGTGCTGTGGGACGGGGCGGTGAGGAGGGAGCGCCGTGCTGCGGGAGGGGGCGGTGAGGAGGGAGCGCCGTGCTGCGGGAGGGGGCGGTGAGGAGGGAGCGCCGCGCTGTGGGAGGGGGCGGTGAGGAGGGAGCGCTGTACTGCGGGAGGGGCAGTGAGGAGGGAGCGCTGTGCTGTGGGAGGGGCAGTGAGGAGGGAGCGCCGTGCTGCGGGAGGGGGCGGTGAGGAGGGAGCGCCGCGCTGCGGGAGGGGGCGGTGAGGAGGGAGCGCCGCGCTGTGGGAGGGGGCGGTGAGGAGGGAGCGCCGCGCTGTGGGAGGGGGCGGTGAGGAGGGAGCGCCGCGCTGTGGGAGGGGGCGGTGAGGAGGGAGCGCCGTGCTGTTGGGGGGGGGGGGGGGCGATGATAATTAACGTCCTTAATCACTTGCTATACGTACCTACTAGCCTTTTCCGCAGGGGACGTGATGCGGCAGAAACAAGGGGAAAAGCACGGCAGGACATCAGCCTGTTGTCCAGGGCTCTGCCCCAAGGCCAATGCCAGTGGGAGGAAGACGAGTCTCTGGGCTGTTCAACTGGGTGAGGCAGCGTGACTATTTACCACACCGTACACATGGAGTGCGACCAGCTCAAGGCGAGATGCAACAAAAGACGCCCCCTCGCTCCGACCATCCATCTCACTGCCATCCAATCAATGTTGCCATGTAAACAGTCACGGTGCAGTTCCCCCCTGTGGCCTCGCGGTGGCACCACTGAGTCCACTTAGGAAATCTCCCCAACTCTTGGCACCGTCTCATCGTGGGAATGCAGCGAGATGCAAAACAGGCCATTTGGCCCATCACGTCTGTGCTGGCTCTAAGAAAATTAGTCTCATTCTTCTTTCCCCACAGTAGGGGAGCAATCTAATGTGTAGAGGACGTTTGATTCAGGGAAATTATATATCTGCAGGGTTATACGCTGTTTAAGCTGCCCAGCATTATCCCTGCCTTGTTGATTTCCTTTTCCAAAGGTGGTTAATTCAGTGATTACAGCATTCCAATAGCCTGTCCTGGTCCATCCATGTAGACGCCACGGCCAAGAAAGCTCACCAGCGCCTCTACTTCCTCAGGAGGCTAAAGAAATTCACACATCCCTGTTGCCCCTCACCGATTTTTACCGATGCACCATAGAAAGCATCCTATCCAGATGCATCACGGCTTGGTACGGCAACTGCTCTGCCCGGGACCGCAAGAAACTGCAGAGAGTTGTGGACACAGCCCAGCGCATCACAGACAGCAGCCTCCCCTCCGTGGACTCTGTCTACACTTCCCGCTGCCTCGGGAAAGCAGCCAACATGATCAAAGATCCCACCCTGGACATTCTCTCTTCTCCCCTCTCCCCTCTCCCATCGGGCAGAAGATACAAAAGCCTGAAAGCCCGTACCACCAGGCTCAAGGACAGCTTCTATCCCGCTGTTGTAAGACTAGTGAACGATAAGGTGGACTCTTGACCTCACAATCTACCTCGTCGTGGCCCTTGCACCTTATTGTCTGCCTGCACTGCACTTTCTCTGTAACTGGAACACTTTATTATGCACTCTGTTATTGTTTTACCCTGTGCTACCTCACTGCACTGTGTAATGAATTGATCTGTACGATCGGTATGCAAGACAAGTTTTTCACTGTACCTCAGTACAAGTGACAATAATAAACCAATACCAACAATATTACCAAGCTCCATGTTTCACACCAATTACAGGCAATAGTTTCAAACTACGACACGGTCATCACTGGCCAGAACGCACTCGAGCCCCTGTGGCGCCCACTTGTCCCAGAACCCCCCCCCCAACCCACCATACCCATGGATACCGCGTGCTCCTTCTCCAGGGACACGCACGGGCATGGACGTGACCCTGGAAGAGGGGCAGGCAGTCGGCTCGGGGGGGAATCCTCGACGATCCTGCCGCCCGGACCCGTGAGTGGCCTCCTCGGGTGGGCCTGGGAGCAAACCAAACGGGAGACCCCCCCATGACCCCTCTGCACCATGGGACCAAAGATCAGGAACGTGGGGCTGAAGTGCGGCCAGAACTTGAGGAGAAGCCCCTTCAGATACTCAGATAGAGGCTGCAACCTCTCACACTCCTCCAGGGTGCAGAAGTGGCAGGGTGCCTGGGAGTGTGTGATGGGACGGTGTGGAGGGAGCTTCACTCTGTGTCTGACCCCGAGAGTGTGTGATGGGACGGTGTGGAGGGAGCTTCATCCTGTGTCTGACCCCGGGAGTGTGTGATGGGACGGTGTGGAGGGAGCTTCACTCTGTGTCTGACCCCGGGAGTGTGTGATGGGACGGGGTAAACAGAGATTTACCATCTCAGAAGCAATTTAAAACATTTGAACAAAAACAAATACTTTGAGAGCTGTTTTTGGGAGTCCAGCCCTCCCAGCTGTCTGTAGATATAATGTACTGTTTCCAACCCTACCGATCCCGCACAGGACAGCACATCTCAGCACCACTTTCCCATTGACAGGGAACCCAGCGGGAACACCACAGGAGCAGGCAGTGGGATAACCGGCTAACCTGTGCACAGCAAGATCCCACATGAAAGTAACTTGTTAACTGCCCGATCACCTACTGTGGGAATACTCCATCCCTGGGACAGGGAGAGAGCATCTGCTCTCCTTCCAGTGATGGGCGAGGAGTCCGTTACCCCCTCAGAGGGCAGGAAGGGCCTTGGGGTTGATCTCGACCGAAAAACGGCGCTGCTGACACTACGGAACTCCCTCTGTACCACCCCTCCTACTGGGATAGGGTGCAGGGGGGGATCAGTGCGGGGGGGGGGGCAGCGAGGAGGGAGTGCCGCGCTGTGGGAGGGGCGGTGAGGAGGGAGTGCAGTGGGAGGGAGGGGCGGTGGGGAGGGAGCACCGCACCATCAGAAGTACCAAGAAGGCAAAGCAAGATCCCACAACAGGGGCTGGACGAGACGCCCCTCTCACCTCCAGGATGAAAACCTGCCACCGATTGGCTCGTTAAGGTCTGTGGGATCTTCCTGTGCACACATTGCCTGCTGCGAACCCCACATTGGAACAGAGGGTACCCTTGGGCAGAACACAACACCAGGCAGCTCGGGAGAACCTCTGCGATCCAATTCTCCCTCACCCCACCGGCCTTGGACCCATTAACCCCAGCAGCTTTGCTGCTCCTACCTTCCTGAGGATCAACTTGAGGGCCACCTCCTTGGCTCTTTCGACAGAAGCGTCCTGAAGCCCCAGGGACACGCTCTCCCTGTGAAGACCCACCTGGACGAGGAACTGGAGGCCGGGGGTTGAGGTGCCGAAGCCCTGCGAACGGGGGATCTTGCCCAAGGGGTTACCCGGGCTGCTGGGGGTCTCCGGACCCGGGGAGCGACACATCCCCGGGTGAGAGTTCCTACCCCCGGCCGGGACAGGTGCAGGGTGGCGGAGATCAGGTTCCGAGGACATTGCAGAGAGAGGGGCTGAAATTACTTCATGAACAACAGCCAAAGCTATTAAACTTTGGGGAGGAGGGAAAATCACTAACGGGCTGGGAGAGCTGGGCCGTCACGTTACAGAAAAGCTTCCGTTTTTTAAGCCACTGTGCAAAATGTCCCTGAACTTCTGTTGAATCCGCCCGGCAGCGAGTTCAGGCGCTGAGAAGCTGCGTGAAGATAGGAAGCAGAGCGAGAAATTTACAGCGGCGCAGCAGCAACCAATCAGCGCTTCAGGTGGATCAACCAATCACCTGTTACCAATGGTCAACCAATCCTAGGTCGGGAGAAATCAACCTATCCCAGGTCACCACTGATCAACCAATCCCAGGTCAGGGGAATCAACCAATCCCAGGTCACCACTGATCAACCAATCCCAGGTCACCACTGATCAACCAATCCCAGGTCAGGGGAAATCAACCAATCCCTTGTCAGCAACGGTCAACCAATCCCAGGTCAGGGGAATCAACCAATCCCAGGTCAGGGGAATCAACCTATCCCAGGTCACCACTGATCAACCAATCCCAGGTCAGGGGAATCAACCAATCCCAGGTCACCACTGATCAACCAGTCCCAGGTCAGGGGAATCAACCAATCCCAGGTCACCACTGATCAACCAATCCCAGGTCACCACTGATCAACCAATCCCAGGTCACAGGAATCAACCAATCCCAGGTCAGGGGAAATCAACCGATCCATGGTCAGGTGGATCAACCAATCCCTTGTCAGCAACGGTCAACCAATCCCAGGTCAGGGGAATCAACCAATCCCAGGTCATCACTGATCAACCAATCCATGGTCACCAGAGAACAACCAATCCCAGGTCAGAGAGAACAACCAATCCGAGGCCCCAGATCGGAGAGAACAACCAATCCCAGATCAGTGAAGCAACCAGTCTCAGGTCACAAGTGATCAACCAACCCCAGGTTAGAGAGGTTGACCAATCCTAAATCGGAGATCAACTAGCGGCAGGCTGGGCCAACCAATACCACGGCAGTGGGATGGCACTGTCCCGGAGTCCATCCTCGGACTGGCCCCACACATCGCCATCGGACACTCCGTGGGACCCCGAGTTCAGGGGTCACCATTTACCCGGTTCTCTGTGGACCCCCTGTGCCATTGTGAGCACACTGGAACAATGAAAGGTTATTGCAAGCACACTCCGAGCTCTGCCAGGTTCCAAGGGCCAGACCACGAGGGGCAGAGAGAGAGACAGAGAGGGAGGGGGAGAGACAGAGAGGGGAGAGGGAGAGACAGAGAGAGAGAGGGAGAGAGAGGGGGAGAGTGTGAAAGGGACAGAGACGGGGGGCAGAGAGAGGGAGAGAGAAAAGTAGAGGAACAGAGAGTGTGTGAGAGAAAGGGACAGAGAGAGGGAGAGAAAGGGAAGGTGAGAGGGCTTGAGAGAGAAAGAGGGCTTGAGAGGGGGAGAGGGATAGAGGGAGAGAGTGCTTGAGAGGGGGAGGGAGAGGGAGAGTGGGGGGAACAGAGAGTGAGTGTGTGAGAGACGGGATGTGGCAGTGAGGGGGAGAAGGAAGCCGACAGAGAGAGGGAGAAAGAGGCTGACAGAAAGAGAGAGAGACGCAGAGAGGAAACAAGAGGGTGTAAGAGAGAGAAGCCAGAAGGAGAAGGGAAAGACGCACAGATCTGAGGGAGGGAGGGAGGGAGAGAAAGGGATAAAGGACAGAGAGCAAACCGCCTTTGCCTTCTCCATGTACCATGGTTGGTGAGAATTTTAACACTTCTCTCATTCCAGCCTCCCCCCCCCCCAATTCCCCCCACCCCACTGACAGCTGTGCCTTCAAGCTGCCCGGGACCCAAGCTCCAGAATCCCCTCCCCAATCCCAACCCCTTGCCCCCTGTGGTGTAGGTTGGTGTTGGGGGGTGTAACGTGATGTAACCTGCTCCCCCTTCCTCCGCAGACATACCCTCGAGCGACCACAGCAAGTCGGTGCCTCCCGACGGATACACCTTCCGCCGGGAGCTGACCGAGTTCTGCAACTTTCTCCGCAACACCGTGAAGGATTTCATCGAGTCCCCCATCGTGGGCACCTTCATCCTGGGCACCGTGCTCATCAACATCACCATGGTCGTGTCCCAGACCTATACGAAAGTGATGGTCCGTGGAGGTAGGAGGGGCGAGGGGAAGTGGGGGTGGGAGGAAGCCCCTGATCCACCACTTGGCCCTTGCAGGGCTTCAAGTTCCTCAGTGTGAACATCACCAATTTGTCCCGGTCCAACCACGTCGACGCCATGCCCAAGAAAGCTCACCAGCGCCCCTGCTTCCTCAGAAGGCTGAGGAAATTCAGCATGTCCCTCATGACCCTCAACAATTTTTATTGATGCACCACAGAAAGTGTCCTATCTGGATGCATCACAGCTTGGGACGGCAACTGCTCTGCCCAGGACCGCAGGGAGTGGTCCCTGCAGAGACCGGTGGGGTGGGGAGGAGGAGGTGTGGTTGGCGGTGGGAGCTCTTTGCAACTGATGGGAAGTGAGGAAGGGTGAAAGGTGGGGACCGGGGGTAACTGTTCTGCCTGGAGGGAGGCAGGGTGAGAGCAGAAGTCCGAGAAACTGAGGAGATGTGAGAGAGGGCTCTGTCATCTAGAAGGGAAGCCTTACTTCCTGAAAAAAGGGGGACATTTTGGATGTCCTGGAATGGAAAGCCTCACCTTGAGGGCAGATGCATCGGAGACAGGGCAAGTGGGGTCCATTGCATGTGCCAGCTCCTTATTGGTATTGGTTTATTAGTCACTTGTACCGAGGTACAGTGAAAAAACTTGTCTTGCATAGCGATCGTACAGGTCAATTCATTACACAGTGCAGTACATTGGGTTAGTACAGAGTGCATTGAGGTAGTACAGGTGAAAACAATAACAGTACAGAGTAAAGTGTCACAGCTACAGAGAAAGTGCAGTGCAATAAGGTGCAAGGTCATAACAAGGTAGATCATGAGGTCGGAGTCCATCTCATTGTATAAGTCTTTCATTCAATAGTCTTATCACAGTGGGGTAGAAGCTGTCCTTAAGTCTGGTGGGACGTGCCCTCAGGCTCCTGTATCTGCTACCCGATGGAAGAGGAGAGAAGAGAGAATGTCCTGGGTAGGTGGGGTCTTTGATTATGCTGGCTGCTTCACCAAGACAACGAGAGGTAAAGACAGAGTCCAAGGAGGGGAGGCTGGTCCATAATGTGCTGGGCTGTGGTATCACGGCTTGGTACGGCAACTGCTCTGCCCAGGACTGCAAGAAACTGCAGAGCAGTTGCCGTACCAAGCCGTGATACATCCAGATAGGATGCTTTCTATGGTGCATCGGTAAAAGTTGGAGAGAGTCAGAGGGGACAAACTGAATTTCTTTGCCATTCAGGTTGGTTCCTGTCCGCCATGGACTCTGTGTTCATGGCCGTCTACATCTCCGAGTACATCCTCAAGGTCTTCGTCTGGAGGAAAAGCTTCTTCAAGAACTTCTGGAACGACCTGGGTGAGTTGTCCACTGGCAAAGAGGAAGATGGCACAAATCGGGATTGGTCAAAGAGCAAAGGTCAAAGTATCCGGGCAACTTCCAGTGGGATATGGGGTGGGGGGGGGAGGGGAAGATTTTGGGGGACAAAGGGTTGTGTGGAGAAAATCTCTGCAGATGCAAGAAACATTCAGCAGGTCAGGCAGCATCTGTGGAGGGGGGGGGGGGGGAAGCAGACACTTCAAGGTTATTGGCCCAAAACATTCCTCATTTCACGGGGGTGGGGGAATTCAAGATGCGAGGCTGGAGGAGGTTGCCGGAGATCGAAGGGTGGGTTAGGGTGGGGGCTGTGGAAAATGGTGGGGGGGGGCCACTCAGCCCATGGAGCCAGATCTGTCATCAGTTACATGGTGGCTGGTCTGATCCTGGGTGGTGGGGGGTTGAATGCAGGGGGAGGGGGCAGTGTGGGACAGAGGGGGGATGGGTGTGAAGGGTCACTGACCCAGGGTCTGAGGGGTCAGTGTGTGGGACGGAGGCAGGGTGGGGGTGAAGGGTCACTGACCCAGGGTCTGAGGGGTCAGTGTGTGGGACGGAGGGGGGGTGGGGGTGGAGGGGATGTGTGGGGAGTGCAGGGCGTGGAGGGGTTGGAAGCTCATCGTCCCCCGGGTCTGACGGGTTCTGTGCCCACCCCCCCCCCACCACAGACCTCAGCATCGTGTGCCTGACCCTGCTGGTGTTGGTGGTACCCCTGGTGCAGCCGGCGGGAACCAGCGGCAACTCCCGGGAATTCACCGTCTTCCGAATCCTCCGCATCTTCAAGGTGGCCCAGGCCATGCAGGTGTTCCGGTTCTTCAAGGACAACAGGTGGGGGGGGGGGCGGGGAGAAGCAGGGGGAGGGGGGAGGAGGGGGGTAGAGGGGAAGGGGTGGAGATGAGGGGGAGGATGGGAAGGGATAGAGGAGGGGAGGGGAGAAGAGGAGGAGGAGGAGGGGGAAGGGGGTGGGGATGAGGGGGAGTAGGAGGGGAGAAGGGGGAGTAGGAGAGGTGGTGGGGGAGGGGGAGAGGGAGGGAGGGGACGGGGAGGAGAGGGGGAGGGGGCAGGAGAGGGGGAGGAGAGGGAGGGAGGGGACGGGGGAGGAGGAGGTGGAGGGGGGAGGAAGAGGGGAGGGAGAGGGGGCAGAAGAGGGGGGAGGAGAGGGAGGGAGGGGACGGGGGAGGAGGAAGAGGAGGGGAGGGAGAGGGGCAGAAGAGGGGGAGGAGAGGGAGAGAGGGCGGAGTGAACAGAGAGAGATGGGCAGTGAAGAGAGGACAGAGAGATTGTGGGACCCCCCACCCCCCGAATCCCCTCCCACACGCGGACCCTCGGGGTCAGGCTCCTCTCAACATCTCCGCCCCCCCCCCCCCCACACCCCCAGGTTCCTGGTGAACATCCAGACCATCTTCTTGACCTGCATCCGCTCCCTGCACTCGATGGGAGCCATCAGCGTCCTCATGCTGAGCTACACCCGTATCCTTCACCGCGGCTCTGGTGGGGGGGGGGGAGGGGGGTGGTTGGGGGGTATCGGGGGAGGGGGGGTGGGCCCCGGCAAAGATCGGGGGAAGGGGGCAGATCCCAACCCCAGGGGCAAACTCCATCCCTACCCCCCCCCCCCCGGTCTGGTTCATCAACACGGAGGGACGTGGGAGGGGGCTGTGGGGAGGGAGTGCCGAGGGAGGGGGGGCGGCGAGGAGGCAGCGCCGCGGGACCATGACCCTGTGTGTCAGTGTGTCCAGTCCGAACCCTCTCTGGCTCCGGATCACCCCCCACCCCCCAGACCAACTCCCCACCCCATACAACCCCCCTACAACCCCCTCTCCCGGGCTCTGTGTGTTCTCCTTACCTCGCCCTGTGCCCAGTTGTGTTCTCCATCATGTTCCGGGAGCTGTTTGCCGAGGCGGACCCGGCGCGGTTCGGGGACATGTTCTCCACTGTCTACACCCTGTTCCAGCTGCTCACGCTGGACGACTGGACCCTGGTCTACATGACGAGCCGAGAGGCAGGTACCCGCTGGCAGCCCGTCCCCGACCCAGCGGCAGAGGGAGAGGCGGAGCGGCCCCGAGCTCACCCCGCGCACACACCCTCCCCAGCGCACACCCTCAGCGCAAAAACCCTCCCCAGCGCACACACAGCCCCCAGCGCACACCCACAGCGCAAACACCCTCCCCAGCGCACACACAGCCCCCAGCGCACACCCACAGCCCAAACACCCTCCCCAGCGCACACCTCCAGCACACACACCCCCAGCGCACACTCAGCGCAAACACCCTCCTCAGCCCACACCCAGCGAACACCCTCAGCACAAACACCCTCCCTAGCGCACACGCACCCCCCAGCGCACACCTCCAGCACACACACCCTCCCCAGCGCACACCTCCAGCACACACACCCCAGCGCGCACACTCCCCAACGCACACACGCTCCCCAGCGCACCCCACCCGCACATACACCCACCCAGCAGACACACACGCCCAGTAGACACACACCCCACCCCCACACACGCCCAGCAGACACACACCCACACACAAATACACCCCCAGCACACACACACACCCTGCGCACAAAGGAATACACACACCAAACACAAACACACGCAGGAATACACAGAGCCCGTACACAAACACACCCTCAAATACAAACACACAAACTGCACACGGGAATACGCACACCCCACACATGAATACAAGCACACACACACACACACAGCTATACCCGACACACACGAGTCCCTACACACCCCACACCAGTCCCCACTGCCTGAGACGCGCGGACGGAGCCGAGGACCCAGCACCGTCAGCCTTCAACCCATTCCCAGCCTCTGCAGTGCGTGTTGTCTCTTCCTGCGCAGGTTATTGGTACATTATCATCTTCCTAATTCTCTACATCTTCGTCGAGCATTTCATCTTCTTCACGTGAGTAGAGAGTCCGGGGAGGGTCCATCCCGTCCCCACCCACGGACCCCAGTCCCTCCCGTTTACTCCGTCCGCACTCCCAACGGGACCGCACTCCTTCCCACTGGAATTCCCGCTCTACTGGCAGTAAAGCCTTGGATCCCAGTGAATTCCACCCTCCCACAGTGGACACTGTCTACTGGTGTCGCTCGCCAACACTGACGCCTTCTGTGGGTGCTGTTCACTGGACCCGGGGGTCCTGGGGTTGGACACAGCACCCGACCCGGATTCCTCCGGACCGGGGGGGTCCTGGGGTTGGACACAGCACCCGACCCGGATTCCTCCGGACCGGGGGGGTCCTGGGGTTGGACACAGCACCCGACCCGGATTCCTCCGGACCGGGGGGGTCCTGGGGTTGGACACAGCACCCGACCCGGATTCCTCCGGACCGGGGGGGTCCTGGGGTTGGACACAGCACCCGACCCGGATTCCTCCGGACCGGGGGGTCCTGGGGTTGGACACAGCACCCGACCCGGATTCCTCCGGACCGGGGGGGTCCTGGGGTTGGACACAGCACCCGACCCGGATTCCTCCTGTTGCAGGCTGTTCATTGCCGTCCTGGTCGACAACTTCCAGCTCATCATCAACCAGCAGAATGAAGCCAGGAAGCAAAAGGTGAGAATCTGTAGGGACAGACCCCCGGCACTGGGGCAGACCCCCCCCCCCCCGGCACTGGGGACAGGGGACAGACCCCCGGCACTGGGGACAGACACATACTGGGGACAGGGGACAGACCCCCACGCACTGGGTACAGGGGACAGACACATACTGGGGACAGACCCCCACGCACTGGGTACAGGGGACAGACCCCCAGCACTGGGGACAGGGGACAGACCACGGCACTGGGTACAGATGACAGACCCCCAGCACTGGAGACAGACTCCCCACACACTGGGTACAGGGGACAGACCCCCGGCAATGGGGACAGGGGACAGACCCCTGGCACTGGGTGTGGGGGAAGTCTGGGATGAGACAATCCCCGGAATCCTTTGCCCCTGAGCCCCCCGGGCTGACGTCTCTGGGGCGACCGTTGGACTGGGAGGGAGAGTGGACAAGGTGGGGGTAGGGAGGGGTATACACTGACCCCCTGGGTGGATGGCAGCGGGGGGGGGGGTAGGTAGGGAAGCCCCTTGCGTGTCGGACAGGGAGAGCAGGGGGAGCCAGCGGCAGGGGAATCCCAGCCTCCCCACCGTCCAGAGTTGGCTCACCCACTGTCGTGTCCTTTGCAGGAGGCGCTCTCCGAGAAGGACAGTCTATCCGATGGGTTCACGGACGCCGCGGAAAAAGGTCTGGTGAGGGGCACAGCAGAGACCCTTCCTACTGGTTGGTTCTACGGGGCTGGGGGAGGAGGGGGTGGGGGGATCAGACAAAGGAACCTGTCCCCGTCACCGCCCCCCCACCCCGCGATCTGCAGCAGATTATCCCCCGAGGGTGGACAGGACCAACCGCGGGACGGAAGATAGCACAGGAAGAGGCCACACCGGCCACGATGCTGATCCAACCAATCCCACCTGCCCGTGATCCCGATCCCTCTCCCTACCCACCGGCGTGGGATGGGAAGGGTCCGGCGTCAACAGCCGACAGTACCGTGCAGAGGAGGTCTGGCCCTCGGGGGCTGCAGGAAGGCGGATTGCAAAGGGGAACTCCGGCAAGTGCTCCTCACCTTTAGACCTGGCGCCCTCGGAACTTCGGGAGCCCCGGAGTGTGGGGTTTCCCGGATTATCAGATGTTACTCCTGCTATTGGAATTGGCTTACTGTTGTCACAGGTACCGAGACACAGTGAAAAGCTTTTGCCTGTGTGCCATCCAGGCAGATCATTCTGTGCATCAGTACATCGAGGTAGTAATAAGGAGAACAGAGTGTAGAATATAGTGTCACAGTTGCAGAGAAAGTGCAGTGCAGGCAGACAATGTGCAAGGGCCACGACGAGGTAGATTGTGAGGTCAAGAGTCCATCTTATCGTTCAATAGTCTTATAACAGCGGGATAGAAGCTGTCCTTGAGCCCGGGGGTATGTGCTTTCAGGCTTTTGCATCTTCTGCCCGATGGGAGAGGGGAGAAGAGAGAATGTCCGGGGTGGGTGGGGTCTTTGATTATGTTGGCTGCTTTCCCGAGGCAGCGGGAAGTGTAGACAGAGTCCGTGGAGGGGAGGTTGGTTTCCGTGATGTGCTGAGCTGTGTCCACAGCTCTCTGCAGTTTCCTGCAGTCCCGGGCAGAGCAGTTGCCGTACCAAGCCATGATGCATCTGGATAGGATGCTTTCTGTGGTGCATCTGTAAAAATTGGTGAGGGTCACCAGGGATATGAATTTCCTTCGCCTTCTGAGGAAGTAGAGGCACTGGTGAGCTTTCTTGGCCGTAGCGTCTCTCGTTGGACCCAGACCTCCTGCACTTCCTGCACCAGGAGGACCCAAACCTCCTGGTGGTTGGTTCAAAGGTTGTGGGAAATGTTCTGGATCCCGGCTCCACCCAGGTTCCCGACCTCTGGTGTTCCGGACCACGACCCCTGTCCCCGTCCACACACCCCACCCGCACTCTGGACCCCCAGCTCAGATTCCGTCTCGAGGAGGGAGCTCGGTGCCTGACCATCGGGACCTCCCGACGATGCTGGGTTCTCGGAGCATCCATGAGGTCGGGGCAGCGGCTCCTCACACACTGCTGGGCGTTTTGTGTTCCTCGCAGCGGGTGAAGTGCACAGTGAGAGGGAGGATGATGAGATGTTCCTGATGAGGATCATTGATGAACACTACAGCAACCACAACCACACACCCAGGTAACCGGCTGTTGGGGGGGTGGGTGAGGATGGAGCGCCGCGCTGTGGGAGGGGCTGTGAGGAGGGGGCCCAATATCAAGGCTTCTGATGCTGGTCAGACCCTACAGCCACTGAGGGGGCAGAAGGCAACTCCTGTCAGTACCTCTGCCCCATATTTATTTATTGGACAACCCACTGAAGGCGATTACCTGCATGTTAAGTGGCTGCCTTCTCTGGGATCTTGCTGTCCCCCCATTGGCCATGAGACCTCTTCTAGAATGATTACGTGTAAAATGCATCAGGGTAGTGGGCAATGGGAGTGAATTGGAAGGGGTGGGGTCCACTGGGAGTGTGGAGGACAGAACTGGAGAGGTGGGAATTCTATCCCCTTGCCGTACGGGACGGTACACAAATTAGTGCCGTTGGCAGTTTGGGAATGGGGAGGGGCCGGTGGGGGGTTGATGGCAGGGTTAGGGAAGAGCCCCTCCTCTCTTGGTTCACACCGTGCCCCGCTCTGCAGGGAGAAGATGATGATATTTTACTGCTTCCAGCTGCTGGGGGCGATCGAGCAGCAGCTTTACGTCTTCCAGACCCAGAGCACCATGCTGAACGAGACGCTCGACTGCTTCTTTGAGGTACAGCCCAGCTCTCTCAGGGTGTCACGGGTCAGGGCGCAGGCTTAAGGCGAGAGGAAGGAGACCTGAAGGGGATCTGAGCTCTTTTACACAGAGAGCAGTCGGTATCTGGATCGTGCTGCCAGAGGAGGTGCAATCGGAGATAATCACTGCGCTTAAGAGGCTTTTAGACAGGCAGGCAAGGTGTAGAGGGACAACAGGCGATCTGCTGGAGGAACTCAGTGGGTCGAGCAGCAGCTGTGTGGGGGGGGGGGGGGCGGCAAGGAACTGTCGATGTCTCAGGCCAAAGCCCTGCGTCAGGAAACATCGACAACTTCCCCCACCCCCCGCAGACACCGTGCCAAGCTCTCCTGGGCTCACGTTCACTCTCCCTGTGTGGGATGGCTTAGGGTGGGATGCCTGTACTGTCACACGCTGCGCTGATATCCACACTGACCGACTGGTGGAGTGGATCGGGGTGACAATGCCGGTGGTGATCGGCCAGGGGGGCGTGGGGGCTCAGTGCAGCGCCCGCCTTGGGCAGCGGGAGCATTGGTAGTGTGACGACTCCCACAGGTGGTCAGCTGGGGTCAGGGGGAAGGTAACCGCGCGGCTCCCTTGGTTAATCAGGCTGGGGGCGTTGGAGCCTGACTCCCAGGGTCAACTATCTGGGGGACTGGGAGTGTCCTCAGAATCACGGCTCTCAGGGTTGATCAGCCGGGGAGAGGGAGAGTCATGGAGCATGGAAACAGGCCCTTCGGCCCAACTCATCCCGGCCAACCAAGGTGCCCATCTAAGCAAGTCCCATTTGCCTGCATTTGGCCCGTATCCCCCTGAACCTTTCCTATCCATGTACCTGTCTGAATGCCTGTTAAACGTTGTTAATGTACCTGCCTCAACCGCTTCCTCTGGCAGCTCGTCCCATGTACGGACCACCCTCTGGGTGAAGAAGTTGCCCCTCAGGTCCCTATTAAATCTCTTCCTCTCACCCTATGTGCTCTTGGAGTCAAGAACTAGGAAAAAGACTGTGCATCCACCCCGAGATGTTACACAGAGGGGACAAACCGCGCTGATTGGCAGCCCTCTGTCGTGGCGAGGGTTGGGGGTGGCAGGTGCCCAGCCCGGGGTGTTCATGTCTAGGGTAACCCTCGTCCTGTTCTCTTGCAGACGGCTGCACACAGCAAGTTGCATGAGAAGGCGTGAGGCAGAGACGCGGCAAACACAGGGCTCAAGTCACCAGCCTCCCCTGCCCCATCTCTGCCTCCTTCAGAAATAAAGAGGAAGTCTAACCATTGTCACGTTGTGGTTCCGTGTGATTCCGACCCCGGCTGTAAGGCGGCCAGTCCCGAGCCTATACGCGCACACTCCGTCAGATCCTCGCACCCTGAACGCCCTATTTCAGGGAGGTCACATCCCAGGGGAGTCCAAGATTGGATGCGGCCACAAGCGCCCCCCCCCCAGTCAAACAGCCGGCAAAAGTTCACTCAACACGCCACAGTCTGCCGCTTCTGCTGAGCAATACATTGTGACATTCATAAAACACAGAGCGCACACAAGGTCAACAGATTATAATCAGTGCAATCCCCAGTTAACAAATGCTTTTGAGATCAAAACACGTTTCGCTCTCCCATAATCTCCACTGGTTCCAGAACTTTTAATCTCCTTTGGGCTCCAAGTCCATAGCTCCGAGAATGGCCGCACAGGTCGATAGGGAGGTAAAGAAGGCGTACGACACGCTTGCCTTTACTAGTCGAGGCACTGAGCTCAAGAGTCAGGAAGTTATGTTGCAGCTTTATAAAACTCTAGTTAGGCTGCATCTGAAGCATTGCATTCAATTCTGGTCGCCCCATTACAGGAAGGGTGTGGGGGCTTTGGAGAGGGTGCAGGAGAGGTTCACCAGGATGCTGCCCGGATTAGAGGAGAGGTCAGACAAACTTGGGTTGTTTTCTCTGGAGCGTCGAAGGCTGAGGGGAGACCTGATAGAAGTTTATATAATTATGAGAGGCACAGATAGACAATCAGAATCTTTCTCCCAGGGTCAAAATGTCTAATACCAGAGGGCATGCATTTAAGGCGAGAGGGGGAAAGTGTTTTTTTTACACAGAGAGCGGTGGGTGCCTGGAATGTGTTGCCAGGGGTGGGGGTGGAGGCAGATACGAGGCGTTTAAGAGGCTCTTAGATAGGCCCATGGATGTGCAGAGAATGGAGGGATGTGGACATTGTGCAGGCAGAAAGGATTAGGCATCATTAGCTTAATTAATTCAGCACAACATCGTGGCCCGAAGGGCCTGTTCCTGTGCTGTTCGATGTTCTAGGCATGATAAAGATCCATCACCTTCCTTTTGATATCTGCAGTCCTCTGTGGCTAAGTCTGGGCAAGGTGGGGGCAGGAAACAGAGGTCCTGACTGGTGATGTGTAGGGAAGGGCATGACAGTGCAGTGGATAGAGACAAGTCCAGCAACCCATGATCGATCCAGACCTCTTGGGGGTTCAAATCCCGCCCTCGCCTGTTAGAACGTTTCCCTTCAGTAAGCTGCTTCCTCCCCATGTTTATGGGCAGTGGGTAGAGCCGCTACCTGACAATGCCAGAATCCCAGGTTCGATCCCGACCTCCGGCACTGTGTGTGTGTGCGCGTGTGTGTGTGTGTGTGTGTGTGTGTGCGCGCGTGCAGAATTTGCACTACAGACTACATTGTACCACTAGCGTGAGAGGGAACATGATTAAGTCTGAGATCCAGAGGGGCCTTGACACAGTGGATGTGGAGAGGATATTTCCTCTTGAGGGAGAATCTAGAACCAAGGGTCAATTTAAGACAGAGGTGAAACAATATTTTGCTTTTGCTCTCAGAGGGTCTTTACCTCAGAGCAGTGAAGCAGTGCCTTCGAATATTTTTAAATGTAGAAAGTACTTAATTAGTGAGGGGATGAAAGGTTACTGTGGGTAAACAGCACTGTGGAATCGGATCAGCCGTAATCTCACTGGAGGGAGGAACAGGCTCGAAGGGCTGAATGGCCTTGTCATGCTAATTTGTATGTGAGACCCTAGTTTTTTTTGGGGGGGGGGGGGAACCAGCTATCGTCTTTAACCCTTCCCGCCCCGACACAGTCCTGGTGTACTTACGGTTACCCCCCACCCACCTCACCGCCCACCCCGAAGCTCCGAGGGTTGGGCTTACCGTCCGAGTTGGCGGGGAGGCGGGCTCTCTCAGTACACGTTGGTGGGCCCGTGGGCCGGGAGGGGCCTGATCTGGAAGGCGATCCCGTTGCCGGGCAGCGGGGAGGGCAGGAGGGGGCAGATCCAGGTCAGGTACCATCGGTGACCCAGCAGCTCGGTCAGGTTCTGCCACCAGCCTAGGTCATAGGGTCCGCGCAGGCCCGCGCTCCACTCCCGTGTGGTCTGCCCGTGCCACACCAGCTGCAGGTGGAAGAGCAGGAAGGCAGACACGAAGAGGAAGCCCAGGATACACGTGTCCGCCACAAACGCAAAGGTGAAGGTGGCGACACCCACTTGACCTGTCCGAAGAGGAGAGACGAGGGGAACATGTCAAACAACCGGGCGCCAACACTCAGAGTCACAGCTCTGAACGCCAGTCACCCTGGTTATCCCGCACCGGGAGTCACCAGGCACCGTTCCCGGTCTCTGTACCCCACACTGGGAGTCACCGGGCATTGTTCCCGGTCTCTGTCTCCAACACCGGGAATCACCGTGCACAGTTCCCGGTCTCCGTACCCCACACCGGGAGTCACCGGACACAGTTCCCGGTCTCCGTACCCCACACCGGGAGTCACCGGGCACAGTTCCCGGTCTCCGTACCCCACACCGGGAGTCACCGGGCACATTTCCCATTCTCCCTATCCCACACCGGGAGTCACCGTGCACAGTTCCTGGTCTCTGTATCCCACACCGGGAGTCACCGGGCACAGTTCCCGGTCTCCGTACCCCACACCGGGAGTCACCGGGCACATTTCCCATTCTCCCTATCCCACACCGGGAGTCACCGTGCACAGTTCCTGGTCTCTGTATCCCACACCGGGAGTCACCGGACACAGTTCCCGGTCTCCGTATCCCACACCGGGAGCCACCGTGCACAGTTCCCGGTCTCCGTATCCCACACTGGGAGCCACCGTGCACAGTTCCCGGTCTCCATATCCCACATCGGGAATCACCGTGCACAGTTCCCGGTCTCCGTATCCCACACTGGGAGTGACTGTACACAATTTCCAGTCTCCGCATCCCACACCGGGATTCACTGTGCACAGTTCCCAGTCTCCGTATCCCACACCGGGAGTCACTGTGCACAGTTCCCAGTCTCCTCATCCCACACCGGGAGTCACTGTGCACAGTTCCCAGTCTCCGTATCCCACACCGGGAGTCACCGGGCACAGTTCCAGGCAACGTTCATTATCATTTACGTAGTGCATGGACAGAACACTGGTTAGATCTCAATTGGAGCATCAGATATGACTTTGGGAAGAGAGGGTGCCTCAGAGGGCACCACCGTGCTACCCTTATACATAGGGAGGAAACAGCTTTTCACTGAAGGGAAATGTTTCAACAGGCGAGGGTGGGATTTGAACCCCCCAAGAGGTCAGGATTGATCCTGGGTCGCTCGACTTGTCAAGACGTTTCTATCCACTGCACTGGTCGATATATTCTTCCCGACACCTTTCCCTACACATCCCCAGACAAGACTTCTGTTTCCTGCCCCACGCTCCCCTCCTCCCTTGCCCACTGTTAGCCAAGCAGCGGATGGGCGGACTGCAGATATCAAGAGGAAGGTGAAGGATCTTCATCATGCAAGGAGATGCAAGGTTTAGACGGCTAAGGGGCAAATGGGGCCTAACTTGGATTGGCAAACACGATGCTGCTGGAGGAACTCAGCAGGCCAGGCAGCATCTGTGGAGAAAAGAAGGCGGTCATCATTTCGGGTCAGGACCTTTCCTCAGGACTGGGGAAGGTCCCTGACCCGAAACGCTGACCCACCTGCTTTTCTCCACAGATGCTGCCTGGCCGGCTGAGTTCCTCCAGCAGCATTGTGTTTTTCGTCTAGATTCCAGCATCTGCAGTCCTTTGTTTCTCTAGCTTGGACTGGCATCTTGGTCAGTATGGATCAGTTGGGCTAAAGGGCCTGTTTCTGTGCTGTACGACTCTCTGACTCAGGACAGAGTTACGGGACAGTGAATCACGTTTTGATCTCAAAAGTATTTGTTAACCAGGGGATGGCACTGAGATAACCTGTTGTGATCTGTTGTAATTGTAACCCATGCAGTCACAGCGAGAAGATGCAAACTCCACACACACACAGCGCCGGATCGAACCGGCGTCTCTAGAGCTGTGAGGCAGCAGTAACTGCTAAGGCGCTCACAACGAGCACAGCCCGGCGATGGGGAAAACAGGAGGGTGTGAATCCGGACACGGGGCAGCAGAGCTTAAACTGAAGTCAAGCAGAAAATGCCAGAGATATTCAGCAGGTCAGGCAGCGTCTGTGGAGGAGTAACAGAGCTTACGTTTCACGTCCAGCCAAGAAAAGTTGGAAAGCAAACACGTTTTGGGGTGTGGAGAGCGGAATGCAGAAAGCACGAGGGACTGAAGGGTGCAGCGTGTGCTGAGGTGGGGGGGCTAGTTGCAGCTGAGCTGCCCGGGCAAGGTGTGAATGGAGGGCGATAAATGAGGACGATGGACAGAAAACATTGCCGGAACTAGGAGTTCTTTCTCTCCACAATCCTCGTTCATTTCCTGCCACTTACATCACCCAGGCAGACCGGCTGTGACTGACAAGCGTTTACCACCCTCCCTCAGCCAGCACCACCTCTGCTGGCATCCTTCAACCTCTCTCGTTCTCTGGTTAAAAAAACACAGAAAACGCTCAGCAGGTCAGGCAGCAACAGACAGAAAAAAAACGAGGGTCAACGTTTCAGGCTGATGAACTTTCACCAGAAGGGAAAATGTCACAAGCTGCAGAGAAGGAGGGGGGAACAATAAACGGGAAGCTTGTGGTAGGAGAGAGATTGAGAAAACAGCTCAACCTCCGAGAGTGTTGACTGAGAGAGGGTGAAGGCTTGTTAATGGCAGCTAGTCAATCTGGGGGAAGGTGTGATCAGAGAGGAAATACAGAGCGAGAAGCAAACAAAAAAAGCCATGAGAGATATTTAACACTGCGGTTACTAGAAATCTGAAGTAAAGATAATGGGCAAAGTCTAGCAGGTCAGGCAGCATCTGAGGGGGAAGAAAAACTGATTTACTTCAGAACTGGCCAAGGATTGACGAGCAAAACCTGCAGATGCTGGAAATCCGGAATGAAAGCAAAATGTTGAAAATACTCTGCAGGTCAGGCAGCATCTGCAGAGACTGAAACAGAGCTAATGCCCCAGGTTGACGACAGCCCACCGTGAAACATCATCGACTTGAAACTCCCGGCTCTGTACTCTCCCCGCAGACACTGTCCAACCTTTCGAGCATCCCCGCCCTTACATCAAAACCCGGCAGTTCTGACACAAACTGGAACGGTTGGTTATCTGAAGTTGTATTCAACGTTGAACCGGCAGGGCAGCGATGTACCTAGATGGAAGTTGAGATGTTGTTCCTCAAGCTGGTGTCGGTCTTTTTGGGAACGGTGTGAGACGGCACAGACAGAAAGATCAGATCGGGAGCAGGACAGAGAATTAAATCAACCGGTGACTGAAACTCAAGGGGCCACGTTGATGGGATGGCAGTTTTCCATAAACCAGTCACCCAGTCTGCGTGTGGTTTCTCCAAACATCAGGAGATGACACTGTGGCCACCAAATGAAATTTACTCGGTCCAAGTGAATCGCTGCCTCACCTGGAAGGAGTGTTCGGGTCCCTGGAAGCTGGGAAGGGAAGGAGTAGAGGGGCAGGTTTTGCAGCTCCTGCAGTTGCTTGGGATGGGGCCACGAGAAGGGGAGTGGGTGTTGGTGAAGATGAACCAGGGAGTTTTAGAGAGAATGTGCTCCAGTTGCCTCCCACATGCCAAGGACGTTGGGGTCGGTGGGTCAATTGGCCGCTGTAAGTTGCCCCCCGAGTGTGTGGGTGAGGGGTAGAATCTGAGGGGAGAACAAAATGGGATCAGTGTAAATGGGTGTTTGACGGTTGGCATGGATTTAATGGGCTGAAGGGCCTGTTTCTGTGCTGGCTGACTCCATGAGAGGGAGCGTCCCACAGTACTTCTCTCGACTGGTTCCAAGGATGGCAGGTTTACCCTCTGAGGAGAGACTCAGAGGAGGGGATATAGTTACAAGATAAGGGGGCAGTCACTGGGAACTTCTTACAGAAGGGAGTAAACCTCTGGGATTCTCTGCTCTGGAGAGCTGAGAAGGTAACTTTTTGAAAGATCAGGGAATTGACACAGGAGTTAAGACGTAAAACAGTATAGCACAGGAAAGGCCCTTCAGCCCACAATATTGTGCCAAGCAAATTGAGCTAATCACACCTAATTAAACTAATCCCTTCTGCCTTCAGTTGGTCCGTATCTTTCCATTTTCTGCATATTTAAATCACCCATTCAAGAGCCTCTTTCGTACCTGCCTCCACCACCACCCCAGCAGTGCGTTGCAGGCACCCACCGCTCTCTCTAAAAATAAACCTGCCCCGCACATCTCCTTTGAACTTTCCCCGTCTCACCTTAAATGTATGTTCTCTAGTATTTGACATTTTGACCCAGGGAAAAAGATACCAGCAGTCTGCTCTCTCCATGCCTCTCATAATTCAAGGTCATAGAGTCATGCAACACAGAAACAGGCCCTTCGGCCCAACTGGTCCATACTGACCAGGATGCCCATCCAAGCCAGTCCCATTTCCCAGGGTTTGGTCCATAACCTTCTAAACCTTTCCTGTCCATGTACCTGTACACGTTTTTCTGGGCTCTATCCAGACCAAAACTGAACACAATACTCTGAGTGTGGCCTCACCAGTGTCCTGTACAACTGCACAGTGACCTCCTTACTTCTACACTCAGTGCCCTGACTGATGAAGGCCAGTGTGCCAGAAGCCTTCTTCACCGCCCTGTCTATCTGCGACTCCACTTTCAGGGAACCTCCACTCCTCGGTCCCTCTGTTCTACAACACTCCCCAGGGCCCTACCATTCACTGTGAAAGTCCTGCCTTGAGCTGACTTCCCAAAATGTAACACCTCGCATTTTTCTGAATTAAACTCCATTTGCCATTCCTCAGCCCACTGACCCAACTGAACAAGATCCCCCTGTAATTTCTGATAACCTAAAATTTAGGAGCTGAGAGGTAATATTACAGCTATATAGGACCCTGGTAAAATAAGATATCTTATCTTGTCAGACCCCACTTGGAGTACTGTGCTCAGTTCTGGTCGCTTCACTCCAGGAAAGATGTGGAAGCCATAGAAAGGGTGCAGAGGAGATTTACAAGGATGTTGCCTGGATTGGGGAGCGTGCATTATGAAAGCAGGTTGAGAGAACTCGGCCTTTTCTCCTTGGAGCGATGGAGGATGAGGGGGGACCTGATAGAGGTATAGAAGATGATGAGAGGCATTGATCGGATAGTCAGAGGCTTTTCCCCAGGGCTGAAATGGTTGCCACAAAATGACACAGGTTTAAGGTGCTGGGGAGTAGGTACAGAGGAGATGTCAGGGGTAAGTTTTTTACTCAGAGGGTGGTGAGTGCATGGAATGGGCTGCCGGCAACGGTGGTGGAGGCGGATACGATAAGGTCTTTTAAGAGACTTTTGGATAGGTACATGGAGCTGAGAAAAATAGAGGGCTATGGGTAAGCCTAGTAATCTCTTAAGGTAGGGACATGTTCGGCACAGCTTTGTGGGCCGAAGGGCCTGAATTGTGCTGTAGGTTTTCTATGTTTCTATGTAACCTTCTTCACTATTTTATAAACCTATCCTGTGGCAGATTATCCACGGGATGGCAGGACAGTCTTGAGGGGCTGAATGGCCTACCCCTGCTGTTTTTCTGTGGGAGGGCGGGGAGCCTGTCACTCACCTGTGATCAGCATGGCCCAGGGGATGAAGAGGAGGAAGAGGCTGTGCAGGGAGAGCCCCTCCTGCAGCAGCTCCAGGAAGATGTCAGCGTTGAGGGAGATAGCGTAGAGGAGACCCAGCCACATGTGGAGCAGGCAGCACAGGAAGAAGCGGTGGTTGGCGTGGCCCACGCACTGGCCGAAGAGCACGCAGTGGTGATCCCGCCGGAGGACGCACACCTTGCAGTCGTGGCAGTGCGAGCAGCGCTGGGGCACGTGGCTCTCACACACGTAGCAGTAGCTGTGGGGGGAAGAGGGGCAGGTCAACGCTGGCCAGAGCGACGGCCCACTGGCCAACACCCCCACCCCAGCGACACCCATCCCAACCCACAGACACCCATCCCCACACCGACAGCCGCACCCCACAGACAACCACACCCACCCCACCCGCCCCCACCCACCCTAGCAACACCCATCCCCACCGACACCCACCCCCACACGGCCACCCACACCCCACTGACACCCACAGAAACCAATCCCACCCCGACACCCGCACCCAACCCAACCCACACTGACACCCACACCCACCCCACCGACCCCCAACCACACCCCAGCAACACCCATCCCCGACACCCACCCCCACACAGCCACCCGCACCCTACTGACACCCACACCCACCCCAACACCCATCCCCACCGACACCCACCCCCACACGGACACCCACACCCCACTGACACCCACAGAAACCAACCCCACCCCGACACCCGCACCCCACAACCACACCCACCCTCACATGGACGCCCACACCCCACTGACCACCACAGAAACCTCCATCCCCACCGACACCTACACCCCACTGACACCCCACCCCACTGACCCCCACAGAAACTCCCGTCCCCACCGACACCCACACCCCACTGACACCACACCCACCCCCACCCCAGCAACATCCATCCCCACCCACACCCCACTGACACCCCACCGGCCCCCACCCCAGCAACACCCATCCCCACCGAAACCCACCACCACACAGATATCCGCACCCCACGGACAACCACACCCACCCCACAGACCCACCCCACTGACACCATCCCCACCGACACCCACCCCCGCCCCACACCGACACCCACAGACAAGGGGGTAGAACTCCCACTTCTCCAGCTCTTTCCCACACACTCCCAATGGACCCCACCCCCTCCCATTCACTGACCCCTGACCCGTGCCCAATAAGGAGTCTCCTGGCTGGACAGGAAGAGACTCAGAGCCATTTTCCCTTGACCCTTCCAATCTCCCAGCCCCCTCCCACCCACCCAACTACAACTGGCTTACCTCCAGCCCTGTCCCACCGCCTGGTTGGCCAGGAACACTCCCCGGATGCTGGGGTTCCTCCGGATGAACAGGCACAAGTTGCCCACCACGTTACCCAGAATGAAGGCCAGGAAAGCAAGATGGAGGATACGCCATGCTCCCAGGGTCTGGCCAAGGCCAGCCACGGCACGAGGCATCCCCCACGGCTCTGGTTCCAACCCTGGGTCGACCTTACCCACTCCGGGAGCGGGGGCCAAATGTGGGTCAGTGAGGATGATGTACGCCATCTCCAGGGAGACTGAAAGGGTCATGACAGAGGTCATACAGAGAGGGGCACAGAGTGTTGGCTCAAACTGGTCCAGTACCCCCATACTTGGAGCCCAGTACAGGTCACTCAATGCCAACAGAGACTGATTTAGGCTCTCAGAAACCACTTGAGATTATTTGAGGCACGAATGACACCAACAAGAGTCAACTGAGACCAGCAGAGACAATTAAGGGCCAAAAGAGCTCACAGTGGTAAGCAGGGGCCACCAGGAACTTAGGGGTCATTTCAGGCCAGCAGAGATCACCAGAAACCAGCAGAGGCCTACAGGGAAGATTCGTCTCCAGCAGACCCCACCAGGGATGAGCAGAAATTACCAGAGGTCACCAGACTCCAGCACAGACCAACTGAGATCTCCAAACTCTAGCAGAGGTCACCAGGCTTCAGCAGAGACCAGAGAGCTCCAAGTCTCAACGGAAGTCAGCAGGCTCCAGCAGAGACCAACAGAGAGCTCCAAGTCTCAGTGGTAGTCACCAGGCTCCAGCAGAGACCAACAAGTCTCAATGGAAGTCAGCAGGCTCCAGCAGAGACCAACAGAGAGCTCCAAGTCTCAATGGTAGTCACCAGGCTCCAGCAGAGACCAACAAGTCTCAATGGTAGTCACCAGGCTCCAGCAGAGACCAACAGAGAGCTCCAAGTCTCAATGGAAGTCACCAGGCTCCAGCAGAGACCAACAGAGAGCTCCAAGTCTCAATGGAAGTCACCAGGCTCCAGCAGAGACCATCAGAAACCAGATGAAAGCTCCACACTCCAGCAGAGAACCACCATGTCACACTGGAGGTCACCAGGAGCCACCAAGCCCCAGCAGAGACCAGCAGAAGTCACTTGACCCCACCTTGAATTTCCCCAACCCAGCCTCGGAACCCAGCTCGTCACTTCCGACGTCTCTCTTCCCGCCCTTCAGCTACGGCGCCGTCATGCTGACGGACAGAAGAATCCGCCAATCAGACGCGGCTCACCGGCAAACTGCCAACCAATCGGCAACAGGCGTTGAAATAAAGACAAAGAAATCACTTTTAGGATAGGTGAATTTTAACAAACCAGTCGCCCAGGTCGGTGAGAAAAAATAAATAAAGGTGGCTCGATAAAGAATGGGACACGCTGCCCACCATTTTAAGAGAGGCAAAGAAGGTCAGGGGCGCCGCGGTTGCTGGGGTAACGGAGCAGGCCGAAGGCTTTGCGCCCCGGACCGAGGTGGAGGAGTGAAACACCGGGCAGGTCAGGCAGCGTCCGTGGGGGCAGGAGAGGGGGATGTCCCACAGAACCGGGCGAGGGAGGGGGCAGGTTGTCTGCAGAGATGGGGGGGTGGGAATGAGGAGGGGGAATGAGTGGGGGGGAGGGGTATGTAGGGGAGAGGGGGGCAGGAGGGGCAGGAGGGGAATGGGGGGGCAGGAGGGGAATGGGGGGAGGGGGCAGAGGGGGGCAGGAGGGGAATGGGGAGGGGCAAAGGGGGGCAGGAGGGGAATGGGGGAGGGGGCAAAGGGGGGCAGGAGGGGAATGGGGGGAGGGGGCAAAGGGGGGCAGGAGGGGAATGGGGGAGGGGGCAAAGGGGGGCAGGAGGGGAATGGGGAGGGGCAGGAGGGGAATGGGGGGAGGGGGCAAAGGGGGGCAGGAGGGGAATGGGGAGGGGGCAAGGGGGCAGGAGGGGAAAAGGGGGGCAGGAGGGGAATGGGGGAGGGGGCAAAGGGGGGGCAGGAGGGGAATGGGGGAGGGGGCAAAGGGGGGCAGGAGGGGAATGGGGAGGGGGCAAAGGGGCAGGAGGGGAGGGGGAATGAATGGGGAGGAGGGAAATGGGATGAGGAGATGGAACTAGGAGGGGAAATGGGGAGGGAGGGAATTGAGGGAGGAGGGAGGGAAATGGGGAGGGAGGAAATAAGGGGCTGAAGAAAGAAGGAGTGGAGGTGCGAGGGTGGAGGGAGAGGTGGGACGGTGGGAGGAGCGGGTGGCTAGATTAAGCTACAAAGCAACGTTGTCTGGGTAATAGTTACTTTAAAACCCAGTGTTTGGAAACAGGAAAGAAATAAATGAAACAAACGGAACCTGAGGGGTACGGCCATATCTGTGGAGAGAGAAATGGAGGATTTGATGTTGAGTCTGGATCCCTGCCACGTTCCCAGCTGGAAGCCGAGGTGTTTTTCCTCGAGCAATGTAGCAGGCTGCAGATAAAGTGAGAGGTGACTGGAAGCTCCAGGTCACCTCTCCTGAACCATTGTGAGAGAGAAGGAACTATCTGCCACTTTAAAAATAAAATTCTACAGCTCTCCCTTTAGACCCAGTCTGCTGTCCCCGATGCTGCTGACCAAGGTATCCCATCTAAGTCAGTCCCATTTGTCTGCATGTTGCCCCTATCCCTCTAGACCTTACCTATCCATGTCCCTGTCCAAATGTCTTTTAAATATTGTTACTGTACCTGCCTCACCCACTTCCTCTGGCAGCTCGTTCCATATACTGGCCCATCTGTGTGAAAAAGTTGCCCCTCAGGTTCCTATTAAGTCTCTCCCCTCTCACCTTAAACCTATGCCCTCTAGTTCTCGATCCCCCAACACTGGGGAAAAAGGCTGTGCACATTCACACTATCTATGCCCCTCATGATTTTATACATCTCTGCAGGATCACCTCTCGATCTCTTACACGCCAAGGAATAAAAGTCCTAGCCTGCCCAACCTCTCCCCATAACTCAGTCCCTCAAGTCCTGGCAACATCCTCGTAAATCTTTTCTGCACTTTGTCCAGCTTAGTCACATCCTTCTTATAGCAGGGTGACCAAAGAGTAGAGTCTGGAATCAGGTATGGCTTTCAGTGAGGAGGATGAATTTTCAGGACAATCAGGTGCACTTCACCTCACTTATTACTATTGCTAACTGTTGTCTAAACTTGCTTAATTACTTCAATTCAAATTCCCCAGGATCTGGGGTAGGGTTTGAACCCACATCTTGAGATCAGTGTTCCAGGACAATGGCCCCCAGCAACACACAGTGCTGCTGCCCTTGTGCTGTTCGATGCTGCAGACTGTTTCACTGAGGACCATCAACTAAACCGGACAACTGAGCGAGATGCTGTTTCATTCTTGTGGTCAGCGTGGGCGAGTCATTTACATTGACCATCGACCACCCTGTCCATTTCAGTCTGTTCCCCACCCCACCCCACCCCTCCCTCACCCACACACTGGGGGCCAATTAATGCACCAACCCGCATGTGGTTGGGATGTGGGAGGAAACCGGAGCACCCGGGGGAAACCCACGCGGTCGCGGGGAGAAGGGGCAAACTCCACACACAGACAGACAGCGCCGGAGGTCGGGATCGAACCTGGGTCACTGGGGCTGTGAGGCAGCGGCTCGACCCGCTGTGCACAATAGGAGACAGTGGTGACTTGGGAATAGCGGGATGAGCAGGTTTTGTGTGGCCCAGGGCAGAGAGTTCAGCTGCAGACTAGCCTGACCTCAGTGCTTGGAAACAGTCTTGGAGTGCTGAACGGCCATCTCCTGTTCCTGTATAGCACACTCGAAGGGCTGAACGGCCATCTCCTGTTCCTGTATAGCACACTCGAGGGGCTGAACAGCCATCTCCTGTTCCTGTATAGCACACTCGAGGGGCTGAACGGCCATCTCCTGTTCCTGTATAGCACACTCGAGGGGCTGAACGGCCATCTCCTGTTCCTGTGCAGCACACTCGAGGGGCTGAATGTTTCTGTTCAATTCCAGCATTACATACAAGTTCGGAGTAGGCCACTCGGCCCCTCAAACCTGCTCCCACCACTTAACCACCAATCTGATGGCAACCTTAACTCCACATCTGTTGTGTAACAGATTTGAGGGTCTCGAAGGAAGGGGACTCTGGACACGGTCTTTGGAGTTAAGACGATTTACCGGGAATATACTTAGAACGCTCTGAACCCTGTGGAAGTGCACACACTTACCGATGGTCTCTTCAGTGTTGTTTCACGATTCCTTGGAGCAGTCAAGAGAGAGAGACCCACGCACATGTGCTGGAGGGCTGGGTGGTCCAGCCCAGGTAGTTCAAACAGGCCAATGGCCTGAGGCCAGGTACAAAGGTATTTAAAGAGACCAGTGGTCAAGTGTGGAGCCAAACCTTGATTGACAGTGATGTGTCTTTCGACCAGGTGATGAGCAGTGCAGTCACGTGATAGCCCCGACCCTTCACAATACAACATCCCACCTGCCCACCTTTCACCCCTTGCTCACCAAGTACCTGCCCACCTCCGTCTTAAAAAATATTTGAGGGCTCTGCCTCCACCGCTCTTTGAGCACAAGAGTTCCAAAGACTCACGATCCTCAGTGAAACTATTTGGCTTCGTCTCCATCCAAAATGGAAAACCCCTCGCTCTTAAATGGTGGTCTCCTCCTCCTAAATTCTCCCAGAAAAGGAATTTGTTGACACAAGTCGAGTACCAAATTTGGCTTCCGTTAGAGCTGGACTTTGACTCTGTTTGGACCACAAGGTCTCAGAGCGCTCCCCATACCTGTGGAACTGGGCAATGCTGGTATTAGTTCATTATTGTCACATGTACCGAGACACAGTGGAAAACTTGTTTTGCATGCCATCCATACGGATCATTCCGTACATAAGTACACCGGGGTTGTAAAAGAAAACAGAATGCAGTATATAGTATTACAGTGACAGAGAAAGTGCAGTTCAGGCAGACAATAAGGTGCAAGGGCCATGATGAAGTATTGGTTTATTATTGTCACTTGTACTGAGGTACAGTGAAAAACTTGTCTTGCACACCGATCGTACAGATCAATTCATTACACAGTGCGTTGAGGTAGTACAGGGTAAAACAATAACAGAATACAGAGTAAAGTGTCACAGCTACAGGGAAGTGCAGAGCAAGTAGACAACAAGGTGCAAGGTCATAACAAGGTAGATTGTGAGGTCAAGAGTCCATCTCATTGTATAAGGGAACTGTTCAATAGTCTTATCACAGTGGGGTAGAAGCTGTCCTTGAGCCTGGTGGTACATGCCTCAGGCTCCTGTATCTTCTGCCCGATGGGAGAGGGGAGAAGAGAGAATAACCCGGGTGAGTGGGGTCTTTGATTATGCTGGCTGCTTCACCAAGGCAGCGAGAGGTATAGATAGAGTCTATGGAGGGGAGGCTGGTTTCCATGATGCGCTGAGCTGTGTCCACGACTCTCTGCGGTTTCTTGCGGTCCCGGGCAGAGCAGTTGCCGTACCAAGCTGTGATGCATCCAGATAGGATGCTTTCTATGGTGCATCAACAAAAGTTGGTGAGTGTCAAAGGGAATATGCCGAAGTTCTTTAGCCTCCTGAGGAAATAAAGGGGCTGGTGAGCTTTCTTGGCCGTGGCGTCTACGTGATTTGACCAGGACAGGCTATTGGTGATGTTCACTCCTAGGAACTTGAAGCTCTCAACCCTCTCGACCTCAGCATCGTTGATGTAGACGGGTGCATGTACACCGCCCCCTTTCCTGAAGTCAATGACCAGCTCTTTTGTTTTGCTGACATTGAGGGCAAGGTTGTTGTCATGACACCATGTCACTCAGCTCTCTATCTCCTTCCTGTACTCCGACTCATCGTTATTTGAGATCTGGCCCACTATGGTGGTCAAGAATTCATCCATTCAAAAACTTGATAACAGGGGGACGGAAGCTGACCTGGAGCCAGGGTGGGAGGGGTCCATGATTATGTTCACTACTTTCCCGAGGCAGTGGGAAGTGTAGACAGAGTCCATGGAGGGGAGGCTGGTTTCCTAGATGGACAGGGCTGTGTCCACAACTCTCTACGGTTTCCTGCGGTCCTGGGCAGAGCAGTTGCCATCCCAAGCCGTGATGCATCCGGATAGGATGCTTTCTATGGTGCATTGGTAAAAATTGGTGTGGGTCATCAGGGACATGCCGAATTTCCTTCACCTTCGGATCAGACTGAGACCTGAGATGGGGCAGACTCCCGCCTCCCAGCTCCAGCGGCCCAGGTTCGATCCCGACCTCCGGCACTGTCTCTGTGTGTGCAGTTTGCACGTTCTCCCTGTGACCGTGTGGGTTTCCCCTGGGTGCTCCAGTCTCCTCCCGCACCCCACTGACGCGTGGGGTCGGTGGGTTGATTGGCCGCTGTAAATGACCTCTGGTCTTCCTGTACATCAGATTCAAGGGGCCTCCTGCTGACCCAAGGCAACAGGGGTTGACTGGCCTTCAGCTGAAATAGGTAAGTGGTAGAGTTTGGGGAGAACAGGTCACAGGGAATGGGGTTGTTTTGGGAGGTGGGTGTTGACTTGATAGAGTCATACAGCACGGAAACAGGCCCTTCAGCCCAACTGGTCCATGCTGAGCAAGATTCCCATCAAAGCCAGTCCCATTTGCCCACGTTTGGCCCATATCCCTCAAAACCTTTCCTATCCATGGACCTGTCCAAGTGTCTTTTAAATGTTCTTCACGTACCTGCCACACCCACTTCCTCTGGCAGCTCGTTCCACATACGGACCACCCTCTGGGTGAAGAAGTTGCCCCTCATGTTCCCATTAAATTTCTCTCCTCTTACCCTAAACCCGTGCCCTCTAGTTCTGGGAAAAAGACTTTGTACCTTCACCCAATCTATGTCCCTCATGATTATATAGACAATTTTCTAAATTTTTTTTTCTATAACCTCCTTCATAATGGGATTCCAGCATTTCCCCAGCGACACCCAACTCAGTAACTTGCCTTTAGTTCCCGTCCTTTGCCTTTAGTTCCCGTCCTTTGCCTGCCTCCTTTCTTACATTTGCATTGGTAAATTTACATTTGCAATTTTCCAGCCCTCTGGAATCTCTCCTGAATTCAGCGGATTCTGCAGCTTATAACCAATGCATCCACCTTCTCTGCAGCCCCCGGATGTGGGTGTGATGCCCAGGAGACATCGGGCTTTAGCCCCATCAGTTAGCCTGGTACTTCATGTCTGGCGATAGAGATTGTTTGCACCTCCTTACCGGTCAGAATTGTGACATTCTTAGGATCTCTTCCCGTGGAAACAGATCCAAAAGAATTATTAAGAATCGTTCCCATTTCTCTGTTTGCGATTATTCATTTCTCACTCATCCTCTCAAGGGCCAACAGTTACCTGTCATTCTTTGCCGGTTTCCAAGAATTTCCCAATCCTCTAGCTTCCTGCTGATCCTTGTCACACTGGATGCCTTTTCTTTCGACTCAGTCTTAGGGTCGGTGGGTTAACTGGCTGCTGTGAATTACCCCTGCTGTGTAGGTGAGTGGTAGCATCGGGAGATGGGGGCAGTTGATGGGAATGTGGGGTCAATTAAAAAATGAGATTAGTGTAGGATGAGTGGTTGATGCTTAGCACGGACTCGGTGGGCCGAATGGCCTGTCTCTGTGCTGCGTGACTTATTTATGGGGGGGGGGGGGGTGACGGGCAGGGTTTGTTATGGAGATGGGGGGAGGGTTACTGGGGACTCCTGGCTTCCCAGTGAAGGGGCGGACAGACTCCCGACCCAGTCCTGATGCAGGGTTTCGACCCAAAACAATGACAGTTCCCCCCCCCACCCCCCCCCCCCCACAGATGCTGTTCGACTCGCTGAGTTCCTCCAGCAGACTGTGTTGCTTCAGATTCCAGCCGCCTCCCACTCCCACTCCCACCTCTCTGTCCGTGGCTTCCCGCACTTTTCCCAGGCCCTGGCCAACCTTGAGAGGCAGCACCTCATCCCCCCCCCCCTCCCCCCAGGGGCAACAACACACCCCTTGGGACACAAAATGGAATTTGACATTTTCAGACAACTAGCGTTCCCTGTTTGCATCAGAGCCAACTGTTCTGCTGTAGGGTTTTACTTTGTTAGAAGGTTAAGGGGCTCAGCGTGTCACTGAACACCCTAACAAACTTCTTTTGAAAGTATCCTGACTGGTTACATCAGGGCCTGGGACGGCAATTCAAATACACAGGAAGCTGCAGAGAGCAGTGGACTCAGCCCAACACATCACGGGCACGTCCCTCCCCACCATCGGGAGTATCTACAGAAGGCGCTGCCTCAAGAAGGCAACATCCATCATCAAGGATCCCCACCATCCGGGCCGTGCCACCTCCTCGCAGCTCTCATAGGGCAGGAGGTACAGAAGCCTGAAGTCCCCACACCACCAGGTTCAGGAACAGCGACTTCCCTTCAACCGTTCGGTTCTTGAACCAACCTGCACAACCCTAATCACTGTCTCAGTACAGCAACACTGGGACCACTTTGCACTGCAATGGACTTATTTTTGTTCTAATTGTGTTCTTGTTAAAATTGCATTTACATTTTTCTTGTGAATGCTGCTTATAAGATGCTGTGTGCTTGTGACACTGCTCTCTCTTCCCTCATTAACAGTGGAATCACCACCACAACCCTCGTCCTGTCAGATACTCCCTTTTGTCCTAAAAAAAACAGAAAATGCTGGAAATACTCAGTAAGTCAGGCAGCATCTGTGGAGAGAGAAACATTTAACATTTTAAGTCTGGAACCCTTCATCAGAACTGACCAGTTCAAAGGATCCCGGACCCAAATGCCGTCGCATGACCTCTCGCCCGCTCAGCATTAGTCAACCATGTACGTGCACAGGAAGAGGTCATTCAACCCATCAAACCTGCTCTGCTATTTGACAATATTACACCTCTACATGCCGCCTTCCCCCCCGCTGCTCTTCAACCTCTGCCTGAAAGACTCTGTTCCCACCGCCCTTCAACCCAGAGACTCATGACCTCCAAGAGAATGACGTTTGACCCATTTCTGGTTAAATGCATGCCCCCCACCCACTCAGTAAATTGGTCTATTACTGTCACATATACCAAGGGACAGTGAAAAGCTTTGTTTTGCATACAGATCGTTTCATCACAACAGTACATTGAGGTAGTACAAGGGAAAAGCAGTAACACAATGCAGAATAAAGTGTTCCAGTTACAGAGAAAGTGCAGTGCAGGCAGACAATAAGGTGCAAGGGCCACGACGAGGTAGATTGTGAGGTCAAGAATCCATCTTATCGTTCAATAGTCTTATAACAGCGGGATAGAAGCTGTCCTTGAGCCTGGTGGTACGTGCTTTCAGGCTTTTGTATCTTCTGCCCGATGGGAGGGGGGAGAAGAGAGAATGTCCAGGGTGGGAGGGGTCTTTGATCATGTTGGCTGCTTTACCGAGGACAGCTTCTATCCCGCTGTTATCAGACTTGTGAACGGACCTCTCATACAATAAGATGGACTCTCGATCTCCCAATTTACCTCATCACGGCCCTTGCACCTTATTGTCTGCCTGCACGGCACTTCCTCTGTAACCATAACACCATATTCTGTTCTTACTACCTCGATGCACTGATGTACGGAACACCCTGTCTGGATGGCACGCAAAGAAAGCTTCTCACTGTACCTTGGTACCCGTGGTAATAATAAACCAATGACCACCATAGCCCCATCCACCAGCCCAGATTAGCAGTGGGCTGGGTGTGCAGGGGGAACAAGACCAAGCTCAAACAGTCCTGGACTGGGATTGCCCACCCAAGGCAGCTCCAGGCTTCACCTGGGCCTAGTCCGGACACAGGCCCCGATCACAACATTCCCACACCTGAGAAAGAGTTGAAGGGAAGAAAAAGACGCACAAAAGGCTGGAGGTACTTTCAAGGAGTGTTTTATTATCTCCGCTTACAATCTGTGGTTTAGAAGGACACTCCCCACCCACCCCTCCCCTCCTCGAAACCAGGCGAGGGATCAGCTCACGGGTCGAGAGTTTCAAATCACCTTGAGCCTGACTCTCAGAAATAAATACAAGTTGGAGGGGCTTGGGGCTGGTTGGAAGAGGATCTACATGTAGAAGCAAGAGGCCAACGGAATGAGATGGTTGTGTTTGGGGGTGGGGGGTGGAGGAGGGCGGGGAGGGGCGAGGATCGATGGGTGGTGCTGCTCACCACCTCGAGCTTGGGACCTCGAGGCTCGGAGGCAAAGGGGTGAGGGACTGAGGGAGAGCCCCCACTGCCATCTTCTCCCCTCACCCACCCGCCCCCCCCCTCAACGGGGAAGGAGGGCGATAAAGAAATACTCCTTGGCCACCAAGATGGCGAAGAGGGTGTCCCCATTGATGCCACTGTCATCCCCCTTTCCAGCCCACCGGAGAGAAGGGAGGTGGGACGTCCAGCACATCCTCTCCCCTTCCCTACACCACCTCCCTTCCCAATCCAACCGTGCATGCAATCAGTGATCCAAAACACGGGTGGTCTATTTCTTTCGAACGCCGCCCAGGCCATTCTCCCTGGGGGACGAGGTGTCGGGGGAAGACATTTCGAGACGCGCAGTGGGTGACGGTCTCCACAGTTGGGTTAGCGTAACAGAGGAGGGCAAAGCGGACGGACACGGCAGTGGGGGGAGGGGTGGGGGGTGGCAAAGTGGGGGATGGAGGAAGGTTTACAGGTCGCTCTCTCCGTAGAGCGCGCTGGAGAAGGAGATGTAGTCCAGTGCTCCCGGGACTGCGTCGGCGCCGGTGTAGATGGTCATCCGGCTGATGCAGTACTCAGCCTGTTCTGGGGGCAGCTCCCGTCGCAGTTCCTCCACCGTGATGTAGTTCTGTGGGGACACAATGGATCCCGTCAGAGTCACAGAGGTACCCGGCGGGAAATCAATCCCGAGTAACGGGAGACTCTTCATCATCCCAGTCTCACAGTCCGGGGGTCAGACAGAGTGAAGCTCCCTCCACACCGTCCCATCACACACTCCCGGGGTCAGACACAGAGTGAAGCTCCCTCCACACCGTCCCATCACACACTCCCGGGGTCAGACACAGAGTGAAGCTCCCTCCGCACCGTCCCATCACACACTCCCGGGGTCAGACACAGAGTGAAGCTCCCTCCGCACCGTCCCATCACACACTCCCAGTGTAAGGGTCAGACACAGAGTGAAGCTCCCTCTACACCGTCCCATCACACACTCCCAGTGTAAGGGTTAGACACAGAGTGAAGCTCCCTCCGCACCGTCCCATCACACACTCCCGGGGTCAGACACAGAGTGAAGCTCCCTCCGCACCGTCCCATCACACACTCCCGGGGTCAGACACACGGTGAAGCTCCCTCTGCACTGCCATTCACCGACCCATTCCCTTTTATCTCTTCTACCTTCTGGGAGAAGATACAGGAGCTTGAACGCCCGGACAACTGAACTTGGGAACAGCTTCTTCCTCCCTGCTGTCAGACTTCTGAACCAATCACCTTTCACATCCCCCTCCCAGTGGTGCTGCCACGTCCTGAACCCTTAATCCTACCCCTTCCGTTATTGTCACTTCAGCATTTCTTCTCGCACTACCTCAGTGTGCAGGGCCATACCTTGCACCATTCTGTTGTTTAGTACCTGTCGCTGCATTCACTGGTCTATTGATTGTTACCGTGTACACGGTTTACTCAGTGAGCTTCACGTGAGCGAGGATTTCATTCTACCCTGGTGTATCTGACTGCAAAATAATCTGAATCTGAATAAATTCTTCAGAATAGAGGCTTGGGTGGTTGTCTGAGCCCCGTGGAGTGATTTTGCAAGCTCTCTCGATGCAGACGGCAGAGTTCGAATCAGGGTGTTCCGGGAGTTTAAATTCAGTTCACGGAAAATGACGGCTCAAAATCTCCCTCAGTCGTGTTGGCGCTGAGGCTGCCAAACTGTCAGTGAAACCCAGCTGATTCTTTACTGACCTCCCAAGGGGGATGGAGTGGGATTTGCTGCCGTCGTCCACTCCGTCGTCCTTGTGTGAGACCGGACCCACAGCAGCTGGGGGGGGGTGGGCAATAAATCAGCCCCCATCCCACAATCGGATAAACCTCTGCACCCCCCACCCCCCCCCAATCTCACCCCTGGGTCCACAGCTGGCAGCCGGACAATCCCACTGGGAATGGGACCATTGTCCTCAGGATGGGGCTGGGGACACAGGAAGGGGACCCCTGGTCCTGGGATCTTCCCCACTTTGTCACATGCCCCTGGGGAGAGGTTTAACCTTTGACCGTGAAGGGTAGGGGGTGTCGGCGAGGTGGGTCACCGGTCAGCTGGAGCGGTGACTCTAACCTTGTCGGAAGCCAGGATTTTGAAGGAGGCCATGACTTGCTCAGCTGTGTCTGTCTCAGCGGTCTCACGGGTCATGAAGTCAATGAAGGCTTGGAAGGTCACCACACCGGTGTTGTTGGCGTCCACCAGGGTCATGATCCGCGCAAATTCCACCTCTCCCTGTTGGGCAGACAACAGGCAACGTTCAACACCAAACAGCACGGAATGCAGGGGACAGGGAGAGACGGGTCACCGTGGCAAACATGACTGCCTGCCAATGGTAAACATGGCCACCCCGCCAACAGTAAACATGGCTGCCATGCCTATGGTAAACATTGCCACCCTACCAATGGCAAACGTGGCTGCCATGCCCATTGCAAACATGGTCGCCCTACCAATGGAAAACATGACAGCCACACCATCAGTGAACGTAGCTGCCACGCTAACGGTAAACATGGCCACCCCGCCAACAGTAAACATGGCTGCCAGGCCATCAGTAAACAGGGCCACCCCGCCAACAGTAAACATGGCTGCCAGGCCATCGGTAAACAGGGCCACCCCGCCAACAGTAAACATGGCTGCCCTGCCCATTTTCTGTACCACACAGAGTTGGGGGGTGGTGTGGGCAGTGAGAGTCAGGCAGCATCTGAAGGGGAGAGAACCCAGGGCTACTGTTTCGGGTCAAAAACCCTTGGTCAGATCAGGAAAAGAGAGATAATAAGATTGTTTGAAGTTGCAGACAGAGGCAGGGTGGAGAGAACGGGGGGAATGTCTGTGATATGAGAGAGGTTCCGGGCAGGCACTACTTTGAGTCGACAGAT
Organism: Pristis pectinata; assembly: GCF_009764475.1. Taxonomy (NCBI): domain Eukaryota; kingdom Metazoa; phylum Chordata; class Chondrichthyes; order Rhinopristiformes; family Pristidae; genus Pristis; species Pristis pectinata. Next base: position 3,757,459 of record NC_067441.1, read on the forward strand.
AGAGAGGAGGGAATCCGAGAACGTGCTGGGACCATGGAGCAGTTGCTACAAATCTTAAACATACAGAATGTTGGAAGGACTCAAGCAGGTCAGGCAGCATCTGTGGAGATCAGCATTGACACAACAGGTGAAGGTTTTGCAGCAGGAGCGACCAATACAACCGGGTTATCTGCCACAGGCTGGTGGGCTTGTGGACGGGAGATACTTTGGGCAACCCTTCAGACACCTCAGCAGCCATGCGGGGTCCTAACAGGAGGTTGGAGCGCGGCCAACCCTGGGAGATTCCAACCGCGCCGTGCGACGTGTCGTCTGGAATGGAGAGCTGCAGGCAGGGACGTTCCCTGAGGAACTACCAGATCGTAGCCCATGGAGATGAGGCAGGCTCGGAAGTCATCAGGCTCCATCTTGCCGTTCCTCTTCTCTGCGGTGTGAGGAGAGAGAAAACGTCCATCAGTGACTGCCCGGGACAGGGGTCCGCGGGGACTGGCTCCCGGCTCCAGACCGCTGCAGATGTCCCGCGGGACACTCTGAACCCTCCCCTGTGCGTACCCTCACCCGACGCCCCAACCTACCCTCAAGTCCTGCCCCACCTCCTCTCTCACCCCTCACCTGACCTCACCGTCCTCCCCTCCCTGCTCAGGGCCCTTTCTCCCACGCCCCACCTCAACCCCCCTCTCCCTCATCCTGTCTCCTCACCCCTCCACTCCCTCTTCCCCCTCCCCTCATCACCCTCCCACCTCACTCCCCACTCCCTCTTCCCCCTCCCTCATCCTTAACCTCCCACCTCACTCCCCCCGCTCCCACTCCTTCTCTCAACCTCCCTCGGCCTCTCCCCCCTCCCCCTCTCTCCCCGTGGCCCCTCCTCCCTCTCCCCCCCATCCACACTCCCCCCTCTGCCCCCTCACCCTCCCTCCTCCCCCACCCCCGCGCCGCCTCACCCTGTCAAAGTGATTGAAGGAGGCTCGGAACTCGTTGAGCTGCTCCTGGCTGATGCCCTTGGCGTCCCGGGTCAGGATCTGGTTCTCCACCTCGTTGATGGTCCTGGCGATGGTGGTGAGCAGCTGCTCCCACCCCACACGGATGTGCTGGCGACACAGGGCAGAGGTCAGGGGTCAGACACAGGGTGAAGCTCCCTCCACACCTTCCCGTCACACACTCCCGGGGTCAGACACAGAGTGAAGCTCCCTCCGCACCGTCCCATCACACACTCCATGGGGAGTTAGGAACAACTTCTGCAAACCCAGTAGGGCGCTAATCAGGAATTTTCTGTCCCCAAAACTGATCGAACAGGAAACCAGTACACTCTCGAGGGCTGAACTGCCTCCGGGTTCTGGGGCACAGTGAAGGAGGTGGCTTTTCCTCCCTGGAGGAGCTATGGGTTAGTCAGGATCACTTCAATTTTAAGTCCAAGTTTATTGTCACAGATCTACCTACCCAGGGCATAAATACCATGAAAATTTGCAGCACAAACAGAAGTTGGCATAAACTTAACAATAAATTATCCATAATTTACATGACAAAATTAACTAAAATGGTGGGAGGCACGTCCCTCCCCACCATCGGGAGTATCTACAGGAGGAGCTGCCTCAAGAAGGCAACATCTATAATCAAAGATCCCCACCATCCCGGGCCGTGCCGTCTCCTCACAGCTCCCATCGGGCAGGAGGTACAGAAGCCTGAAGTCCCCACACCACCGGGTTCAGGAACAGCTACTTCCCTTCAACCATTCGGTTCTTGAACCAACCGGCACAACCCTAATCACCGCCTCAGTACAGCAACACTGGGACCACTTTGCACTACAACAGACTTTGCTTTTGTTCTAATTGTGTTCTTTCTTGCAAAAATTGGGTATAATTTCTGTTTAATTTATGTGTTTCTTGTGAATGTTGTGTACCTGATGCTCTGCGCCTGTGATGCTGCTGCAAGTAAGTTTTTCATTGCACCTGGGCGTACAGGGACTTGTGCATCTGACAATAAACTCAACTTTAAAGTGAACATAACAACGTTCGAGCAAGTTCAGAGAAGAAAGGAATGCAGTCCGGGGGCTCAGATCCCCATTGTGACTTTTGAACTCAAGAGGGAAGGGTATGTGATGTTGGGGGGAACTTACCTCCATTGTGTAGCTGGTGTGTTTGTTGTCGAAAACAAGGGCCTCTTGGATGAGCTGGTGATCTCCCTCCAGCTTATCGATGTTGGCCTTGTAGTTGATGATGTTCTGTTCGTACTGCTTCAGGTGGTTCATCTGATCCTCCAAGGAGCCCGTAATGTCTATGGAGATATGGCCAATCTCCTGCGGGACAGACAAAGTGAAACGGTCAGCCCTCAGTGGCCGGGATGTCACTCTCCTCGGCACTGACACTGCAGGGGTCCCTGGGCCCGACCACCTTCAGCCGCTTCGCCACTGACCTTCCTTCCGTCACAAGGCCGGACGTGAGGAAGTTTCACCGATCATCGCACGATGTTCAGCTCCTCAGCCGATGAAGCAGCCCGTGCCTGCGTACAGTGAGACCTGGACCACGTTCAGACATGGCCTGATCTGTGGTGAGTAACATTCACCACACACACGTGTCAGGCAATGACCACCCCCAACGGTGGAGTCTGACTACCTACCCTTGGCGTCCAATGACATTCCCATCGCCGGGTCCCCCACCGTCAACGTCCTGGGGATCACCACTGACCAGAAACTCAACTGGACCAGACACATAAACCCCGTGGCTACAGGGTCAGAGGCCGGGGATCCCACGGTGAGGGACTCACCTCCTGACACCCCAAGGCCTTTCCCCCATCTACAAGGCACAGGTCAGGAGTGTGACGGGACACTCCCCACTGGCCTGGGTGGGGTTAGTCCATGCACTCCACATCCGCCACATTACCTCTCCACCGTCTACAGGTCAGGAGTGTGACGGGACACTCCCCACTGGCCTGGGAGAGTGCGGCACCAATAACTCTCAGGAAGCTTGACACCGTCCAGGACAAAGCAGCCCGCTTGATCGGCACCCCACCCACCCACCCCAAACACTCCCTCCCTCCACCACCGGCGCACGGTGGCTACAGTGTGCACTGTCTACACAACACCCAGCGGTTACTACCCGGGCTACTCCGACAGCACCTCCCAAACCCACCACCTCTCCCCCCCACCCAAGGAGGACAGGGGCAGTGGGTACGGGGGATCACCACCACCCACAGGTTCCCCTCCACCGTCCCGACTTGGAAACATATCGCCGTTCCTTCACCGTCACTGGGTCTGAACCCTGGAACTCCCTCCCCAACAGCACCGTGGGAGCCCCTTCCCAGAAGGACGGTAGTGGTTCAAGGGGGCAGCTCACCCCCACTTTCTCACGGGGTAACCAGGGAGGGGCAATAAATGCTGATCCTTCTGCAGATCGCAAAAAGGATTTGAAGAATACACTCTCGGGACAGGGGCAACGAGGAGATCCGCCTCACCTCCATCTTGGTTTGAATCCAGGGACCGATGACGTTGGCCTGGGCAGCGAACTGTCGGCGCAGGCGTTCATTGGACTGTTGGCGCGCGAGCTCCTCCTGAAGGGTTTGGTCTCTGTGAGGGACCAGAGTCTTCACCTGTGGGCCCAGGGAGCGCAGTGAAAACCCGTCCGGTATCAGCCCCCAAACTCCCCCTGCTCTCCCCCCACAGCCCTGTATCAGCCCCCAAACCCCCCGCTCTCCCCCCACTGCCCTATGTCCCCAAACTCCCCCCGCTCCCTCCCCACTGCCCTGTATCAGCCCCCAAACTCCCCCTGCTCTCCCCCCACTGCCCTATGTCCCCAAACTCCCCCCGCTCCCTCCCCACTGCCCTGTATCAGCCCCCAAACTCCCCCTGCTCTCCCCTCACAGCCCTGTATCAGCTCCCAAACCCCCTGCTCTCCCCCCACTGCCCTATGTCCCCAAACTCCCCCCGCTCCCTCCCCACTGCCCTGTATCAGCCCCCAAACTCCCCCTGCTCTCCCCTCACAGCCCTGTATCAGCTCCCAAACCCCCTGCTCTCCCCCCACTGCCCTATGTCCCCAAACTCCCCCCGCTCCCTCCCCACTGCCCTGTATCAGCCCCCAAACCCCCTGCTCTCCCCCCACTGCCCTATGTCCCCAAACTCCCCCCGCTCCCTCCCCACTGCCCTGTATCAGCCCCCAAACTCCCCCTGCTCTCCCCTCACAGCCCTGTATCAGCTCCCAAACCCCCTGCTCTCCCCCCACTGCCCTATGTCCCCAAACTCCCCCGCTCCCTCCCCACTGCCCTGTATCAGCCCCCAAACCCCCCGCTCTCCCCCCACTGCACTATGTCCCCAAACTCCCCCCGCTCCCTCCCCACTGCCCTGTATCAGCCCCCAAACCCCCCGCTCTCCCCCCACTGCCCTATGTCCCCAAACTCCCCCCGCTCCCTCCCCACTGCCCTGTCCCCAAACTCCCCCCGCTCCCTCCCCACTGCCCTGTATCAGCCCCCAAACCCCCTGCTCTCCCCCAACTGCCCTATGTCCCCAAACTCCCCCCGCTCCCTCCCCACAGACCTTTATCAGCCCCCAAACTCCCCCGCTCCCTCCCCACTGCCCTGTATCAGTCCCCACACTAATCCCACTGCCCCGCTCCCTCCCCACAGCCCTGTGTGTCCACAGATTGATCCCACAGTCCTGTACTGATCCCACTCTAACCCCAGTGCCCGGCTCTGTCCATCCACTGATGTGGGATCTTTCCGTGCAGACTCACCTTGTCCCACTTGCCGGCCACCTCCTGGGAATTCAGGTTTGTGTAGGGGTTGATTCCGGAGAGTTTGATTCCGTAGGTCTGGGCAATCTTGCTGATCTCGTTCTGGATGCCGAGAATTGCCATTCGTTCCTTGTCTGCCTCGGGGAGCGTGGCCTTGAACTGCTCATGGGCTGTGATCAGACTCTGCAGGGGGAGAGGGAGAGGCTGTGTCAGCAGAGAGGCTGGAGAGAGGCCCTTCAGCCCATCATGGGCTGTGATCGGGCTCTGCAGAGGGAGAGGCTGTGTCAGCAGAGAGGCTGGAGAGAGGCCATTTAGCCCATCGTGGCCATGGGCAGGATGTCCACTGGTCCTTGGGCACTGGGCCATAGTGGTCATAGTCCAGCTATGCTCCACACTGTCCAGCTGTGCTCCAAAGGCCATGTCCAGCTGTGCCCCACAGTCACCGAGCGTCCAGCTGTGCCCCACAGACCGTGTCCAGCTGTGCTCCAGTCCGTCCAGCTGTGCTCCACAGTCACCGAGCGTCCAGCTGTGCCCCACAGTCACCGAGCGTCCAGTTGTGCCCCACAGACCGTCCAGCTGTGCTCCACAGTCACTGTCCAGCTGTGCCCCACAGTCACCGAGTGTCCAGCTGTGCTCCACAATCAGAAAAATGCCCAGATGTTCTCATCACAATCAGAAATGTGTCCAGATGTTGTGCCCACAATGAGAACACACCACACAATCTGGTCACCACTATCCAGATGTGGTCGCCACACAGTGAGAACACTTTAATGGTGTTGTCGCTGAACAGCTGCATCACGCGGAGCAGGGACCCCGTCCAGCTGTGGTGGGATCCGTGCACAGACGGAGGTGCCAGCAGCCCCCTCCCCGGTTACCTGGATCTCCTCGATGCTGTGCACGATGAACATGTCCTGAAGATCCTCCATGGCTCCGTCCATCCAGTTGTTGAAGGGAGCCGCACGCTTGGCGAATTCCAGGTACAGCTGGTCGATGGTCTCCAGGAGCTTCTCGTTCCGCTGGGGAGGGAGGGGAGAGAGAGGGTGAGCAGGGGCGTGACATGTCCTGGGCGGTGGGGGGCCGCGGGGTGGGGGCACCACCTACCTCCAGGGCATCCCTCCGTTTCTGGGTCAATGTGCCCAGGGTGTCCCACTGGTCACAGATCCCCTGGCAACGGCTGTTCACGGTGGCTGCATCGTGGTAGTCCAGCTCACTGCAAGACAGAGAGAGAGGGTGAGGTTGGGGGGAGGGAGAGGGGGAGAGAGGGAGGTCGAGGGTGGAGGGTGAGAGAGGGTGTGGGGTTGTGTAGGGAAGGGTGGGGTGGGGAGGGGGGAGGGAGATGTCAGTGGATTGGGGGAGGAGTGACTGTTCGTGTCGTGTGGGTGTATGTGGGGAGGGGGAGGGGGAGGAGTTGTGAGTGGGGGGGTGGGGAGGAGAGCGGGTGGGGTGCAGCGAGGGGGCAGGGTAGGGGCCTGTGGGGAGGGTGAGGGGAAGGGGTGAGGGGGTTGGGGGAGGAGGGGCTGTGGGTGGGGTGGGGGAGGGGGTAGGTGTGAGAGGGGAGGGGGAGGGGGTAGGCAGGGAGGGGAGGGTGCGGGTGGGGAGTGGTGTGGGGGAGGGGTGGGGGTGGGGGAGAGGGGACAGGGGAGGGGGGTGGGGAGGGGGTAGGTGGGTGGGAGTGGGGGAGGGTCTCTGCGTTCCCTACTTGAGCTCCTGTGCGATGGCGGCGATCTGCTCCACACGGTCCTGGTGCGCCGCCAGGTCGCTCTCGAACGCCTCGTGTTTGCGCGTCAGGGCGCGGATCTCCATCAGCGAGGCCGACTCGTAGTCCTTCCGGCTCAGCAGCTCCTCCTTCCCTGGGGAGGGGCGAGAGGAGGGGGGGGGGCGGGTTACCCAGCTTGGGGGAGGGGGGAAAGGGCAGAACACCCCTCCCCATCGGCTCACACACTCCCCCCCTGCACCCCCCACCCACTGACTGATCCCCCACCCACTGACCCTCCCTCCCACCCACTGACTGATCCCCCACCCACTGACCCTCCCTCCCACCCACTGACTGATCCCCCACCCACTGACCCTCCCTCCCACCCACTGACTGACCACCCCACCCACTGACTGATTCCCCCACCCACTGACCCGACCCCCCACCCACTGACTGACCACCCCACCCACTGACCCTCCCTCCCACCCACTGACTGATCCCCTACCCACTGACCGTCCCTCCCACCCACTGACCCGACCCCCCACCCACTGACCCTCCCTCCCACCCACTGACTGATCCCCCACCCACTGACCCGACCCCCCACCCACTGACCCTCCCACCCACCGACTGACCCTCCCTCCCACCCACTGACTGATCCGCCACCCACTGACCCTCCCTCCCACCCACTGACCCGACCCCCACCCACTGACCCTCCCTCCCACCCACTGACTGACCACCCCACCCACTGACTGATTCCCCCACCCACTGACTGACCCCCCACCCACTGACCCGACCCCCCACCCACTGACCCTCCCTCCCACCCACTGACTGATCCCCCACCCACTGACCCTCCCTCCCACCCACTGACTGATCCCCCACCCACTGACTCTCCTCCTACCCACTGACCATCCCCCCACCCACTGACTGACCCACCCACTGACCCTCCCCCACCCAATGACTGACCCCCCCACCCAATGACTGACCCCCCACCCAATGACCCTCCCCACCACCCAATGACTCTTCCCCCCCACAAAGACGCCCCCACCCAATGCCCCCACACAATGCTCTCTCCCCCTCCCCCCACCAACTCCTTCCCTATAATCAGTTGCCCTACCAACCCCCCTATCCCCTCTCCCCCTTGGTCCCCACTCCCTCCCCTCTCCCTGCGCCCTCACCTGCGGTCCACGCCTCGTGCAGCGCACACTTCTGCTTGAACTTCTCGGCCAGGTGGTCGAGCCTCTCCAGCCGCCGGATCTCGGTCAGCAGCCATTCCTCGTAGCCCTTCTCCACCTGTTCCAGCCCTTTCCAGGCGTTGGCGATGTCCTGAGGGGGGTGGGGGCAGGCGGGGTGCGGTTAGTCCCCTCACTGGCCCACGGGACCCACCAGGGACATTGTCGAGGGGGCGGGTCCGACCGGCGCACCTCCTCGGCTGAAGTCGAGGCACCAGCGGGCCCGGTGTTGTGGTTGGTGGGCAAGGCCTCTTCCCTCGGACAGCCCCCTGGCTTCATCCCGAACCTCCCACGGGAGTGGAGGCGGGCGGACCCCTCGACGTCGCCCCGGGTCACCAGAGAAGGCAGGGTGGAGGGAAGCGGTGACGCAGAGGGGCGCCGTTGCTGTGGAAAGGGCGGGAATGTCCCTCCGCCACCCCCCCCGAAAACAAGATGGTCGCCCTCATCAAGATCGCAGATGGCCAGCCAATGGCCGCTCTCTTGGGAGGCTGGAACCATTTCGTTGGGCTCGCTATTGCCTTGTTGCTCCCCGATCGAGGGAGCTCCATTGGGATGGATTTTTCCGGGATGTTTCGGCCTCCCTGCCCTACGGTCCCACCCCCCACTCCCCGCACTCCGTGTCGGGATACCTACAGACACCATCTTGCCCTCGGAGGGCATGAAGGCGGGACGGTTGCTGAGCCGGAGTTTGGTCTGCAGGGTGTTGAAGTTGATCTCCAGTTGGCACTTCTCCTGCACGCGCGGTGGCTTGTGAACACGCCGGTAGTCCCGGAAATCCTCCAGCTTCTGCTGCATGGCCCGCATCGTCTTCTCCGGGATCCGGTTCTCTAGCCACGGGATGGTGCGGCGGATCCACTCCAGGAGCTGGGCAGGAGCAGAAACAGGGAGTGAGAGAGGGAGTGTGAGGGACGGAGAGAGAGGGAGGGAGAGACAGGGAGCGTGAGGGAGTGAGGGAGGGAGTGTGAGGGACGAGAGAGAGGGAGGGAGAGACAGGGAGCGTGAGGGAGGGAGAAGGAGTGAGATAGGGAGGGAAGGAGTGTGAATGTCGGGTGGGTGTCAATCAGAAGGGTCCGTGTTGGGATGGGGCAGGGTTAGAACAATGAGCAGGGCAGAAGGACCTCTCCCTGTAAAGGCCGTGTGTGGTGGGAACGGGGCGGGGGTCTCACGGAGCGGGCGGGGGGGCTCTCACGGACAGCTCTTCACCGGGGACCTACCTCACTAGCCAACTTCTCGTACTCCTCCATCAGCTTCTCGTTCTCCTGGTTGACGGCCAGGACCTTGCAGATCCTATTGGCTGCAGTCTCAGCCTGCGGGTGGGCAGGGGGACAAATTGAGAGCGAGGATTAGCGACCGGACTCGGCAGTTGGGCCCCAGAAAAGTCCCGTCCACAGATCTCCGCCCAATCACACTGTCCCATCCATAACTCCATCCAGGCCTGGATAGAGTGGATGTGGAGAGGTGACCTCTCGGCCTCCTTCGCTCCAGGGAAAACATACCGGTCTATCCAGCCTCTCCTTACAATTCAAGCCCCCCAGTCCCAGAAACATCCTCGTGAATCTTTCCGGCACCCTTTCTGTCTTATTGACATCCTTCCTGTAGCTGGGGGACCAGAACAGCACCCAGTACTCCAATGGAAATATCTCACGCCTTTGGCCTGTTCTTAGAGGATCTCACTGCAACCCACCGGATACTGAAAGGCCAGGACAGAGCGGACGTGGAGAGTCTGGATCCGAGGGCACAGCCTCAGAATAAAGGGACTTCCCTTTAGAACTGAGATGAGGAGGAATTTCTTCAGCCAGAGGGCGGTGAATCTGTGGAATTCATTGCCACAGACGGCTGTGGAGGACAAGTCATTGGGTGTATTTAAGGCAGAAATTGGTAGGTTCTTGATTGGTAAGAGGGGGTTAAGGGTTATGGGACAATGAGGATGACAAAAAAAATTCAGCCATAGGAGCAGACTCGATGGGCTGAATGGCCTAATTCTGCTCCCTATTGGTCTTAACTCAGGCCCAACCCCGCAGTCCCATCCCAGCCCACCGAGGGTCGGCATGGGGAGGGGGCCGAGACGTGAGCTCGAGGCTCCTCTTGTCCTCAGGCAAATGTAGAAGATCCACGGTTGCTACGGGGAAGGAGCCCGGGGAATCTCCCCTCCACCCCACCCCACCCCACCCCGGAATCCGAGGGCCAAGATTCCCTCTCCTGCCTCCGAGGACTGCCCGGTGCCCCCTGGCGCTGACCTTACCTGCTTCCGCTCCGGCGAAGGCATGGTAGAAGCAGGACACGTACGTCATGATGGCCTTCTCGTCCGGTTTCGGGGTGTTCACGATGTCTGCGCAGAGGCAAGGGGGCGAGACAAACAGGTGGGTAATGGGTGGGAATCCCAGCGAGGCCTCCCCAAACCCCCAGCCCACCCATCGCCCCCTGGGGAAGGGAGCCTCAGTGCCAGGGAGGTCGTCACGCACGGGGGGGGGGGGGGGAGATGGAGGGTGCTCGAGGTAAAGAGATGAGGATGAAACTGAGACGGGGAGGGGGAGAGGGTGGGGGGGAGGGTGAGAGGGAGGGAGAATATTGGGGGGGGGGGAGAGAGGGAGGAGGGTGTGAGAGCAAGAGGAAAATGGCAAAAAGGAGAGAGAGAGAGAGAGAGAGAGCGCAGGATGGAAATGGGGGGCAGAAGGGAGGTGGGGTGGTGGAAGGGGGAGGGAGGAGGAGGGGGTGATGGGAGGGGGAGGGGTGGGGTAATGGAGGGGCAGGGGGATGGAGAGGGGAGGGGAGGGGATGGAGGGGGTGGGGGAAGGGGGGATGGGGGGGGGTGGTGAAGACCCACCTTCAGCGTCCAGCATCTTGGGGATATCCAGGTACTTCTCGGCCACCTCGAAGGCCTGGTTCAGGTTGCCGATGGGGTCGTCCTGTGGGGGAAGGGGGGGGGGAGGGGAGCCGATGACGGGAGAAGCAGATGATCCCCCCCCCGCCCCCCAACTCCCCACACGTCCCCCACCACCCTCACGGTGCCCCAGCGTCCGGTCCGTATTGACCCCCGCCCAAACCCCAACGACCCCCGGCGACCCCCACCCGATCCCTGCCCGACCCCCATGGCCCTGAACCGCCCCTCGGCTGGTATAACCACTGTCCAGTTCGACACTGACCAACCCCAGGGGTCAGGGATCAGAGTTCACCCCAGGATGTTGGAATTCTGGGACCGGATGGACCACTGGGAGCGCAGCGAAGACGACCCCCCCCCCCCCCGACCCTACCCAAACTCGGAGAACGTCCAGGGAGCCAATCGATGGGTCCCCGTCTGCAGAGGAAGAGTCCGTTCACCCACAACCCAACAACTCCCTACTCTCCCGCCCTGTCCCCCGCCACCCGCCACCCCCCACCCACCGAGACCCCGGCTCGCCCAGATTCGGCAGGTCACCAGGGAGGGGCTGGAGGAGGGGGGGGGGGGTGGGAGGGGCGGGGGGGGTGAGGGAGGGGCTGGAGGAGGGGGGTGGTATGTGGGAGGTGCTGGGGGTGAGGGAGGAGCTGGAGGAGGAGGGGTGGGGTGAGGGAAGGGCTGACCACCATGCCATCCTGGTGAAGGACACATTTGTGGGAGGATAGGGGGAAGGGAGGTGGGGGGAGGAGGGAGAAGGGGGAGGAGGGAGAAGGGGGGTGGGGAGAGGGGAGGGGGGGAGCAGAACCTTTCTCAGTTTGGAGTAGTCGATGAGGTCGGGTCGGTGCCGGTGGATCAGGGCGCACAGTGCGAGGCCATCTTTCCAACTGCAGTGAGAGGAGGGGAGGAAGAGGGCAAAAGTCAGGCAGAGGATCCCATCAAATGCCCCCACCTGGCCCACACCCAGGCTGGTCGTCGTCAGGCGTCATCTCCCTGCCCAACCCCACCCGCGCCAACCTCACCAAGCCCACCACTTGCCGACCCCATCCCTCCCCAACACCACCCCTCCCCAACCCTGCCAACCACCCCCTCCCCAACCTCGCCAACCACCCTCGCCAACCCCACCACTTGCCGACCCCGTCCCTCCCCAACACCTCCCCTCCCCAACCCCACCAACCACCTCCCTCCCCAACTTCGCCAACCCACCCCTCGCCAACCCCACCCCTCCCCAACCTCGCCAACCCCACCCCTCGCCAACCCCGCCAACCCCACCCCTCCCCAACCTCGCCAACCCCACCCCTCGCCAACCCCGCCAACCACCTCCCTCCCCAACCTCACCAACCCCACCCCTCCCCAACTCCACCCCTCCCCAACCTCGCCAACCCCACCCTCGCCAACCTCGCCACCCTCGCCAACCCCACCACTTGCCGACCCCATCCCTCCCCAACACCTCCCCTCCCCAACCCCACCAACCACCTCCCTCCCCAACCCCGCCAACCCCACCCTCCCCAACTCCACCCCTCCCCAACCTCACCAACCCCACCCCTCGCCAACCCCGCCAACCCCACCCCTCCCCAACCTCGCCAACCCCACCCCTCGCCAACCCTCCCGCTCCCCAACCCCACCCCTCGCCAACCCTACCGCTCCCCAACCCTACCAACCCCACCCTCCCCAACCCCGCCAACCCCACCCATCACCAACCCCACCCCTCGCCAACCTCCCCAGCTCACCCCTTCTTCACACCCTACACCCTCCTCCCTCACCACCAGCCCCTTCCCTCACCCACCCCTCCCTTCCTAACTTGCCTCCTCCCATCGTGAACCCAATCCTGCCCACTTCCCTCCCCACCGCCACCAACACCGCCCCGGCCAATGCCTCGCCCTCTCCCCTTGCCGAATCTGTCCCCCCCATCCCCTCCGTCCTCCACCTCCCGGCCCAGAGCCCCGAGCCCATCCCTCCCTCCCCACTGCTCTCCAGGCCGGGCGACCCCCTTCCCTCCGGAGCCGGGGACGGTTCCGGGTCCCACCTGATGTGGAAGTTCTGTACGTTGACGTTCCGGTACGGAGCAGTTTTACGCTGGCACCACAGCAGGAGGCCTTCCTTGGCCGAGGTTTCTGAAAGGCAAGGCCGCAGGTCAGGGGTCTCCGTGACCACTCCGCGCAGCCCCAGCCCATACCTTGGCCTCCTGTCCCGCGCGTGAAGAGTCCTCCTAAACCTCTCCAGCCGTCCCGTCCATGGATGGAGGTTCGAGTCCCACCTCTGGCCTTGAGGACTCACCCGAGGCCAGACCCTCCCACAGAAGGGCCGGCGCTTTGCCAGATGTGTTCCCCCTTTGGCAGACGTTCAATGAACCTCCATGGGCTCTGCATGCCATCATTACACCCAATCGACCCAGTGCCCCCCTCAATTGTATCTGAATATTGGTGCCCAAGTACGTCCATTCCCATCCCTTCCCCTCCGTCAAATCAGATACAACCCGTCTCCAACCTGGCCAATGGCAGGCCCCTGACTGCAGCCCGTCAACGGTCCTCCCGCTCGTCCAATCAGTGAAGGGTAACGCGCTCACCTTCCACAGAGATGTCCTGAATTGCGAAGCGGAGAATAATGGTCCAGATCATCCCAAGGGTCATCTTCAAGTTGCCGTCCACGATTTCTGCACAGGAAGAGGCAAGTTAAGGGGGGGAGAGGCAGGAGGAGGGAGGGGAAGGGGCAGAGGGGGCAAGAGTTTAAAGGAGCAGGGGGGCAAGAGTTTAAAGGGAAGGGGGCAGAATTAGGATAGTGGGCGGGGTCGGAGCAGGGGGTGGGGTCAGAGTGGGCAGGGGCGGGGTCAGAGAGGGCAGGGGGCAGGGTCGGAGAGGGAAATAGGGGCCTGGTGTGTGGGGGTTTGAGAAGGGCACGGGGCACGTGTGCCTGCGGTGTGTGCGCGCGCACATGCATGCATTGGACGCATGTGTGTATACACGTGTGTGTGTCCCGTGTACGCATGCATACAGCGTGTGGAACACTGGAGCTCGCATGAGAAGGGTGGGTAAGGGTGGGTGGGGAGGGAGGGGAGGGGGGGGGGGGGGGGGGGGGGGAGGGAGGGGAGGGAGGGGGGGGGAGGGAGGGAGGGAGGGGGAAGGGAGGGAGGGGAGGGAGGGAGGGAGGGGAGGGGGGAGGGGAGGGGGAGGGGAGGGGAGAGGGGAGGGGGGGGAGGGGAGGGAGGGGAGGGAGGGAGGGGAGAGGGAGGGAGGGGAGGGAGGGGAGAGGGAGGGAGGGGAGGGAGGGGAGAGGGGAGGGAGGGAGGGAGGGTAGAGGGGAGGGAGGGGAGGGAGGGGAGAGGGGAGGGAGGGGAGAGGGGGGAGGGGGGGGGAGGGGATGGTGCGGAGGGTGCGGAGGGTGGGGAGGGGTGGGGAGGGGTGAGGAGGGGGGAGGATAGGAGGGGAGAGGAGAGGAGGGGGTGGGGAGCGGCGGGAGGGAGGGAAGGGGTGGGGAGCGGTGGGTTACGAGGGGAGGGGTGGGGAGGGGAGCGGTGGGGTATGAGGGGAGGGGAGGGGTACAAGGGGAGGGGCTGAGTGGGGTGGGAGGTCCCACTAGCACCCACCCTCAGCTCCGATGGACACCAGTTTGACCCCTTGCTGGCGATGTAGTCCAGGGCCTTGTTGACGTTGGCGATCTTGTGGAAACGCATCTTGCCCTTGTCGGGTTTGGGGAGTCGCTCGCCTGGAACAGAGCACAGCGGGTCGGTGGGTGCACAGTGCCCCTCCCTCCCTAGCGCCCCTCCCTCCCTCACCGCGACCCCTCTCTCCCTTCCCAGCGCCTCTCGCTCCTTCCCGACTGTCCCTCCATCCCCTCCGTACCCCCCGCAACAGTGCCCCCCTCCCCCCCCACCACGACCCCTCCCTCCCTCCTCCCCCCCCGCCACCCTCTGAACGTCCAGCGAGGGTCTGGGAGGGTATCTGAGCTGGAGGGAGTGAGGGTGAGCCTGTCGACCACAAGGGAGGGTGTTTCAGTGTCGGCCACCACAGTCCCCCTCCGTGGACGCTGCCTGACCGCTGGGTATCTCCAGCCTGCTTTGGTCTTTACCTCGGATATCTGGTGCCTGCGGTGTTTTGCTTTCAGGGTCCGTTCCCTCACCTAGACCTGGGGTTGGGGTTGGGGGGTGGGGGGGGGGGGGGGGGGTGGGGGGAGATGGTGCAGGGTGCGGCCTCACCTGAGATGACTCCAGAAGCAGCATCAGTTTCAGTCCATTGCGAAAGTCCTCCTCGATGTTCTCGATCTGGGTCCCGGCTTTCCGAAGGTGGGAGTTACACCAGGCAGTGAATGTCTGAAACAGGCAACAGGTGCCTGGGGGTGAGCAGAGCTCCCACTGACTCCTCAAACCCTCTCCGCCCCTCCACCCCTCCCTCAAATCCCCCCGTCCCCCCTCAAACCCCCTCCATCCCCGCCACCCCTCCCTCAAACCCCGTCCCCTCCAACCCCCATCAAACACCCCGTACCCTCCCTCAAACCCCCTCCACCCCCCTCAAGCCCCTCGTCCCCTCCACCCCTCCCTCAAACCCCCTCCACCCCCCAAACCCCCTCCACCCTCCCCCCCTCCTTCAAACCCCCCTTCACCCCTCCCTCAACCCCTCCATCCCCCTCAAACCCCCGTCCCCTCACCCCTCCCTCAAACCCCCCCCCCCCCTAACCCCCCTCCCCCCCCCCCCTCAAACCCCCCGTCCCCTCCACCCCTCCCTCAAACCCCCCTTCACCCCTCCCTCAACCCCCTCCGTCCCCTCCCTCAAACCCCCCGTCCACTCCACCCCTCCCTCAAACCCCCCGTCCCTTCCACCCCTCCCTCAAACCCCTCCATCCCCTCCCTCAAACCCCCGTCCCCTCCACCCCTCCCTCAAACCCCCTCCATCCCCTCCCTCAAACCCCCATCCCCTCCACCCCTCCCTCAAACCCCCTCCCCTCCACCATTCCCTCAAACCCCCATCCCCTCCCTCAAACCCCCCTCCGTCCCCTCCCTGTAACCCTCTGTCACGCCCATAAACCCCACCATCCCCTACGCACGATGTTCAGCTCCCCAGCCGATGAAGCAGCCCGTGCCTGCGTGCAGCGGGACCTGGACCACGTTCAGACATGGGCTGATCCGTGGCGAGTAACATTCACCCTGCACACATGTCGGGCAACGACCACCCCCAACAGTGGAGTCTGACCCCCCACCCCTTTATTCCCCTTTCCCAGGGGCGGTTTGTTCGGTGATGACAGGATCACATCACCACCACGTTACGGTACCTCATGACCCACACTGTTTGCAGTTTCAAACTACAACATGGTCATCGCTGTCCAGACACGCTCGAGCCCCTGTGGCGCCCACCGGTCCCGGAAACCCCCCGACCCACCGTACCCATGGATACCACGTGCTCCTTCTCCAGGGACACGCACGGGCACGAACGTGACCCCTGAAGAGGGGCAGGCAGTCGGCTCGGGGGCAGCGCGCGGCTGAAGTGCAGCCAGAACCGAGGAGCAGCCCCTCCAGACACTCAGATAGAGGCTGCAACCTCTCACACCCCATGTGTACGTGGTGTGGAGGGGCAGTGAGGGGGGAGGGGTGAGAGGCAGTGAGGAGGGGGGATGAGGAGGGGGTGAGGGGAGACAGTGAGGAGGGGGTGAGGGGAGGCAGTAAGGGGGAGGGGTGAGGGGCAGTGAGGGGGAGAGGTGAGGGGAGGCAGTGAGGTGGAGGGGAGGGGTGAGGGGGAGGGGAGGGGTGAGGGGAGGCAAGGGGAGTGGAGGGGAGGGGGTGAGGGAGGGGAGGGGATGGGAGGGGTGAGGAGGGAGGGAGGGGAGGGGAGGGGTTGAGAAGGGAGGGGAGGCAGTGAGGGGAGATGGGAGGGGATGGGAGGGGTGAGGAGGGAGGGAGGGGAGGGGAGGGGTTGAGGAGGGAGGGAGATGAGGGGGAGGGGAGGGGAGGCAGTGGGGGAGATGGGAGGGGATGGGAGGGGAGGGGATAGGAGGGGGGAGGGGAGGGGTTGAGGAGGGAGGGGAGGCAGTGAGGAGGGAGGGAGGGGAGGGGAAGGTTACGTCACTGAGCCCTGTCTGACAGAAGGTTCTCCTCACACCATTGGCTGCCCCGCACTCTCCCTCCCTCTGTCACCCCATTGGCTCCCTCCCTCCCTCTGTCACCCCATTGGCTCCCTCCCTCCCTCTGTCACCCCATTGGCTCCCTCCCTCCCTCTGTCACCCCATTGGCTCCCTCCCTCCCTCTGTCACCCCATTGGCTCCTCCCTCCCTCTGTCACCCCATTGGCTCCCTCCCTCCCTCAAGCCCCGCCCGGTGTGGAACCCTGTCCGGTGGAGCGGGTGTCGGCTGCTGCCGTGAATCTGGCTGCGGGCCGGGGCCGGTCAGACCGGCCAGACCGGCCGGTGCGGGGCTGTGGGCCGGTCCTGCCGCTACATTTAGTGACTCCCCCCCCCCTCAGCCCATGTCGGCTGTGCCCAGGCGGCGGACTCCGGACTCCGGACCCCCGGGAGGGACCCAGCAGGCTCCACCATTCCCGGAGGCTGCGGGGAAGCGGCCGGTCCCCGTGGAGTCCACTCCCTGCTTCGTCCCGAGACCGGCCGCTGCCCAGGCTCAGCATTTATTGCCCCTCCCTCGTTGGCACCGCCCCCCCCCCCCCCCCCACCGAGGTGGGGGTGAACCGCCCCCTTGAACCACTGCAGTCCTGGGGAAGGGGCTCCCACGGTGCTTGGGGAGGGAGTTCCAGGGTTCAGACCCGGTGACGGTGAAGGAACGGCGATATGTTTCCAAGTCGGGACGGTGGAGGGGAACCTGCGGGTGGTGGTGATCCCTGGGAGGGAGGGAGGGAGGGAGGGAGGGAGGGAGGGAGGGGCAAGTGAAGGGAAGGTGTTAACTCAATGGGACAGATGAAGCCAGCTGATCTAACAGAGGGAACTGGATCCTGACGGTCACCCCACACCCCAGGCCCCTCGCTCGCCAATGGCTGACTCCCTGCTGAGGTCCGGTTACCACCAGCTCAGCGGTTTCCCGCTGCCCAGGGCGGGTTTAATTTAGTTTCACGGCCATGAGCTCATCGCACGGAACAGCCAAGAGCCCTGATGCTGGGGTTAAATATAGTTCTGGGTGTAGGGTTTGTGATCCCAGCAGCTCCCCTGCCGGAGATTTCACCTTCACTGGGGAGCACCCACACTGAAACTACACCCCCCCACCCACCCACCCACCACACTGGCCGGACACCCCACCCTCTGCTGCGCCTCCCACCGTCCACCCTCCCAATGGACCCCATCCCTTCCCATTCACTCCCACTGCCCGCACTCCTAACAGGCCAACTGAGGGAGAGGTAGCTACGTGAGTGGACAAGAGTTTGGTATCACATGGTACCTCGTTGGTGACAGAGTTGGTGCAGCCTCCATCCGCACCCACCCCCCCCCCCCCACCCCCAGGTATTTATTTCCTCTACCACGGCTGCAGTCTGCACCATCGACAAACGACACCGCGGTAACTTGCCCGGGCTACCCCGACAGCACCTCCCAAACCCGCCACTCTCCCCTTGAGGACAGGGGCAGCGGGGGCAGGGGACCGCCACCACCCTCAGGTTCCCCTCCCGTGTCCCACACCATCCCAGCTTGGAAACATATCACCGTTCCTGGGTTAGTCCTTCATCACCTTGGGGAGAGACTGTGGGTGCCAGGGTGGGGTGTGGGTTGGGTGGATTCAGAAGGTCCAAATCCTGGCGCACCCCCCACACCGCACCCCACACAGCGCCGTGGGAGCCCCTTCACCAACTGTGGCGGTTCAACAAGGTGGCTCACCCCCCCCCCCCACCTTCTCAAAGGGGCAATTAGAATGGGCCAATAAATACCTCAGGACGAACCTTCTGAATCCACCCACCCCACACCCCTCCCTGGCACCCACAGTCTCTCCCCAAGGTGATGAAGGGCTAACCCAGGGGTATCCCCCTAGGGGTCCCTGCCCTGGGTGAAATGCCAGCTTCATGGGTCAATGCCAAAGCCAAGGACCAGCTTACAACTCACAAAGCGACCCAGCCCTGGCACCCTCGGGCATGGCAGACAGGTGGGATGCTGCCAAGGCCACTGGCAGGGAACCAGCCAATCGGTGTGTGGGGCCTGAGGGCATGCAGCCTGATTTAGATCGGCCTCTTGAAGGACAAGCACGTCCGGGCGATCACTGGCACCTCGCACGCTGAGAACGTTTCCTTCACAACTGGCACACTTTGTTCAGGCAGAGTTTCAAAGTGGAAGGTTTGCTCTCTTCCTGAAGAATGGCTCATCACAGATCCCAGGACACAGGGTGAAGCTCCCTCCGCACCGTCCCAGCACACACTCCCTCCGCACCGTCCCAGCACACACTCCCTCCGCACCGTCCCAGCACACACTCCCTCCGCACCGTCCCAGCACACACTCCTGGGGTCAGACACAGGGTGAAGCTCCCTCCACACCGTCCCATCACACACTCCTGGGGTCAGACACGGAGTGAAGCTCCCTCCACACCGTCCCATCACACACTCCCAGGGAAGGGACAAGACAGGCTAGATAAAGAGAGAGACTCTATGCTGTCCTGTCAAACATTTGAAGTCCTCACTACCTGGGAGTCAATCCACCCATTTATCTGCAAGGATTGTTCAGCAGCACAGTGGCTCAGCGGGTCGAGCCACTGCCTCACAGCTCCATCAACCTGGGTTCGATCCCGACCTGCGGCGCTCTGTGTGTGTGTGTGTTGTGTGTGTGTGTTGTGTGTGTGTGTGGAGTTTGCCTGTTCCCCCTCTGACTGCGTGGGTTTCCCCCCGGTGCTCCAGTTCCCTCCCACATCCCAATGACACATTGGCAGATGAATTGGCTGCCATAGGTTTAAATGTGGGTGGGAGGAGGATCCGGGGGAGGTGATGCGTGAACGAGGGAGAACAGGGTCCAGGGAAATAACTAGGGAGGGACGAGATTGGTGGGATTGCACTGAGAGCTGGCACGGACTTGATGGGTTGAATGGCCTCCTTTTACATTGGCAGAAAAGTTGAATATGAGAATTATAACGGTCGGTTGGTAACTCCGGACCTCTGGACCACAACGTGAGGTGTCCATGTCACTCGGACACGTCTCCAGGGTACAGGAGCCCGTGTCCAGCTCCCTGGTCAACCCGTTACCAAGCACCCACATCTCCCCTCTGCTGGGATCCAACGCTCCGGAACAGATCATCAGGACCAGATCTCCGCATCCTTCATCCGAGGTTCCTTCCGAAGATCCCCATTGGGACCTACTTTGTCCCATCAGAGGCCAATTGACCAATCACAGCTGCACTGGAGGTCATGTGACACATGCTCATTGGCCCAATTACCCATCGTGCTCTTCCTTAAAGGGGATGGCGGCCTGGCTTTTCCTTTTGTCGCAGTGACCTCCCCTTGAAGGAGGTTCCCCTCCCTCACTCCCCAGGACCAACAGCACGGAGGTTGACGGCATCCGT
This sequence comes from Pristis pectinata, assembly GCF_009764475.1. Taxonomy (NCBI): domain Eukaryota; kingdom Metazoa; phylum Chordata; class Chondrichthyes; order Rhinopristiformes; family Pristidae; genus Pristis; species Pristis pectinata. The sequence goes on from NC_067441.1 coordinate 3,777,427, forward strand.
TGCCAGTCTCCTGGGATCGACCTCTCCTTGGAGCCAGAAACCGTGGGCCTAGGCAGAGGTCAGAGGTAGGCAGGGGTTACAGTGAGGTCAGGAGGGAGAAGGTCATGGAGTCGTCCAGCACAGACACAGACCCTTCGGCCCGACACTCCTTGCCCCTCCTCACCAATCCCATTTGCCCTCAGGATCGCATCCTCCTATACCCCCTAGTTCTGTCTAAATGCCCCTTAAAGGGGACCCACCACCTCCTCTCGCACTGAGTTCCATGGTGCTGGAGTGCGGCGATTCGTTGCAAGCTGGTCCCTCCAGATCTACTCATTACCCTCCCCTAATCGTTCTACACTTTTACATTTAAATCCTATGTCACTATTACTAAAAATCTTCTTTTAAATCTTCTTACAGGGCTGGCGATCTCACCTCACGATCTACCTTGTTGTGGCTTTGCACCTATTGCACTGCACTTTCTCTGTGGCTGTGACACTTTACTCTGTACTGTTATTGTTTTTACCTGTTCTACCTCAATGCACTCTGTACTAACTCAATGTAACTGCACTGTGTAATGAATTGACCTGTACAATCGGTATGCAATTTTTTCACTGTACCTTGGTACAAGTGACAATAATAAACCGATACTAATATCAACCGCTCTCTGGGTAAGAAAAATTTACCCTGAGATCCGCTCTAAATCTCCTTCCGCTCCCCGAAACCAACGCTCTCTTGTCTTTCGATCGCCTGACCGTGGGAAAATTCTAATCTACCCTCTCAGAATTTTACACACCTCCATCAGGTCTCCCCTCAGCCTCCATTGCCCCGGGAGATCAAGCCCAGCTTGTCTAACCTGTCCCCGGAACTAAAGTACAGAATGGAATTGTTTTTATTCATTCAGACATCACTGGTGTTTATTGCCCCTTTGAGAAGGTGGGGTGAGCTGCCCCCTTGAAACGCTGCAGTCCTTCTGGGGAAGGGGCTCCCACGGTGCTCTTGGGGAGGGAGTTCCAGGGTTCAGACCCAGTGACGGTGAAGGAACGGCGATATGTTTCCAAGTCGGGACGGTGGAGGGGAACCTGTGGGTGGTGGTGATCCCCCGCTTCCACTGCCCTGTCCTCCTTGGGGGAGGGGGGGGAAGAGGTGGTGGGTTCGGGAGGTGATGTCGGAGTAGCTTGGGTCAGTAACCGCGGGGCGTTGTCTAGACGGTGCACACTGCAGCCACCGTGCGTTGGCACTGTTTAGGGGGTGGATGGTGGGGTGCTGATTGAGCTGGCTGCTTCATCCTGGACGGTGCCGAGCTTCCCGAGGGTCATTGGAGCCACACTCGCCCAGGGAAGTGGGGAGTGTCCCGTCGCACTCCTGACCTGTAGACGGTGGAGAGGTAACGTGGCGGATGTGGGGTGCATGGACTAACCCCACCCAGGCCAGTGGGGAGTGTCCCGTCACACTCCTGACCTGTAGACGGTGGAGAGGTAATGTGGCGGATGTGGGGTGCATGGACTAACCCCACCCAGGCCAATGGGGAGTGTCCCGTCACACTCCTGATCTGCGCCTTGTAGATGGGGGAAAGGCCTCGGGGTGTCAGGAGTTGAGTCCCTCCTGCAAGACTCCCATGGGCTGGATCCTGTGCATTGATGGAGCCTCACAGTTACTCCGGTCAGTGGGATCAGTAACAGGGAGCAGGGGTGGTCTGTGCAATGGCATTGATACGCTGTTCAAATATAGCCCTTTATCAGCATGGATGCAGTGCCATGAAACATTCCCGGGATTCCTGAGCTCCGCACTCGGGGCCGGACACTGCCATCAGGTTAAAGTGGAAAATACCAGCAGAGGAAGGTCATGGATGAAGTGTGTGAGGAACCTGGGGCGCACGTGGGTAAAACCCCAGCCCTGGCAGCGAGGGTTGCACATCAACTCTCCCTTGCTCCTGTCTCTCAGCTGGGGGGTGGGGGGAGTCCCCTGACCACTGTCGCGCTGCAGGAGGGGCGGTGAGGAGGGAGCACCACGCTGAGGGAGGGGCAGCGAGGAAGGAGCGGTGTGCTGCAGGAGGGGCAGCAAGGAGGGAGGGGCGGTTAGGAGGGAGCGGCGGCGAGGAGGGGGCGCTGCGCTGCGGGAGGGGCGGCGAGGAGGGGCGCTGCGCTGCGGGGAGCAGGAGGACGGGGGGGGAGGTGGGGGGGGTTCTCTCTCACATTGCCAGATGTCACAAGAACAAATTATCTGGGCCGCAGTCATGTTGTGTTTGTGGGAGCTTGCTGTGCACAAAATGGCTACCACGTCATGCGGGTTGGTGGGTTAATTGCCCCCAGGGTGTGGATGGGGGGGTAGAATCTGGGGTGGGCACTGATGAGGATGGAGTGGGATTGGGGTGGGATTGGCAGAGATGGCTGGTTGATGTTCAGCACAGTCTCCACAGGCCAAAGGGCCTGTTTCTGAGCTGGATGAAAGCTCCCCAACCCCTGACCCCTCCACCACTCGCTTCCCTCTGTCTACCCCCACCTCCGAAAGCATCTCATTGGGCAGTGGGCTTCTCGGGACGTCCTGGGGCAGAGACCTGGTGGTGTGAGGGCAGAGAGGTGGGGAGGGGTCTCGGGCCCCCTCACCCTGGGTACGACTGGGCAGGACCCAGGCTATGACTGTGTAAGCCCCCCACCTCCCCCCCAACTCTCCCAGAGAGGGGAGTTCACCGCGCAACGTGGCGGTGGGGGAAACTTCACGGGATTCTCCGTGTTGCCTTCAAACCAGGTTGGGCCGCGGACACCAATCACAGAACAAGGCCCCCTCGGGGCAGGCAGGGGTCTCCTCCGGAGAAGCCCTCAGGGCAGGAGTGGAGTCATCGCTCCAAACGAACGTCTGGAGGAGGTCTGCCCACTCCCCCTCCCTCGCCAACCCCCCCCCCCCCGTTTATTGGGACCAGATCTGGTCCAGCTTCTAACCACCCACCCAGGGTCAGGGAGAAACCCCACTGTCTCGACGACCATTGAGAAGTCTGGCTCTCATCTGTTGACCTGAGCTCAAAGACTTGACACGTCTTCTCACTGCTGCCTGTTCTCTCTCTCTCTCTCCCATCTCTCCCCCTCTCTCTCTCTCTCTCTCCCCATCTCTCCCCCTCTCTCTCTCTCTCTCTCTCTCTCTCTCTCTCTCTCCCCATCTCTCCCCCTCTCTCTCTCTCTCTCTCTCTCCCCATCTCTCCCCCTCCCTCTCTCTCTCCCTCCCTATCTTTCCCTCCCTCTCAGCAGTTCTCTCCTCCTCCAGCCCCTTTCTCCTTCGTCCTCGCCCTCCCCTCTCTCCCTCAAATCTTCTCATTCCTCCCCTCACCTCAACCAATCCCTGATCCTCCCCCTCCACCTCACCCACACACTCCCTCCCACCCTCCCCCTCCTCCCCCGGACAACCCGGAGGCTCCCAGTGTTCCGGGATGAGCTCAGCCGAGGCGGTCCCGTTAAGGATTGCGGTCGAGAGCAGTTTATAGAGCGCGCCATGTAAGGTCAGCTCGGCGGACATCTGTGGGCCGTCCATCACACCTGTCAGGTCCACAGGGCGCGTCCTGGCAAGTTCGACAGGGACACGGAGGGTGGAGGGACACCGGGGAGGGAGCCTCCCAACGAGGGGGACGTTACCGGCAAAAGGCACCCTCCAAATCAGGGACCCTCAGTAATGGGAGAGGGAGAGAGGAGGGGGAGGAGAGGAGGTGGGTGAGAGAGGTGGGAGAGGAGGTGGGGGAGGGGTGAGACAGGAGGGGGAGAGAGGAGAGGGGGTAGAGGGGAGGGGGAGGGTTGGGGTGAGAGAGAATGGGGAGGGAGAGAGCAGGGGGAGAGGTGGAGGGGGAGGGAGGGGGAGAGAAGGGGAGAGGGGAGGGGGAGAGAGAAGGGGAGGAGAGGGAAGGGGAGAGGGGAAGGGGTTGGGGGTGAGACGGAAGGGGGGAGAGAAAGGGGGCAGTGAGGAGGGGAGAGAGAGGGAGAGAGGGGTAAGAAGAGGGAGGGGGAGAGAGGGGGAGAGAGGAGTTGGGGGAGGGAGGTGGAAGGGGACAGGTGGAGAGAGAGGAGGGGGAGAGAAGGGGAGGGAGACGGGGTGAGGAGGGGGAACGAGGGAGGGGAGTTGCAAGGGGGAGAGGGAGAGTGCGGAGGAAGAGGAGTATAGAGAGGAGGAAATAGGAAGGTGGGATGCAGGGGGAGAGTGGGAATGAGGGAGAAAGGGAGAGGGGGGAGTGGGGCGAGAAAGGGGGGGGTGGGGAGTGGGGCGAGAAAGGGGGGGGAAGAGGGAACAATTCTCCCTGACTCTGATCTGCCAGTCCAGTGGACCACCTCGGTCCCCACCTCTGCTGGTCATAAACCAACAGCCCCCACCACACACACACCAGAGCGTTACACTGCTCCCCTTCACTTCCCTGTGACAGGCCAGCAGTGCCTGTTCACACTGAAACAACAGCCCCCACCACCAGGCAGCACCCTGTCCCTATGCGTCAGGTGTAACTGGACCCACACATCAGTGGAGCAGGGACTGGAAGAGGTCAGTGCTCTCGAGCTTTTGTATCTCCTGCCCGTTGGGAGGGGGGAGAAGAGGGACTGTCCGGGGTGGGAGGTCCATATGTGATTATGTTGGCTGCTTTCCCGAGGCAGCGGGACGTGTCGACGGAGTCCATGGAGGGGAAGCTGGTCTCCGTGATGGACTGGGCTGTGTCTGCAACTCTCTTCAATTTCTTGCGGTCTTGGGCAAAGCAGTGCCATGCCAAGCTGTGATGCATCCGGTTTGGATGTTTTCTATGGTGCATCTGTAAAAATTGGTAAGAGTCATTGGGGATGTACCAAATTTCCTTAGCCTTCTAAGGAAGTAGAGGCACAGGTGTGCTCTGTTTGCCCGAGCATCAAAGTGGCTGGACTAGGACCAATTATTGGTGACATTTACATCTAGGAACTTGAAGCTCTCAACCGTCTCCACCTCAGCACTATTGATACAGACCCCACCCCATTTCCTGAAGTCAATGAACAGCTCCTTCCTTTTGCTGACATTAAGGAAGAGGTAGATGTCTTGATACCATGCCGCTAGGCTCCCTATCTCTTTCCTGTACTCCGCTTGTCATTGTTTGAGATCCGGCCCACTACGGTGGTGTCACCTACAAACTTGTAAATGGAGTTAGAGCAGAATTTGGCCATACAGTCGTGAGTGTTAGGGAGTGTAGTAAGGGGCTGAGGATGTAGCCTTGCGGGGCACCGGTGTTGAGGATAATCACGGAGGAGGTGTTGTTGCCTGTTCTTACTGATTGTGGTCTGTCGGTCAGGAAGTCAAGGATCCAGCTGCAGAGTGGGGTGCAGAGTCCAAGGTCCAGGAGTTTGGAGATGAGTTTGGAATTATGATGTTGAAGGCAGAACTATAGTCAACTAAAGTCTGACATAGGTGTCTTTGTTATCTGGAGGTTCTAGAGATGTTCAGGGCCAGGGAGATGGCATCCGCTGTGGACCTGTTTCAGCGTAGGCGAATTGCAGTGGGTCGAGGTTGTCTGGGAGGCTGGAGTTGATGTGTGCCATGACCAGCCTTTTGAAGCACTTCATGATGGTGGATGTCAGAGCCACCGGGTGGTAGTCGTTAAGGCACATTACCTTGTTTTTCATTGGCACTGGGATGATAGTGGTCTTCTTAAAGCAAGTGGGAACCTCAGAATGGAGTTGGTAGAGGTTAGAGAGATTCCCGCAAGCTGGTCCACACAGGATCTAAGGACACAGCCGAGAACTCCACCCGGGCCTGGCCTCATCCGCAGATCCTGCGCTTTCCGCGGGGTCACTCTCAGGAAGGCTAATCGGACATCTGCGATAGTGACTGTGGGTTCAGGTGCGTTGGAGGCTGTTGTGGTGAGAGGCGGCATTTCAATGAACTTTGTTCAAAACGCGCATAGAATGCGCCAAGCTCACCGGGAAGGGATGCGCTGTTGTCGGCGATGCTGCCCGACTTCGGTTTGGAACCTGTTGTAGCGTGTAAGCCCTGCCACCACTGACGGCTGGTCTGTGACTCGTCTGGTATCATCTCTTGCAGTCCCCAATGGCTTTACAAAGGTCGTACCTGGATTTCCTGCACACGTCGGGATCACCTGATCACAGACCTGGGTCAGTAGGGGGTGGATCCTCGGTTATTCCATGGGTTCTGGTTGGGAAACACTGGGGTTGATTCCTTTGGCAAACCAGCCTCCCCTGACTCCATTTGCACTTCCCACTGCCTCGGGAAAGCAGCCAACAGAATCCAGGACCCCTCCCACTCTGGACATTATCTCTTCTCCCTGCTCCCACCGGGCAGGAGATACAAAAGCTTGAGATCATGTCCCACCAGGCTCAAGGACAGCTTCTATCCCGCTGTTATCAGACTCTTGAAATGACCTCGCACACTAAAGATTAATTAAATCTCCCAATTTACCTCATCGTGGCCCAGCGTTATACAGCAACAGACCTGTCCCCACTGGTACTGTACCCTGGTGTTACACAGCGACAGACCCGTCCCCACCGGTACTGTACCCCGGTGTTATACAGCGACAGACCCGTCCCCACTGGTACCGTACCCCAGTGTTACACAGCGACAGATCTGTCCCCACTGGTACTGTACCCTGGTGTTATACAGCAACAGACCCGTCCCCACCGGTACTGCACCCCGGTGTTAATCAGCAAGCCACCCATCCCCACCAGTACTGTAACCCAGTGTAAAACAGTAACAGACCCGTCCCCACTGGTACTGTACTCTGGTGTTACACAGCGACAGACCCGTCCCCACCAGTACTGTACCCTAGTGCTATATAGTTACAGACTGTATAACACTGGGGTTCAGTACCAGTGGGGATGGGTCAGTCGCTGTATAACATCGGGGTACAGTACTGGTGGGGACAGGTCTGTCCTGTATAACCCTGACGTATTGTATCGGTGGACACAGCTTTGTCTTTGTGTAACTGAATGCCTGATTCTGCTGCTGGAAGCTCTGTCAGTGTGAACCGTTGTTGTAACACAATCTGACACTGCCAGGAGACGGTTGCCGGGACCCTGGCAGTGGTTTTTGTGTCGTCGTTATCCACGGGTCAGGTACTGGGAGACTGGGGGGGGGGGTGGGGGTGCATGTTGTGCCTTTATTTAAGAAAGGCCACAGGGACAAGTGAGGGAACGACAGGCTGGTGAGCTGAACATCAGCGGTAGGAAGGTTACTGGGGGGATTCTGAGGGACCGGATTTATTTGCGTTTGGAACTGCCGGGACTGGTGAGAGATGGTCAGTGTGGTTTGTGTGGGAAATGGTGTCTCATGTGTTTGATACCAGTTTTTTGAGGAGATGATGCAGAGGACTGATAGGGGTAATGCTGGTAGATGATGTCTACATGGACTTCAGCAAGGACCTCGACAAGTTCCCACCCGGTCGGCTGGCCCGGAGGGTTAGCTCCCCTGGGGGCCAGGGTGAGCTGACAAACTGGATACAAAATTGGCTTGGTGGTGGGAGTGAGAGGGCGGTGGTGGTGGTGGGTTGTGTCTCGGATTGGAGACCCGTGGTGTGCCACAGGGATCGGTGCTGGGTCCACCGCTGTTCAATCTGTATATTAATGATTTGGAAGGGAATGTGGCTGCATGGTTAGTTAGTTTGCAGAAGACACCTGAATTGATGGATCAGTGGTCAGTGAAGTTCGTTGTCCAAGGTTACAACAAGATCTGGACAAAATGGGAAGGTGGACAAGTTACCTGTAACCATCTCACCTGTAGCGAACAAAGACACAAAAAACCACTGCCAGGGTCCCGGCAACCGTCTCCCGGCAGTGTCAGATTGTGTTACAACAACGGTTCACACTGACGGAGCTACCAGCGGCAGAATCAGGCATTGAGTTACACAAAGACGAAGCTGAGTCCACCGATACAATACGTCAGTGTTGTACAGTGACAGACCCATCCCCACCGGTACCGTACCCCGGTGTTATACAGTGACAGACCCGTCCCCACCGGAACTGTACCCCGGTGTTACACAGCGACAGACCCGTCCCCACCGGTACTGTACCCCGGTGTTATACAGTGACAGACCCGTCCCCACCAGTACTGTACCCCGGTGTGATACAGCGACAGACCCGTCCCCACCGGTACCGTACCCCGGTGTTATACAGCGACAGGCCTGTCCCCACCGGTACTGTACCCCGGTGTTAGACAGTGACAGACCTGTCCCCACCGGTACTGTACCCCGGTGTTACACAGCGACAGACCCGTCCCCACCGGTACCGTACCCCGGTGTTAGACAGCGACAGACCCGTCCCCACCGGTACCGTACCCCGGTGTTATACAGCGACAGACCCGTCCCCACCGGTACTGTACCCCGGTGTTATAGTGACAGACCTGTCCCCACCGGTACTGTACCCCGGTGTTATACAGCGACAGACCCGTCCCCACCAGTACTGTACCCCGGTGTTAGACAGCGACAGACCCGTCCCCACCGGTACCGTACCCTAGTGTTATACAGCAACAGACCCGTCCCCACCGGTACTGTACCCTGGTGTTAGACAGCGACAGAACCGTACCAATGTTTATAGATTCATAGAATTACACAGCACAGAAACAGGCCATTCGGCCCAAGTCCTTCAGGCTGAACCTGAAGCCCATCTATGCTCATCTCGCTGGCCTGCAGTTGGCCCTTGTCCCTCTAAACCTCTCCTGTCCATGAAGCTGCCCTGATGTATATTAAACGTTGTAACTGTACCCGCCTCTACCACTTCCTCTGGCAGCTCGTTCCACACACCCACCACCCCGTGTGTGGTAAAAGTTACCCCTCAGACCCCTTCGTAAATCGTTCCCCTCTCACTGTCACCCCGTGCCCTCGAGTTTTACACTCCCCTACCCTGGGGACAAGACTGTGAATATCTGTCCTATATCTGCCTCTCTTCACGTTGTGTACCACTACAAGGACACGGCTCCCCCTCTGTCGCTCCAGGGAAAACTGTCCCAGCCCACCCAGTCTCTCCTCACAACCCCGGCCCTCCAGTCCCGGCAACACTCCCGTGAATCTTTGCCGCACGGTCTCCAGCTGGTCACGCCCTTCCTGCAGTGCGGTGACCAGACCTGCACGCAGTGCCCCAGGTGAGGTCTCCCCAACATCTCGTACACCTGCGACACAACACAACTCCTAAACTCAACGCCTTGGCCGATGAAGGCCAGCGAGCCAAACACCTTCTCCACTAACCCGTCTACCTGCGACGCCACTTTCAGGAAACTGTGTCCTTGAACTGCCAACATCTTGCTGTTCAACGACATTCCCCAGGGCCCTGTTCACAGTGTATCTCCTGGGCTGCTTTAACTTCCCAAAGTACATGACTTCGCAGTTGTCTGAGATAAATTCCATCCATCAATCCCTTGCCCGCGTCCCCAGTGGATCTAGATCTTGTTTTAATCTTGGGACAATCAACTTCACTGACTGATCCATCAGTTTTGGATCCCTTCTGCAAACTAACTAACCATGCAGCCACATTCCCTTCCAAATCATTAATGTACAGATCGAACAGCAGTGGACCCAGCACCGATCCCTGCGGCACACCACAGGTCTCCAATCTGAGACACAACCCACCACCACCGCCCTCTCACTCCCACCACCAAGCCAATTTTGTATCCAGTTTGCCAGCTCACCCTGGCCCCCAGGGGAGCTAACCCTCCGGACCAGCCCCCCAGGGCACAACATTCCCCCCCTCCAGTCTCCCGGTACCTGACCCGTGGATAATGATGACACAAAAACCACTGCCAAGGTCCCGGCAACCGTCTCCTGGCAGTGTCAGATTGTGTTACACTGACAGACCCGTCCCCACAGGTAGCGTACCCCGGTGTTATACAGCGACAGACCCATCCTCACCGGTGCCGTCCCCTGGTGTTATACAGTGACAGACCCGTCCCACCGGTACCGTACCCCGGTATTATACAGTGACAGACCCATCCCCACCGGTAGCGTACCCCGGTGTTATACAGCGACAGACCAGTCCCCACCGGTACCGTCCCCTGGTGTTATACAGCGACAGACCCGTCCCCACCAGTACTGTACCCCAGTGTTATACAGTGACAGACCTGTCCCCACCGGTACCGTACCTCCCCACCCTCTGTGTGAAAAACCTGTCCCTGAGATCCCCTTCAATCTTTCCCTTCTCACCTTAAACCAATGTTTTAGGCTCCCCTACTCTGGGGACAATTGACTGTGACCATCTCCCCCATCTCTGAATCTCATAACGTTATAAACCTCTGTCACGTCAACCCTCAGCTTCCTTCCCTCCAAAGGAAACGGTCCCAGCCCACCCAGTTCTCCCGGTAACTCGTGCCCTCAGTCCCGGAAACATTCCTGTGGATCTTTGCCGCACGGTCTCCAGCTGGTCACGCCCGTCCCACAGTGCGGTGACCAGAACTGCATGCAGTGCCCCAGCTGAGGTCTCCCCAGCATCCCGAACAGATCTAACACCATGTCCCAACTCTTGCACTCAGTGCTTCTGCTGACAAAGGCAACCATGCTCTTCTGCTTCTTCCCCACCCTGTCTACCTGTGTCTCCACCCTCAGGGAGCTATGTACTCGTACCCAAACACTCCCCAGGGCCCTGTAGTCACCGTGCAAGTCCCGGCCTGGTTAAACGTCCCCAAAATGCATCAATTGATCCAAGTTAAATTCCTCCTGCCGATTCCTTGGCCCACTTCCCAGCTTGAGCGAGATCCTGTTGTAACCTTAGGCAATGTTCTCCGCCGTTCACTTTCCTCTGCAAACTTACCAATCACATCACCTGCATTCTCATCCAAGTCAACAGTGGACCCAGCACCGATCCCTGAGGCACACCGATCCCTGCGGCACACCGCCGGTCTCGGGCCTCCAGTCTGAGAATCAACCCTCAACCACCGCCCTCGGACTCCTATCACCAAGCCAATTTTGTATCCAGTCGGTGAGCTCACCCCGGCTCCCGGGTGATCTAACCGTCCGGACCAGCCGACCGTGCAGGACCTTGTCAATGAACCTTGTTAAAGTCCATGTGGACAATGGTAGAATCAGAACATAGAGCAGTATTGCACAGAACAGGCCCTTCGGCCCACAATGTTGTGCCGACATAGCTAATCCCTCCTCCCTACAGAATGCCCATTTCCCTCCATCTTCCTCTCATTCATGTGCCCATCCAAGCCCCTCTGAAAAGCCCCCATGAATTTGGCTCCACCACCAGGTTTATTATCACTGACACAAGTTAGGAAATGTGTTGTTTTGCAGCAGCAGTGCAGGGCAAGACATAAAAGTTGCTATAAGTTTCAAAAATAAATCAATAGTGCAAAAGAGGAATAACGAGGCAGTGTTCATGGGTTCATGGACCGTTCAGGCGGAGGGGAAGAAGCTGTTCCTGAATTGTTGGGTGTGGGTCTTCAGGCTCCTGTACCTCCTCCCCGAGGGGAGTAACGAGAAGAGGGCATGTCCCGGGTGGTGGAACCCTCTGCAGCCTCTGTGATCCTGTGCACTGGAGCCTCTGTACCAGGTGGTGATGCAACCAGTCAGGATGCTCTCCACCGTACATCTGTAGAAATTTGCAGAGACTACCACCCTTCCCTCATCAATTCTCTTGGTCACCTCTACAGAAATATTGAATAAAATCTGTGAATCTACAGAAATATTGAATAAAATCTGTGAGACGTGATTTCCCACACACAGGCCGTGCTGACTGTAATCAAACCCTCCAGTCCAGGCAATTCCCTGGTAAACCTCTGCACCCTCTCCAGTGCAATCACATCCTTCCTGTCACGTGGTGACCAGAACTGCACACAGTTCTTCGTACACTCTTCCAACCTGCTCCTGTGCCCTCCAGTAGCAATGATCTTCAACAAGACCCCAGTTAACATCTCCCATCTCGCGGGGGGTGGGGGGGACTCTTCATCACAGGAAGGTACCGGTGATGGATTTCACCATCTCCTTCGTTTTGCCGGCGGAGACTTGGTCCCACTGGGGAGGGGACTGATTGATGAGGAGGTACTCGCTCCTACACGAAGTTCATGGTCCACTGATGCAGATGTGCTGTTGGAAGAGTCCTGACTGGTTGTATCAGGTTCTGGGACGGCGATTCCAATGCACAGGAACATGAGAGGCTGCAAAGTAGTGGACACAGCCCGGTCCATCACGGGCACAGCCCTCCCCACCACTGACAGCATCCACAGGAGGCACTGCCTCAGGAAGGGAGCATCTATCATCAAGGATCCCCAGCATCTGGGCTGTGCCGTCTTCTCGCAGCTACCGTCGGGCAGGAGGTACAGAAGCCTGAAGTCCCAGACCACCAGGTTCAGGAACAGCTACTTCCCTTCAACCATCAGGTTCTTGACCCAACCTGCACAATCCTGACCCTACCTCAGCAACGGGACACTACGCACCACCTCTTGCACTGTCGTGGACTTGTCTCTGATCATCTTTAATTTTCCACTAAGGTCTTGTTTTTGCACAGTTTTTCTCTCTCTCTTCACCGCCTTGTACAATTTATCTTCTGTGCGATGTTTGTACCCCTGTGCCCGTGATGCTGTTGCAAGCAAGTTTTTCACCTCGAAGGGGGCGCAGAGCGGCTCTACTTTGTTAGGAGTTTGAGGACATTCGGTATGTCACCAAAGGCTGCAAATTTCTACAGATGTGCAGTGGAGAGCATCCTGACTGCTTGCATCACCGCCTGGTATGGAGGCTCCAGTGCACAGGATCGCAAGAGGCTGCATAGGGTTGTAGACTCAGCCAGCTCCATCACGGGCACAACCCTCCCCACCATCGAGGACATCTTCAAGAGGCGGTGCCACAAGAAGGCGGCATCCGTCACTGAGGACCCTCACCATCCGGGACATGCCCCCTTCTCGTTACTACCATCAGGGAGGAGGTACAGGAGCCTGAATTTATAGCAATTTTATATCTTGCACTGTACTGCTGCCACAAAACATCAGATTTCACGTCGTATGTCAGTGATAATGAACCTAGTCCTGATTCTGTACCAGAAACTTGACGTCCTGACTTGGGCTGTGTTCGGACCCCTGCCCTCCTGTATCCTTCGGAGACCCGGACCATCTGCAGTCAGCACCATCAAGCAAAGGAGAGACACCAGCACCGCCGTTCCCACACCATCGTCCATCCCCAGTGCCGGGAAAGGCAGACCTCTCCCGGGCCAACACCCCGGCACCAAAGCCGGTGTCACACTCCGGTGCTGCGGGACAGCCCAGGTCACTTGTGGGGAAGTGGAGGGTGGGGATTACTTAAAGTGGGAGAATTCAGTGTTCATGTCGTTAGGGCTCACTCAGTGCCCTGACCAATGAAGGCCAACGTGCCGAATGCCTTCCTCACCGCCCTGTCTACCTGTGACGCTGCCTTCAGCGAACCCTGCATTTGTCCCTCTGTTCCATTAAACTCCCTGCCATGCACAGTACAAGTCCTACTCTGGTTTGACTTTCCCAAATGCATCACCTCACACTTATCTGTGGTGAAACCCATTTGCCACTCCTCAGCCCACTTCCCCAACTGATCAGGATTGGGCCAAATGGGACCAGCTTAGATGGGAATCCGGGTCAGCACGGACCAGTTGGGCCAAAGGGCCTGTTTCCCTGCTGTGTGGCTCTGTGACTCTATTCCTGATTTCTTTGAAATGCTCGGGAAAGTTCAAACATTGCAGCTTGTGAATGAAATGGGCAAGGGGGCACGATACAAGGTACCCCCCTTCCCCGGGGAAAGTGGGGGTGTGTGTGGGGGGGGGGGGGGGGGGGGAGAGGAGTTCTCCACCTGCAGTAAGTGACCTGGGTCAGACCCTCACTGAGCTTTTGCCTTAAGTGTTGGGCTAAAGGTTAAAGAGGTGAAATCCGATCGCCGGTGAAGTGGATAAATATATCCTGGTGGAACCACCCCTCCTGCGGACACTGGCAGCTGCTGGGACACTGATTGAGGAGCATTCTGCACATTGTCTCGTCCCGACTGTGAAACTCAGAGCCCACCCCGAGCTCGGCTGAGCTGTCAGAGCCCCGGTCAGAGCAGCGGGTCCTGTCTCCGTGACAGGTCCCAGCCCGACTGCTAGGGCTCGATTTGGGGATTTGAACTTGGTGGAGGAGAGGTGTCCTTGAGTCTGTGGCCGGGGGTGAAGGGAGGGGCTCAGGGGGACACCCGAACTCAGAGGGAGCAGGCTGGGTTCAGATAGTTAGTGGCAGTAAGGTTGGTGAGCAGGGATGAAGGACGGAGGGACGGAGAGAGAGGGGAGGGAGAGAGGGAGAGGGGAGGGAGAGAGGGAGAGGGGAGGGAGGGAGGGGAAGAGAGGGATGGAGGGGGAGAGAGGGGAGGGAGAGAGGAGGGACAGAGGGAGAGGGGAGGGAGGGAGGGAGAGAAAAGAGGTGCAAAGAGGTGAGAGGCGGAGGGAGGGAAGGTGGGGGGAGTGGGGGGGGAGGGAGGGAGGAAAGGGGGGGGAAGAGAGAGCGTTTGTACCACAGGCATGGGTTAACGGCACAGTGTGATCCCACTCTCCCAGCCACAGGGGATCCCCTGGAGTCCCCGTTTTGGGGGGGGGGGGGGAGGGGGCGCGGGGGGTGGGGGGAGGTTCACAGAGGCACCGAGACGCACCGGCAGGGACGAGGCAACGTGGGGCGGGAAGAGCTCACTCGGAGCGGAATTGTTGGAATTCACCCGGAGGGGGTAAAGCCCCCTCCTCCTCCACCCACACCCAGAGGGGGTAAATTACCCCCTCCCCCACCAGAGGGGGTAAACTCCTCCCCCCCCCACCAGAGGGGTTAAAGCCCCTCCCCCCACCCACACCCAGAGGGGGTAAATTACCCCTCCCCCACCAGGGGGTAAAGCCTCCTCCTCCTCCAGCTGCCTATAATTAGGCTGCCGCTGTGGATCCTATTCTGGTCTCTGGACGTCATCCTCTCTCCCAGGCATCTGTTCCCTCGGCATTCCCGAAATTCCGCACTTGCTCAGCCTCTGGTAAAGCACTTCACTAATCTCACACGAGGGGTGCGCATGTCAGGGTCAGCACAAGGGGGGGGGGGGCTGCACTTTGACCCCCTGCCTGGCACTACGAGGTTGCACTTTGACTCCAGTCTGACACCAGGACTTGCACTTTGACTCCTTGTCTGTCCCGAGGATCTTGCACTTTCGACCTCAAAGCCTGAGAGGTCAAAGTGCAAGACCCACCCCAAGACCACGGTCCCAGAACGTCACACACTGACCGTCAGACACAAGGACGGTGCTCACTCCTCACCACGGAACACCAGTTCCCTGCACTCTCTCGAGACCGGCCCCGAGGCACCACACTCCCTCCGCCCTCCCCTTCCTCAACACTTTCTCAGAAGCCAAAAAGGTACTGATGAAACCCGGTTTTAAAGATAGCTCGGTGATATTTAAGATGAGTTCTTAGCTTAGAGAAATTCAACACCTCACTCTCACACAGTTCTAGTGGCAAACGTCAACCTCCCACTTTTGGACTCATAAAAATCAGCACTGGTATCAGCTAACACCTGCCCAATCCAGCAACCTTAACCGTCAATAATTCCCACTTCAGCCCAAAAACCAGCCAGAGAAATTTCCACTTTGAAGAGGCACAATATATTTAATCGACTCTGGAAGTGACCGCCACAAATCAAACGCAGCGACAGTTCCAAGCACGATTCGTCAGGGGCCAGTTTTTGCATTAATTCTCCCAATGACACACCAACGTCACAGTTTCAAAAGGAAAACTTGGAAAAAGTTTACACACGACTTTCAAAAAAAAAAGTTTGGCAAAACTTTTTGGAACTTCTTAAAAAGTTTGGAGGTACTTTTTCTTAAGGTCTTTCCTCACTAACCTTTCTCTGTTGCTTCTCCCAGGCAGGGTCTAGGAGAAGATCCCTGTCCCAGTCCTCCTCCTGTTGCATGTACTCTTCTTCCACCACATATGTGTGTGGTTGTATGTTACATGTGTTTCGACTTGTGTCATTTGTCCTGAGTTCTGCTTCCCTCGGTACAATGAATTGATTTCTCTCTCTCTCTCTCTCTCTCTCTCTCACACACACACTCTGTGTATTTTTGTTCCGCTTTCCTCTCTTTCTCCTCAGGGCTGGGCAGTCAACATGCACGTCCTCTACTGCGCTGTCGGACTGGACTTCTCTCCTCTGCTGCCTCCACAGTTGCTTCCCTGCTCCAACCCTACACCACTTGTCACAGCTCAATAAGTATCGGGCAGAATGGGTGGGCCCGCTCCCAACTTGGGCAGAGGGAGGGGTCAGCAGAACTGTGAGCCAATCAGAGAAGGGCTAGGCCCAGACGGGCCAATGGGCTTTCGAGAGCCAGGCCCTTGTGGGGAGTGCCCGTGTTGTCCGCTGTGTTGGCTCTAGGCTGCCCTCTCCCACCTCAGGCCGGCACAGTGGCACAGCGCCGGAGACACGGGTTCGATCCCCGCCTCCAGCGCACTTTCTCTCTCTCTCTGTGCGGAGTCTGCATGATCTCCCTGTGGGTTCCCCTCCTCTCAGGTGCTCCGGTTTCCTCCCGCATCCCAACGAGGGCTACCTCCGGCAGCACCTCCCAAACCCACCACCCCTCCCTCAAGGAGGGCAGGGGGCAGCAGGTGCAGTAATCTGAAGGGCTGACGGGGGGAGAGAGGGGGGGAGAGAGGGGGGGAGAGAGGGGGGGAGAGAGGGGGGGAGAGAGGGAAGGTATCACCACTGGGTCTAGAACTCCCTCCCAACCCGCACTGAGGGAGCTCCTTCACCAGAAGGTCTGCAGCAGTTCATGAAGGCAGCTCACCCCCACCTTCTCAAGGGGCAACTGGGGGAGGGGGGGGGCAATAACTTCTGACCCTTGCCAATGATGCCAGGATCCAAAATAATGACAAACAAGAGACTTGGCAGGAGCTGGCACCCAGTTAGACCGATCCCTCCTGAAAACAAGGACCTGTTCCAGTCACACAAAACCGGGTGCAGGGCTTGCCAACGTCTCTCTGAGGTCCACCTTCTGTCCGGGCACCAGTGTCCGTCCGTCCTCCAAGTTGGGGGAATATCGGAGATACAGACTCTCTGGAGGGGATGACGTTCTTCCTCTGGGTTGTTCCTCCAGGGGCCGTGGCTTCCTTTGTTTGACCACCTACAGCTTCCTGTAGGCGCCCACCGTGACGTCAAAGAGGCTGGGGTTGTGGAACCGCCCGCGCCCGTCCAGCAGGTAGTACAGGCGGTGACCCCTGACCTTCAGGGGGATGGCCGAGGCCACTTGGGCGCGGTGGGCCATGCAGGAGAGGTCACGGAGGGGCACCTTGAAGGACCGGCTGCCCCCCAGGAGCCGGTGGCTGGAGATGGTGACTTCCTGGCCTCCTCGGTGCAGCAAGACACTGCACACAGAGCGACGGGCAAATGCCAGGCCTGCCGTGAGGATCAAGGACCCTAAACGGGAAAGAGAAGCATGTAGCAAGGTGGTTACCATAGCGACGGGAGCTGCGGTTGGCCATTCAGCCCCTGCACGTTGTACTATCCAATGAAGCCATGGCTGGTGTAACACTGTCCTCACTACCCCACACACCGACACCCCTCCCAAACCCTCCACTCCCCTCTGATAAACTCACTGACTTCCCTTCCACAACACTGAGGGACGGAGAGTTCCAAACACTTGTCATCCTCGGAGAAGGATGGGAGGCTCAGTGGGTAGAGACCCGGGTTCGATTCCCGCCTCCGGCACTGTGTGTGTGTGTGTGTGTGTGTGTGTGTGTGTGTGTGTGTGTGTGTGTGTATGCATGTGCCTGTGTGTGCGTGCATGTGTGTATCTGTGTGTCTGTCTGTCTGTGTATGTGTGTGCACTTGTGTGCGTGTCTGTGCGTGTGTCTGTGTGTGCGTGCATCTGTGTATGTGTGTGTGCACGTGTGTGCATGTCTGTATATGTGTGTGCACATGTGTGTATCTGTGTGCACATGTGTGTGTGGAGTTTGCACCTTCTCCCTGTGACCCCGTGGATTCCCCCGGGTGCTCTGGTTCCCTCCCACATCCCAACCACGTGCGGGGTCAGAGGGTTAACCGGCACCCCCCGGTGTGTGGATGAGGAGTAGAATCTGGGGGGGGGGAGCTGCTGGGAACATGGGGGAGTACAATGAGTTGGGATAGGATGTGCAAAATTGGATGGTTGATGGTGAGCACAGATGTGGTGGGCCGAAGGGCCTCCCTCGGTGCTGGATCTCTCTGCGCCCCCCCACCGATCTCTCTGCCCCCCCCCGATCTCTCTGAAGCCCCTCCCCAACCTCCTTTGTCCCAAAGCGAAATCTGAGCCACTCCTGGTGACCTCCGTGTGCCCTTCACCCCCTCCCTGCTGTGTGACTGGACCCAGGCACATCTGTGGACGACGCACGTCCAAGCCCCTCTCTGCCTTGGCCCAGAATCCCGCTGGGTCCCTCCCCCCACCCCCACCTCACCCCACCCCCCCATCCCACTACCAACCCACGACCCCCCCGTCCGCCCCCTCCCACCCACAGGGACCCCCGCACCACAGCCTTCTGCGTTGGAGAAACCCGCCTTGACGTGGTTCACAAATCACTCCCAAAAATTTGAGACCCAGAATAAACTTCCCTGTCACGGAATTTGTCCAAAACAAAATCAACACAAAAAATATTTTTTTCAACTCATATTTCTTGACACGGCTTCGCCAGCATTTGAGACAGGCATCTGGATGTGCGGGGGATGCAAGGATATGGACCATGTGTAGGGATTCGGGGCAATAGTTTAATAAGTTCAGCACAACATTGTGGGCCGAAGGGCCTGTTCCTGTGCTGTAAAATGGCGACAGAACCCACTTTCTGGGAACACAAACCCCGTGCGCCTGGAACCTGGGGTGGGGGTCGCCGTATGGCCGGCATCGTTTCCCCTCCCCAGAGTCGGCAACCCATCCGTTCTCCAGACCAATTCCCCGTGTTACATCCAAACCAGCCGGGGAACTGACACCTCCCTGCGGCTGCAACATCCCAAACCCTTCCCACCACCGTCGTGGTCCCAAGTGTTGACGTCTACCGAGGAAGTCCAGGGCTTGGGTTCAGGTATCGGGGGTGGGCTGGGGGTATGGGGGACCCCAATGCACAGTGATGTAAGGGGCTACAGAGAGGGGTGGGACTCAGCCGGTTCCAGCTCTCCCCTCCATTGGGGAACATCCACAAGAGGCGATGTCTCAGGAAGGCAACGTCGATCATCAGGGACCCCCACCATCTGGGCCATGCCCACTTCTCGATGCTGCCATCAGGCAGAGGGTACAGGAGCCTGAAGACCCGCACCTCATGGTTCAATGACAGCTTCTTCCCCACTGCCGTCAGGTTCTTGAACCCACCTGAAAAACCCCAACACTAACCTTGAACTGTATCTGTTTCTCGACTAGCACCAGTGTCATTCCATTTATTTTAAGTTATGCATAAGTTATGGTAATTTAAATTTGTGTTAACTTATGTTTATAATGTGTGTGGCTGCAAAAAGCCAACTTTCATGGCATCTATACCCTGGTATGTTTGCCCGTGGCAATAAGCTCCATCCTCACAGAGATAGGGACCGGGGAGAGGGATAATTGGCAGAGGCTGGTTGGGCTAGCATGGGCTCCTCCTGTGCTGCTGTGTGGATCTTGGACTCCTTGACCCCCCCCCCCCCCCACCCTCCTTGGTTCCCTGGCACCAAAGTCCCGTCCATCCCATGCAGTTGTGATGCTTCCTGGTGTGGGGGGGGAATAGGGTTCCGAATTCCCACCGCCTCTGTTGTGTGAAGGGCCTCCAGAGATCACCTCCTGCCCCCACTCCACCCCTCCCCCTGGACCCCATTACGGCGCGGAAGGAGGCCGTTCGGCCCGCCGGCTGCCCCCTAGCAGAGCATTCTCCCACACGTCCCCTGCTCAGTGATTCTGTCCCTTGCCTTGGTCCGGGAATGACCCCCCACTTTGCCCAGTCTGTGCCGGGCTCCGAGATCCCTCACGCTGGAGGTGTGTTGGTAAACCTTCCCCCTCCCCTTCTATCCGGGAACGTGATGGCCGGACATGGCCTCCTCAGCCTCTGCACCGTCCGACCGGGGGGCGTTTGTGTGAGGAGTACAAGTTTGCTCACTCGTAGTGTTTAGCACACGGGTGTGTGCTCCGTGTGTGCCTGCACAGTGCACAAGTGTGATATGTGCGCTTAGCATGTGCTGTGTTTGCACACTTAGTGTGTGCTGTGCATTTAGCATGTACATGTGCTGTGTGTGCTAAAGCGTGTGCATGTTCATCATGTGCCAGTGGTCACTCAGTGGGCATCTGTGCATGCTTGGCATGCATCTGTGTGTGTTCCGTGTCTGTGCTCCTGTGCCTGTATGTCCACACGCGTGTCTGTGTACATGCTCAGACTGAGTCCGTGCATCAGAGCCTTATCACCAATCCCCTGGGATCCCTCCCCTTCCCACTGGACCAAACCCTCGCTCCATCAGGACCCTGTGGGCGCTGGGATACAGCAGCCACCCCAGGTGAAAAGAATTCCTCCCCCAGAATCACCTTCCACCCTCCGGAACTGTAGGGGCAGCTAGTCATCCCCGGGGCCGAGACCACAGGAGGAGGTTTGGTGCAACTCAGCTCCCCACAGACGCTGCCTGACCTGCCGAGTGTTTCCAGCATCTTCTGGTTTTATTTCGGGATTTCCAGCATCTGCACCTCTCTGTTTTTCCTTCCACCTGCCTTTTGCCCTGTGGAACCCCGGGATCCCAGGAAGGAAGGAATTCACGGGCCAATCCCATTGAAATCTCAAACACCACACACTCATCATCAAAGATCCCCCCCCCCCCCCCCCGCCCCGCCACCATCCAGGCCATGCTGTCTTCTCGCAGCTCCCATCGGGCAGGAGGTACAGAAGCCTGAAGTCCCCACCCACCAGGTTCAGGAACAGTGACTGCTTCAACCATTTGGTTCTTGAACCGACCGGCACAACCCTAATCACTACCTCTTAAAGCAACACTGGGACCATTCTGCACTACAATGGACTTATTTTTTGTTCTACTTGTATTTTTCTTGTATAAATTGTGTACAATTTATGTTTTTTTGTGAATGCTGCTTATCTGATGCTGTGTGCCTGTGACGCTGCTGCAGTTAAGTTTTCCCTTGCACCCGTGTACACACGGACTCCGCAATAAAATCGACTTTGACGCTTTCTTCCAGGGAATGCTGACTCAGTCTGGCGTGAGACTTACCGACCGTCAGGCAGGAGGTTGTGAAGCCGTATCTCCACTTGTCCGAGCCCAGGTTCAGGGCGATCCCGCCGATCTGTGGCAGCCCCTTTGCCCGATCGCCCACCAGCACCGTCTCTTTGTAGCCTGTGTCCCGGAGGGAGGTGA
This sequence comes from Pristis pectinata, assembly GCF_009764475.1. Taxonomy (NCBI): domain Eukaryota; kingdom Metazoa; phylum Chordata; class Chondrichthyes; order Rhinopristiformes; family Pristidae; genus Pristis; species Pristis pectinata. The sequence continues at coordinate 3,798,685 of NC_067441.1, forward strand.
AGGCCAGATGCGCCAGGTACACCCAGAAGAGGAACTGAGACCCGCAGAAGAGGCCGAGGAGGCAGAAGAAGCGGGGCCTGTGGTGGTGGAAGAGGAGCACGTCCCGGGACAGGTCGGTGCTCACTGGTCTCGCCCCCGGGCAGGGCCGGGCATGGCCGTGGGGGGCGCTCCCCCAGGGGTGGTACCACCTCCTCCTCGCTGGCTCCTGCCAGGCCTGGCTCAGGGACCAGGCTTCCCTCCCTGGGGTGAGTGCTGACAGGCTGCCCCTTCCCGCTACCAGACCCCCCAGAGCCCCCGTCCTGAGACTGCCCACTGACCCCATCCCGAGAGCCCCCAGTGTCCTCGTCCCGAGATCCCCCAATGTCCTCGTCCAGAGACCCCCTGCCCCAAGATCCCCTGCACTGAGACCCCCCAGTGTCCTCGGCCCGAGACCCCCCAGTGTCCTCGTCCAGAGACCCCCTGCCCCAAGATCCCCTGCACTGAGACCCCCCAGTGTCCTCGGCCCGAGACCCCCCAGTGTCCTCGTCCAGAGACCCCCTGCCCCGAGACCCCCCACTGTCCTCCTCCCGAGATCCCCCAATGTCCTCGTCCAGAGACCCCCTGCCCCGAGATCCCCTGCACTGAGACCCCCCATGTCCTCATCCAAAGACCCCCTGCCCCGAGACCCTCCAGTGTCCTCGTCCCGAGACTACCGGTCCCAAGACCCCCCAGTGTCCTCATCCAGAGACCTCCTGCCCCGAGACCCCCTGCCCCCGTCCTGAGACTCCACCCTGACCCCATTTCTGGACCCCCCAATGCCAGACACCACATTGTCCCCCTTCCCGGGACATCTACGCCTCTCCCCGTGGCCCCAGTGCCATCCCCCCAGCCGGATACATTGTGTCCCGGGCCCGATACACTGTACCCGCGGCCTCCTCCGCTGCTACGTTCTCCCGCGGAGCCCAGGCCTCGCCTTCCGGGACCCGCCGGCTCCCAGCACCGGCCCCCGGCCGCCCCGAGCCCGAAGCCGAACCAGCTGCGGCTCCGGGCCGCCGGCTCCGAGAAGCCCCAGCAGACGCCGGCCATCGATCAGCCAGCCGGTGGGCCCCACCGCCTCGCCTCTTAAACGGGACAGCGGGCGACCTTCCAAACCCCCTCTATCGGCCGGGCGCGGTAGTCGGGATCCCCGGTGGCTGCACAGGGTGATCCCACAGAGGCGAGAGAGGAGGACTGAGCCGGGCAGTCCCTGATCGATTGCCCCTCTCCCTGGCTTTCTGCCCCCTTCCAGAGTCATTTCCCCTATCTCTGATGACCCTCTCCCCAGATCCCTGCCCCTCTCCTGAGCTCTGTTGCCCCCGTTCTGTTACCCCCCCCCCCGGATCTCTGCCCCTCGGGGCAGGTGACCATTTAACCCTCAGTAGCTGGAGGCCACTCATACCCCGTGACCCCCTGGGTCGTGGTTGCCCAAAAGAGAGTGGGGCGGAGGGGTCTGGGGAGGGGAAATCCCAGAGCTCAAGGCCCAGGCAGCTGATGGCTGAGATGTTTGTGTCCCATTAGCGGTCGAGAGTCTTGACCCGCAGTTGTCAGACCCTCGGGACAGGAGCAAAGGTGCCAAGACCAGGAGTACTGCGGGTCCATTGGAGTGCTGCAGGTCATTAACACTCCTGAGGGGCTGAAGTAAGGGTGGGCTCCTGGAGTATTAGGCGCAGTCATTGATCAAGTGAGTCCAGTCCCAAGAGATCTACAGTTCTACATCAGGATATCAGCTAGAAATCTGTACGACATTCTTCCCCACATCAAAGGCAGAACAACCCTTCTTCGAGGAACGATTTAGTGGGCTGCTGCTTCTGGTGAGGGGTAGAGAGTTTAATCAGGAATGCACAACACTTGGGCGATCAAGGCCCCTCGATGAGTACAAGAACAGATAACAGGGTACAGCCTACAGCTGCGCAGGCTTTTAGGGAACCTCCTGAAATTTCTCCGAGTCATGACGTTCTACATTCTCACACGCCTGACACCCTGAGCTCATTTTGTCTCCCTCAAAATGCTTTGGTCCTCACCCACTTTTATCAATGCACTACAGAAAGCCTCCTATCCGGATGCATCGCCGCTTGGTACAGCAACTGCTCTACCCGGGACCGCAAGAAACTGCAGAGAGTTGTGGACACAGCCCAGCACATCACAGACACCAGCCTGCCCTCCACCGACTCTGTCTACACTTCCCGCTGCCTCCGGAAAGCAGCCAACATAATCAAAGGCCCCTCCCACCCCGGACATTCTCTCTTCTCCCCACTCCCATCGGGCAGAAGATCCAAAAGCCTGAAAGCCCGTACCACCAGGCTCAAGGACAGCTTCTATCCCACTGTTATAAGACTATTGAATAAGATGGACTCTTAACCTCACTATCTACCTTGTCGTGGCCCTTGCACCTTATTGTCTGCCTGCACTGCACTTTCCCTGTAACTGTAACACTTTATTCTGCATTCTGTTATTGTTTTCCCTTGCACTACCTCGACGTACTGATGTGATCAGGCACGGTAGTGCAGCGGTTAGCATAACGCTTTACAGCGCCAGCGACCCGGGTTCAATTCCGGCTGCTGTCTGTAAGGAGTTTGTACGTTCTCCCCGTGTCTGCGTGGGTTTCCTCCGGGTGCTCCAGTTTCCTCCCACATTCCAAAGACGTACAGGTTAGGAAGTTGTGGGCGTGCTATGTTGGTGCCAGAAGTGTGGCGACACTTGCGGGCTGCCCCCAGAACACTACGCAAAAGGTGCATTTCACTGTGTGTTTCGATGTACATGTGACTAATAAAGATAATCTGATGTGATGAAATGATCTGTATGGATGGCATGCAGAACAAAGAGTTTCACTGTTCCTCGGTACGTGTGACAATAATAAACCAATTTACCTTATTTAACAAAGAATATACTGGCAGTCCAAAAAAAAAATTCACCCATGATGGATGGCATGGAGACGGTGGATTGGAGCCTGTCTACATGATCTATAATTCCTGGATGAGAGGGTTCTCCTATCATGAGCAGTTAAAGAAATTGGATCTTTATTCTTTGGAGTTTAGAAGAATGAGGGGAGATCTTATTGAAATATATCAGACCCTGAGGGGGCAGGGAGGGTGTTGAGATGGTTTCACCTGTGGCAGAGCCTCAAATGAGGGGATGTAGATTTAAGGGGCCAGTCATTTAAAACCGAGGTGAGTGGGAATGTCTTCTCTCTGAGGGTGATGAACCTCTGGAATCCGCTGCCCCAGAGGGTTGTGGAGGTGAGATCGCTCGGGGTACTTAAAGATTGAGGGCTCTGAGGAACAGGCACAGAGGCCTGGGGCAGATCAGCCACCATCATATTGAATGGGGGAGCGGGGGGGGGGGGGGGCAGGCTTGAAGTGCTGAATGGCCTCCTCCTGCTTGTTATGTTCTGCTGAAGTTGCTCCTCTGTGGTGGGAGAGGCCAGCCCTGTGCAAGCTGAGGTCCGGAAGACTGGGTGCACGTTGAGGAAGGCTCTTTCCCTCTGGTTGAAGAGTTTCATAACTCTGGGAGGGCAGCAGAAGATTGGAAAACAACAGATGTGATTCCCCTGTTCAAAAGGAGGAGAAAGGCTTGAGGCCAAGAGAACCGGAGACCGGTTAGTTTCACAGCTGTTGTTGGCAAGGTGCTGGAGGCAATATTCAAAGAGGAAATGGTGAATCATTTGGGAAAACTGAATATAATCAAACGTAACCATAGTTTTATGAAAGGTAAATCATGGTTGACAAATTCGCTTGAACTCTTTGAGGATTTGACGGGGAGGGTTGATGGGGGGACCTGTAGATGTAGTGTATTTAGATTTCCATAAAGCATTTGACAGGGTGCCACATGGGAAGCTAATGGTTAAATTGAAATCCCATGGTATCAGAGGAAGTGTGTTAGGATGGATTAAAAACTGGGAGTTGGAATAAATGGGTCCTTTTGAGACTTACCGAAGGAGGGAACTAGTTGCATACTGCGGAGGTCGGTTCTTGGCCAATGATTACATCAATGATCTGGAGGAAGGAACAGTATGAAAGGTTTCCAGATTTGCCAATGATACGAACATCGTTGGAAGGGTGAGTTGTGATGAGGATACTGTGGGTCTGCAGTGGGATGCAGATTCAGTGAGTGGACACAAGACTAGCAAATGGAATTGGATGTGTGTAAGTGTGAGGTCATGCACTTCAGTGAGTCTGAAAAGGACCCATTTATTCCAACTCCCAGTTTTTAATCCACTCTAACACACTTCTGATACTGTGGGCTTTTAATTTAACCATTAGCCTCCTATGTGGCACCTTGTCAAATGCTTTATGGAAATCTAAGTACAATGAGATGGGCTCTGACCTCACGATCTACCTTGTTGTGACCTTGCACCTTATTGCACTGCACTTTCTCTGTACCTGTGACACTTTACTCTGTACTGTTATTGTTTTTACCTGTACTACATCAATGCACTCTGTACTGACTCAAATGTAACTGCACTGTGTAATGAATTGACCTGTACGATCAGTAAGCAAGACAAGTTTTTCACTGTACCTTGGTACAAGTGACAATAATAAACCAATACCAATACACTACATCTACAGGTCCCCCCTATCAACCCTCTCCATCACATCCTCAAAGAGTTCAAGCAAATTTGTCAACCATGATTTACCTTTCATAAAACCACGGTTACGTTTGATTATATTCAGCTTTCCCAAAAGGCTGATTATTACCTACATGGGGAGAGAGACTGAAAGGGCGAAGTACAGGGGGATCTGGGTGTTCATGAATCACAAAAAGCTGGCAGGCAGGTCCAACAAGGAGTTAAGAAGGCAAAAGGCATTTTGACCTTCACTGCAAGGGGTTGGAGTTTAGACGTAGGGAGGTTTTGTTGCCGGGTGTGTAGGGTGTTGGTGAGGCCCTGCCTGCGTACAGTTTTGGTTCCCTTAACTAAAAATAAGATACAGTACCCTTGGAGGTAGTCCAAAGGAAACTCACCAGGGTCATTCCCAGGATGAGAGGGTCGCCTTACCAAGAGAGACTAAATAGCCTAGGGCAACACACAAAGCTCTGGAGGAATTCAGTGGGTCAGGCAGCATCCATGGAGGGAAATGGACAGTCGATGTTTCGGGTCGAGACCCTTCATCAGGACTGGTCCACTCCCCTCCACAGATGCTGCCCGACCTGCTGAGTTCCTCCAGCTTTGTGTGTGTGTGTGTTGCTCCAGACTTCCACCATCTACAGTCTCTGGTGTCTGGTTTAGGCCGGTGTTCCCTGGAGCTTAGAAGAACGAGGGAGTCACCTGATTGAAAGGTATAAGATGCTAAGGGGGCCTGACAGGGTAGATGGTGGGATGTTGCCACTAGTGGGAAAGACTTGGATGAGGGAACGCTGCAAGGGGCTGGGCATTTCAAACTGAGGTGCAAAGAAATTTCTTTCCGCAGGGGGTGGTGAATCCCTGGAATTCTCCGCCCCCGCGGGTGGTGGAAGCTGGATCATTGGAAGTATTTAAAGCGGAGGTGGATAAATATTTGATAGATCAGGGAAGAGAGGGCATCTGGAGAAGTGGTGCAGGGGAGGAGTTGAGGCCGGCACGGTAGTGTAGTGGTTAGCGTAACGCTTTACAGCACCAGCGACCCGGGTTCAAATCCGGCCACTTCCTGTAAGGAGTTCTCCCCGTGTCTGTGTGGGTTTCCTCCGGGTGCTCCGGTTTCCTCCCACATTCCAAAAAGACATACAGGTTAGGAGGTTGCAGATGTGCTATGTTGGCGCCGGAAGCGTGGCGACACTTGCAGGCTGCCCCCAGAACACTCTACGCAAAAAGTGCATTTCACTGTGTGTTTCGATGTACATGTGACTAATAAAGATATCTTAATCTTAATTACAGCAGAGCTGTCAGCTCATGAAGTTGGGTGGGGAGGTGGGCTGGGGAGAGGCAGGGAGAGACACCAAAGGAAGTTTGACAGGAGCTGTCCAGAGCGGTCACGGACCCACCATGTAACAGAGAGGCCTCGGTTCGTACATGGTCTAATTCCTTTATTTGCTGCTGGCTCCCACCTGCCCTCTCCTGAGCTCAGCGGACGATGAGGCGATTTCTTCACGGGAGGAGCTGGCTGGGAGCAGGTGCTTGGCTCCGTGGCCCCGGGGTGGCAGTGTGAGTCCTGTCAGGCGCCGGGCAGCTAATTCCCCCTGGCAGCCTGGGCCAGGTCCGTCAGCACAGCGTTGGGCGGCATGCTCAGATAACGGTTGATGATCAGGTTCGAGATCTGCAATGTGCACCCAAAGACAAGTCAATAAACCCACAGTCACGACCGGCAGGGAGACAACCCTGTCCACACACAGCTTTCTAATGAACTGGGGTGAGCTGAGGAGGGGGTGGTGGGGGGGAAGGTGTGGTGGGGGGAGAAGGCCTGCTTTTGAAGGGTGGTCTCCATAGACACTGTGTGCACAGCAAGATCCCACTAACAAGCCACAGGTGTAATGACCAGATTACCTAATGTTGGCTGAGGAGTAAATGTTACCCCAGGATGCTGGGAGGAGAGGGGAGGGGAGGGGGAATGACCCTGTTTCTGTTTGACACGCCTGTGGGGAACTTCCATATCCATCTGAGATGCAGATAGGATCTCAGTCTAAAGGTGGAATCTCCCTCCTCACTGCCCCTCCCACAGCGCGGCGCTCCCTCCTCACCACCCCTCCCACAGCACGGCGCTCCCTCCTCACCGCCCCTCCCACAGCGCGGCACTCCCTCCTCACCGCCCCTCCAACAGCGCGGCGCTCCCTCCTCACCGCCCCTCCCACAGCGCGGCGCTCCCTCCTCACCGCCCCTCCCACAGCGCGGCGCTCCCTCTTCACCGCCCCTCCCATAGCGCGGAGCTCCCTCCTCACCGCCCCTCCCACAGCGCGGCGCTCCCTCCTCACCGCCCCTCCCACAGTGCGACACTCCACTGTGGGAGGGTGTAATTACAGCGTGACAGGTTTACTATTACAGGTGTTGACACTGGATAAAGTGGTACAGTTAAACTCTGCCACTCCACTATCTGAATATTCGGAATTCCCAGCAGTACTGTATCTGGTTCACCGGGTGACGTTCCCCGTGTTCCTTAAGCTCACCGGTGCCGTTTCACAAGCTCTGTTGAAACACACCAAAGCCCTGGTTCCTGCACTCACCACGAACCTATTCCCCACGTTCCCTGAAAGCTCTCTGGGCCCCTCCTCCCATGCTTCCTTTAAAACAACCGGGTTTGCTGGAGAATTTATTATACTACATTACAACACCTAAACAGAATGAATTAAAAGTGTGTTGGTATTAACAGGAAAATATACCAGTCTGGGACCATCTCAGTCCCGGTGTGCTGGATGGTCAGAGACTTACCCTCATGTTAAATGTAAAATTATGTCTAGTTTGAGAGGGGGAAATGGATTCTTGGTATGTGGCCCGGATCTGAATCAGCTCCATGGCCCCTGAGCTCACTCTGCACAGGGTCTTCACCCTACAAAGCCAGCGGGGACAAGGTGGGGCTCACGGCCTCCTGCTGTGCTGTTTCTATGACGACCCCAAGCCACAGGTCAGGCCAACAAACAATCTGCTGGAGGGGCTCAGCAGGTCAAGCAGCATCTGTGGGGGAGAAAGGGACTGCCGACGTGTTGGGTTGAGACCCTGCAGTGGGACTGAGGGTGGAGGGGTTCCTCCAGCAGGTTGTGTGCTGCCCCAGATCCCGGCGTCTGCCGGGTCTCGGGTCCCCGCAGCTTGGGCCGGCTGGTGGGAAGCGAGCCCCCACCGACACTCACACCAGCGAGGCTCCCTTTACACTTGGGACCTGGGGCGGAGAGTGTTGCACAGAGCAGCGCTGGGTGACAGGATCCTAAGTCGGGTTATGGACTCCCCGGCCCCCTGTCGTTTCTGTGGCCAGGAGGAGCCGGTGTGTTGTGTACACATGGAGTGTGAGAGGTTGCAGCCTCTATCTGAGTGTCTGGAGGGGCTGCTCCTCAAGTTCTGGCAGCACTTCAGCCCCACGCTCCAGATCTTTGGTCCCATGGTGCGGAGGGTGGGGGGGGGGGTCATTCAGGGGGGGTTCCCGCTCGGTTTGCTCCCGGGCCTGCCCGAGGAGGCCATTCGCAGGTCCAGGCGGCGGGACCATCAAGGATTCCCCCCGAGCTGACTGCCTGCCCCCTCTTCCAGGGTCACGTCCGTGCCTGTGCGTGTCCCTGGAGAAGGAGCATGCGGTATCCACGGGTACGGTGGGCTGGGGGCTTTCCAGGACCGGTGGGCGCCACAGGGGCACGAGCGTGTCTGGTCAGTAATGACCGTGTCGTAGTTTGACACTGCAAACTGTGTGGGTCATGAGGTACCGTAACGTGGTGGTGATGTGATCCTGTCATCACTGAACAAACCACCACCGCAAGACACTGCAGAGAGTTTGTGGACACAGCTCTGCGCATCATGGACACCAGACACCCCTCCATGGACTCTGTCTTTACCTCTCGCTGCCTTGGTGAAGCAGCCAGCATAATCAAAGACCCCACCCACCCGGAACATTCTCTCTTCTCTCCTCTTCCGTCGGGTAGAAGATACAGGAGCCTGAGGGCACATAACACCAGGCTTAAGGACAGCTTCTGCCCCACTGTGATAAGACTATTGAACGGTTCCCTTATACAATGAGATGGACTCTGACCTCACGATCTACCTTGTTGTGACCTTGCACCTTATTGCACTGCACTTTCTCTGTACCTGTGACACTTTACTCTGTACTGTTATTGTTTTTACCTGTACTACATCAATGCACTCTGTATTGACTCAATGTAACTGCACTGTGTAATGAATTGACCTGTACGATCGGTTTGCAAGACAAGTTTTTCACTGTACCTCGGTACAAGTGAAAATAATAAACCAATACCAATAAAAAACGAGTGAGGCGGACGTCCCACAGCCCGGGACAGGGAGGGGATGATCCCCCCCACCCCGGCACTCACCCCACTGAGGATGGAGTCGCTGATGGCGTCGATGACCTCGCCCATCATTGGGCCCTGCCCCGTGTACTTGATGTAGGACCAGGTCATCAGCGTCAGCATGGCCATGCCGGTGAAGAAGTTGAAGAGGATGGTGAGGAAGCCCAGTCCCAGCAGGCCGACCAAGCCCGACAGCACATGCATGGCGACCATGACCAGCAGCATGGCGGCCGGCGTCCGCACGATGCTGAAGACGTTCTTGCTGCGGTTGAACTTGACGTAGCTGTCCAACATGGCGTCGAGGTCGGCCTCCAGCTGCTGCTGGTAGCGCTGGCTCAGGCTGATGCCGCCCATCTTCTTGAGGGAGCGGAACTTCTCGATGGCCGTCTCCCGGTAGATCAGGTGCCGCTCCCGCAGTTTGGAGGGAGCCAGGTAGGCCTTGTCGCCCCCGCACAGCTGGAACACACAGCACTGCACCTCAGGGTGGGGTCAGAGTGGGGGACCTCGCAGCCTGATCACAGGGGGAGAGACCACTCCATGCACCACCCCCCCCCCCCCCAAGCCACTGTTTGTGATGTCTACAGATGACTTGGAAGGGAACGTGAATGGGTGGAGACGAGGCGGGAGGTTGCTGGCGTTGTGGGCAGTGCAGACGGTGGGCAAAGGACACACCAGGGTATCAATCAGTTGCAGATACGGGCAGAGGAATGGCAGGTGCAGTCTAATCCGGCCGAGTGTGAGGTGTTGCGCTTTGTAAAGGGACAGTACGCTGTTACTGGCAGGATTGACGTACAGAGGGATCTTGGGGTCCAAAGCTCCCTAAAAGTGGCCGCACAGGTCGATAGGGAGGCAAAGAAGGCATGCTTGCCTTTATTAGTCGAGGCAGTGAGTTCAAGAGCTATGCTGCAATCTTTGGGGTTGTCTTCATCAGACAGTGTTTGGGATGTGGGAGGAAACCAGAGCATCCGGGGAAACCTGCGCGGTCACAGGGAGAACGTGTAAACTCCACGCACACACACACAAACACACGCACACACACACACGCACACAAACACACACGCACACGCACGCACGCACACACACACACACACGCACGCACACACACAAACACACACACACGCACGCACACACACAGACACACACGCACACACACAGACACACACGCACACACACACACAGACACACACACACAGACACACACACAGAGACACAGACACACTCACACAAACATACATACAGACAGACAGACAGACACACACACACACACAGACACACTCACACAAACATACATAGAGACAGACACACACACACACACAAACACACGCACACACACACACACAGACACACTCACACAAACATACATACAGACAGACAGACAGACAGACAGACAGACACACACACACACACACACACACACACACACACACACAGAGCACCAGAGACTAGGATCGAACCCGGGTTTCTGGAGCTGTGAGGCAGCGGCACTACCCACAGTGGCACCAAGCCATCCACAGTGCCACCAAGCCATCCACAGTGCCCTTGGGTAAAGGAACAAAATGCACGTCCTACCTCCTCCATTGCTTGCTGGTAATAATCCCTGGCCACAGAAATGGCTGCCCTGTTGTTGGCTTCAGCTGTGGCCTGATGGAGACAAAGGCAGGGCTTTACTTCAGAACCAGCCATCACCTCGTCCCCCCGCTGATGCATTCCGAGGGCTGGGCCAGTCAGGTACAGTGGGGACCCAGGTGCAGGGGCAGCACAGTAGGTCTGGGATGGGGCTCTGCTCCTCTCCAGTGGAGCTAAAGCCCACAGGGCAGCAAGCCCAAGGTTGTGCTCACTGTTCTGGGCAGAGTTATTGGCCTCAGTTGGGATGGTAGTCAGGGGAGTGAGTGATGAGGAGAGGGAAGGAGGGAGGTGGAGAGAGATGGAGGGTGGGGAGAGAAGGAGGGAGGGTGGAGAGAGGGAAGGAAGTGAGAGGGGAGGGAAAGTTAAAAGGAGGAGGGGTCTGGCGTAGTTCGGGTGACGAGGGGAGGGGAGAGGCGGGGAGGGGAGAGGATTGGAGGAGGAGGGGGTGGGAGGAGAGACCAGTGCTGGTTCTGTGCCCCACAAGAGCAGGAAGATGCCAGGGTCCAATCGCCAACCCGTGGTCACTCCGGGAGTCTGACGATCGACTTTGTGTCCCTGGGCTGGGAGTGGAACAGGAGTGAGGGTCGGAGAAGGGAATGAGATTCCCAACCGCTAACCAACAGAGGTTGCTTAAAGTGTGTGTGTGTGTGTGAGAGAGTGCGTGAGAGAGAGTGCGTGAGAGAGAGTGTGTGTGAGAGAGTGTAGGTGTGTGTGTGTGAGAGAGTGTGTGTGAGTGTGTGTGCGTGTGTGTGTGCGCGTGTGCGTGCGTGCGTGTGTGCATGTGTGTGCGTGTGTGTGTGAGTGTGCGCGTGTGTGTGCGTGTGTGTGCGTGTCAGCAGCACTGAGTGACAGCACCAGTGGGCTTGGTGTTGCGATACCACTGGAACAAGCCGGAGAGACCGGCCAGGACACTCGCGGGCTGCCGGCACTGAGATGGGGTGGGGGGGGGGGTGGGGGGGGGAGCAGTGAGTTGGTTGACAGGGTGACCTGGTGGAACAAGGGGCAGTTCCGGGAAAGGTGAACACAGGACTATGGCAAACACTGGATCAGGGGAGGGGAGGGGAGGAAGGAGGAGGGAATGTGGGGAAGGAGCCAAGAGGTGATGGGCAGAGAGCTGTCACTTAATTCAATCAGTCTCCCAGTGAGTGTAACGGTCCCAGATAGAGGGAGACTCTCAGGAGAGAGGAATCATTGGGAAGCAGCGATCCCAAGACAACAGGTGCACCTGAGCACTATACAATCGGTGGCTCCTGCAGCCTCCTGGGGTGGGGGTCTGTCCCAGTAGGAAGGCTGTCTGCCTGCTGTGAAGGCCCTTACCTCTAGAATGGACCTGGGGTGCGGCAAATCCTCCCCTTGGAAAATCTTAACGTAAGCCTGGGGAAACAAAGCAAAGTGAGACAACGGGGCGTGCATGGAAGTACCAGAAATGACGGGAGAACGATGCGGCTTCTTGTCAGAGCACTGGGGGTGCGGGGCTGCAATTGTCGAGCAGCAGGGTGTGGGGCCACATCTGGCCCCCATGTGTGCAAGGTGGGGACAGAGCTCTCTGTGCTGCCTGACTCTGCGCTGAGTGTCACCAACACTGCTGCAACGTGCTCCCTCTCTCTCACCTGCTGCTCAGACCCTTGCCCGTGCCTGAATTACCCTCAGGCATGCCTGTTCCAGGGCAGCCTGTCCTACACTGTGCCACCCATCTCCTCTTGTCCCATTCTCCCTCATGGGCTCCAGGTTCTGGGAATGCCCCTAACCCACCCTCATGTTTCCCTGGTGGTCCTTGTACCCCTCACCTACCTCCATATTCCCCTACAGCCCTCTGTGATCTGTGGGCATTTAAAGAGAGAGGGGTAAAGTTTAAAGGAGATGTGTGGGGCGAGATCGAACAAACTTGGGTTGTTTTCTCTGGAGGCTGAGGGGACACCTGGCAGAAGTTTACAAAATTATGAGAGGCATGGGTAGAAAAGTCAAATACTAGAGGATGTGCATTTAAGGTGAGAGGGGGAAAGTTTCAGATCAGATCAGATCACATCTCTTTATTAGTCACATGTACATTGAACCACACAGTGAAAGGCAGCTTTTGCGTAGAGTGTTCTGGGGGCAGCCCGCAAGTGTCGCCACGCTTCCGGCGCCAACGTAGCACGCCCACAACTTCCTAACCCGTACGTCTTTGGAATGTGGGAGGGAACCGGAGCACCCGGATGTGTGGGGCAGGTTTTTTTTTTACACAGAGAGCGGTGGGTGCCTGGAACGGGCTGCCAGGGGAGGTGGTGGAGGCAGATACGATAGAGGGGTTTAAGAGGCTGTTAGACAGACACATGAATATTGCAGGGAATGGAGGGATAGGGATCCACAGGCAGAAGAAATTAAACTAAATTCGGCATCATGTTCAGCACAGACATTGTGGGCCGAAGGGTCTGTTCCTGTGCTGGACTGTTCTATCTCTGCTCTCCTCCACTTCTGGCCCCTTGTCCTGCAATTCTCATCGTTTCATTGGCAGCCCCAAGCTTTGGAATTCCCTCCCTAAACCCTGGAGCTTTTCCCTTTTCCTCCAAGGCACCTCTTAAAAGCAACCACTGTTAATAACTCTTGACGTTGACTCAGCCTGACTGAGACTCCTGTGGAGCACCCTGGGGATCTTTCACCCACAGTGTTTGACTCTCAGTTACAGGGGAGCCCGCTGAAGCCGGGCCGCCCTGTTTATAAACCAAGAGTCTTCTTCACCGGTCACTGCTTGATAATAAAGGACTGCTCAGTTCAGACGGAGAGGAGGTGATGTTTTTTCTCTCAGATGGCCGTCAGTGGGTGGAACTCTCTTCCTCATGGGGGGGTGGAAGCAAAGTCTTTGAATAGTTTTAAGGCCGAGTTAGAGGGATACATGACAGGGAAGAGGGGGAAAGGTCACCGGTGGTAGCGGGGAATGCAATGTTTGAGTTACAATCGGATCAGCCTTATTGTATTTAGTTGTGGGGGCAGTGTTGGGAGAGTGCTGCACTGTTGTGGGGCAGTGTTGGGAGAGTGCTGCACTGTTGTGGGGGCGGTGTTGGGAGAGTGCTGCACTGTTGTGGGGCAGTGTTGGGAGAGTGCTGCACTGTTGTGGGGGCGGGTGTTGGGAGAGTGCTGCACTGTTTGTGGGGGCAGTGTTGGGAGAGTGCTGCACTGTTGAGGGGCAGTGTTGGGAGAGTGCTGCACTGTTGTGGGGCAGTGTTGGGAGAGTGCTGCACTGTTGTGGGGGCGGTGTTGGGAGAGTGCTGCACTGTTGTGGGGCAGTGTTGGGAGAGTGCTGCACTGTTGTGGGGCAGTGTTGGGAGAGTGCTGCACTGTTGTGGGGGCGGTGTTGGGAGAGTGCTGCACTGTTGTGGGGGCAGTGTTGGGAGAGTGCTGCACTGTTGTGGGGCAGTGTTGGGAGAGTGCTGCACTGTTGTGGGGGCGGTGTTGGGAGAGTGCTGCACTGTTGTGGGGGCAGTGTTGGGAGAGTGCTGCACTGTTGTGGGGCAGTGTTGGGAGAGTGCTGCACTGTTGTTGGGGCAGTGTTGGGAGAGTGCTGCACTGTTGTGGGGGCGGTGTTGGGAGAGTGCTGCACTGTTGTGGGGCAGTGTTGGGAGAGTGCTGCACTGTTGTGGGGCAGTGTTGGGAGAGTGCTGCACTGTTGTGGGGGCGGTGTTGGGGAGAGTGCTGCACTGTTGTGGGGGCGGTGTTGGGAGAGTGCTGCACTGTTGTGGGGCAGTGTTGGGAGAGTGCTGCACTGTTGTGGGGCAGTGTTGGGAGAGTGCTGCACTGTTGTGGGGGCGGTGTTGGGAGAGTGCTGCACTGTTGTGGGGGCAGTACTGAGGGAGTGTCACACTGTGGAGGGCAGTACTAAGGGAGTGTCGCACTGTGGAGGGCAGTACTAAGGGAGTGTCGCACTGTGGAGGGCAGTACTAAGGGAGTGTCGCACTGTGGAGGGCAGTACTAAGGGAGTGTCACACTGTGGAGGGCAGTACTAAGGGAGTGTCGCACTGTGGAGGGGCAGTACTGAGGGAGTGTCGCACTGTGGGAGGGGCAGAGCAGAACTGAGGGGCCGAAAGGTCCACTCCTGCTCCTACTTCATGTACCCCTCCGTCAGTGGCCGCTCCCTCTGCACTAGCCCTTAGCATTGCCTCGCCAACAGTGCAGTGCCCCCTCACTGAACGGCAGATCAGTGTCGTGGGGCCGTAACCCACTCCTGCTCCCAGTTTGTAGCTTGAACCAAGGCTGACATGGGAAGCCAATCCCGTAGGAGGTGCTGCCCCCATCTACCTGCTCCCCGAGCCCCAGCTTGGAAAGCCCAGCTGCATTCCTGGGATTTCAGAGGATTAAGGTTGGTCTGATCGAATTTTTCCAAAGATATTCTGGGGAGAAAGAGGAGCTATTTCTGGTGATCGTGTGACTGGGAGTAGGGGGCAGAGTTGAAGAGGTAGGGCCAGGGTTTCTGGAGTGAAGTTTAGAAACACTCCCACAGGCGCGGTGTGTTCTGTAGGCGACAATTGATGCCAATTCTGTTGACGATTCCAAATCTGAGACTGTCTTTGGGTGAAACAAAGGGATTTGGGAAAAGGCAGGGACAGGGACTCATACTGCTGATCTCCCCAAATTCAGGAACAGGCTAGAAGGACTGAGTGGCCTCTTTGTTCCTTTGCAGAGTGAGAGTTTCAAAGTTCAGTGGGACATCTCTGCCTTTGATCCACAGTGGCAGACAGACAGTTGGTTGGTTCCTCTCCCTTTCCCACTGTGAGGAATGGTTGTCCAGTGTCAATGCGGATCTTGCCGGCCCTGAGATTGGTGAACCTTCCACAACTGGTCAAGTGGGAGCCTACCTTAATATATTCCAGCAGGTTCCTGCAGCTGACCTTCGACCCACCGATCTCCTTCACCACCAGGTTCTCTGGGCTGAGCAGAAGGTGCACCAGGCTCTGGAGATGGGTCTTGAAGTCGTCTTCGATATCTGCAGTGAGATTGGTGCGAGGGTTCAGCGCTGGGCAGGAGGCTGAGACATTCTGGTGTGGTGTGTGTGCTGCTCGACAACCCTGGTTACCCTCAAAGAGGATGACTTGCTGGGCAGCCTCGGAGGACAGCGGTGGGTCTGGAGTCACATACAGGGTACATTGGGCAAGGACAGTTGAATGCAGACACAAGAGGCTGCAGATGCTGGAACCTGGAGCAGAAAGCAAGCTGCTGGGGGAACTCAGCTGGTCAGGCAGCACCTGACTTGTTCATTTGCTAAGTACAGTTGGTTCTCTTCCCTGAAGGACGACGGTGACCCAGGTGAGTTTCTACAACAACAGAAGTGCTGGAAGAACTCAGGTGGCCAGGCAGCATCTGTGGTAAGAGAAACTGGTCGACGTCTCGGGTCAGGGATGGGGGAAGAGTGGAAGGGCGTCAGTTTTCGAAGCGGAGCTTGTACGGAGGAAGGTGAAGACGGACCGGGTGATACTGAGGGTGAGTGCTGACCATTTTAAAGGGTGAGAAAAAGACACAAGTGTGATGGAGACACAGGAGACGGCAGATGCTGGAGTCTGGAGCAACACACAAACTGCTGTTGGACCTCAGCGGGCAGGAGGCAAAGGGAAGGTGCTGCCTGTCCCGCTGAGTTCCAACAGCACTTTGTCTTTTTCACACAAGTGCTGGAGGAACTCAGCACAACGAGGCAGCAGTTCTAACAACAATCTGGTGGTTTTATGGACATTTTTCTCGAGATCGGGTCTAGTTCACATCACTGAAACTCCCCAGCTGACGCTGTGGGGTTTGAACTTGTCCAGACCTTCCCTTGGTTCCTAGTCCAGTAATGTGAACCACTGTGCTACACTGGTGTGGCGGTGTGTGGGGTGGGGGGGTGTGAGGGGGGTTAGGCCCACAGATCCGAGGTCGATGCCATTCCACGGTCTGGTTCACTGGCACACACCCCACTGCCGCAGTCTGAACACAGAAATCTGGTGCGATACTGCAGGCATGCTGTGTGTTCAACGAGATGCAGGGAGATGACTGGGATGGTGCAGGAGAGACTGGGTTTGCCTTCATTGAAGTGGAGGAGGCTGAAGGGCTGGAGGTGTACAAAATAATGAAGGGCAGCGATTGTGCAGGTGGAGAGAACATTTCCCAGTGACAGGGGTGTCCATGAGCAAGGGGCACAGGATTAAGGGAAGGGGTAAGAGGTTTAGAAGGGGTCAGAGGAAGAATTTTTTCACCCAGAAGGGGTTGGACTCTGGAATGCACTGCCTGAGGGGGTGGTGGAGGCAGAGACTCTCACAGCATTCCAGTCAAGTATATGAATCGGCAGGAGAGAGAAGGCTACGGGATTAGTACAGACAGGTGCTCGACGATCAGCATGGACGTGTTGGGATGGAGGTCCTGTTTCCGTGCTGGGTGTGTCTGTGATGCCAGAGAGAGAAAGGCAGAATGCTGGCAGCCATGCCCAGCAGGAAACCCTCCAGGAGCCGCTGAGTGGATTTTGGGGAGGAGGTCTAATTCGGGTAGGACATACACAACAAGCGCTAGGTTCCAGGGAGTGCTGAAGAACAGAGGGACCTTGGTGCACAAGTCCCAAGATCCCTGAAGGTGGCATCACAGGTAAATAGGGTGGTGAAGAAGGCACACGGGATACTTGCCCTCATTAGGCAGGACGTTGAATATAAGAACAGGAGACTGTTCTGACAGTGCTGCACTCCCTCAGGGTGACAACTCCCCCCCTCTCTGACACTGGGCCGCTCCCTCAGCACAACTGCACTGCCTCATGGAGTGTCCTCGACAGCAGGGGGGGGGAGAGTGATGGGGTCTGTATGGGCAGGTAGTCATAGTGACAAACCTCTGTCAGAACTGTGTGGGCTGTTTCCGAACCCTGGGGAGAGAGGGGAGTGCTGGACAATCCAGCTGCACTGATACTGATTACCTGCTCACTTCTCACAGTGCCTTTCAGTTGAGACCCTCGCTGGATCTCTCAGGTGGACCTAAAAAGGCCCTGTGGTTGAGACTGGAGGAAGTGTTGAAGAGTCTCCCCCACTCCAACGCCCCAGCGTCTTGGATCTGTTTTGCACTGCCCAAATGAAACCACTGGAGAAAGGGATGACCCAATCAATGTGATTCGTGGGATCTTGCTGTGCATAGGAAGGGTGCCAAGTTCCACACGTCGCAGCGGAGGCTGAGAAGAGGTCGGGACTCTTCCTTCGGCATTCTGACTGGGTTGCATCACGGGCTGGTGCGGGAACTTCAACGTACAGGAACGGTGGGACTCAGCCGGTTCCATCGCGGGGACATCCGCAAGAGGCGACGTCTCTCAGGAAGGCAACGTCCATCATCAGGGACCCCCACCACCCAGACTGTGCCCTCTTCTCGATGCTGCCATCAGGCAGGAGGTACAGGAGCCTGAAGACCCACACCTCAAGGTTCAACGACAGCTTCTTCCCCACTGCTGGCAGGTTCTTGAACCCACGTGAAAAACCCCAATTCTACCTCAAACTGTATCTCCCTCAACTTGTACTATTGTCATTAAGTTATTTTTCTTTATTTTGTCCTGTATAATTTATGTTAGTTTAAGTTTATGTAATTTACGTGTGTAATGTACTACGCTGTAAAAACTTTCATGGCGGTTATACATGTGTGCTTTTGACAATGGACTTGAACTTGGAGGCACTGAGGGGGAAGGGGTCTCTGAAGGAACGGGAGGGACCTCTCTCTCCTCAGCAGCCCCCGGGCCTTCCCCTCACCTACCTTTCAGCTTGCCGTCGAAGGTGGGGCTGGTGGCCACTTTCAGCCCCGGATGGGGCATGACGAAGCAGTGGATCTTCCTGAAGCAGGAGTGGATGTGCCTCCGCACCAGCTGCAGCTCCTCATGCTGGTGAGCCTTGACCTGAGGGGAACAAGGGGGAGAGGGAGTGGGAGCCTCTCCGCCATTGTGCCCTGGCCCGCCCTCCGCCTCGGCTTCCCGACGCGTCCCTTGGGATCCGCTCGCTGGGTTCCACGGGAACACCTCCGCCACCACGTCCTGCATCGCCGCATGACCAACCCTTCCTTGCTCCTCAATCTGCACAGCTGCAGCAAGCTGTCACTGGTCGCTGCCGGTAGACAGGGTGGTGAAGAAGACGCCACGGCCAAGAAAGCTCACCAGTGTGTGAAATTCGGCACGTCCCCTCTGACCCTCACCAATTTTTACCGATGCACCACAGAAAGCATCCCATCCGGATGCATCACGGCTTGGTACAGCATCTGCTCTGCCCGGGATCGCAGGAAACTGCAGAGGGTTGTGGACACAGCTCAGCACATCACGGAAACCAGCCTCCCCTCCATGGACTCTGTCTACACTTCCCGCTGCCTCAGGAAAGCAGCCAATCTAATCAAAGACCCCTCCCACCCCGGACATTCTCTCTTCTCCCCCCTCCCATCGGGCAGAAGATACAAAAGCCTGAAAGCACGTACCACCAGGCTCAAGAACAGCTTCTATCCCACTGTTATAAGACTATTGAACAATAAGGTGGACTCCTGACCTCACAATCTACCTCATTATGACCTTATTGTCTGCCTGCACTTTCTCTGTAGCTGTGACACTTTATTCTCCATTCTATATTGTTACCTGGTACAACCTCACTGCACTGTGTAATGAATTGATCTGTATGAACAGTATACAAGACAAGCTTTTCATTGTACCTCCATACAAGTGACAATAATAAACCAATTCCAATTCCAAGAAGGTGTTTGGCACGCTGGCCTTCATCAGTCAGGACATTGAGTAGAGGAGTTGGGAAGTTCTGTTGCAGTTATATAAGACATTGGTGAGGCTGCACTTGGAGTATTGTGTACAGTTTTGGTTGCCCTGTTACAGGAAAGATGTTATTAAACTAGAAAGAGTGCAGGAAAGATTTCCTAGAACGTTGCCTGGACTTGGGGGCCTGAGTTACAAGGAGAGGCTGCATAGACTAGGACTTTATTCCCTGGAAAGTAGGAGACCGAGAGGTGACGTGACAGAGGTGTATAAGATCATGAGGGGCATAGACAGGGTGAAAGCACGTAGTCTTTTTCCCAGGGAGGGGATGCTAAAAACAAGAGGGCAGAGGTTTAAGATCCGAGGCGAGAGATTTAAAAGGGACATCAGGGGCAGCTTCTTCACGCAAAGGGTGGTGCATATTTGGAACGAGCTGCCAGAAATAGTGGCTGAGGCGGGCACATCAGCAACGTTTAAAAGCCATCTGGACAGGTCCATAGATAAGAGAGGTTTAGAGGGCTATGGGCCAAACGCAGGCAGATGGGACCAGCTCGCTGGGCAACACAGCCGGCATGGACGAGTTGGGCTGCAGGGCCTGTTTCCATGCTGTCTGACTCTGTGACTCTAGTTAAGCAGCAGACCACTACCCTAGTCCCTGCCCCTCGTCCGCGCACTGTGTTACCTCCATTGGGTGGTAGTTGGGGCTATAACTGGAATCACAAGTGCAACAGCACGTTGGCCTTCACTGCAAAGGGGGTTCGATTTTCGAAATGAGGAAGTTTTTCACAGTTGTACAGGGAGTTACTGAGGCCACTCCTGGAAAACTGTGCACTGTTTGGTCCCCCCACTCAGGAAAGGATGCTGAAGCATTGGAGGGAGTCCTAAGCAGATACACCAAGCTAACTCCTGGGAGGAGAGGGTTGTCCTATCAAGAGAGGCTGGACAGATCAGGTCTGTGTTCTTTTAGAAGAATGAGGGGTGATCTTAATGAAACATGAAAGATCTTATTAAAACATTTCAGAGCACAGAAACAAACTGCTGTAGGAACTCACTGGGTCAGGCAGCATCTGGGGAGGGAAATGGACAGACCCTTCATCTGAACATGACATCCTGAGGGGGCAGGACGGGGTAGATGTTAAGATGCTTCCACTAGTGACAGAGTCTTGGACGAGGGGACATGGCGACAAGATTGGGGGCCAGTCATTTAAAGCCGAGATGTGCCGAAATTTCCTCTGGCAGAGAGTGGTAAATCTCTGCCCTGAGAGAGGTGTGGCAGTTAGGGCAATAGAAGTACTTAATGCAGATATATTTCAGGTCAGCCACAATCTTATTGAATGGCAGGGCAGGTTTAATGGACCGAGTGGCCTCTCCTCCTTTCCCTGTGCTAACTATCTGGTACCTTTGTGATGGCTGGGTGGGTGAATGGGGGAGTGTTTAGTGGTGGCAGTGGCACTGCCTTGTATAAATTTCTGCACCTTGATTAATTCTACCCTCAAAGAAAACAGCCTCCGCCTAAGTTTCTCTCGGCAGACCCGATTAACCCCCTCAGTCATCTCACGAGCAAGTGTCGCACCAGAGGGAATCGTTCAGAGGTAATCCTTACCTGTAGTCGCCTCTCCAGGAAGTTATTCCCTCCTTCCAATCCATAAGGATACTCATAGGGAAAGCTCCAATCCCGCACCAGGAACATCAGTGTCTGTGGGATCGAGCGAGCAGCACATTAAAGTGGCTTTGGTTACTACCTGTTGTTCAGCGCTCCGCAAGGACCTGGGTACAAACTCTCACTGGCAGACCCAGGACCAGTGGTGTGATGTTATGGTGTCAGAGTTGTCCCCAGTTCCAATGACCCTGGTTTGATTCTGACCCGGGTCGGGCAAAAAGGTGGCGTAGGTCAGCGGTCGGAGTGGGACAGAGAATTAAAGAGCGGAATGTAAACTTCTCCCCGTTTCTGGAGCTCCACTGCCTTGTCAACCTCAAGCCTTCCTGCGGCTTCAAACCCTGTCCACTTCCCCATCTACAAAGCTTCACAACGCCAAGCTTGGTCACCTCGTCCCCAGATGTTATCCAATCGATCCCCCACCCAACAAGTTGTGTCCTCTTCGAGCAGGTTCGATCCTGACCTCCGGCGCTGTCTGTGTGGAGCCTGTGCGTTCTCCCTAGTGACCGCGTGGGCTTCCCCCGGGTGCTCCGGTTTCCTCCCACATCCCAGCGACGTGCTGCTAGGTTAATTAGCCACTGTAAGTTGTCTCTGGTCGGTGGGGGGGGGACGACAGTGGATATGTGAGAGAGAATAGACTGCAGGGCAAAGCTCCCTGAGAGCCAGCTTACACTTGATGGGCAGAATGGTCTCCTTTTATAATGGAAGAAATTATGAAAAATGAAATGAAAACAAAATTCAAATGAGATGCTGACTAGAAGCATCATCATCTCTTCAGAACAGACATAAAAGATCCTGTAACATAACAATACTTCAGAGATCTGCTTGCAATCCCTCCATCACCGTCACTAAACTATTGGTGTCTGTGGGAAGCAGCGGCAACAATTTCCCAGCCACTCAGTCGGGACGCTTTCTTCTGGATGGCGTCAAGGTTCTTGTGTGTTAGAGCCCCACCAGCATTGCTCACACTAGTGACTTGAGCCTTGTGGTTGATGGAGCCAGGGGGGTGTCACTCACTGCAGGTACCACGGTGGAGCTGGGGGGGTGAGTCACTCACTGCAGGTACCACAGTGGAGCTGGGGGTGAGTCACTCACTGCAGGTACCATGGTGGAGCCAGGGGAGTGAGTCACTCACTGCAGGTACCATGGTGGAGCTGGGGGGTGAGTCACTCACTGCAGGTACCACGGTGGAGCTGGGGGGGGGGGGGGGGTGTCACTCACTGCAGGTACCACGGTGGAGCTGGGGGGTGAGTCACTGCAGGTACCATGGTGGAGCTGGGGGGTGAGTCACTGCAGGTACCACAGTGGAGCTGGGGGGGGTGAGTCACTGCAGGTACCACAGTGGAGCCAGGGGGTGAGTCACTCACTGCAGGTACCACGGTGGAGCTGGGGGGTGAGTCACTCACTGCAGGTACCACGGTGGAGCTGGGGAGTGAGTCACTCACTGCAGGTACCATGGTGGAGCTGGGGGGTTGTCACTCACTGCAGGTACCATGGTGGAGCTGGGGGGTTGTCACTCACTGCAGGTACCACGGTGGAGCTGGGGGGTTGTCACTCACTGCAGGTACCATGGTGGAGCTGGGGGGTTGTCACTCACTGCAGGTACCACGGTGGAGCTGGGGGGTGAGTCACTCACTGCAGGTACCACGGTGGAGCTGGGGGGTGTCACCCATTGCAGGTACCACGGTGGAGCTGGGGGGTGTCACCCACTGCAGGTACCACGGTGGAGCTGGGGGGTTGTCACCCACTGCAGGTACCACGGTGGAGCTGGGGGGTGTCACCCACTGCAGGTACCACGGTGGAGCTGGGGGGTTGTCACTCACTGCAGGTACCACGGTGGAGCTGGGGGGTGTCACCCACTGCAGGTACCACGGTGGAGCTGGGGGGTTGTCACCCACTGCAGGTACCAAGCATCCAGTTGGCTCCTGTTGACACAGTATTTCTGTGGCTGGTGTAGTTAAGTTCCTGGCTAGTGATTAGCCTCAGAATGTTGCAGCATTTGCCAAAGGGAGGTGGATGAATCTGTGTGGAGATTGCCTGGCACTTGTGAGCTGTAACAATGCTGTGTAACTGGTAGCTTGCACCTTGCGGCTTATTGTCCGTGAGGCGGTGATTGTCCTACCTGGAAGGGTTTAATTGACGTTTCGTCCACTGCCAGCCGCCCGTACTCCGTGAAGAGCTGTGACAGAGAAGGACAAGGAGTTAGAGGTTTACATTGACCTGGTGTGGGAGAGAGAATGGGAGCAGGGGTCAGGTCTGAAGTGGCTGAGCTTCCTGCAAAGGCATTTTACAGTCTCACCTCTTGCCTTGGGCAGTGGTTAGTGGGCAGAATCAGAAATTGTGGAACAGTGCAGGACAGCCCCATCGTGTTCACGAACCCACCTGAAAACCCCAACACGACCTTGGACTAGATTTCTCTCCCACCCTCTCAACTTGCACTGATATCATTCTGTTTATTTTGTCCTGTAAATTCTGTATAATTTATGTTAATTAAAATTTTTGTTAAGTTACGCTTGTCATGTCTGTAACGTACTGTGCTGCTGCAAAAAGCCAATTTTCATGGCACTTATACCCTGGGTGTGTGTGCTCGTGACAATAAACTTGAGCTTGAACAGGTGCTGCAGCCCACGATGTCTGTACCGACCATGACGTCACTCCAAACTAATCCCATCTGCCTGCACATGGTCCATATCCCTCCACTCCCTGCCTGTTCATGCTCCTGTCTAAATGCCTCATGAACACTGCTGTTGTAGCTGCTCCACTGCCTTCCCCAGCGGAGCGTTCCACGCACCCACCACCCTCTGTGTAAAAAAACCTGCTTCATCAACCTCCTTTGAACTTTTCCCCTCTCAGCCTGAAGCAATTGGGTTCAAATCCCGCTCAACATCTGGAACTGTACAATGGCTGCATTACACTGAAACGTCTCAATGAAACTTAACAGGTGAATTAGCAAATAAAAATTTTCCAGTATCTTCAGTTTTCTTCTTATCCTGTGGTACAAATCCAGCCTGCTAGGGCAAGTCCCACCATTAACAACTGATTACACATGTCTGGTGGCTTAGTGTGCTGATAACTGTCCCCGTGAAGGCATTTTAACTCATCCTGTCACACACACCACATCCCTCCTCCACAGCGTTGCAACTGAGCCGCTGCCTCACAGCGCCACAGCAGGTTCGATCCCAATCCCGGGTGCTGTCTGCTTGGAGTTTGCATGTCCTCCTTGTGACCAGGTGGGCCCCCTCCAGGTGCTCCAGTTTCCTCCCACATCCCAAAGACATGCGGGCTGGTTAAGTGGCTGCTGTTAATTACCCCAAGTACGTAGGTGAGGGGGTAGGATCTGGGGAGAGTTGATGGGAATGTGCGGGGAATAAAAGATGGGATTAGTGTGAATGGGTGGACTCGGTGGGCTGATTCTGTGACCCCATCACCTTCCCTCCTGCAGAAACCCTACTTGTGTTACTCTTTCCCAGTTCTGACGTAGGGTCACAGATCCCAAACGTTGACCGGTTTTCTCTCTCCACAGATGCCGCCTGACCTGCTGGGTATTCTCAGCGGGTTTATCTTTTTACTACCAATGCAAATGCAGCACGGATATTTACTCCAGAGTTAGTGAACTGACTGAGACAGGAGCTGAATGTGCCTCTGGGTTATTTGTCCACGTCTTTCAATCACCCAGCCAATGCTACGTGAAGGTTCCGTGAGGCATGCTGACCCACCTGAAGATGTTGTAGATCATCCTCCTGGATATTGTTGGTTAAATTGTACACCTGAAATAAAGCAAAAACACTTCTGCATCAAGATTATTCAGCAGAAGTCCAGGAGTGAAGGGACAGTGTGCATGAAACTGACTTGGAGACAGAAAACGCAGAGGGGTGATTCGATGCTTGGGCTCTCCCTCACTGTCCACGCACCCCGCTATCGCTGAGCCTCCACTCAGACTCATCCCGTGCCATACCTGGACTGAGCTTGTCATGGTACTGAGGGCAAAGATGGTGGCACAGTCCTTCACCGTGGATTGGCTGTCAAAGGCTCCCTGAGTGTCCAATAGCAACACAGCGACCTGGAGGGGAAAGGGCATAGGTCAGTGGCAGCTGGAAGGTGCTTGGTGATTGGCTCCTTCCAAGAGGTGATGGCCCAAAGTAAAGGTCAGCACAGGTATAAGATTAAAACCTGGTGCAAAACTGAACTCCCTGTCTCAGGACTAAGGGTTATTTAGATACCCGTCCGATCCTGATGCATGTGGTTGGTCTCCTTGGCCTGGTTCAGGCAGCCAGGCTCGAACCTGGATTGGAAGCTTCGGATGACTCAATGAGCCTTTGTTGACATTTCTACACATTGGAAAATTCACTTCATCTTCAGAGCCAAACTGGGGGAGAAACAGGAAGACTTAACGAGAGAAAGAAAGGCCGAGAGAGGCTCCGGTGCTAGGAGTGCAGTGAGGTTGGATTGGTTCCAGTCATGAGGGAACTGTCCTGCGAAGAGGGGAAGTGGGTAGGGTTTGTATTTTCTGAAGAGCTTTGCAGAAAGAAAGTGAATGTTATAGAGTTCAGAGGGTCTCCACGTGGAGGGTGCTGAATCTGACACGGGGGACTCTGGAATTACAGGGCACAGAAACGGTTGGGGTGGGGGGTGGGTCAGCCATTTAAGGCAGAGATGAGGAAGGATGTTTTAGCTCCAGTGGTTGTGGGTGTCCAGTAGTGCAGTGCTCCCTCAGTACTGCCCCTCCCACAGTATTGCCCTTCCGACAAAGTGACCCTCCCTCAGTACCACCCCTCCCACAGTGCAACACTCCTTCAGTACTGCCCCTCCCACAGTGCAGCGCTCCCTCAGTACTGCCCCTCCCACAGTGTGAAGCTCCCTCAGTACTGCCCCTCCAACAGTGTGTCCCTCCCTCAGTATCACCCCTCCCACAGTGCACTGAAGTCTCTGAACCAGCGTGATGGACCACCTTTGACCTTCCGAGACAGGGGTGGGGAGTTAATGAACGAGAGAGAACATGTAACCCACTGAGATACACCATCTAAAAGACATCTCGACAGGTATGTGGATAGGAAAGGTTTAGAGGGATACGGGCCATAGGCAGGCGACAGGGACTAGCTCAGGTAGACACCTATGACTGTGTAAGTCGCACACTTGTAATGCAATAACGTCACAGCAGAAATTACTGGGGGGCTTCAACAGAGAGGTGCTCACAGTGTGACCATGCCCAAGGTGTACCTTGTGTCCGCTGGGCTGCTTCACGACGAACACCTCCGTCCACAGCTGTATCCCGTTGGTATCAGGGTCCGAGCCTCCCCTCCACGAGAAGCCCGTCAACGGCTTGTCATCCCTGCCCAGCCAGTTTGTCATTGAGCCCATTTTCTGTGGGGAGAAACTGGGGAAATTGTTACCGGGCAGACTCTAGTCTCCAGATCACCGGCTGGGTCTTAACACGCAGGGGTCTCCTGGTAACCCAGCTGAACCCAAGCATGGCTGGGTCAGGGAGAGGGATCGCCAGGCAAGGCCCATGTTTGGAGGTCCCTCCTGCCTCCAACCAGATTTCCCAGCCGGCCTCCCTTATCCACTCACCCTCATCCCAAACTCTGCTGGCCCATGCCCAAACCCACACCGCGTCCTGTTCACCATCACGCCCTGCGGTTACTGACCCACACCGGCTCCCGAATGAGCGATGACTCAACTTCACAGCCTCTCCTCTCCGTGGCCCTTGCTCCCTCTCTCTCTCTGTATAACCTCAAGCCACACAACTCTCTGAGATCCCTGCCCTCCAGCTCTGGCCTGATTCACGAAAGGCGAGTTTGCAGATACTGTCCCACAGGACGTTAGTGTTAGGGGAACTGAACACAAAAGTAGGAATTTATGCTTCAGTGGCGAACATGAAGGCACATAATTTTAAGGCGACTGGAGGAAGGTATAAGGGGATGTCAGGGGTACGTTTTTTACACGGAGAATGGTGGGTGCGTGGAACGCACTGCCTGCAGAGGCTGTGGGGGCAGATACACTAGGGACACTTAAGAGACTTAGATAGACACATGAATGATAGACAAATGGGGGGCTATGTGGGAGGGAAGGGTTAGATAGATATTAGAGCAGGATAAAATGTCAGCACAACATTGTGGGCTGAAGGGCCTGTACTGTGATGTAATGTTCTATGTATGCAGAACAATGGTGAGATCATATCTAGAGTATTATGTACAGCAACGGTCTCTGCCTTTATGGAAAGCATTGACAGCAGTTGAGAGATGAGCAGATTGTCTCGTGAGGAGAGGCTGGGCATGTGAAAGAGAGAGGAACTGATTAAAATGTACAAGGATGGGTGTGGAGAGGACGTTTCCTCTTGTGGGAGAACCTCAAACCAGGAGCTCAACTGGATAAACATAAGGAGCTGCTCACTGACGGCAGAGATGAGGCAAAGTTGTGTTTCCCTCTTTTCCACACACACAGGGCAGTGGGTACGTGGAATGAGCTGCCCGTGGAAGTGGTAGAGGTGGGTACAATTTGGCCTTCTCCTTTGCCTATCTTCAGTCCTGAAGAAGGGTCCTGACCCGAAACGTTGACCGCCTGCTTTCCTCCACGGACGCTGCCCGGCCTGCTGAGTTCCTCCAGCATCGTCATGTTCTTCATCTGGATTCCAGTCCTTTGTTTCTCTTCGCGGGTACAATCATGTTTAAAAGGCATCTGGCCATTTACATGGATAGGAAAGGTGCAGAGGGATATGAACCAGATGCAGGCAAATGGACTGGTTCAGGCAGGCACCTCGGTCGGCACGGACCAGTTGGGCCGAAGGGCCTGTTTCTGTGGTGTAAAACTCCAATGTTCTTGCTCCCCCCACTGCCAAGCCCCATTGCCCTGCCATGTCTTCAGCTTCCAACACACTAAGCTTTAGAAACTCCCCCCCAAAACCTCTCCAACCTGCTCTCCTCCTTTAAGTTAACCCAGGGTCCTTCATTAAACTGTGCCCCTGATATCAGGATATAAATCCCGGAACTTGGCGAAACCTCGCTCTCTCTCTCTCTCCCTAAACCACCCTCTTTAAACAGGATCCCTTTGACTGAACTGTCCCGACCAGTGACGGCAGGCACCGCACAGAGTGCCCTCTGTGAGCAGGGACCCTATACCCAGCCCAGCAGTACCTGCTTGTACAGGTAGCGCAGCATGAAGTCCAGCAGGAAGGATTTGCCCTTGCGGAAGGCACCTGCCACGGACAGCACCATCACGTTCAGGTCACGGATGGATTCCCGCAGCAGGACGCTCTCCAGGGCCGCCTCGTCCAGTGAGAAGCTGTGGTCATCCTTGCGGACGTGGATGATCTGCAGGGACCTCGCCAACTGGCACGTCATCACCTCCTGCAGGGTGCAGACAGGAGGGGAGGGGGTTACTTGCAGGCAGAGCCCTTTCAGCTCGCACCCACCCCCTCCATTGGACTTCCTCACCGCCTCTCCCACAGTGCGGCACTCCCTCACTGCCCCTCCCACAGTGCGGCACTCCCTCACTGCCCCTCCCACAGTGCGGCACTCCCTCACTGCCCCTCCCACAGTGCGGCACTCCCTCACTGCCCCTCCCACAGCACGGTGCTCCCTCACTGCCCCTCCCACAGCACGGTGCTCCCTCCTCACCGCCCCTCCCACAGCACGGTGCTCCCTCCTCACCGCCCCTCCCACAGCACGGTGCTCCCTCCTCACTGCCCCTCCCACAGCACGGTGCTCCCTCCTCACCGCCCCTCCCACAGCACGGTGCTCCCTCCTCACCGCCCCTCCCACAGCACGGTGCTCCCTCCTCACCGCCCCTCCCACAGCACGGTGCTCCCTCCTCACCGCCCCTCCCACAGCACAGTGCTCCCTCCTCACCGCCCCTCCCACAGCACAGTGCTCCCTCCTCACCGCCCCTCCCACAGTGCGGCACTCCCTCCTCACTGCCCCTCCCACAGTGCGGCACTCCCTCACTGCCCCTCCCACAGCACGGTGCTCCCTCACTGCCCCTCCCACAGCACGGTGCTCCCTCCTCACCGCCCCTCCCACAGCACGGCGCTCCCTCCTCACCGCCCCTCCCACAGCACAGTGCTCCCTCTTCACTGCCCCTCCCACAGCACGGTGCTCCCTCCTCACCGCCCCCTCCCACAGCACGGTGCTCCCTCCTCACTGCCCCTCCCACAGCACGGTGCTCCCTCCTCACCGCCCCTCCCACAGCACAGTGCTCCCTCCTCACCGCCCCTCCCACAGCACGGTGCTCCCTCCTCACCGCCCCTCCCACAGCACGGTGCTCCCTCCTCACCGCCCCTCCCACAGCACGGTGCTCCCTCCTCACTGCCCCTCCCACAGCACGGTGCTCCCTCCTCACTGCCCCTCCCACAGCACGGTGCTCCCTCCTCACTGCCCCTCCCACAGCACGGTGCTCCCTCCTCACTGCCCCTCCCACAGCACGGTGCTCCCTCCTCACCGCCCCTCCCACAGCACAGTGCTCCCTCCTCACCGCCCCTCCCACAGCACGGTGCTCCCTCCTCACCGCCCCTCCCACAGTGCGGCACTCCCTCCTCACTGCCCCTCCCACAGTGCGGCACTCCCTCACTGCCCCTCCCACAGCACGGTGCTCCCTCACTGCCCCTCCCACAGCACGGTGCTCCCTCCTCACCGCCCCTCCCACAGCACGGCGCTCCCTCCTCACCGCCCCTCCCACAGCACAGTGCTCCCTCTTCACTGCCCCTCCCACAGCACGGTGCTCCCTCCTCACCGCCCCTCCCACAGCACGGTGCTCCCTCCTCACTGCCCCTCCCACAGCACAGTGCTCCCTCCTCACTGCCCCTCCCACAGCACAGTGCTCCCTCCTCACCGCCCCTCCCACAGCACGGTGCTCCCTCCTCACCGCCCCTCCCACAGCACGGTGCTCCCTCCTCACCGCCCCTCCCACAGCACGGTGCTCCCTCCTCACTGCCCCTCTCACTGCCCCTCCCACAGCACGGTGCTCCCTCCTCACCGCCCCTCCCACAGCACGGTGCTCCCTCCTCACTGCCCCTCCCACAGCACAGTGCTCCCTCCTCACCGCCCCTCCCACAGCACGGTGCTCCCTCCTCACCGCCCCTCCCACAGCACGGTGCTCCCTCCTCACCGCCCCTCCCACAGCACGGTGCTCCCTCCTCACCGCCCCTCCCACAGCACGGTGCTCCCTCCTCACTGCCCCTCCCACAGCACGGTGCTCCCTCCTCACCGCCCCTCCCACAGCACGGTGCTCCCTCCTCACCGCCCCTCCCACAGCACAGTGCTCCCTCTTCACTGCCCCTCCCACAGCACGGTGCTCCCTCCTCACCGCCCCTCCCACAGCACGGCGCTCCCTCCTCACCGCCCCTCCCACAGCACGGCGCTCCCTCCTCACCGCCCCTCCCACAGCACGGCGCTCCCTCCTCACCGCCCCTCCCACAGCACGGCGCTCCCTCCTCACCGCCCCTCCCACAGCACGGCGCTCCCTCCTCACCACCCCTCCCACAGCACGGAGATCCCTCCTCACCGCCCCTCCCACAGCACGGCGCTCCCTCCTCACCGCCCCTCCCACAGCACGGCGCTCCCTCCTCACCGCCCCTCCCACAGCACGGAGCTCCCTCCTCACCGCCCCTCCCACAGCACGGCGCTCCCTCCTCACCGCCCCTCCCACAGCACGGCGCTCCCTCCTCACCGCCCCTCCCACAGCACGGCGCTCCCTCCTCACCGCCCCTCCCACAGCACGGCGCTCCCTCCTCACCGCCCCTCCCACAGCACGGCGCTCCCTCCTCACCGCCCCTCCCACAGCACGGCGCTCCCTCCTCACCGCCCCTCCCACAGCACGGTGCTCCCTCCTCACCGCCCCTCCCACAGCACGGTGCTCCCTCCTCACCGCCCCTCCCACAGCACGGTGCTCCCTCCTCACCGCCCCTCCCACAGCACGGTGCTCCCTCCTCACCGCCCCTCCCACAGCACGGTGCTCCCTCCTCACCGCCCCCTCCCACAGCACGGTGCTCCCTCCTCACCGCCCCTCCCACAGCACGGTGCTCCCTCCTCACCGCCCCTCCCACAGCACGGTGCTCCCTCTTCACCGCCCCTCCCACAGCACGGTGCTCCCTCCTCACCGCCCCTCCCACAGCACGGTGCTCCCTCCTCACCGCCCCTCCCACAGCACGGTGCTCCCTCCTCACCGCCCCTCCCACAGCACGGTGCTCCCTCCTCACCGCCCCTCCCACAGCACGGTGCTCCCTCCTCACCGCCCCTCCCACAGCACAGTGCTCCCTCCTCACCGCCCCTCCCACAGCACGGTGCTCCCTCCTCACCGCCCCTCCCACAGCACAGTGCTCCCTCCTCACCGCCCCTCCCACAGCACAGTGCTCCCTCCTCACTGCCCCTCCCACAGCACAGTGCTCCCTCTTCACTGCCCCTCCCACAGCACGGTGCTCCCTCCTCACTGCCCCTCCCACAGCACGGCACTCCCTCTTCACTGCCCCTCCCACAGCACGGTGCTCCCTCCTCACTGCCCCTCCCACAGCACAGTGCTCCCTCTTCACCGCCCCTCCCGCAGTGCGGCGCTCTGTGAGTCTATTGGTCTGGAATTTCCAGCAGACTCTGGATCAGCCCAACATCTGACTGTGACGTGAGGTGGATCATATGGCTGGTCCTCTAACACCAGCACAGAGGAGACCACTGGAGATGGTGCACCCACTGCCTGTGTGGGCATCACCTGGGCATTAGATCCCCAACTACGCCAAGATGCCAGGAGCTGCAATGTGTTCATGATCCAAGGCTCTGTTTCCCTATCCTTTATAACCTACGGGAGAAGGCTAGAGCTCCAAACCTGTCCGGTCTCCAACACTCACCGGCGACAGGACACTGGGAACACCAGACAGGATGGGCACTCTGCAAATCCAGCTCTGCCGATTCACCTCGGAGGGGCGCGCAGGGGATTGAGCTTACAGCAAAAATCTGTGGCCAGAAAACCTGTAATGACAAAGGATGCCACAAAATCAATTCAACGCAGCATCACACATCGTGTCACAGTGTCGTACAGCAGACCAACAGGCCCTGCCGCCCACCCCGACCTTTCTCCCCATCTACACCGATCCCATTTGCCTGCATTAGGACCGTATCCCTCGATGCCTTGTCTATTCTGAAGTGTAGCCGCGCTAAGCTGCCTGGTGTTGGCCAGGGCGTGACCCAAGGCTGAGGGAAATTCAAGCGCCTCTCTAAACACCTCTTAAATCTACTGGTTGTAGATTCCGCCACCTCCCCTGGCAGCGTATTCCAGATATCAACCGCTCTCTGTGTAGAGAAACCTATCCCTCAGATCCTCCTTAAAACTCCTTAAGAATCCTCTTGTTTTTGCTACCCCTACCATGGGAAATGGATTTTGACTGTCTGCCCTGTCCATGCCTCTCGTAATCTTAGATCAGCTTCCTTCGCTGCAGGGAAAGCAAGTTCAGCTCCCCGTAGTTACAATCCTTCAATGCGGGCAACACCCTGGTGAGTCTCCTCTTGTTATGGATTAAGTTACTATTGGTGAATGTCCTTTTAAGACATAGTACAGTAGCGTGTGTGTGTGTGTGGCGTGATTACGACAACAACAGGAGTTAAAGGACATGATGATGTTGCAGTCAGTCAGTCAGAGAAAAAAGAGAGAGAGAGAGAGCAGCCTGCTTGCGTCTGTATCGATGGATGAAAAACAATGACTGTGTCTGTCACTACAATCCACGTATGGATTTTTGGAGCAATCCAGTGGAGTCCACTTTGTCGTTAACCTGTAGTGGGAAGCAGGTATTTGTGTGGACGGCCACGATTCGAGTGCTTTTCGGGGTGGCAGATACTTCAGAACAAAGCAGTGGAGTAGTCACTGCTGAGTAGACACTGAGGTGTCGTTTGGGTTCCATCGTGGAACAGTTGAGTTTCGTAGTTACTCTCTATTCTCTATCTACATTTCCTCTTCAGTCAACGGTGGTTTTGCAGAAGCCTTTGCTCACGTTTCACCTTACGGCTTGCTGAACTGAACTTTGAGGACTATTCCTGGACTTGGAGTTCGGGAATTTGCCACACACACACAACGAGTTTAGTTTTTGGGGTTAATGTTTAAGATCTAACATTTTTACTTCTAATTTTCTTATTATCGTAAGTAGTTATTAATGAAATAGTCTTAACACTTATACATGACTCGGTGTGTTTCTTTTGTTGCTGGTACGTGACACTCTGCACTCTCTCCAGCGCAGTCACATCCTTCCTACAGTGTGGTGGCAAGAACTCAAACAACACTCCAAGTGCAGCCTCACCAGTGGTTTGAAAAGTTGCAACACCTCAGCAGCCTGTGGGCTATTACTTTGGTGACTGATGTATACTTATAAAACAATTGAATTATTAACAAAAGAATTAAATAATTCAATTATTAAAATACTTTGGAAGAATTATCCTAATTTTTACTTTACCACACATACAACCCATTATAGATCATGAAAATGTTCATAACTTTTATGGGATCCATTTGGCTAAATCACATTTAAAATACAATCTGTTTGTTTCTAGAAATGTTCTGTTTCCCCAACTGGATAAACTGGGTTTGTTAATGTAGTCGGGGTGGTACTTTGAAGTGATAAATTTACTGCTTAAAGACTGACTAAGCAACAATTTTGAGCTATCTCTTTATAATTCACAAAGATTTCAACCTATCAACAGTCTCTCAAATGTGCATTGCTGCTCCTTTACATAGAACTTAGGACATAGTATATACAGCAAAGGAACAGGCCCTTCAGCCCACAATGTTGTGCCGAACTCATTAAACATCTAACTAAACTAATCCCTCCTGCCAACAAAACGTCCTCCGTTCTCTGCACATTTATGTGCCTATCTAAGAGCTTCTTAAATGCCTCGATTGTACATGCCTCCACCACCACCCCTGGCAGTGCATTCTCCTATATGCTTCTGAGACCTGGACTATCTACAACAGGCATCTCAAAGTGGAGAACATCAACTTTTGCCTCTGCAAAATCTCCCAAGTTCAGTGGAAGGATAAGTGGATCGAGGTCAGAAGCCTTTCACAGACCAACCTCCCCAGCACTGACATCCTATATTATTCGCAGCTAGCTACGTCGGGCAGGCCTGACTCTGGACTCCTGAAACAATCTCTCTATTCTGAGCTCTGTAGAGGGAGAGGATTATCAACTGGACAGAGAAAAGATTTAAGGATTTGCTAACTGCAACATCCCACTAACTGCTGGGATCCTCTGGTGCAGCACCACTCTCAAAAGAGAAGAGGCATTCAGGATGGGATTGAGAACCTCAAAGCCATGACTGGGAACACACAAGTGGCCCTGTGTAAGCAGTAGAAGGAGAACACCACCTCCCAAAATACCCAGTGCATCCATCTGCGGAAGAGTTTGCAGTCCCACTGGCCTCATCAGAAACCACAGAACTGGAGTGCAAGCAAGCTACCCTCAAACCCAAGGGACTGCCTGACGAGAACTAAGAACACTAATTTGAGTAATTAGCATAAAAGTTCATTTTTAACATTAGTACAGGTCAATTTGCAAGCTTAAAATGAGAGAAAATCAATTCTGGGGTTACATTTGGATTTTATAATATAGAGTAACTCGTGTGTTCAAGAATTCTGTTTTATTTTCCTCAATAAAATGATTAATCCTGCAGAAAAATATTTTTTTACAGTAATAAATATAAAAACTGATATTTTTGTGAAAAGTTAACATTACATTATTCATTTTGAGAATGTTTGAAATTATTCATTTGCCTTTATTAATGTTGTGAATCAAATTATCCTTAAATTAATGCAATGATTTTGATACTGATAGTGATTTTTAAAAAAAATTGTTATTGATTTTATAAATTATTTTAATTTTTTAAATATTGATTTTATGTTAGTCACTTGGGTATTCATTTCAATATTTTAAACTTTTTTTGACGTTTTCCATTTTATATTGATTTTTATTTATTGATTCCAATTTTTATTTAATATTATTGACGTTTTTGATTTTATTATTAATTCTGTATCCTTATTTTGTTATTTATTTTTCAGAATGAGAATCAGGTTTATTATCACTGACTTATTTGACGTGATATTTGTTCACAGACTTGTGGCTCACCCCCAGCACTCTGGGCACAGTGCTTGAGCTTGAGGGCTCCATTTTGATTTGATCATGTATACATTTTATGGCATTGATCTTGTAAGCGATTTTTTAGTATTATTGTTGATTTTAACATTAATTTTGGCTTTTTTCAAATGATTCAAGATGAATAACATAAAACTAACATGTTATATGTACCATATTGATTTGCTTTTATTTTACTGATTCTGATTGGTTATTTTATACTGAAGATTGACTTTGCTGGGTTTTGATCATTATTTTAAAGTATTATTTTAAGTTATGGATTCTAATCATATTTTAAATTATTGATTTTGGTCAATCATTGTAAATTAAGTTCTAGATTGTCTATACAATTTAATCATTGATTTTAGTCATTGCGAACTAGTTCAGTTTTGGAATTTGATCATATTTGGGCGGGATGGTAATACAGCGGATGGTGCTGCTACCAGGCAGCTCCAGGGACCTGACCTTGGGTGCAGTCTTCACGGAGCTTGCACGTTCTCCCTGTGACCGCGTGGTCTGCCCCGGATGCTTCTGTTTCCTCTCATATCCCAAAGATGTGCTGGTAGGTTAATTGGCCCCTGTAAATTAGCCTTTAGTATAGATTATTAGCATCAAAAGGGAGTTGATGGGCATGTGGGAGTGAGAATCTTTGCATGAGTACGAAGCCATGGGGGGGGGGGGGGGGGGAAATGGGACTGTTCCCCAGATGCCAGCATGGACTTGCTGGGCAGAACAGCCTCCTTCTAAGTCATTGTCACTTTAAGTTATTCATGTTGTTCATTGAATGGAGATTATAGCTTTAAATTATAGATTTTCTTTATAACTTAAACACTCAATAATTGCAAGTTATGCCTTTTAAGTTATGGATTCTGATCAATATCTTAAATTACAGATCTTGGTCACTGAATGCCAATTATGTAAATTAAGGACTCCAACCAACATTTCCAATCACTGATCAGTCAGTAAATGAAATTATGGCTTTAAATTATAGACTTTGTTTATCATTTAAACAATGATTTTGGTCACTAATTGCATATTATGGCTTTAAGTTATGGATTTTGGTCAATATCTTAAATTATTGATTTTTATCTTTGAATGTAAATTATAGCTTTAAAGATCCCATTTATAATCTTAAAATTGATTTTGGTCAATAATTGCAAATTATTGCTTTTATTTATGGATTCTGATCAATATAAATCACAAATTTGGTCATTGAATGTAAATAATGGCTTTAAATTATAGATTTTGTTTATAATTTAAACTGATTTTGGTCCTTAATTGCAGTTATTGCTTTATGGATTTCAATCAATACCTTAAATTACAAATTTTGGTCACTTTATGGCCTTAAATTAAAGCCTTAAATTATTTTTTTAGAATTGAATTTAGACACTAATTTTGGTCAATAATTACAATTTATGGTCTTAAGTTATGGATTCTGATGACTATGTTAAATTACAGATTTTGGTCATTGAATGCAAATTGTGGCTTTAAATTTTAGATTTTGTTTGTAATTTAAACTGATTTTGGTCAATAATTTCAAATTATGGCTTTAAATTATGGATTTTGACCAACATTTCTAATTATTGACTTGGGCCATTGAACGTAGGTTACGGCTTTAAGTTACAGATTGTGTTTATCATTTAAACACTGATTTTAGTCAATAATTTCAAGTTGGACTTTTTTCCAATATTTCCAAATATTGATTTGGATCTTTGAATTATATTATAGCTATAGAGATACTGTTTATAATTTTAAAACCCTGATTTTTGGCTAATAATTTCAATTTACAGTTTTAAATAATGGATTTTGACCAACATGTACAATTACTGCCTTGGCTCATTGAACGTACATTATAGATTTAAACTGGAGATGTTGTTTATAATTTAAACCCTGATTTTTGGCTAATAATTTCAATTTATGGCTTTAAATGATGGATTTTGACCAACATGTACAATTACTGCCTTGGCTCATTGAATGTAGATTATAGATTTAAACTAGAGATGTTGTTTATAATTTAAACCCTGATTTTAGAGACATAGAGACATTCAGCACGGAAACAGGCCCTTTGGTCCAACTGGACCATGTTGACCAAGGTGCCCCATCCAAGCTAGTTCCATTTGCCAGCATTTGGCCCATAACCTTGTAAACCTATCCAATCCATGTCCCTGTCCAGCTGTCTTTTAAAAGTCGTTATTGTACCTGCCTCAACCACTTCTTCTGGCAGCTGATTCCACATTGATACCACCCTTTGTATGAAAAAGTTGCACCTCAAGTTCCTCTTAAATCTTTCCCGTCTCACCTTAAACCTATGCCCTCTAGTTCTTGATACCTCAACTCTTGGAAAAACACTGACTGCATTCAATATTGGTCAATAATTTCAAATTATGGCTTTAAATCCTGGATTTTGACCAACCTGTCCAAATGCTGACTCGGGTCATTGAATGTAGATTACAGATTTAAACTGGAGATTTTGTTTATAATTTAAACCCTGATTTTGGTCAATGATATGGTTTTAAATCCTGGATTTTGACCAACCTGTCCAAATGCTGACTTGGGTCATTGAATGTAGATTATAGATTTAAACTGGAGATTTTGTTTATAACCTAAACCCTGATTTTGGTCAATGATATGGTTTTAAATCCTGGATTTCGACCAACCTGTCCAACTGCTGACTCGGGTCATTGAATGTAGATTATAGACTTAAAGTGGAGATTTTGTTTATAATCTAAACCCTGATTTTGGTCAATGATATGGTTTTAAATCCTGGATTTCGACCAACCTGTCCAACTGCTGACTCGGGTCATTGAATGTAGATTATAGATTTAAACTGGAGATTTTCTTTATAACCTAAACCCTGATTTTGGTCAATGATATGGTTTTAAATCCTGGATTTCGACCAACCTGTCCAACTGCTGACTCGGGTCATTGAATGTAGATTATAGATTTAAACTGGAGATTTTCTTTATAACCTAAACCCTGATTTTGGTCAATGATATGGTTTTAAATCCTGGATTTCGACCAACCTGTCCAACTGCTGACTCGGGTCATTGAATGTAGATTATAGATTTAAACTGGAGATTTTCTTTATAACCTAAACCCTGATTTTGGTCAATGATATGGTTTTAAATCCTGGATTTCGACCAACCTGTCCAACTGCTGACTCGGGTCATTGAATGTAGATTATAGATTTAAACTGGAGATTTTCTTTATAACCTAAACCCTGATTTTGGTCAATGATATGGTTTTAAATCCTGGATTTCGACCAACCTGTCCAACTGCTGACTCGGGTCATTGAATGTAGATTATAGATTTAAACTGGAGATTTTCTTTATAACCTAAACCCTGATTTTGGTCAATGATATGGTTTTAAATCCTGGATTTCGACCAACCTGTCCAACTGCTGACTCGGGTCATTGAATGTAGATTATAGATTTAAACTGGAGATTTTCTTTATAACCTAAACCCTGATTTTGGTCAATGATATGGTTTTAAATCCTGGATTTCGACCAACCTGTCCAAATGCTGACTTGGGTCATTGAATGTAGATTATAGATTTTTTCTCCTCTAATTTAAACCCTGATTTTGGTCACGAATTGCAAGTTATTGCCCCAAGTTGTGGCCTTGGACCAGCCACTGCTACAGGCTGTGGCCAGCTGCCGGCAGTCACTGCGAGCCACAGGGAATGGGGGGCTCAGCCTCCCCCTGCCCGCACCAACAGCCCCACACCCTCGGATCAGTCTGATGCCCGGCGCCAGCCTCACCCGTCCGCTCCTTCAGTCGGTCAGCTCCATCCCAACCACCACCGTCCTCCTCACTCCCCCCATGTCGGCCCCCTTTCCCGCTTCCCTCACTCGTTGCCGGCCAACCCGTTGCCACGGCAACGGCATCAGGCCCAAACCTTCCCGCCCGCCGGCCGCCCGGCCGCTGCGCCTTCTGGGTGTTGTAGTCTCGGCGTCCCGCCAACCAACCCGGCGGCCGGCCAACAGGGACTACAATTCCCAGCGGGCTCCGCGGCAGCCCGACGCCGAGGATGCGCAGAGGAGCAAGAGCGTCCAATGCTGGTCCTCCCAGCCCCTATTGGCAGCAAATTGATCAGGTATTTATTATTATATCAACAATACTAAAACAA
The DNA here is from genome assembly GCF_009764475.1 of Pristis pectinata. NCBI lineage: Eukaryota > Metazoa > Chordata > Chondrichthyes > Rhinopristiformes > Pristidae > Pristis > Pristis pectinata. The sequence continues at coordinate 3,837,821 of NC_067441.1, forward strand.
CTGAGGGGAATTATTGGCAAAATTCTGAGGGAGGGCATTAATCTGCACTGGGGATCAATCAAGGGGAGATCCTGCTTGAGTAATTTGCTTGATTTTCTGGAAGAGGTGGCTGAGGATAGTGTGGCGGATGCAGTGTACCTGGACTTCACTGACAACGTCCCACAAGAGAGCAACAAAATCTTTTTCAATCTTTTTACTAATTTCAGATTAATACATATAACATCGGTGATCATACACGTGATACAAAGAGATCGGGAGGACAATCATGACGTATAGAATCATAGAGCAAAACAGCACAGATACAAGCCCTTCAGCCCAACCCGTACATGCCGACCACGGTGCCCACCCAGCTGGTCCCAATTTCCTGCATTCAGCCAATATCCCTCCAAGCCCCGCCCTTCCAAGTACCTATCCAAGTGCTTCTTAAATGATACTGTTGTATCTGCCTCACCCACTCCCTCTGGCAGCTTGTTCCATATACTCACCACCCTCTGCGTGAAAAAGTTGTCCCTCAGGTCCCTTTTAAATCTTTCCCCTCTCACCCTAAACTTATGTCCCCTAGTTTTGGACTTCCTTACCCTGGAGAAAAGACCCATACCTGTGCCTCTCTTAAATTTAAACATTTCTATAAGGTTGCCCCTCATTCTCCTACGCTCCAGGGAGCTTGTATATACCCCAGCTTGTACACACCCCAGTTTGGATACACCCCAGCCTGCACACATCCCAGCCTGGATACACAAGCGTTTACCCTGTCAAGCTTGTAACGACTTTGGGTGTCTCAGCGAAGTCACCTCTCATTCTATCAAACTGCAGAGAGCAAATCCCAGTCCACTGAACCACAGGACCGTCCCTCTTGTCCTGGGAATCAATTTGGCCAACCTCTCCCTATAACTCAGGCCCTCGAGTCCTGGCAACATCCTCGTAAACCTTCGCTGCACTCTTTAAGAATAAAAAACATATTCTAGGCCCCACGGTCTCTTAGTAAGCGAATATATTACAAAAAAAAGGAAAGAAAAGGATTTATTGTAAAAAAAACCCAAATCAAAAACAATTATAAGTAATAAATCAAAACAAACTAAAAAAGAAATTTCAAAAAAAACTGGACTGATATTTCTCGATGAACAAAGAGCATTATCATGTCATCAACTCCGCTCCTCTCAGTTCAAAGATTATTGAAAAGGGATCTTTATCATATGAAGATACTGAATGAAGAAGCAACAAACAATCTACTGGAGGAACTCAAGTGTGTTAAGCTGAGGACGTTCTCTAATGCAGGGTTTTGACCCCAAACGTCGGCTGTTTCTTCCCCCCCCCACAGATGCTGCCCGACCCGCTGAGTTCCTCCGGCAGATTGTTTGTTCCACCAGACTCCATTATCATCTGCAGTTTCTTTTCTCTCACATCAAAGATCCCCACTGTCCAGGCTGTGTCACCTTCTCACAGCTCCCATCGGGCAGGAGGTACAGAAGCATGAAGTGCCACGCCAACAGGTTCAGGAACAGCGACTTCCCTTCAACCATTCGGTTCTTGAACCAACCGGTGCAACCCGAACCACTACCTCAGTTTAGCAACACTAAGACCACTTTGATCACTTTGTACCACAATAGACTTTGTTTTATTGTTCTAATTGTGTTCTTTCTTGTAAAACTTGTGTATAATTTATGTTTAATGTGTGTTTTTCTTGTGAATGCTACTTATCTGATGCTCTGTGCCTGTGATGCTGCTGCAAGTAAGTTTTTCATTGCACCTGTGCACACATATACTTGTGCATATGACAATAAACTTGACTTTGACTTTGAAATGAGAGACTGGCCCAAAAGGCAAGAGCCCATGAGACCTAGGTCAATTTGGCAAATTGGATCTGAGATGGTCTTGGTGACAGAAGTGAAGGGTTGCTTTTACAATTGGAAGCCTGTGATCAGTGGTGTACTGCAGTGCTGGCTCCCAAACATTAATGATCTGCCCGTGAATATAGGAGGAATGATCGGTAATTTTATGGGGTACGAAGATTGGTGGTTTCGTTCACGGTGAAGAAGGAAACCTTTAGCTGCAGAATTATATTAATAAACTGTTAGATAGAGAAATGATAGATGGAATTTAATCCTGAAAAATGAAAGGTGTTGTGTTTTGGGAGAACTAATAAGGCTACACAATCAACATTATGGGGGATTGTGTTCCGAGAAAACTGTCCGTTTTTCCAAAGCGCAAACCCTGTTTCCCATTGAATCCCATGTTATAAGTGGAGATGCAATCCTAAAGGAATTTTTTGTCTCAACAGCAATGACCCCTGAGGTGTGTGGTCAATAGACCAGGGAATTCCAAAACTGGAGACGTGCAAAGATTTTATTCCTAGCTTGAATGTAAGTTCAGCCAAGAGAATGGGCAAGTTTATGTTTCCATATAGTTTAATGTATCTTATTGTATATTTGTCAGTAAAATGGATACATTTATTTTTTTACACAGATATAGAAATATACAAACTTAAATATGAGTGCCACTTCCAACGTCATGATTTATTGCCCCTCCCTAGTTACCCCGTGAGAAGGTGGGGGTGACCTGCCCCCTTGAACCGTTGCAATCCTGCTGGGGAAGGGGCTCCCACGGGTGCTGTTGGGGAGGGAGTTCCAGGGTTCAGACCCAGTGAGGGTGAAGGAACGGCGATATGTTTCCAAGTCGGGACGGTGGAGGGGAACCTGCGGGTGGTGGTGTTCCCCCGCTTCCACTGCCCTTGTTCCCCTTGAGGGGGTTGGGGGGGGGGGAGAGGTGGTGGGTTTGGGAGGTGCTGTCGGAGTAGCCCAGGCAAGTGCCATGTGTAGATGGCACCGATGTTGGAAGGAAGGAGTGTTTGGGGGGGGGAGGTAGATGGGGTGCCGATCGAGCATCGCTCTCATACCCGGCAGAGGGGTGGGGGCTGAGCAGAGAGAACACCCCGAGAGCCTCAGTCATTGGCATCCTGAGTAAGTGGTGGAGTGATGGGATATCCACCACCCGTTTTATCCTCCCCTGATTCCCATCAACTCCCTCCCCAGGTTCTCCCTCCAAAGCCCCCACCATCCCAAGGAAAACAACCCTGGCCCGTCCCAGACCTCCTGGGGACACTCCATCCCAGGACTGCCCCGGCGGATGAAGGCCAGCGGACCAAATGCCTCCTTCACCACCCGGTCTACCCGTGACGTCACTTCCGGGGAGCAGTGTGCTTGCAACGGGAATGTGGAGAGAACAAAATGGGATCAGTGGAAATGGTCAGCAGGGGTAGAGTGGGCCGAAGGGCCTGTGTCCGTGTAGTGTGACTGTGAGAGGAGTGTGGTGGGTTGGGAAGGGAGGGGGTAGGCGAGTGAGAGAGACAGAGAGGGTTTGAATAGCGAGGAGCAGTCTCTGTCACTCAGCGCCACAGTGGGGCAGTAGGGAGTGGTCCCCGGCTGTGACCCACCCCCTCCCGCACCCTCCGCACCCTCCGCGAGCTGCTCCTTCACTTCTTGTGTCTCTGCTGCGGTTTCATGAGCTGGTAGCACAGCATCGCCGTGAGGCCCAGGACACTGACCCCGATTCCCACCCCGACGCCGGTCACCACATCGTCCACCTGCAGAGGGAATGAGCAGAGAGAGAGAGGGGGTGAGGCAGGGAGAGCAGGGCACAGGCACAGGGTGAGGGTCCCTCCGCACCATCCCGTCACACACTCCCGGGGTCAGACACAGGGTGAGGGTCCCTCCGCACCGTCCCGTCACACACTCCCGGGGTCAGACACAGGGTGAGGGTCCCTCCGCACCGTCCCGTCACACACTCCCGGGGTCAGACACAGGGTGAGGGTCCCTCCGCACCGTCCCGTCACACACTCCCGGGGTCAGACACGGGGTGAAGCTCCCTCCACACCGTCCCGTCACACACTCCCGGGGTCAGACACGGGGTGAAGCTCCCTCCACACCGTCCCATCACACACTCCCGGGGTCAGACACAGGGTGAAGCTCCCTCCACACCGTCCCATCACACACTCCCGGGGTCAGACACAGAGTGAAGCTCCCTCCGCACCGTCCCGTCACACACTCCCGGGGTCAGACACGGGGTGAAGCTCCCTCCGCACCGTCCCGTCACACACTCCCGGGGTCAGACACAGGGTGAAGCTCCCTCCGCACCGTCCCGTCACACACTCCCGGGGTCAGACACGGGGTGAAGCTCCCTCCACACCGTCCCGTCACACACTCCCGGGGTCAGACACGGGGTGAAGCTCCCTCCGCACCGTCCCGTCACACACTCCCGGGGTCAGACACGGGGTGAAGCTCCCTCCGCACCGTCCCGTCACACACTCCCGGGGTCAGACACAGGGTGAGCTCCCTCCGCACCGTCCCGTCACACACTCCCGGGGTCAGACACGGGGTGAAGCTCCCTCCGCACCGTCCCGTCACACACTCCCGGGGTCAGACACGGGGTGAAGCTCCCTCCGCACCGTCCCGTCACACACTCCCGGGGTCAGACACGGGGTGAGCTCCCTCCGCACCGTCCCGTCACACACTCCCGGGGTCAGACACGGGGTGAAGCTCCCTCCACACCGTCCCATCACACACTCCCGGGGTCAGACACGGGGTGAAGCTCCCTCCGCACCGTCCCGTCACACACTCCCGGGGTCAGACACGGGGTGAAGCTCCCTCCGCACAGTCCCGTCACACACTCCCGGGGTCAGACACGGGGTGAGCTCCCTCCGCACCGTCCCGTCACACACTCCCGGGGTCAGACACGGGGTGAAGCTCCCTCCACACCGTCCCATCACACACTCCCAAGGCAGGGACAGGACGGGCTAGATGAGGAGTAAAACTCTATCCTGTCCCATCAAACATTTTAAGTCCTCTCTATCAGGGAGTCAGTCCACCCATTTATCTGCAAGGATCTCCAGGTCCTTGGACTAGATGAAGGGTCTCGACCGAAACATCAACTGTCCATTTCCCCCCACAGATGCTGCCCGACCCGTTGAGTCCCTCCAGCATCTTGTGTGTTGCTCCAGGTTCCAGCATCTGCAGTCTCCAGTGTCTGCGGCCTTTGGGGGTGGTAGGGTGTGATCAGGGGGTACTCAGTGTGGAGGTAAACAGGGACACAGTGTGTGGGAGATGTGGACCCAGAATGTGTGGATCTTGTACAGAGTCACAGAGTTATGCAGCAAAGAAACAGGTCCTTCGGCCCACCTTGTCCGTGCCGACCCTGAAACCCATCTACACCAATCCCACTTGCCTGGATTAGGTCGGTATCTCTCAACGCCTTTCCTATCCAAGTACTATTAACACCTTCTAAACATAATTATATTCACCTTCATTGCTTCCTCTGGCAGCTCGTTCCTGATATTCCCCACCCTCTGTGTGAGAATCTAACCCCTCAGATGTCCTTTAAATCTCTCCCCTTCTCCCCTCTCTGCAAGGGACATCAGGGGCAGCTTCTTCACGCAGAGGGAGGTGCGTATTTGGAATAAGCTGCCAGAAACAGTGGCTGAGGCGGGCACATCAGCAACGTTTAAAAGCCGTCTAGATAAGTCCATGGATAGGAGAGGTTTAGAGGGCTGTGGGCTATGGGAATGAGAAAGAACGACAAGATGGAATCTTCGGGAAAGTCAGAGGCATTCGGAACAAGCTTACTCCAGAGAAGTTTGACAAGCTATGCCTTGAGCTCCTTAATGTGGGTGTAGACTCAAAACTGGTCCTAAAAGGGATCATTTTACCAATAGTAGATAGTAGCCAAACGCGGGCAGATGGGACCAGCTCGCTGGGCAACACAGTCAGCATGGACCAGTTGGGCCAAAGGGCCTGTTTCCGTGCTATATGACTCTGTGATACCTTTCCAAGTCCATAGATCCCTCAAGGTTGCCGCGCAAGTTGACAGGATGGTTAAGAATGTGTATGGTGTGCTGACCTTCATTATTCGGGGGATTGAACATTGAACACTACAGCACAGTACAGGCCCTTTGGCCCACAATGTTTTGCCGACATTTTATCCTGCTCTAAGATCTATCTAACCCTTCCCTCCCACATAGCCCCCCATTTCTCTATCATTCATGTGTCTATCTAAGAGTCTCTTAAATGTCCCTAATGTATCTGCCCCCACCACCTCTGCCGGCAGTGCGTTCCACGATTGAGTTCAAGAGCTGCGAGGTAATGTTGCAGCTTTATAAAACTCTGGTTAGACCACGCTTGGAGTGTTGTGTTCAGTTCTGGTCACCTCATTATAGGAAGGATGTGGAAGCTTTAGAGAGGGTGCAGAGGGGATTTACCAGGATGCTGCCTGGATTGGAGAGCATGTTTGATGAGGAAAGGTTGTGCAAGCCAGGGCTTTTCTCTTTGGAGTGACGCAGGATGAGAGGCAACTTGATAGAGGTGTATAAAATTATGAGGGGCATAGATAGAGTGGACAGCCAGCACCTTTCCCCAGGGCGGCAATGGCCAATACCAGAGCACATCAGCTTAAGATGAGTGGAGGAAAGTTTAGGGGAGATGCCAGAGGTAGGTTTTTTTCCACAGAGAGTGGTGGGTGCCTGGAACACACTGCGGGGGGTGGTGATAGAGCCTGATACAAGAGGGACATTTAAACAACTCTTGGATAGGTACATGGATGTAAGAAAAATGGAGGTTTTGGTAGGAGGGAAGGGTTCGATTGATCGTGGAGTAGGTGTTCAGATAGGTCAGCACAACATTGTGGGCCAAAGGGCCTGTATTGTGCTGTACTGTTTTTAAACCTATGCCCTTTAGTTCTAGACTCCCCTGGTCTGGTAAGAAGACTATCTATCCTGTCCTTCAGAACATTATAGAAGAAGAGAAGAGGAGATTTCTTTATTAGTCACATGTACATTGAAACACACAGTGAAATACATCTTTTGTGTAGAGTGTTCTGGGGGCAGCCCGCAAGTGTCGCCACGCTTCCGGCGCCAACATAGCATGCCCACAACTTCCTAACCCGTACATCTTTGGAATGTGGGAGGAAACCGAAGCACCCGGAGGAAACCCACGCAGACACACGGGGAGAACGTACACAACCTCTTGTAAGGTCAGCCCTCAGTGAGAACAATCCCAGCCCCTCCAATCCCTCCTCATAACCACACCCCTCTGTTCCAGGACAACGTCCTGGGGAACCCCTTCTGCTGGCTATGATCAGATCACCCCTCCACCCACCCATGGTGTGGTGGGGGGGGGGGGGTGGTGGGAGCTCACCTGACATGACTTGGACACACCGTAACGAAGGTCGGTGACGAAGTGCTCACAGTTGGCGGAGAAGAGACTGTAGTCCATCTCCTGCCCCAGCTGCCCCTCCGCCTCCTTCACGATGATGTGGGCCGGCCTGGGACGGTACTTCCTGTCCAGCTTGTTGTTCACCTGGTAGCGGTTGGCACCCGCCACTCTGTGCAGGCTCTCCTTCTTCACATAGGCCTTCTCCGCGAACACAGACATGATGCTGCTTGCCCCAGCATCGCACACCTCACCTGGGGGGGAGGCAGGAGGAGCAGGGCTGAGACACAGAGCCGAGGAGGGAGGTTCGAGGGGTGTAGAGGCTGGGTCAGGGGTGGTGGTGGGGAGCAGTGAGGGTGTGAGGGGTTGTGGTGGTTGGGAGGCGTGGCTGCGGGGGGGTTAGGGGTTTAGGGCTGGGGGCGTGGGGGGCTCATATGAGGGTAATGGTACAGGTTACCATGGCTACGGGGGGATTGGGTGTCGGGCACAGGGGTTATGGCTGGTTGTAGAGGTCACAGGGTCTGGGTGTTACTGGGCACAGGGTGTGGGGGGTCACAAGGTGTGGAGGTTGCAGGGTGCGGGGGGTCACAAAGTGTGGGGGGGTCAGGGCACTGGGTGTGGGGTTCACAAGGTGTGGGGGTCGCAGGGTCTGGGTGTTACAGGGCACAGGGTGTGAGGGATCACAGGGTGTGGGGGTCACAGAGTGGAGGTCACAGGGGGTGGGGGGTCACTGTGGAGGATCACAGGGTGTGGGGGTCACAAGGTGTGGGGGTTACAGGGCACAGGGTGTGGGGGTTGCAGGGTGTGGGGGTCAGGGTGTGGGGGTCGCAGGGTGTTACAGGGCACAGGGTGTGGGGGTCTCGGGGTGGGGGTCAATGGGTGTGGGGGGTCACAGGGTTTGGGGGCTCACGGTGTGAGGGTCACAGGGTGTTGGGGGGGTCACAGGGTGTGGGGGTCGCAGGGTGTGAGGGGTCAGGGCACAGGGTGTAGGGGTTACAGGGTGTGGGGGGAGTCACAGGGTGTGGGGGTCACAGGGTGTGAGGGTCAAGGCACAGGGTGTAGGGGTCACAGGGTGTGGGGGTCACTGGATGTGGGGGTCCCAGGGTGTGGGGGGGGTCGCAGGGTGTGGGGGGTCACATGAGGCTGGGACGTGTGGGGTGTTTTGAGGGTGAAGGGTATTTGGTGTTCAGGATGTGGGGTAAACGGTGCGAGGGGTTATGTGGGGGTGCGAGGGGTACTGTACTCACTCGGGGGGGCCAGGTGAATGACGTAACCGTTCCCCACGTACAGCGCCCAGTGCTGGTAACCCAGTCTGAATATTTCAATCAAGTCGCCGACCTTTGGTTCTACGTAATCCTGGGGATTCAACAGGTACAGTGAGGAACGTCCGTGTGCGAGGGGGAGAGAGAGGGAGGTAGGAAGAGAGGGGGAGGGAGAGAGTGAGGAGGAGAGGGAAGGAGGGACTGAGGGGGAGGGGGAGGAAGAGGGAAGGAGAGAAGGAAGGAGGGAGAGAGGGAGGGGGAGGGAGAGGGAGAGAGGGAGGGGGAGGGAGAGGGTGGGAATGAGGGAGAGGGAGAGAGGGAAAGGGGAGGGAGGGAGGGAGGGGTGTTAATGTTAATCATTTCTGCCTTGGTTTACAATTGTCACGTGTACCGAGACAGAGTGAAGAGCTTCTGCTTACGTGTCATTCTGATGGATCGTTCTGTCTATTCCTTGTGCACCGAGGTGTTAAAGAGAAAACAGAATGCAACGTGCAGTGTTGCAGCTCCAGTGCAGCCAGACATGGTGCAAGGACCATGATGCGGTCGGTGAGAGATGGAGCGTTGGTCATCGGAGGAGAAAGGCGTGGAGGTTATGCTGAAGTTTTACCAAATGCTGGTCCCACTGAGGCTGCTCAGGTCCGGTCACCTCCTTGCAGGAGGACCCCGGAGAGAGTCCAGGAGGTTTACAGGAATGGTTCCTGGGATCAGGGACCACAGGGATAGGTTCGAGAAGCTGGGACTGCTTCCTTTGTGGAGGACAACCTGATGGAAGTGTATCGAACGATGAGGGGTTTGGGCGGTGATGGGACTGTCCTCATCACTGGACAGTCCAGGATCAGTGATCACGTGTATTCGGAGCGTGTGGCTGGATTCGGGATGCACTGCTGGCAGATGTGGTGGGGACGGGTTGGGATGGTAACTGCTCTGCCCGAGACCACGAGAGGTTGCCGAGAGTTGTGGACACAGCCCAGCCCGTCACACAAACCAGCCTCCCCTCCGCGGACTCTGTCTACACTTCCCGCTGAGTAAAGCAGCCGACATAATCAAAGGCCCCACCCACCCCGGACATTCTCTCTTCTCCCCCTCCCATTGGGCAGAAGATACTTGAGGGCACGTACCACCAGGCTCAAGGACAGCTTTTATCCTGCTGTTGTCAGACTCTTGAGCGGACCTCAGGTAAGGTAAAGGTGGACTCTTAATGTCAAATCTACCTCGTCGTGGCCCTTGCACCTTATTGTCTGCCTGCACTGCACTTTCTCTGTATCTGTAACACTTTATTCTGCATTCTGTTTTCTTTTTTACTACCTCGATGTACTGATGCACGGAATGATCTGTCTGGATGGCACGCAGACAAAAGCTTTTCACTGTGTCTCGATACGCATGACGACACCAGTCACCACAGTCACCTTCGAGAGGGAGCTACATACAGTGGAGGAAACCTTCAGAGAGTGGGAAGGAGAGAGATGCTTTGGTGGAGGGTCAGTACAGCTATAAAGGGCTGAATGGTCCCCTACCCCCCCCCAACCCCCCCCCCCCCACCCATTGCTATACCTCAGTTTCTGCAGCTCTGACTGTTGAGATTAACCACTTCCTGCTGCAATTCAGCCTCACCCCAGGCCTGTTCTCTGAGTGCTGGGACCCAGGGACCCAAGCAGTGGGACAGACCTGAGCCAACATATCTGCAAATCCAGGAAGGTTGCATTCAGGAATTTCCCACCCACTACGGGCAGGGCACTGGGGGTCAGGGCTGCTGGGAGCCGTGGGGTGGGGGGTGTGCAGACAGAGGAGGGAGAGGGGGTTGGAAAGGTGGTGGTCCCCAGAGGGAGGCAACACCGACAGCAGACGGCTCAGTCCCCCTGCTTCTGCACTGTAAGCACGCCGTGTGGGGAATCGTTCGAGGATTGTACTCACGAATGCTGAAGCCATGAAGAGCTCTCACAACCCGCCGGTGACACGGTGTGATGTTCGGGGTGCAGCACAGTCCTCTCGCCAACAGAGCTGGAAGCAAAACCGTTGTTAGTCTGAGCCGCAGTTTCCTCTTGTTGACTGTGGGTGGGACCATCCCAGAACAAAGTGCTAGGTCTTACTAATAGTGCTGGCAAACATTTGCCTATTCACACACACACACACAGAGTTAAATACATACAGTCAGACACTCACACAGTCAAAATCATAGAGTCAAACACACACACAGAGTCAAATAGATACAGTCACACACACAGACCCAAATATATAGTCAAACATAAACACAAACACCACACTGTCAAGTACAGTCAGACACACACACACACACACACACACACACACACACACACACACACACACACACACACACACACACACACACACACACACAATCCTGCACTGTGAGTCACCTCCTGACACCCCGAGGCCTTTCCCCCATCTACAAGGCATAGGCCAGGAGTGTGACGGGACACTCCCCACTGGCCTGGGTGGGGTTAGTCCATGCACCCCACATCCGCCACATTACCTCTCCACCGTTTACAGGTCAGGAGTGTGACGGGACCCTCCCCACTTGCCTGGGAGAGTGCGGCGCCGACAACTCTCATCAAGCTCGACACCATCCAGGACAAAGCAGCCCGCTCGATCGGCACCCCATCCACCCCCTGAAACACCCCCTCCCTCCACCACCGGCGCACGGTGGCTGCAGTGTGCACCATCCGCACAACACCCTGCGGTTACTTACCCGGAATACTCCGAGAGCACCTGCCAAACCCACCACCTCTCCCCCCAAGGAGGACCAGAACCACCAACCACAGGTTCCCCTCCAACTTGCTTACCATCCTGATTTGGAAATGTTTGGAAATGTACCTTCCTCATCCAATTCCATGAACTCTCCCCCACCCCTCCAACAGAGAGCAGCTTAACCACACAGACTGCAGTGGCTCGAGAAGGCAGCTCACCCCCACCTTCTCACATGTCAGGATGGACAACAAAAGCTGATCTTTCCAGCAGCTGCAAGTAAACTTTAGAAGCTACAAGGGAACGCTTCCAGTCCCTTGCTGCCCCCTCCTCTCTCTGTGCATAATCCGCCAGGATTTTCCTGTTGACAGGTAACTCGCAGAGCACTTGCAACGGTTAATAAGTGTGGCGAGGAGCAGGAATTAAATTTCAAGGGGTCCGGGCAGTTAAGAGGCAGCAGCAATACTCACGTCGGAAGTCAGGCACTTCTCTCAACACCGTGGGTGAAACTGACTCCAGCACCCTCAGCTGTGAGTTTTTATTTGAAGCAAGTTCCTTGGGAATGAAATCGAAAGAGAAAGTTGGAAAGAACTGTTAACCACAGAATGTCAGTGTTAGTTTTCACTGGTGTGACATGATTTTGAGTTATTACCTCATGACCTCCTATCTTGCGTTATACTGACGTCTATCACATGCTCGACTTTGGAATGTCCTCTGTTGTGTTAATGCTTCCCCGTATACCATCCTGCCACCTGCTCCCGTCCTCTTCCTGAGGAACCCAGGGCAGTGGTTGTCTGAATGGCCTTTGTTAAGGCAGCACACAAGAGGTTATTGTACCAGAGTGCATTGTATCATGGGGCAGTGTGTTGGCATGGATGGTGAATCAGCTGACACTCAGACTTGACCGTTCCTGTAAAAAGGAGAGACTGGGTGGACTGGGTCTGTTTTGTCTGAGGGAACTGACAGAGGTGTACAAAATTATGAGGGACATAGAGAGCAGGAAACCTCTCCCCACAGCAGAAGTGTCTATGTCCAGAGGGCACAGGGGTGAGAGGTTCAGAAGGGATCTGAGGACAACTTTTTGTTACAGAGGGTGATTGGAAGCTGGAACAGTGGCCGAGGGGGTGATGGAGACAGGGCATCTCCCAGCGGTGTGCTGTGAGGAATTGTGGCTTGGTGCGGAACTTTCCAAGGAGCACAACGGAGGGAGGTGAAGCTGTTTCTCGGCTCCCTCGGTGGGGTCAACACTGAAGATTCACGTCGACAGGAGTAAGTGTGTCCCATTCCACCCCCACCAAGCCTTTGAAAGTCTCCCCCACAGAGAAACCCATTCACCACCTTTACGCAATGCTCCTACATGCTAATTATCCAACTTTTTCCACACCTAGTTCCTTAAATGTAGGCCATTTGACCCATTCAGTCAATGCCGGCTCACAAAGCACCCCCATCCCCCTACTAATGTTTCCTGTAACCGACTCTCCCCACAGTCCCATCACCTACCTACACTGGGGGCAAGTTACAGAGGCAATTAACCTGTTTTATTAGAAGACATTCCTAAGTGTTTGCACAGAGGCGCAGGCAGTGGAGCTGCTGCTTTGTAACCCCAGCTATCTGGCTTCGATCCTGACCTCCAGAGCTGTCTGTGTTTGGTATTGGTATTGGTTTATTATTGTCACTTGTACCGAGGTACAGTGAAAAACTTGTCTTGCATACCGATCGTACAGGTCAATTCATTACACAGTGCAGTTACATTGGGTTAGTACAGAGTTCATCGATGTAGTACGGGTAAAAACAATAACATTACAGAGTAAAGTGTCACAGCTACAGAGAAAGTGCAGTGCAATAAGGTGCAAGGTCACAACAAGGTAGATCGTGAGGCCAGAGTCCATCTCATCGTATAAGGGAACCGTTCAATAGTCTTATCACAGTGGGGTAGAAGCTGTCCTTCTGGGTGGGTTTCCCCCCGAGTGCTCCAGTTTCCTCCCACATCCCAAGAACACGTGGCCGGTGGGTTAATTGGCCCCCGGTGTGTGGGTGAGCGGTTGAATCTGGGGGGGAGTTGATGGGAAGGTGGGGAGAATAGAAAACATGGAAAATTAGTAGGGGGATGGGGTTTGAGTGCTGGCATGGACTTTATGGGATGAATGGCCTCCTAATGTTCCAGGGAAATATGGAATATCAAACGGTTTGTGACTCTGAACACGGAGAAGGAACAAACAAAAGTCAAGGCTGCAAATTATCAGTGGTGCAATACTTGAAGGATTCAGGGCAAAATCTGACAATCTGTAAATAGTCGCATGCAGGTCTGGTTCCCGCACACATTGAAGGTATCCTGACTCGTTGTATCATGGCCTGGGACGGCAATCCCAATGCATAGGAATACAGGATGCTGCAGAGAGTAGTGAACACAGCCCGGTCCATCACGGGCAGAGCTCTCCCCAGTTGTGACTGGCTAAACTGGGCCACACGGAAGCTGCAACTGGGAGATACAGAAGTCTTTTTTCACACTGCAGGTCTTCTGCAGAGAGAGTCTGAGAGAATCTCACACTCCTGACACAATGTTTTATACTGTTTGAACAAAGATGATAATTAACTACAGTTTCAATGCCTATGATCACCTACTTAAATTTAACGTTTGGAATATAGTTGAGAGTTGTGGACACAGCCCAGTGCATCACGGACACCAGCCTCCCCTCCTTGGACTCTGTCTTTATCTCTCGCTATCTTGGTGAAGCAGCCAGCATAATCAAAGTCCCCACCCACCTGGGACATTCTCCCTTCTCTCCTCGTCCATCGGGTAGCAGATACAGGAGCCTGAGGGCACGTACCACCAGACTTAAGGACAGCTTCTACCCCACTGTGATAAGACTATTGAACGGTTCCCTTATACAGTGAGATGGACTCTGGCCTCACGATCTACCTTGTTGTGACCTTGCACCTTATTGCACTGCACTTTCTCTGTGGCTGTGATACTTTACTCTGTACTGTTATTTTTACCTGTACTACCTCAATGCACTCTGTACTAACCCAATGTAACTGCACTGTGTAATGAATTGACCTGTACGATCGGTATGCAAGACAAGTTTTTCACTGTACCTCGGTACGAGTGACAATAATAAACCAATACCAATAGACAGGTAACTGTACAGAATTACGTATTTACAATGTGACCACGTCCCAACTAGCAGAAACCCTTTGAATATTCAATATTGGTGGCTGGTCTGAGAGCTTCTGTCCACAAACTCCAGACACCCAAGACATGCAGTGTTGAGGGATGGCGCCATGAATATACAACTGGCCAGGATATCATGTGACAAAACAGACCGGTCCTGAACTGTGCAGTAAGCGGCAGGGAAATACCTTTATCAATGTGCTAACGCAGGAGGTGGCCACTTAAGATTTCTTTATTAGTCACATGCACATCGAAACACACAGTGAAATGGACCTTTTGCGTAGAGTGTTCTGGGGGCAGCCCGCAAGTGTCGCCACGCTTCCAGTGCCAACATAGCACGCCCACAACTTCCTAACCTGTACGTCTTTGGAATGTGGGAGGAAACCGGAGGACTCGGAGGAAACCCACGCAGACACAGGGAGAACATACAAACTCTTTACAGACAGCGGCGGGAATTGAACCCGGGTCGCTGGCACTGTAAAGCGTTACGTTAACCGCTACACTACTGTGCCTGCACTTAATGCCTTCCCTGACCTTATGCTGAAGTTTTCAATGAGCACCAATTAACGTGAACACTCATCTATTGCATAGTTTCAATGGAACAGAATCGGAATGTCCCACACCCAATGATTTGTTTTAATAGCCTTAAAGTATCAGCTGAAGTTAAATTGTGAAATGGTTCTATTTACTGAAGACCGGTTCTCATTTTTATTAGTATCTGCTCTCCATAATTTCGTAACTCCAGAATAATCCCTAACAGACAGCATCTATGGGAGGTGACGCCTCAAGAAACCGGCATCTATCATCAGGGACCCCCACCATCCAGGCCGTGCCATCTTCTTGCAGCTCCCGTCGGGCAGGAGGTACAGAAGCCTGAAGTCCCCACACCACCAGGTTCAGGAACAGCTACTTTCCTACAGCAATCAGGTTCTTGAACCGACCTGCACAACCCTAACCCTACCTCAGCAACGGGACACTACGGGCCACCTCTCGCACTAATGCCTTGTCGTGCGGCCTTACTCTACTCAATGTCTTGTATAATTTATGTACAAATTTTTACTGTGTGTGGTCTGAACCTATCTGCTGTTGCAAGCAAGTTTTCCATTGTACCTGCACCTCACTGTACTTGTGCACATGACAAACTTGACCTTCTGAGTAATAGCCGGGAATGATTCCCAAGTTCCCCTTTCACACACCCGGGTCCCGGTTCCCACACTCCCTTGAAACTCATCTGGTTAGTGAAGCGGTCAGTGTAACGCTATTACAGCACCAGCGACCCAGGTTCAAATCCGGCTGCTGTCTGTAAGGAGTACTTTCTCCCTGTGTCTGCATGGGTTTCCTCTGGGTGCTCCGGTTTCCTCTCACATTCCAAAGACATACGGGTTAGGAGGTTGTGGGCGTGGTATGTTGGCGCCAGAAATGCGGCGACACTTGTGGGCTGCCCCCAGAACACTCTATGCAAAAGATGTATTTGACTGTGTGTTTCGATGTGCATGTGACTAATGAAGAAATCTTATCTTGGTTGTTTCCTGCACTCTGTTGAAACTTGCTGGGTTTACTGGAAAATGTATTATCCCACAAAGTAACATCATAAAAATGACCCAGATACATGTTGGAGAATGAAAGGGAATAAGAGCCAATTTGCCAGCCACAGTCTCGAGTGTGCCGGGTTAACGGAGTTTTATTGTAATATTTGAAGTTTAGGAATGGCCCGCAATGGAACTGCAGCTAGAGTTGTGCACTGAAGAGAGAAGTGCATGTGTGGATGTTGTAGGTACAGTTAGGGGTTAAACGCCTGTAAAGTGCAAAGCAGGAAGGTTGTAATTATGTACAACAGTTTGTCAGAATCAGACTCTGTAGTGATGGAGGTTCTGGGGCCCTGCTCTGAAATCACTTTATTTCAGTTCGATACCAGGCCTGTGAAATGCCCAAAGACATTTTACTAGCAGCGTTGCGGTAGAAATGAGTGTTTCTATCACACATCCCACTGCCTCTCTGAAAATATGGTGTTCACTCAGTGCAGCCTCTCCCACAGCGCTCCCTCTCTCACAGTGCAGTGCTCCGTCAGCGCTCCCTCTCCCATAGTGGGATGTTCATGCGGCATTCCCTTTTCAAGGACGAGGCGTGCCTCTATACTGTCACACAGACAACAGCTGTGATCCCTCCACACCGCCCCGCCCCACCCACGGGGCTGGTGATCCCTCGATACAGCCCCTCCCACAGTGCGTACTCCCTTGGCATTTAGGTTGCTGGATTTCGGGGAAATCACATAGCGTAGTGAAGTAGCACCAAGGAAGCAAATTAGAGCAAGTGAGTGGGTGTGAGAGGCTCATCGCCGCTTCTGTTGTTCATGGCCGGACAGGAATCGAACACAGAGCACAGTGTGGTCTGGGACACTCACACCCAACACTGAGGCACATCGTGGGAGCTCTGGCAGTGAGGTCAGGGAGCACAAGGGGACACAACACAGAAGGGGGCAAACTGTTTACCCACCGCCCAGCTGCTGGTGGCTCAGAGCTACGTAGCTCACAGATGGAACGCTGGGCTGCTTCTTGCCCTGGGTAGGGCAGTATCACATAACAGCACGTTTGACAAACTGTCTGATGCAAGTTCCCTGGTGAATAAACAGGCAGCAAACAAAACTTATCAAACAGGATTTTAATCCACTGACAGCAACACGGTTAAAACATACACAAGCAAAATACTGCAGATGCTCGAAATCTGAAATAAAACATTGTCATTGAGCCTAAACATTTCTCTCTCCACAGATGCTGCCTGACCTGCTGAGTGTTTCCAGCACATCTTATTTTCTATTAGAGATAATCATAATGTGTGTCCATCAGACCAGCATTTGCTCCAGTTGAGAGGATTCAGGGAGTTGGAAATGATTTACCAGCAGGAGAGGCCAGAACAAAGGAGACAGAAGCTTAAAGTTAGAGACGGTCGTTCACAGGCAATGTCAGGAAGTCCTTCTCACAATACAGTACACTGGAATCAAATACAGAGCACAGTGCAGTTTGCCTGTCACACACTGCATTCTAATACAGTGCAGTCTGCAACACACTGGAATCAAATACAGAGCACAGTGCAGTCTGTCTACTACACACTGGATTCTAACACAGTGCAGTCTGCAACACACTGGATTCTAATACCAAGCACAGCGCAGTCTGCCTGCCACACACTGGATTCTAATACAGTGCAGTCTGAAACACACTGGATTCTAATACCAAGCACAGCGCAGTCTGCCTGCCACACACTGGATTCTAATACAGTGCAGTCTGCAACACACTGGGTTCCAATACAGAGCACAGTGCTTCTAATTCACATGTTAAGGAGGATGTGAATAAACACACTGGGGAGAGAAGAGGTTAGTGATGGGGTGAGAAGTGGCCGTGGGAACACCGCCAGGGAGCCGCCGGGTGAAGAGCCCATTTCTGCCCTACTGTTAGAAAGAAACTTGCCTCGGGTCCCACACTCACTTGAAGCAAACAGAAGGGGTCTGAATCCCATGAGAGAGGAGACTCGCCGACAACCTTGGACCTCGGAAGGGGGGAGGAGTTGCACACCAGCTTTCACAGTGCCGTGTCAGCATGTGTGTGACTTCAGAGACATCCTGCCCAGATGGACATGACCACTTCTGCATCTGCACAGGTTGCAGGATGACTGTGCTCGCTCTCCCAGTCACCACGGGCCAGCTGTAAGCAACGAACGTGATGCTGCCTTCTGATGACACGGGAGTCGGGGGTGAAGAGGACAAATCACGCTGGCTCGACTTCTGACAGCTCTGGGAATCACCCAACACTGGAAGCCATTCCCTGCTCACGTGTTGAAGGGTCTTTCTGATCAGTGCAACACTCCAACCCCCTCCCACACACACACCCCCAGTGCAGAATCTGTGCCACACTGCAACTCGCTGCAGAGAAATAAACCCACTGGTTCTTTAGTCGATCACCTGGTGATCTCTGGTACTGAGCCTCCACCAGGACTCCCCTTGCCTCCCATCCACACGAGGCTGCAGATGACAGAATCGGTGGGGGTGAGGGGAGATACAGGAATTGGTGGGGTGGAGACAGACACAGGAGACTCCAGATGCTGGAATCTGCACTCCAGATGTTGCTGGACTCACTGAACTCTTGCAGCAGTTTACCTTGAAGCTTGAGGTTAAGGGTGGGGGCAGGAGGGTGACGGAGCAGACGGAGGTGGAGGGAAGGCCATAGGTGAAGGAACCCGGGGGGGGGGGGGGGTGTGGGGGGAATTGGGGGGAACAGGAACGCAGGGCCCTATCCAGCAGTTTGAACAAATAACTCCCACATCCCAGGGAAAGGTTAAAGAAACAAGGGGTCAGGCAGCATCCGCAGCGGGAAACGGCCAGTCGACGCCTCATCTCCCTCCACGGACGCTGCCCGACCCGCTGAGTCCCTCCAGCAGTTTGCTGCTTTGCTCCAGATTGCAGCGTCTGCCGTCTCTCCTGTCCTCCCTCGGTGGGTCAACTGGCCACTGTCACTTGCCCCCGGTGTGTGTGGTGAGTGGTAGGTTGGGGGGGGGGGGGGGGGGGGGGAGGGTGGGCGGAGAGTTGATGGGAATGTGGGAGGGTGTAAATGGGTCAACGAACAATCTGCCGGATGAACCCAGTGGGTCGAACAACATGTGTGTGTGTGTGTGTGTGTGGGGGGGGGGGAGGAATTGTCGATGTTTGGGGTCGAGAGGGGAGATGGCCGGTACAAAGAGGAGGGTGGGGAGGGAGCCCGAGCTGATCGGTGGACTGAGGAGCGGTGAAAGCTGTCGGGAGGGTCCACCAGGTAGGTGGGGAGGGGAGGGGAGGGGGGGACGGAAGACAGTGGCTGATAGCTGGGTCTTCAGGGGTTGAGTTACAGGGAAGGATTGAACAGGTTAGGACTTTATTCCTTGGAGCGCAGAAGAACGAGGGGAGATTCGATAGAGGTTTACAAAATGATGAGGGGTATAGACAGAGTTAATGCGAGGAGGCTCTTTCCACCTAGATTAGGAGAGATAAGTACGAGAGGACATGGCTTTAGGGTGAAAGGGGAAAGGTTTGGGGGGAACTTCTTCACTCAGAGGGCGGTGGGAGTGTGGAACGGGCTGCCGTCTGACGTGGTAAATGCGGGCTCACTCTTAAGTTTTAAGAATAAATTGGATAGATACACGGACGGGAGAGGTCTGGAGGGATATGGACCGAGTGCAGGTTAATGGGGCTAGCGGAATAAAGTTTTGGCACAGACTAGAAGGGCTGAATGGCCTGTTTTCTGTGCTGTGGTGTTCTATGGTTCTATGGATGATGGAGAGAAAAAAAGTGAATGCAAGTGGGTGCAAACAGGTGCTCGATGGGTTGAAGGGCCTGTGTCCCTGCCGTTTGAGTCCATGGGATGTGAGGCTCCAGTTCCCCAAGTCAGGAGCAGCAGCTCCTCCTCTTCCTGCCGAGACAGGGTTGCGGTGGTCAGTCACATCACCGTGACTGCCGATGGAGTTCCTCCTGACAGTCCCTCTCTACTCCAGCTCCTTCGTAGGCGGCTGCCAGAAGTAGTGAAATCTCTTACCCAAGTCCGCCCCCGGCAGCTAATCTGCACACAGCAAGATCCCAGAAACTGCCCTCTGTGGTAATGAAGCGACCCTGCACGGACGGAGGTGGGGGGAGAGGCCGTGAGTTCCTCCACCTCCTGCTGTGGGAGGGACTGGGGTGAGGATGGGAAGGACGGGGGGGGGGGGGGTGGTGGTGGGGAATGACCTTGGGGAGCAGCGGCTACAGGAATTCCGTGACTGGCCACCTCACTCCAGCCTGGAGGCTCCACTCGGAGTTCAGCCCACTGCCAGCCCCTCGCTGACGGGCATGTTGACGTGGGCGGTCAGCAGGGGGGAGCAGGTCCCCACCCGCAGCACGAACACCTGGAAGGGAGAACACCATGCCCCGGTTAGTGGACACTCGCCACCCCCCCAACCACGCTTCCCCCCCCCCCCCCCACCACCCCTGAGGAACACCCACAGCCGATGCTCGTGGGGGCAGGGATGGGATTGGCCCCCCACCCCCTCTGCTGTCCTCTCCTCCCCCCTCTCCCTCCGTCATCTCCTCCACTCCACAACCCTTCGAGGTGTCTGCGCTCCCGGTTCCCGCTGCTCCGGCTGCCCGAGCTCTGGAATCCCTTCCCCGACCCCTTCGCCCCTCTCCTCCTCCACGACCCTCTCTACGGCTGAGCATTTGGTCATTGTTCCAACATCTCTGCAACCCAAGGGTCACTGTGCAAATGCAAGGTATTGTTGTTGTAACGCCCCTTCCCGATGCAGTGGGGAAGCTGGTGCCTGGTGTGGGACAAGTCAGATACAGGAGGGGCCTGGCGGTCCTGCAGTGATGCCCTCCCGAGTGGAATAGCTCAGCCCGCTCAGTGAGAAGGTGGCAGCTGGTTCGGGTCTGGAGGGGGGCGGGGGGGGTGTGGCTGGAGCTGTAAGATGGGGGAGAGACAGACAGGGGAAGCCCTGCCCTCAGATGCGGAAGGGGGCATTGTGTGCCTAGTCTCACCTTGATGGTGTCAGAAATCCCTCTGTCACTCAGACACTGCACAAAGGTTTCGATGGGATAAATCAGACCTGGCACCAGCATCGGGACCTGCAAAACATGATTCACAGTGTGCTAGGCCCCTCGATAACAAAACTGGTTATCTACAGAAGCTTTGAATGGTTACACCACAGAATGGCTTTTGATAAGGTGTGCTACACTACAGAC
The DNA here is from genome assembly GCF_009764475.1 of Pristis pectinata. NCBI lineage: Eukaryota > Metazoa > Chordata > Chondrichthyes > Rhinopristiformes > Pristidae > Pristis > Pristis pectinata. Next base: position 3,858,887 of record NC_067441.1, read on the forward strand.
TTATCAGTGAAGTTAAAGCATGTGCACACAGAGCTCCTGCTCTCTTTCTTTCCTGTCCTGATGAAGGGTCTCGGTCTGAAACGTCGACTGTTCATTTCCCTCCATAGATGCTGCCTGACCTGCTGAGTTCCTCCAGCTTTTTGTGTGTCGAACAAAGAACACATGCTGTGTCGCAGACCGAGTACAGTGAACAATTCCAGGCGTTGCCAAGGGCTCAGAGCTTTTCATTTGTGAGGTGCGCAGTGGAGATATGGATTTCCAATTCCCATTGATTGGCAGCTAATCTTTTCTCTTTGCATACCTAATATTAGCTTTCCCTTCCCTTTGGATTAATCATTACTCAACGCTTGACACTCATCATATGTGGCAGTTCACCTTCCTTTGTTTCTCTTTCATCATCCAGGGAGTTCTGCTGTTCCTCCTCTTGGGAATGTGCCTCAACTGGATCTGAACCATCTCTTCCTTGAAGGCAGCTCGTTCTTCTGCAACAGTTTTACCTGTCAACCTTTGGGCCAGATCCTCTCTCAGCCCACAGATATTGACCTCCCTTCACTCTATCTCACTCCTTTTCTCTAACACACCTCAGTCCGATGTTAGCATCACAACCTCCTGAACGTTCTCCAACTGAAACCTGGAGCACTTGGTGCAGAACCAGATCCTGCAGTACCTCTTTCCTTGTTGAAACAGTAACATATGGCTCCTGAAAATTTTCCTGCACACACTTCAGAACCTATTCACCCTTGGTTCCTCATGGTATTACCAACCCACTGTCACATTTAGTCGTACTACGTTTAAAGAAAATAATCTTGTCCCTCACCATGAGCTCAAGCCACAACACTAGATACTCAGCTCCACCACCCAGATCACCAGTCCCATTGTCAGTACTTAGGGACACCGCATTATTGGTAAGGCAGTACTGTGGGAGGGGCGGTGGAGGGAGCTCTGCACCGTGGGAGGGGCGGTGAGGAAGGAGCGCTGCGCTGTGGGAGGGGCGGCGAGGAGGGACGGCGAGGAGGGAGCACCGCGCCGTGGGAGGGGCGGTGAGGAGGGCAACATGTACTGAGGCACCACTTCCCATCTTTGGGGTTTGGTAAGTATATTGGAGCGACCAGCTCTCCAGGATCCTCAGGTGAACGTTCATCTCTTTAATAAGGCAGAGGTCCAGTTGAGGCAGCAGAAGCCCAGAGCTCCCTGGAGAGATGCAGAGGAAGGTGATTCAAACAATGGCCCTGCATGCCAAGGGTTGGTCTATAAATTCCAGTGGGACCCCAGCTCATTATCTCATCGTTGTTTTGTGGGATCCTGCCGTGCACTTAATGCTGACCGGGATATGGGAACTGCGAGGACTTCCAGTTAGCGGGAGGCAGCAGTGTGGTCCAGTCAATCAGTCCTTGTGATGTGTGACTGTCACAACAACTGTGACTGCACTTCCCCACTGCAACACCCACACACCTCCTGTGTTCCTGGGGAGCCCCTTTCACTCTCCAGCTTCTGGTACCGTGGAGACAAAAGACGCTCCCGCCTCTGTACCACACGGAGGGACAGTGCCCCTGCGGGTGGGGCCTTGCCCCTGCTGTGCAGAGAGTCCTGGTGGCCGGCTGAGGGGTGCAGGAACCTGCTGACCATCTGCAGCAGAAGGTGCTGCCCAGACTGAGTCGGGTCACTCCCAGGAGGGGGTCGGGGGGGGGGCTCAGCTTCAGGGTAGCACAGCCACCTTGGTCTCTGCAGGGTGCAGACTGAGGCTTGGGATCTTGCTGCGTGGCTCAAGATGGTTCCAGGTTCCAGCGTGCTCGCAAAGCGCTACCCCACCTTGAAGAAGCTCCTCTTGATGGAGTACAGGCTCTCGTCGTACAGGAAGCTGATGAGGAGGTCGATAACCGGGCGGGTGGCTGACATGTTCTGCACGTTCAGGGTCAGCTTGAACGAGGGGCCAATGCCTTGGACCTAGGGGACAGACAGGCCCCAGCGTTATGTTCGGGTCACCGGCTCCCAAAAAATGATTCCGCTCCCCGCGCCCTTGACCCTGGGGGTGGACGTTGCCCACTGACCTCCGACCCCAGGAGGTCACGCATTGGCTTCCAACCTCGTGGGGGTTGTACGTCATTAGCATTCATTTCGAGAGGACTAGAATATAAAAGCAAGGGTGTACTGCTGAGGCTTGATAAGGCGTCGGTCAGACTGCATTTGGAACATTGTGAGCGATTTTGGGCCCCGGATGTGCTGGCCCTGGAGAGGGTCCAGAGGAGGTTCACAGGAATGATCCCGGGATTGAAAGGCTTAATGTATGAGGAGCGTTTGATGTCTCTGGGCCTGTACTCGATGGAGTTCAGAAGGATGGGGGGGAGTGGGGGGTGGAATCTCACTGAAACCTACTGGATACTGAAAGGCCTGGATAGAGCGGACGTGGAGAGGACATTTCCATCAGTGGGAAAGTCCGGGATCCGAGGGCACAGCCTCAGAATGAAGGGACATCCCTTTAGAACAGAGATAGGGCAAACACCGTAGTGTAGCGGTTAGCGTAACGCTATTACAGCGCCAGTGACCCGGGTTCAATTCTGGCCGCTGTCTGTTTGTACGTTCTCCCTGTGTCTGCGTGGGTTTCCTCCGGGTGCTCCGGTACCTCCCACGTTCCAAAGACGTACGGGTTAGGAAGTTGTGGGCACGCTATGTTGGCGCCGGAAGTGTGGCGACACTTGCGGGCTGCCCCCGGGACACTCCATGCAAAAGGTGCATTTCACTGTGTGTTTCGATGTACATGTGACTAATAAAGATCTCTAAATCTAAATGAGAAGGAATTTCTTCAGCCAGAGGGCGGTGAATCTGTGGAATTAGTTGCCACAGAGGGCTGTGGAGGCCAAGTCACTGGGTGTATCTAAGGCAGAGATTGATCGGTTTGTGACTGGTCAGGGGGTTCAGGGTCACGGGGAGAAGGCAGAAGAACGGGGTTGAATTTGGTGCTGCTTTCGGCACAGACATCGTGGGTTGAAGGGCCCGCTCCCATGCTGTACTGTTCTGTGTTCTAATGCAGGGCTGCGCTGGGGATTTTATCACGGTCACGGTGAGGGAGGTGACAAAACAGAGGCACGCGGGCAGTCCAGCGCAGACTCTCAGCCACCCCCCACGCGTGGGGCCACGGCAGCAGGATCTGGAGACTCACTGTGGCATTGAGCTTCAGCGGTTGGGCCAGGTCAGCCGAGACCGGTGCCAAGCTCGTCTCGAGGGCCTTGGCGTACGCTCGCGCCGCTGACAGCCGCAGTCGGCACAGGTCCGTTTGGAAGGTCCGGTGCATGGCTTCCCGTGGGAGGGGTGGGGAGGAAGAGAACACGCGTCAATTAACACAGTCGGCAAGTCCCCTAACCAGCCAGCGAGCTGGCAGCAGGGCATGGCTCACATCTCTGCGTTCACAGTCTCCACTGAACCGCCATCTTATCGATCAGAGTCGACTCAGCTAGTCCCCCGAGTTAATTCACTGGGTGTGTCCCATGCTGGCGAGACCTGCGTTTACTGCTATCGAGTGGAGAGCCTGCTCCTGAACTGCTGACGGTGGTCCCACAGCGCTGCTGGGGCAGGGAGTTCCTGGGATGCTTTCAGGCCTGGAGGACGAGCTCAGGGGCTGGTGCCCCCATCACCGGCTGCCCTTTTTGAGAGGTGCTGCAGGAGTAGCCTGGAGTGCATTTTGCAGGTGGCACATTGCACTGGTGATAAAGGCAGTGAATCTTTGCGACATAGGAAACGTTTGCTAATTGAATGTGGCTCTTTGTCCGGGTGGCATTAAACTTTCGAGTGTTGTTGGAACGGTACCCTGATGAGTACAGAGCATTCCACTAAACTCCGGAAGTGTCCCTGATGATGGAAAGGCCTTAGGGAATCAGGAAGTGAGTCACTCACTGCAGGAAACCCAGTTATTTAAATGCTTGGTCCTGCTAATTGTGACGCTGGGGGCACTTGGCAATGGTCATACAACAGAAACCAAGGGTGGGTTGGAGCTCAACTGATCCTTCTGCGTGACACCAACCAGAAGGGCAGTCGGCAGAGTTCACTTCAAGAGGGTCTCCGCAAACTACAGCGACAACTCGACATTGGTGCTCCCTGTAAGAGCAGGCTGATATTCCTCAAATGGAGGCTGTAAAGGGTAGATGTATGTTCAGGGACCAGGTACGACTGACAGGGGAAGATTGCCAATCATGTCCATTTCTCTGGGTCTTTAGGTTTGGCCAAGAAAATGCAAAATGTTTCTGGTTTCTTTTATCCAACAACTTTCAATAAGCGTGCAGGGCAGAGGGTGGTCATGAACTCAGCAAGAGCTGAAGGTACAATATTGGACCCCGAGGTTGCTAGACATGAGAAGGCGATTGGTCTCACGCAGTGCTCTGAAGGATTTCATGTGCACCGTTTACATTCTGTAAGCCTGCTTTTTACCAGAAAAGCGTTACAGCACCAGACAAGTTCTGCTGACTGTGTTTGCTATGTGTGTGGATCACTCAATCCTTCTGTCCGAGGGGTTTTAACCTGTAATCCTCCCACACCCCCTCCTCATTTGTACATTTTGACCTTATAGAGGTGTATAAAATCATGAGGGGCATAGATAAGGTACATGCACACAGTCCCAGGATTAGGGAACCAAAACCTAGCGGGCATAGGTTTAAGGTGAGAGGGGAAAGGGACCTGAGGGGCAACTTCTTCATGCAGGGGGTGGCGGGTGTGTGGAACGAGCTGCCAGAGGAAGTGGTAGAGGTGGGTACAATTGCAACACTTAGAAGACAATTGGACAGGTGCGCAGTAGGAAAGCTTTAGAGGGATACGGGCTCAAATGCAGGCTGAAGGAACTGGCTTAGGTGGGCACTTTGGTCGGCACGGACGAGTTGGGCTGAAGGGCCTGTGCTGTATGACTCTATCTGACAATTGATGACAACCCAACTCTGAGGCGCACCAGCCAGCGTCCTGCAGGAAGGCTGAGATGAGGAGGGCACCGCTGGCCACCGATCGGCCCCAGGAACACCAGCAGCAACCTCATGCTCACCCACAGCATTCTCCCGCTCCCGCAGTGTCTGATCCACATACAGCTTGGTCTTCTTTGGCACGTTGAGCTTAATGCTCTGGGCCAAGGGGGGCCCTGGACTCGTGTCCTTGCCCTCGAAGATCGCCGTTCTCTTCAGGATCTTAATGATCAAACCTCCACCTGGGATAAGAACAGGAGGCATTGTTAACGACAGGGGCAACTGACCCGAGGGGGGGGGGGGCAGAATCAAAATAAAAAGGGCAAAGGGTTAATGTGAGAGGAAGGAATTTTACAGGGATCTGAGAGGGAAGTGGGGGATATCTGGAATGTGCTGCCAGAGGTGGTGAAATCACATACAATCAGTACATTTAGGAGGCATTTAGACAGACACTTGAATAGCGAGGCAGAGAAGGATACGGTCCGAATGGGGGAAAATGGGATTAGTGGAGATCAGCACAAAGGGTCAGTATGGAGGCGATGGGCTGAAGGTCCTGTTTCTGTGCTGGGTCGTGCTGTGAAGCTGCTAATTGTCAGTATCTGGCTGCCAGGTAAAAGCTCCCAAGTTCAATCCCTGATCAGTACCAATCAGTTGTTTTAACTGTGCCACGGGTCAGGGTACATAAATCCAAAGAGTGGGCGAATGTGACCATTAACCCGTCTGGGAGAGTGAGTGAGTGTGTGTGTGTGTGTGTGTGTGTGTGTGTGTGTGTGTGTGTGTGTGTGTGTGTGTGTGTGTGTGTGTGTGTGTGTGTGTGAGAGAGTGAGTGTGTGTGTGTGTGTGTGTGTGAGAGAGTGAGTGTGTGTGAAAGTGTGAGACCCCTCCTCCACTGTGTGTGTGTGTGTGTGAGACCCATCCCGTGTGTGTGTGTGTGTGTGTGTGTGTGTGTGTGTGAGAGAGAGAGAGAGAGAGACCCATCCCGCGTGTGTGTGTGTGAGAGAGAGAGCCGTCCCGTGTGGGTGTGTGTGTGATAGAGACCTGTCCCCTGTGTGTGTGTGTGTCTGTGTGTGTGTGTGTGAGAGAGAGAGAGAGAGAGACCCATCCCTCATGCGCGCGCGTGTGTGTGTGTGTATATATGCAGACGTGTGACTTTCTGCCCGGGAGCACCTCAAGTGTGTCTCTGCACAGGTCTGTGTCTGCATGAGCACACAAGTGCAGCTGCCCCAGTGTGAACATGTGTGCCAGGGCCAGTGACAAGTCTCGCCCGCTTCCCCCTCCGTTCTCTGAGGTAGGGGCCTGCTGGAAAACCCCAGTGAACGTTCAGTTCAGCGGGTCTCTGACAATTGAACAGCCCCCAAACGCTCTCCACCTGGGTTCGTGCAGGGTCTGCTGAACGAGCTACTGGGGCGGGCCGGTGCTGCTGGGGTGTGCTGGTGCTGCTGGGGCGGGCCGGTGCTGCTGGGGTGTGCTGGTGCTGCTGGGGCGGGCCAGTGCTGCTGGGGTGTGCTGGTGCTGCTGGAACCACACCCCCCCCCCCCCCCCGGCACCAGCCAGCACTTTGAGGTGGGGGGGGGGGGGGGGGCGAAACGCGCTCTCATTTATCTCGTCGGCTCTCTTAGGGCCTCCGGTGGCCGCTGCCTGCTACTGCAGCAGAGCGGCACTGCACGGGCAAGGGAACCACACCAACCTGTCAAATATTTGCATTACGTTGCAACTTTCTCCCTGTAATATAACGGCAATCCCCAGCAAATGTTTCCCTTTGTTGTTCATGCCCTGGGTGTGTCTGGGATGGGACAGTGCAGAGGGAGCTTCACTCTGTGTCTGACCCCGGGAGTGTGTGATGGGACGGTGCGGAGGGAGCTTCACCCTGTGTCTGACCCCGAGAGTGTGTGATGGGACAATGCAGAGGGAGTTTCACTCTGTGTCTGACCCCGGGAGTGTGTGATGGGACGGTGTGGAAGGAGCTTCACCCTGTGTCTGACCCCGGGAGTGTGTGATGGGACGGTGTGGAGGGAGCTTCACTCTGTGTCTGACCCCGGGAGTGTGTGATGGGACGGTGTGGAGGGAGTTTCACTCTGTGTCCCAGTGAAATCCATGACATTTAACATTATCCCTGGAGAGGAGATTAAATTCAAAAATTACTTGGAAAAGGTCATGTGAACAAAGGGAAGAGCGACTCCAGGATGAGGAAGAGAGCCCCACCTTTGGTGGTCATGATGAGAGTGCCATCTTCCCGCCCATACTTGCCGAAACACAGACTGGTCACCACATCCTGAGACAAAGACGGAGAGAAAAGGAGCAGTCGTTAGTCTTGGGCACAACGTAAGCAGCAGATTGAATCCCTTGAAAGTGAATTCCTGATTGGATGCCACATCGGCAGGGAAGTTGGAAAAGACTTGTGATTGCATGATTTTAGGTCAAATGGAACGTTGTTGGTTGTAAACTCCAGTGCGCGAATCACAGGAAGGTCCGACAAGCAGTGAGGAAGCAAATGGCATCTTGGCCCTTATTGCGAAGGGCTTGGAGGAGGTCCCTTTCCTAAAAACGGATATAGTGTCACTGGAGATAGTCCAAGAACACAGGGAAATCGGAGCAGTAGGCCACTCGGCCTCTCAAGTCTGTCCTACCGTTCAAGATGATCATGGTGGTCTGCCTAAGGCTTCCTCTCCTCTTCTGTGCCAGTTCTCCATCGCTCTCAATTCCTCGAGCTTTCAAATATTTATCCATCTCCACCTTAAACATATCCAACGACCATCCTCTGGGCAGAGAATTCCAGAGATTCCCCACCCTCTCAGAGAAGGGATTTCTATGCACCTCAGTTTTAATTGACCAGCCCCTTATTTTGTCACCATGTTCCCTTGTTCGTGACTCTCCCATGAGTGAAAACACCTCAACATCTACCCTGTCAAGCCCTCCTAGGATCTTATATGTCTGAATGTCAGCCCTCATTGTTCTAAATACAGACACAAACTCTCCAGCTTCTCTTTAAAGGAGAAACTCTCTCATCCCGGGAATTAACCTGGTGAACCTCCTCTGGACGGCCGCGAATGATTCTATGTCCTTTTTCAGGTCAGGGGACCAGAACCCTGCACAGGACTCCAGGTGTGGCCTCCCTGACACTCTGTACAATTGCAACAAAATCTCCCTGTTTGGAAACTCCAAGCCCTTCGTGACAAGGGCCAAGATGCCACCCGCATTCTTCACCGCTTGTTGGATCTGCCTGCCAGCTTTATCTGAAGCTTGCAGCAGAATTTACAACCTCATTCCATCTGAACTCTAGTCCCTGCTGTAACGTTGGGGGAGGGGGCGAGCAGTCAGCACAGGGCAGACTCCCACACACGGACGATGCTGGTGAAGGGACAGAAATATCGGCAGCAGCAGTACCTGCAGAAGGATGCCCCTTGCTCCTCTGAACCACGTGATGGCTGAGAGTGGGAGTGCAAGGCACTCCTCTGAAAGACGGCCCCTCCAACAGTGCAGGGTGGTAGAGGGGAGAGTGGTGAAGCAGCACGCAGTGACAACATGTGCGAGCGTGGCTCCCACCTCCGATGCCCTTGGCCCTCCTCATTCTACCTGCCTGCTGGCAGTCAGTTTGCACACAGACGTTGATGGCCATACCTCCACTCTCAGACTGCCCGTACCGGGACAAGCAGGAAGTTCTTCCAGCCGAGTGCCGGGAATCTTGGCCGACTCCGTCCCCCACCCCGGCAACCCATCTGAAATGGAGCCAGGTGGTTCCAACCTTGCGGCTGCGGGTATGTCGGAGCCATCAGCACAGCTGCCTCTTTCTACCTCAGTGCCGTCACACGGGGACAGCTGACTCGCTCACTGAGCCTTCGCTCAACAAATCCGCTGCTCTCCTGCCCGCCTCGTTCTCCTCCCTGCAGACTTGTGGCCATCCCAGACTCTGCTGCCTCATGTCCCGACTTGCACGTCTCATCAGTCCCCAGCGCGTGCCGACTCACAACATCTGCTGTGTTCATTTTAAACTTCCTCAGCTCCTACCACCTGCCCTTCTCTTTCCGATTTCCCCCAGCCCCACCTTCCCGCAGGGTCTCTGTCCTCCAATTCTGACTCCGTTTGTGAGGCGTCCTCCCAGTTTCCATTGCCCTACCACTGCCTGCTTTCATCTGCCTGAACTTCAAGCTCCAAAATTCCCTCCCGAAACCTCTCCACCATTAAGATGTTCCTTTTGATCACCTGCCCTATCACCACCTAATGTGGCTCAGTGTCAACTTTTTGCCCGATAACATTTCTGCAAAGATGCGTGGTTTTTTTTGCATATCCAAAGCTGTTGAAAGTACAGCTTGCAGACATACAACTCACTTAAGGAAGGTCCGAAGTGAGTTGTATACGTGCAAGCTGTACTTTAAACAGCTTTAACCTGCACTTCAAACTTCAGGAGGATGCAGGGGATATTGTGAAAAGGTACTCAAAGGCTCTACCATCTTAAGTAAAAACAGAATGCTTGAAATACTCAGCAGGTCAGGCAGCGAGAGAGAGAGAGGGAGGGAGGGAGGGAGGGGGGTAGGGGGGAAAGGGGTGGAGAGAGGGGGAAGGATAATGCTTCAGGCTGATGACCTCCCTCAGCAGAATTTGGGAGCATTCACAGTGATAAAGACAGTGTGGGGCACTCTAGAATAAGAGACAATACTTGGAAGTGCATGGAGAGGAGAGGTTTAGAGGGCTATGGGCCAATTGGGACTAGGTTGGTGGGCACCGTGGTCAGTATAGACTGGTTGGGCCGAAGGGCCTGTTTCCCTGCTGTCTGACTCTGTCTGTGACAGGACAGAGACATGCAGAGACGAGTGTGTACGAGTGGTGGGGGTACCGGACTGCCTGTTCCCTCTTCCTCTGTGACTTTAAATGTGAGTCATTTCTAACTTTTCCCATGAGAGGTTGACCTGAACCATTGGCTCCGTCTCTCTCTCTCCCCACTGAAGTATTTTCAGATTTCTCCCCCTCTTGCTTCTGTAGGAGTGCCTGCAAGGAAGAGGGCGAGGCTGACGTTTAGAGGGGGGGCAGGTGACAAGTGCAGGCTGTGACAGGATGCCCAGACTCCGAGGGCAAATGTAAACCGGGGCCCTCAGCAATAGGCACATCTGGCACATCTGTCCCAGCGCTTTCATATTAACGCAAGACTTTGCAGAAATCATTGAGCCTTCACTCCACTGCTCATGGTAAATGAGGGAGCCAAGGAGTGGGAACTGAGTGTGAGAGGATCGCACCTGAGTTTTGGTAACATTGATGAGGTTCTTGTCCCGGTACAGATGTATTTCTGAGTTGCCTAGGGCCACCAGAACTGCCTGGAGCCCTCTGGATTTGTGATCCATCAGACCCATCGTCATGATGGGAGCGGGCAGGTACACAGTCCAAAGCTTCTTGCCCTGCATGTGGAAAAAGATGGGAAGTAAAGTTGTTCACTAAACAAATACAGAAGATCATGAAAGAAAGAGGTTGCAGTGACACACATCCTTTGCAACCTCAACAATGTAGACGACGTAGCTTTTCAACTGCAGTGCAAAAGCGTAGCTGCTCTTCCAGACGGTTGAAGTATTGATCAGTTGAAATCCCACCAAAGGCGGCTGGGGAATTTAAGTTCAATTAATTAAATAAACAGGAATAAAAAGCCCTGTGGGATGTTGATAGGTTTTTATCTCATTCTTATACAGAGCAGTCAATAAGACGGACTAGTTTATAAGGGCAGAATTGGTTGAAACTATGTGCTCATAAATCCTGTCCTTTGATTAGAAGGATAACTTAAGATAAAATATCTTTATTAGCCACATGTATATCGATATTGCAGACATTGATGGGTGCACTGTTATGAAGATCTGTATGATCTTGAACTGCTGAACTAAAATGCAGTAGGTGTGCATCAGCGAGGGGGCATTAGCAGAATGGGAGGGTTTAAGCAAGTGGATTAACGATCCTGAGACTTGACTTAAAATCCCTATATTGCAACTAAGGAATCTAAATTCAGTTAATTAAATAAATCTGGAATTAAAAACCTGGTATCAGTAACTGCTCAACTGCTGTGATGAGGGGAGGGGAAACTTGCTACCCTTGTCCACGTGTGTGAGAGCTCTACACCCTCAGTAATGTGCTTGTTCTTAATTGCCAGGGCAATTGGGGATTTTTAAGATAAACTGAGTGGCTCTTTGTTACGCCTACTCCAAGGCCAATCTCTCCACCCTCGTCACCTCCTCCAGCTCCCGCAACACCTCTGTCCTCCAACTTCAGCATCTTGTCCGTCCCGTGATGTCCAGATGAAGGGTCCCGACCCGATGCGTCCACTGTCCATTTCCCTCCACAGATGCTGCCCGACCCACCGAGTTCCTCCAGCATCTAGTTTATTGAAGATTTCCACTTCTTTAGCCATTGATGGATGTTCCGAAGAGCTAAGTCTAACCAGTGCTCAGTGATAGCTCTGATATTTCTTTATGTCATAAGCTGCTCAGTCCATCAAGTGTATGATGGCTGTCAGGGCAGTACCCACTCCCTCACTAATCCCCTGGAACCTATTTCCTCACACATGCCCATTAGCAACCCCTGATTCTCCCATCAGCCACTTACATTAGGGGCAGTTAACTGGACAGCCAGTTTCTAATAGCATGTAATTAGCTCGCTGGTTTGCAGAGGGCAGGTAAGAGGCAACAACAGTTCTGCGGGTCTGGAGACACAGAGACCAAACGGCAAGTTTTCCTTCACTGGAGGGTTAATGATAATTCAGCAGTTTCTTGGTCACCATTCCCAATGCAGGTGACCCCCCCCCCCCCCCCCCACGGTGAGGTTGGGGAAGGGGGTCACTGAAGTTATAGGCATTCCAATAAAACGGGATTTTTCTGTAACGTGAAGCTGTGTCATCTGTGCATGTGTCAAGCAACATGAGTTGAAAAAATAAATTTTGTGTTGATATATTTACCTTTTTTTTTAACATAAATTCTTAAAGAGGTGTATAAAATCATGAAGGGTAGAGTTAGGGTCAGGTGAGTACAGTCTTTTTCCCAGGGTTGGGAACTCAAGAACTAGAGGGCATGGGTTTAAGGTGAGAGATTTAATAGGAACCTGAGGGGCAACTTTTTCACGCAGAGGGTGGTCAGGATATGGAACGAGCTGCCAGAGGAAATGGTTGAGGCAGGTACATTAACAACATTTAAAAGGCACTCGGACAGGTACATGGATCGGACAGGTTTGGAGGGATATGGGCCAAATGTGGGCCAATGCGACTAGTTTTATGGGAATACTGGTTGGCTTGGACCAGTTGGACCATAGGGCCTGTTTCCACATTGTACGACTCTATAAATTCCATGAGAGTGAATTTTATTCTGTTTATCAACTTTTTGGGTAATGATTTGTGAATTCCGTAAGGGTGTACTTCTGTAACCGGAAGTGCAGGGGTCACCTGTATTAGCTTTCTACTTCCAGAATTTATATAATTAACTGGATTTAAATTCCTCAGTAGGATTTGAACTCACGTCTCCCAAGCAGCAGACCAGGCATCGACATACTTGCCCAATAACTGTAGCTATCTGAGGGGAGACTGCAGAGATTTGGACTGTTTGCCTGGAATTCAGACAATTTCGAGGTGATCTAATCAAGGACATTTGAGATGGTTCAAGGACTCAAGATAGAAACGATTTCTGCTGGTGGGTGGGTGGGTGAGGAAAGTGTCCAGAACATGGGGCTGGAACCTTCACATCAAAACCAGGGTACATCAACTTCTCACAAGGGCCACTGTGTGAGCTATCACAGCTTGGACCCTACCTTCTGAGTGTACGAGTGCAGTGTCTCCTTCCCACAGCCAACGACGATGTTCTTATTAACTCGCACCAGCCCCACAGGTTGGCAGTTCAGCTCGATGCAGTGCCTGGGTCGCTTCAAATCCCTGTCGGGCCGTCGATAACTTGTGTTAATTGAGTTCCCTTTGAAAGCAGCGGGAGCGTGAAGTCACACAGAATCTGACACTGTCACACGTTAGAGGGGTGTCAGAGTACTTGGTAAAACGGGCGGGCTTGAGGGAGAGTCCTGCAGTGTGGGGGTTGGGGGGGTGGGAGTGGGGGGGGTGGACTCGGACCCAGGCAGCTGAAAGCGGAGAGAGTTGGGGGATGAGTAAGAGACCCGAATTGGAGGATGGTAGGGCTGGAGGAGAAATTATTCTCTAGTGACACGCGAGGTAGCCATTCTGCCCACTGAGTTCCATGCTGGCTCTCATTTCCCCGTGTCCCCTTTGTAATCCATTCTCTCTCCTGCACCCATCAATTCCCCTCCCTGATTCTTCTGCCACCCATTTACACTAGGTAGGTGAAGCCGCAGAGAGTGGTCAACACTGCCCAGTCCATCACGGGCTCACCACTTTCCTCCTTCTATCCAGTCCAGTTTCACGAAGCGTTGCACCAGGAGGTCTAACGAGGACGCCTGCCACCCTGGCCATTCCCTTTTCTCTCCTCTATCTTCGAGGAGCTGTGAAAGCCCGGACGACCACTGCTATCAGACTTTTTACAAAGTCAGAGTCATAGAGTAATACAGCAATGGACTCAGGCCCTTCAGCCAACTTGTCCACACCGACCGTGGTGCCCAACAAGCTGGTCCCAAATCCTTCTGAACCCCTCCCTATCCACGTACTTCTTCAAATATCTTTTAAATGTTGTCATTGTGCCCACCTCAACCACTTCCTCGGGCGGCTCTCGTTCCATGTACGCACTGCCCTCTGCGTGAAGTTCTCCCTCAGATCCCACTTAAACCTTTCACCTCTCACCTTAAACCTTTGCCCTCGAGTTTTTAGTTCCCCTACCCAGGGAAAAAGACTGCGTGCGTTCAGCCTTTTTCTACTCCTCAGCATTTCGTACACCTCGAAAGGTCACCCCTCAATCTCCTACGTTCCGCTCCAAGGAATAAAGTCCGTGCCTGCCCAATCTCGGCCTATAATTCAGGCCTGGCAGCAACCTCGTAAATCTTCTTTGCAGTCATGTGCAAAGTAGACTCTTGCCCACTGTACAAAGTAAATGAGAACAAAATCTTTTGCGGCTTGCCTTACGGAATAACTAATTGACAAACAAATCTACTCCTGATCGTAATGTTACTTCACAATATACTAAATCTTGTAACTTAAAAATTCCTGCCTGTGTAACTACTACTCCACAGAGTAACCCTTCTGAACCAGTCACCTCTTTCACATCCCTTTCCCGGCGGTGCTGCCACGTTCTTGAACCGGTAATTCTACCTCTTCTGTTATTGTCACTTTAGCATTTCTTATTGCGTTACCTCAGCGTGCACTGCTGTACTTTGTACCATTCCGTTGTTTTGCGCTCACTGTATTTCTTGTTGCATTTATTATTCTCTCCTCTCCCATCGGGCAGAAGATACAGGAGCCTGAGGGCACGTACCACCAGGCTTAAGGACAGCTTCTACCCCACTGTGATAAGACTATTGAACGGTTCCCTTATACGATGAGATGGACTCTGCCCTCACGATCTACCTTGTATTGGTATTGGTTTATTATTGTCACTTGTACCAAGGTACAGTGAAATACTTGTCTTGCATACCGATCGTACAGGTCAATTCATTACACAGTGCAGTTACATTGAGTTAGTACAGAGTGCATTGATGTAGTACAGGTAAAAACAATAACAGTACAGAGTAAAGTGTCACAGCTACAGAGAAAGTGCAGTGCAATAAGGTGCAAGGTCACAACAAGGTAGATTGTGAAGTCATAGTCCAGCTCATCCTATAAGGGAACCATTCAATAGTCTTATCACAGTGGGGTAGAAGCTGTTCTTAAGTCTGGTGGTACGTGCCCTCACGCTCTCGTATCTTCTACCTGATGGAAGAGGAGAGAGAATGACCTGGGTGGGTGGGGTCTTTGATTATGCCAGCTGCTTCACCAAGACAGAGTGAGGTAAAGACACTGGTGTCCGTGATGTGCTGGGCTGTGTCCATAACTCTGCAATTTCTTGCCATCCCGGGCAGAGCAGTTGCTGTACCAAGCTGTGATGCATCCAGATAGGATGCTTTCTATGGTGCATTGATAAAGGTTGGTGAGAGTCAAAGGGGACAAACCGAATTCCTTTAGCCTCCTGAGGAAGTAGAGGCGCTGGTGAGCTTTCTTGGCCGTGGCATCTCCGTGATTTGACCAGGACAGGCTGTTGGTGTTGTGACCTTGCACCTTATTGCACTGCACTTTCTCTGTAGCTGTGACACTTTACTCTGTACTGTTATTGTTTTTACCTGTACTACCTCAATGTAACTGCACTGTGTAATGAATTGACCTGTACGATCAGTATGCAAGACAAGTTTTTCACTATACCTCAGTACAAGTGACAATAATAAACCAATACTCTTGTGAGCTTCACGTGAGCAAGGAATTTCATTGCACTCTGGTGTACTTGGCAATAAACTAAACTAACTAACCTACCAATCTGCACTCTCTGGGACGTGGGAGGAAGCCGGAGCCCCCGGGGGAAACCCACGTGGCCACAGGGAGAACATGCAAATTCTATTCACCCATGGTCAGGATCTGGAGTTCTGAGATGGCAGCACTGCCTGCTGCGCAGGAGGTGGTTTGCAAAGGCAATGGGAGGATTTGAAAACAAGGATAATATCCCCCTAAACGAGGGTGCTGCCTGATGAGGAGCTGGTGGAGGGCAGCAAGCACAGAAGATGGGATACGAATGGGACAACATGCTCTGCAGACACAGCCTGTGGGAGCAGAGGTGGCAGGTGAAAATGATCGCAGATCGTAGGTTACCTTACCTGCGGTTTAAGAGAACCACAAACAGCCCCAAAATTCGAGTGAGAGTGTTCTCGCCTACCTGCGGATGACGTAGATATTTCCATTCCGACAGGCTACAATGATCCTGAACTCCACATCAAACTGGCCACTGACATCCAGGAACACTGGCACACTTGGGAGATTCACCTGGCAGAATTAAACAGGATTAATGGCGGGGAGAATTAACTCTTCAACTCCCTCCAGCTAAGTCCCAAAATTCCTTGATTATCAGTTCAATGCAAACCTTCGTCATCCGTGTCCTAACTTGCACGAGTCCTGTTCACCATCACCTCCCCACCCCCACAGTGCACACTGACCCACCACTGGCTCCCGCTCCATTTTAAAATACTCCTCTAAGACATTCTTCTCAAACTTGCTCATACTCAGCAAGGTTTCAGTCACCTACCTTTACACACGGATTATGAACGTTCTTCTTTAGCCGACTGTGAAGTGTTTTGGAATGTTTTAATACAGGATCGTAGAGTCATACAGAACAGAAATGGGCTCTTTGACCAACCACATTCAATGCCAACCATTCTGCTCAATTACACAAATCACATTTGCCCGCCTTAGGACAGTATCCTTCTATGCCTTGGCTATTTAAGTGTCCATCTAAATGCTTCTTAAATGTAGTGATCCCATCACCTCCTCTGGCAGATATCAACCACTCTCTGTGTAAACAAAAAACCTACACCTCAGATCTCCTTCCTCTCACCTTAAACCTGCACCCTTTCGGTTTTGATACCCCTACCATGAGAAAAAGATTCTAAGTATGCTTCTCATAACCTTATATACCTCTACCAGGTCACCTCTCAACTTTCTTTGCTCCAGGGAAAACAAGCCCAGCCTATCCAATCTGTCTTGATCACGGAAGTCCTCCAATCCAGGCAACATGCTGGTGAATCTCCTCTGCACCCTCTCCAGCGTACGTTGGACTGAAGGGAATAAGGGCTGTTGGGATTGGGCAGGAGAAGGAAGGTCAAAGATCAAATCCGTCAGGAGATTATCGAACGGCCAAGCAGGCTCATGAAAGTCAGAGGACTGCAGATGCTGGAAGTCTGAAATAAGAACAGAAAATGCTGAAGACACTCTGCGGGTCCAGCAGGACCTGTGAGCGGTTTAGGGCCCTATATCTAAGGAAGGATGTGCTGGCCCTGGAGAGGGTCCAGAGGAGGTTCACGAGAATGATCCCGGGAATGAAAGGCTGAACACATAAGGAGCGTTTGATGTTTCTGGGCCTGTACTCAATGTTCAGATGGATGAGGGGGGAATCTCATTGAAAACTACCGGATACTGAAAGGCCTGGATAGAGCGGACGTGGAGAGGATGTTTCCATCAGTGGGAGACTCCAGGATCTGAGGGCACAGCCTCAGAGAAAAGGGACGTCCCTTTGGAACTGAGATGAGGAGGAATTTCTTCAGCCAGAGGGTGGTGCTGGCCGAGTCACTGGATGTATTTAAGGCAGGGATTGATAGGTTTTTGATTGGTCAGGGGGTTAAGGTTTATGGGGTTGAAAAAAAATCAGCCATGATTGAATGGCTGAGCAGACTTGATGGACCGAATGGCCTGATCCTGCTCCTATATCTTGTGGTCTTGTAGCGAGAGAGAGCAAACCAGAGTTAATGGTTCATGTTGAACTCTGTTTCTCTTCCTAGAGAAAACTTCTGCTCCTTGTTGCTATGTTAAAGGCACCATATAAATGCAAGTTATTTCCAGAGATTTGTGCGGCTGAGGAATTTGGGTGCGTCAGGGACATCCACCCCTCAGTGCCCCATCCCTGGGAGCAGACGCACAAGACCACCACCGCTCCAAACCGGAAAAACCCTGCAGATGCAGGAAGCCCGAGATAAGAACAGAAATGCTCGGCAAGGAGATAAGATGAGTTCACTGTCACGCGCAACAGGGTGCAATGAAATTTCTCGCTCGCACGAAGCTCACAGAGTGAACAGTGTACACGGTAATAATCTTAGACATTTATTTATTAGTCACACGTACATCGAAACACACAGTGAAATGCGTCTTTTTGCATTAGAGGATATGTTGGGGGCAGCCCGCAAGTGTCGCCACGCTTCCGGCACCAACAGAGCATGCCCACAGTTCCTAACCCGTACGTCTTTGGAATGTGGGAGGAAACCGGAGCACCCGGGGGAAACCCACACAGACACAACAGTAGACATAGCAATGAGTGCAAAACAAAAGTGTGGTGCACACTGAGGTAGTGCAAAAAGAAATGGTATTGGTTTATTATTGTCACTTGTACCGAGGTACAGTGAAAAGCTTGTCTTGCATACTGATCGTACAGGTCAATTCATTACACAGTGCCGTTACATTGGGTTAGTACAGAGTGCATTGAGGTAGTACAGGTGAAAACAATAACAGTACAGAGTAAAGTGTCACAGCTACAGAGAAAGTGCAGTGCAATAAGGTGCAAGGTCACAACAAGGTAGATTGTGAGGGCAGAGTCCATCTCATCGTATAAGGGAACCGTTCAATAGTCTTATCACAGTGGGGTAGAAACTGTCCTTAAATGCTGAAGTGACAATAATGGAAGGGGTAGGATTAAGGGTTTGAGAACAAGGCAGCACCACTGGGAAGGAGATGTGAAAGAGGTGATTGGTTCAGAAGTCTGATAGCAGAAGCTGTTCTTAAGACTGGCCGTCCGGGCGTTCAAATTCCTGTATCTTCTCCCAGAAGGTAGAAGAGAGAAAGGCCAGGGTGGCAGCATCCCTGACAATCCCGTTAGATTGCCTGATGCAACGCACCGTGAAGATGGACTGGATGGAAGGAAGCGACGGACTGGGCAGCATCAATGGAGAGAGAATATTTCACCTTTCATCAGAACCATCACTCCCAGGTTCTCTTCCTGGTCTCACTCTATGCAGGCTTGGGAATATACTGGGTGCCTTCCTGGTTACTGAAACAGGTAGAGGTGGTCAGGGTGGGGCAGTACATCAGCATCCTGAAATCTGTGCTTCACCAAGTCAGGGTCCCGAAGGCGAGTGCCGCCCAGAGTCTCGGAAGCCTTGGGCAGCAGGGGGTGACAACAAACCCCGACTCCCACATGCGCAGTGTCCTTCAAACACAGTCCACTCTGGGGGCTGTGTCAGGCAGCCAGATATTTAATTCCATCTTTCAGCAACTTCTTCCTTACAGTCAGACGGGCGAGAGCTCTCAGAGCAGCTCAGGCGGACCGGTTGCCACTTGATCTGGCCAGAAATGGAGGCCGCTGCACGCTGTGGGGGGCAGATCTTCAGCTGGGGCTGAAAGCCGAGATTGGCATAAGTAACCCGATCCCGAGGGCCGGGTGATACTCTTGAATCCCAAGGTCACAACTCTCGGCTTCAACTTAAAAGCATCAGGAGCTGAGATCTTGGGGCATGAGACTTCAGCTTGGTCACAAAGCACCTTTAATGTAAACTCAGGGCCACGAGGAGGGGAAGGTCCCATTCCTGAGGGCTGAGCCCAAACTATAACCCAGTGCTGCAGAGCTGAGGGATTGGTGCACTCCAGAGGAAGGGAAAAGTTTTAATCATCCTCGGGGAAACATGAAGCACCTTGGACAGTCCCGAGAACAGGGAAGGTGTGACCCCTGGGTGCGCCAGCCACAACTGTGATCACAGCTGGGCTACTTACACTGGCTCGGTTAAAGCTCACGAGTTTGTATCCACGTGTACGGAGGGAGCGGTGCGCTGCTCGAGGGATCGTGATGAGGGTGTGGCGTACTGCGAGAGGGCACTAGTGAGGGAGCTCCGTGTGGTCAGAGGGGCACTCGTGAGGGAGCTCCGTGTGGTCAGAGGGGCACTCGTGAGGGAGATCCTCGTGGTCGGAGGGCACTAGTGAGGGAGGTCCTTGTGGTCGGAGGGCACTAGTGAGGGAGGTCCTCGTGGTCAGAGGGGCACGCGTGAGGGAGCTGCTCATGGCCACAGGGGCACACAGTGAAGGACTGCAACGCCACAGGAGTTGCTGTCTTCTGGCTGAGTTGTTAACCCACAGTACCTCCCCAGGTGAACTTAAGCACCAGAGAGCCACGATTGGCAAGGTGTGTCCACGGGAACCGGAGACATTCGACAGTGCTCCCAAGCGAAGAACAAGGACCCCAGAGCCTCGGAACACTCTGCTCCCCTTCACACAGGACCCCGACCTGGGAGTGCACCAGCCACTTCCTCGTCGTTAGTGGTTCAAAGGCTGTCAGTAGATGCAGGGTTGACCAGAGCAGTTAGGAGTGATGTATGCCTAGGTCTTGTCCAGATGTATTGGGGGACAGGGACTAACCCACGATGTGAGTCTGAAGCACGAGGGAGAGGGCTACTCCCCGACCCAGAGCTCGGGCTCAGAAGAAGAACAAGGCTGTCCAAGGCCTGGTTTTTTTATCCTTCAAAGGCAGTCGACCAGGGTCCAAATTTGTGGGAGCTTGCTGTGCACAAATTGGCCACTGACACTTCTAATGTACGCACATTACACAGAAAAAACTCTTCACTGGCTGTCAAATGGGTTTGGACATCCAGGGGTTGTGAAAGGTGCCACTCAAAAGCCAGCTGCTTGTTTCTAAAAGCATTCTAAAGTTCGTGCTATTTTAAGTCACCCGTTCTTAACAGAGGGTAAAGTGTTTACGGATAGCAAGTGTCACATACCAACTTATGTCACTGCTTCATGGCTTGTAGGTATATCACCAGATGTCCTATTGTGTTAAAAAGCAGGCAGTTACAGATGGTAGCTGTACCATGTGTATATAGATTCATGTTTAAAATCTGATATGAACACACACAGCCCATGTCAACTGTCAAATCATAAATTCTGATTTTACATTTAGAATGGAATCTGCCTATGTAAACAGATTATGCTATAATTACCTCTTCCCTCTACCCCCTCATTGCCATTGGTAGGAAGCCGAAACGACTGCAAGACGTGCTTGTATCACCAGCCTCCAATACAAATATGGATGGACTTAAAATCAGAATGGACAGCTTCAAAATGGGGGCTGTGTTCACCAGGTTAACGCCTGGGATGACAGAGCTGTCCTATCAAGAGAGGCCAGACGATTTGTGGAGTGATCTTATTTTACCAAATAATAACAGGTGACGTTATTTTTCCAGTGAGGTCACCTCGCAAGCCCTCCAGGATCTTTTTAAGAGGGAGTTCCAATGTCTCCACTAGTGGGAGAGTGAAGAACAAGGGGATGTAGTTCCAAGATAAAGGGGTGGTCATTTTAAACTAAGGTACGTAGAGATGACCTCTCTCAGGGACTAGTGAAGCTCCGGAGTTCTCAGCCCCTGAGGGTGGTGGAAGCCCGCATCATTAGAAAGATTTCAGGTGGAGATAAGTAAATATTTGAAAGATCAAGGAATTGAGGGTGATGGGGAGGGGGCACAGAGGAGGAGGCCAGCAGAGATCAGCCATGATCTTATTGAATTACGGGCAGCTTTGAGGGTCTGGTGGTCGACTCCCTGCTCCTATTTTCTTGTGTTCTTGTGCACCCCGACCCAATTATACACCAACTTCCCTGTCCTGATATTCCTTCCCCAAAATCCAGACTTCTGGAGGATATCTTTCCTTCAAAGGGCACCACAGGATTTTTGAGGGAAGAGTGCTGTCCTAGCAGCCAAAATCAATGTTTGAAATAATGGGGGGGTGATCTCACTACAGCGTAGAAGATTCTGAGCGTGCTTGATGAGGGAAATGCTGGGAATATCTAGAACGGCAGGGACTTGGCCTCAGGTTAAGGATGAGGATCAGCTATTCAGGACCTAGGGTAGAAAGTTCTGCACCAAGATCCTTACGACACTTGGGTATTATCCATCCTAGGGGGCTGTGGGTAACTGGAAGCCTGGGAGAGGCTGGGTTGAACATTAATTAATCTAAGGGTTATGGATCAAGTTGGAAAGAAGGGCTTGAAGATCAGTCATGATCGTACTGACTGATGGAGCAAGCTTAAGGGGCTGACTTCCACCTCGCCCTCCTATTTAATCTTATTTTCTCCCTCTGGACTGATCAACCAGTGTTTATAAATAATATTCCTGCATTGCATGTATTTCGGGTAACTAGCTGACGTCACACAGACGGTCATAAATGGTCGGGCTTGGAGCACAATCATATATTTAATGGCAGAAGAAAATCTGTGTTAAATGTTGGCTGCTCCTTTAAGACCACAATATGTGCTCCCTAATAAGGAAGCGGTCTAAATTTAAGTCAGCACGAGGCTATTAGTGGCTCATTACGACTTCCTAACTGCACCACTTTTAGCTGGTGTCTCCAGATACTCGACCCCTTCACCACAGCGGACACTTTGCCAAGATCACCTCTGTCATCCCCTGAGATGCTCAGTCTGATTACCGGTGGGGGGGGGTGGTGGGTGGTAGGGGAGCAGGCCCGACCTCCTCAGACTACCTTGGCCTGGATGGTGAATGCCTCAGGGTCCAGGATGCAGATCTCCATGTTCTCCGTGCCGATAACCAGGCAGCTCACGGCATCCTCGTCCACCATGTTCTTGTTCAGTGTGGCCATGCATGCGATCACAGTCTGCAAAACATGGGGAGGGAGAGTGAGGGGCGGACTGTGGGTCACCAGGGGAGCAGTCACATCTGGGGAGGGAGGCAGACACAGACAGGGGTATACAGGGGGTGGGGAGAGGGGGAGGGGAGGGGAGGGGAGGGAGGGAGAGTGGGAGAGGGAGAGAGAGAGAGAGAGAGACACACACACACACGGGGAGGGAGTAGGAGGGGGGAGGGCGGGAGTAGGAGACGGTGGGGGGGAGTGGGAGAGGGTGGGAGGGGGGAGGAGGGGAGGGGGAGGAGGGAGGAGGAAGAGGGGGAGGGGGGAGGAGGGAGAGAGAGTGAGCGAGAGACGGGGCAGGGGGTGAGGGGGAGAGATGGGGACGGGGCGGGGGGGAGAGACGGGGACGGGGCGGGGGGAAGGGGACAGGGGGCGGGGGGGAGAACGAGAGACGGACAGCAGTGGAGTCCTCACCCCGCTCCCCTTTTCCTCCCTGCTGACAGACTATATGTGGTAATCAACTTTAGGAACATGAAGGTAAATTCTCTCCTTTCTTACCCACCAGCACCGACCCTCCGTTCATCCCACTTTTATCGTGGCTTCAGAGAATGCCTGCAAGCTCTTTATTCCCAGGAGCAAGCTCACTCTCAAAGTCAAGCTTCATCCTGTTCTCGTCCAACACCTGCACTCGTCAACACAGGGTTAACAGAGCAGTGATCAGGAGTGGGGCCAGCCGCAGGCCTAGTGCACTGAGGACATCTACCGGGCCTCAGTGGGAGTAGCAGAGGACACACCGGTGCTGCAGTCATGGCACCGACTGTCAGGAGAACTGCTAGGTGTAGTCCCAGGTTAATTGGTCGGACTATCCCACAGCAGTTATCCGCTGTGACCTGCCCCAGCTCGTGCCCACTCAAGTGCGGCGGCGGTGTCTAACCTTGGATCAGCTCGGAGTCCCACCATCTCTGTGTATTTAGCAGCCACCACTGGTTCACCAATGCCTGTCCATCACTGCCCACCACAACCATCTGCACCCCAGAGCTGTCCTGGCCCCACCACCTCACCCCGTCTCCCAGTGATCTCCGCTTATCTCTGCCACCTCTCTGTCTCCTGCAGGCTCCATCTCTGTAGCCCTCCTCACCACCCCTCCCGCGTCGTGGCGCTCCCTTCTCGCCACGATGCTCCCTCCTCCACACCACTGATCCCATCATCTCCTTTAACCCCACTCGTCCATCTTCCTGCACCCCTTCCTCGCCGTCCTGCCTGTCCACACAACCACCAACCCCAGTTCCCACTGTCAACCCTCCTCTTCCTGGTCTCACCATCTCCCCCCTTCCACCATCTCCCCCCTCCTCACCCCCACCCCCCCACCATCTCCCCCCTCCTCCAAACCCCACCGTCTCCCCCCTCCTCCGGCCCCCCCACCATCTTCCCCCTCATCCCCCCCCACCGTCTCCCCCCACCTCCCCCCTCCTCCAGCCATACCATCTCCCCCCTCCTCCCCCCCACCATCTCCCCCGGCCACAGAACTTCCTCATGTCCCCCCATCCCTGCCTTCACTACCACCCATCATTATTCCAAACCCCTCACCGAATTTCTCCCTCTCTTCCCCCAGCGGGTCGGGGGCAACGGAGGGCAGCTACTGCACCCACTGTTGCTCGGGCCATACCTGCCGTTTGATGGGCTGCAGTTTGTGGAGATTGACAAAGGGCTCCATCTCGTGAGGCTCTAACATCAGGTACCTGAGTGAGGAGAGATCAGGGGAAGAGGTGAAGACCAGGGGCCTGCCATTCGCAATGAAAGCAGCCCATCCTACTGCAGCTTTCGTCACCTCCAGGCACCAGAAACCATCCACAGATGGCCAAGGTCATTCTTGAGCCAATTAGCTCACAAGTTCCCAAAGAGCTAAGTGATATTCATCCAGTCGTGCTGCTTGTGGAATAAACATTGGGCCCAGGACACGGGGACGTTTCCCCATCGCTCTTCCAACAGTGGCTACAGGATCTTCCGAATCCACTTCAGGAGGGACAACCTGAGAGACAATTCTCCAAGACGTTTGTGCTCCCTCCTCACTGCCCCTCCAGCAGCAGCTCCTCACCGCCTCCCCCCCCCCCCCCCCTGCTGCACAGCGCTCCCTCCTCACCGCCCCTCCGGCGGCACAGTGCTCCCTCCTCACCGCCCCTCCCGCGGTGCGGCACGGCACTCCCTCCTCACCGCCCCTCCCACAGCGCTCCCTCCTCACCGCCCCTCCCACAGTGCTCCCTCCTCACCGCCCCTCCCACAGCGCTCCCTCCTCACCGCCCCTCCAGTGGCGCAGTGCTCCCTCCTCACTGCCCCTCCCACAGTGCAGTGCTAGCTCCGCACTGCCATACCAACAGTGTGGCAGTCCCTCAGCCCTGCCCTGCTGACAGTTCACTGCTCCATCAGACTCCAGGGCAAGAAAGGATGCTTCACTGAACCATAAGTACAGTCTAGAGTAAGAAACTATCTGCCAGTGGCTCTTCAGTCCCCTAATGCATCATCTAGTGCTAGTCATCAGACACAGTGGGCGTCAACTCACCTCAGGGATCTCACAGACAGGGGAACATCTCCCTTGTCCCTGTGGAATAAGCAGAAGGAGGGAAATGACTACTCTGAGGACTGCAAAGTTTCCACATGTACAAAAACTTTGGATAAGAAACTGGCAGTCAAGGGAAGTTGTGGAATGAAAGTTGAGTGAGTGTTGGGTGCACACAATGAGTTATCAATGGCTGAACCTGGGAGACCAGTGATGACTTCCACTGGATAATGTCAGAACAGTTGTCCTGTGTGGGTTATTCAGGCTTGATGCAGCCATGATAACATCTGTACTGTGCATTTAACGTAACAGAAGGTGCTTCACAGGTGCGTTCACAACACAAACATGAGCCCGAGCCACATAAGGAGATAGGAGGTGACCAGAAGCTTGGCTGGAGAGGTGGGCTTTACAGAAGGGCGGAGAGGTTTAGGGAGGGAATTCCAGACAACTGAAAGCACGGCCACTGACGGTCGAGCAGTGGGAGTTGGGTGATGTGCGGGAGGTTGGAAATGGAGGAACACCGAAGTCTGGGAATGCGCATGGCAGGAGATATAATCGTGTGTGAATTCGGCCAGAGTCTCTGGTCAAAAGCCAAATCTACCTCCCTCCCCAAGAGCCACAGTGTGTCTAGGCTAACTGTGGCATACCACATTGAGGTCTGTCCCTGTTCCCTTGCATCATTGGTTCTTGAACCAACCTGCACAACCCTAATCACTACCTCAGTATAATAACACTGGCCACTTTGCCCACTTACCGCTACAATGAACTTTTGTCTTTTATGTTCTAATTGTGTTCTTTCTTGTAAGAATTGTGTATAATTTATGTTTACTTCATGTTTTTCTTGTGAATGCTGCGTATCTGATGCTATGTGTCTGTGATGCTGCGAAAAGTTTTTCACGGCACCGGTGCATTCATGTGCATCTGACAATACGCTCAACTTTGACCCTCTTAGCCTGCAGGCTTTGGCTGCTCTCTGAGGCGTCTCTGCCACTGGGCTGCCGGAGCCAGCTCACTGCCAGGACCCTGTCAATACCTCAGCCCAAGAGGGGCACTGCCACAACTCTGCCTTGACTGACCTCTGCTTTCACAGCCTCTTGCATTACATTGAAGGCCCCTGCCCCCTCCCCCTGCTCGATACCTCCTCAGGATGATGACCGTGCCAGACTGCTGGCGAGAACTGACTCACCGGAGGCTCTCCAGCATCTCTTTGAGTGTTAGGGGGTCGATTTTGTCCTAAACGTAAAGAACAAATTAGCTCAATAAACACTGCAACCACACCGACAATACTGCAGAAAGTTACAGGCAATCTAGACACAGATGCTACACCACAGGAGGCCATTCGACCCATCGAGTCTGTATGGCTTCTTTTATCTAATCAACCCCTACACCACTCTCGTGCATCCCAAATACTATCCGCTTCCTCAGAATCAGGTTCATTATCACTGACGGGAAATGTATTGTTTTGCAGCAGCAGTACAGTGCAAAGACATAAAATTACCATAAATTACAAAATAAATAAAGTGTGCAAAAAAAGGGAATAACAGGGTAGTGATAATAGGTTGATGGACCGTTCAGAAATCTGATGGCGGGGGGGGAAGGAGGAGTTCTTGAATCGCCAAGTGTGGGTCTTCAGGCTCCTGTACCTCCTCCCCGATGGTAGTAACGGGAAGAGGGCATGCCCCAGGTGGTGAGGGTTCTCAGTGATGGATGCTGCCTTCTTGAGGCACCGCCTCTTGAAGATGTCTGTTCTGTTCCTCAGAGCACAGTCCCTCTGACAGTGCAGCACTCCCTTCGCACCGCAGGGCATCCTAAAGCAGGGTTATGGGTTTCAGTGAGCCATCTCTTGGAGGATAAAGAGGTGTCACTGAGCCACAACTGTGCGGCCAGCGGCATCCTGAGGACCCCAAGAAAGATCATATTCTTCCTTTCTCTAGTTATTGAAAGGATGGCAGATTATCCTAACTGTGTCCAGTTGAGCCATTAACCCACCCACTGCCTCACACAGTCACTGAAGAACATAATATTAAAGCTCTGCCTTATATTGACTGGGCGGAGGTGGGGGTGTGGTGGGGTGGGTGGGGAAATGAGGAAAACTTTCCTGCCACAGAAAAACACCCCCTTCACACTTCATAGAATCATAGAACAGTGTAGCACAATAAAGGCCCTTCGGCCCACAATGTGCCGACCTTTAAGCCTCGCCTGAGACTATCTAACCCCTTCCTCCCACATATCCCTCTATTTTAAATTCCTCCAATATGCTTATCTAGTAATCTCTTGAATTTGACCAATGTACCTGCCTCCACCACCACCCCAGGCAGTGCAGTCCATGCCCCAACCACTCTCTGGGTAAAAATACTTCCTCTGATATCTCCCTTGAACCTCCCAACCGTTACTTTAAAGCCATGCCCTCTTGTACTGAGCATTGGTGCCCTACTAAACAGTCCTTGGATGTGCAGGAGAGCCCGAGCTGCAGAGCTGAGAGGTAGGATGAGGATGGGCTACACTTTCATGATAGCAAAGACATGATGAGCCAAATAGACTCATTCAGTTTCATACTTTTTCTATGACAGTATCCAGATCAGTCCCAGAGAGGGATATTTCCAGATCCTGCACTTTGAGCAAGAAAATTTACCTGCCAAATTTTGTTGTTGTACACACACAGGTGCCAGGCATTGCCAGGGGAAGTGGTGGAAGCAGATACAACAGCAATGTTGAAGAAGCATTCAGACAGGCAGGGAACAGAGGGATAGGAACCTTGTGTAGGCAGACGGGATTAGTTTAGATTGGCTTTGTGCTTGGCACAGACACGGTGGGCCGAAGGGCCTGTTCCTGTGCTGGACTTTCTATGTTCTACGACGTCAGTTCCTTAGAGAGGGTGTGGAGGAGGTTCGGCAGAATGTCCCGGGGATGACAGACTTCGGTTGACATATAGAGGAACTGAATCTGCTGTCCTTGGTTAAGGGGAGGTTTAATCACGGGCAGGAGGGTTGGAGACCAGAGGGGAACATGGAGTGAAGGTGATTGGGAAAAGAACCAGCAGGGAGAGGAGGGGAATATTGTTCCGCTACAAGCTGCAATCGGGAACGTGCTGCGTGAAAGAGAATGGAACTTCCAAGGGGTGATTGGAGGAAAACAGGAAGAAGCACAATGTGCCAGGTCGTGGGAAGAGAGGAGAGGGAGTGAGGGGATCGGCAAATTCCTTCGACGGAGATGGGGCTGGACTAACAGGTCGAACAATCTCTTCTGTGCATTGATGTTCTGCACGCCATTGCCAACAAACTATGGACCAGATTTAAGCTTTACTGAAGGTTTCCTTACCTCCTTGACCTGGTTCCACACGTCCTGTTCCACTGAGTTGACCTCCAGAGGGGGGAGGGTAAACTTGAAGTAGGGCCGGAGATTCTTGTAGATGTAGATGTAGGGTCCCGAGGCAACTGCTACAGCAGGAGTCCTGGGCTCATTGGTGTCCATGAGGAAGGCGAGGACTCCAGTTGGCAGGTCTATCAGTGTGTGCTCTGAGACCATGCTGGTTCCTTTGTACACCTTCAGCTTCATGTTGTACAGACCCGTGCCCAGGTCTCCAACAACCAGCTAAGTTAATAACAGACTGTGGTTAATACAAGGCAGTGGATGAAATAGGTGGAGGCCATTCAGCCCCTCACGTCTGTTACACAGGAGCATAGAAACAGGCCCTTCGGCCCAATTGGTCCCTGCTGAACAAGATGCTCCATCCAAGCTAGTCCCATTTGTGAGTGTTTGGCCCATATCCTTCTCAACCTTTCCAATCCACGTCCCTGTCCAACTGTCTTTTAAAGAATGAACATTCAGCCTTTGAACAAATTGCCCAGGAAGAGGGGGCCACCCACCAGGGCAGTCTCTGCACAGAAGAGGCCACTTAAACACTCCCACCGCTTTCCAACGTTCGGTTCGATCTCGTTTAACTCTGCCAGAACTCCAGGAAAATCACACAACTCAGCAAAACACCACAGGCCTCAGTTTTGACATTCCCGATCAACGCCCCACCAGCAGCTTTTATTTGGCGGTGGGGGGGCGGAATTATAAACCTACTCCCCTTTGTAGGAAGAAATTCTTCCTGATGTCACCCTGCCTTGAATTTTCAGGTATTTCCCTATGTCGTTACACCTCCCCACCTCACCCCTCTCCCCCCAAATTCCCCAACCTCATCCCCATTCCCCCCTTCCGCATCCCCCCCCTCCAACCTCCTCGCTCCTGCCTCCCCCTCTCCCCCCACCAGAGGAAACAGTTCCCACTGAATCCTTTGATCATCTCTAGGTCACTGACTTAAACTTCCATACTCGGGATGTCACAAGTGTTTCCTCAGATTTTAACTCTTTCAATTCCTGATTCCAGTTCCTCCGTAGTTTTTTTTGATGAATGGTTGGTTGCAAGACCGTACTGCTTTCAAATAAACCTGGCGGATGGCCAACCCAGCCATGCATTGTAGGGTGCCACATAAAGTGACACTATTTCCATTTCCTTTGTATCTAACCTTTACTGTCCCTGATCTGGGGTTGTGTGACGGGACAGTGTGCAGGGAGACCAAGAGACTGGAATCTGGAGCAACAAACAATCTGCTGGAGAAACTCAGTGGGTCAAGCAGCATCTGTGGGAGGAAATCCCCTTGACAGATACCAGAGAAAAACACGAATAATGCTGGAGGAACTCAGCAGGCCAGGCGGCATCCGTGGAGAAAAGCAGGCGGTCAACGTTTCGGGTCAGGACCTTTCCTCAGGACTGAGGATGGGAAGAGGGGAAGCCCAATATGTAGGAGGGAAAAGCAGAGCAGTGACGGGTGAACAAAAGAGGGGCGGCAGGGTGGTGATAGGTAGATGCAGGTAAGAGATGGTGATGGGCAGGTGCGGGGGAGGAGGGGAGAGCAGATCCACCGAGGGAGGGGTCAAAGGTAAGAAGAGATAAAAAGAGGCTGGGAAAGAAGAGAAGAAGCCTGGTTGGTGGGGGGGGGGGGTGGTTTGTGGGGGGGGGGGGGGGGGGGGGGGGGGGCGATTACTGAAAGTGGGAGAATTCAGTGTTCCTGCCGTTAGGCTGCAAGGTTCCAAGACGGAAAATGAGGTGCTGTTCCTCCAGCTTGCGCAGTGGAGGAGGCCAAGGACTGACCGATACGATCCTGATGCAGGGTTTCGACCCGAAACGTCGACAGTTCCTTTCCTCCCACAGATGCTGCTCGACCCACCAAGTTCCTCCAGCAGATCGCTTGTTGTTCCGGTGTAGAGGGAGCTTTACTCTGTACCTAACCCATGGTGTCCCTCATCCTACGCCCACACTACAAACTTCAAAATTCCCAACAGAGGCATCCCTCACCAGCATGAAAGCACCAGCTATTCATAGAGATGAACAAGCACACAAGTGCATCCTCAAATATATTCAAGCACTGGAAGACTGTGCGAGGTTTGAGAGGCGAGGTGAGATAACGTTACATTGTACTTCCTCCTACAGAGCAAGTGGGATCTCTCCTGTAAAAAAAAGTTGCAGAGGTGTCTAGCTTGCTGTTGGCTGAATTTATTAAGGGTTACAGGGCAAATGGGGCTGGATGGGCCCAAGATGTAGATTATCCGAGATTAAGATGAATGGTACAACAGTGACAATGGACGGAAAGGCCTCCTCTGTTCCTCATACGACTACTCTCTGCAAGAACTGATATGTTAGTCTGAATGTCAATTTGTCTCTGACACTCGGTGAACAAGTCCTGCAGGTGTAGTCTAGAAAAGTCAAAGTCGAGTTTATTGTCACATGCACAAGTCCATGTGTGCACAGGTGCAATGAAAAACTTACTTGCAGCAGCATCACAGGCACAGAGCAGTAGAGACAGAACATTCACAAGCAAAACATATTATACAAAATATACAAAATAGAACACAATTAGAACAAAAAAAAGTCCATTGCAGTGCAAAGTGGTCCCAGTGTTGCTCTACTGAGGTAGTGATTAGGGTTGTGCAGGTTGGTTCAAGAACCGAATGGTTGAAGGGAAGTAGCTGTTCCTGAACCTGGTGGTGTGGGACTTCAGGCTTCTGCACCTCCTGCCCAATGGGAGCTGCGAGAAGATGGCATGGGACGGATGGTGTGGATCTTTGATTACAGATGTTGCCTTCTTGAGGCAACACCTCATATAGACACTACCGATGGTGGGGAGGGATGTGCCCATCATGTATTGGGCTCAGTCCACTACTCTCTGCAGCTTCCTGTGCATTCAAATTGCTGTACCAGACCATGGTGCAACCAGTCAGGATACTTTCAACAGTACATCTGTAGAGGTTTGTTAGAGTGTTCAGTGACATGCTGAACCTCCTTAACCTTCTAAAAAAAGTAGAGATGCTGGGGCATCTTGTGCATCGAAGTCAGCGTGGCTGGTATCCATCAAAGGGAGTGGGACTAACTGCATTGCCTTCTCAGCAAGCTGCCATGTTACCACACCGATGAATGAGAAACAAAGCTCCCTTTACCTTATTCTCACCGTCTCCTTGCAGATCTGCCAGAGCTGTAAAGGGAAGAGGTGACCTGTTACTGATTGCTTTGGGTTTCCAGCTCACTCTGTTCAAGTCTTGTTTGAGAAAAGCTGATAACCAAACATAAAGTTCAATGTTAGGATGAGAAAAGTCCAGAGTGATGTCCTGTTTTCCATTCTTGCTGCCAATACTTTCTTTGTACTGCACCTGCTAATCTAGTGACAGAGTATAGTTTTTAGAACATAGAATAGAACATAGAACAATTGCAGCATAATTCAGGCCTTTTGGCCCACAAAGCTGGGCCGAGCATGTCCTTACCCTAGAAATTACTAGGCTTACCCATAGCCCTCTATTTTACTCAGCTCCGTATACCTATCTAACAGTATCTTGAAAGACCCTATCGTATCAGCCTCCACCACCATCTCCGGCAGCCCATTCCACACATTCCAAACCTAT
Organism: Pristis pectinata; assembly: GCF_009764475.1. Classification (NCBI taxonomy): domain Eukaryota; kingdom Metazoa; phylum Chordata; class Chondrichthyes; order Rhinopristiformes; family Pristidae; genus Pristis; species Pristis pectinata. Next base: position 3,890,576 of record NC_067441.1, read on the forward strand.
GTCCTCTTGTGGCCACCAATTCAGCCCTGGGGAAAAGCCTCTGACTATCTACCCAATCAATACCTCTCATCATCTTATACACCTCTATCAGGTCCCCCCTCATCCTCCGTCTCTCCAAGAAGAAAAGGCCGAGTTCCCTCAACCTGCTTTCATAAGGCATGCTCCACATCCCAGGCAGCATCCTTGTAAATCTCCTCTGCACCCTCTCTATGGCTTCCACATCTTTCCTGTAGTGAGGTGACCAGAACTGAGCACAGTAATTTTCTATGTGTTTACAAGAGGGAGAAGACACTTTGGCAAGATTGCCGTCTAGTGACAAGGTGTGCAACAGTATCATGACTGTTTACATAGCAAATTACAAAGGGAAACACTGACAGATTGTGGCCAGTTGAGCATCTCCAGATCTCCATCAATCTTTCATGCTTTCAGTTGTCAAGGCAACAAGCTCTATAACTCCCTCCCTCCCACCTCTTCCATTAAGACACTGCCGAAAGCTGACTTCTTTGACTGAGCTTTGGTCATCTGTCCTAATTTCTTACTGTCAGCTTTAATATGATAACCATTCCTCACTGAGGCAACACACAAGATGCTGGAGGAACTCAGTAGCGTCAGGAGCATCTATGGAGGGAAATGGACTGTCGACATTTCGGGTAGAGACCCTTCATCTGGACAGTTCTTCACAGAGGCAGGGAGGAGCTGGGCAATGGGAGGGATTGGAACACAGGTACGATGGGACTGGTGGGGGGTGAGGACAAAGAGCCAAAAATGTGCTGCGCAACAGCATTAACAAACTGTTTAACCTACCCACACAGGAGGAGAAGGTGAAGAGATTCGCCACAGGATCATAATGAGCATCCAACCATTTTGCATGGGCTTCGCTACAGGGAATAACACAAAACGATTGTCAATCACCCAGTACTGTTGATGGAAGCCATGTTCAACACCAACACATGGGTTTGGAAGTTGCAGGGAGAAGGAGCAACAAGTAAATCCTCCCTCTGCCTCACGGAAGGATCCCCTGGATGTCAGTGCCAGAAGATATCGAGCCAGTCACAGGAACAACAGGCAGGAAATAGGGCCTTGCTTTACTCCCATTTTTAATGAGGCTCAGGATATCCTGAAGCATCCACAGCGGGTGCTGACAGGGTGCGGCCAGTGTGTGTTCAGACAGATCCCAGCAGATAAATGAAGCTGCCCACGTGAGGCTGCTCGGTCCAAAGATGTTCTCTCACCCTCCACAATCCCTCTCACTGACCAGCCACACCTGAACCCCCCTCCACCACTGAAACCACCCCAAACCCAGGCCCCTCCCCACCGAACCCACTCCCTCACCCTGACCCCCTCCCCACCGAACCCACTCCCTCACCCTGACCCCCTCCCCACTGAACCCACTCCCTCACCCTGACCCCCTCCCCACCGAACCCACTCCCTCACCCAGACCCCCTCCCACTGAACCCACTCCCTCACCCTGACCCCCTCCCCACCGAACCCACTCCCTCACCCTGACCCCCTCCCCACCGAACCCACTCCCCCACCCTGACCCCCTCCCCACTGAACCCACTCCCTCACCCTGACCCCCTCCCCACCGAACCCACTCCCCCACCCTGACCCCCTCCCCACTGAACCCACTCCCTCACCCTGACCCCCTCCCCACCGAACCCACTCCCTCACCCTGACCCCCTCCCCACCGGACCCTCCCTCACTTTGACCATCCCCCCTCCCCCTCACTTCTCTCCGCCCTCGGCCATGATCCGCGCCTCCGCGCTCTGTGTAGGCCTCGTCTCCACGGCAACCGACTTCCGGTCCCTCTCCGACACCCGTCCCCCCGCGCCCCCGGACAGAGGTTCCGTCCATGGACCGCCCTGGATTCACGGTTCGGTGGGGGGGAGTGAGGGAGAAGAGGGAGGAGGAGGGGGTGACGGGGTGAGGGAGGAGGAGGAGGAGGAGTTGAGCGGTGGGGGGAGGAGGAGGAGGAGGAGGGGGTGGGGCGAGGAGGAGGGGGGGTGAGCGGGGTGGTGAGGACGAGGGGGGGTGAGGACGAGGGGGGTGAGGGGGGGTGGTGAGGACGAGGGGGGTGAGGGGGGGTGGTGAGGACGAGGGGGGGTGAGGGGGTGGTGAGGACGAGGGGGGGTGAGGAGGAGGAGGGGAGTGGGGTGAGGGGGAGGAAGAGGAGGAGGGGATGAGGGGGGTGAGGGGGAGGAGGAGGGGGTGTGTGGGGGAAGGGGGTGAGGGGGAGGAGGGGGTGAGGAGGAGGGGGTGTGGGGGAGGCGGGGGGGGTGAGGGGAGAGGAGGAGGGGGTGTGGGGAGGCGGGTGGGGGTGAGGGGAGAGGGGGGGGTGTGGGGAGGCGGGTGGGGGTGAGGGGAGAGGAGGGGGGGTGTGGGGAGGCGGGTGGGGGTGAGGGGAGAGGAGGAGGGGGTGTGGGGAGGCGGGTGGGGGTGAGGGGAGAGGAGGAGGGGGTGTGGGGAGGCGGGTGGGGGTGAGGGGAGAGGGGGGGGTGTGGGGAGGCGGGTGGGGGTGAGGGGAGAGGAGGGGGGTGTGGGGAGGCGGGTGGGGGTGAGGGGAGAGGAGGAGGGGGTGTGGGGAGGCGGGTGGGGGTGAGGGGAGAGGGGGGGTGTGGGGAGGCGGGTGGGGGTGAGGGGAGAGGAGGGGGGTGTGGGGAGGCGGGTGGGGGTGAAGGGAGAGGAGGAGGGGGTGTGGGGAGGCGGGTGGGGGTGAGGGGAGAGGAGGGGGTGTGGGGAGGCGGGTGGGGGTGAGGGGAGAGGAGGAGGAGGGGGTGTGGGGGGGAGGGGGTGTTGGGGAAGAGGAGGGGAGCAGAGTGGGAGGGAGGAATTTGGGGAGTGAGGGGGGAGTGAGGAGTCTGGGGAGGGGAGTGAGGGAGGGGGAGGGGGAGGGCAGTGGGGGAGAGAGTAAAGGATAGAGGAGGGAGGGAGTGAGGTGGGGAGGGTTAACTTTCCCCCGGTGTGTGGGTGAGGGGCAGAATCTGGGGGGGGGGGGAGAGACGATGGGAATGTGCGGAGAATAAAATGGGATCAGTGTTAGTGGGTGCTTGGCAGTACAGGCTCGATGGGCTGAAGGGCCTGTTTGTGTGCTGGCTGTAAAGATGCCCTGAGACACCACCATCTACCTAGTGCCCCTCCTTCTGCCGAAGACGTCCGTGAATCTCAGCCGGGTCTTCCCGGGGTCTTTGAAACAGCAGAGAAAGGAATTTGCTCTCCTTTTGCTTTCGTGATTCCCGCTCACAAGATATAAACCCCAGACTGTACCATTTAGCAGCTAGTAATAATTATGATCAATTCCAGTCCCTGCCACAGGTCAGCTCACAGACCATCGACACCGTGCTGAAATACACAAGAGACTCAGCACAAAAAAAAACTGGCAGATTCATCCTGATGATAACAAAATGTTCTCATCCTTTGATGACAAAAGGCGTCAAATGAAATGCTGTCTAATAATTAACTACAAGCCGTGACTCTGTGGCTGCATCTCTTGCCTCTGATGCAGATAAAACTTCCCACTCCACTGACGGGACAGATCCTTGATGCTCACTTGTGACGCTCCCTTGTTATCTTTTCATTTCTTTCCAATTATCACCTCACTGAACCGTGGGGCATGACACTGGGACTTTGCAGAATGTTGTCCTCTCTCTCTCTCTCTCACACAAGCACACGCACACACAGCATAAAACAAACTGCTGGAGGAAATCAGCAGCATCTGTGGAGGCAGAGGGTGGACGATGTCTCAAAGTCACAGTTGAGTTTATTGTCAGATGCACAAGTCCATGTGTGCACAGGTGCAATGAAAAACTTACCTGCAGCAGCATCACAGGCACAGAGCATCAGATAAGCAGGATTCACAAGAAAAATATAAATGATGCACAATTTTTACAAGAAAGAACACAATTAGAAACGTGCAGTGTTCCCCCACCACTGCCCCTCCAACCGTGCAGTGTCCCCCCACCACTGCCCCTCCAACCGTGCAGTGTCCCCCACCATTGCACCTCCAGCAGTGCAGTGTCCCCCCACCGCTGCCCCTCCAGCAGTGCAGTGTCCCCCCACCATTGCCCCTCCAGCAGTGCAGTGTCCCCCCACCATTGCCCCTCCAGCAGTGCAGTGTCGCCCCACCGTTGCCCCTCCAGCAGTGCAGTGTCGCCCCACCGTTGCCCCTCCAGCAGTGGTGTCCCCCACCGCTGCCCCTCCAGCAGTGCAGTGTCCCCCACCGCTGCCCCTCCAGCAGTGCAGTGTCCCCCCACCGCTGCCCCTCCAGCAGTGCAGTGTCGCCCCACCGCTGCCCCTCCTGCAGTGCAGTGTCGCCCCACCGCTGCCCCTCCTGCAGTGCAGTGTCGCCCCACCGCTGCCCCTCCAGCAGTGCAGTGTCTCCCCACCGCTGCCCCTCCAGCAGTGCAGTCCCCCACCGCTGCCCCTCCTGCAGTGCAGTGTCCCCCCACCGCTGCCCCTCCTGCAGTGCAGTGTCCCCCACCGCTGCCCCTCCTGCAGTGCAGTGTGCCCCCACCGCTGCCCCTCCTGCAGTGCAGTGTCCCCCACCGCTGCCCCTCCTGCAGTGCAGTGTGCCCCCACCGCTGCCCCTCCTGCAGTGCAGTGTCCCCCCACCGCTGCCCCTCCTGCAGTGCAGTGTGCCCCCACCGCTGCCCCTCCAGCAGTGCAGTGTGCCCCCACCGCTGCCCCTCCTGCAGTGCAGTGTCCCCCACCGCTGCCCCTCCTGCAGTGCAGTGTGCCCCCACCGCTGCCCCTCCTGCAGTGCAGTGTCCCCCCACCGCTGCCCCTCCTGCAGTGCAGTGTCCCCCCACCGCTGCCCCCTCCTGCAGTGCAGTGTCCCCCACCGCTGCCCCTCCTGCAGTGCAGTGTCCCCCCACCGCTGCCCCTCCTGCAGTGCAGTGTCCCCCACCGCTGCCCCTCCTGCAGTGCAGTGTCCCCCACCGCTGCCCCTCCTGCTGTGCAGTGTGCCCCCACCGCTGCCCCTCCTGCAGTGCAGTGTCCCCCACCGCTGCCCCTCCTGCAGTGCAGTGTCCCCCACCGCTGCCCCTCCAGCAGTGCAGTGTCCCCCCACCGCTGCCCCTCCAGCAGTGCAGTGTCCCCCCACCGCTGCCCCTCCAGCAGTGCAGTGTCCCCCACCGCTGCCCCTCCAGCAGTGCAGTGTCCCCCACCGCTGCCCCTCCAGCAGTGCAGTGTCCCCCCACCGCTGCCCCTCCAGCAGTGCAGTGTCCCCCCACCGCTGCCCCTCCAGCAGGTGCAGTGTCCCCCACCGCTGCCCCTCCAGCAGTGCAGTGCCCCCCACCGCTGCCCCTCCAGCAGTGCAGTGTCCCCCCACCGCTGCCCCTCCAGCAGTGCAGTGTCCCCCACCGCTGCCCCTCCAGCAGTGCAGTGTCCCCCCACCGCTGCCCCTCCAGCAGTGCAGTGTCCCCCACCGCTGCCCCTCCTGCTGTGCAGCGTCCCCCACCGCTGCCCCTCCAGCAGTGCAGTGTCCCCCACCGCTGCCCCTCCAGCAGTGCAGTGTCCCCCACCGCTGCCCCTCCAGCAGTGCAGTGTCCCCCCCCGCTGCCCCTCCCGCAGTGCAGTGTCCCCCCACCGCTGCCCCTCCAGCAGTGCAGTGTCCCCCACCGCTGCCCCTCCAGCAGTGCAGTGTCCCCCACCGCTGCCCCTCCAGCAGTGCAGTGTCCCCCACCGCTGCCCCTCCAGCAGTGCAGTGTCCCCCACCGCTGCCCCTCCAGCAGTGCAGTGTCCCCCACCGCTGCCCCTCCAGCAGTGCAGTGTCCCCCACCGCTGCCCCTCCAGCAGTGCAGTGTCGCCCACCGCTGCCCCTCCAGCAGTGCAGTGTCCCCCACCGCTGCCCCTCCAGCAGTGCAGTGTCCCCCCACCGCTGCCCCTCCAGCAGTGCAGTGTCCCCCACCGCTGCCCCTCCAGCAGTGCAGTGTCCCCCACCGCTGCCCCTCCAGCAGTGCAGTGTCCCCCACCGCTGCCCCTCCAGCAGTGCAGTGTCCCCCACCACCTCCTGCCTCAGAGGGCCATTCACTGAGTGTGCACATGGTTCAGCACTGCCCCGACACTCCACTCCCAGGCTGCTGCAGAGAGCTAGCACGGGGGTCGACGGGCCGAGCCCCCCCCCCCCCCCCCCCCCCCCCCCCGCTGCGCCAGAGCCGCCTCGCCGTGACGTCGCGTCTCATTAAGGATGCGCAACGTCACCATGCGTGTGGCGGAGCGACCAATGGGAGGGCGGAGCGGGGCGTTTCCAGGGCCCAGACCTGGCTGTCAATCAAAGGGTCTGTCCGGGGAAGGGAGCCGTTCTTGCTGGAGAGATTGCAAGCGGCGGGGAGAAGCAATGTTTCACCGCGGAGATTGCAGGGCTGCCGGCGGCAGTGGCACTGAAATCAGAGGCACTTGGAAGCCGGTCAAATAACCAACCTGGGAGCAGCAACGCTTGGACAGCCTTTAGCAACAGCACAGGGTACAGCTCTTTATTCTGCATGTATAAAAAAATTGTCTCCCATTAAACAGTAACTCACTGCAGCATGTTTTTTTAAAAAAATAAGTGGAATAAATGCTAGTTTGTTTTGCACTTTTTATATAATTTGCATTATCCTTAAAAATACGGGGCTGGCAGGAACGTCACTCTTTTTGCACGGTATGTATTTACACATTAATTTTCGCTGTCAGTGCGGGGTGTAAATAGAATGGGGGCGACGCATCCCATCAAGAGACAGGCTGATTATTTTTCGTGCATACATCAGATCGAGGACTGTATCTGATTCATCTCCCTCCCCCCGTTCGCCCGAGGGCCAAGGGTACGAGATGAGGCTGTTTCCACGGGATATCAGTCGTAAATACTCCCTTTTAGTAATTACGCAATGACTGGTTGGCTCCACGCAGCGCAGTACCTGTGTTAGCGGTTCCGGCCTCTTCAGTGCACCCACTGCCGACTCCTTCTGGGGTCGAATGTTTGCATGAATCCTCCCCCCTGTGCAATAAGTGCCCTTCTGGTAAACCCCCCTCCTTGCCTCTCGGGGCAAAGCATCTCTCAAGTTCTCCGTCAATCTTGCAGACTTATTTGTAATGGTCCCCGACTGCTCCTGCACTTCGGAGGTTTTGGATGCATCAGTTCAGTGGGAAGTGTTTGGGAAGGGTGTCGGGTTAAACTGACCCCCTGATCCCGGTGCAGCCTCAACTGTGTGCGGTGCTGGAGGTGGAGGATTGTACCCGGGTCTGGGATGGGAATTAGTGTCATGCAAGGGGTTGCAACCTTTGTGGGGGTGGGGGGGGGGGGGGGTGTAAACATACAAATCTCGAACTCCCCCTCCCAAATCAACAGCTAAATCAGGACAGAGGATGGTGACTGACGGTTGCTGCTACCCCCCCCCCGTGATTAGTCATAGTCACACGGCAGTAGAAACAGACCCTTCAGCCCATCGAGTCCGTGCCGACTATCAAGATCTCATTTTTACACTAATTCCAGTCCCTGGAACTCATTCTCTCCCACGTTCCCATTGACATCACCCCCCCCCCCAGACTCCACCCCTCACCCACACACTAGGGAGCAATTAACCCACCCATCCCACGCGTGGTTGGGAACCGGAGCACCCAGGGGAAACCCACGGGGTCACAGGGAGGAGGTGCAAGCTCCACGCACACAAACCCAGCCTTTCTCAAAGCCCATTGTTGCTTCCAGGAACTCTCCTTCCCCCCACCTCCTCTCACGGTGCCCCACCATCCACTCCCTCCCACCCCCAACGCAAGGAACCAGGCCATGGGTCTTTGCCCCTACAGTCTGACCGGATGCCCTGAGGGCTGTGCAGGGCACCGTTGGATGGCTGAGGGAGTGCCACGTCTCCCAAGCGGATGCGAGGGATCTCGCCACCAATACTGGGAGAGGAACAGAACATAGAACAGTACAATACAGGGCCTTCGGCCCATAATGTTGTGCCAACCTTTATACCTCGCCTAAGACTATCTAACCCCTTCCTCCCACATATCCCTCTATTTTAAGTTCCTCCATATGCTTATCTAGTAACCTCTTGAATTTGACCAATGTACCTGCCCCCACCACCGCCCCAGGCAGCGCATTCCATGCCTCAACCACTCTCTGGGTAAACAACCTTCCTCTGATATCTCCCTTGAACTTCCCACCCATTACTTTAAAGCCATGCCCTCTTGTATTGAGCATTGGTGCCCTGGGAAAGAGGCGCTGGCTGTCCACTCTATCTATTCCTCTTAATATTTTGTACATCTCTATCATGTCTCCTCTCATCCTCCTCCTCTCCAAAGAATAAAGCCCTAGCTCCCTCAGTGTCTCCTCATAATATACACTCTCTAAACAGTGGGGGCTTCCCTGAGCTCTGGGACCAAGGGTTCATCCCACCATCAAGATCACAGAGAGCGATGATCGGCTCTGCCTGTGGGGAGATGTACAGGCCCTTCAGCCCACTGTCCATGGTGACCATCGAACACCCAGGTGAAGCTTTCAGGGTGAGAGGGGAAAGATTTAAAAATGGGACCAAGAGGGGCAACTTCTTCACACAGAGGGCAGTGGGTATGTGGAACGAGCTGCCAGAGGAAGTAGACGAGGCAGGTACAGTAATGACATTTAAGGTACATGGATAGGAAAGGTTTGGAGGGATAGGTGCTAAATGGGACAAGCTTAGAGGGGCATTGTGGTTGGCGTGGGCAAGTTGGGCCGAAGGGCCTGTTTCCATGCTATGCGACGCTCTGAGTATCACCTGCACTAATCCCGGTTACCAGCACCGGCTCTGTAGCCTTATCCGCCCCAACGATTCAAATACTCCTTCAGAGACTTTGTTCATGTTGTGAATCTCTGCCTCCACCACCCCCTCAGCAAGTGCGTTCCAGTTTCCAACCCCACCTCCGGGTTTCAACTGTAAATTGGTGTAATATTGTTACATCTACCAAGGCACAGTGAAAATCTTGTCTTGCACACCATTCATACGGATCATTTCATTACACGGTGCATCGAGGTAGTACAAGGGAAAACAATAACAGAATGCAGAATAAAGTGTTACAGTTACAGAGAAAGTGCAGTGCAGGCTGACAATAAGGTGCAAGGTCCTAATGAGTTAGATTAAGTCAATCTTATCGTACTAGGGGACTGTTCAATAGCCTTATAACAGCGGGATAGAAGCTGTCCTTGAGCCTGGTGGTACATGCTCTCAGGCTTTTGTATCTTCTGCCCGACGGGAGCAGGGAGAAGAGAGAATGACCTGGGTGGGGTCTTTGATTACATTGGCTGCTTTACCGAGGCAGCGAGAAGTGTAGACAGAGTCCACGGAGGGGAGGCTGGTTTCCGTGATGCGCTGGGCTGTGTCCACAACTCCCTGCAGTTTCTTGCAGTCATAGGCAGAGCAGTTGCCGTCCCAAGCCGTGATGCATCCGGATAGGATGCTTTCTGTGGTGCATCGATAAAAATTGGTGAGGGTCAAAGTCTTCCCCAGATCCCCTCTACACGCCCTCTGGTTTTCTGCACCTCAGCTCTGGGAAGATGTTTACGTCCTTCATTATTCTGTATTCCTCAGGATTGAGAATTCCAAAAAGGAACACATTTTCCAAAATGTCTGATCCCTAATCCCAGAACGTTGCCCCTGCTGTTTTCTGTACTGCCCAGGGTTTCTTGTCTGTACAGGAGGCGTTATTCCCAAGAATGCAGGTGTAAAAGCGTGCGGAGGATAGTAACAGAGGTGAAGGGCAGAACAACACAGGACACTTCAGGCAAAGAATTAAGTTTAGAATTTCAACGGGGAAGGTGAGGGAGTGTAGATGATACCATTCTAAGTGAAAGTCAAAAAAAACCTGCAGATGCTGGAAATGTGAAATAAAAACAGAAGAGGCTGGAAACACTCAGCAGGTCAGGCAGCGTCTGTGGGGAGAGACACAGTTCATGCTTCAGAAAGGAAATATCTGTGAAAGGGAGAGACCAGGGTTGCTGCGGTCAAATGGGTTAATGGAGAGAGATGGTGAAAATACACCCAATGAAGTGTTGTATGTTGTGCTGTGAGACGTGGCCAGCGGGTCAAAGTATTAATGAGAGAGGGAGAAACTGAGCCAAAAGTCACACAATGACTTAACAGAGAAACAGCCAGTTCTGATACAAAGCGAGTTACCTTACACCGATTCCCAGAGCCCAGACGAAAGAGAAGGTTGTTCCTTGCACTTGTGCTGGGCCTCTTCTAACAGTACAGGAGGCCACAAGACAGAGGTCGGAGTGGGAGGGTTCTCTGACAGAGGTCAGAGAAGGGGGCAGGCAGAAGGAAGGTCAAGGTCACTCCTGCCGTTCCCCGCAGACCTATCAGCCGACCTGCGTTTGGTTTCTCCGGCGTGGAGGCCGCGTTGTGGGCACCGCATGCAGGACACCAGATCGGGAGAGGTGCAAGTGAATCACTGCTTCACCCGGAGAGACCGGACAGTGGGGAAGCGAAGGAAGAGGCAATGGACAAGTGTTGCATCTCCTGTGGCTGCACGGAAAATTTTTAAAAGAGAGTTTGGGGGGTTTTAGCAAACACGTTGATAGGATTTTTTTTTAGAAATTATGAGGCTTTAATGACGAGGGGAGTTGCAAAAGCTGTAATAAAGCACAGGTTGGTCCTCAGCTGCATGGTCCTGGCCGCTGCGCTTTTGGAAGGACGTGTGTGTTGGGGGGGTGGGGGGTTGAATGGAGAGAGGTTGGAGGACCTCCGTGTTGGGGAGATTCATGGAGGAGCTCAGAATCAGGAGTGTTCCCGGTCATGGATAGATTGAGGACCGGGAGGCAGAGATTCAAAGTGAGGGGCAAAAGCTGCAGCAGAGTTCGCGAGGATGCTGCTCTCCGTCCAGACATCGGGTGCAGTCCGGCAAACGGAGAGGTGGTTTGCAGGGTGACTGGGAGAGGAGGGGAGGTGGACTTTGTTTGGCTAAACAGCCTCTTTCTCTGCAAGAAATTCTCAATCACGTGATGGGAGGGGTTCTGGTGGAGTGAAGGTGATCAGTGACAGAAGCTGAGGGGGAGTGCAGGGGTACAGAGTCATAGACTTGTACAGCATGGAAGCAGGCCCTTCGGCCCAACTCGTCCATGCTGGCTGTGTTGCCCAGCGAGCTGGTCCCGGCTGTCCACGTTTGGCCCACAGCCCTCTAAACCTCTCCTCTCCTTGGACTTATCTAGATGGCTTTTAAACATTGCTGATGTGCCCTAGTTCTGGCGGCTCGTTCCAAATACGCAGCCCCCTTTGCGTGAAGAAGCTGCCCTTGATGTCCCTTTTAAATCTCTCGCCTCTGATCTTAAACCTCTGCCCTCTTGTTTTTAACTACCCCCTCCCTGGGAAAAAGACCGTGTGCTTTCACCCTGGCTAATGCCCTCCCTCGGCAAGTTGTCGTGATCGGGAACACACTGAGCGGATTCAACAGGAGCTTCCGGAAGGGAATAGGAGGAAAATGGGAAGGGAGGGGGACGTGGGGAGAGGGAGGGACTGTGGCCTCTTGACGAGCTGCAACATTCATAGAAGCAGTGTTACAAACTGCATAGATGTCCCAGCCCCAAACATCTCTCCGATAAGGGGTGCCTGTGCGAGCGAGGTCATGGTGGAAGGGATGGATTTCCCAGTGCTTGACCACGGATGGGTCTGGGTCCGGGTCTGACCTTCACCCAGGGAGCAGCGACGTTGTGGGATCCTTCCCACAGCTGGTCAGGGTTGGAGGGGGGAGGTGGGAGCAGAATCACGGGGAGGGAGTGGCCCGGCTTGGGGCCGTAGGTAGTTGGAGTGAGGGACAGGGAGGAGGGGAACCATCGGGAGAGGGAGGGGGACGGGTCAGAGCGTCGGAGTGGTTTGGAGGAGCTGCGTGCTACGTGACGAGTGTAGGAAGGAGCTGGGAGCCCTTCCGTGGTTTGGCTCCAGCGTGGGGTCCCAAGAGGCTGCACTGGGTGGGGTGTCCCACCCGAGGGAGTGGACAATCCCCCCTCCTACCAACCCCTGGTGAGACCCAACCTCCAGCAACCCCTTGCTCCCATTCACGGGGGCAGTTGGGAAATGGTGTCACCGGACAGGGCAACAGAGGCTTGGCGCCAGTCTGCCCGGGACGGGCAAGGGGGCTCTGACCCCTTCCCCATCCCGCTGGAGGACCAGGCAGTTTGTTCATGCACAGCAAGCTCCCACGAGCAACAATGCAGAGACAAAGTAGGCAGGGATTGGGCGATGGCCAGGGAGGAGGTGTTGGATCAAGGACCTCGGGGCGAGCCCCTCCTTCCAGCAGTGAATGTGAGGACTGTTCAGTTCATCCGACCCTGGGCCTAATGGTGTCGCAGCGGGTAGAGCCGCTACCTCACAACGCCAGAGACCTGGGTTCAATCCTGACCTCCGGCACTGTCTGTGTGGAGTTTGCACGTTCTCCCCGTGGGCTTCCTCCCACATCCCAAAACCGAGCTAGGTGGTTCAGGGTGGGGGAGGTTCAGGGTAGGTGAGTTGGGGGAGACATTCGGGGTAGGTGAGGGGGGTGGTGTTTGGGGTAGGTGGGTGGGGGGAGTGGTTTATGAGCTGGGGGGGAGGTTCAGGGAAGTTGCTGGGTTTACAGAGAGTAGGTTACAGGGGACAGTGGGGTTTGATGTGACCACTCAAGAGCCGGCATGGACTTGATGTGTCAAGTGATCTCCTCAGTTGGAAGAAATTTGAGAAATACACGACCTTGGTTGAACATCTGATCTCTAAACTGTCCCCTCCCTGCAGCCCCTCCCTCAGTGCAGAGCTCCATCCCGCAACGTGGAGCTCCCTCCCTCAGCGCGGCGCTCTCTCCCCCCGCTGCCCCTCCCGCAGCGCGGTGCTCCCTCCTCGCCGCCCCTCCCGCAGCGCTGGCCTGGACTTTGGATTTACCCCCCTGCACCCACGACATTTACACAGAGCAAGGCTGCTGTGAGACAGGCTCCTCCTCACCGAGGGAGCCAGGGCCACACAGATTTTCCAGGCTGTCATTAAAGCACCAGGTGAACAGTTTTCACTCAGGACCCAGCTCCCTCAGAAATACAAGGATTGCTTCTGCCCGAGTGTGTTCCCGATCTTTCTCTCTGTCCATTTATCACCAGCTGACTGCATCTGCTCAGGGAGCTGCTTTCACCATACCCCACGTTACTGAACACGGCCTCATCGCATCACCCACTGCTTCCCGCCGTATCGCACCACATGCCATTCCTCATTACCATTTCCCGCTGCACCTTGACGTACCACGTACCTCAGTGAGGCGTGGCACACCGCATTCTTGCAGCAGCGTTTCATCTCCTCCGTCCTCCCCCACTGCTTCACTGTGTCCCCGCACAGCACCACACTGCAACGTGCCTCACCACTGCTGTACCAAGTCCGTGCTGTCACTGTGATGGGACAGTGTGGAGGGAGCTTCACCCTGTGTCTGACCCCGGGAGTGTGTGATGGGACGGTGTAGAGGGAGCTTCACCCTGTGTCTGACCCTGGGAGTGTGTGATGGGACGGTGTGGAGGGAGCTTCACTCTGCATCTGACCTGTGCCAGTCAGTCGCTCACTGGCGACTGGAGGGAAACTCCTCGACTGCTCCCAGTGGGGGGAGTCACTCCCAGCCACGTAGAGTCCTAACGCGGGACACTGCCGGCGATGTGCAGTCCTAACGCGGGACAGTGCCGGCGATGTGCAGTCCTAACGCGGGACACTGCCGGCGATGTGCAGTCCTAACGCGGGACACTGCCGGCGATGTGCAGTCCTAACGCTGCCTCTCCACCTGTGTTTCCCTGCCCAGAATGGTGTTGGAGGGCAGCACTGAAGCAGTCACCGCCCAGGCATTGGATCTGCACAGCAGCTGCGCACGCGCCTCCCAGCCTCCGCCCACGGCAGACGGCCCCGAGCACTCCCCCTCCAAAAAAGACATCACCAAGTACGGAGAGGTCATCGTCTTGGGGTAAGGCTTGCGTCGGTCTCCTCCGCCTCTCCTTCACCCGTGCTGGTCAGTTCCGTGGAAACTTGCCAGCAAGTTGAGATATCAGTGGGACAGGTTTGAGGGGCTGAGTGCCCTCTGGCCACGGCCCATCCTCCTATTGACAATCCCCGGAAGATATAACCAGCAAACAGGAACAGAAATTGGTCACATCCCGAGTAAACCCCACCACTCATCAAGATCATTTCTCGGGATCTTGGCTTCACCAGCAAGGTCGGCATTTCGTGCCCTTTCCCGAGCCCGCTCCCGTATTCCCAAGCCCCCATTCCCTCCCCCGCTCCAGGGCTCCTTCCCCCATCCCCAAGCCCACTCCCCTGTTCCCGAGCTCTCTCCCCCGTTCTACAGGACCTCAGCTGATCTCATCTCCACATCCCCAGCGAACCTTTGGTAACCCGCCACCCGTTTGCTTATCAGGGATCCAACCGCCTCTTCCCTCGATGTGTTTAAAACCTCTGCTTCCACTGCCCACGGAGGGAGAGTCCCTGAGAGCTGCACAGTGTGGGAACTCGTCCGTGCCCAACTCAGCTGGCTGCATCTGCCAGCGTTTGGCCCACATCCCTCCAACCTTTTCCTGCCCCCGCACCCATCCAAATGTCTTTTAAATGTTGCACTTGTCCCGCCTCTACCACTTCCTCGGGCAGCTCGTTCCACGTACCCACTGCCCTGTGTGTGTGGAAGAGAGGGAAACACAACTTTGTCTCATCTCTGCCGTCAGTGAGCAGCTCCTTGTCTTTATCCAGTTGAGCCCCTAGTTTGAGGTTCTCGCACTAGGAGAGGTAGCGTCCTCTCCACACCCATCCTGTACATTTTAGTCAGCTCCTCTATCACATGCTCGGCCTCTCCTCACGAGACAATCTGCTCATCTCTCAACTGCTCCCAGTGCATTCACTTCTTGAACAACAGCGACCGTGATACATAGTTCTCCGGCTACAATCTCACCGTTGTCCTATACAACGGAACCATCAGTTCCCCACTTTTGCGTTAGGTTCCACTGGTGCCGACACCCTGTGAGCTGTCACGATTACTTGCAGTACCCACTAGCCTTTGGTGAGCCCTGCACTGGGACCCAGATCCCTCTCCCACCATTCACGTAACAGGCTTCTTTTATCCTCCCTCGCTGGCGAAACCTCTGGCGGGCAGTTGTGCGAAGGATCCAGACCCGCCGCAGGCCCCCGCTGCCTTGCCCGGCCGGAATGCTGTGATCAGTTCTCTCCCTGCAGGTACAATGGGTCACTGGGGAATGGCGACAGAGGGCGGCGGCGGAGTCGGATGGCCTTGTACAAGAGACCGAGCGCAAATGGTGTCAAACCGGACGTGGTTCACATTACGTCCACGCCCCTGGCTTCGAAGGTACCTCCGATTCGGTTGGGGGGTGTGGGGGAGGGCAGGGGAAGGGGAACTGTTCCCCACCTCCCGGGGCATCCCTGCAGCGCCTTGGAGACCAGCGTTCTTCGTGGCCGCGCGGGTGTCCTTGCGGTGCAGGAAACGTGGCGGCTGAATCCTGCACAGAAAGATCTCGCGATCAGGCCACTGGAGGAAACTGGCCCGAGATGACAGCTTCCCTCCCCGCCGCCCCTCCCGCACTACTCCCTCCCTCCCCGCCGCCCTTCCCTCCCCGCCGCCCCTCCCGCACTACTCCCTCCCTCCCCGCCGCCCCTCCCTCCCGCACTACTCCCTCCCCGCCGCCCTTCCCTCCCGCAGTACTCCCTCCCTCCCCGCCGCCCCTCCCGCACTACTCCCTCCCTCCCCGCCGCCCTTCCCTCCCGCAGTACTCCCTCCCTCCCCGCCGCCCTTCCCTCCCGCAGTACTCCCTCCCTCCCCGCCGCCCTTCCCTCCCTCCCCGCCGCCCTTCCCTCCCGCAGTACTCCCTCCCTCCCCGCCGCCCTTCCCTCCCGCAGTACTCCCTCCCTCCCCGCCGCCCCCTCCCTCCCTCCCCGCCGCCCTTCCCTCCCGCAGTACTCCCTCCCTCCCCGCCGCCCTTCCCTCCCTCCCGCAGTACTCCCTCCCTCCCCGCCGCCCTTCCCTCCCGCACTACTCCCTCCCTCCCCGCCGCCCCTCCCGCACTACTCCCTCCCTCCCCGCCGCCCTTCCCTCCCGCACTACTCCCTCCCTCCCCGCCGCCCTTCCCTCCCGCAGTACTCCCTCCCTCCCCGCCGCCCTTCCCTCCCGCAGTACTCCCTCCCCGCCGCCCTTCCCTCCCGCAGTACTCCCTCCCTCCCCGCCGCCCTTCCCTCCCGCAGTACTCCCTCCCTCCCCGCCGCCCTTCCCTCCCGCAGTACTCCCTCCCTCCCCGCCGCC
Source organism: Pristis pectinata (assembly GCF_009764475.1). Classification (NCBI taxonomy): domain Eukaryota; kingdom Metazoa; phylum Chordata; class Chondrichthyes; order Rhinopristiformes; family Pristidae; genus Pristis; species Pristis pectinata. The sequence goes on from NC_067441.1 coordinate 3,906,812, forward strand.
CTTCCCTCCCGCACTACTCCCTCCCTCCCCGCCGCCCTTCCCTCCCGCAGTACTCCCTCCCTCCCCGCCGCCCTTCCCTCCCGCAGTACTCCCTCCCCGCCGCCCTTCCCTCCCGCAGTACTCCCTCCCTCCCCGCCGCCCTTCCCTCCCGCAGTACTCCCTCCCTCCCCGCCGCCCTTCCCTCCCGCAGTACTCCCTCCCTCCCCGCCGCCCTTCCCTCCCGCAGTACTCCCTCCCTCCCCGCCGCCCTTCCCTCCCGCAGTACTCCCTCCCTCCCCGCCGCCCTTCCCTCCCGCAGTACTCCCTCCCTCCCCGCCAGTGCACTGGCGCGCAGCAGTGCGTCCGTCCTGGAACACGAGGGTCGAGGATCGGGATCCAAACCCTCGGACGGAGCCCGTGTTTCCCCGTGCGCTGCGCAAGATATCCGCGGACTAAACCCTCGGCTTGGGTTGCAGGCGCTGAGCAACATGGGGCAGCACAGTGTGTCGTACACTCTCTCCCGGAGCCAGTCCATCATTGTGGAGTACAGTCACGACAGCAACACCGACATGTTTCAGGTAACCGGGTCTGGTGGGGGGGGGGGGGGGAGTGCTGGATCGCACGTTAACCAAGCTCACCGCCAGCGCGTAACCTGCCTTTACAGATCGGCCGTTCCACGGAGACTCTCATCGACTTTGTGGTCACCGACACAGCCCCGAGCTCTCAGGGTAACGGTGAGGCACAGACTCTGCAGAGCACCATCTCCCGGTTCGCCTGTCGCATCACCTGTGACCGGAACCCGCCCTACACCGCGCGCGTCTACGCGGCCGGATTCGACTCCTCCAACAACATCTTCCTCGGGGTAAGTGGGTCGACGGTCGGGGTTGGGAGTAGCCTGGTGAAGGTGCTGGGTGGTAAACCTCTGACACCCTTTGTCTCATTGGGCTGTGTGAGCAGATCCCTCAAGTATGATCCAGGCAGAACTGGACAGATGCTGGTGGTCCAAGTCCCCCACAGGTAGGTGGAGCGGTGAAGGCAGTTTATGGCATGCTCGCCTTCATTTGTCGCTGGGACATTACATCGCAATGTTTCCGTACATTGGTTCAACCGCACTTGGGAGCAAGTGTGCGCAGTTCTGGTCACCACACAATGGGATGTGGTTGTGCTGGAGAGGGTGCGGAGGGGCTTCACCAGGACTTTAGTCAGGGGACGGAGATTGGGGAGGCTGGGCTTGTATTCCCCGGAGCGGAGGCGGCCAAGAGGTGACCTGACAGAAGATTGAGAGGTATAGGGAGGGTAGATGTACCGAATCTTCCTTCCCCCCCCCCCCCCCAGTGGGTGCATTAAACAGAAAGAGGGCATGGGTTTAAGGTGAGAGAAAGGGTTCAACTGGAGACACAGGAGACGGCAAACACTGGAATCTGGAGCAACAATCTGCTGGAGGAGCTCAGCGGGTCGAGCAGCGTCTATGGCGGAGAAAGGAACTGTCGACGTTTCCTGATGCAGGGTTGAGAGCCGAAACGTCGGCAGTTGCCCCCCCCCCCCCCCCCCCCACAGACACTGCTCGACCCGCTGAGCTCTGGATCTTTTTATACAGAGAGTGGTTGATACCTGGAACGTGCTGCCAGACGAGGTGGTGGAATCAGACAGACATGTGAAGAGGCAAGGCCAGAGAGGGGACGGACCTGATAGTGCTTGACTCAGTGGGCTAAAGGGCCTGTTCCTCTGCTGTACGACTGACTGAGAGGTTACCAGAGGCGGACTGGAAGTTCCGACCAGGCCTGCTCCTGCTCTCGGTTTGGATGGCCCCGTTGCCGTGGATTTGCCTCTCTGCTGGGCCGCCCACAAACACGGGATGTTCCGAGATCTGCTGTGCCTCAGCTGCGGTGACGAGGGCGTGTGGCAGGTGGTCAGGACACAGCAAGCTCCCGCAGCCAGTCGCGATAAATGGTTCCAAGATCAGTTTGAGAGGCAGGGTGACGTGGGTCCTGGAGGGTGTGACCCTGAACAGCTTCACGGGATCTTCCGTGTTCAAGTGAGGGGGGCAGGGTGGTTTCAATGCCCAATTCAACCAGCAGTGTGGGCACTCACTTGGCACTGCCCAACCCATGACGCAGCGCTCCATCAGCACTGCCAGTGGTCGGGATATCGTGTTCCCTCTCCGGAGAACCATTTGAACCGGTGAGCTTCTGACGGAGGGAAGAGAGTGCGGGAACACACGGGTGTGGGAGCTCCCGTGGGACTCGGACGAAGGAGGTGCCCTCCTCAGGTTGTGCCTGTCCCTCCTCTCACCCCCACCTCCCCCTCTCCTCCTCGTCCACCTCCAGGAAAGGGCAGCCAAGTGGCGGACCACCGACGGGCTGATGGACGGCCTCACCACCAACGGCGTTCTGGTCATGCACCCGGCGCACGGTTTCTCCGAGGACTCCGCTCCCGGCACGTGGCGAGAGATCTCCGTCTGCGGGAAGGTGTACGCCCTGCGAGAGACGAGGTCGGCCCAGCAGAGGGGCAAGTTGGTAGGTGGCCTGTCTCTTGGTGTTGCTGGGAGAGGGGGAAAGAGGGAACTGATTCCAATAAAGTCTGATGATGTTTCTGGATCACATTCCAAAAATTGGAAGTGTGGCAGGTTTCATTTCCCTGTGTGACCAGAGCTGAACGTTGCTCAAGTGCGGTGCAGATAAAAGGGTCTCGACCCGAATCGTCCACTGTACGATTCCCTCCACAGATGCTGCCTGACCCCGGTCCCTCCACCAGTTTGATTGTTGTTCAAGCTCCTTGGCGTCCTGTCCCACACTGCACAAGGCCCGTCTTTGGCGAACTGTCCGAAATACTGGCAGAACGCGTTCAGGCCATGACGGTCCGTGCAGCAGTCCTGCCCGTGCATCCTGGGGCAGGGATGGCGGAAGGTTACCCGTTTGATTGCAGCATCAGCAACAAAGCAGTTAAGAAGTTGTCCTGGGTGCCCAGGGCACACTGCAGCCCCCCGTGGTACCCACTGGTCCCAGAGGGAAACCCAGACGGCCAGTGGACACCACGTGCTCCCTCTCCACGGACACCCGGAGACGAACACTCACACTCCGCGTCCTCAAGGCTGCAGGCGGACTGGGAGTCCGTGAACCAGCTTTGAACCTTTGCCGGGTGCTGCTCTGTGCAACACTCTCCGCCCCAGGTCCCCAATATAAAGGGGGAGGGCTCCATTGTAGATAGCACCCCCTCGGATGACGGAACGAACCGCCACAGTGTGTCCGCATGGCAGACGAGGCGGTGGAGACTGTGCAGGAGCTGCCCGTACAGGAAACACCTCCGCACGGGGTGGAATGGCACGGAGGAAATTCCCGAGGGACAGCTCACGTTGGGCGGGACCGGCTCCCGAGGAAGGTCCTGGGTCCTGTGTCCGACGAGCAACTCCAGGCAAGTGGGTTGGGGGGGGGGGGGGAGCAGCCCAGTGGGTCACCCCCGTGCCCAGAACCCTCTCGACACTCATCGTCAACTACAAGCCCCGAGGGAGAACAGCTTGCTCCTCCCTCCTCCGTCACCTGGTCCACTCCGTCAGACACCTATACCACCCCCTCCCTCCTGACTGGGAGGTGATCGCGTCCCAGACCCTGGAAAGGCAACTCCCGCAGAGCAGCGCAGGTGACACTTGCACATGCCATCTGGGAAGATGCACCCGTGTACAGGGTCTGGAGGCTGTCGGGGGTGAAGGGGGAGACTGTGGACTGACCCACTCCCTCTGCAGGGGCAGAGTGGAGCACCTTGGGCAAGGAGGGGTGGAACCAGTGAAACTCAGGCCGATTAACCAAAGACCCAACACAGCCCAAGACTAAGAGCTGTGTGATGCAGCAGACATTCATTGAGGATACTCCCCCCATCTCCTGGGACAGCGGGCAGCGGTAGGGTGGGGAAGACGTCTCTCTCTGAGCCTCAGGACCCTGGGATTCCCGGTCTCTGTGTGTGGGGAAGGGGGGGGGTGGGGTTGGCCTCTTCACCCACAGCAGCTGACAGGTGTCTCGGCCTTGCCAAAGTCCTAGAATTAACAAATTTTCTTCACCCCACCTGACCCACGTCAGCAAAGTGGGGTGGGGAGTGCATTTCCTTGTGTGAAGCCACAAGATAGCCTCCGTAAATCCAGCAGCTCCACCGCCACCATCTTCCACCTTCCCCAGCTGTATTTACCCGCACAGACACCGATGGATTCCCCTTCCTTCCACTGACAGATCACTGATCCCCCCGCCGGCAAAATGAAAACTGCAACTCTCTCCACCGCCTCTTAGCTCCAGTGAATGGAGTCAGATGGGTGCTGACCCGTGCCCAGGCAGTGTGTGATGGGACGGTGCAGAGGGAGCTTCACTCTGTGTCTGACCCTGGGGGTGTGTGATGGGACGGTGTACAGGGAGCTTCACCCTGTGTCTGACCCCGGGTGTGATGGGACGGTGTGGAGGGAGCTTCACCCTACGCCGTGTGACGGGATGGTGTGGTTTTATTTTCTCACCCTTGCCCCCACCCATGCTCAGGTGGAGAACGAATCCAACATCCTGCAGGACGGCTCGCTGATCGACCTGTGTGGTGCCACGCTGCTGTGGCGCACGACCCGGGGCCTGGAGCACGCGCCGACGCTGAAGCAGCTGGAGGCTCTGCGGCAGGAGGTGAACGCGGCCCGGCCGCAGTGCCCAGTGGGCTTCAGCACGCTGGCCTTCCCCAGCCTGGCGCGGCGCGAGGTGATCGAGAAGCAGCAGCCTTGGGTTTACGTCAGCTGCGGCCACGTCCACGGCTACCACGGCTGGGGCTGCCGCAAGGAGGGGGGCGGTGGCGGGGGCGTGGACGAGCGGGAGTGCCCCCTGTGCCGGCGGGTGGGGCCATACGTTCCCCTGTGGATGGGCAGTGAGGCGGGGTCCTACCTCGACGCCGGCCCGCCCAGCCACGCCTTCTGCCCCTGCGGTCACGTCTGCTCCGCCAAGACGGTGAAGTATTGGTCACGGATCCCGCTCCCCCACGGCACCCACGCCTTCCATGCCGCCTGTCCCTTCTGTGCCACCTGGCTGACCGGAGAGAAAGGCTACGTTAAGCTAATCTACCAGGGGCCACTCGACTGAACCGCGACCTTCGCCCTTGGACCCCCGGCCCATCCTCCCCGCCACTCTCGGTTGACCGCAGTTCTGCAGAACCACCTGTCGTTTCTTTTATAAAAAAATAAATTAAGTATATCTAATATTGAGAAGTGTGAAACATTTGCTTGCCAAGTCACAGTTCTGAAACGTTGACTGTTTGACGCTGACCTACCTGACGAGTGTTTTCGGTTTTAGTTTCCCCCTAACAAGTTATAATTTAGAGAGGAAGAACTTGGAACAAATGCTGACAGGGTTTCTCTAACTCTGCCTTATCTTTAGCCCAGGTTCCCGTACACTCTCCCAGTTGGCGGGGATAGAGCCAAGGGGGCCACACATTTCCAACTAAAGCACTGGGATTGCCTTGTGGATCTCGAGGCAGCCATTTGTAGCCCCAAGAGACACAGACCTTTTACTGTTCCAGATTCCAACATACGCTGGCCACAACTCAGCAGCACAGGTCCAAAAACCAAGAGGATCCCCTACCGGAGGACACAGCACACACCGTCACTGGTCAGAAGGACACTTTATTCCCTGTAGCACGAGGAAAAAACAGAAAGCCCCAAATTTCACCTCATCAGCAAGATTGCATCACCCAAAATCGGAACATCTGGAGCAGAGCAGCACCTGTGCAGACCCAGACCGGGACCTCCGATAATCAGGTTGGGGGTGGGGGGTCGACCGGCTACCCTGGGCCTCAAAACAAAAACCACAGTGCACTTCGCTTACCCTCCACGGCGAGCTGGTGTCACGCGCGTGTTGGAGGGCTATCAGGTGGTCCTGTGGGACTAAAGATCTGAACCCAACTCAAATCAGGTCGGAACTGCACACCACTATTTTGCGAAGGGGTGCTTCCAGTTCTGGAAGGGCATCCCTCGAACTCCAAGGGTTAAGGGTTGAGGCTTTGCTATAAATGAGTTAACCCCAGGAGGGACTTCCCCTGTGACTCTCAACCACTCGTGGCTGCAATGCACTAATCCAGTTATAGACCCCCCCAAGCCACCCACTCGATTCAGACAACGATAAGGTCCTTGAATCCACCTGTTGATTGTGATCTTTGGAATTCAAAGCTCTAAATCGGCCTACAAAAACAAACTTATAAAAAGACTTAAACTGAGACAAAAAAATTAAAATACATTCATCGGAGACTCATTGTGGCAGGATGAGGCAGAGGGGAGTCGGGGGTGGCAGGTGATTTCAGAAGCTCCAGTGTTTGGAGTCACTGCGGGACAGATCCTGGAGACACGACTCCAGCTCCTCGCCGTCTTCCACGAAACGCTCGACGAAGGACTGGATCAGGCCCAAAGCAGAGGCTTCATAGTTCTGAAAGTGGACGTCCCCACCTGTTTCGGGGAAGGGGCGGGAGAAAGAACAGAGGGAATCCATTTACCTTGTTCATTCTGGCAGGACGAGCTGGACACAGAGCACTACAGCACGGATACAGGCCCTTCGGCCCAACCAGTCCATGCCGACCATGTTCTGCACCCAGCTGGTCCCAATTTCCTGTATTCCACCCATGTCCTTCCCAGCTGCTCCCCTCCATGTACCTACCCAAGTGCTTCTTAAATGATCCTGTTGTACCTGCCTCAGCCACTTCCTCTGGCAGCTCGTTCCTTACACCCACCACCCTCTGCATGAAGAAGTTGCCCTTCAGGTCCCTTTTAAATCTTTCCCCTCTCACCCTAAACCTACGCCCCCTAGTTTTGGACTCCCCTACCCTGGGGAAAAGACCACTACCGTCCACCTTCTCTATGCCTCTCACACTTCTATAAGGTCACTCTTTTTAAAAAATTTTATTTACAGCTGGTAACAGGCCCTTCCGGCCCAACGAGTCCGCGCCGCCCATTTTAAACCCAATTAACCTACCCGTACGTCTTTGCAAAGGGTCAGGACCCTTCTTCATGACTGAAGATAGGAAAAGGGGAAGCCCAATATATGGGGGGGGGGGGGGGGGGGGGGGAGGGGAGGGAAAAACAGAGCAGTGACAGGTGGATAAAAGAGGGGAGGCAGGGTGGGCACAATGTGGTGATAGGTAGACACAGGTAAGGGATAGTGATAGGCAGGTGTGGGGGAGGAGGGGAGAGCAGACCCACAAGGTCACAGGTATGGAGGCAGGCGGCATTAGGGGGAGACGAGAGGTAGAGAAGAAAAACAAATGGCGAGGTGGATAAAAGAGACAGGCTATGAAGGGGAAGAAAGAAGCAAGGTGGGTGGTTGGTGGGGTGGGGGTTGGTTTACTTAAAGTGGGAGAATTCAATGTTCATCCCGTTAGGCTGTAAGGTTCCAAGACGGAAAATGAGGTGTTGTTCCTCCAGTTTGCATTTGGACTTCTCCCGGCAGTGGAGGATGCCGAGGACTGACATATCAGTGATAGTGTGGGAGCAGGAGTTGGAAGTGACTGGCAACACGGAGGTGCAGATCGCAGTTACGGACGGAGCGCAGGTGTTCTGCGAAACGGTCACCTAGAGTCTGCGTTCGGTCTCACCAATGTAGAGGAGGCCACACTTGGAGCACCAAATGCAGTAGATGATACTAGGGGAGGTGCAGGTGAATCTCTGTCCCTCCTGTTTGAGTCCCATGATGGAGGTGGTGTAGGGGCAGGTGTTACACCTATGGAGGGGGCAGTGGAAAGTCCCCGGGGTGGGTGGGGAGGGAGGAGTGAATTAGGGAGTCATGGAGAGAGCTGTCCCTACGAAAGGCTGAGAGGGGTGGGGAGGGGAAGATATGCTTGGTGGTGGGGGTCCCGTTGGAGATGGCGGAAGCGGCGAATGATGAGTCATATCCAAATGCAAACAGGAGGAATGACACCTCATTTTCTGTCTTGGGACCTCACAGCCTAACGGCAAGAACATCGAATTCTCCCACTTTAATTAAACCAACCCTCCTTCCCCCCACCTTCTCTCTTCCCTTTCCCAGCCTCTCTCTCTTTTATTCCCCCCCAATCGCCATTTTTTCTCTGTCTCTCCTTCCCTCCCCCCATACCTGGGACCCATCCCCCGGTGGATCTGCTCTCCCCTCCTCCCCCACATCTGCCCACCTGTGTCTACCTATCAGCACCTTGTGCCCACCCTGCCTCCCCTCTTTTGTCCACCTATCACTGCTCATTTTCTCTCCCCCTATATATTGGGCTTCCCCTTTTCCTATCTTCAGTCCTGAAGAAGGGTCCTGCCCGAAACATTGACCGTCTGCTTTTCTCCACAGATGCTGCCTGGCCTGTATTGTCCTTCATCAATCGTGGAATTGAATTTAGGAGCCGAGAGGTATTGTTGCAGCTATATAGGACCCTGGTCAGACCCCACTTGGAGTACTGTGCTCAGTTCTGGTCGCCTCGCTGCAGGAAGGATGTGGAAGCCATAGAAAGGGTGCAGAGGAGATTTACAAGGATGCTGCCGGATTGGGGAGCGTGCCTTATGAAAGCAGGTTGAGGGAACTCGGCCTTTTCTCCTTGGAGCGACGGAGCATGAGGGGGGACCTGATAGAGGTATAGAAGATGATGAGAGGCATTGATCAGGTGGATAGTCAGAGGCTTTTCCCCAGGGCTGAAATGGTGGCCACAAGAGGACATAGGTTTAAGGTGCTGGGGAGCAGGTACAGAGGAGATGTCGGGGTAAGTTTTTTACTCAGAGAGTGGTGAGTGCGTGGAATGGGCTGCCGGCAACGGTGGTGGGGCAGATACGATAGGGTCTTTTAAGAGACTGTTGGATAGGTACATGGAGCTGAGAAAAATAGAGGGCTATGGGTAAACCTAATAATTTCTAAGGTAGGGACATGTTCGGCACAGCTTTGTGGGCCGAAGGGCCTGAATTATGCTGTAGCTTTTCTATGTTTCTATCTGCAGTCCTCAAGGATCGCCCTCATTCTCCTACGTTCCAAGGAATAAAGACCTAGCCTGGTCAACTTCTCCCTACAAGTCTGACACCCAACCACACAAGTGATCAGGGCAGGGGAGCAGAAGCTCAGGCAATGAAGGTGAATTTTACGAAGAGGGTGGGGAGGTGGAGGGGACCTCGGGCAGCTGAAGGCACATCCGTCAACGGTAGAGCAATGGGAGTTTGGGAGTGGACATTTTGGAGAGCAGTGATCCTGTAGGACGACACTGTGGTGCAGCGGGTAGAGCCGCTGCCTCACAGCTCCAGAGACCCGGGTTCGATCCTGACCTCAGGACCTGCCCGGGCGGAGTCTGTTGTTCTCCCTGTGGTCGCGTGGGATTCCCCCGGGTGCTCAGGTTTCTGCCACGTGCGGGTTGGTGGATTCATTGGTCACTGGAAATTGCCCCCGGTGTGGAGCTGAGTGGTTAGATCTGGGGGGAAATCGATGGAAATAAAATAAAAACAACGACTGATGTAGGATTAGTGCACGTGGCTGATTAATGGTTAGCATGGACTGAGTGGGCAGAAGGGCCTGTTTCCATGCTGTACAACTTTATGTCTCTATGTGATGAGGGAGGGAGGGAGGAAGTTGCACGCTGGACATTACATTGTCCAAACCCATTGAATCTCTCCAAGGCAGAGGGCCAGATATCAGGGAATTCTGGATTGAGATTTCGGACAAGCACACGGAGAACATGTCCCCCCCTGATATCGGAGCCTTCCCACCATCCGATCTCACTGTCCCAGTTCCCTTCTCACTCCCAACACCCATGTTATCCAATTCCTCCCCCCTGCCTCCAGTGTGTGACAGGACCACCCGCCCCTATGCCTGCAGACACCCACCCCTCTGCAGGTAGGGGGAGTGGGACGGGCCTACCTTCTATCCGAGTGTTGGCCTGGACGAACATCTTCCGAGCCTCCTTGCGCAGCAGCACGGTCTCCCGCAGGGTGAGGAACCTCTGGGGCTCGGAGTCCGTCACCTGGGAGTACCTGGCGTACAGGGCCCTGCCCGCCTCCACGTCCGCTGTGGTCTTGTACACCTGAGGGGCGGGGGGGGTGGTGGTGTAGGAGAGGCGGTCAACGGGGAACAGCAGTCAGCAGCAGCGGTGGGGCAGGGGGAAATGGGACTCAGGGAGGGGACCTTCAGTGGCGTCGCAAGGACAGTGGGAAGCGGGACTGAGGGTCCATTGAGGGAGAGGGGCAGAAGGTGGGTGTGGGATTGAGGAAGGGGCCCACTGAGGGTGTGAAGCAAAGGGAGAGGAGTAGAGGGAGGGAGAAGAGCGGGGTGGGAGGGAGGAGTCCTTTAAGGGAGGGGAACAAGGGGAAGGGGTCCTTCATTGAGGAAGGGGAGGCAAGGGAAGGTCCTTCAATGAGGGAGGGGTGATGTGTTCTTCATTGAGGGAGGGGTCTCATTGAGGGAGAGGTCCATTAAGGGAAAGGTTCATCTAAGGGGAAGGGTCCCATTGAGGGAGGGGCCCTTCACTGAGGGAGGGTACAGACCTCGCAGGGAACGAGACTGGGTGAAGGGTTGTCCGGTGGGAGAGGTGGCACAGACTCTCCGGGGGAAGGGTGAGGTGCCGGACCGCGTTGCGACAGCTGTGCTCGGTCCCCCCCTACCCTCCAGCTACCTGCAGCTTCCTCAGGAAAGCCTCGATGGCCGCCTTGCCGACAGTGGCGATCTTGCTCCGGTCGAGGGTGATGATGGCGTCGGGCTTGCCGTCAGCGCCGGTGGTCTGCCGCAGGGTGACGAAGCCCTGGCCAGCTTCCAGCAGCACCCGGAGGATGACGAAGCGAGCCTGCATGTGGGCCTGGGGCAGGAGGAGGAGAGACAGCGTCAGGCTGGAGCACTGTGGATACCTTCACCCAGCCCCTGGTCCTAGACTCAAGCTAGTCACACCCAGAGCACACATAACCCTCCGGAACGGGCACAGCCAACATTTTTGGAATGCCAGTCAGTGCTCAGTCTGCAACAGTTGCTGTATGAGAAATTACCCCACTGACCCTCACCAATATTCATTGATGCACCATAGAAAGCATCCTATCCAGATGCATCGCCGCTTGGTACGGCAACTGCTCTGCCCGGGACCGCAAGAAACTGCAGAGAGTTGTGGACACAGCCCAGCGCATCACGGACACCAGCCTCCCCTCTATGGACTCTGTCTACACTTCTCGCTACCTCGGGAAAGCAGCCAACATAATCAAAGGCCCCACCCACCCCGGACATTCTCTCTCCTCCCCCCTCCCATCGGGCAGAAGATACAAAAGCCTGAGAGCACGTACCACCAGGCTCAAGGACAGCTTCTATCCCGCTGTTATAAGGCTATTGAACAGTCCCCTAGTATGATAAGATGGACTCACAATCTACCTCGTTATGACCTTGCACCTTATTATCAGCCTGCACTGCACTTTCTCTGTAACTGTAACACTTTATTCTGCATTCTGTTATTGCTTTGCTACCTCAACGCATGGTTGTAAAATGAACCGATCTGTATGAACGGTGTGCGAGACAAGTTTTGCCACTGTGCCTCGGTACATGTGACAATAACGAACCAATTTACCCTCCAACCATCCATCGTACCCCTGCCTGTCACATGGGAGACTGGGGAGTCTATTCTGCAATGGGAAGTCCTTATTGGGTCACACTGATCTTGAGGGTGGCGCAGTGGCACAGCAGGTAGAGCCGCTGCCTTGCAGCGCCAGGGACCCGGGTTCAATCCCCACCTTCGGCAGGGTGAGGGACACAGAGGGAGATAGAGACAGAGAGCTAGCATGGACTCGATGGATTGAACAGCCTCTTTCTGCATTGTAATAAATATGACAGAGCATACACCCGACTCCTGTCAGATTCTCCAACCTATCCATCTTTAGTACATCTTTTTGTCCTTCTTCTCTCTCTTACACTAATTTCCCCTCAAAAGATTCTGAAGAGCCTGCCCCGCTGATTTGTGATTCTGCCTCAACCACATTCTGTGGGAGTGAGTTCCACAGTCTGAAAATGTCAAATTTAAAATAAAAACAGAAAAAGCCCAAAATACTCAGCAGGTCAGGGAGCATCTGTGGAGAGAGAAACACAAGGATTCAAGTCAATGATCTTTTAATCACAGTTCTCAAAATGTCCCCATATTTCTCCTGGTGTGTTTAGTAGTAAATATCTTATATCGAGGCTATTACAGAAATAAAACACTGCAGATGCTGGAGGTCTGAAGTAAAATAGGAAAATATTCAGCAGGTCAGGCAGCGTCTGTGGAACAAAACAAAAAGGTAGTTTCACAGCTGATGAACTATCTTTGACGTTAACTGTTTTTCTCTCCACAGTTGGCAGCTGACCTGATGAGAGTTTCCACCATTTCCGTGTTTATCTTATTTACCGGTTTATTATTGTCACAGGTACAGTGAGAAGCTTTTGTCTGCGTGCCATCCAGACACATCATTCCATGTGCAAGTACATCGAAGTAGTAAAAAGAAAACAGAATGCAGAATATAGTCACAGAGAAAGCGCAGTGAGCCAGACAAGTGCGAGGGCCATGAGGAGGTAGACTGTGAGATCAAGAGTTCTTTTAGAGTATGAGAGGTCCGTTCAATAGTCTTATAACAGCGGGACAGAAGCTGTCCTTGAGCCTGGTGGTACGTGCTCTCAGGCTTTTGTACCTTCTGCCCGATGGGAAGGGGAGAAGAATGTCCGGGGTGGGGAGGGGTCTTTGGTTATGTCGGCTGCTTTCCCGAGGCAGCGGGAAGTGTAGAGAGAGTCGATGGGAGGGGAAGTTGATTTGCGTGATGGACTGGGGTGTGTTCACAACTCTGTAATATTCCTGACCCCTGGTTTTAGATTTTCCCACATTCTCTCCATGTCTACCCTGACAAATTTAGTTATTATTCCCTCCCTATTTCTTCTTAAAAAAAAAGCAACCTGTTCCCTGCAGCATCTCAGTCCTTGCAAACCTTTTTACCTTCTGCTGCTACGTCTCCTTATCACACAGACAAGAACCGTGCATAGTACATGAAGAGATGGATTGGGCATAAACTAGCCCAGTAAGTAAGCTTGCATTGTGAATGAACTACAAATAGGTCAATGCCAGAACTGATGCCCACATTTTCTCACTGGTAGTAGAACAAGTAGTTAGTGGGAGAGTCGTGAGCAAGGGACACAGCTGCAAAACAAGGGGCTGGTCATCTAAACCCGAAGTGTGTAGAAACATCTTCTCTCAGAGGGTAACGAATCTCTCCAATTCTCTGCCCCTGAGAGTGGTGGAGACCAGATGATTAGACAAATTTATTGTGGAAACAGATAAATATTTGAAAAGATCCAGAAGCGGAGGACTGTGGGGAACTGGCACAGAAAGATCGAGGAGTTGAGGCCCACATAGATCAGCCATGATCACACTGAATGGCGAGGCAGTCTTGAGGGGCTGTGGCCTACTCTTGTTCTTTATTCTTGTACAGACTTGTCAAAGGCAGGTTAACCAAATATACTCAGAAAGCACTGGTGTAATGTCATTACATTAGCATGTAATTACGTATCTAAAAGACACTTGGGAGCTTCTTGATCTCATCGCGCTGATGCTACTGTTCACAATTACAGTACTCTGAATGTGTCTCCACAATATTGAGTACAATCAGTTTCCATGCCATAGTAACTGCAGGTAGGAGGCTGTGTTTCATTATCTCACCAACAACTTGATTAAGCTACAAAGTAGACCAATACTTGTCAGTGTTTAAACATGTATTAAAGGCAGAGGGCAGAAGGCAATAAATCCTTTGCCAACCCAACAAGGGAGAGCACAGGGAAAATTAAATTGGCAGATGCTCCACCTCAAATAAAAATGGAGTGAACGTGCGAAAAATCTGCAGATGCTGGAAATCAAAGCTAAAATCAGAAAATGCTGGGAACACTCAGCAGGTCAGGCAGCACCTGTGGAGAGGGAAATAGCGAACGCGTCAGGTCTGAGACCCTTCGTCAGCTCGGTTTCTCTTTCCATTGATCCTGCCCTCAAGAGAGCAACCCCAACTTTCCCACTGGCATACCTCATACAATTCTACAATACAGGAGGCGGGCATTTGGTCCATCAACTCTATGTCAGCTCTCAGATGGATTGTATTCCCCCACTTACTTCCTTGTAACTTTATCTCTCACACATGCTCACCAATGCTCCCCCAGCTCTCCTGCCTCGCTTCACTGGGGCGAATTTACAGTGGCCAATTATTATCCCAACCAGCACAGCTTTGGGATCTGGATCAGCCTATATATCGGCTGCTTAGAGATATCCTAAACTGATTTGTTCAGCAGTTAGACTGATTCCTAGAACATTAAAGCAAAAGACTCTTCAAAAGAGCCCTCCTGTTAGACCAACTCATCCAAATCTTCCCCTGAAGATTTCTCAAGTATTCCCCCAACTCTACGTTTGGAAGTTCCTGTTAAATCTGCCTCCACCGACCCTTCGGATAGCTCATTCCCAATCGCAACAACTGAGCATGTTACTCACCTGCCTCCACCGCTGGTTCTCTGGGGTGTAGAACTCTAGGCCCAAGACTCCTGCCCGCACCATGGTCAGCCAGTTTACATAGATAACGTCATCAGCATCGCTTCCCTCATGGCCAAAGATCCTACAAACCAACGGAGGAGAAGCAAGAGGCAATGAGGAAGAGCGATTCCAGGGCATTCAACAAATTAAAGCAAACCCAGGTAATGGGACCTGCTGCCAGTTCCTCCATTCACAACACCAGGGCTGATCAGAGACTTCACTCATTTACTTGCCCACAAAACCAAAGGATTGACTGTGAACTTCAGGAATGGCAAGTCAGGAGAACACACACCAGTCCTCATTGAGGGGTCAGCGGTGGAAAGGGTGAGCAGCTTCAAGTTCCTGGGCATCAACATCTCAGAGGATCTATCCTGGGCCCAACACATTGATGCAATCATGAAGAAGGCACGCCAGCAGCTCTACTTCGTTAAGGAGTTTGAGGAGATTTGGTATGTCATCGATTTCTACAAACATACGGTGGAGAGCATTCTGACTGGTCGCATCACCGCCTGGTACAGAGGCACCAATGCACAGGATCACAAGAGGCTGCAGGGGGTTGTAGACTCAGCCAGCTCCATGACATGCACAACCCTCCCCACCATCGAGGACATCTTCAAGAGGCGGTGCCTCAAGACGGCAGCATCCATCACTAAGGACTCTCACCACCCGGGACATGCCCCCTTCGCGTTACTACTGTCAGGGAGGAGGTACAGGAGCCTGAAGACCCACACTCAACGATTCAGAAACAGCTTCTTCCCCTCCACCATCAGATTTCTGAAGGGTCCATGAACCCATGAACACTGCCTCATTATTCTTTCTTCTTGCAATATTTATTTTGTAATTTATAGTAATATTATGTCTTGCACTGTACTGCTGCCACAAAACAACACATTTCATGTCATATGTCAGTGATAATAAATCTGATTCTGATCCCCGAATACTTCTGGTCAATCTCAGATTTGAAATTAACAACTGACCTGACACTAATTGGTGTTCGCCAGACGGAGTTTCCGAATTTCAAACCCCTGAGTTAGGTGTAGGTATTGGTTTATTATTGTCACTTGTACTGAGGTACAGTGAAAAACTCGTCTTGCATACCAACCGTACAGATCAATTCATTACACAGTGCAGTTACATTGAGTCAGTACAGAGTGCACTGATGTAGTACAGGTAAAAACAATAACAGAATATAGAGTAAAGTGTCACAGCTACAGGGAAGTCCACTGCAGGTAGACACTAAGGTGCAAGGTCATAACAAGGTAGATTGTGAGGTCAAGAGTCCAAGGTAGCAGGTCTGAACTTCACCTTGAGGCGCTGCCTCTGCCCCCATCATTCCAGACACAAGTTTTCTCCGTCTTACCAGTCTCCCTAATAAGCATGTCCCATTCCAAATTCCACAGCAGACCGATTTAGCTCCGTGCAAGTTCTCAGTGTAATTTAACCCTTGGAGTGCAGCTGTTAATCTTAAACTGCGCTTTGTCCAAGCTCAACAGATTCTTCTGAAAGGGTTTTTCTCAGAGTGAACGCAGTTTAACAAAGTACGCATGTCACAGCACCCTTGGGAGAGGACATCAGGAGCCCAGGGGTCACTGCTAAAAACAAACTGCTGGAGGAACTCAGTGGGTCGGGCAGCATCCGTGGAGGGAAATGGAAGGTTGACGTTTCGGGTCGAGACCCTTCATCGGGACTGAAAGATAGAGGGGAGGTAGACGGTATGGAGGGGGAGGGGGAGGGGGATCCAGGTGAGGTGGGGTGACGGGCAGATGGAGGAGTGGAGTGGAGATGGTGACAGAGGCCGGGAGGTGAGAGGTGGAGGTGGAGGGCTGCAGATGGTGGGATCTGATAGGGGAGGAAGGTGGAGCCTGGAACCAAATAAGGGAGGTGGGGAGGGCAGATGGGAACAGTGGGGGGAGGGGAAACAGGGTGTTGAGGGGGTGGGGTGGGTGGAGGAGGAACTGGGTGGATCAGGAGGAGAGAGAACGGGGACAGGGGGGAAGCAGGTTGCGGAAAGTTGGAGAATTCAGTGTCCGTGCCGTCGGGGTGTAGACTGTCCAGGGGGAATCTGAGGTGCTGCTCCTCCAGTTTCTGTTTAGCCTCACCCTGGCAGTGGAAGAGGCCAAGGACAGACGGGTCAGTGCGGGAATGGGGAGGGGGATTAAAATGGTCGGCAACAGGGACCTCCAGACGGCCACGGAGAACGGAGTGCGGGTGCTCGGCAAAGCAGTTGCCTAGTCTGTTCCTGGTCTCACCAATGTAGACAAGGCCACATTGAAAGCACCTACTACAATAAATAGGGTCACAGCACCCTGGGGAGAGGGCACCCAGGAGTCAGGGCACCCTGCACCAGGGAAGAATCAGGCAGACTTACTTCAGTATCTCCTGGTTGAGGCAGAGGTACAAGCCGACACACTCAGCTCGGCATTCCTCGTACGTGGAGGCGATAGTGGAGAACTTGCTGTCCCAGGTCTCACCATGCTTGTACCAGCTTTTAACCTGAGGGGGAGAAACAAGGCAGGCGAGGGTTTAGACCTCCAGCAGAACCCCATCACTGCCGGCCACAGCACTGGCAGCTTCTGGCAGGCTCCTGTCTGCTGCCTCAGCAGTGAGCCAGGTCCCACCACACACAACAAGTGACAAGCAATGCTAGCACTGCGACACACTCACTGCGTGCGAGAGAGAGAGAGAGAGAGAGAGAGAGAGAGAGAGAGAGAGAGAGAGAGAATGAGAGGGAGGGGGAAGGGGGGGGTTGGTGGGTTGATTCCCCACTGTCAATGACCCCTGGTTTGTTACGTAGCTCACAAGTTACAAAAGGAAGTTAGAGAATAAGTCACCCTGGGAATGATCCTGATTGGGATAATTGTGGACCTGATGGGCCGAATGGCCACCTTCCACATGATAATAAATGACATACGATAACGATGTAAATGAGAATGCTAGGATAAGTTAGTTGCAGGTGATGTGAACATTGGTAGTGCTGTTGAAAGCCAGTCTTGGGTTAGAAAACAATACCAGTGAGTTGGGAAAGTGGAATTTAATCCCAATGTGCGAGGTGATGCACTTTGGGAGGAATTACAAGGTAGAACAGACACAGTGAATGATAAGGTCTTAAAGTACAGAGGAACAGAAGGACCTTGGTGTCTAACTCCTAAAGGTAGCAGCACAGGTAGAGAAAGTGGGTATGAATGCATACGGGGTGCTTGGTCGGGACATAGATAACGAGAGCAGGGAGCTGATGGTACGACGTTATGAAACATTGGTTCACCCACAGATACAGCACTGTGTACAGTTCTGGTCACCACACTATAGGAAGGATGTGATTGTACTAGGAGGGTGCAGAGGAGATTCACCAGGGCTGAGGGGAGCAGGGGCCTGAATATTTTGCAAAATTATGAGGGGCAAAGATAAGGATAGATAATAAGAAACTTTTCCCCATGGTAAAGTTGCCTAAAAACGGAGGGCATGGGTGTAAAGTCAGGGGTAGGAGGTTTAGAGAAGATCTCAGGAAGAATTTTTCCCTGATTGGAAGTCCGAGGGAGCGGTGGAAGCAAAGACTCTCACAGCATGAAGTGGTACCTATACAAGTATCAGCTACGGTCTAAGTGTTGGAAAACAGCATTCGTACAGATGCCCATCTAAGCTCATCCCCTATCCCTCTAAACTTTTCCTCCCCATCAATGGAAAGCTAACACAACAGGAGCAGGAGTAAGCCACCAGGCCGCCGTACCATTCCACGTGACCATGGCAATCCTGCGCCAGGCCTCAGCAACTCTTCTGGGCCAGTTCCCCCATCACCCTCAATTCCCCGATACCTTTAAAAAATTGATCTACCTCCATTCTTAAATTCCAACGATCCACCCTCCAGGGACAGAGAATTCCAGAGCTTCACCACCCACTGCAAGAAGACATTTCTGCACACCTCAGTCTTACCTTACCTTGTAACTGTGTCCCCTAGTTCGAAACTCTCCCGCTAGTGAAAACATCTCGACGTCTACACTGTCCTGTCCCCCTCAGGATTGTACGTCTTGATAATGCCACCCCTCTCATTCTTTTCCTTTTGTGACAAGGCTGTAGGGAAAGAGCTGGCTCCTGTGAGAGCTAGCAAGGGTGCGATGGGCCGGAGAGCCTGTCCCTGCTCTGCCCACCTTGCTGGCTGTTTAGCTGGGGACCCTGGTGTGTCAGAGGTGCCACTCACCGTCTCCCCAGTCTCCGGATTCACCAAGGCAGTGTCAAAGTTGAACTTCCCCTTGTCGTCCTGGAAAGAGATGGAGATGTGTGATTATATCTGAGGGGCTATCGATGTAAGTTCCAAACCCCACCCTCACGAGGACACTTCAGGAAGGCCCCCCTATTCCCCACATCCCCACCCACCCAACCAAGGTAAGATATCGTTATTAGTCACATGTACATCCAAACACACAGTGAAATGCATCTTTTGCGTAGACTGTTCTGGGGACAGCCCGCAAGTGTCGCCGCGCTTCCGGCGCCAACATAGCATGCCCACAACTTCCTAGCCTGTACGTCTTTGGAATGTAGGAGGAAACTGGAGCACCCAGAGGAAACCCACGCAGACTAGGTCATATACCTCCTATACCTTGGACCGAGTACAGCCAGGCAGTGAGCCTCTCCTCCCTCACCACCACCACCCCTCCCCCCCAAACTTAAAAGGAGAAAATGTTGGAAAGAGCCAGCAGGTTAGGCAGCATCTGTGCGAAGAGAAACAAGAGTTAAAGTTTCCGGTCGGAGACCCCACCTCAGAACTGGGAAGGAAACAAAAGAGGCTGGTTAGGTTGCAGGAGGTCTCTGTTCGGGTAACACAGGGGTGACCACAGGGATGAGCTGTAAACAAGGTTGACTGGTCAGGGTGTGAATGGGAGCAGTTAGAGGGAGAACATGCACCAAAGGACATAGATACGAGACTGTGGGAGTTGTGACATGCAGAGTAGGAGAAGCAGCCCAGCAGGTCAGCCAGGGCACGTCCTCCAGTCCCAGAGAGAAATAACCAAGCTGGGCCAATACCACAGGTGTGTAACTGATACAGACCAAGGAATGAGCTTACCTGCAGCGTTGGAATTCACTGTCGAGTCCAGTAGGCTGAGACGTGCCCAGACCAGACAGGAGATGAGGTGCTGTTCCTCCGGCTTGAGTTGGGCCTCTCCCCTCACCCACCCCTGTGAAGACCCCCCTCTCCCCTCACCCATGAGGCTACTCTCCCCCCACCACCACAACCCCAATGACGACACCCAAGGTGGGGTCCTCTTGCCCCGCCCACCTCGACGAGGACACCCAGGGCGGGCTCCTCTCCCCCCACCCACCTTGCCGTGGGCACCCAGGGCAGGCTCCTCCCCCTGTTCCAGGACAGGTCCATGGGAGAACACTCCTCCCCAATCCACTGAGGTTGCACGGATGACACTTCCCCAGCTGGCAGTGACCAGTCCTACCCCTCCCCAGGCCGGGCAGCTGTCATCCAAAGGAGGAGTGGGGGGTGGGGGGATTCATGTGAAAATGCCAACTGACCTGAACGAAGAGCTTCCCACTGCCATGACCCAGCAGCTCGTGGAGACCGACCTGGACTTCAAAGGAAGGGCTTTTCCACTTGATGTACAGGTCCTGCAGGAGCAAGGAGACAGGGTCACCCACACTTGTCTGAGAGACACACACACACACACACACACACACACACACACACACACACAGAGGCAGAGACACACACACGGGCAGAGAGAGAGACAGACACATGGGCAGAGGAGCAGACACACACACACACACACACACAGAGGCAAAATAGGGGGCTATGTGTGGGAGGGAAGGGTCAGATAGATCCTAGAGCAGGATAAAATGTCGGCACAACATTGTGGGCCGAAGGGCCTGCACTGTGCTGTAGTGTTCTATGTTCTATGTTCTACCCCTCACCCACACACTGGGGGCAATTTACAGTGGCCAATTAACTCACCGAGCCCACATGTCTTTGGGATGTGGGAGGAAACCCACGCAGTCACAGGGAGAACGTGCAAACTGCACGTGCGCACACACACACAGAGAAGCAGAGACATACATGGGCAGAGAGAGAGAGAGAGAGAGAGAGAGACACACACACACACACACACACACACACACACACACACACACACACACACACACACACACAGAGGCAGAAGTGCACAGACCTTGTCCTCCTCTTCCAGGAAGGTGAGCTTCTCCTTCTGGGTAGAGTAAGCCACCGCCAACACGTTACCCAGCGAGACGTTTTTAAACCCCACTGTCTGCCGGATTTCATCATCTGCAAGAGTTTGAACGGATGGCATGGATTAAAACTTGCTGGAGCTCAGCTCTCCCCAGGGAGGGTGCCCACGGAATTGGGAGCACAAAGTGAAGGGAAATGGGGAGGTCGGTTTGGAAAGGCTGCAGTGAACCAGACAACCCCGTCCTGCCCGCGGTGAAGGGACTGACTGACCCATTAATGACCTTGCCTTGCTTGGAAATGTCTGCCGGCAGAGATTCTGTGGTGGCATTTTTAGTGCCCTGGGCTTGGCATCCCTGGGGGTGTGAGCTGGTTGGCTAGCAGTGGTGCAGCAGGTAGTGCTGCTGCCTCACAGCTCCAGGGACCCAGGTTCGATCCCCACCTTGGGCATTTCCACATCCTTCCACATATCAAAGACGAGCTGGCAGGTTAACTGGCCGGTGTAAATGACTCCTCACTATAGGTGGGTGGCAAAGAATTGATGAGCATGAGAGAGAGAATAAACCGTAGGGGTACTGATGAGTTTGTCGTGAGCCATCATGGATCCAACAGGCCAAACAACCTCTGCCTCAGTACAAGCCTAAAATCAGGACAAGATGAGTGGAATTATTGCCAGCTTCTCTTTGTCATCCAAGCTGCAGTTCAGCACAGATCGGGAGACATGCAGCCCTGCAAAGGAGAGCTCGAGGGGTTTCAAACAGAGAAACAATCCCACAGCTCCGTCACATCTCAGGTTAACCCCAGCTGGTTTAAGTGCCTTTTGGAATCTGGTAACAGTTCTAATGTTGGGATCGTAGCACCAATTTGTACACAGCCAATCCCACACACGAAACCCTGACCAACTAATGGGAGTCATTGAGTCACACAGCACGGAAACAGGCCCTTTGGCCCACCAACTCCATGCCAACCATCTACACCAACCCCATTTTATTTTCCATACATTCCCAGCAAGTCCTCCCTGATTCTATCACTCAATGACACACTAGGGACAAATTACAGCGGACAATTAATCTACTGACCCGCACGTCGTTGGGACGTGGGAGGAAACTGGAGCACCCGGGGGAAACCAACGCAATCGCAGGGAGAATGTGCAAACTCCACACGGACAGCACCGGAGGTTAGGATTGAAGCGGAGTTGCTGGACGCAACTAGATGTGCCACCTTGCCGATCTGCTTTTTCCGGTTGTTTTTAAATACCCCTCACTGAGAGGGCAGTTTGGCACCTCTCTCACAGAGCACCGCTGCCTTAGCACAGTGACTCTGATACTCACAGCAGTTCAGCAGCATCTGGACAAGCACTTCAATCGGCCAAGGTGGAGAAGGCTACACACCAAGTGCTGGTAAATGGAACTGGTACGTGGGTACTTATTGGTCACATGGACATGGTGCTGAGGGGCTGTTTCCAAAGGTCACAGAGAGATACCGCATAGAAACAGACTCTTTGGTCCCCAGTGACCATCAGCCATGCATTTACACCAACCCTACATTAATCCCATTTCTTAAATTATTTCCACATCCTCATCAACTCTCCCTGGACTCTAGGGACATTTAAGAGACTCTTAGATAGCCACATGAATAATAGAGAAATAGGGGGCTATGTGGGAGGGAAGGGGCAGATAGATCTTAGAGGACGATAAAATGTCGGCACGACATTGTGGGCCGAAGGGCCTGCACTGTGCTGTAGTGTTCTATATTCTATGTTCTACCCCTCACCCACACACTGGGGGCAATTTACAGTGGCCAATTAACTCACCGAGCCCACACGTCTTTGGCATGTGGGAGGAAACCCACGCGGTCGCAGGGAGAACGTGCAAACTTTGCGCGCACAAGCACACGCACACGCACACGCACAGCGCCAGTGGATGGGATTGAACTGGGTTTCCGGGGCTGCGCCTCAACCCGATCTCTACAATGCTACTGCACTGGCGCTCCCCGGCGTGGGACTGGAACTCTCGACACTGGGTGCGGGGTGGGGTGGTGAGTGAGGAATGAGGGGCAGGTGGGCAGGGAGGAGGCGGCTGCTCACAGTTTGGGATGTTGATGCCAGCCGGAATGCCGCTGCCCGCGAACGTCAGCACGTCGAGGGAGGTGAAGTCGGGTTTCAGGAAGCGATCCTTCTCGAACTGCTTGGGCCAGGGCAGCTGAGGCAAGAGGCGCTCGGCCGACACCACCAGCTGGGCGAACTTGGCGCTCATGTCCTTGTTGACCACAGCCACGAAACCTGGGAGGTCGTTGGGAAAAACGAGGGGGGAGGGGAAGAAAAGATCGGTACAGCAGTGAGCAAACATCACGGCAACCTGCATTCACTGCCAACCTTCCCGCCAGGAAGAGCAACTCACTCAGAGGCACCACACCTGTTGCCTCAGACCATTGGGAAGGTCCAGCAGCCAGATGTTAGCAGCACCCCAGCAGCCAGATGTTAGCTCAGCAGCCACATGTGGCTCAGTGCTGCCCTCCACGGGCTGGCGTGCCCGATACGTGACCCCTCCGACGTCGCGGCGCTCCCTCAGTGCAGACGCTCCTACACCAAGGCATTCCCTCAATGCTGCACCTCCCACGGGGTGGTACACTGATGGGGCACCCCCCCCCCCCCCCCCCAGCACAGACCCTCAGGCAGTATGCCGCTCCCTTGGCATTGCCCCTCCCGCAGTGTGGCATGCCCCTGTACTCTCTCACCAATGATCTCCATTCTGACAGGGTCGTTGTCCCACAGTACTGCTCCTCCATCAGAGAGGCACTTTCCCTCTACACCCCCCTCCGACGGGACCGCATGCCTCCTGCACGCCCCCCCCGACGTGGCCGCGTGCTCCCTGTATGCCCCCCCAACGGAATGGCATACTCCCCGTAAAGCTCCCACCTACGGGACACTGCACCCTTTACATCCCCTTATGCTCACGTCTCTGGGGTATTACTCAAACCCTCAATCTTCTGACCCCCGAGCGGAGAATGTCACCCAGTGAGACGGACAACGTGGAACAAGGCCGAGGGCAACACATCTGATTCAAGCCCCTTCCCCCCTGCTCCCTTTCTCATTGGAAGGGGATTGGCCAGCAGATCATCCCCCCGTCCCCCAAAAAACACCAGTCTTTTGTCTGTACCTTCAAACTCCCCTCTGGATCCATACGGGTCTCGGTAACTTTCAATGAAGCCGATGTAACTGTTGGAATCAGAAAGCAGTTAAAACGTCTTTGTACCTCGTAGTTCCATCCCACCTCCTCAATGATGTATCTCCCCTAACATGTCCCCTCTCCTTGATCTTACCGACTCTCAACATAGGTTGACTCTGTGGTAAAGAAGGCATACGGTGTATTGTCCTTCATCAATCGTGGAATTGAATTTAGGAGCCGAGAGGTATTGTTGCAGCTATATAGGACCCTGGTCAGACCCCACTTGGAGTACTGTGCTCAGTTCTGGTCGCTTCACTCCAGGAAAGATGTGGAAGCCATAGAAAGGGTGCAGAGGAGATTTACAAGGATGTTGCCTGGATTGGGGAGCATGCATTATGAAAACAGGTTGAGTGAACTCGGCCTTTTCTCCTTGGAGTGACGGAGGATGAGGGGGAACCTGATAGAGGCGTATAAGATAATGAGAGGCATTGATCGGGTGGATAGTCAGAGGCTTTTCCCAGGGCTGAAATGGTGGCCACAAGAGGACACAGGTTTAAGGTGCTGGGGAGTAGGTACAGAGGAGATGTCAGGGGTAAGTTTTTTACTCAGAGAGTGGTGAGTGTGTGGAATGGGCTGCCAGCAACGGTGGTGGAGGCAGATACAATAGGGTCTTTTAAGAGACTTTTGGATAGGTACATGGAGCTGAGACAAATAGAGGGCTATGGGTAAGCCTAGTAATTTTTAAGTTGGGACATGTTCGGCACAGCTTTGTGGGCCGAAGGGCCTGAATTGTGCTATAGGTTTTCTATGTTTCTATGTTCCTCCCTCGTCATTGTACCACTGTCCCTCTTTCCGTGTACCATTGGACACCCCCCACTAGTTACCCTGTTCCAAGAATGTAGCCAGTCGCGCAGTTTATGCCCAACTATGGACACCAAAGTCTGCAAAAACAGAGCTGCAGCCACTGGGGAAGAAACATCAGGAGAGGGTAGGAGGACACTTGGCTGGCTACCTGTGGGTGAACCCCCTCCTCGAACCACTGCAGCCCACGTCACAAAGCACAGGAGAGCAGTTTGCCGGGGCAGTTCACTGAGTGCAGGAAAACCATCAACCACTTGGCCGTGGGCCAGGCAGGGTGGACAGATTTCCTTCTGTGAGTGTCACTTGTGAACCAGATCTGGACATCTCACAGTCACAACATGTCAACCGTTTACTCCAGATTTAAATTCCGCAGCTTCTGCGGTGGGATCTGAACTCATTTGTTGACGGTTTTGGATTAGAGAGGACGCAGAAAAGGTTCACAGAAATGCTGCCTGGACTGGAGGGCTCGCGTTAAAAGGAGAGGCTGGGACCAGTTCCCCTGGAGTGAGGGGGTGAGCTGATAGAGGTCTATCAAATCACGAGGGGCATAGATCGTGTGGGTGGTCACAGTCTTTTCCCCAGGGTAGGGGAGTCTAAAACTAGAGGGCACAGGTTTAAGGTGAGAGTCAGAGCATGGAAACAGGACCTTCAGCCCAACCGGTCCATGCCGACCAATGTTCCCATCTAAACTAGACCCATTTGCCCATGTTTGGCCCACATCCCTCCAAACCTTTCCTGTTCATGTACCTGTCCAAGTACCTTTTAAGGGGAGAGAGGACGCAAGGGGCAAGTTTTTCCACACAGAGAGCAGTAGGTATATGGAACGAGCTGCCAGAGAAAGTGGTAGAGTTGGGTATAATTAAGACATTTAAAGGATACTTGGACAAGCATGTAGATAGAAAAGGTTTAGAAGGATATGGGCCAAATGCAGGCAAACGGGATTAGCATAGTGTTTTAATTAGTTTTTTTAACATGTATAGTGTTTAATACACCTCAAGTGGCTGCACAAGGAATGGCCACTTACTAGCTTATTGGTTCGTCCATCAGGTGAATATGTGTTTTCTCATTAGTTGGTTTGGCCACAAGTATCTAATAGGTTTCCTGAGTGGACTATTGTTAGCTAAGGAGTACCTCTTTTCTCAGGTATAAAAGGTGTCGTTTTTTGTTAATCCCTCTCTTGTTCCCAGCCCAAGCTCATTTTAGTTCCTTTTGTCTCGGCTCATCTCCCAGTAGTAAAGCCAGTACCATGTGCTCTGTGAATATTTCTTTGCTTTAAACTTTTCCAATAAAACTTTGTGAAGCACCAAGTTGTTTTCAACTCATTCCTGGCCTCCTGAAAGAACCTGTGGATTCAAAAATAACCGGATCCAAGAGTAAGTAGACATCTTGGTCGGTATGGACAGGTTGGGCTGAAGGGCCTGTTTCCAAGCTGTATGACTATAAATCCACTGACCTAGTCCAGAAACACTGCGCTACGGGGCCCCGCACACAGAACGGAGAGCACCCGGCCACGCCTCACCTCTCGACAATGGGACCCTCATCGCGGATCCAGTGTTTGGAGCCCTCCTTGTGAGCCTCGATGGAGCCAGTGCTGAAACTCCTGGTGTAGTGCTCCAGCATCTTCTCCACGTTGGGAGTGGCAGCGTAGCTCTGGAGAAACGAGAGGAAGGAAGGTGACGTGGGTGGGGGCAGGGGGCAAACCAAGCAGCGCGCACCCCAGGGCTCGTCTGTCAGAGCAGGGGGAAGCGCAACAAGACCACGGCGAAACAGGTGCCCTCTGGTGGAGTGACTCCAGCGACGCAGGTTGGATCCCGACCTCCTGCGCTGTCGGTGCGTGGAGTTTGCAAGTTCTCCCCGTGACCGTGTGGGCTCCCCCCCCGGGTGCTCCGGTTCCCTCCCGCATCCCAATGACGTGCGGGTTGGTGGGTTCAATAGCCACTGTAAGTTGCCGCTGGTTTGCAGGCCAGTGGGAGAATCCATTGAAAGGAATGTGGGGAGAATAAAATGGGCTTAGGACAGGACAAGTGCTTGACGGCTGGCACGGACTCTGTGGGCCAAAGGGCCAGTTTCCGATCTGTGTAACAAGAAGCTTCACGCGAGCATCAAGTCGCAAAGATTCGACTCGAAGCGGTTTAAGGGGTTAATAGGACAGGTGAGCCAAAGCTTGGTGACAAATTGTCTCAGGGGTTTAAGGGAGGCCTTTCAGTGGTCCGAGCAGCCAAAGCATGAACAGCCGGGGCAGAGTGGTGGAAATCGGATTACCCAAGGGTTAGGACGGGAGGAGAAGTGGCTCGGGTTGTGGGAGTTGGAGGTGGTTACTGAGGTGAGGGTGTAGTGTGGGAGTCCAGGCGGAGTCCAGGAAGAGGATTTGAGAGGCATTGCTGGTGTGGGTGAGCGGGAAGGGGCGGTGGGGGGGCGGTGGCTGATGATGAGGGGGTTAGAACAAGGAACCGTCCAGCCTCCCCTCCGCTGACTCCGTGTACACTTCCCGCTGCCTCGGTAAAGCAGCCAGCTTCTCAAAGACCCTTCCCACTCCGGAGCCCATTCATTGATGCACCACAGAAAGCATCCTATCCGGATGCATCGCGGCTCGGGACGGCAACTGCTCTGTCCGGGACTACAAGAAACTGCAGAGAATTGTGGACACAGCTCAGCACATCATGGACACCAGCCTCCTCTTCATGGACTCTGTCTACACTTCCCGCTGCCTCGGGAAAGCGGCCAGCATAATCAAAGACCCCACCCACCCTGGACATTCTTCTTCTCCCCTCTCCCATCAGGCAGAAGATACAAAAGCCTGAAAGCACGTACCACCAGGCTCAAGGACAGCTTCTATCCCGCTGCTGTAAGACTATTGAACAGACCTCTCATATAATAAAGCTGGACTCTTGATCTCCCAATCTACCTTGTCGTGGCCCTTGCACTTTTTGTCTACCTGCGCTGCACTTCCTCTGTAACACTATTCTGCATTCTGTTATTGGTTTTCCTTTTGTACTACCTTGATGTATGGAACAATCTGTCTGGATGGCATGCAAAGCTTTTCACTGTATCTCAGTACATGTGTTAATAATAAACCAGTTACCAGTTAGAAATCAGCACAAGAGCCGAGACATAAGAAGATCCACAACCTTCAGTGTTCATCCAAACTAGCTGAGGGGAATGGGAGATTACGGTTAGTTTAATCCTTCTGCATTGGGAGCATCGGCCTGGGTTACGGTCTCAGGTTTAGATGAGTGTTACCAGCTGGAACATGCAGCTACCTGCAGATGACTGGCAACAGACTCACTCAGCAGAGCGGTGCCTGTTGCAGAGGGGCAGGCACCTCTCAATCACTAGTCATTCAGGCAATGAGGCTAAACCTCAACTGGCAGAAACCCAAGAGGAGATGCAATGCTGCGAACACTCAGGGAATATTTCAGGCTGGCTCCGGGATCTTCTCATCTTCCTGCTCACCTTGGCCTTCTCCAGATTTTCCACCACTTTCTTCAACAGTGGAGAGTAATCGCCTCGGGACACTCTGAACGTTACGCCTTCAAACTCATAAACGCCGCACTTGTTGTCGGATTCACCCTGCGATGGAGCATCTGCGGGAGAGATCAAACCGAATACAACAGAGCTGGGAGATGGGACCATGGGGGAGATCGTTACAAATGCAGGTCAGAAATATGAAAAAAACTGCAGATGCTGGAAATCTGAAATGAAAACAGAAAGCACTGGAGACAGTCAGCAGCTCAGGCAGTGTCTGTGGAGAGACAAACAGAGGCACGTTTGTCAGCTCTGTCGCTGTATAACACCGGCCTACGGTACCGGTGGGGACGGGTCCGTCGCTGTGCAACACCGGGCTACGGTACCGGTGGGGACGGGTCCGTCGCTGTGCAACACCGGTCTACGGTACCGGTGGGGGCGGGTCCGTCGCTGTGCAACACCGGGCTACGGTACCGGCGGGGATGGGTCCGTCGCTGTCTCACACAGAATATATTACTGCTGCGTGCACATCTGCTCCTGTTTTATTACAGGGACACCGGTTTGAGCATATCTGTTGTAAAACACACCTCCAATTAAAACGCACTCCTGACTGGTGTGGTTATGTGCACAGCACATACTGGTAAACAAGATGTAAAACCTACCATCCTTGATGATTGAGGCAAGCCTGACTTCGTAAAGGGATTTTCCATCTTCACCGACAGTCTTAAACAAGCGGGTATTGTAAGCACTGATACGCTGGAGAAAGGAAAGAAAACCAAGACACACTGCATATTTATAAATGAGCATTTCTCCTACCTTCCCCCCTGTCTATGGACCCCCAGATGAAGGGAAGAGTCACAGATGGTTGAAGTGTGGAGACAGGGGCTTGGCAAGGATTGTCCACGATTGGGAATGACTCTTGGGACAATGTCCCCTCCAACTGCACATCACATCAAGTACCAGAAGGGTAGGTACCATTGCAGAGAATTATCTAACATAAAGGACTGGGGCCAGGGAGCTCCTGGACGCATTGGACGAAGACGGCATCAACAGTAAAGAGTGCGAGTGGAATTGCTCCTTTGATCACAGATCGACTACCAGTCCGGGACCCTGGTTTGTCTTACTCTCGCTGAGAACAGTTTTCCTCTCATCGCACGTCCTATAGCTGGGTACGTTTTCCTCACGGATGAAGGTCACCGATTTCTTGCCCAACTCCGGTTTCTGGATTTGGGATTGGTAGGTTGCTCTGAGGGAGAGGGCCATGGAAGATCCTTGGAATTTTCTGGCTGGGAATCATCTCGGTATGTTGGGGGGGGGTGGGGGGGTGGGGGGGGGTTGCAAAGACAGAACCTGCTGAACTGTGAAAGGGAGATGGAG
This sequence comes from Pristis pectinata, assembly GCF_009764475.1. Lineage (NCBI taxonomy): Eukaryota > Metazoa > Chordata > Chondrichthyes > Rhinopristiformes > Pristidae > Pristis > Pristis pectinata. The sequence goes on from NC_067441.1 coordinate 3,936,332, forward strand.
ACGGTCAGGCCTGTGTGCCAAAGGCCATCAGACCCAATGCTCAGAACAGCCCTCCACTGCATGCAAGAGGTGGTGACAAACAGGGCGGGCACAGGGAAACAAGAGAGAAACAAAAGCAGAGAGAGGAGCAAGATGGAGGAGGTCTGGCATCATCGACCATCAGAAGTGGTGCTCATTCACACAAAGGTCGACTATCAGAGGCAGAAGGACTAAATGAATGAGACCCACACACATTTCAGGATTGGGGATATGTTCCATCAACTAGATTATTAACTAGATTATTTTTAGTGTTTCCTAATCTTTGAAATTATATCGGACGGAGAGCATATCTGACAATATCCTGCAAAAATCACAATGCATTATGTACTTAATACTAATTACTAAAGGTATGGGAAAGACCTGATTTTCATATTTCTTTATGATACAGAAGGAAGCCTCTGGACCCATTGATTATACTGGCATTAGGAACAATTAGGACATTTAAAAGACTTTCAGATAGGCACATGGAAGTAAGAAAAATGGAAGGTCACGGGCTGTGTAGGAGGGAAGGGTTAGATTGATCAGGGAATATAGGTCAGCACAACATTGTGGGCCGAAGGGCCCATACTGAGCTGTACTGTTCTATAATCCTATAACTTCCCTGTAACCTATTCTCTCACACATGGTCATTAACACCCCTGACCCTCCTATCACCCATCTACACTAGGGGTAATTTACCGTGGCCAATTAATCTACAACCAGCTGGTTAAAGGGCCTTGACCCAAAAGATCGACTGTCCACTTCCCTCCGCAGATGCTGCCCGACCCGCTGAGTTCCTCCAGCAGTTTGTTTTTTTTTGCTCCAGATGCCAGCATCTACCGTCTCTGGTCTCTCTCTAACCTACAACCGGCATGTGGGTGGAAACTGGAGCTCCCGGGGAGTAGCCCATGGATTTACAGGAAGAACATGCAAACTCCACGCAGACAGCAGTGGGGTCAGGATCAAACCTGGGTAACTGCAGCTGTGAGGCAGCTGCACTACCTGCCTGCTCCAACTTGTCGTCCTGTGGATGGACTTGGAGCTGTCACTGAAGGGAAAGAACGCTCTACAAAACACTCTGCCAGTATCGGCAACAGCTGCAGAACGAGGAACTCCAAGTCGCCACACCACTGGGAAGGATGTGGTAGCAATAGAGGGGGTGCAGAAGTTGTTGCCTGGAACGGAGGGCTGTGGCTACAAGGAGAGATTGGATAGGCTGGGTTTGTTCTCACTGGAACCTGGGAAGCTGAGGGATGAACTTATAGAGGTTCATAAAATTATGAGAGGCACAGACAGCATGAGAATCTTTTTCTCAGGGCAGGGGAGTCTAGTTCTAGGCACAGGTTTAAGGAGATAGGGGAAAGATTTAAAGAGGATTGAAGGGGGCAAGTTTTTCCACAGAGGGTGGCGGGATATGAAATGAGCTGCCAGAGGAAGTGGGAGAGACACGTACGATTGCAACATTTAAAAGGCATTTGGACAGGTCCTTGGATGGGAAGGATACGGGCCTAACACAAACAAACGGGATTACTGTAGTTAGACATTGTGGTCAACATGGTCAAGGTGGGCTGGAAGGGTTAGTTCTGTACAATTATACGATTCTATGCTCAGATAAGCAACTGAACTCCCAATGAAGCTAGAACTGAAATGTTCGCCATAATGGTGAGTGAAAATATTGGCATCCAGGGTCTATTCTTGAAACCGGTGTTAACATGCATATTCATGAGGAGGCAAAGTACAGAAATGTTAACGATCATGCATATTCACGGTCAAAGTGGGCCGAAAGGGCTCGTTTCTGTGCCGTACGATTCTGTGATTCACTGTATATTGTCTTCCCTTGCACACCACAAACCTTTCCTCCCAATATTCCCTGCACTCGTTCGGTTCCCAAGGAGAATGAGATTCACTCACCTTCAAATCCAGGAATTTCTGTGCCAGCTCTGCATCTTTCAGATCACAATTTCCGGAGAAGTAAGTGGTAATGCCCTAAGGGAGAAAAGATATTCAAACAACTGAGTGTTAATTTCTACATTTCATCTCCGGAGTGATCCTCGTCACTCCTGACGACAATCACACAACCTGGGGATACCTGCCCAACTTACACTCGTCAAACATCCCACGGAACTTCACAGGGACAACCTCAGGCGAAACTTTAACACCGAGGCAGGGGCTGGACGGACAACCCAAGCTCAGTCAATGTGAGAGCAAAGGCGTGAGAATAAAGAGAAGGCCATTCGGCCCCTCACACTTGTTCTCCCATTCAACAAGATCATGGCTCATCTTTTACCTCAGCCCCACTTGCTGGCATAATCCCCATATCCCTCCATTCTCTTCAAGGATCAATTGACGTCTGTTGAATTGAGCCTCTTGAGGAGACGATTCCAAAGGTTCACCTCTCACCGTGGGAAGGAATTTCTTGTCCCCGAACAAGGCCGACCCCTGACCTCCTGGCTCCGGACAGCCCTGCCAGGGGTTACACCAACTCTGCACAGGATCACCACACATTCTTCTAAACTTGAGAGATCACAGACCCGGTTTGCTTAATCTCTCTTCAAAAGGCAAACCATCCATCCCAGGAATCAATCCGCTGAACCTTTGCTGCACTCCTGCTGTCTCAAGTATATCCTTCCGAAGGCAAGGAGACTAGAGCCCTTCACAGCAAGCCAGATGGGGTCTGACCCGCTGAGTTCCTCCGGCATCTTGTGTGTTGCTCCAGAACCTCTTCAAAGAGGAGAGAGAGGCAGGAGGGTTTAGATCAGGGAGGCCAGCGCCTGGGATCCAGTTGACTGAAGGCACAGCCACCAACGATGGAGCCTTGGAAAAGGGGGAATACACGAGAGGCCGGAAGTGGAGGAGAGCATCATGGAGGGTTGCCAGACTGGAGGAGGTCATGGAGGGAATTGGAACATGGGGATGAGAATTTTAAAATTCGAAGCGTTGCTTAGTTGGGAGACAGCGTGAGACAATGAGCAGGGGTTTGCTGAGTGAATGGGACAGTCCGAGTTAGGGAATGCGTCCAGACACCATGTGTCAGAAGCAATACCCTGACAGGAATACAAAGGAGGCATCAGCTCCAGTCAATCTATATCCAACAGTACAGATTACAGAACTCGGGACCCTTCAGGATGAGACACAAGAGATTGCAGCTGCTGGAATCTGGAGCAACACACAAGATGCTGGAGGAACTCAGTGGGTTGGGCAGCATCTGTGGGGGGGGGGGGGGGGGAATGGACAGTCAATGTTTCCGGTCGAGACCCTTCCTCTGGGCTGAAAGATAGTGGGGAGACAGACAGTGTAGAGAGGTGCAGGGAAGGGGTGGAGCAAGAGCTGGCAGGTGATGGGTGGATCCAGGTGAGGAGGGGTGATAGGCAGATGGGGGAGGGGAGACGGAGGCCGGGAGGGGAGAGGTGGAGGTAACAGAGGGCTGCAGATGGTGGGATCTGATAGGAGAGGGAGCCTGGAACCAAGAGAGGGAGGTGGGGAGGCCAGATAGAAACAGTGGGGCTCAGACGGAAATAAAATCTGGTAAATAGACGACATTGTAACATATTCACGAGTTTTATACATAGAGTGAAACCCACATCTGCAAAAGCCAAACAACAGCTCACTTAAAAACACTGCTCGAACCGTCGAAATTTATTCACTCAGGGGCGACCTCACAGCTCCAGCGACCCAGATTCGCCCCCGACCTCCGGCGCTGTGCGTTCTCCCTGTGACTGCGTGGGTTTCTACCGGCTGCTCCCGTTTTCTCCCCCCACAGCCCAAAAAACGGGCGGGCCAGTGAGCTAATTGGCCGCTGTAAATCACTCCTCGTGTGTAGGCGGGGGGTAGAATCTGGGAGGAGTTGATGGGAACGTGGGGAGAATAAAATGGGATGAGAGTAGGATGAGTGCTTGATGGTCGGCACAGACTCAGAGGGCCGAAGGGCCTGTCTGACTATATAGAGTCATACAGTACGGATACAGGCCCTTTGGCCCAGCTGGTCCATGCTGACCAAGATGCCCCATCCAAGCTGCAGATGCTGGAATCTAGATGAAAAACACAATGATGCTGGAGGCCTGCTGAGTTTTTCCTCTGGCAGGTACAATGACAACTTTTAAGAGACAGTTGGACAGATACAACAGGTAATCAATACATGCGCAAGGGAGAAAGGAATACAAACTTCTTGCAACAGGCACGGTAGTGTAGCGGTTAGCGTAACGCTATTACAGCGCCAGCGACCCAGGTTCAATTCCGGCCACTGTCTGTAAGGGGTTTGTACGTTCTCCCTGTGTCTGCGTGGGTTTCCTCCCACATTCCAAAGACGTGCAGGTTAGGAAGTTGTGGGCATGCCACGTTGGCGCCGGAAGCGTGGTGACACTTGCGGGCTGTCCCCAGAACACTCTACGCGAAAGATGCATTTCACTGTGTGTTTCAATGTACTTGTGACTACTAAAGAGATCTTATCTGGTAAGACGAAGGAACTCACTGAGAGGAGGCTCACTGGGTGAGCAACACACTGATGGGCCGAACAGTCTGGTTCTGTGCTGTTAACGCCACACACTAACCTTTATCGAGATGCTGTGCTGGATGGTATTAGGGACAACCTCCACCCCCACATCACAGCCACACGTTGCTACCCTGTAACTCTGTCTCCCAGAAATCCACCAGGAGAACAGGTTTTTGGTTTTAATTATTCATGGTTCCGGATCTGGGCAGTGCTTCAAGGCCAGCGTTTATCACCCACCCCCATTTTCCCCTCGAGGTGGTGGGCCACCCAAGCTGACAGGCTGGTGAGGCCAATATTTAGAGCACAGAACCATGTGGGGTGGGTCTGGGGTTGCACAAAGGCCAAACAGGACGATATCCTTCCCCCCACCACCCCACCCACCCCAAAGAACAGGGCTGAACCAAATGGGTTTATACAACAATCCAGTAGTTTCTGTGGTCATCATTACCACCAGCTTATATTCTTAGCCCAAACTGGAGATTATTGGCCCAATTTAAACTCCACAGCTGCTCTGGTCGGATTTGAACTCAAATCTCTGGACTGTTAACCGACCCTCTGGATTACCAGACCAGTTAGTTAACCGCTGTGCCAACACTGTACCGATGAACCAATATCGACGTTCTCTCCCACATCCCCAGCGTTGAGGCCTGGATCACACTCCGTTGGGCAAGCCCCACAGCTCGTACGGACAAATTCAGACTCAAAAAAAACAAGTCCACTGTTCAGAGCTCTGTCAGAGCAAGTGACCACCAGAGAAGGATGTTCTTCAACTGGGAGCACACCCCAACTAACTAACTCTGTCTTTACCTCTTCTTGTCTTGGTGAAGCAGCCAGCATAATCAAAGACCCCATCCACCAGGGTCATTCTCTCTTCTCTCCTCTACCATCAGGTAGAAGATACAGGAGCCTGAGGGCACGTACCACCAGACTTAAGGACAGCTTCTACCCCACTGTGATAAGACTATTGAACGTTTCCCTCATACAATGAGATGGACTCTAACCTCATGAGCTACCTTGTTGTGACCTTGCACCTTATTGCCCTGCACTTTCTCTGTAGCTGTGACACTTTACTCTGTACTGTTATTGTTTTTACAGGTACTGCATCAATGCACTCTGTACTAACCTAATGTAACTGCACTGTGTAATGAATTGACCTGTACGATCGGTTTGCAAGACAAGCTTTTCACTGTACCTCGGTACAAGTGACAATAATAAACCAATACCAATACCTGAGATCACTCTAACTGGAGGAGAAACATTCCGGAAGACACTGAATGCTTCGACTCTCTGTTGAAAATCCAATCACAAGCAGGGGGAGGAGTGAACAGCTCAAGTCAGCCATCCACCCTTCTCATCCAGCACCATCTACCCACCTGTGGCAGAGTCTGTACATCTGAGAAGCCACCTCAGGATCCATGCAGGCCCCTGTGGGACCACCAACCAGAAGACAGCAGCCCAGTTTACCTTGGTTCCCAGGCCCAGCTGCTTCTGCCGGTCTTCCAGCGAGAACATGAGGTTGCCGCACGCTTGCCAGAGCCTCTCCATCTCTTCTGGGTTCTTCTCGAAGGCTCTGCTCTGCCACACCAAGTCCTTCAGCTTCTCCTGTGTCATGGAGAAGAACAAAACTCAGGAGGAGGTGATGACAAGAACACTGGAGAAAGTCCCATCAAACAAGGCCAAAGCATGTCGTCCAAGCTTGCTCTGTCATTCAATAAGGTTGCGAGTATTGTGAGTACACAGCGAGAAAGATCACTGGAGCACCTCTTCCCTCCATCTCGGATATTTACAAAACACGATGCACGCATAAGGTTTACAGAATAATAGACGACCCTTCTCATCCCTCCCAAGACCTATTTGTCCCACTGCCATCTGGCAAGCGGTACCGGAGCATCCGGGCCAGAACTACTAGATTGCACAACAGTTTTTTCCCCCGAGGCTGTCAGGTTCCTGAATACCCTGGTAGACAAATGCCACATCAAAAGCCCTGGTTTGCACAACGGCGTATAAGAACTTTGGCTGCTGCTGAACATGCTTAGACAATTAGTACAACACACTGAGCTTTGTATTTCTCTTCGTCCAACTCGGGTTTGCACTAAGTCTGCACTAAATTTGTATTTTGTATAAACCGGGTTTTTTGCACTATTTGTATTTGCACAATTTGTTTTTTGTTTTTTGTCTGCATTTATTGTATGTCTTCTGTTCTATGTATGTCCTCTGTTGTGAGAGTCTGGGGGAAACAACATTTCATTCCGCCATGTGTTTTTACAGCATGGATGAATGACAATAAAGCAATTTGAACTTGAACAAGGTAACAGTGGATCCCACACCTTATCCCCATGTTGATTTGACCCTGAAAATACTGAGCAACCACAACTCTTTCCAAAGACTCCCAACCTTCTTAAGTGAAGCAATTCCCCTCTGTCCCAGCTCTTGCCTTATCCCTGGACAATCCTAAACTCTCCAACCAGAGGGAAAACCCATCCTGTCAGGCACTCAGAGAGTTTGGATTTTGCTCGGAGGTTCTGAGGACTTTGCAGCCCACCAACTCCCAGAGGAGGTGAATCAAGGCCCTGTGCCAAGGTGAAGACTGGACCATTGCAGAACCCCTCTCAATTCTACCACCATCCACGGGGCCATTTCTTTTTGGCACTTCCGTGTGCACTTTACATCACAGAGGCAGCAGCCCTGGGAATCCCTCAGTACTGGCACATGGCGAAGGTGGTGAAACTGCTACCTCACAGCTTGAGAAGCCTGGGTTAAATCCCCGATGCTGTCTGCGCGGTGTCTGCACGTTCTACCTGCAACCATGTGGGTCTAGGTGCTCCAGTTCCCTCCCATATCCCAAGGGTGCTGGTTGGTCGGTGAATTAACCACTGTAAATTGCCCCAAGTGTGTAGGAGAGTGGTAGGATCTGAAGGGAGTTAACGGGAACGCAAGGAGAATAAAATGAGATTCATCTAAATAAGTGCTCGATATTTGGCGTGGACGGAAGGACCCATTTCCATGCTGTATGACTCCCATGACCTTCACTGAAGCTTTCATTTTCCAAAGTAGCCTTTGAACTCAGTCAGAGAGAGAGAGAAGGCTGCCAATTTTTAAACGGTAATTGCGGACAGACTTCTAACAGAGCAGAATAACAGGCCGATTCTTTTCTAAACAATCAGTCCTGGGATATATTCCAGACTTGGCAAAGGCAAACACTTACTGCCCATCCCTACCTGCCCCTTGTGAGGGTAGCCATGGGAGCCATTGTGAACTGCTGCAGCCTATGTGTTGAAGGTACTCCTGTAAGTAATGGCCTCTGACATATCTGGAACATATCCCAGGACTGATTGTTTTAAAAAAAAATTGGCTTGTTATTCTTACCCTGAACAATTTCTCTTTTGGTTTCTCTGACTTTCAACAAGGTCTCGAACCAGAAAAGGCAATTATATGTTTTGCTTTCAAAAAGTTGATGGTTTTACCTGTGGTAAGTTAGGCACAAACTTGGTGTCTCCGAAAGACTTGTAGTTGCCCATGTTGGAATAAACTCCAGCCGCATAAACAAGGAAAGCCTGCAACAGACCACAAATATCACCGAGTAAATACTGGACAAATACTTGTCTAATACTAGAGGGCATTCACTTAAGGTGAGAGGGGGCAATTTTTTTTTCTTTTACACAGAGAGTGGTGGGTGCCTGGAACATGCTGCCAGGGGTAGGGGTGGAGGCAGATACGATGGAGGCGTTGAAAAGGCTCTTAGATAGGTACATGACTGTGCAGAGAATGGAGGGGTATAGACATCATGTCGGCAGAAGGGATTATTCTGGTTAGGCATTTAATTGCTAGTTTAGCTAGTCTGGCACAATATTGTAGGCTGAAGGGCCTTTCATGTGCTGTACTGTTCGATGTTCTAAACTGTACTTGGTAGTGGGTTACAAGGTCAAAATTTCATATAAATCTCCACCAATTATAGAAGGGGCTGGTACCTATTAATATGGGTGCAGCCAAATTGCTCAGAGGAGAGGGAACTGTATGCAGCACTGTCTGATAAACACCAATCAGACTGCTCCCCAGTCTTCTGTCCGAGGGTCGAATATTAGACAGGACACTGGGAGAACTGTCTGTGGGACCTCCTATCTCTTGAACACACAGGGCTTCAGTCCACTGGTTCAGCCAAACTCATGCATGTTAGTACCAGTAGCTGCCCCAGGCAAGGAAGACAGGGCAGGGGACAGAAGGGCAAGGGAGAGGGGCAAGCCAGGTCAAGGGAGGGAGGGCAATGGCGAGGGAAGGAAACAGAGTAAACAGACAAAAACAGAAGTTGAAAGCGTTAACGAGTAAATGAGATTCCAGAGCCCAGGGGGTTTCAGACTCATTAAACATCTGCTGCTCCAGTCCCATCTTGCATTTTGAAGCTGCCCCCACGTTACTTTCATTGGTTGGAATAGGAATTGGTTTACTATTGTCACTTGTACTGAGGTACAGTGAAAAAATGTCTTGCATAATGTTCATACAATTCATTACACAGTGCATTGGGGTAGTACAAGGTAAAACAATACAGAATGCAGAGTAAAGTGTCACAGCTACAGAGAAAGTGCAGAGCAGCAGACAATAAGGTGCAAGGGCCATAACGAGGTAGATTGTGAGGTCAAGAGTTCAATTTATTGTACAAGGGAACTGTTCAATAGTCTTATAACAGCAGGACAGAAGCTGTCCTTGAGCCTGGTGGTACGTGCTTTCAGACTTTTGCATCTTCTGCCCAATGGGAGGGGGGGAAGAAGAGAGAATGTCCAGGGTGGGTGGGGTCTTTGATTATGCTTTACCAAGGCCGCAAGTACAGACCATGGAGGGGAGACTGATTTCCGTGATGTGCTGAGCTGTGTCCACAACTCTCTGTAGTTTCTCGCAGTCCCAGGCAGAGCAGCTGCCATACCAAGCTGTGATGCATCCAGATAGGATGCTTTCCATGGTGCAGCGATAAAAGTTGGTGAGTGTCGAAGGGGACATGCCAAACTTCTTTAGCCTCCTGAGGAAGTAGAGGGGCTGGTGAGCTTTCTTGGCCGTGGTGTCTACATGATTTGACCAGGACAGGCTGTTGGTGATGTTCACTCCTAGGAACTTGAAGCTCTCAACCCTCTCGACCTCAGCACCGTTGATGTAGACAGGTGCACATACACCGTCCCCCTCCTGAAGTCAATGACCAGCTCTTTTGTTTTGTTGACATTGAGGGAAAGGTTGTTGTCATGACACCATGTCACTAAGCTCCCTAACTCCTTCCTGTACTCCGACTCATTGTTATTTGAGATCCAGCCCACTACGGTGGTATCACCTACAAACTTGTAGATGGAGTTATAGCAGTATCTGGCCACACAGTCATGTACGGGGAGTAGAGTAGGGGGCTGAGGACGCAGCCTTGTGGGGCACCAGTGTTGAGAATAATCGTGCTGGAGGTGTTGCTGCCTATCCTCACTGTTGCGGTCTGTTGGTCAGAAAGTCAAGGATCCAGTTACAGAGGGAGGTGTTGAGTTCCAGTTCTCGGAGTTTGGTGATGAGTTTGCTTGGAATTATAGTATTGAAGGCGGAGCTGTAGTCAATAAACAATAGTCTAACATAGGTGTCTTTACTGTCCAGATGCTCCAGAGACCAGTGTAGGGCCAGGGAGATAGTGTCCGCCGTAGACCTGTTTTGGTGGTAGGCAAATTGCAGTGGGTCGAGGTTGTCTGGGAGGCTGGTGTTAATGTGTGCCTTGACCAGCCTTTCAAACCACTTCATGATGGTGGATGTCAGAGCCACCGGGCAGTAGTCATTAAGGCACGTTACCTTGTTTTTGTTAGGTACCGGGATGATAGTGGTCTTCTTAAAACAGGTGGGAACCTCAGATTGAAGCAGGGAGAGGTTAAAAATGTCTGCAACTACCCCTGCCACCTGATCTGCACAGGATCTGAGGACATGCCTGGGGACACCATCCGGGCCAGATGCTTTCCGTGGGTTCACGCTCAGGAACACTGATCTTACGTCCTCAACCGCAACCATGGGTTCAGGTGCATTAGAGGTTGTCAGGATGGGTGGTGACAAACCAATCCCCTTCTGTTCAAAACACGCATAGAACGTGTTAAGCTCAATCGGGAAGGGATGTGCCGTTGTCCGTGATGCAGCCCGACTTCATTTTGTAGCCGTTATAGCGTGTAAGCCCTGCCACAACTGACAGCTGGTCTGGGACTCGATTTTGGACTGATATTGTCTCCTGGCATCTCTGATAGCTTTACAGAGGTCATATCCTGATTTCCTGCAAAAGTCAGAGTCACCTGATTTGAATGCTGCAGTCCTAGACTTTAGTAGGGTGTGGATCTCCCAGTTCATCCATGGTTTCCGGTTTGGGAACACCCGGATTGTCCTCTTTGGTACACAGTCCTCAACACACTTGCTGATAAAGTCCGTGACGGTGGTGACACACTCATCAAGACTGGCAGCTGAGTCTTTGAACATGGACCAGTCCACTGTCTCAAAGCAGCTGCGTAGAAGCTCATCTATTTCCTCAGGCCAGCACTGCACGACTCTCTGTACCAGATCCTCCCATTTCAGCTTGTTTTTAATGCAAGGAGGAGGAGCACAGCCTGGTGGTCTGACTTACCAAAGTGAGGGCGGGGAGTGGGTCAGTAGGCAGCTTTGATGGTTGTTATAGCAATGATCAAGGGTCTTTGGGCCCCTGGTGTGACACAAGACATGCTGGTAACACGCTCTCGAAGTGAGCCTGGTTGAAATCACCTGCAACAATGAAGAGGGCCTCAGGGTATCCCGTTTCTAGGCTGTTGACCACAGAGTATAGCTCATTGAGTGCAGGCTTCACATCCGTCTGGGGTGGGATGTAGACTGCCGTCAGGATAGCTGATGTGAACTCTCGTGGCAGGTAGCATGGGCAACACTTCACCATTACATATTCCAGGCTGGGTGAGCAGGAACTCGCCAGGACCATCGCGTCCGAGCACCACGAGTTAATCATTAAGAAGCAGACCCCGCCGCCTCTAACTTTGCCCAAGGTCGCTGTACGGTCCATTCGGTGGATTGAAAACCCCTCAGGTTCTGTGATGCAGTCAGATGAAGCAGGTGTAATCCATGTTTCAGTGAGACACAGCACACAGCAGTCCCTCATTCTCTTTGGCAGGTCAGTCTTGCCCTTAGTTCATCAACTTTTGCTCTCGACGGCCTGGATGTTAGTTAGTGGTCCGCTGAGGGTGGGGGGTCGAACCCATGCTGTTTCAGTCTCACCTGCAGCCCAGCCCTCTTACCACGCTTCTGAGGTAAGTGGTTGCACTTGGTGGGTCCTTTAAAGCACCAGTGAAGACTCACACAGTTGAATGTCTAGACTAACTCCAAACCCATCCCCGCCAGGAAGTAACCTGTGCAGGAGGAGCCCCACACTCCACAGGTCCAAGGCAAGAAGGTTCAGCCACGGTGACTGTGGAGTTAATGATCTCAGAGACTTCACGCCAAATCTCAATTCTGATCCTGAAACAAAACCAAAACTAACTGAAGAGTAGTTTCTCTTTGGAAAACATGGGTGGGTGGAACGTAACAAACCGCAGTGAGAAGCCTGTCGGGTCAGTGCAAAGACCAACTACATGCAACATCAGGATTATATTTAAGATCCAGGGATCGCTATCATTTCAGAGAACTCAGGTTTCCCTGTGTGAGCCAGGTTCATGTGTTCTCAATCACAACTGACAAGTCCAACAGTCTTCAGGCACTTCCCCCACCCTCCGCTGCACTCCCCTTTTGGTGCCTACGCTCAGTGGGGGCAGCGTTGAGGAAACCCTGTGAGACTGTGCCAGGGGAGCCCCATGACACCATAGGGTTGCCCTCCCTGCACTGCCTTCCCTCAGCATTGCCCCCGTGATATTGCAGGGGCTGGGGGCAGTGCTGAGGGAGGGCAGTACCACTGGACTTGGGGGAGGGGGAGAAGAGTGCTGAGGGATCCCCCTGGGTTGCCTCTTCCACAGACGTACAGCGGAAGGCATTCTTGACCGGTTGCATCACGGCCTGGTGTGGAGACTCGAACACACAGGGACGCAAGGGGCCACAAAGAGTGGTGGGACTCAGCTGGTTCCATCACGGGGACAGCTCTCCCCCACCATCAAGGACATCCACAAGAGGCGACGTCTCAGGAAGGCGACATCCATCATCAGGGACCCCCACCTCCCGGGCTGTGCCCTCTTCTCGATGCTGCCATCAGGCAGGAGGTACAGGAGCCTGAAGACCCACACCTCATGGTTCAACGACAGCTTCTTCCCCACTGCCGTCAGGGTCTTGAACCCACCTGAAAAACCCCAACACTAACCTTGGACTGTATCTCTTTCTCTCTCCTAATTTGTACCAGTGTCATTATGTTCATTTTGATGTGTAAGTTATATATAATTTATGTTAACTTAAGTTCATGTTAAGTTCGTGTTAACTTAAGTTTGTCGTGTCAGAATCAGATGTGTTATCACTGACTTGTATGATGTGAAATGTGTTGTTTTGCCACAGTAGTACAGAGCAAGGACCTAAAAATTACTATAAATTACAAAAATAAATAAATAGTGCAAAAATAAAAGAGGAATAACCAGGTAGTGTTCATGGACCGTAACGTTGATGTTTGTAACATACTGTAATGCTGCTGCCAAAAAGCCAATTTTCATGGCATTTATATCCTGCGTACGTGTGCCCATGACAATAAACTCGAACGAGTTCCCTAGGGCAATAAGTCAAAGAGGAGCTGGGACGTTCCCCCAGTTCCCTTGGAGTTAACCGAGCAGACCAGTAAAGTAATGGAGCTCACTGCTGCCTGTGGGGGCCTTGGGTATGAAAGTGTCCTGGGGCATCCCAGCTCACTGATTTGGTTCTGTACAAGGTTTACAGATAAATGTTCTGAATGCTCAAATCTCTGAGGCGTTTCGTTATTCTTTTCGTCTGCACTGGGCGTGAAAATCACATCCAAACTCGCCTGACAAGATACACACACACACACGCACGCACGCACATTGTGGCATCACATGGACAACAGGAGCATTAGGTAGTTGAAGAGATATCTGACTGCTTTGGGGTGGAGAAGAACCCGGTGTTAAGTTGGTGCCAGAACACAGGGTGGGGAAGAATAACAAGGTAAGGTATGAAACTGATACCAAAAGCAAAAAGTGACAAAGTTCACTCTGTTGCCCTGCTGTTCTTGCTAATCCTTGGGAGGTTTGATGCTTCAATGTTCCCGTTTACAGGAAAAACATTTGTGTGTGTAACTGGGACCACAGCTCAGTGCCACAGACCAGTAAATCTGAGCAAAGGGTCAGGGTCGCAGTACAAGACCCAGCTGTGGATATAAAATCAGACATGATTGAATCTTTAAAGAGCCACTTAGATCTCCGATCATCAGTGTTCGGCGGTTGCCAACAGGTTGTCTACTTGGTCCCAACAGCTCCATCTGGGTGGGCAGTGACACACCCTGTAGACCTGCTGCTTCATAGCTGCAGCAATCTCAAACTTCGGGTGCTCTCTGTGTGGAGTTTGCAAGCTTTCCCTGGGACCAAATGGGTTTCCCCAGTGTCCCAATTTCCTCCCACATCCCAAAGACGTGTGGGTCGGTGGGTTAATTGGCCACTGTGAATTGCCCCTGATGTGTGGGTGCGGGGTAGAATCTGGGGAGGGACAAGAACAAAATGGAACTAGTGTAGGATTAATGCAAGTGGATGGTTGTTGGTCAGCACAGACTCAGTGGGCTGTTGTTGGTCAGCACAGACTCAGTGGGCTGAAGTCCCTGCTGTTTGACTCTATGACTTCCCCAACCTGTTATTTCCCCCCCTTAACTCCCAAAAGTACTTTTCCCTCCAGTGAAATACTGGGCCTCAGTTTGAGCGCTGCACTGCTCACAGCACGGCTCTCCCTGGGTCAGGCACTGGGATCATCAGCCTGGAGCTTGACAGTTCCCAGAACAGGGCATGAGAAGCTTGCAGATATCAAAGGTGCAAATCTCCCCAGCCAGGCTGGCCGAGAAGTAGACAGAACTTTTCAAGGCAGGAGATTGTCAGTGGGTCACGTGATACTAGGAAAAGAGAGAGAAAGGAGGGAACGGGGGGGGGGGGGAGAGAGAGAGAGAGAGAGAGAGAGCGGAGAGGAGAGAGAGAGAGAGGAGGGAGAGAGAGAGAGAGAGTGGGGGAGAGAGAGAGAGAGGGGGGAGAGAGAGAGAGGGGGGGAGAGAGAGAGAGAGAGGGGGGGAGAGAGAGAGAGGGGGGAGAGAGAGAGAGGGGGGGGAGAGAGAGAGGGGGGGAGAGAGAGGGGGGGGGGAGAGAGAGGGGGGGGGAGAGAGAGGGGGGGGGAGAGAGAGGGGGGGGGGAGAGAGAGAGGGGGGGGAGAGAGAGAGAGGGGGGGGAGAGAGAGAGAGAGAGAGAGAGAGAGAGAGAGAGAGGAGGAGAGAGAGAGAGAGAGAGAGAGAGAGAACGAGAGAGAGGGGGAGAGAGGAGGGAACGAGAGACAGAGACAGAGACAGAGACAGAGACAGAGACCACTGCAGGTTACCTGGTATTCCTCAGAGGTCAGGCCCACTGCCGTAGCTGTTTCCTGCAGCTCATTGAGGGGCTGAGCTTTGAACAGCTTCTGCAGCAGGACATAGATGGCAGGAGACTCCGGGGAAGTCTGCAGCAGCACCACAAGGCCACCGTACCAGGAGGCGCGTGAGATGTAATGGGCGTATAGCTTCTCCTCCTTCGAGAGGAGCTGGAAGGCCTCTTTGCAGTCCAGCAGCGAGATGCCAATGTCATTGGGTAAAACGTACTGGGAGTCCACCATCTTGTCTCGTCCTAAGAAGTCCAACCTGCAAGTGCAAACAAAGCTGTTTAAATTCAACAGTAAAAAGTATGTTTTCTTGGAGACATTTTTCTTTCCAATAGCACCAACTCTGCCAAGGTGCAGTCCCAAATCCATGGGGGTAATCCTGTTATTATGGCCACAGAGCTAGAGGTACAAATCCTTTTTGAAGCGTTTCAGGTAAATGTATGGACAAATCTATCAGGCTTTTCTTTGTTCCAATTCCATTAAAAAAAATTCCACATATTGCAATGATGATCCAAAAGAAGTTACCTATGATGAAAAGTTGTGGAACAAGATGTGCTCATGCACGGAATGTCTCAGAGGATTCCCATTTCCACATTTGCTTTCAGTGCCGCGTCCCTTACAAAATCCTTCAGAGTCAAAAGGTCCAACTTCCCCACACTAGCAAACTCCAAGCTGTGATCCAGTAACGGCGCCATTCCTGTTAAGATAGCGCAGGAGGCAGGGAGACAGAGCTCCTGAAGCTTCGGTACAAACTCCAGGGTCACAGGAAGCACCTCCACCCCCTATCCTCATGGGTGCCCATCGCGTTATCTCAGCTCAAACCAGTACACAGGAGGATGCAACAAAGACTCTCATCTGTACTACAGCTTCAACACATCGCAGAACACTCTACTGCTGGGAGTAGTTTTTAACTAGAGTCACTGATCAAGGGATGTCAATATTAAAGAGACCACTGACACTTCTCAAAATTGAATGGGTTGTGCATGCCCAGCCAGTGTTAAAGGGCATTCATTCCTCCCCCCACCATTGCAAAACTCTCTGACACACCTCCAGGCAAACCTCCAACATCAAAGAGCCTGGTAGTTATTAGCAAGTAGTTACTAGTACTGCTGCTTCACAGTTCCAGCAACCCAGGTCTGATCCTGACCTCAGGTGCTGTCGGTGTGGAGTCTGCACGCCTTCCCTGTGACCGGGTGGGTTTCCTCCCACGTCCCAGAAACAGGCCAATTGGTCACTGCGAATTGCCCCTAGTATAGGTAGGTGGTGAGGGAATCGGGGGGGGGGGGGGGGGGGGGGGGGGGGGGGGGGGGGGGGGGGGGGTGAGAGGCGTGTGAGAGGGAACAGGGCACAGGGAAATAAGTGGGGGAAACGGAATTCCTCTGACAGCCAGTGTAAACCCAAGAGGCCAAAAAGGCCATCTTCCCTATCACGAGAATCTGGGATTCCAACAGGCAGGGTAGTGTAGCGGTTAGCGTAAACGCTATTACAGCGCAGCGACCCGGGTTCAATTCCCACTGCTGTCTGTAAGGAGTTTGTATGTTCTCCCTGTGTCTGCGTGGGTTTCCTCCGGGTGCTCCGGTTTCCTCCCACATTCCAAAGACGTGTGGGTTAGGAAGTTGTGGGCGTGCTACGCTGGCACCAGAAGCATGGCGACACTTGAGGGCTGCCCCCCCCCCCCCAGAACACTCTACGCAAAAAGATCCATTTCACTGTGTGTTTCGATGTACATGTGACTAATAAAGAAATCTTAAAGTGGCCACTTGTCAAAGGGCACTCACTCCCCTCTCGTAACACGGAAGGCATGCAGGCAATCCCCTCCAACATTGTGGGATCTTGCCAACCCTCCAACACTTAAAGGGGATGCAGGAACCCCTTCAAAGATATGGGATCTTAACAACACCTCCAACATTAAAAAGGGTTGAAGATCACCCCTCCAACATTAAAGAGGTAGAGGTAACCCCTCCAACAGGGTTACCTTACCTCTTTAATGTTGGAGGGCTTACCTCAACCTCTCCACCGTTTGGAGGGCTACCTCAACCTCTTTAATGTTGGACCTTGACAATCCTGCAACATTAAAAGGGCCCTGAAAAAGGACTTGCACCTGTAGTTTCTTTTTAATGTTCATTTCCTGTTAATAGAGGGACCAGGCTCAGCCCCAATATGACAGAGGTCCCGCTCCCCAGCCCACGTTAAAGGGGCCCGCGCACCCTACCCCACACTAAAGGGTTCACAACACTCCTCTCAACCCGCCTCTCTGACCACTAGCAGGCAACTTCTTTGAGTTACCGAGGCTACTGCAAGAGTAGCCAGACACAGCGGATTAAAGGCCCGGCCGAGGCGACGGCCTTACCCCCTCACCTCACCGCTTCACTCATCCACTGGCTCCGGCCTCCAAGTCGTGGGGAAGGGCGGGGCGACACCTCTCCCGCCTCCTTGTCCCCCCCCCCCCACCACCAATAGCGCGCCAGGTTATTTGACTGACGCTTCATTGACCAGTCGCAGAAGGCCGGTGTTAATGATTGACGTTACCCACCACCCAACCAGGAAGCGAGGGGCGGAACCTCAGTTTTAAAATGTCACGTGTTAACAGCTCATACGAGAAGGTTATTTCATGACAGTTTGAAAATAACATGTTAGGTGATCAAGCGATAAGTCTGGTATTAAGATTTAATAATAGTTACGGGAAAAATAATAATGCAGTGATTCCCAACCTGACGGACAGCCCGGTATTGATTGACATCCTATTTGATCAATCGGAAAGCAGAAAGAAATGATTGACTTTAAGTTCAACCAATCAAAGCGGAGGAAGAAATCAATCTGGCGTGGATATCGTTAGAAAGTATGAGATTTATATTAGCATAAACAATATCTCATCTCTTTATATAGATATGTAAATCTGATGAACTATTACCAACTGAGGTTTCTTTTATAACTATAATTGTGTGCAATTTGACTTTTTTGGCACCGGCAATGACAAGGGCAACGGCCGATTGTCCGGGGGAAGGATTAGTCCCGGACACATTCTGCGTGAAAGGAGTCCGTCGGTTCTTAACGGTCCGGGCGGCCGCCGCCAGAAGGTCGATGGCGGCTCCGGAGAAGAGCGAGGCGGCCGCTCCTCCTCCGCGACTCTTCAACGACTGCTGGGGCTGCCGGCTGGTGTGCGGCGGCGGCCTGATCGGGGCAGGTGGTTACGTGTATGCCTCGGCCCGCAAGGTGATGCAGAAAGGAGGGCCGACCGGGATGGGCACCGTGGGCCAGATCGTCTTCGCCCTGGGTGAGTCCGAGGGACGGGGGGACCGGCCCCTCCCCTCCCCTCCCCACCCCCCCCGCCAGACCCCTCTTCCTCCCTCCCCTCCCTGCCAGACACCACCCCCCCAGCCAGGACCCCCCTCCCCTCCCTGCCAGACACCACCCCCCCCCGCCAGACCCCGCTTCCTCCCTCCCCTCCCTGCCAGACACCACCCCCCCCCCACCGCCAGACCCCCTTCCTCCCCTCCCGCCACCAGACAGATCTCCCTCCCCAACCCTCCTTGCCCTATTCCAAACTCCCACCCCCGCAGACCGCCCACCCTACCCCCGGCCAGACAGACCCTCCGACGAGACTTCCCCCAACCTCCCACCCCACCCCACAAAGCCAGGCTTCCCCCAACCTCACCCTCCCCCCCACGTCAGACCTCCCCCAACCTCACCCCACAAAGCCAGACCTCCCCCAACCTCCACCCCCGCCAGGCTTCTCCAACATCCCCCTCCCCCCGTCAGACTTCCCTTCATTCCTCCATCTCAAATTTCCTACCTTTAGACAGACCCCCAACCACCCCCAGCCAGACTCCCCTCCCCAAAAGCTTCCCCCACCCAGACTCCCCACCCTCAGCTTTTCTTCCCCCCCCCCCCCAAGTAAGACTCCCCCCAACCTTCTCACTGCCCCAGCCACTCGATACATTTTTTTTTTGGATACCGAGTAAACGTGGGCAAAGGCACGAAAACAGAGTAAGATACACAACATGGCTGGCTGATAGATGGGCGGATCAGAACCAAGGAGCTACAGCCACCTGCTGTTGTGTCCCTGACCATTTCCCATGGGAAATATTTCATTAAGATTGCCCTCAATTAAACCCAAGATCTCAGAACATGCTGATGCTCACGCAGAACAAACTCTAGTGAGATTATAGGGAATTGGATTAATGGTTATAGGGATGTGGGGAAAGAACCCCAGGCTGCCTCTAATGGGCTGAATGGTCTCTTCAAGCTCTGTGTCAGCAACAATCTGGGTAGCATTCAGAGCTGTACATTGAAATCTGAGATGCTTGGCTCATTATCTGCCGTATCCACTGAGTTCCTCCAGCAATTTGTTATATTTCATATTGGCCCTGTTGTATTTTATGGAAAAAAAACTGCAACAAACCACTGGGTCAAAATTCTGGAAAACTAACATCATTATGGGTATACCCACTCTGAAGGACTGGCAGTTGTTCAAGAAGGCAGTTCACCTTGTCAAGGGCAATTGAGAATGGGAAACTGAATGCTGGCTCCCCCTGCAAAGCCTATATCCTTTGAATGAATAAAAATGTTATCATCTGGAAAGTGCTGTGAATAGACTCAATAATAGCCATTAAAAGGATGTTATATAAAATCTAGTAAAGGGGAAGCTGATTAATTGAATGGATCTCAAGTACCAAAACATGTCTGTATGATCTTACAATTTTAACATGCTCTTCCTTCTCTCTCGGCAGGCTTACTATCCTTGGGTCTGGTAGTCATGGTTGATCCTGTCAATAAATCTCACCCAAAGTACTGAGAACCATCCAGACCACAAAACAGCAGAAGAAAGCAGTCCCATCCAAGTGACTCCTGACTGACCTTGTTTCAGCACCAAGGGAAAAGTCCAAAGACTTCAGTGGAAACTTTCTCCTGGGCGAAAACCA
The DNA here is from genome assembly GCF_009764475.1 of Pristis pectinata. Lineage (NCBI taxonomy): Eukaryota > Metazoa > Chordata > Chondrichthyes > Rhinopristiformes > Pristidae > Pristis > Pristis pectinata. The sequence continues at coordinate 3,956,321 of NC_067441.1, forward strand.
AATCTTTCACACAGTGGAAGGAACTTATTCTCCACCAGATTCTAAAGGCTTGAGGTGTCCAGATAGGGCAGGAGGAATATGCACTGAATTGTGTGTGTTCATGTTAATCAGAGTTTCTGTACATGTTCAACATTGTAAACAGGTCATGTAGCTTGCTCAAAGAAATTAAACATCACAGTGACTTGTTGGAAATTAGCTGGTACAATAAATATATTCTATCCCTGAACCAGCTCTCTGAGTCGAGTTGTAGATCCAAGATCCCACTTGCAACTCTTTCACACAGACACATCTTCAAGTTCTATACCATCCTGGGTTGAAACACATATCTTTGTCCCTTCATTGTCACATCCAAATTCCAGTATTCCCAGCACAATTATGGGACAAATCCACTGTACCTCAAGGAGAATGTCCACTTTAACCTTCCTCACCAGCATCAAGGTGATGTAGCTTAAACAAGTCTTGCCCATGTTCTAAGCTGACCCTCCAGACTGCTGCCCATGGCTCATTGGGCATCACTCTTGCCCCTGTGCTGGGGGAGTACTGGGCTGTTGAAGGCACCATTCTCTTCGATGAGACATTAAGCAGAGGCCCTGGCTGGCCCTATGTGATCGTTGTAAAAGATCCTTTATAGCACAGGACTGGTGATGAGCAGGGAAAATTTCCTACTCTCAATTTATTTCTCAACCAACACTACTGAAGCAGACTAGTTGGTCACTTATTGTTTGTGGGAACTTAGTCTGAGTAAATCAGTTGCTGAGATTTCAACAATAGGCTGATGACCCAATGCAGATTACTCTTCAATTGTCTCAATGCTAACATTCATCAATCTCCGAACCCGTGGATTTCCAACCGGTTGCTCTTTCCTGATCTTCCAATCATTGCTGGAAGTTTAACAAAGGGCTGGTCACGGGGACAACAAGTGTCACTCACCACAACAGTAAACTCTTCTAGACCACTCTGCTCGGGCAGGAGTAATGCATTGAAGTGAAACATCAAGATGATACAAATTTTACACTTTTTATTTCACTTTTTTGCTTTATCTCGAGACAAACAAGTCCTTTGTTACAGAAGGCTGGCCTTGCACGATTAAAACCCTGGGGATGGCATGTTTCACACTCATAGGCACTGTGTAAGATCAAGGCAGGTGACTGCAAGTCTGCACTCTCTGTCCATTCACGAATTTACAACGCCAAATTAGTGCTGCAGTGAAGCAAGCTCCATGCTGGTTTCACTTCTTGCAAACAATCAAGGACCGCAGAAGGGGACCAGACCTGAAAAGGCAACAACAGCAGCAAACAAAGCAGACAGGAATTAGTCAGCTGTGAAAGGCTTGATGGATTCTGCTCAATGTACAACCTGCAAGACAATAATTACCAGACTGGAGATATTAACCACTGGTGCCACCTGCCCGCATGGGGTTGGTGTAGAGCATCAAGACCATAGTTTCGAAGAAAAACCAAGAGTCCTCGGGGATATAGTTGTCCCTCTACAAAACAAATCACGGTTGGAAGCACAGTCGCTAATGTGTACGTGGCAAGCTCCTCATGACAGCAACGTTGAGGAACTGATCAAATGGCTGACTGAGAGGAGAAATATCGGACCCAGGTCACAGGTGGCAAAGTTTTTTCTTTGAAATAACGTAAACCCATCTAAAGAAAGGCTCAGTTTACTACCTCATGAGAAAGGGGCAGCACCTCTGACAGTGTAGCACTCCTTCTGTACAAACAGTTGGTCTGTTTCAGTGTGTGGCTCAAATGCCATCTCTAAATTTGCCGATGACACCAACCGTGGTTTGCAGAATCTCAGATGGCGACGAGGAGGCGCACCAGGAGTGAGATAGATCGGCTGGTTGAGTGGTGTCACAACAGCAACCTTGCACTCAACGTCAGCAAGACCAAGGAACTGATTGTGGACTTCAGGAAGGGGAAGTCGGGGGACCGCTGCCACAAAGCAACAAATTTCACGTTATGCAAATCAGTGATAATAAATCTGATTTGATGTTGGTGGAGGAATAAATTGATTATAGGACCAGTTCAGTTAGGCAACTTGATCAGCATGGACGAGCTGGGCCGAAGGGGTCTGATTTCCGTGCTGTATAACTCCAACACCATGCCAAGGGATCATTGCTTCCACTGCACAGGCAGAGAGACTGAATTACAAGCCCAAGACTCCAGGATTCAAGGAGTGAAAGCTGTCACACAATATCACTTATTGCACTGCACTTGATAGCAGTTAATTTACCACAGAGCAAGCTTCCAGCAATGGCCATCCCTGGTCACAAACAGCTCAGCAAATTGGTTGGTTTGTACCCAATAGTGCAGCCCAGCTGCTGCCTCTCCAGCTCCCACCCCCTCCGGGAACACCGTACCTAATTCCTGAAGGGGGTTTCTCTCCATGTCCTCCTCGGAGAAGACTTTGCGCGGGAAAGAAGTCATGAGGTTGAAGTTCTCGCTGCCCTCCTGCAGCTGCAGTTGTACGTAGAGTCTCACGGCCGCCAGCTGTTCCCCGGCTCTTGAAGGACTGCGTGAGCTGGGTGCCGTCCAGTAACCGGATCTGAAGACGGAGGGCAAGTCAAAAGCAGGCAGCTCACGGCTGACTCACCCAACAGCCCAGGCCGGACAGTGTTCCCTCCCACCTCCCCAAACGCCCCGCCAACAGCAGTGTAAAAACATCCAGTCATTACTGGAAGTGAATGGAGTTTTCCCATCCTATACTTTGCTTCAAGCACATGCAACTTAATTAGCAGCTTCCAAACAAAACTGCCTCAGAAACTACAAAACAATTTGAGCAATCACAAAGTCCTCATGTAGGCACATTGGTCAGCATGGACGAGTTGGGGCAAAGGGCCTGTCCAGGTAGTATAACTCCCTGACTCCACAAAAGAGCAACATATCATTTGATTCTACCACATCAAATATTATTCAATTCCCTCAAGAAACCTCTCATGATGGGATGGTTCTTTGCATTTCCAACGTCAGGGGAGGTCTTGTCACAACGAGATCCAAGTCATCCTAGTGGAGTCCCAGCCCATGCCTGGGTTTTGTGGGGCTCCTGCAAGTTTTACCTGTACCCTCGTCAGCTTAAACGTCACAAAGATGCCCCATTCGCAGGGCAAGATGGGCAGCACAGCAGCTGGTTCTGTGGCCACACACAGCTCCAGTGACCCGGGTCGATCCTGACCTCTGGCACTGTCTATATGGAGTTTCCACACTCTCGTGACCATGTGGGTCCCCCAACCCCCCCAAACATCTACTGGTAGGTTAATCGGCCACTGTAAATTGCCTCTAGTGTGTGGGGTGAGGCAGAAGATTCAAAGGAGGGTGGGGGGGGGGGGGGGGGAGGGGGGATGTCAATGGACATGTGGGGGAGCAGGGAAATATATGAGGTAATGATTAGACGACGGTGGCTCGGAGGTGAATGACAGTCACATGGCACAGAAAACAGGCCCTTCAGCCCATCGAGTCCGCGCTGACCATCACACTACCAATCTACACTAAGCCTACATTATTTTTCCCCCACAGTCTCATCAACTACCCTTCCCTTCACCCACACACTAGAGATAATTTACAGCGGCCAATTAACCCCTCCGACCCGCGCGTCTTTGGGACGTGGGGAGGAAACCAGGGGAAGCCCATGCGGTCCACAGGGAGAATGTGCAAAATCCGAACGGACAGCGCCGCAGGTCAGAATTGAACCCGGGTCCCTGCCGCTTTGAGACAACTGCTCCATTAGCTGCACCACCACGTTGCAAGAGAATGAAAGATATGAGAAGGGAGTTAGAATGGTCGCACTCTCGGCTGGGGTCCAGGGGAGAGGGGCGACCTGAAGGTGCTGGATGAACTGTTAGGAGGGTGGGAACAGGGAAGCAGTTTCTGTTGGAGGAAATCACTAACAAAGGAGGCACAAGCCAGGGTGACGTTAGGAAGCAGTTCCAGCTCACGAGGGGGAACAGAGAGGATGAAAGGCCTCCCCAACCTGAGGTGACACGGATTATTCCATCGGAGCGATGATCACTCTCTTGCCGCCTGCCACTCACCCGAACCCACAAGATGACAAAATGTAGAGGCTCCCAATCGTGAAGCACTCACCTGTAATCTGCATTCATCGTACTCCCGCTTGACCGGTGGCACTTGGCTGGACTGAGGGACCGCCGGCGTTAGCTGTGCTGCGGACTCTGTAGCCGTGACTCCGCCCGCCGAACTGGAGTGTAGTGTTGAGGAGGGAAGGTGACAAGGTTCAACAAGGCGTTCCGCATGGGACATCCGGCGCCAGCCGAGGCCCCCTCAGCTGAGAGCGCAGCGCCAACCCGACAGTCAAATCGTACGAGGTGCAGTGGTCCATACATGAAGAATGGGTGGTGGCCAGTTGGAAGGAGACCGGCAAGGTTTCAGTCCCACAGTAAGGGGCAGAGCCTACACCATGACATTTACTTAGCACAACACTGAAGGCCATTTTGGCCCCATACTGGCAGAGCAGCCCCATCAGTCCATTCCCCCATCCCTACAGCCCTGCACCTTCTCTCTCACATGACCATCAAACTGTTCAAAGTTGCCTCACAGATGGATAGTGTAGTTAAGGAAAGCTTATGGGATGTTGGCATTCATAAGTTGTGGATCGAGTTTAAGAGCCGCAAGGTGACGATGCAGCTCTATAAAACTCTGGTTAGAAAACACTTGGAGTACTGTGTCCAGTTCTGGTCGCCTCATTAGAGGAAGGATGTGGAAGCGTTGGAAAGGGTGCAGAGGAGATTTATCAGGATGCTGCCTGGTTTAGACAGCATGGATTATGAGGAGAGACTAAGGGAGCTAGGACTTTGCTCTTTGGAGAGAAGAAGGATGAGGGGAGACATGATAGAGGTGTACAAAATATTAAGAGGAATAGATAGAGTGGACAGCCAGTGCCTCTTTCCCAGGGCACCAATGCTCAATACAAGAGGGCATGGCTTTAAAGTAATGGGTGGGAAGTTTGAAAGGAAAATCCCTCTGAGGTATTTTACCCAGAGAGTGGTTGGGGCATGGAATGCGCTGCCTGGGGCGGTGGTGGAGGCAGGTACATTGGTCAAATTCAAGAGACTGCTCGGTAAGCTTATGGAGGAAGGAGTTAGATAGTCTTAGGCAAGGTTTAAAGGTTAGCACAACATTGTGGGCCGAAGGGCCTGTATTGTGCTGTACCGTTCTATGGTTCTATGAAACTGCCCACCCCCTCCTCCGACTCTTTTAGCCACTAACCTTCACCGAGGAGTAATATACACTTGGGTCTGGGTTGCTGAGTGGGGAAGAGGTACATCTTCTGAAGATTGGTGAAGCATCGCAGTGTGCTTAATTTAAAACTGAACACCACAAAGACATCACTTGGTTGATGGCCAGAAAGCACAGGAGTCGTATTGAAACATTCATTGAGCCGGATAGATCCCAACCAAAGAGCTATCAATGGTTCAATACCCGTTGATTAGGGAGGGAGTTGAGGGAGAGGGGTTGGTTACATCGTCCAGAGCCCCAGCCGCATCACTGCCCTGCTGAAAGGTTCAATAGCCAGGTGACGCCCTCCCTCTCCCCCAGACGTGAGGTGGCACTCACAGCGGGGCACCAGCTGGGATCACAGCCCAAACCCTTACGACAGGAGGTGAGTTACACTACAGGGGGTAATGTTTTCATCCAGAGCAGGAAGGCACCTGGAACTGGCCTTACGTCATTCCTGCAGCCGGGATGCAAGCCCCCCCCCACCCCCACCCTTGGAAACTAGTGAAGGAACCCCATCTCTGACACTCACCTTCAGGGCTCTCTCCGCCTTGTCCTCTCTCGATCTTTTCTCGAACTCTTTGCCTGAAACAGTGAAAGAAACGGCGGTCAGTGGCAGAGGGTCAAGAGGGAGACATCAGAGTTCATCTTCCAGCCCATGAGGAGTCTTTGGCCAACTGATCTACACAGTCAAATGCATAGGAGGAGACCATTTGGTCCACCAAGTGTGTGCTAGCTCTGCTATCAGTCCCATTACCTTCTGCTGCCCCCACCCCACCCCCAGTCCTTCCTCCATTCAAGAGTCAATCCTCCTGAATCCACGCCCCCTGCCCAGAAGGTGGAGCTGCTGCCTCACAGCTCCAGCGACCCGGGTTCAATCCTGACCTCCGGTGCGGTCTGTGTGGAGTTTGCACGTTCTTCCGGCGACGCCGTGAGTTACTGCAGGTGCTCCAGTTTCCTTTCACATCTCAAAGACATGCAGGTCGGAGTAAATTGCCCACAGTGTGTAGATGGGGTGGGGGGGGGGGGGGGGGGTGGGAGAGACAGAATCTGGGGGGAGTTGATGGCAATAGGTCACAGGGAAAATATGTGGGGAATGGGATTGATCTGAGAACAAGCATTGACTCGAAGGACCGAATGGCCTCCTATGGCGGAAGGAAAAGCGGAAACTCGCTGCGCAAATGAAAATTTTCTTCTTCCTGTGCTCTGAACCAGCCGAGCCCCACAATGCCTGCAAGGCGTTGCAGTACTTCAGGCTGAAGTCCCCAGATCCCAGCTCACAGAATCAGCGCCTGACTCACGATCCCTTTCCTTTATCCAGAGAGGACTCAGATTCCAGTCCCACGATTGCAAGGCTACGGCAGATACAGGAGCCTACAAAGCTCCTTCAACACTAAGAAACATCTCAGGGGCATTAGGAAGGCAGGAGGTGACACAGAAGAATGAGAAGCAGTCTCACTGAAACACACAGGGTTCTCACGGGGACTGACAGAGTAAACGCAGGGGTTGACGTCTCCCTTGGCTAAGGTGTCTACAACCAAGGGTCACAGCCTTAGAACAAAGAGTTAGCTGTTTGACAGAGGAGGAGAAATTTCTTCACCCAGAGAGCTGTGAACCTTTGGAATTTTCTACCCAGTCACTGAGCATATTCAAGACTGAGAGATCAAGATGTTAAGTGAAATCAAAGGATACGGGTTTGTGCAGGAAAGTGGGGCTGAGGTCACAGCCAGTTTTATTAAATGGCAGAACAGGTCTCAGGGGCCAAACTCTACTCCTGTTTCTATGTATTTTTTTATGCAGGAGGTTTTAGCAGTGCGTCAAGAGGTTGGTCGAAGAGAGAGGTTTGAAGCCTTAAGAGAAGCAGGTTAGTGAGACTGAGGTCTTGGGTGTGGGATGGGTGTTAAAACCTGGAGCTTGTCCAGGTCTGGAAGGGACTGAAGGCACAGCTATGTATAATCAGAGAGCAGGGACTTCACAAGAGAGTTGGAGAAGCAACATAAAATGTGCTGGAGGAACTCGGCAAGTCAGGCAGCATCTATGGAGGGAAATGAACAGTCCTGTCTGGCACCTGCGGTCTCATATCTCCAGAAGATTGAGGAGCCTGTTTGGTTGGAGTGCCCACGTCCAGCTCCTTAAATAAAAGCAAAACGTCAGCAGGGCAAGGGATAAGATGCAACCAGTATTAAAAGCAGCTCCCCACTGCCTCTGGTATGAACAGCAGCTCCCTCTGCCCATCCACCACTGCAATCTGTCTGCTCTCACTGCTGTGTACACTGGATATGGAGAAGCCAACCCAGTTCCCACCCAAACAACCTCCGCGCTCTCCCTGGGTTCCTACAAAGAAAAGGGACTGAGATCATTAAGGGCCCAAGAAGACCAGCTCCCAAGAGGGGTTGGATGGAAATAAAGACTTCTAGGCAAGTTCTGAAGCAGTCTTGCTTAGGATACTGATCCGGTTTCCTATGACATTGCCCAGGGAAAGCTCTTTTAATGGTACAAGATACCAGCAGCATTGCCGACGAGTGGCATAAGATTAGGCACTCAGTGGAGCTCCCTCCACACTGACCCATCACATACTCCCAGGGCAGGGGGGGAGCACAAGTTAGATGGAGAGTGGAGCTCCTGACACATGGACACACACTGAATTTAAACCAATATATTCTACAGTCTGACACATCTCATTTCCCACCCCAACTACCAATACAGACTCATTCCTATGTGAGGCCGTACATGTGTATTCAATGTTGGCTTAGCAGGAGAAGCCAGAGAGTGGTAGTAGATGGTTGTCTCCCTGACTGGAGGCCTATGACTGGTGGTGTGCCACAGGGATCGGTGCTGGGTCCCATGTTGTTTATCATTTATATTATCGAGTGGACAGTCAGAGACTTTTCCCAGGGCGACAATGGGTAACACAAGGGGACATAATTTTAAGGTGATTGGAGGAAGGTATAAGGGGATGTCAGGGTTAAGTTTTTTTTAAACAGAGAGTGGGGCCGGCAGAGGTGGTGGGGGCAGATACATCAGGGACACTTAGAGGCTCTTAGATAGACACATGAATGATAGAAAAATAGGGGGCTATGTGGGATGGAAGGGTTGGATAGGATCTTAGAGCGGGATAAAATGTCAGCACAACATTGTGGGCCGAACGGCCTGTACTGTGCTGTAGTGTTCTGTGCTCTGTGTAGAGGTCAAATGAGGGGTGTAGTATGCTGTGGCCATAAGCCCAGAGGGAGATACAAGACTGCACATACCAACCTGCAGAAGGGGATGACCCATCCATCAGAATGGCGTTGAAACCAGGCTTCCCATTTTACCCCCACCCCACCCCTGCAGCCCCCCTGCCGGGCTCTGCTTCTGCTTACTTGGGCTCTGATGTCCTCCAGCTTCTCCTTCCGCCTGTCCTCGGCGATCTTCTTCATCTCCTCCTCCTGCAGCTTCTGCCGGATCATTGAGAGGCTCCTGGCCTTGCTTCCGCCGCTGCTTTTCCCGGTTGATCTCCTCTTTCTTCTCACGCTCCTCTCGCTCCAGCTGCCGCTGTTTCATCAACTCTTCCAACCTGCGGAAGGGGGGGCGGAGGGAACCGGGAGTCCAAACGTCAGGCAGTTGCACAAACAAGCCGCCCTTCCGCCATTTGCCTGGCGCAGCCCACGTCAAAATAAAGTGCAGGCAGGCCTGCAGATGGTGGGCGGGCACTGTGGTGCGGTAGGTAGTGCGAGCTGCCTCACCAGCTCCAGTGACCCGGGTTGGATCCTGACTGTGCGGAGTTTGTAACGTTCTCCCCCTCACCGCGTGGATTCCAACCCCCCCCCCCCGCCTCAAGTGCTCCAGTTCCCTCCCCATTTCCCAAAGACATGCCGGTCAAAAGAAAATAAAAACTCAGAAGCTCAGGGCAGCATCTGTAGAAGGTCTCCAACCTGAAGATGTTACCACTGCTGCTCTCTCATCTTCGCCACGGATGCTGCCTGACCGGCTGAGTGTTTTACAGAACGTTTCAGATTCCCAATTTGGAGCACCTGCAGTTTACTCCTGATTTGTAAATTACACCTTAAAGGCAGGTTAACAGCATAAAAGAGAGAAAAGGTTGAGATAAACGGAAATAAGGAGGTAACGAGAATGATGGGATGACTTGTCTGGACCCGAATGGTCCAATAAGAGATGGACAATAAATGTTGGCTTAGCTGATGACAACTGGGTCCCACAACGAGATCCAAGTCTCCAATTGGAAGTTCAAGTTCATCCCAGTGGAGTCCCAGCCGTGCCTGGGTTCTGTGGGGGCTCCTGCAGGTTTTACCTGTACCCTCGTCAGCTTAAACATTGGCTGGCTTTACTGAGTGACGGGTTCAGGGGCCACAGCCGGTCTCCCCTGCTGTTGGCAAAGAGGGACAACAGTAGCCTTGGGCTCTGCTCCTCAGGTCCAAAAGAAATTAGATGGGGGTGGTACAGAGCAGTTACCTCCTTAGTTGTTCCTTCTTCTCCTCTTCTGACAGAGTTGTGTTCTGCTGAATTTGGCTGGAATTTTCTGTGGGAAGGAATCCAATTAGGCAGTGAGTGGAGGTTCACCTGACAATGCAACAGGAAGACAATACGTGGGGCTGGGAAGCCCACCAGACACTCCCCCTTCTCCAATAGATGCCACAGACGATGACCCTAAACCAAACCTATGTCAGAGAGTCACAGAGAGAGATACAGCACGGAAACAGGCCCTTTGGCCCCACCGAGTTACACTGACCACCAACCACCCATTACACAGGTTAATCCCATTCTCCCCACATTCCTATCAACTGCCCCAGATTCTACCCCTCACCCCATACTAGGGGCAACTTACAGTGGCCAATTAACCACTGACCGCCCTATCCTTGAAACATGGTAGGAAACCGGAGCACCTGGGGGAAACCCACACGGTCACAGGAAGAACGCGCAAACTCCACACAGCACCCAAGGTCGGGATTGAACCTGGATCTTTGGTGCAGTGAGGCAGCGGCTCTACCAGCTGAGCCACTGTGCCGCCCAACATGTTAACCTATTCTGGACGGGCTGATAAGCTAATGTGGGGGGGATGGTCCATGATAGGCTTCCACACGTACTGCCCAGTTCAATGTAAAGAAGGTGAATTTCTTCCCTCTGAGGGGGGTTAATAATCAGAGCTCCTGGACTTATGGTGATTTTGGCAAAAGAACCAAGGGGGCGAGAAAATATGAACACAAATGCACAGTCTTAAAGGGCAGTGGAAACAGATTGAATGGACAAATACTCAAAGGGTTGTGGGGCGAAGTGGAGATCTGTTACAAAGCACAGGCACGATGGGCCGAACAGCCTCTTCCTTTGCTGTGACTCTATGACTGCTCCACCAGTCACTGAGGCCTTCCCGACGCATTCGCACTTGCCTTCGAAGTTCAACTCCGCTTGCCCAATTTCCGTTTTCTCCGTCGTTCCCAGGACATTGCCCTGTGGCGGGACGTAAGGTTCGTCCAGATTAGGGTCGTCCTCGTGCTCCATTAACCTGAGAAGGCAAACAGGGGTACGTTGGTGCAAGCCACCGACAGTCAGCGGCTTGTTCACCCATCGCCACGCCTGAGGTGCTCGCTGGCCTATCCAACACAAACTTAAACCCCACCAAGGTCTCATTCCCTCCCCATCTCTGCGATGATGCAGACTGGATAGGGTTGCGAGTAGGTGGGATGTAGAGAAGCTTTAAGGGGGTATAGGTATGCTGACTGGGTAGGCAAGAACATGGCAGGTGCAATATAGAGTCGTAAAGAGCAGGGAAGCAGGCCCTTTGGCCCATCTAGTCCATGCCAACCACCATGACTGCGTGGCCAGATTCTGCTCTAACTCCGTCTACAAGTTTGTAGATGATACCACCATAGTGGGCTGTATCTCAAATAACGATGAGTCAAAAGTACAGGAAGGAGATAGAGAGCTTAGTGACATGGTGTCATGACAACAACCTTTCCCTCAATGTCAGTAAAGCAAAAGAGCTGGTCATTGACTTCAGGAAAGAGGGCAGTGTATGTGCACCTGTCTACATCAATGGTGCTGAGATTGAGAGGGTTGAGAGCTTCAAGTTCCTAGGAGTGAACATCACCAATAGCCTGTCCTGGTCCAACCGTGTAGATGCCACGGCCAAGAAAGCTCACCGGCGCCTCTACTTCCTCAGGAGGCTAAAGAAATTTGGCATGTCCCCTTTGACACTCACCAATTTTTAGTCGATGCACCACAGAAAGCATCCTATCTGGATGCATCACGGCTTGGTACGGCAACTGCTCTGCCCAGGACCGCAAGAAACCACAGAGAGTCGTGGACACAGCCCAGTGCATCACAGACACCAGCCTCCCCTCCATGGACTCTGTCTATACCTCTTGCTGTCTTGGTGAAGCAGCCGGCATAATCAAAGACCCCACCCACCCTCTCCTCTCCCCTCTCCTTTACCATCAGGCAGAAGATACAGGAGCCTGAGGGCACATACCACCAGGCTCAAGGACAGCTTCTATCCCAAGGTGATAAGACTCTTGAACAGTTCCCTTATACGATAAGATGGACTCTTGACCTCACGATCTACCTTGTCTGACCTTGCACCTTATTCTCTAGCTGCAATGCACTTCTCTGTAGCTGTGACACTTTACTCTGCATTCTGTTATTGTTTTTAACCCTGTACTACCTCAATGCACTGTGTAATGAATTGACCTGTACGATCTGTATGCAAAACAAGTTTTTCACTGTACCTCGGTACAAGTGACAATAATAAACCAATACCAATTACACCAACCCTACACGAATCTCATTTTATTCTCCCCACATTCTCATCAATTCCACCCCCCCCCCCCCCCCCCAGATTCTACCACTCACGTACACACCAGGGACAATTTACAGCAGACAATTACCCTACTGACCCGCGCATTTTTGGAACGTGGGAGGGTACTGGCGGATCTCAGGAAGAATGTGCAAACTTGACACAGACAGTGCTAGAAGTCAGGATGGAACCCGGGTCACTGGAGCTGTGAGGCAGAGCCTTACTCACTTCATCCAGGTCCCTCGTAATTTTACACAGGTTGACGGGAAATCCAAACCTGAAATGCTTGTTACAATGTTTAGTGAGCATCATGTTGGGTTTTAGTGACCACTGATTGCCAGCTGTGATGGCAAAGTCTTCATCCAGCTGTGAGGATACTGTGCAAATATAATTACTGGGTAAGGGGCAGTCATTTAAAACTGAGGCATGTAGGAATTCGTTGTGGCAGATGGTGGCAAGTGTCTGGGATCCTCTACCCCAAAGAACTGTGGAGGTTAGATCATGGGGGGTACTTAAAAAGGTGGTAGGTAAATTTTTGAACAATTGTGTAATTGAGGATGTGTGGAACTGGCACAGAGGAGCACATTAGAACATAAGAAACAGGAGGAGGAGGAGGCCATCCGGCCCATCGAACCTACTCCGCCATTCAATAAGATCTCGGCTGATTTGGCCGTGGACTCAGCTCCACCTTCCTGCCTTTTACCCATAACCTTTAATTCCACTACTGTGCAAAAATCTATCAAATTGTGTCTTAAATATACTTAATGAGGTAGCCTCTACTGCTTCCCTGGGCAGAGAGTTCCACAGATTCACTACTCTCTGGGAAAAGCAGTTCCTCCTCATCTCCGTCCTAAACCTACTCCACGAATCTTGAGGCTATGTCCCCTAGTTCTAGTCTCACTTACCAATGAAAACAACCTTCCTGCCTCTATCTTGTCTATCCCTTTCATAATTTTGTATGTTTCTATAAGATCCCCTCTCATTCTTCTGAATTCCAGCAAGTATTGTCCCAGGTGACTAGTTGAGGGCTGAGCAGATCAGCTGTGACCATTATCAAAGGGTAGGACAAGCTTTGTGGACAGATTGGCCAGCTCCTGCTCCTATTTTCGAGTCAGAGGGTCACGTTCTTGTGCAAAGATGCGAGATCATCTACTTTGTCTTTCCATCGGTGCACCTGAGTATGGCAAGGGATTGGGAAATGTTGATGTTTGAAGCGACCAGGGTGTGCTTGTACACAAGATTGTGAAGACAAATGATACGTTGGCCTTTGCTCCTGTACTCAGATCTTCTTGTAACAAAGATGTTTAACTGCAAGGGCCTTGGTGAGACAGCACTTAAAGTCTACTGCTGAAAAAGGATATACTTGCTACAGAGAGTGTGCAGCAAACATTCAGTAGATTGATTCCAGGGATGGCATGTTTGCCAGATGAGGAGAGGTTGAATGGACCTGGACTGTATTCACTTGTATACAAATAAAAAGGATATTTCATTGAAATATAGAAAATTCAAATAGGTCCCAACAGTCTGGGTGCAGGGGGGGATGTTTCTCCTGCCTGAGGAGTCTAGTATCAGGGTCACTGTCTCAGAATAACAGACTGGCCATACAGAAGTGAGATGTGGAGAAATTTCTTCACCCGGAAGGTAGTGAGTCTCTGAAATTCTCCACCCCAGATAGCAAAGGAGGTTCAGTAACAGTCCATTCAGAACAGTGATCAACACATTTCCAGATATTAAGGAAACTAAGGGACATGGGGATAGTGTAGAAACATACAACGAAGGATCGTGATCTTGAAGAATAAATTGGCCAAGGCTGGCTTCTCCTCCTTCTGTAACCATCACAAGCCCTCCCACTAACGCTGGCTTTGCGCATCAGACGTTCCACAGCTGTAAATTACTCCTAGTTGAAACAAATGGGGGGAAAGAAAGAACCTGGTGGAATGAATTGCCTCTTTCTGCATCGTACTAAGTAGAGAGGAAATCACAGACGTGCTGGCATTCTGGAGATGTGAATCTGAGTCAGACCAGGACTCACAAAGCTTGGTGCTTCCCCATAGTAGCCTTTGTTTTGCTTTGCTGTGCACGGGTTTGCTGGGGCTAAGCCAACTCCTGATACAAAAGTGACAGCACCCTCCCGCCCCCACCACCTGACTGAGAGGGAGCGACATTTCCGTACCAGTCCATGGCCTTCTCAATCCCTTGATTCCCCGACAGCGCCAGAGCCTTTTCCCTGGAAAGGAAAACAGGAACAGCATGTAAAACAAAACATTTTCACTTTTGCCCCTCCTGCTGCAAGCACTGATGACGACAGATTCTGGGTCCAGCTCTGATCCGTTCCTCCCATTGCTCCCCAAGTACCATTTTCCTCTGCAGCCTTGCCTTTCCTCATCTCTGGAACATCCCCCAGCCCCAGTGGTTCTCCCAGATCCTCGTGCTCCTCCAATTTCAACCTTCTGCCCATCCCCAGATCTCCACCTCTCCACCATTGGTTGCCTGGGCTGACGTTCCCTGTCACTCTCTTCCTGTCTCGCCCTTTAAGGCTCTCCTCAAAGCCAACCTCTTCGAGCAGACTTTTGGCCAAATTCACTGCTGTAAAACACCACCTGAAACATTTGCCGTCTTGGCTTTGGGGGATTGGTGAGAGGCCACTAGGTCATTACCACATGGTCTGACATGTCTGACTCGGCCAAGCTGATTCACACCAGCCCTGGACAAGGCTCTTGCTGGCTGCCTACACATGTCAAGACCCTGATCACCCTCTCACATCATTTGCCAATGGATCAAACTACCCAGGAGATATAGCTGGACAGACAGAAGGAGGAACTCTGTAAAAGCCAACCGACTCAGCCCAGGATGGACTTTTGCTCAACTGAAACACGCCTTCCTTTCCGATTAACACAAGACTGGGAACACTCACGCCCTGTTCCGGGAGAATCCCATCTCCATCATGGATTCCAATGCTGTCATTTCAGCCATCTGCTCGAGTTTCGATTAAGACAATATTCTGTGAAGCAAAAAAGAACCACAACAGGTTTACCATTTGGATCGGCATCTTACAATGAGTGAGGTCCAGAAATTCTGCCTGTGTTGCTCTTTTTGAAAACAGTCTCCAGTTAGTCCTATGCTTTGCTCTTGCTTGACAGATATTGAGCTTGATATCTTGCTTGAAAGATATAGCTTTGGAGGCTTCTGATCTACACATTCTGGCTTTTATTTCTCTTATAGCCAGGAGGGTTGTGTTGCTTAGATGGAAGGAAGTTACTCTGCCTACTCATGCTCAATGGTTACGAGATGTTATGTCATACCTGAATCTAGAGACGATCCGTTGTTCAATTCTTGAATCTGACAGACTTTCAAACCCTGTGGGGACCTTTTTTGAATTATTTTCAAAGCCTTTGATTCGGTGACTGAAGCACAGACATTGGCTGATAATGTTATGTCTCAAGGGTCTTTTGTCCTTTTTTTAACCAAACAGCTCTGGTCTCTGGTGGTGGGTGTAGATTTTTTTTGTAATAAAATCATTCCAATTTTTTCTTTATTAACTATTACATGTGATTATTAATTTAGAGTATTGTGATCTCAAGTATGATTTAACACAATGTATTCAGTAGTATTTTTATCCTCTCTTTGATGCACATACTCTGTTTTTTTTTGTGGAATTAATAAAAATATTGTAAAAGACGCATCTTTCTTTTCAAGTATTTTCTCAATTCTCAGAGTCGTATGCACAGAAACAGGCCCTTCAGCCCACATTTCCATGCCACCATATCCATCGACACTAATCCCATTTCCCAGCCCCTGGCCCACAGCTTTCTCTGCCTTGACAATTCAAGTGTTTGTCTCGGTTCCACTTAAATGTTGTGAGTCTCTCTGCCTCCACCCCCAGGGAGTGCATTCCAGATTCCAACCACCCTCTGTGGAAAATGTTCTTCCTCAGGTGGTAGGGGTGTCTAAAACTGGAGGGCATAGGTTTAAGGTGAGAAGGGGGAGGTTCAAAGGGGACCTGAGGGGCAAATCGTTCACACAGAGTAGTTGGTATCTGGAATGAGCTGCCAGAGGTGGTGGTGGAGGCAGGAACAGTAACAACATTTAAGAGGCATCTGGACAAGTCCTTGAATGAGCAGAGCACAGAGGGGTATGGAATTAAAGCAGGCAAGGGGGATTGGTATAGATAGGCACAATGGTCAGTAAAGACACAGTGGGCAGAAGGGCCTGTCTCTCTGCTGTACAACTCTATAACACTCAGTTCCTTCTAGCCTCCTATTGCTACCTTTAACCTATGCCTACTGGTTTCACACACCTCTGCCATGGGTAAAAGTTTCTTATAATCCACCCTGTCTATGCCCCTTACAATTTTGTACTTGAATCAGGTCTCCACGCAGCCTTCTCTCCTCTGAGGAAAACAGCCTACCCAGTCTCTCCATGTAACTGAAGCACTCCCTCCCAGGTGATATCCTGGTGAATCTTGTCTCCATCCTCCCCGGCGCAATCTTCCTACAATGTGGCAATCAGAACTGCACCCAGTACTCCATCTGGGGCCCACCCACTATTTTAGGATGTTTTCTGACTCTATCTAATTCTCCTTTGGAAGAAAGAAAGTCAGTTCTAAATTTGCTTCCACCGGGCAGCACGATCCAGATCACAAGCAGCAACTCTGAAACACTTCCAGTTCCCTTGCAATGGAAACGGTTTCCCCCATTAACACCACCTTTACATGACAAGATATTTTTCCTCCACAATTACCCCTCTTTTATGACCACCCTTCGCCCCAAAGAGAGTCCAAGAAACTCCTTCGTTCCATGCCTTCTGCTCCTGCAATTACAGATTTAGAACTTAAGGAAATAAGAGCAGACGGCCACTCGGCCCCTCAACATGGTCATGGCTGATCTGCCCCAGGTCTCATCTCCTTTTCTGTGCCAGTTCCCCACAGCCCTCCATTCCCCAATCTTTCGACTTCCTCTTGAACTAGTCCCAGCTGCCATGGTCGAGAATTGCAGAGATTCACCATGCTCTGCGATGAGTTCCTATGCACCTTAGTTTTAAATGACTGCCCCTAATCTTGTAACTATAGCCCCTCGTTCAAGACTCCCCTCGTGGAAACATCTCAACGTCCACCCTGTCATGCCCCCTCAGGATCTGATATGCTTCAATAAGATCACCCCTCATTCTTCTAAACTCCAAAGAATACAGATCTAATTTTTTTTTGCCATTCACGATAGGATTTGTGCAAATGCTCTGACCCCAATTCGCCAATCAAAGGCAGGGAAAACTTAGGTAGGTAGGAAAGCAAGAAGGAATAAGGAGGCTACAAAGGGATATAGAAAGATTCTGAGCGGGAAAAATAACGTCAATTGGATTATAATGTGGGAAGACGTGAAACTGAACATTTTGGCAGGTAAAATGAAAACGCAAATTACCCCATTTGGTGGGAGACTGCAGAGCTTTGAGATGCAGAGGGGTCTTGGTTTCCTAATGCATGATTCACAAAAAGCTAGTGTGCAGATACTGCAAGTAAATAGGAAAGGCAATAGAATGCTTGTGTTTATTGCAAGGGGAATCCAATGCAAAGGTCAGGAAGGTTGTATTTCAGTTACATAGGGAATGGTACGACCACATCCGGAGAACCACACATACAGGTTGTCCTCAGGTTTTTACGGACACCCATAAGTCGATTTTGTCCGCAAGTCAGAAAGTACACAAAAATCACTCGATATCTCCACAGGATTGTAATGAATGGCATCAAAAGCACACAAGACTGACAAGAACTCTGTGTGTGTGTGTGTGTGTGTGTGTGTGTGTGTGTGTGTGTGTGTGAGAGAGAGAGAGTGAGAGAGAGTGAGTGAGAGAGAGAACTAGTTCTGCCGTTCACAAGCACAAACGTGTGTGTATGTTGGACTTTTGAATTTAATAATATTATAGGAGCTCATTCGTAAGTAGGTGGGTCCATAAGTCAGGCATTCATCACCCAGGAACGTCCTGTAATCTTCACCTCCTTATTCAAGGTCGGATGTTAATACTTTGGAAACAGTTCCGGGAAGGTTTACTACGACGATACCAGGAATGTGTGAGTTGTCTTATGAAGAAAGTATGAAAGGATGCTATGTCCATAGCACCTCATGTCACACAAGTTTTCTGTTCTTACAGACAAACACCCAAATTAAGAGCAAGGATTGGCCACTTAAACTGAACAACTATCTAATTTAGATCAACAAGTCAGTCTACCCCGAATACCTTTCACTCTTCTTGCTTATCAAGTATCTATCCATCTCTGCTCTAGAAGTATTCAAACACTCTCCTTCCACCATCCTGAGGGTGAGCTCCAAAGACTCACTCGGGATCTTATACGATTCAATCAAGTTCCCTCCCGCTTATCTAAACCTTAGCAGATACAGCCGGAGCTTGTCCAACCTCCCCTCAAAAGGGAGGCGACCCATTCTGGATATTTGTCCAGTGCACCTTTTCTGAACTGCTTCCAATACATTGAGCAACCCACACAAAATGCTCGAGGAACTCAGTGGGTCAGGCAGCATCTATGGAAATAAATGAACAGTCGACATTCTGGGTCGAGATCCTTCATCAGGACTGGAAAGGAAGAGGGCAGAAGCCGGAATAAGGTGGTCAGGGGAGAGGGAGTAGTACATGCAGGCAGGTGGTAGGTGAGTCCAGGTGAGAGGAGGGTGGGGGTGCGGGTGGGGGGAGAAGTAAGAAGCTGTGAGGTGATAGGTAGAAGAGGCAAAGGGTTGAAGGAGGAGGAATCCGGTAGCAGAGGGCAGTGGACCATGGAATAAAGGGAAGGAGGTAGGGATAGGGTAGGCAGGTCATGGGGGGGGGGGGGGGGGGGGGGGGGGGGGGGGGGGGGGGGGGGGGGGGGGGGGGGAGGAGAAAGGGAAGGGGGAAGAGGACCGCAGGAATGAGGGAAGACAAAGGGGTGGGAGAGAGAGAAGGGGTGGTTACCGGGAGTTAGGGTTAGGGAAGATGTGTCTAGTGGTGGGATCCCGCTGAAGGTGGCGAAAGTTGCGGAGAACGATGCGTTGGATGCAGAGGCTCAGGGGGTGATAGGTGAGGACCGGGGGGGGGGGGGGGCGGGGGGATAGGAGGGGGGGAGGGCAGACATACGGGAAATGGAGGAATCGTGGTGAGGGCAGCATTGATGGTGGTGGAAGGGAAACCCCATTTACCGAAGGGGGAAACATCTCAGATGTCCTGGAATGGAAAGCTTCATCATGGGAACAGATGCAGCGGAGGCAGAGGAACTGGGAGAAGGGGATGGCATCCTTGCAAGTGACTGGGTGGAAGAGGTGTAATCAAAGTAACTGTGGGAGTCGGTGGGTTTGTAGAAGATGTCTGTGGTTAATCTGTCCTCCGGAGATGGAGACAGAGAGATCCAGAAAGGGGAGAGAGGTGTCAGAGACGGACCAAGTGAATCTGAGGGCAGGATGGAAGTAGAAGCAAAGTTGATGAAATTGATGAGCTCAGCACGGGTGCAGGAAGCAGCCCCAGTGCAGTCATCAACACAGCGGAGGAAGACTTGCGGAGCGTTGCCAGTGTAAGCTTGGAACGTGGACTGTTCCGCATAGCCGACAAAGAGGCAGGCATAGGTGGGGCCCATGCGAGTGCCCATGGCTACACCTTTGGTTTGGAGAAAGCGAGAGGAGCTGAAAGAGGTTGTTGAGGGTGAGCACCAGTTCAGCCAGACAGAGGAGGGTGACAGTGGAGGTGCAACTGGTTGGGTCTGTTGTCAAGAAGCAGAGAGCCTCAAGGCCTTCCTGATGGGGGATGGAAGTGTACAGGGATTCGACATCCATCGTGAAAATGTGGCGGTCAGGGCCAGGAGACTGAAAGTTGTTGAAGCAATGGAGAGCACGCGAAGTGTCACCTGAACTCACCTATCACCTGCCTGCATGTACTCCTCCCCCAACGTTCTTATTCCGACTTCTGCCCTCTTCCTCTCCACTCCCGATGAAGGCTCTCAACCCGAAACATCAACTGTTTATTTCTCTTCACAGATGCTGCCTGACCTGTTGAGTTCTTCCAGCATTTTGTGTGTGTTGGTCCAGATAAACCCTGCCGGCACTTATGCCTACAACCGCACTAAGTGCTACACCTGTCCCTACACCCCCTCCCTCACCACCATTCAGGGCCTTAGACAGTCCTTCCGGGTAAGGCAGTGCATCCGATGCAGCCTCCTCTACATCAGTAAGACCCGACGCAGATAAGGTGACCGCTTTGTCGAGCACCTTTGCTCCGTCTGCCGCAAACGCAAGGATCTCCCAGTGTCCATCCACTTCAATTCCACATCCATACCGACATGTCTATCTGTGGCCCCCTCTACTGCCACATTGAGGCCAGATGTAGGTTGGAACAACACCTCATATTTCGCCCTGGTAGTCTCCAACCTGACGGCCTCAACGTCGATTTCTCTAACTTCCGGTAACCCCTCCCCCTTCTCCCCCACCCTTCCGTTTCTCTCCTTTGTCTTCCCTCATTCCTGTGGCCCCCTTCCCCTGCCCTCGTGACCTGCCCATCCCTTTTGTTGATGGGTGGAACAAAGGGACGGCCTGGGATGCTGTGAAATAATGGACAGCCATTCAATGGAAGGTTAAGCTCCTTTGACTGTGT
Source organism: Pristis pectinata (assembly GCF_009764475.1). Lineage (NCBI taxonomy): Eukaryota > Metazoa > Chordata > Chondrichthyes > Rhinopristiformes > Pristidae > Pristis > Pristis pectinata. The sequence goes on from NC_067441.1 coordinate 3,976,964, forward strand.
AATGTGTAGCCAACGTTGTGAATTCTGGATGATGTTGTACAGTCAGGCCTACTGAGATGTGCTGAGCAGGCCAGAATATACACATGAAAGCAAACAAAAAAGTGAGAGGAATGGTGGAATCTGAAGTTGGAGATATAGTGGTCTTTTATTAAATAAACCATAAAGTGTTGCTGACAAGGCTGACAATGAACACTCATTCATTTTGCTTACAATGGTGGGCGAGAGCCATCAGTCCTTCTGCTGATGGGACTCCCCCAGTGCTAATGGCAAGGGATTTAGACCCACTGATGATTAGGATAATACGGTGTGGGACATGTAGAAGGTCCCACATTCCTGATACTCTTGTCCTGAGTGACAGAGGTTACAGGTTTGGGATGGGTGATCAGAGTAGCCTGGGCAAGTAGCAGCAGTGCAAAAGATAAGCACGGAAGCCAGGCTGTGTTGGTGGTGAAGGGAGTGAACGCTCAGGGTGGTCAGTGATCATGGTTGGCACTGAATCCTGGAGCTGCACTCAGTGCCCAACTCCACATCCAGTCACACAATTTTCCACCGTCCAGAAGGGAATTGACTGGCACCTCTCCCTCGGCTCATCCATCAAGTTTTATCCGATACCAGACACTACAGCTCCCTGTCCCATGACCCTCAAAACTCAGGCAAAGAGGGGGCACTGTCCATATTCACTGTTGGTTGGCACAAGGACTCAGCATAATAAAGTTAGTGATAATCTCAGTTTTTGAGATAATTTTGTCACAGATCCCTGCTTTTAAATCACAAAATGGAATTGCTCAGGAGAACTTTACAGCAACCTTCCCACTGAATAAAGAAATATCTTGAAGAGGAGCAAATTTTTGCTTTCCCAATTTTAATAATTTGCTTTCCAATTTTAAATTATGGATATTATGAGATGTTTTTGCAATTAAAAAGAAAGATAATTATAATTGTTGAGGCTTTGTTTATGAATAACTTTGTTCCAGGTCTTCAGTGTCCCTTCCCCCATTCCCCAGCCGCACTGCAAACCCACCGGCTCGGGCCTACCTACACCACTGGAACCTCGGTCTTTCCTACACCTCGCAGCCGGCTGAAGGCAGACCTTGGCCGGGGAAGGCGTTCAGATTGTTGTCGCTGTGCCCGCTGGAGGCGAGGGGGAGCTTGCAGCACGGCGAGAACCGCGGAGATCGTTCGGTACCAGGCCTCGCCGAGGGCTCCTGCTCGATCGTTTACCGCTGTCGGCTTCTTCCAGCATCGCCGGCAGCCGCCGCAGACAACGAAGAGGCTGAGCTGCCAGTCAACCGGGTGAGGGGGCGTGGTCCACGCCGTCAATCAGAGGTGCGGGCGGGGCCTAGGATGACGCCAATCCAGGGCAACCTGAGAGGAACAGAAGGCGGGGCTTCGACAGCAGCAGTGTCAATCATCAGTCGGGGGCGGGGCCAACGATAGGTGTCAATCACACCTTCAGACCCGGATCGCTGGACAGCACAGCATGGCCGGAGTCTATTCGGCCCATCGTATGTGTGCCAGCTCTTTGGAAGAACCACGAAATCTTTCCCTCCCCTAACTTTTGCTCCTATGCCATTTCCCCTTGTATATCCATCCAGTTCCTCTCTTGGAAGTTCCCCTTCAGTCTTCATTCACAACTCTTCGTACAATAGCAATAATTAATATTCATATATTTAACGTAGTAAACCATCCCAAGGTCATTCCCAGGAGGAGGAACAAGGGCAGGGACCAAGCAAGCTCAGGAAGAATTCAGCTCTGGAGTTACAGAGTTGTACAGCACATAAACAGGCCCTTCGTCGGAGAGTTGGCTGGAGCTTTGCTTCATCCAACCATGCAATGTTTCCTCAGAACCAGCAAGGGAAGAGCAGCTCTGACAACCTGCTTAACGTCAGCAAGACGAAAGAGCAGGTTGTTGACCTAAGGAGGTACAGGGGTGAACACAACCCTGTCCTCATCAACAGAGCTGCTGTAGAGATGGTCGACAGCTTCAAGTTCCTAGGCATCCCATTATCACCAGCAACCTCTCCTGGTCCCTCCATACTGATATGGTAATCAAGAAGGAAGATCTGCATGTGTACTTTGATGGGTGTCTGAGAAGATTTGGCTTGTCCACGAAGATTCTCCTGAACTTCTACAGATATACGACAGAAGCTATCCTGACCGGTTGCATCTCAGCCTGGTACGGCAACTGCTCTGCTCTGGACCGTCGGAACGTACAGGGTGGTAAACACTGCCCAGTCCGTCACAGGCTCGTCACTTCCTTCCATCCAGTCCATCTTCACGGAGCGTTGCATCAGGAAGGCTGACAGGGATACTGCCACCCTGGCCATTCCCTTTTCTCTCTTCTATCTTCAGGGAGAAGACACAGGAGCTTGAAAGCCCGGACGACCGGACTCGGGAACAGCTTCTTCCCCACCGCTGTCAGACTGCTGAACCAGTCACCTCTTTCACATCCACTTCCCGGTGGTGCTGCCAGGTTCTCGAACCCTTAACTCTACCTCTTCTGTTACTGTCACTACGTTTTGCACTACCTCAGTGTGCACTACCATACTTTGCACAATTCTGCTGTTTTGCTCTCATCACTGTATTTCTTGTTGTATTTACAATTACCATGTACACTGTTTCCTCTGTGAGCTTCACGTGAGTGAGGAATTTCATTGCACCCTGGTGTGTATGACAATAAACTAATCTGAATCTGAAGACTCTGTCAGACTGGGACCTACAGAATTTGATCAAGAATCCTACCGCTAATGTAAGCTCTAAGGCCATGTCTAAATCACTTATTGTGACACAGAAGGGTGCCATTTGGCCCATTGAGTGCCTGCCTGTTATCTTTCACCCCTCCTCAGTCCACCAATCACCTTGGGCTCCTGTCTCACCACTCCGCCTTCTCCTCTTTATCCTGGCCATATCCCCTCTCGACTAACAGTCCTGATGCAGGGTTTCAACCCGAAATGTCGACAATTCCTTTCCTCCCACAGATGCTGCTCGACCCACTGAGTTCCTCCAGCAGATTGTTTGTTGCAATTCCATCCATATCATTTCCCCTCCCCTTGCAATTTATTCTCTCTCACACATGCCCATCAACTTGTCTTCAACTCTTTTTGGAATTGGTTTATTATTGTCACATATACCGAGGTCCAGTGAAAAACTTGCCTTGCATATCATTCATACAGATCAATTCATTACACAGTGCATCGAGGTAGTACAAGGTAAAACAACAACAGAATGCAGAATGAAGTGTTACAGCTACAGAGAAAGTGCAGTGCAGGCAGACAATAAGGTGCAAGATCATAACGAGGTAGATTGTGAGGTTAAGAGTCCATTTTATCGTACCGGGAAACCGTTACAATAGTCTTACAACAGCGGGATAGAAGCTGTCCTTGAGCCTGGTGGTACGTGCTTTCAGGCTTTTGTATCTTCTGCCCAATGGGAGAAGAGAGAATGTCCTGGGTGGGAGGGGTCTTTGATTATGCTGGCTGTTTTACCGAGGCAGCGAGAAGTGTAGACAGAGTCCATGGAAGGGAGGCTCCAAAAATTCTCTTTTGTCACTAACCTACACTAAGGGGTAATTTGTGCAGCTATTTACCCTACCAGGGCGTCTCTGGGATGCGGGAGGAACCTGGAGCACCCGTGGGAAATCCACGCGGTCACAGGGAGAACGTGCGAACTCCACACACAGACAGCGCCTGGGATCGAACCGGAGTCACTGGAGGCAGCAGCACAGCAGCAGAAATTCCTGGGGTCTCCAGCCTCCCCGATGACCACTCCCAGAGTCTCCATCTCTCTGTTGAACAAAGACAAGAATTCAGCCTCCACAGCCCCTTCGAGGCAGAGAAACCCAAAGATTCACTGCCCTCTGGGTGAAGAAATTTCTCCTCATCTTAGTCCTAAAGAGCCGACCCTTATTCTGTGATGGTAACCCCTGGTTTTAGACTCAGGGCAGAGCATTGCGAGCACAGCAGGAAAGATCATTGGAGTACCTCTTCCCTCCATCCTGGACACCCACAACACACGGTGCACACGCAAGGCCTGCAGAATCATAGATGACCCTTCTCATCCCTCCCACGACCTATTTGTCCCACTGCCGTCTGGCAAGCAGTTACCGGAGCATCTGGGCCAGAACTACTAGACTGTACAACAGCTTTATCCCCCCAGGCTGTCAGGCTCCAGAATACCCTGGAGGCAGTCTCAGTCAAATGCTGCGTCAAAAGCCCTGGTTTGCATAACGGCATATGAGAACTTTGGCTGCTGCTGAACATGTTTATATGTTTAGTGCAACACACTGAGTTCTGTATTTTCTCCGTCCTACTCGGTTTTGCACTAACCCTGCACTAATTTTGTATTCTGTATATACCGTTTTTTGCCCTATTTGTACCTGCACAACTTTTTTGTCTGTGTTTATTGTATGTCCTCTGTTCTATGTATGTCCGCTGTTGTGAGAGTCTGGGGGAAACGACATTTTGTTCCTCCGTGTGTTTTTATAGCATGGATGAATGACAATAAAATATAACTTGAATTTGAAATATCCTCCCAGCATCCAGCCTGTTCAGCCCTGTCAGAATTTTGTAAATTTTAATGTCATTTTTTCCCTAATTCATCCAAGGGACGTGGGCTTCACAGGCTGAGGCAAGGTTCAATTACCCATCCCTAGCCACCCCTGAGAAGGTGGTGGTGAGCTGCCTGCTTGAAATGCTGCAGTCCTTGACGTGTGGGTGTACCCACAGTGCTGTTAGCGGGAGAGGTCCTCAATTTTGACCCAGCGACAAAGAAGGAACTGAGGTATATTTCCAACTCAGGATGGTGTGCGGCTTGGAGGGGAACCTGCAGGGGGTGGTGTCCCCCGTGCTTTTGCTGCCCTTGTCCTTGCAGCTGGTCGAGGTGGTGAGTTTGGAAGTCTAGGAGCCTTGGTGAGTCGCTGCGGTGCATCCCGTAGATGGTACAAACTGCTGCGACTGTGCCTCAGTGGAGGAGTGAGTGAATGGCGGTGGATTGGGTGCCTATCAAGCAGGCTGCTCTGTCCTGGGTGGTGTCGAGCTTCCAGAGTGTTGTTGGGGCTGCACTGATCCAGGCAAGTGGAGGGTGTTCCACCACACTCCTGACAAGCCTTGTAGACGGTGGATATCTCCCATCTCCCGTTCTGGAGCTCAGAGGTCTATTCTACTCAATCTCTCCTTCTGTACAGAAGCAGACAGTGCCAGGCTGGTAGCTAACAGAGTGAGCAAACAGCGAAGGCTCACACCAGGTTAGAGAGGGGAGAAGGCATCCAGGCTCCTGGTTCCCAAACATTATACAATGTAATGCTTGGTGCCTGTGTACTTTATAACACCCCTATTGTGGTCGGATTCTTCAGAGGGCACAGGAGTTAGGTTCAGACCTTGTAGGGAGAGCAGCTTCATTGAAGGATCTTTGTCATCCAGTCAGGTTTAAAACATTCCCGAAGCTCCCTGGTCACTTCTCCTGATCTCATTTTCATTTCTTTTAAACTGAATTCAAATTGTCAAACTGCCTCATGTGAGACTTGAACTCAGATTCTCTTTATTTTTTTTAAGAGGCCTCAGAATTATGAATCCAGTTGCATTCCCGCTACCCTGAAATAATCCAGTCAGAAGCCATCAGTATGGGGATAGTGGGTGCAGACATCTTACCCATGGTACGGTGCTGATGAAGTGGCTTAATTATCAGATTAGTAGCCAAGAGCCTTGGTCTTACAATCCTGAGTTCGAATGTCTGGGGCAGCATTTATCCCTTGGCCAGCACTTGAAACCTAAGTTAAAATCCCACCATAGCAACTAGGGAATTTAAATTCCATTATTATAGAGCTTCAAGTTCCTGGGAGTGAACATCACCAACAGCCTGTCCTGGTCAAATCACGTAGATACCACAGCCAAGAAAGCTCACCAGCGCCTCTACTTCCTCAGGAAGCTAAAGAAATTTGGTTTGTCCCCTTTGACTCTCACCAACTTTTACTGATGCACCATAGAAAGCATCCTATCTGGATGTATCACGGCTTGGTACGGCAACTGCTCTGCCCAGGACCGCAAGAAACTGGAGAGTTGTGGACACAGCCCAGCGCATCACAGACACCAGTCCCCCCTCCTTGGACTCTGTCCTTACCTGTCGTTGTCTTGGTGAAGCAGCCAGCATAATCGAAGACCCCACCCACCTGGGACATTCTCTCTTCTCTCCTCTCCCATCGGGTAGAAGATACAGGAGCCTGAGGGCACGTACCACCAGACTTAAGGACAGCTTCTACCCCACTGTGATAAGACTATTGAACGGTTCCCTTATACGATGAGATGGACTATGACCTCACGATCTACCTTGTTGTGACCTTGCACCTTATTGCATTGCACTTTCTCTGTAGCTGTGACACTTTACTCTGTAATGTTATTGTTTTTACCCGTACTACATCGACGAACTCTGTACTAACCCAATGTAACTGCACTGTGTAATGAATTGACCTGTACGATCGGTATGCAAGACAAGTTTTTCACTGTACCTCGGTACAAGTGACAATAATAAACCAATACCATTAATAATAAGACATTTGGAAGAACAAAATGTGCCGTGCACCACAAAAATTGTGGTAAAAATCCATCTGGTTCAATAATCTGCTGTCCTCACCCAGTCTGGCCTGTAGTGACCCCAAACCCACGGCGTGGTTGACTCTTAAATGAACCAGCAAGCCTTGAGCAGCTGGAGTACTGCGTGCAGTTCTAGTCTCCTTACCTGAGGAAGGATATACTGGCTTTGGAGGCGGTGCAGAGGAGGTTCCCCAGGTTGATTCCCAGAAAGAGGGGGTTAGCCCATGAGGAGAGATTGATTCGCCTGGGAAGATACTCGCTGGATTTCAGAAGAATGAGAGGGAATCTTATAGAAACATATAAAACCATGAAAGGTATAGATAAGACAGAGGCAAGAAGGTTGTTTGCACTGGTAGGTGAGACTGGAACTAGGGGACATAGCCTCAAGATTCAGGGGAGTAGATTTAGGTCAGAGATGAGGATGAATTGCTTTTCCCAGAGAGAAGAGAATCTGTGGAATTCTCTGCCCAGGGAAGCAGTAGAGGTTACCTCATTAAATATACTTAAGGCACAGTTAGATCTTTGCACAGTAGGGGAATTAAGGATTATGGGGAAAAGGCAGGTAAGTGGAGCTGAGTCCACGGCCAGATCAGCCGTGATCTTATTGAATGGCAGAGCAGGCTCGAGGGGCCAGTTGGCCAACTCCTGTTCCTATTTCTTGTGTTCCTATGTAAGCCACTCTGCTGCACCATGGAAGCTCTTTCACCAGAAGGACTCTGGCAGCTCACCACCCGCTTTCCGAGTTGAGTGAGCGGGCAAGTTTATGGCAGATGCAGTGCGACGTGGATCAGTGTGAAATTGCCCACTTTGATAGGAAGAACAGAAAGGCTGAAATTTATTGAAATGGAGATGAGCTGGGAAATGTTATGGTAGTAAAGAACCTGGGTGTCCTTGTACACCCTTCCTAAACCTCTGCACCCCTCTCTCCTCCTTAAACCTTCTTCTATGACTGAGCCTTGGGTCACCAGCCCCAGTATCTTCTGACGTGTCTCCAGGTCTGATTTTTATTGGGTAAGGCCCCTTGGGATTTTTAGATACATTACAGCCGCTGTAGAAACAGAGGTCATTATGAATGCTTTTGTTGTATGAGTCGATAAACCCTGCTGGCTTGTGGTGGGACAGGTGTTGTCTCACTTCACTGAGGGAGTGGAATATTGCAGAGCTGGTTATGCATGGGACTACGTGGGATATACAGGCCATTCGATCCTGACCTCCGGTGCTGTCTGTGTAGTGGAGTTTGCATGTTCTCCGTGTGACCGTGTGGGTCTCTCCCGGGTGCTCCGGTTTCCTCATCCCGATGACATGCAGGTTAGTGGGTTAATTGGCCACTGTAAGTTGCCCCTAGTGTGTGGGTGAGTGGGGGAATCTGGGGGCAGTTGATGGGATTGTGGGGAGAACAAAATGGGATTAGTGTCGGGTTAGTGTAAAATGGGAGCTTGATGGCTGGCATAGACTCAGTGGGCTGAAGAGCCTGTTTCCATGTTTCCCGATGAACCCCTGTCATACTCCTCCAGAAGATATCCTTCTGCAGGACGGGAGACCAAACCCGCACACAATACTCCAGGTATGGTCTCACCAGAACCTGATTGCCTCAGGGAGCAAGCTTACAGGATGGGACCCTCATCTCAGAGGTGCTATACAAATGCGAGCTGTTGAAGTTGCCCTTCAGAGTTTCAGTGCAGGTGGGAAATGGGTTCGTGTTGCTAAACTCCCTCAGCTTAAGGCTCAGGGGTCATCCTAAAGTTATTTCAGCTTGGGGCCCAAGACCCGACTCACCAACGTGGTTCTTGTCAAAGGGACCTGGAACAGCAGTGGGTGATGTCACACAATGGTTTCCATTGACACTCAGGGTACCTGAGAATGTTTGAATATACACAGGGCAACAAAACACATGCTGTTTGTGAAAATCAAACACAAAATAGGGGGGAAAGCACGAGGAAAGGATTTCCCCCCCCCAACAGAAGGAAGGAGGAAGCTTTTGATCCATTGGTGTTAACTACAGACAATGGTAAAAATGGCTTTTAAGATAAGATATCTTTATTAGTCACATGTACATCGAAACACAGAGTGAAATGCAGCTTTTTGCGTAGGGGAAATTGGGGGAGTAGTGGAGATTTAGTTTGTAATGATTTTTTAAAAATTCACAATATTAGGAGTTATGGTGGCAGGTGAGAGAGTCGATCAAAACTGGGTCTTTCTTTTGTTAGTCTTTGTAGCCTTAGTGGCTGCAGCTCTGGCCAGGAGGGAAAAGTAATTGGATTTGAAAAGAGGAGGTTGGTGTCTGCACTGCCCAACAGAGGGAGTTCCAGGCCAATTCACCAGTTGTCCCAAGTCTGTTGGTTTTAGTCCTGAGGAGTAGAAGAAATCGAGAGGGCATGTGTGAATATAATTGGCCTCGGTTTCTTAGGGTAAAGGGTTCATGAAGTGGAGGGATTTGGTGAATGTGTGGCTTCCGTTGTAAAAGTGTGGGAGGGGGCAGGAGGTGAAACCTTCCATGGCTGAATGGCTATTGGAGAGAGAGGTACCAGGCAGCTACCTCCGATGAGTGAACCCAGACAGCTGGGTTCAGAAGACTATGCAAAAGAGGCCCAGATAGGGTAGAGAGTCAGAAGATTTTCCCGTGGTAAGTGAATGAAAAAACAAGAGAGCACAGGTTTAAGGTGGGGAGAAGGAGATTTAAAGGGGATCTCAGGGGTAAATTCTTTTACACAGGGAGTGGTTGATATCTGGAATGCGCTGCCAGAGGAGGTGGTGGAGTCAGAGACAATTTCTACATGTAAGAGGCATTTAGACAGACACAAATAGGCCAGGCGTAGAAGAATACAGACCATATGGGATTGGTGTAGACAGGCAAAAAAGGTCAGCATGAACATGTTGGGCTGAAGGGCCTCTTCCTGTGCTGTACACCTCTATGATTCTGTGGTAGGGGAAGGAACCAGTGACAACACAGACGCGGCTACGAGAGGTAGTGGCTGTGAGTGTCAAGTTTAATACAAAGTCCAGATGAAGGGCCGACTGTCCTTTCCCTCCACAGACGCTGCCTGACTCGCTGAGTTCATCCGGCATCATTGTGTGTGCTCCAGATTCCAGTGTCTGCAGTCTCTTGTGTCTCTGTTGATACAAAGCTTTCCTCATCTCCTGACACCAATGGCTCGTTGGTATTGTGTCCCTACTCCGCAGGCTCATGCGTTGCCACTTGCCCGACGGCAGCAGGCTTGAGGCACGCGGAGAGCCGGCCGAGGGTCAGAGAACCCAGACCCACAAAGGCTCAAAGTTGTCAGCTGCCAAGAGGACCATGGATCTCCTCTTCAGTTTCCAGTGTAATTTCCATCAGTGTTATCCCGTTGTGCTGGTTCCCCAAGAAGCTGGAATCCTTGAACCTGATCACAGTATTGTTATGGCACAGATAGAGGCCATTCAGCCCACTGAACCCCTGCTGGCCCTCACTCCACAGCCAACAATCATCTCCCAGTTGCCCATTCATTCCCCCCCACCTTCAGTTTTGCAGGTCAAAGGGAAACTTGCACTTTCTTTCCAGTTTTTTTGCATCTGTTCAATTCATTAGAATCCTCCAAATGTGTCATTGAAGGAAGGTTCTTTCTTGATTTACCAATGGGCCGGATTGTACTGATCTCTTGCACTGTGGAGTATCCTAGTTCCCCAATATGCCCTTCCAATCTCCTCGCTGACAATCAACAAAGGCGAACCTCAAGGATGTGTGCTTAGCCCACTGCTCTACTCTCTCTACACTCATGACTGTGTGGCTAGGCACAGCCCAAATGCCATCTATATATTCGTCAATGACACCACTGTTGTAGGCAGAATCTAGGGTGGCGATGAGGCGGCGTACAGGAGTGAGGTAGATCAGCAACAACAACCTCACACTCAACGTCAGCAAGACCAAGGAGTCGATTGTGGACTTCAGGAAGGGGAGGTCGGGAGAACACACTCCAGTCCTCATTGAGGGGTCAGCGGTGGAAAGGGTGAGCAGCTTCAAGTTCCTGGGCCTCAGCATCTCAGAAGATCTACCTTAGGACCAACACATTGATGTAATCTTGAAGAAGGCACACCAGCAGCTCTACTTCGTTCGGGAGTTTGAGGAGATTTGGTCTGTCACCAAAGACTCTTGCAAAGTTCTACAGATGTACAAGTGGAGAGCATTCTGACTGGTTGCATCATTGCCTGGTATGGAGGCTCCAATGCACAGGATTGCAAGAGGCTGCAAAGGGTTGTAGACTCAGCCAGCTCCATCATGGGCACAACCCTCCCCACCATCGAGGACATCTTCAAGAGCTGGTGCCTCAAGAAGGCGGCATCCATCGTTAAGAACGCCCACTATCTGGGACATGGCCTCTTCTCACCACTACCATCAGGGAGAAGGTACAGGAGCCTGAAGACCCACACTCAATGTTTCAGGAACAGCTTCTTCCCCTCCACCATCAGATTTCTGAACGGTCCATGAGCCCATGAACCCCAACTCGTTATTCCTCTTTTGCACTATTTATTTATTTTTGGAATTTATAGTAATTTTTAATGTCTTTATGTCTTGCACTGTACTGCTGCTGCAGAACAACAAATTTCACGACATATGTCAGTGATAATAAACCCGATTTAGTGGCATTGAAAGTGCGTCCACAAAATGCATTGCAGTCCCTCCCCCAGGCTACTCCGACAGCACCTCCCAAACCCACCACTCTACCACCATGAAGGACCCAGGGAACACAAGAAAATAGGCGCAGGAGTCGGCCACTCGTCCCCTCGAGCCTGCCCAGCCATTCCATCTGATCGCGGCTGATCTGCCCCAGGCCTCACCTCCTCTCCTGTGCCAGTTCCCCGCAGCCCTCAGTCCCCCGGTCTTCTTCCTTGTTAAATACCCCCGTGAGCCAGCCTCCACAACACTCCGCAGAGATTCACCACCCTCTGTGACAAGAAGTTCAATGCACCTCAGTTTTAAATGACTTCTCCTTAATTTTATAACCATGTCCCCTCATTCGAGACTCTCCCACTCGTGGAAACATCTCAACACCTCCACTGTCCTGCTCCTTCAGGTTCTTATATATTTCAGTAAGATCACCCCTCATTCCAGAGACTGCAGATCCGACTTCTTTAGCTGCTGGTGATAGGACATCCCTCCCATCCCAGGAATTAGCCCAGTGAATTTCTTCTGGACTGCCTCCAATGCTAGTACGTCTTCAATAATGGGACCAAAAACTCTGCACGGTATGGCAGGAGTGACCTCACCAACACACTGTACAATTATAATATCTTCCTATTTCTAAATACCAACCTCCTTGCGACAGAAGTCCATGGGCCGTTTGCCTTTGTAACTATCTACCCACTAACTTTCTGTGTCAGACTGGAAGCCCTGGTCAGCGAACGGAGAGATGGGTGAGAACCATTGAGTCATACAGCGTGGAAACAGGCCCTTCAGCCCACCACGTCCATGCTGACCCATTTACGTTAATTCTATCAACTCCCCCTGGATTCTACCACTAATCTACGCACAAGGGGCAACTTAACCTACCGGTAAGTCTTTGGGATGTGGGTGGAGATCAGAGCACCCAGAGGAAACCCAGCAAGTGTCATGTTATTGAAAATGCTGCAAACACCCATGGTGCAATCAATTTGTGTGACCAATTGGGCAATGTAACAGCACATAACAGGTGAGTACCATCTTTGTGAGTTAGCCATTGGACCATATGGTGGACGTAGTAAAGGTCTGTAACCTTCTGTATATCTCGGAGGGTTGTGGATATTCCAGTCATTGGATTTTTTTCTTCAAGGCTGAGTTTTGGATTTCTAGACACGAAGGGAATCAATGTTTCTCAGGATTGGACGGAATGTTTGGCACAGGATCAGCCACCATCTTATTGAATGTCAGAGCAAGCTTGAAGGGACACATAGCCTATCCTACTGCTTTTTTTCTTAGCTTTTATGTTTTTGAGATAGGCAGAATCAGGTTTATTATCACTGACATATGGCATGAAGCGTGTTGTTTTGTGGCAGCAGTGCAGTGCAAACACATGAAAATTATGAGAAGCTACAAAAAATAAATGCAAAAAAAACGAGGTAGTGTTCATGGGGCTCATGGACCGTTCAGAAATCTGATGGCGGAGGGGAAGAAGCTGTTCCTGAATCGTTGAGTGTGGGTCTTCAGGCTCCTATACTTTCTCCCCAATGGTAGTAAGGGGAAGGGGGCATGTCCTGGGTGGTGAGGGTCCTTAGTGATGGACGTCGCCTTCTTGAGGCACCATCTCTTGAAGATGTCCTCGATGATGGGGAGGGTTGTGTCCGCGATGGAGCTGGCTGAGCCTACAACCCTCTGCAGCCTGTTGCGATTCTGTGCATTGGAGCCTCCATACCAGGCAGTGATGCAACCAGTCAAGATGCTCTCCACCGTACACCTGTAGAAATTTGTAAGAGTCTTCGGTGACATACCGAATGTCCTCAAACTCCTCAAGAAGTAAAGCCACTGGCGTGCCTTCTTTGTGATTCCATCAACCTGTTGGGCCCAGGATAGACCCTCCGAGATGTTGACGCCCAGGAACTTGCTCACCTTTCCCCCTTTCACTTTTACAGTCTGTTCTACTTACTTGGAATGGTGCATGGGGGGTGGTCGAAAGGACTTGAACTTTCACGTGTGTGATTTACCTTCCAGGTTTTTGGGAACAAGATGATATCAGAATCCATCAGCTCCCTGAATGTCCATGAGGGATTCCAGCACACACCGAGCGAGCCACCAGCCTGTCTCCTGTGTCCGAGCTCTGGGCTGTTCCACCATGGGCTGGTGCAGGCCGGCCACGCCACCTGTCTGCTGACCGGGCAGCCCTGCGACCACCCGCTGCCGATGCCCAGGTCCCAGATGGCGGGTGACTACCCGGCTCCCGACATCATCACCATTGAGCACAACTACTGCAGCCGCCGGGCGTCCAAGAGGGGCGGGGCAGCGGGGCTCCGGGGAGGTGGGGCAGGCAGAGGGAGCTCTGCCCGGAGATTGCTGAGCGCCCAGCGCTGGAGCTGTGGGGCGGCCGCCCTCCGCTCCACCCGCCAGCGCACCCGTGCCCGGGCCCAGGCCAGGATTGAGGTGGACGAGGCGGTGGACCTGGTGGTGGGCATCCAGCAGGCCGGAGGCCAGGCTGCCAGCAAGCGGGAGGTGGTGGGCCAAGGCCCCGAGGACCTCCAGTCGTCACGGCAATGGAAGGTTGGTACGGGACGGATCAAACTTCCCGCTGGCACGACCCTGGGGCTGGGCGCTCAGTGGGGGGCGTCGACTGTGGAGATGTGGGCAATAAATTGGTGGGGGTAAATCTGACAGCAGGCACATCCCTTCCTACAGTGCGGTGCTCCCTCCTCACCACCCCCCCACACTGTGACACTCCCTCCTCACCGCCCCTCCCACACTGCAGCGCTCCCTCCTCAATGCCCCTCCAACAGCATGGCACTACCTCCTCACCACCCCTCCCTCAGTGGGCCTCCCCCTCACCGCCTCTCCCACAAGTGCAGCGCTCCCTCCTGACCACCCCTCCCGCAGCACGGTGCTCCCTCCTCACCGCCCCCCCTCAGTGGCACTCTCCCTCACCGCGCCCCCCCCAACACTGTGGTGCTCCCTCACTACTCCTCCCACAGTGCGGCGCTCTCCCTCACCACCCCCCCCCCACAGTGCAGCACTCCATCCTCACCGCCCCCCCCACCCCAGCGCTCCCCCCTCACCGCCCCCCCCCACCCCAGCGCTCCCCCCTCACCGCCCCCCCCACCCCAGCGCTCCCCCCTCACCGCCCCCCCCCACCCCAGCGCTTCCCCCCTCACCGCCCCTCCCTCAGCAGGGTGCTCACCTGCCACAGGGTCCTCCACTGGAAGACACCGCCTTTGGAACAGTTGGAAAGAAACCATTAAAGCCTCCCATTGTTTTGAAGGAGAAAGAAGTCCTGGCCTGGAACAGCTCGGGGCCTAGCAGTGAGGAAGCCGAAAGCCTGAACAGGAGCGCCCTGGAGCCCAGAACTCTCTGGAAAACAGACGCCGACGACCAGCCCTTGAAGATCCACAGGTTCACCCCGGAAGAGTACAAGATGGTCTTCAGCGCGGTGGTGGGCAAGGCCCTGACCAACACAGCCTCCCGGCCTACTCGCAAGTGCAGCCTGGAGCTGGCCAGGAAGATTAAAGAGCAGCTGTACAACGCGGTGAACCGGCCAACCTTCAAGGAGATCGTCCACACTGACGGGCGGGTGGAGTTCATTGAGCACTACAACACGTCCAGCAGGAAGAGGATCCCGCCCCACTTCGAGCTGGACACCACCGGGGAGCCCGACTCCGAGGACAAGGCCTCAGAGTGGACTGAGTTTGCAGGAAAGAACTTATGAGGCAGAAGCTGGTGCCATCTCAAGTCTCGCCCTCCCTCGCCTTCCTCCCACTCCCCCCCTCCGCCCCAGCCTTCCTCCCACTCCCCCCCTCCGCCCCAACCTTCCTCCCACTCCCCTCCTCCGCCCCAATCTTCCTCCCACTCCCCTCCTCCGCCCCAATCTTCCTCCCACTCCCCCCCTCCGCCCCAATCTTCCTCCCACTCCCCTCCTCCGCCCCAGCCTTCCTCCCACTCCCCCCCTCCGCCCCAACCTTCCTCCACTCCCCTCCTCCGCCCCAATCTTCCTCCCACTCCCCCCCTCCACCCCAATCTTCCTCCCACTCCCCCCCTCCGCCCCAATCTTCCTCCCACTCCCCCCTCCGCCCCAATCTTCCTCCCACTCCCCCCCTCCGCCCCAGCCTTCCTCCCAGTCCCCCCCTCCGCCCCAGCCTTCCTCCCTCCAACTAAACACCAAATGCAATTATTTTTATTGTATTTGATGGTCAAGAGTTTATTAATTGAATAAAACTGAAATAAAACAAAGGTTTTACATTTTTCCTTCATGGTACCATTTTTAACTGGGGAGAGTTGCAGTGACTGCAATATAATGGTCTGTTACAGAAGATGTCATCGGCTGTGCTATCAAGCGCCACTTACTCACCAATAACCTGCCTGCCGATGCCCCGTTTGGATTTCACCAGACCCCATCACAGCCTTGGTCCAAACGTGGACCCAAGAGCTGAATCCCAGGGGTGAGGTGAGAGTGACTGCCCTCAACATCGAGGCAGCGTTTGACCAAGTGTGGCTTCAACAAGCCCTGCTGCATCTGAAGTCCACGGGCATCGAGGAGAAAACACAAACGGCTGGAGTCGGACCAGACACAGAGGAAGGTTGTGGTGGTTGGAGGTCAATCAACCCTGTCCCAGGACATCACTGCAGGAGTTCCTCGGGGCAGTGTCCTGGGCCAAACCATCTTCAGCTGCTTCATCAATGGCCTTCCTTCCATCGTAAAGTCGGAAGTGTCATTAATGCACAAAGTTCAATTCCGTTCACAATTCCATAGCAGCCGTGTCTGCAGCAGTCCCTAGACAACATTCAGGCATGAGCTGAGAAGCAGCAGTAACAGTCAGGCCATAGCAGTGCCAGGCAATGACCAGCTCCAACAGTGAAGGCTGACCACCTACCCTTGGCGTCCAATGATATTCCCGCTGCTGAGCCCCTCACCATCAACATCCTGGGGGGGGGGGGGGGGGTCACCACTGACCACAATTCAACTGGAGGAGCCACAAAAATATGGCGAGCGACTCACCTCCTGAAGCCCCAAGGCCTTTCCGCCATCTACAAGGCATGAGTCAGGAGTGTGACGGGACACTCCCCACTTGCCTGGGTGGGGTTAGTCCACGCACTCCACATCCGCCACATTACCTCTCCACTGTCTACAGGTCAGGAGTGTGACGGGACACTCCCCACTGGCCTGGGAGAATGCGGCTCCGACAACTCTCGAGAAGCTCGACACCGTCCAGGACAAAGCAGCCCGCTCGATCGGCACCCCACCCACCCCCCTAAACACTCCCACCCTCCACCGCTGGCGCACAGTGGCTGCAGTCTGCACCGGCGATAAAACACACTGCAGCTACTCGCCCGGGCTACTCCCGACAGCACCTCCCAACACCACCACCTCCCCCCCACCACAAGAAAGTGAAGGGCAGAAGGTGCAGGTTCCTCTCCAAGTTCCCCACCATCCTGACTTGGAAGCTTATCGCCGTTCCTTCACCGTCACTGGGTCTAAACCATGGGACTCCCTCCCCAGCAACGCCACGGAAGCCCCTTCACCAGAAGGACGCAGTGGTTCGAGAAGGCGGCTCACCCACGTCTTCCGGAGCGGCAATAAACGCGGGCCTTGCCGGACGCCCAGATCCCAAAAAAGAATTTTCGCACAAAAAAGTCTGAGGTGAACATCATTGCAGCCATCGTGATCCAGATGTGACTGTCCCAAGCAACGTCAGACCACAGAGTCACTCACCCATTCATTCATTACTTCACTGGGGGTATGGCAGCATTATAGTTCAGGGATTAGCACCTAGAAGTCTAAACAGGTGCTCTGGAGATATGAGATCGAATCCCACCATGGCAGCTGGGGAATTAAAACGTATGATTAAATAAATCTGTACTAAGAAGTTGGTAACCACAGTAACGGTGACCAAGTAACTCAGGACTATCGTAAACACCCATCTGGTTCACTAATGTCGTTCAGGGAAAATAAATACCTGCTTTGGAGGTTTTTATGATCCACCAGTGTAATGGACTGCAGCTGCCCTGATCAAGGACAATTTGGGTAGGGAGTAAATGCTGGTCCTGCCAACTCTGTCCTGGGACTGCTGTACGGAGAAATAAGTTTTCAACAACCGGATAGTTTGCATTTAGAGAGCCCTTGTGATAAACCTGCCAAGTTACTGAAGGGATGCAAGTATCAAATGTCTGAATCCAATTGAATCCACCTCAGGGCAAGTGACCAAAAGGTCGGCTTAGAGTGTTTTAAAAGAAAGAGGAGGTAGGGACGTGTGGGGAATATATGTCTTGTGTGTTTTTGCATGTATACATGAATGTGTGTGTGTGTGCGCATGTGGGGGGCGGTGTGAGGGTGATCAGAGATGGTTCATCCTCACAATGCACTACACAAACATATACATGCAAAAACACACAAAACACTTACATACATGCACACCAGAGACACACAAAAGCGCAACAGACAAGTGTGCACGCGTGCACGCGCGCGCGCGCGCGCACACACACACACACACACACACACACACACACACACACAATGTAAATTGCTACCATTCACTATGGAAATGCCAAAAGTACCAGACTTCATACCAGTGAGTACAGCAGAGAGAGAGAGAGAGAGAGAGAGAGAGAGAGAGAGAGAGAGAGAGAGAGAGAACTGCCCGTGTTCTGGAACATTCCGTTACATCATGAATGCGAAATCACATTGCAGCCATTGTGAGCTGTGGACTGTCAGAGCAGACAATATCGTACTGTAAATCAGCCGACCCAGTCAGACTGACCTCTCAGCTGCTGCTGAGTCCACAATAGGCCTCGTCCTTAACCCCTTCATGCCGCTTCCCCTGCACGTTCCTTCTATTGTTGGCTTCATGCTCACTCAGCTGAGCAGGCCATTCCTGCATGCCCTTGGGCAATGTCGAGGGAGCTTCACTGTGTCTGACCCCGGGAGTGTGTGATGGGACGGTGTAGAGGGAGCTTCACCCTGTGTCTGACCCCGGGAGTGTGTGATGGGACAGTGTGGAGGGAGCTTCACTCTATGTCGAACCCTTGGAGTGTGTGACGGGACAGTGTAGAGGGAGCTTCACTCTATGTCGAACCCTTGGAGTGTGTGACGGGACAGTGTAGAGGGAGCTTCACTCTGTGTCGAACCCTTGGAGTGTGTGACGGGACAGTGTAGAGGGAGCTTCACTCTGTGTCGAACCCTTGGAGTGTGTGACGGGACAGTGTAGAGGGAGCTTCACTCTGTGTCTGACCCCTACCCCGGGCGTGTGTGATGGAACAATGTAGAGGGAGAAACCTAGCCACATTGTGTGCCCCCTGCACTCTCTTGTCTATTGGCCAGCAGTCAGGTCTACCACTTCCCACAGGGTATGGAACCTCAGAGGAGTTATCTACACAGAACCCCCACCCCTCCATCCAGCCCATAGACTTCTTTTGATTCCTGATCTGAACCCAATATGTTCACGTTCCATCAAGCTGAGGTTGTGCAGCTCAGCTCCAGGGAAGTGGGACCTCTACCCCTGCAGCTCAACCAGCAGTGCTCTGGTGAAAGTCAACGACCTGAACTGTCCATCAAGTCAGTTGTCCCGGTTTGCCCAGAGCAGGGTTTAAATTATTTTAGTGATGAGCAAGGGTATGGCAGCAGGATGGTGAGATTCCAGAATCTGATCGTGGAACATCTTCGAATGTTTTTCAATATATTGTCCCTGGAGCACAGTTGTGTTTACACAAGCTTAGAAGGGAATCATGTACTTCAGAGATGTTAAGAACACAGGTTACATACAGAGCCAAGTTCTCTCTATACACACTCTCAGGGCAGGGACAGTGCAGGTTACATACAGAGTGAAGCTTCCTCTACATTGTCCTGTCACACATTCCAAGGCACAGGTTCAGCAGAAAGTGAAGCACTCTCCACACTGCCCTATCACATGCTCCTAAGGCAAGGACAGATAGGTTAGACACAAAGTGAAGATCCCTCTACACTGTCCCATCACACACTCCCAGTGTAAGGGTCAAACACAGAGTGAAGCTCCCTCTACACCGTCCCATCACACACTCCCAGTGTAAGGGTTAGACACAGAGTGAAGCTCCCTTTAGACTGTCCTGTCCCACACTCCCAGTGTAAGGGTTAGACACAGTGAAGCTCCCTCTACACCGTCCCATCACACACTCCCGGCGTCAGACACAGAGTGAAGCTCCCTCTACACCGTCCCATCACACACTCCCAGTGTAAGGGTTAGACACAGAGTGAAGCTCCCTTTAGACTGTCCTGTCCCACACTCCCAGTGTAAGGGTTAGACACAGTGAAGCTCCCTCTACACCGTCCCATCACACACTCCCGGCGTCAGACACAGAGTGAAGCTCCCTCTACACCGTCCCATCACACACTCCCAGTGTAAGGGTTAGACACAGAGTGAAGCTCCCTCTACACCGTCCCATCACACACTCCCAGTGTAAGGGTTAGACACAGAGTGAAGCTCCCTCTACACCGTCCCATCACACACTCCCAGTGTAAGGGTTAGACACAGAGTGAAGCTCCCTTTAGACTATCCTGTCCCACACTCCCAGGACAATGGCAGCATTGATTAGGAACAGAAAATGCCAGAAACACTCAGCAGGTCAGGCAGCATCTGTAGAAACAGAAACATTTCAGGTTTCCCCTTCCACAGATGCTGCCTGACCTGTTGAATATTTACAGCTTTTTCTGTTTTATTTCGGATTTCCAGCGTCTACAGTTTACTTGACTTTCCCAGCATAGTTAAGATACTGTACAGAATAAAGCTCCCAGTTCTCTCTGTACTGTCTGGTTACACACTCCCAGGGCAGGGACAGCACGAGTTAGGAACTCGAGTAGAGGTTCCTCTACACTGTCCTGTCATACATTCCCAGGACGGGGACGGTGTTGCACAGAGCAGTGCTGTGCAACAGGTTTTTAAATTGGTTCAGAGTCATTTAAAAGGTTTTTAAATTGTTTAAAAACCGTTTACAAGGTTTTTTTAAAATTGAGGAGTCTGCAGCCCCTGTTTGAGTATTTGAAGGGGCTGCTCCTCAAGTTCTGGTTGCACTTCAGCCCCACTCTCCTGATCTCTGGGCACCTGGTGTGGAAGGGGATGAATCGGCTGGGGGAACCCCCTCGTCGGTCATTCATGGGTCCAGCCAGCGGGCCTTCCGAAGGTTCAGCCTGAGCTGACTGCCTGCTCCTCCTCCGAGGATGCGTCCGTGGCCGGCAGTCGCTGGAGAGGGAGCAGGCGGTGTCGACTGGCTCTCTGGAGGGCTTACAGGAACAGTGGGCACCGCAGGGGCTGGAGTGTATCCTGGACAAGGATGGTCATGTTGAGTTTGGATTTGTATATATTCTGATAGAAATGTACATATTGTAATTATGTAAATAAACTTTTTCTGAAACAAAAAAACAAGTCAGACACAAAGTAAAGCTCCCAGGGGTTAAAAACATCATTTCATGGGCTCAGCAACTTGCCCCTTTAAGGGCGTGAGCTGCAGGGAGACCACAACCACTGAGGGCAAAGGATGAAGCTTTTCGATGCATGAAGGAACTTCGTGATCTGTTTCTGCAAGTGCTGTTATTTACTTGGTTCTGATCTCTGGGTCCGTGTGGAGAGAGCTTGGTTTAGACCCGTGTGCATCCGACACCGGGTGCATAACTTCGAAGGGGCAAGTGAAGAATGCAAAACGGCACTGTGCGTGTGAGGGGGGCTTTGCAATGGGCAGGAGGAGCGGCTGGGCTTTGCAACTGATGCTTGCACTAACTCTGGCGGTCTGGCTGTTGCAACTGAGTGCAAGCAAAGTGTGCAGCTCTCTAACTTTGCTGGCTCACTCCTTTCACACCTTCTCCACTCTACTGGGTCTGGGGACCCTGCAGGTGTCTCTGAAGCTCAACGGGGGCGGCCGGAATACTCAGGCCAGGAACACCTTCGGCTGGTTGAGGGTCGAGCCGCTGGGAGCCCTGGTGCAGGGGGTCTTACTCACCGGCCTCTGCTTCACCGTCCTGGGAAAAGCGGTGGAGAGCGTGTTGCAGCCACGCCCCGTCCGGCGCCCCGGGGTCCTGCTGGGGGTCGGGTTAACCAGCCTCCTGATCGACCTGGGTAGCTTTTACCTCTTCAGGAGAGACAGCAGCCCACAAGACTGGCCCTCTGCAGACATGGACTGCAAGCATGAAAACAAAGGTAAGATTTTACAGGATTTTTTTTTGGGTGGGGGGGGGGGTGTAGTTCATTGCTGTTACACTTTGGACAGTTTGGTACAAAAGTTAGAATTGCACCGCATAGAAACAGGCCATTCGGCCCACAGTGTCAAAGTCGAGTTTGTTGTCATATGCACAAGTACATGTCTGCACAGGTGCAGTGAAAACTTACTCACAGCAGCATCACGGGCACATAGCACCTGCCCTGCACTGATCCCGTTTACCCACATTAGGTTCGTAGACTTCAATGCCTTGGCATTCAAGTGCTTGTCTGGACGCTTCTTAAACGTTATGAGAACGTCTGTCTCCACCACCACCTCAGTCTGCACGTTGCAGATCCTAACCACCCTGTGTGAGAACCCACCCCACGTCCCCTCTCAACATCTCATCTTCATTCTATGCCCTCTTGTTTTGGACACCCCCATCTAGCCTATGTATTTTATATAAATCTTTCAGGTCAGCCTTCTGTCTCCTCTGTTCCAGGTTATCCAGTCTCTCCCTATCACTGAATTGCTCCAATCCAGGCTACATCCTGGTGAGGACCCAAGAGACTGCAGATGCTGGGCTCTGGAACATAAAACAAACCACTGGAGGAACTCAGTGGGTCGAGCAGCATCCATGGAGGCAAAGGAATTGTCAACGTTTCGGGCCGAAACCCGGTATCAGGACCGATGCAGGGTCTTGACCCAAAACGGCGACCATCCCTTTGTCTCCACAGAAGCTGCTGGACCCGCTGAGTTCCTCCAGCACTTTGTTTTATCGTCTTGGTGAGTCTCCTCTGCACCCTCCCCAGTGCAATCACATCCTTCTGACAGTTGGTGGGGTGCAGATCCGCATTTATATAGGACCTTTCTCCACTTCAGGGGACCCCACCAGAAAACTTTGAGCTGATGAGGCTTTGGGGTTGGGAGTGCACTGCCAGGGAGGTGGTTGTGGAGGAATAGTCGGGTACAGAAGGGTGCTCAGTCCGGTCTTGGAAAGGATACGCTGAGCAGGCAGGGGAGTGGGACTAACTGTAATACTCTTACGCAGAGCCAGTACGGACGCGACTGGCCGAATTGCCTCCTTCCACACAGTAAAACTGTTTATCATTCTGTAATGTGCCACACAAGGCAGCGACCTGTGTACAGCAAGATCCCACAGTGATATAATAATAACCAGAGATATGGTTTCATTGAGAGTTTTATTTTTCCCGGAATGGAAATATCAAATACTAGAAGGCATAGGTTTAAGGTGAGAGGTGGAAGGTTTAAAGATTTGCAGAGCACGTTCTTTCTCACAGAGAGTGGTAGGGGCCTGGTACATGCTGCAAGGGGAGACGGTAGAAGCAGATCTGATGTCTGAACCTGCACATGATTCACATCCCCCATATTCATGCCCGTCTAAAAGTGTCTTAAACACCACCATATCTGCTTTCATCACCATCCCTGGCAGCCCATTTCCAGGCACCCACCGCTCTATGTGCAAAGAAACCTGCCCCACACATCTCCCTTAAACTTCCCCCCTCTCACTTTAAATGCATGTCCTCTGGTTTTTGATATTTCTACCCTGGGAAAAATATTTTGACTGCCTACCCTATCTGTGCCTCTCATAATTTTATAGGCAAGGCATGCAAGGATACAGTCCTAATGCAGGCAAGTGGGGTTAGTGTAGGTGGACAAAAAAGTCGGCAGGGACGTGATAGGATGAAGAGCCTGTTTCTGTGCTGACTTTAAGCAATACTAGGTGTGAAATTACCCCTTCCTCCTCTCGCCTAGTCAGTTAGCTACTGCACCTCAGACACTGTGGCATTCCATTAGGACCGAAATGAGATAAGTGACCTGAATTTTGAGCTTAAGGCATAAGGTTTGAACCACAGACCATATGACTAACTGAGAAAGGACCACTAAATCTCCTTTACAAGGGTGGCAGCATAGAAAGGCAGAGTCCAGAAGTGGTCATTGCGCCCATCGTAGCCGCACTGTCTCTTTGAGAGATTTCTGATCAGTCTCACTCCTTCCCCATGACCGTACCAGGTCGACCAAGTACTCGCCCAGTCAGATTTCCATTTATAGCATCTTCTTCTGATGCCTTTTCTTGGAGTGTGTTCCAGATCACAGGTGGTGAGGAAATTCTTTTGTTGGTCTCTTATGTTAGTATCGCAGACTATTTATCACACTGCACTCTCCTTGTAACATGAGGATTTGCAGCTTGTGACTTCTTAAGAGTCTAGGACTTTATTACCAGAGGGTTTGAACACAGGAGGGAGGAAGTCTTCCTGCAAATGTACAGGGGCCTGGTGAGCTTAAAGAGAGTGCAGGAACCAGGGCCCAGCAAGTTTAAAGGGAGGGTGGGAACTAGAATCCCATGAGTTTGGCAAATTGGTTTATTATTGTCACATGTACCGAAGTACAGTGAAAAACTTGTCTTGCATATGATTCCTACAGATCAATTCATTACACAGTGCATTGAGGTAGTACAAGGTAAAACAATAACAGAATAAAGTGTTACAGTTACAGAGAAAATGCAGTGCAGGCAGACAATAAGGTGCAAGGTTATAACGAGGTAGATTGTGAGGTTCAGAGTCCATCTCATCAGACCAGGGAAACTGTTCAATAGTCTTCTAACAGCAGGATAGGAAATGGCCAAGGAAAAGTGCAAACTGGAGCCACAGTGAGTTTAAAGGGAGCCTGGGACTTGGTGTGGAGGCAGCGGAAACCGGTGGTTTTGAAGAATCAGATAGCAGATTATCGGAGTTTTGATGTATTTGGCCCCCATCACCGTCTCTCACAGCACCCAGCAGCAGTGTAACGAGCCGTGTCTGTCCCATGGATCAGGTACATGGATAGGAAAGGTTTAGAGATGGGCCAAATGATACGGGCTTAGATGGGCATCTGGGTCGGCGTGGTCGAGTTGGTCCAAAGGGTCTGTTCCTGTATTGTATGACTCTGAGTATCTGCTGAATACGGCAGGCCTGAGGGGGACCTCCCTGCAACCCAGACAGGCTGTTGGAATCTCGGCCCAGGATCTTAGGAACTGGCGGGTTGGTTGTGACGTCCTTGTGCCTTGCTGTCGTTACAGAGCTCCTCGGCGAGATGGTGACCAGTGACCCGGGACGGAGCAAGGGCTGGTGGGGAGAGGACCTCCAGGAGCCCGGCATGGTGGGTGAAGGAGGGCACCTTGGCTGGCAGAGGGCCTCCCCCCATGTGCTGGGGGATGCCCTGGGATCGGTGCTGGTGCTGCTGAGCGGCCTGGCCCATTACACCACCTGGCCGGCTTGCCCCGGGGGGCAGTGCGGCAGGGAGGAGGAGGAGACGGGCAGGGCCGGGCCCTACTGGTTGCTGCACCTGGACCCCGCCCTGTGCCTGGGGGTGGTCTCCAGGGCCCTGTGGATGGCCTGCCCCCGGCTGAGGGAGTCGGCGCTGCTCCTGCTGCAGGCCGTGCCCGCGGGCCTGGACGTGGGCCGGCTGCGGGAGCGGCTGCTGGGGGTGGAGGGAGTGGTGGCTGTGCATGAGCTCCACCTGTGGCGGCTGGCCGGCTGCCGGCTGGTGGCCACGGCCCACGTCAGGTGCCGGGAGGCGGGAGCAGCCAGGCGCATCGGTGCCCTCTTCCGGCGGGAGGGCTTCCTCGCCGTCACGGTGCAGCCAGAGCTCGGCGGGGGCGCGGCCCAAGGCTCGGGGTGCGAGCTGGCTTGCGGGGAGCACTGCGCCTCCAGGCTGTGCTGCTCGGGAGACAGGACCCAGCAGCCCCGGGAGGATTCCGTGCTGGCCGAGGTGCCCCTCCCAGCTTACACCGGCACTGAGTGCGAGACCACCGTCTAATGCCGCACAAGTGCACTTAGATGCACACACTTGTGTACAAACACGTGCGTGCACACACGCAGAGTACATATGTGGGCTAGTACATGCAAATTACCAGTGCACACATAGCTAGGCATGCATGCACAGAGGTGCACAGACAAGCATGTTTAGAGGCACAGACACAGTTGCATACACGGAGCCATGCATGCGTACACACACTCAGTTGCATGGAGGGAGGCATGCATGCACGCACACAGTAGTCCGGCCAGTTTCATCAATTCCTCATTAAACCAACAGAAAACTCAAAGCAGAAAAGTCCTAGTGTTGTACTGTTCTCCCAAGTAGTTCTGTTGGGCAAAGAGGAGAAACAGTTGCTCTGCTTTTCCTTAAATCACCCAGGCCATTCGGCCCCTCTTCTGTGCCAGTATTTCTGTTCCACAACAGTGCTACTCTCTCACATCTCCCCCATCATTTCCCTCCCATGACTAACCAACTCCCCCCCCCCCCCACCCCCAAGCTCCTCTCTGCTGCTTGCCCAACCCTTCCCCCATGGAAGTGAGCCCCCACCCTCTGGGCAGAATAAGTTAATGACTACCTTAGATGGATGGGGCCCTTGCTTTTGAACTGCCTCCCTCAAGCATCATTTTTAAACAGTGTAGAGCTCTGAACTATTTCCAGTGTCCCGAACCTGGTCTCACAAAGTTTCTGCCCGTGTTTGATCTGGCTTCCTCCGTCCCTTTTATCTCTCATCTGCATTCCCAACTTCCCTTTGGATTCATCCTTTACTATTTGACTGTTCCCTGTCAGAAGGCATGCCACAATCCACGCCTCCAGTTCTCCTCTTCATCACGAGGAGTTACAAGGTTGCAGCAGATGATTTAGGCTTTGTATTGACAACATTCTTCAGTTTCTGTGTTTGGACTTACTCTTGTAAAAAGAAACGACATGAACTACTTAAGCCCCCCACGTCAATCAAGGTGTATTTTAAGAAAGGAATTGGACAAGTCCTCTCCCAGGTGCCATTGTTATTTAGTCACTTTCAGGTGGAATTTGACACAAATTGAGAAGCAAGTTCCCAAGATGATTGGTTCAGCTGGGGGAGGTCTTCTACCCCACGTCGAGGCTTGTGGGCCCAACCTGCATGTCCACAGTACGCAAAGAGGATTGACATCTGAACACACCCACGAGGGCCCACTAGATATAGACTTGCATTTATACATAGCCTTCCACGACAAGCTCTCCCACTTTTACTGCCAATCTTCAGAGCATTTCATGTAAGACAGGAGCAGGACTCAGCCAGGTGGCGTGTTGAAGCAGTGCCATTGTTCAATAAAATCATGGCTGATTCGACCTTGCCCTCAGCTCCCTCATCATTCAAAAATCTGCCCTCTTCAGTCTTGAATATATTTAGTGACCCAACGGTCAGCTTCTGGGTGGAACCCCTCTCAACAGAAATTTGTCAGCTCCATCTGAATGGATGACCCCTTATTCTGAAACCAGGCCTCCCTGGATTTAGTTATCCCAGCAAGGTAAACATCCTCTCACCATCCATACCATCATAGCTCCCCTCCCTCACCCCCCCCCCACCACCACCACCAAAGAAAATATGTTTCAATATCTCCTCTTCAAGACGCCGAGTATCGGCTCAACTTTTCCTAAAACAACCTGTTCATCCCAAGAATCAACCTAGTGAGCCTTCTCTGAACTGTCTGCAGTGCAAGAACACAAGAAAATAAGAGGAGCAAGTCATGAGACCCCTCAAAAGCCTGCCCTAATGTCCAATGTGATCATGGCCGATCTATGCTGGCCTCAACTGTGCCATTTCTCCATTCTCCTCTATTCCTTGATCAAATATTTATCCACCTCCAATTTAAGTACTTCCAATCCAGCTTCTGCTGTCAGGACAGAGGATTCCAGAGATTCACTGCCCCTCTGCAAGAAAGTTCTTTGTACCTTGGTTTTAAAATGAATGGTCAGTCCCTTATCTTGTAGCTGTCCCCTTGGTCGCGAGACTCCCACGAATGAAAATATCCCAACGTATCCCCTTAGAATCTTATATGTTTGATTAAGGTCACCCCTCACCCTAAGCTCGAGGGAATACAGACCTAAACTATTGGTAGGGCAGCTCTCTCATCCCAGGTATTAGCCCGGTGAGTTTCCTTTGAACTGCCTCCAGTGATACTGCACATCTTTAAGGTGGTATTCCGAGTGTTTCCTCATCAACTGCAATAAAAACTTCCTTTAAAAAACACCAACCCCTTTGCAATGAAGGCCAAAATGCCATCTGGCTTCTTAACTACTTATTGGACCTTCCTGCCAGCTTTTTGTGATTCATGGACCAGAACACCCAGGTCCCCCCT
This sequence comes from Pristis pectinata, assembly GCF_009764475.1. Lineage (NCBI taxonomy): Eukaryota > Metazoa > Chordata > Chondrichthyes > Rhinopristiformes > Pristidae > Pristis > Pristis pectinata. The sequence continues at coordinate 4,004,509 of NC_067441.1, forward strand.
GTACTTCGCCTGTTCATTCTCTCCTCACTTCAGTAACGACCGGCCTTTTGATTTCCCTTACCAAAGTGCATCACCTCACACATTCATCTGCGTGTCTTGTACCCACTCAATCTATAGCCCACTGCAGTCACACAGTCTCATCACAATTTGCCCTTCAACGATTTTCATATCATTGACACATTTGGAAACCTTACATACTGTTCCTTCCTCCAGATCATTTATGTAAATAGTGAACAATCGCAGGCCAAGGACTGACCCCTGCAATACTCCATTGGTTACCTCCTTCCAGTCTGAAAAGGACCCAATACCACCTTGTCAGTTTTCAATCCATTCTAACACACTTGCTCCATTACCGTGCGCTGATATTATTTACAATGCAAATGTATTCCCCAACTGAGAGAAAAAAACTGCAATCCTCCAGGTGTGCCTGTCCCCACACGGTGTGCCGTTGCAGCAATATTTCCCGAAATTTTATGGCCCATATTCCTCTTGCAATAGAGGCTGACGTTACATTTGCCTTCCCAATTACTTGGCACACCTGCTTGCTAACTCAGTGCTTTGTGCATGGGAACACTGATCCCTCACGTCTCTCTCCGTTGAAACGTTGTTCTGCTTTTCCGCCCTTCCAACTAAAGTGGATGACCTCACATTCCCCCACATCATCTGCCAGCTCCCCCCCCCCCCACCCATTCTCCAAATCCCTTTGCAGACTCATAACCTATTTCCCCGCTACCTTCCCACCATCAGATTTGGCTACAATGCTCTCATCCCCGTAACTCCATCAGCAACACTGCCTGTAAATAGCTGGACCCCACCACCGATCCCTGGGCCATCCCATTTGCTACAGCTTGTCAAACTGGAAAATGGGCCATTTACCCCAACTTTCAGTTTTCTGTTGGTTATCCAGTACTCCATTCATGCTAATACACTATCCCACAACAGAGCTCCTTCCTTCAAGTCACCTTTATATAGCACCTAATGGAATGGCTTCTGGAAATCCAATATACTAAGTCTACTGGTTCTCCCTTTATCCATTATTCATTTTCCAAAGAACTTTAATAAAATTGTTAAACATGATTTCCCTTTCACAAAACCACTGACTGATTATATTTTTGATTTTTTTTAAGTATCTGCAAATGCTTTAATAACAGATTCCAGCATCTCCCCCCCCCCCCCCCAATGGCAGACACCGATGGTTTCCTATCGTCTCCTTCCTTGAACAAGGGTGTTACATTTGTGGAACCTTTCTGAACCCACGTGTTTTGGAAGGTCACAACCAACACATCCACTGTATCTGCAGCCACTTCTTTTCAGATGCTGGAATGCAGGTGATCAGACTGAGGGGGCATCAGCCTTTCGTAACATCAGTTTACTTTGTATTTGTTCCTTGGTCGTGATTGTTTCAAGTTCCCGTCTCCCCTGATTTTCTAGTATTAAAGAGAGATTCCTTGCACCTTCAACAGTGAAGACAAATACCAAATATTTGTTCAAAGTCTCTGTCACTTACTGTTCCCCCCTCCATTATTAATTCACTTGTTTCAAAGTACAATCAACAATGTTTACTGTCATTATTTTGCATTTATATTTTTAATTTACTTGTAAAAACTTATTTTGCTACTTAATCAATTTTTTAAAAAAAATTATTCATACTTTGCTGGTTCCCAATCTTCTGACACTAATTTTCACATGTTGTAGAATTCTTCCTCAGCCCAAAGATCACAGTGCAATCTTTAAGTGTCACACAGGAAGAATGATCAAGGGCTGCTGCAGAATTATTTGCTCACTCCACAATTTTCACATGTTGTAGAATTCTTCCTCAGCCCAAAGATCACAGTGCAATCTTTAAGTGTCACACAGGAAGAATGATCAAGGGCTGCTGCAGAATTATTTGCTCACTCCAACTGATAGGCTTGGTCTAATCAATCTCCTCATGTGGCAAAGCCACCATCCCTAGGACTAATCTGGTGAATCTTCACCACACTCCCTCTAAGGCAGGCATGTCCTTTTTTGTTTGGGGTACCGAGACCCAAACAAAGTATTTTGGAGAAGGCACTCAATGCAGTGGCCAGACTTGGTCAATGTTAATGTGATGCTGTTCATTATCCAACTGAAGCCCCACTGTACGTAACAAAAACAATGCTGGAAGCAGCCAGCAGGTCAGATAGCATTTGTGGAAAGAGAAACTGGGTTCATGTTTCAGGTCCAATACCCTTTTGCAGAACTGGGAAGGAGACAATACAAGTTAATATTAAGTTGCAAGGGGGGCGGTGGATAAGATGATGAAAGTAGCTCTGATAGAGACCAAACAAGCTAACGTGGCAGTTGGAGGCAGATCATGTTTCTTTATCCATGTGGAGCTTTGCTAATAGCAGGCCAGGCTATACTAATGAGCCAAATATCACAGATGGATGACTGGCAGAAGTGACCAGTTCTGATACAAACAGGAATAGAAATTTACACAAAGTTGGAGAATTCTACACGACTACGTGTTAGGTTTGGGTTGTGCTGGGACATTGTAAATAAGTGCACTGAGATCTCCAGAAATTTCACAATTTAAAAGCATAACTATGAAGAATGATTTGATAAACTGGGATTATTTTGTTTAGAACAGAGAGCGAGACCATACTCAAAATGTATCAAATTAGCAGGGTCTTGATTAAATTGGAAAGACCCATTTCCCTTTGTAGATGAAAATGTGGATTTAAAGTTATTGAAGGATTCGAGAGGTCGAGGATGGGGTTACGGAGCTTAATGTCCAAGAGGGTGACAGAGGCAGAGACCCTCACCACATTTAAACACTATGTGAATGTGTATTTGGAAGACTGTGCATCCAAAATAGGGCTACAAATCAAGGTGGGTTCGGCCAGGCAGCTTTATCAATGAGCAAGTACGTGTTGGGCAGAATGGCCTTTCATGCCGTACATTGGTGGGGAGGGTACTTTTGGGCTGTCTCCAGGGCGATGGATGGCTGCTCCAAGAGGCAGCCACTTTAATCGAGCCAGGCTTGGAGAAGTGTACAAGTCAGAGAGGTTTAACTAGGAGGAGGAGGATCAGGGAGAAGTAAACTCTTAATCCAGGGACCAATTTTACTTCAGATGAACAAACTGCAGATGCTGGAAATCTGTGGGGATAAAATAAGATGCAGAAAACATTCAGCAGTAATTGGGGGACACAGAGGCAACACGTCATCAGAACCAGGCAATTGAAAGAAACTAAAAATGAAAAATAAAGAATCTGCAGGTGCTGGAGACCCGAGATAAAACAGAAGAGGCTGAATCCACTCATCAGGTCAGGAAGCATCTGTGGAAATACTGAGTTAACATTTCAGGACTCAATGTAGACTTTGTTTATAAGTGGGGATGAACCCCAGACAGGCCTGGATCTGGTTGAATGACAGGAACAGGTCAAGCTCGTCACAACAGATCGCAGGCAGGGGGAAGGGACTGTTAGACAGGGCATTGTGTTGCAACCCCAGTCCCATCGAGCTCGGGGAAAGACTGTTGAAACTGGCAAAAAAGAACCAACTACAACTCAACCATCAGATTTCACGCTTTTAATAGTAATGTGTACAAGATAGAGAAAGGAGACAGTGGTCACAGAACGCAGAGGAGACACGTCATGAATACAGATGAAGAAACCTCTTTAGAAAGACAAATACAAACAGGTTTAGATTATTCTTTTAAAACACAAATAAAACGCTTTCTACAAACATTTTCTTTTTCTACAGTGTAGTTGATATGAAAGATTTAAAGACTGGATTATAAAATACCCTGGACTGTGCTGTGAACTAGAGAAACTAGTGCCGCAAGTGTGGGAGGCATTTTGTCCATTTTAGAATGGAGGGAAAGGGGGGAGCGTGGGCAGGAGAGGGGGGGCACCCAGTGATGATTGGCAGAGGTGAGACAGGAGCCATTTCCTGTGAAAGTATTCTTTAGAACAACAGTTATGCTCAAAGCAATGTTGACGTGGGGAAAGGCATTCCCAAAGCAGGGACGGCAGAGTACAGCTCCTGCTCCACTGTCCTATGACAAGTTCCCAAGGAAGAGACAGTATGGGGTAGATGCAGAGTAAATCTCCCTTTACACTATCCTGCAACACCTTCCTAGGGCAGGGACAGACTGATGCTGTCCTACAGCTTGCCTCAGCTCCAATCTTCTGTTGCCAGTCTCTGGCCATCACCAATGAGCATTGCTGATGAACACTGGGTTTGTACTAATAAGCCAGTGCCCACCTGGACCACAACCTCCCAGTTTCCTCACCAGTAAACCTTAACAGTCAGCAGAACAAGGAAGTTTCCATTTCACCTGCAGGGATGCACCTCCATTCAAAAGGTGAGCTTGGTAGTTAATCCTACCCACCCGCATTCCCTCCTTTGCAAGGGGTAACAGCCCACTCACACCCATGTTGTGAATCTGGTGGGCAGGAAGAGAAGCAATTTTCTTTTAAAGCCAACCGTTCACCCAAACAAAAGCAAAATCACAGACACACTTGGATAATCCAGATTCTGAAAGTTACCTCATCCAGCAATGAGGAACAGGTTCCTTACTCCCAACCACCAAGAGTTCAGACACTTTCTTGCCGCCATTTCACATTTGAAATGCTAATTTTGAATGAATTGTATTTTTTTCCTGGGGATTCAGCTTACAAAGAGAATGGGGTTAAAACATTCTGGTGGCAGACATTTTGCAAGGAATCTGCCCTCCAAAAATGTCTCTTCTCAATAAGAGACTGAAGTAAAAACTGCCCACAGAACAGTTTTTATAAAAACCATAAACAACGAGAATAAAAATAATTCAAAAATCATCCCAATCCACTGGGTTCATTGTGGCTGAGGAAAGAACAGGTAGCCAAAGGAAACAGTACGAACAATTTGCCATCTCACGGCTTGGAGGTAAATTGGTAAGCACCCATTGTCACTTCCTCACCCCCCCCCCCCACCCCCCGATTAAATTGTCGCAAAGTCAATATTAGCAATGGAAAAATAGTTTTTTCTTCTTTACTGCAGTATAAAATTTATTATAAAAGGCAGGGTACCAATTGGTACGTTTGGGCCCATTTAACCATGGCTAGAGAGAGACAGACAGACAAGTCTGGAACAGGGTGGGCAACTATAATTTAGTGTTGAGATCAGGAAGCATTTCTAATCCTTGGGGTGTTTGGTGGGGGGGGTGGAAAGAGGGGAAGTGCAAGGATAAACTTAAATTTCAACACCATCCAAGCCACATTACTCCCCGTTCATTCCACTAAGTGATGAATGAATGCCAAATGTACAGCTCTGGACGAACTGCATCAGGGAGTGCCCAGACATGGTCCTGTGTGGCCAAATTGCATGGCACCAGGTAGTCAATGGGAAGCCCAGCCCCAGCTCAGACTCCTTGTTGCCCCTCGAATGCCTGGGGTGTGGGGGGGGGGGGGGGGGGGGGGGGGTGTGGAAGGCAAAAAGTGGAGGAGGGGAGAGGAATTTAACGCCCCTGATGGGGCAGCGCTGGGCTCCTGTACCACTCGGCCCCTCCACAGGATGTCCACAGCGGCCCTCCAGACAAGCCCCGCCCCCTACCGCCGAGGAGGAGGTACTGCGGCCGCCGGACGTCCCTGGGGCCGCCAGGCGCTGCTCCCCAGCCACATCCGAGCTGAAACCGGCTGATCATTCCTGACTCACCCGCCCAGCGAACGACCAACGTCAGAAGGGAGGAAGATTCCCTCTCCTCTTCCTCCTCCAAGAGACCGCGTCCCCCTTCCCACCCTCAAGCCGCGTTCGACTCGTGCGAGGGGCGGGGCGCTGGCGGCAGGAAGACAGCGGTGACGGAGATTGGGCGCAGGCACGGATGGCGGGGAGACGGCGCCGGCAGCAGGAACGGAGAGTGGGCGCAGGCGCAGAACGACAGCACGGTCGGCGGGGACGGGGAGAGGTGGGCGGGGTGCCGGCAGCACGACGTCCCACACTTGCCTGAAGCACCGAGCCCTAATTCACCTGCGTGGAAAGAGATAGGGAAAAAAAAAATAAAAAAATTTATATAATTTTACCTCAGACCCAGCCCCACCCACCCCCTCCCCCCCAGGAAGGAGTTAGAACAGCGACAGTTTCCTCAGAGGAAAATTCTAGAACAGTCGACAGAACTACCGAACAAGTGGGGGGGGGGGGGGCAGGGAAGCCCCCAGCCTCCTCCCACCCCACAGCCACCTTAGGCCCGCTCCCCACGGATGCGACGGGCCAGCTGGATGTCCTTGGGCATGATGGTGACTCTCTTGGCGTGGATGGCGCACAGGTTGGTGTCCTCGAAGAGGCCGACCAGGTAAGCCTCGCTTGCCTCCTGGGGGTGGGGGTGGAAACAGAAGGGAGATAAAAAGAGACCATGATTTAGTTGGGGTTCAGGGCGATCAAAGTCAAACATACACATTACAAGGAGTAGGCCACTCGGCCCCTCAATCCTGCTCTGCCACTTAAGATCGTGGCTGATCCAAATTGTAGCTCAACTCTGCATTCTGGTCTAACACCAGTAACCTTTCAATCCTTGCACATCACGTAACAGTATTACAGCGCCAGCGACCTGGGTTCAATTCCGTCCGCTGTCTGTAAGGAGTTTGTACGTTCTCCCCGTGTCTGTGTGGGTTTCCTCCGGGTGCTCCGGTTTCCTCCCACATTCCAAAGACGTACGGGTTAGGAAGTTGTGGGCGTGCTATGTTGGCGCCGGAAACGTGGCGACACTTGCGGGCTGCCCCCAGAACATTCTACGCAGAAGATGCACTTCGCTGTGTTTCAATGTACATGTGACTCAAAGATATCGTATCGTATCAAGAATCCATCTTAAAAATACTCAAAGACTCTGCTTCAACCACCCTTTGAGGAAGAAAGTTTGAGACTTACCACCCTGAGAGAAAACATCCATCCTAAATGAATGACCCCTTATTTTAAAGCTACAAGCTAGTTTCGATCCTAACCTCTGGCACTGTCTGTCTAGAGTTTGCACCTTCTCCCTGTGACAGTGTGGGATTTTACTTGGATCCTCCAGTTTTCTCCAACCTCCCAAAGACGTGCTAGCAAGTTATTTGGCTGCTGTAAATTACCCCAGGAAAATCAGAGGTGGAGTTACCAGACACGTGGGAGAGGATGAGTTAGAGGGAACGCAAGGTGAGGAATAGGTTTGTCGGGAATTAGCGTTGACTCAATGGGCTGAACGATCCATGTTGTAAGAAGAGATTAGAAAACAATGCTCCCCCTAGTTCTAGATTCTCCCTCGAAAAGAGACATCTCCACATCACCCTATTCAGAGCCCTTATGGGGACAACTGACTTGCTCTTTCCCAAACTGTTGAGATTTACAATGCAGGATGGGGTCAATTTGCTTCAAGTCAACTAAGATAATGGAGCTATTTTGGTTACCGCCGTTTACTCACTCTCAGTCTGACTCAACAGATTACAGGTTCGCTTAAGTGACTTCCAGGTGAGTGGAACATTTGACAGTGGAATGGGGTGTGGCGGGTGGCTCCCTTGCTTCTGAGCCCCTCTAAAAGCCATCTAGCTGCCTAAAGTCAAACCTGCATCTCCTATGACTATAGTGCGAGGGAGACACTACTGCAGCAAGGTGTGGCTGCCACCTTATGTTCTTCCAAGTCAGCCAGTGCCACCAACCCCCGAGATCCCGGATATCCATCTGCACCAGGGCCGCTGTACACAGGCCACCCATCAGCAAAGGCACATCAACAGGATCTGCTGATCTGCCAGACAGCAAACCTGTTTACTTTATTGTGCCAAAAGCTTGCATTCTGTGCTCTCCCCAGGACATGTCAGAAGTGATCTCATGCAGTCACCCTCAGTGATGAGCCCTCCCCTCCTTCTTTCCAAAACACCCCCTTCAAGGTGAACTAGGATGCTCAATGCACCCACAGCATAACCCAAACAGCATTTTTTTTTAAATTAGAGAAACAGGACCGCAGACGCTGGAATATCGCGATGAAAACACTGATGCTGGAGGAACTCAGCAGGCCAGGCAGCATCCGCGGAGGAAAGCAGGCGGTCAACGTTTCAGATCAGGACCCTTCTTCAGGACTGAAGATAGGAAGAGGGGAAGCCCAATATATAGGAGGGAAAAGCAGAGCAGTGATAGGTGGACAGAAGAGGGGAGGCGGGGTGGTCATAAAAGGTGGTGATTAGGTAGATGCAGGTAAGAGATAGGTAGGCGCAGGGGAGGAGGGGAGAGCAGATCCACCAGCGGATGGGTCAAAGGCGAGGAGGGGAAAAAAGGGGTAGAAAAAGAGGCTTAAAAGCGAAGAAAGGAAGAGGCATAGTTGGGGGGGGTTACTTAAAGTGGGAGAATTCAATGTTCATGCTGTTAGGCTGCAAGGTTCCAAGATGGAAAATGAGGTGCTGTTCCTCCAATTTGCGCTTGGAATTCTCCTGGCAGTGGAGGAGGCCGAGGACTGACATCAGTGATAGTGTGGGAGGGGGAGTTGAAGTGACTGGCAACGGGGAGATGCGGATCGCGGTTACGGACAGAGCGCAGATGTTCTGCGAAACAGCCACCTAGTCTGTGTTTGGTCTCACTGATGTAGAGGCGGCCATACTTGGAGCACCGAATGCAGTCGATGATATTAAGGGAGGTGCAGGTGAATCTCTGTCCCACCTGAAAGGACTGTTTGGGTCCCTGGATGGAGGTGGTGTAGGGACAGGTGTTGCACCTATGGCAGGGGCAGTGGAAAGTCCCCGGGGTGGGAACGGGATGGGTGGGGGGAGGGATGGAGGGAGGGAGGGAGGAGTGAACTAGGGAGTCGTGGAGAGAGCAGTCCCTACGAAAGGCTGAAAGGGGTGGGGAGGGGAAGATATGCTTGGTGGTGGGGTCCCATTGGAGATGGCAGAAGTGGCGGAGAATGATGTGTTGGATATGTAGGCTGGTAGGATGAAATGTGAGGAGAAGGGGTTCTTATCCCTGTTGGGTCTGGGAGGGTGGGGGTGAGAGCAGAGGTGCGGGAAGTGGCAGATATGCACTCTCGACCACTGTCAGGGGGAAGCCACAGTTAGTAAAGAAATTGGACATCTCAGATGTCCTGGAGTGGAAAGCCTCATCATGGGAGCAGATGCGGCGGAGGCAGAGAAACTGAGAAAAAGGGATCGCGTCCTTGCAAGAGACAGGATGGCAGGAGCTGTAATTGAGGTAGCTGTGGGCATCAGTGGGTTTGTAGAAGATGTCGGTGGATAATGAATCTCCTGAGATGGAGACGGAAAGATCGAGGAAGGAGAGAAAGGTGTCAGAGATAGTCCCAAGTGAATTGGAGAGCAGGGTGAAATTTATGAAACTGTCGAGTTCCACATGGGTACAAGAGGTGGCACCAATGCGGTCGTTGATATAGTGCGGAAAGTTGAGGAATGGGGCTGAGGTAGGCTTGGAACAGAGACTGTTCAATGTAGCCAGTGAAGAGGCAGGCGTAGCTGCGGACCATGCTAGTGCCCATGGCTACACCCTTTGGTCTGTAGAAAGCGAGAGGAATCAAAAGTGAAGTTGTTCAGAGTGAGGACAAGTTCAACCAAGCATTTTTTTTCCTTTTTAAAATTGGTACATGGATTTTGCTGGCATTTAACATTCATCGCTAATGGCCCCTTGAACTTGAGGCAATTGAGAATTATATGTAGACTAAAATAGGCAAGGATAGCAGACATTTGTAAATCAGATCAGATTTTACAAACAACTGGTAGTTTCTGAAACTATTTTTTTAAATTCCAGATTTATTCAAATACTTAAATTTAACGTTCCCAGCTGGTGTGGTGGGATTTGAACTATTGTCTGTGGTCCAGAATGCTGGCTGCGAGCCCAGCACCTTGACCACTATGCTGCTGCAGTTGGGCATGTTTAATTCCCAGCTGCACATCTCAGCCAACAACTGCCTGCTAGGATCACATCAAATGACAGCAGAGCCTTGAAAAGCCTTGGTTCAGCAGATCCCGATACTCTGGGGGAACAGAGTTATCCACAGTTTTGCTCTTTGAGAGGAAGCAGGATGCCTTGTCGGAGGAGAGACCCCATGCCCTGGCCAGTCCCCCACCAAAAATGGATACCAGAGAGATAGTCCACCAAACCTGAATGGGAAGATGCAACAGGTGGGGGATTTCATCAATGATCTCTGAATTCAGTTTATTTTACAAAGTTGACCAGAAATGAAGACAAGAGCAAGTCCTTGCTCTGTCTACCACACATATAAACCACCCCCTTGCCTAGAGGACACACGAGAATCAGAATCTTCCTTGATAACCTCTCAACCAACAGGGGACTATGGCCTGCCCAAGAATGGGTTGCCTAGTTCCCACCCCATGGGAATTTATTCTGTACCTGGAGGGCACCGATTGCTGCACTCTGGAAACGTAGGTCCGTCTTGAAGTCCTGGGCGATTTCACGCACCAGGCGCTGGAAGGGTAGCTTGCGGATCAGCAGCTCAGTCGATTTCTGGTAACGGCGGATCTCTCGCAAGGCCACGGTCCCCGGCCTGGAAAGATGTACAGAATGGTAGATGTGCACTTCAGAAAGCAACCAGCAACACAAGTCTAATCAAAACCCAAAGCCATCGTGGCATCTGCAGGATATCCCAGCCTCTCCATACTGTAGAAGCTAGATTCTAGCAGCTGCTTGACTGAAATGGGATGGAGCAACAGTTATCATAGAAATTTTTTTCTGCCAAAAATTAAGCCTTTTTGGGGCAATCCTACATCCCCAGCGGGTCACGGTTTTTCAAGGACTCATCCAGGGGTTCTTTTAGTCAATGAGTTCTGAACCCCACTACTATGGATGAAATTTCTTTCCTCATCTCCCTAAACCTAAACCCCTAGTTACAAACTGCTCTGGTGAAACAAATAGGTCCTTCCTCCTTACCCTGCCCAGCCCTCTCAATCTTAAAATACCTCAGTTAAATGTCCCCTCAGTCTTCTGTGTCCCGAAAAAAGAATCTAACCTGTGCTAAACTTCCTTCATAATTAGAGTTCTCCAACTGGCAGCACAGCTGTGAACCTCCTCTGTGGTGCCCATGAACCCTCCGTGTGGTGCCCAGACCTGTACCCAGTACTGCAGCTGTGGCAATACTGATTTTATAAACTGGTCCCACTTGACCTCCCACTCTTGCATTCTGTGCCCCAGCCAAAAGACAAGCATCCCGTTTGCCCTTCTAACTGCCTTCCATACTGTTCCCATTACATTGTTATCTCTGAACAAATATTCCAAGATCCCACTGTTCGTGTGTAAATCTTAATATCTTGCCTAGATACAGTGGGCCAATGTCCCTACCTTTGGAAGTATGAGTTATCCTGTATTCCCGACACAAATATTAGCTCCCACTTCTCTGGCCTGAACTGCACTTGTCACTTTTTGAACAACAGTGATAAACTACCTGCAGCTCAGACCGTTTTATCAACAAATGCAAACAATGGCTCCTCCAGTTAAGTCATTCCAAGTGACCAAGAGTTAGAAAGCATTTGCTAGGAGGTCACAAACTACAAGAAGGATTGCAGTGTCTCCCAGAACCTCTGAGAGGGAGGGGCGTCCCTTTCTATTGCCCAGGGGTGGCACTGAGCAGGTCTGATGCTTTTCCTCTCACGTAACTGATCGCTGCCCAGTGTCTGAGACCCCAAATCAAATCCAGACAAGACTTACCTGTAACGGTGAGGCTTCTTGACACCCCCGGTGGATGGTGCACTTTTACGCGCCGCTTTAGTAGCCAGCTGCTTGCGAGGGGCTTTGCCACCTGTAGACTTACGAGCTGTCTGCTTGGTACGTGCCATATTCCACCTTCAGTACACCGCACACCTTCCTGGTACAGGCATAAGAGGAGGGAGTTAAAGAACCAAAGCATCATTGACACTCCCCCCTCCCCTCATCCCAATGTACCCACCCTACCACTGATCTAAAACTCAGTGTCGGGGGGGGGGGGGGGGGGGGGGGGGACTGAAGCATGGATTTCTGTGTTCCTTCCAAAATTAGATCAGCAGAATTGATAAATGCACACATTGGTATTTTAAGTCATTTGATGTCTACGCAGATATTGGATTTCAGAGGATTTTTTAAAATTAATTCACATGACATTGTCACTGGTCAGGTTACTAAAGTTCCAGGTTCACCACAAGGCTCAGAGCAGCTAAGAATTGTAGATGTCCATCTTTAATGGACACAGTGAACCTGATGGCATTTTCACAAAGTACACGTTTCATCATTACCACAAATGTACTTATTCTAATGACTTAATTAGCTGACTTTAAATTCCCCAAATGCTGTGGAATCTGAAGTTACGTTGCTGCATTATCGTAACGTAACAGCGATGCTACTTCACCCATAAGACCATAGGAGCAGAATTAGGGCATTTGGCTCAAGAGTCTGCTCCACTATTCAGCCATGGCTGTGTTTTCCTTCCCCCCACCACCACCCCACCCCTCCCCCAACCCCATTCAACCCACAACCTTTCCAGAATTAATTTTGGTCCAGAAGTAGGACATTCAGCCCTTTGTGCTTATTCTGCCATTCACTTGGATCACGACTGATCTTTCCTCACCCCATTTCCCTTGATTCCCCCCATATCTGTAGCAGAGACGCAAACCTCCAGTCCACCTGGATTCTCTTGGTGACGCAGCAATAGGATACACTGAGCTTTTGTGCCCATTGGGTGAATACCAGGTATACCACAGCACCATTTCAAGGAAGTGAAGCTCTCCCAGATCTTGGGCCCCTTCAAAAATAGTATCATGACTGTTTGTGGAATCAAACTCTGCACAGATGGAAACTGTATTTTCCGATGCAAGAAGCAACTCCAAGCTGAAAGTTGTCTCAAGACAAACAAGTGCCTGTGGACTCATCACATGGTTACTCCAAAGCAAGAATAGATACTTGCTCATGCCCAACAACAGAGCCCATCCACCACTGTATCCCAGGGGCATGCCTGTGGTCAGGGCTTGGTTCCACAACTTAGGTGCTCAGGTCAAACCCACCAGGCAAGAAGACCCAGCTGCACTGAAAGCCCAACCAATACAAGCAACTTGGTGGGAACCCGGGTCCACATCAAGCTAACCAACCCTGCAAGTGAGCACAGCAGTTGGGCTGTCCCAGATGCAATAAAACAGCACACAGGGCAGACACCTAGGCTGCGACAGCCTGCAGGAGTGATAGCGACCCGTAGGAGACACTGGAAGCAACCTCACTCTAACGGACAATTCACGAGGTACTTAGAGTACTTCCAGAGCACACTAATGCTATTTTACGAGAGAATGACTTCCCCTTATGGATGCAGGTGAACCTTCAATAGGAAGGCAAAACAGAACTGTCAAAATTGGCTGAAAATGACCAAGTTGTGGAGAATGAAGGCAATCTGACTATGTCATCATAAGACAAAGGGTTGACTAACAATGCAAATCTGACTGGAAGCACTGACATTGAGTGCCCAGTGTTACTGCACCTTTGCTGATGTTAATACAGCTCCCTATCAGGGTCACTCAGTAACCGTCTAGCCCAGTATCGTATGACAGACTGCATCTCTTCTCCCATTTCTATTTCTTACCGAACTTGAAGTCCTAATATTCTTTCGCGGGCAGAAGTGTCCTACTTCCAGGATGTTGCCTGGATTGGAGAGCATGTCTTATGAGGATAGGCTGAGTGAGCTAAGGCTTTTCTCTTTGGAGAGGAGGAGGATAAGAGGTGACTTGATAGAGGTGTACAAGATGATAAGAGGCATAGATCGAGTGGACTTTTTCCCCAGGGCAACAATGGCTAACAAGAGGGGACATAATTTTAAGGTGATTGGAGGAAGATGCAAGGGGGATGTCAGGGGATGGGGGGGTGGGGTGGGGGAGGTGTTCTTTACACAGAGAGTGGTGGGTGCGTGGAACGCACTGCCTGCAGAGGTTGTGGGGGCAGATACATTAGGGACATTTAAGAGACTCTTAGGTAGACACATGAATGATAGAGAAATGGGGGGGGGGGGGGGCGGCTATGTGGGAGGGAAGGTTTAGATAGAACAGGATAAAATATCAGCACAACATTGTGGGCCAAAGGGCCTGTACTGTGCTGTAGTGTTCACAAGATCACAAGACAAGGGAGCAGAAGCAGACCATTCGGCCCATCGAGTCTGCTCCAAGGAAAGGGAAATAGAAATGAGAAATGGGGAATGGGGGAAGAAGAAAAAACCTATTCTAATCCCAATTTCCGGCCTTATCCCCATATCCCTTGATATCCTGACTATTTAGATATCTATCTATCTCCTCCTTGAACGCCCCCACTGATCTGGCCTCCACTGCTGTACATGGCAAGGAGTTCCACAAATTCACCACCCTCTGGCTAAAGAAACTTTTCCTCATCTCTGTTTTGAAACTGTACCCTCTAATTCTAAGATTGTGCCCTCTGGTCCTGGACTCACCCACCAAGGGAAACAGCCTAGCCACATTTACTCTGTCCTTTCCTATCAATATTTTAAATGTCGCTATGAGGTCCCCTCTCATTCTTCTGTACTCCAGCGAGTACAGTCCAAGAGCCGACAAACGCTCCTCATACGTAAGCCCTTTCATTCCTGGAATCATCCTCATAAATCTCCTCTGAACCCTCTCCAACGTCAACACATCCTTCCTAAGATGTGGGGCCCAAAACTGCGCACAGTATTCCAAATGAGGCCTCACTAGTGCCCCGTAGAGCATCATCAACACTTCCTTACTTTTATACACTATACCTCTCGAAATGAATGCCAACATAGCATTCGCTTTCTTTACCACCGATCCGACCTGGTGGTTAACTTTCAAGGTATCCTGCACGAGTACCCCCAAGTCCCTTTGTACTTCCGTGCTTTGGATTTTCTCTCCTCCTAGATAATAATCTGCCCGCTTATTTCTGCTTCCAAAGTGTACAACTGCACATTTCTCTACATTGAATCTCATCTGCCATTTCCTTGCCCATTCTCCTAAACTGGCTAGGTCCCTCTGCAACCTTCCTATCTCTTCAATACTCCCTACTCCTCCCCCTATCTTGGTGTCATCCACAAACTTAGCCACGAAACCATTTATTCCATCATCCAAATCGTTAATGTACAAGGTAAAAAGGAGCGGTCCCAACACCGACCCCTGCGGCACACCACTAGTAACCGGTAACCAACCAGAACGAGATCCTTTTATTTCCACTCTTTGCTTCCTGTCAACCAGCCAATGCTCCACCCATTCTGTTATCCTACCTGTAATTCCATGACCTCTCATCTTATTAATCAGTCTCTTGTGAGGCACCTTATCAAAGGCCTTTTGAAAGTCTAAATACACAACATCTACCGCCTCTCCCTTATCCACCCTACCTGTGATTTCTTCAAAAAACTCCAATAGGTTGGTCAGGCAGGATCTTCCCTTCACAAAGCCATGTTGGCTAGGACCTATCTTGCCTTGCGCCTCTAGGTATTCCGTAACCCCATCCTTGAGGATAGATTCCAATAACTTTCCCACCACTGATGTCAGACTAATAGGTCTGTAATTTCCTTTATGCTGCCTCCCACCTTTCTTATACAACGGAACTACATTTGCGACCCTCCAGTCCTCCGGAACCACGTCGGAATCTATCGATTTCTGGAAAATTATCGCCAATGCCTCCGCTATCTCTAAAGCCACCTCCTTCAGAACCCAGGGATGTACCTCATCCGGTCCGGGAGACTTATCAGTCTTTAGCCCATTTAGTTTTCCTAGCACCTTCTCCCTAGTAATCTTAACTGAACTCAGTTCCATTTTGTGAGACTCCTGACTAACCGGCACATTGCCGACGTCCTCCACGGTGAAGACCGATGCAAAATATTCATTCAAATGTTCTATGTTGATGCTGGAAAGACTGTGGAAGGTAACGTCATCATTATGTTCACCTGTCTCCCTCACACTGCCAGTCAGTAATCACCACCTTCAGCACCATGTTATAGACTGTACATCTGATGGTAATCCCTCACATTTGCTCTATAACCCCACTCTGCAGCACCGTGTCATGACTACTCACGCTAATACAATTCAGCATGCACGTCACGGTATTGCTCTGACGCTAGTCCACCTCCCTCACGTGGTGGCTCAGCAATGACAGCTGTTAGGGGGATTGGCCCACTGCTGGGGATGTACAGCACAGACTGGTAAAAGATGATGGTTCAAGCCATTGTTTTCAACTGACACATTCAGCAGTCTCCTTAAACTGTTTGGCCTGAAGATTCTAAAATTAGGCACTTTACGTGAACTTATTTACATGCAACCAGTTGATTTTTTTTTTGAGCAAGCAAAAGAGGCGAGCAGAGGTTGGGTCTCACCCTAACTGTGCCCAACTGCCTGAAGGCAGGCTGCAAGCCTGGCACTGAATTACCTCACCAGCTGTAGGTGGCGCCATTGGCAGTGATTGGACTTGACAACAAGATTGCGTCAAGAGACCCAAGATAATCGCAGAGCAACATGGGCCAGTGGCAGGCACCACCAACATCTGGCAGGTTTCACAGGCAGTGCTAACAGATTAAACCCCTCCTCAACTTCAGTCGGCCAAGATTAAAGGTCACAATACAGAGAATGCCGCACACTGGTTTCAGTTCTATCGTGTACAGGGAGGACACCTGCTATTAGATAAAGAGGGAATTTCTAGAATGTTCTATTAAATGTCACCAATAGTGACAAAAGATTAAGGAGGAAAGGCACCGTTGATGCATTGCAACAGTGAAGAACTGTGTGGATGATGGTGGCAGAAGGAGAATCAACAGTGGAGCTCCCAGGGCACTTAAAAATCCCCCATCCCCAGCTTGCCCGTGTGCGGCCCAGCAACTTGCTGAACCACAACATCTAACACACAAGCAATTTGCATTAATTAAGCTGCCTTGCAAAGGCAGTCCCACGAGCCCCACCCGGCCTGCAGCCTCCTAACCTCCTTTGCAGACAACAAGGAGACTTGGGCATTGAAAAAACTGACAGCAAACTCCTCCCTCAACACCAAGAGCCAGGCCCACTTAATGACAGGAAAAAAATGCATCGGCTAATTAGTAAGTATTCCACCTTTGTGTCAGATATTCAATCTGTTGACAGGTGCAACGTCTGCCAGCTCATTCCTTACTCAAAGGTCCCAGACAAGATTAAATTAACAGCTTCCCTTCCCTGGAGACAGTATCGATGGGACATGTGTCCTGTGAGCATTGCACCATCTCTGCATCACCCCAGCAGCCACCATTCACATTGTAGACCAATGCTGTGTCATCATTGCCACTTCAAAAATGAATCAAAGTAAGGCAGGTCTATTCCTCAACAGATTGCACACACACGAGAGAATCTCACCCTAGTTGCCTTCCGGACTGGTTCCTTGGGGAAAATGCACCTAGTACAGGGACAAGCTGTGGGATGTGAAGGGAAGACAGTCATTGGGCCGAGAGCTCTGCAGACTGCTCAGCGTTCCTGGAGACTGCTCAGTCTCTTCACAGTGGGAATTCAAAGAGCTATTGGTGCTGATACCATTTAAAGGGGATACCCTCTCTGCCACCACCCAGGAAAGTCAGCCTAGCCCACCTAACCAAAAGAACCTCAACACATATGGAGTTCCCTCCCAAACAATGGACACCCAAGAAGACCATGTCCAACAGTTCAGCATTGCCACTTAGATGCAAGCACAGAGCCATCCATCCAATGGGTTGGACCTTGTCAGAAGCAGAGTTGGCACCAGTCTATCTGATGACAAATTTGAGATCCAACCCCACCCTCCCACAGTAGCTTCAGTAGTTATCAGCCAAGCTGAGCCTGGGAAAACCACTGAGTGCCACACACGTCTCAGAAGGCAGCGCTCTCACCCCTGTATGCCAAAAGCTAATAGGCTCACATCTCACTCCATAGACTGAAGCACAAAAAACATGGAGTGACACCCGGGTTCAGGACCGAGGGAGTGCTGCACCATTGAAAGAGCCAAGTGATTTGAGACCCTCAATCTCTCTCAAGTGGATAGATGAACAGTAGTCATGAAGTCAATATTTACTCCTTAACATTGCTAAAACCCAAGATCTCAATCTGTGGGAGCTTGCGGCGTTTCCTCACTAACATTCTAACACCATTTCATCTTGGCAGAGGGAATAGCAATCGATAATCCATTACAAGCCCTTGGACTCCAACAGCTGACTGCGCTGCGACGGTTCCCACTCCATTCACCCAGTTTCTCTGCCACACAAGCTCTTCTGGATTTCCACACCGGCACTTCCGAGATATTGACAGGACCCTCAGTCACCTTTCTTCTGGTCTCAACCTTTCAACTGGTGTTCACCTTCCATATTCAACAGCTTATCCTCCATTATTTCCATAACTTCAATAGGATTCCACCAGGTATACATTTTCCCCCACTCCTTTCGGAATCCTAACGGGGCCATTCCCGCTACAACTTGCTGATATTCCCCTCCACATCCACTAATTACTCTGCTTATAAGGGCCTTTCCCAAGCAACTGCAGGAGATGCAACATTTGCCCTTTTACCATCATCCAGCAAACAAAACAGTCTTTCTAGATGAAGCTGCAGCAATTTACTTGCACTGCATGCAACACGTTAAACTAGCAATTCACAAAATGTGCTCTCCTCCACGTTAGAGAAACGAAACGACCGAGCTTCCACTTATCATCTCCCTCCTACTCCCACGCGGATCCTTCTTTGGCCACGTTGTTCCAATGAAACCCAACAATCTTGAGCAGCAGCAGCTCATCCTCCTTCTGGGCACATTAGAGTTCTCAGGACCCAATGCAGGGTTGTGGAAATCTGACAACGCAAATTCTCCCATCCACTTTTAAGAAACTTTCGAGATAGTAGTAATAATGTCCTAGTACAGTATATATTCCATGAGATTAGTCATGGGTAGTGTTAGGGTGAACGTTCCATGAAATGAAGTTATCGCAAGTGTACATAGAGCTGTACGATATGGGTAGCCATAGAAAACTGACGTTTCTGACTTGGAGAAATTGGCTTACAAGCAGTTCTCAGGAATGGAACCCTGACGTAACCTGGGGACCACCTGTATTGAATACAGCGATTTCAGAAAACCAGCCTTTCCTCTGTGTCAGAACTGGCTGGTTCTGATACAAGGTCACACACCGAGAACATGAACTCTGTCTTTCTCTATCCACAGATGCTACCTGATCTGATTATTTCCAGCAGGTTCTTTGATTTCAGATTCCCTGCAGCTGCTGGGTTCTGTATCTGACGGGTTCAGCATACTGGGTATACTTTCTCCCCTAACTATCCTGATTAGTCTATTCCCACTCCTCCACACAGATCAGTTATCATTAACCAGAAGGAAAGCAAAGTGCATCACCTGGAAAACTTTGCTCTCCACTCAATCACAGTCATTCCCTTTGTTCTGGCCATCCCCCCCCTCCCCCCCCCCCAAATGTACACAACTTTAAACAGGCACGTTCTCACACTTCTCCTGATGAAGGTCACTAACCCGAGGCATTAGCTGTTTGTCTCCACAGATGCTGCCCGACATGTTGGGCACCTCCAGCATCTTGTTCTTATCCTGGATTTTCAGCATCTGCAGTTTCTGTTCGTCATTTCTATTTCAGGCCTTTAATTAAGTGGCTGAATTTCAATCGCCCCACTGCCCTGCTAGAACCCAACACATTTCCAAATCAATCCCAGAAAAAGATACAGTGACATAGTAACTTCTATGCTCCCTCAGCACAAGGCCAGGAGATTAGTCTGTGCTAATTTGCAGCAAGGGTTAGGCAGTTTCTCTTACAAGATTGTCCCAAGTTGGAAATGAAAATTCATCACATGCTTTTCTCAGTTCAGAACTAAAATGCATTATGGGAGTAGACTAAGTAAACTTCTACAAAGATTCTGGCTTGGGAGTGTGTGACTGGGCAGCACAGGGGAAACTTTACACCCAAGCTGTGCTGTATGTACCTGTCATGGGATCATGCAAGAGGGAGACACTGAAACCAATATAGGTGCAGCAAACAATTAAGCATGAAGGTATATTGACCTTCGTTGCAAGCAGTTGAGTAGGGCCAAGGATGTCTTGCTACAATTATATAGGGCCTTGGTAAGACCACACTTGGAGTATTATCAGAGTCATTGAGGGATACAGCACAGAGACAGGCCCTTTGACCCACTGTCCATATTTACACTAATCTCATTTTATTCTTCCCACATTCTCATCAATTCCTCCCATTTTCTACTGCTTGCCTACACACCTGGGGCAATTTATACCAGCCAATTTAACTACCAACCAGCATCTCTCTGAAAGATTTTAAGTAGCTCCAGCTTTGTTTAATTATTTGAATTTAAACTCTCCAGCAGCCATGGTGGGATTTGAACACATGCCCCTGAGCTCTGGCTGCTAAACTATAATTAAGCCACCATCTCTGTGCATTTCTTGTTCCCTTTCCAAGAAAACATACTTATTATAGAGGGAGTAACCAGGATGTCGCCCAAATTGGAGGACTTTAGTTATGGGGAGAGATCAGATAGTCTGGATTTATTTTCCCTGGAGTGAAGGAAAGGTGACCTGATAGAACAACACGAGATTCTGAGCAGCATAGACAGGATGGACAAAATATTTTTCCCAAGATAGGGGTATCAAAAACTAAGGGGACATAGAGAGGGAGGAGTTTCAAAGGGGATCAGAGATGCTTTTTAAAAAAAAGCACAGGAGAGTGCTTGATATCTGGAACACACTGCCACAGGAGGCAGTGGAATCAGGTACACTCACTACCTTTAGAAGGCATTTAGGCAGACGTTTAAATAGGTAAGGCATAGAAGGATACCGTCCTAATGTGGGCAAATGGGCAATAAGGTCAGCCTGGAGGCGATGGGCTGATCTCTGCAACAGAGTTTCACTAGAGATCTCTGGGATGGTGGATTGCCATGAGGGGCAAGATTAGGCCTTCTACATTTACTAGAGTCTAGAAGAATGAGTGGAGATCCAAACTGAAATTAACTACCTTCTAGCAGAGACTGGATGCATGGAGGATGCTTCCCCTGGCTTCGGTGTCAAGAATGAGCAGCCACAGGACAAAATATTTAGGACTGAGAAATTTCTTAATGGGTGGTGAAGCCGTGCAGCTTGCTAACACAGAAGGCCGGGGGGAAGCAAATTACTGAATATATTTGAGATAGATGGTTTTCTACAAAAGCCATCAAGGGATGTGGGGAGAGATTGGAAATGTTGTACTGACATAGGTAATCAGCCATAGTCGGACTGAATGGTGGAACAGGCTCGATGGGCCAAATGGCCTACTCATTTTTTTTCCTGTGTATGATGGTGTAGTGTAGAAGGAGCTTTATTCTGTATCTAACCTGCCCTGGGTGTGTGAATCTGGACAATACAGAGACAGCTTTACTCTCCAATTTAGACAGCATGCACTCAGGGAGCTGCGTCAGCCACCCTGGTGAACATAAATATCTACACCTGCCCTTGTTTGTGTGTCTTCACGTTTCATCAGCCACACAAGGTTAATCCAGAAGCAACGTTAATTCTCTCTCTACACTAGAATGGTCTAAAATTAATCCGGTCACAGAGACCCAGTTCCTGCCCTCAAGCGAGACACTCAAAATCTGCCCTGACAAACATCTATTAGGCAACAAGACAGGCAGGAACAATCTCTTGAGACAAATATTTCCCGCTCAGAAAATATGGATCCCGATGGTGATCCCTAAATAGTTTCATCTGTCTCCTGCACCTGGAATAGGGATGGATCGCCCAAACCGACCCAATTCTTTAAAATCGCATGCAAAAATCATTTTTTTAAAAAAAATATCACGAATAAATGATAAACGCGGTAGAAACAGGTTTAAAATATTAGCAACAGCAAAAATCGATAATTGAGCGAAAGTTGAAACAGGAACCACCGAATTTAAAAAAATCCTGGATTATTTTTCTTCAAAAATGCAAGCTCTGGAATAAGTCCTTGATTGCAATGAATCAAAATATTACAGGCCTGAATTGCCCCAAAACGTTACCATATGCCCTACCTCCTTGGTCTATCCCGCCAATATGAGTAAAATTTGACCCCCTTCCGTTCAATTGAAATTTACAAATCGGCGCCGTTTGCGCACACCACGTGGCGAGGAAAGGCGATCAGCTAGAACAACAAACACAAGAAATACAACAGCAATTTAAAAATGCCCCCCAAGAGAAAATTATCCTGCAAGAAAATCCACTCTAGCATAAACAACCACGATAGCACAAGCACAAACTTAAAGGCGGCGCGGAAAATGTACTCACACACATCCTGTCTTAAAGCACTCAATAATTGTTAACAATTTTTAAAAAAATATTCAAACAAAAAAAATCTTTTCTGTGGTAAATCTAATCCGCCCTGAATCGATATAAACGAGTCTCCAGCTTTTTACTTTGCCCTTACTTCAAAATCCGAGCAAGAATAAACAAACACGGACACCCGGTCTCTCCTCTGGAAGAAGTCGTTTGTTTCTATTATTTTAAAATCGGTTCTAAATTCTGGCGTTCAAACCGACAAGGAGAGAGGAGGAGGAGAAAGCTTATTTTAAAAAAAAGTACAGGGACCGAAAACGCGAAGTAAAAACATACACACACGCACACCTCGTCTTCCAGGGCAATTCTTTCACCATTCTCGCACGTTTTATGGGTGAGTGTGTGACAGACACACACACACACTCTCTCTCTCTCACACATACACACAAAAGGACAAAATGGTGATCGGATCTAAAACCCCTCCAGAGCTCAGGCACCAAAGCACCGAGACAGTAACAAGCGTTTAAATAACCAACCTCCCAGCCAGCTCAAGAGCCACGCTTAATAAACAGGAAAGGACGGGGATAAAATGTATCAGTACGACCGGACACTAATTAGACACAGCATTGTAACGAATTTTTGATACAATTTGGCCACAGGCACAAACAACAAGAGCAGTCAATGTAACAAGTCCGTCCACACACACGCAATACAAAAAAACATTTACTGCAAGGAGATAAGAGCCACAGATACAACGACTTCAAGCTCATGAAGGAAGCCTCCAGACGTTCCAGCTGAAATGTGAGGGGACGTTAAGTAGATTTGGGGGGGTGGGTAAACCAGCCGCTCACCTCCCTCGCCGCTGGATCTCCCTCCTCAGCTTCCCCCTCAATTGCAGCTACACAATGGCAACGTTCTGCCGTATCCCAGCGACCCACTCGCTACTCGGTCGGCCCAATCAACGCCCGCCCCCCGCGGGATGGCGGGGGGGGGGAGTTCACCAGCCAATGGCAGGTGGCGGAAACTCGGCTCCATTCATAAAGCTACCGGGAGGGCGCGGGTAATTCAAATTCTCATTCCCCCCCCCCCCCCCCCCGGTTACTTTTCATTTCCCAAATGGGATCAAAGCTCAGGCTGAGCCTGCGGGACACAGAGGAGGGGAATTTCAAGGCTGCACGAATATTTTACACTGGCAGCAGTGTTGCTCGGGGGCATCACCGAATCCATCAGGGAAACACTGGCTGCAAAATATAGGCGGCACTGATAAATACAAAATCGGCCGAAAGAGATCGGGGATTTCCCGGTGATGGTTGTGGGCTGGGGACTGAACCCCTTCTCCCACACGGAACCTCTTCTCGTAGGTATCACCCTCACTGACAGGACAAAGCGGTTACAGACTTTAACATAAGAACATATGAAATAAGAGCAGGTCATTTCCCTCTCGAGCCAGGCCGGTCATTCAACAAAAGCATGGCTGATCATCTACCTCAATGACATATTCCTGCAAACAACAAACCCAGAAAATGCAGGTCAGGCAACATCTGTGGAAAGAGAAAACAGAGTTAACTTTTCAGGTCGAAGACCTTGCAGATTTCCAGCATAGAGTAATGTAGCACAGAAACAGGTCCTTCGGCCCAATTCGCCCATGCCGATTTTCCCTTGTTTGGCCCACATCCCTCTAAACATTTCCCATCCGTGGACCTGCCCAAATGTCCTTTAAACATTGTTACTGTACCTGCCTCACCCACTTCCTCCGGCAGCTCGTTCCACATACGCATCACCCCTGCATGAAGAAGTTGCCCCTCAGGTCCCTTTTAAATCTCTCCCCTCTCAGCTTAAACCTGTGCCCTCTAGCTTTTGATTTCCTTTCCCTGGGAAAAAGACTGTGTGCTCTCACCCTGTCTATGCCCCTCATGATCTTATACACCCCAATAAGGTCACTCTCCAAGGAATAAAGTCCTATTCTGCCCAACCTCTCCCTATAACTCAGTCCCTCAAGTCCTGGCAACTTCCTCGTAAATCTTCTTTGCACTCTTTCCGGCTTAATGACGTCTTTTCTATACCAGGGTGACCAAAACTGAACACAATATTCCAGCTGCAGCCTCACCAATGTCTTGTACAAATGCAAGATAATGTCCCAACTCCTATACTCAATGCTCTGACTGATGAAGGCCAGAGAGCCAAACGCCTTCTTCACCATCCTGTCTTCCTGTGACGCCATTTCTGGGAACTATGTACTTGCTGAACAATGCTCTCCAGGACTCTACCGTTCACAATGAAAGTCCTACCCTAGTTTGACTTTTCAAAATGCAACACCTCACATTTGTCTGAATTGAATGCCGTTTGCCATTCCTTGGCTCACTTGCCCAGCTGATCAAGGTTCCCCCTTTCATTTTTGATATCCTTCTTCAGTGTGTTATGTTCAACATACTATGTTGGCGCCAGAATCATGGCAACACTTGCGGGCTGCCCCCCAAAATCACTACACAAAAGATGTATTTCAGTGTGTTTTGATGTACACGTGACTAATAAAGATCTTATCTTATCTTATCGTCCACTATAACAACTGTCTGGTGTCATCTGCAGACTTACTAACCACGCAAATTTTCCATATAATTATCTAACAGCATCAATCCCTGTGGCACACCACTAGTCACAGGCCTCCAGAGAAACAACCTTCCACCTTCAGCCTCTGCTTCCAACCATCCAACCAATTATCTGTCCAATTAGCCAGCTCTCCCTGAATCCCATGCAATCTAAACTATCCCTTCCATACGGGACCTTGTCAAAGGCCTTGCTAAAGTCCAGATAGACAACGTCCACTGCCCTGTACTCATCAAACCTCTTGGTTATCTCTTCAAAATACACTGACAGACTTGCATCAGCAATTTTTTTTCAACTTTGATATTGGCAAAGTTTTCACAATTGGTTTTATTGTTAAAATTACTTAATTTTTAAAAAAAAATTCCAGCTTTATTTAACTACTTGAATTTATATTCCCCAGTTAACAAAGCAGCATTTGAACTTGTATCCTCAGATCAATAGTTCCGAGCTCTGGTTGCTACTCCAGTAACTCAACCAGTACGGTACTGTCCCATTATTACAGATCCAAAGTGGTTAGCTGAAGTTAAGACAGATGTCAGTCATTGAAGTGCAGAACTAGTTCGATGAATTGAGTGGTGTCTTGGTGCTCCACTCTGCTTATTGCTGTTTACTCCAGCCACTGGTTTTGTAACAGGAGCAGCCCTGACCAACCGATTGGTTTAAAAGATGAAACATAGGGAGGTTGTGCTTCCCATAGTTATATAGGGCACTGGTGAGACCACTTCTGAAGTACTCTAAATAATATTGATGTCCTTATTTAAGAAAGAATTTACCCCCATGTAAAGATAGTCAAATCAATGCACACCTTCCTCTGATGTCCCATAGCTTTGTTCATAGTCCGAGGATAAAAAGACTTACAGAATGTAACCCTTTATTAGCCGTGGTTTAAAACATAAGAGTAGGGAGATTATTCTGGAAGGGTATACAGCACAAGTTAGGCCACTGCTTACAATTCTGATCATTACATTACAGAGAAGAGGAAGATTTATGTTGTCAGGACTTTAAAATGTTAGCTTTGTGGGAAAAATTGGATAGGCTGAGGTTGATTCCCTTGGAACTGGGGGGGGGGGGGGGTGCTGAGGGAAGACTTGAATGAGGTGTATAAAATTATGAAGGGCCCAGATAAATAGGAAAGATTTATTTCCCTTAGCAGAAGGACCAGAAACCAGGAATTGAGGAGGAAAAATTGTTTTTAACCCAGAGGATGGTAGAAGTCTGGAACTCACTGCCTAAAAGGGTGGGTGGAGCAAAAATCCTCCCCACATTTAAACAATACTTTGACTGAAGAACCTTGATCTGCTGAGGTATGGACCCAGTGCTGAAAGGAAGGATGAGGTTGGTGATCTTTTTCTCATCCGGAACAGACATGATGGGCCAAATGGCCTCGTGCTGTGTCCTAACTTCTCAATGATTCTAAGCACTGGATTATAACTTGCAATGATATATAACTGCTACTTATATAAGGGAAAAGAATGAGGGATTAAGAGAGTTTCGATGGATTTCAAGGCTTCCTCCTGTGTGCTGTTTGACAAAGTTTGTCATGGGCTTGAATGGCAGTTGACAGTGTTAGAA
Organism: Pristis pectinata; assembly: GCF_009764475.1. Classification (NCBI taxonomy): domain Eukaryota; kingdom Metazoa; phylum Chordata; class Chondrichthyes; order Rhinopristiformes; family Pristidae; genus Pristis; species Pristis pectinata. The sequence goes on from NC_067441.1 coordinate 4,030,866, forward strand.
CTGTGAATGGAAACATTAGATATAAAGAAGTATTAGTGGACAGACGAAATATTGGCAGATGGATTTCATTTGGGAAAATGTCTCTATCCGACTTGGATTGGCACAGTGGTGCACCCAGTTGAGCCGCTGCCTCACAGCTCTGATGACCTGGGTTCAATCCTGACCTCCGGTGATACCTGTGTGAAGCTTGCACATTCTCCCCGTGACCACATGGGTTTCCCTCTGCTGCTTCCGTTTCCTCCCACATCCCAAAGATGTGCGAGTTAGTAGGTTAATTGGCTGCTGTAAATCGCCCCCAGTGTGTGGGTGAATGGTAAAATCTCTGGGGAGCTGATAGGGATGTGGGGAGAATAGGTTACAGGGTGATGGGATTGCTGTGTGAGCTGCAAGCTCAGTGAGGCTCAGTGGGCCAAAGTGGCCTCCTCCTATGACATCAGCCAATATGGATCTAAAAAGAATAATGGGAGTACTCTCTAAATGGTGAATAGCTGGAACCAAATGTGCATAAATCATTAGAAAAGTCAGGGAAAGCACAGGAAATAATTGAAAAAGCTAATGGAATTCTGAATCCATTTCTCCAGAGATTTTTTTCTCCAAAAGTATACTTCTTTCATACAATTTGCAAATATATAATACAGGACATTCATATCTTGTCACTCACATTACCAAAGCGTTCCATTTGCTGCAAAATTTACATTATATCAGCATGTCATCAACTTTCCTTTCTCATATGCTCCATGAGCAAAGGAAGGGTTCCAGCCCGTCAGATACAGTAGAAGGAGGGCCTTAAAACTGGAGCCTTCCCCCAAAGAACCTGCAGTAAATTTCAGTGCGTCCCTCAGCACGTGTCCTGCACCATGGAATGTGCTCGTTGGCACCATTTGGTTGAGGACACTCCTTGCACTGGAAGACCAGCAGGTTTCAGGCCAACTAAAGCCCGTCGTTTACTGAGTTAACAATCTTCCAGCAGCAATCGATGTTTGCCTCAGTGTGCATTCCTCTCAGTATCCATTCCTTTAGAAAGAAGTTGGATCAAGGCCCTGTCTGCTCTGAGTGGATGTAAAGAATCCCATGGCTACCACTTCACAGAGGAGGGTGGCTAGTGTGCTCGTGTCCTGGGGCCAATGCTTCTCTCTCAGACAACATCAGATGATCTGCCCATTCCTCTACTCCACTCTGATTCTCCTACCACCCTACACTAGGGGTAACTTACAATGACTAACTAACCTTCTGACCAGCACATCTATGGGATGTGATAGATTTTCAGTTAACTAAAGGAATTAAAGGATTTGGGGAAAGGATGTTTGCCCACAGCGAGGTGACAGATTTGTCAATCAAATTGTAAGGCAGAGGACACTCAAGCACTTCCTCCTGTTCCTACCTACCTAGATTCCTGTAGCTGCTGAGGTATTTTCTCTGGGACACTAATGCTTTCTGTGGTAATTTAGAAACTAATTGCATCGAATTTTCCTATATTGTGCGACACTTATAAATCCTTAGTTCCTACACTTCTCATCCAAGTAATCAAGGTGAAGGAACAAGTCTTCCTTCTCTTTCCCACATGTAGTTTATACAAGATATACACATGCATGTACATTTTATATACAGATCAAGTCAAGTCGAGTTTATTGTCATGTGCACGAGTACGCTGAGGTACAGGTACAATGAAAATCTTGCTTGCAGCAGGATCACAGACACGTAGGTTCAGACGACAGAAAATATAAAATTATACAAGACAATGAAGAGGAAAAACTTTGCAAAACAAGCCATTAGTGCATGAAATATGCAGGAATATGCAAGCCACATCGCTTGCATATTCCTGAAACAGACCCTCTATTTTTATCTCTGCCCTGGTAAAAGATTACCACCAATAGAGGAGAAGATTTAAGATGTTGTTAAAGGCTGCTTGAAAAGGTGTAACCTTCCACTGGGAATCACAAGCACATAGAAACTCTGCGCAAGCTGAAGGAGTGGACCACCTCACAAAACTGCCCGCCCAGTCAGTCACCTCCTGATCCTTCTGGGGGCAGAATCCACGGGTCCCACATCAGCCACCTCAGAAATGTGGTGGAAGCAAGTCACCCCTGCTCAACAGGGGATGGTTAAGAAAAAGAAATGTACCTGTCTACACACATATTTTTAAATTTTGTTCATGAAGGTTAGATCTGGAGATGATGTTGTCCAAAAGGTTCTTCAGAAGTCAAGAATGAGGCACAAATTTTACGGTTACAGCTGTTTTATTAGACGTTCATCATCGTGCAGGTCAGACAGGGTCAGCCTGTACCAGCAAGCAGGGCAAGGAAAGAAGTCACAAAAAGAATTTGACCACATGCTCTCCATTATACTGCAAACCGGTCTTAGGGAAACAGGTGAACAGGTACTGACTGAGTCACACTTCAGCTTTGCAGACAAAGAAATTACAGAAGTATAGAACCAAATGTACTACAAGTTACTAAAAGTTTACAGATAAACATGTGATTCTACAAACATATAAGCAAGCATAAGGAAAGCTAAAATTCCAAGGAAGAGCAGAATAAAAACAACAAAACTGGACCCTAATCCAATAAGGTTATATTGAAGAATATGGAAATCCAAAGTTATATTTTTACTACATGCCTTGCAGGAATCGGTCTAATCGGTTGTTGCTCCCCTGTGGAGTCTCTCCACGTATCTTTTGGAGTTCTGCAGCATTACCACAGGGTGGTGCCAGCATCCAAGTACAGGAGCAACCCAGAGAGGATGTCCCCTCTCCGTGGCTCTGCTGGAGCCCCACAAACATTCACATGAGTGGATGTTTTTAGCAGGCCATTGACAGAGATATTTAAACCAGATTATCTGGTCATTATCACTTTGCTGTTTGTGGCAGCTTGCTTGGCACAAGTTGGCTGTTGCGTTTCATACATTACAATGGTGACGATATTTCATTGGCATTGGAGAGCTTTAGGATGTCCTGGGTTGTAACTGAAGGTTCACCTGTAACTTTATGTTCCCTCATTTCTTGCAAAATAAAACTAGCAGTTTCCTATTTTAACCTCTACTGGGCTGTCACTTTACCAACATATCTGATCAAGAAGTAGCATGCGCACGCGTGTGTGTGTACGTATCTGTGTGTGAGATGGTGGGGGGGGGGGGCGCGGAGGGGTGGGAAGCACTGTGCTTTACCTGGACTCCCTACAGCAGGCACTGAAGAGATGTAAAGTGATGCAGCGTGGAGCTGCTCCCTCACAGCTCCAATCACCCAGGTTTGATCCTGACCTCCGGCGCTGTCTGTGTGGAATTTGCACGTTCTCCCTGTGACCGCATGGGTTTGTCCCAGATGCTCTAGTTTCCTCCACATTCCAAAGATGTGTCTGTTGGTAGGTTAACTCCCACTGTAAGTTGTCCCTAGTGTATGGGTGGATGACAGAAGAACAGGGATAGGCAATGGAGAGTTAATGGGCATGTGAGGGAGAATGGATCGCAGAGAAATAAGTGGGGTGTGGCTCTGAGAATTGGCATAGATTGATGGGCCAATTGGACTCTTATGTTGTTAAAAAAAACAATAAAAATGTCTCTGCAAATTCCTCCCAGGTTTAGTGGAAGGATAAGTGAGCCACAACAGTGCTCTCTCCCAGAAAACATCCCCACTATTGAGGCCTTTTATTCCATTGGCTTCATAGGGAGGCCACGTCAATTCCATGACTAACCAGACTCCCGAAACAGAAGCTCTATTCTGAACTCTGTCATGGGAATAGCTTACGATTCAGGTTCTCAAAGCCTTCTTGAACAAGTGTCACATCCCCACTGATTCCTGGGAATCTCTGGGCCAGGACTGTTCCAAGTCAGCAAGAAGCATTACAGATGGTATTGACAATGGTAGGACCACTCAAGGTGAAAGGAGGGAACATGTGCTTGGAAGCAGGGGATGTGGGTGAGGTCTTAAATGAGTACTTTGCGTCAGTATTTACCAAGGAGAAGGACGAGGAGGATCGGGAGATCAGTGCAGAGAGTGCTAATATGCAAGGGAATTTTGAGATCAAGAAGAACATGAAGGTGAATAAGTCCCCAGGGCCTGATGGGTTATACCCCAGGTTATTGAGAGAGGCAGGAGATGAGATTGCTGGGGCCTTGACCGATATTTTCGTGTCCCCTCTAGCCACAGGCGAGGTCCCAGAGGACTGGTGAGTAGCTAATGTTGTTCCATTATTCCAGAAGGGAAATAGGGATAATCCAAGGACAGCTTCTATCCCATGGTGATAAGACTATTGAACGGTTCCCTTTTTCGATGAGATGGACTCTTGACCTCACAATCTACCTTGTTTGTCTACCTGCAATGCACTTCCCTGTAGCTGTGACACTTTACTCCATATTCTGTTATTGTTTTTACCCTGTACTACCTCAATGCACTCTGTTCTACCTCAATGCACTGTGTAATGAATTGACCTGTACGATCGGTATGCAAGACAAGTTTTTCACTGTACCTCGGTGCAAGTGACAATAATAAACCAATACCAATAGCTGGAGGTCCATGACTAGTGGTGTTCCTCAGGGATCCTTGTTGGGACCTCTGCTGTTTGTGATGTATATAAATGACCTGGATGAAAATGTAGATGGGTGGGTTAGTAAGTTTGCAGATGATACAAAGGTTGGTGGTGTTGTGGACAGTGTATTAGACTGGCAAAGGATACAGTGGGATGTAGATCAGTTGCAGATGTGGGCGGAGAAATGGCAGATGGAGTTTAATGTGAAGGGTTGCACCCTGGGAGATCAAATGTAAAGAGACAGTACACTGATGATGGCAGGACCCTTAACAGTGTTGATGAGCAGAGGGATCTTGGGGTCCAAGTTCACAACTCCCTGGAAGTGGCTACATAGGTTGATAGGGTGGTAAAGAAGGCGTATGGAATGCTTGCCTTTATTAGTCGAGGCACTGAGTTCATGAGTCAGGAAATTAGCTGCAGCTTTATAAAACTCTAGTAAGGCCACATCTGGAGTATTGCATTCAGTTCTGGTCGCCCCCCTATAGGAAGGATGTTTTGGAGAGGGTGCAGAAGAGGTTTACCAAGATGCTGCCTGGATTAGAGAGCGTGTGGATATGAGGATAGGTTGAACAAGCTTGGGCTGTTTTCTCTGGAGTGGCAGAGGCTGAGGGGAGATTGGAAAGAGGTTTATAATATTATTGCAGGCATAGATAGAGTTTTCAGCCAGTGGCTTTTTTCCATCATTGAAATATCTAATATCAGAGGGCATGCATTTAGGGTGATGGGGGTAAGTTCAAAGGAGATGTGTGGGGCAAGTTTTTTACACAGAGAGTGGTGGGTGCCTAGAACGAACTGCCTGGGGTGGTGCAGGAGGCAAGTATGATAGGTGCATTCAAGAGGCTCTTAGGCACATGAATGTGAGGGAAATGGAGGGATATAGACATTGCGTAGGCAGAAGGGATTAGTTCAGTTGGGCATTTGATTACGAATTTAATTAGTTCAGCACAACATTGTGGGCTGAAGGGCCTGTTCCTGTGCTTACTATGTTCTAATGTCCAGACCATGCTGTGGGAATGGAAGGAGTGTATTGCCTCCCAAACTATCCCTCCATGTACCAATCAACCATGTCCTGCCCAATCTGTAGAAGAGCTGTGCGTGTGTGCATGCATGTGTGCATGTGGTGGATGTATGTCTGTGCGGTGTGCTTGTAGGTCTGTATGTGTGTGGTGTGTGTGCAAGTGTGGTTTATGTATGTTGGTGTGGTATGTGGACATGGACACTGTATATCTATGTGCATATGGGGGGTGTACTGTCTGGCTGGGTGTGTGTGTGAATGTGTGGCTGGCGAACTGGCAGGAGTTGGGGGCGAAAGACTCGGCCTGGCTGGCGTGCTGGTCAGGTCTGCTCCGGGCGATCTCGTACCGGGGCAGGGCGCTGGTCATCAACCAGCTGGTGGCCTCCATGCTGTGGTACCAGCTGGCCACACTGGTGCCTCCCAACATCTTTGTCGCCAGCACCCAGAGGAGGTTGACGGACTTCTTCTGGGGTGGATGGAGGCACTGGGTCTCTGCGGCGGTCCTGAGTCTGCCGTTGGTGGAGGGGGGGGGTCAGTCGCTGGTGTGCGTGCGTACCCAGCTGGTGGCCCTCCGCCTCCAGGCACTGCAGAGGTACCTGTATACCGAGCACCCCCTGCGGTGGCACGCGCTGGCCACCTGTTTCCTCCGCCGGGGATGCTGCCTCCGGGAGGGAGCGTGTCTCCCGGCAGTGGGCGTTAGCCGTGCCGCTCTGCGGGAGCTGCCCGGGTTCTACCAGGATCTGATGCAGGTGTGGGACACGGTGTCGTGCGGCGAGCGCGAGGCCGCTCCCCCTCCGGCGTGGCGGGCGCCGGGGGGTTCCCAGCTGTGCCGGCGCCTGCCCTGCCGGGGTTGCTGGTCAGGCCCATGGCCCAGCGTCTCTTGCGGGAGGCAGCGCAGCACAACCTGAGCAGCCTGGCGGACACACCGAAGGTGCCGTTCTGCAAGGCGCCGAGGCAGTTCTTGTACAGGCTGCTCCTGCGCACCTTTCACTTCCTCGCCCTGGTCTGCTGGCCGGACACGCCGTGGCAGTCCGTCTTCCTGGCGGACGGCGAGGGTGGTCCCCGGTGGAGGTCTCTCTATGCGGGAGTCCTCCTGCTGTACATCGAAGACCTAGGGTGGAGGATGTTAAACTGGGCTGTGCCGTGCAACCGAGTTTTGAGCCGGTTCACCGACACCCAGGCCGCCTGTCACTTCTGCGGCCAGGAGGAGACGGTGTACCACGCGTACGCGGTGTGAGAGGTTGCAGCCCCTCTTTGCGTATCTGAAGGGGCTACTGCTCAAGTTCTGGCTGCACTTCAGCCCGGCGCTGTTGGTTTACGGGCACCCGGTGCAGTGCGGGGAGGGGCGCGTGGAGGACCTCCTGGTGGGTCTCCTGCTGGGCCTGGCCAAGCTGGCCATCCACGGGACGTGGCGGCGGGCGGCTGAGGGTACCGGCATGTCTGCCTGCCTGCCCGTCTTCCGTGTTTACGTGCGCGCACTGGTGTGTTTAGAGAGGGAGCACGCGGTTTCTGCAGGCACCCTGGCTGAGTTCCGTGCTCGGTGGGCCCCTCAGGGGATCGCGTGTGTCGTGGACAGGACAAACGCGATTCTTATTTGAAGTGTCACGTGTTGCGTTAACGGGTGTAGTGTTGCGTGTGTGTTTTGTTAGTATTAGTTTGCATTCTCTACCGTAGTATGTTGTTGCGTAGTTTCTTCTTTTCTGTACTAGATGTCGTGTATTGACACTGGTTGTCCTTTTGTAGTGCTTTTAGCGAATAAATGTTTATATTAAAAATGTGTGTGAATGTGCATGTGTGATTGTGTGTGGGTGTGTATATGTGAGCACATGAGTGGATATGCGTGGGTATGTGTGAGTGGATGTGTGTGTTTGAGTATGGTGTGCGTGTGTCCATATGGGTGTGCATGTGTATATGCTTATCTGTAAGTGTGAGCCAAGTACAGCCAACACACACAATGAGTTACATTCACACAGAAAAGCATGTGGTCAGAAAACTGCTTGCACTGTTCCCAGTGGGATTTTAAACATCCACCAGAGCAGGTGGACAAGGACTTTCCTTTAATGTCTCAGCCAAGCAACAATGGCTGCTACAGTTCTGGGAACTCATCCCAGAAACCACCATTGCATTATAGATCTCCTCTTTTGGTTGGAGACTCAAACTCGTGACTTAGAGCAGGAAGAAACCCCAACTAAAAGTTTTGTGTATCAATACAGGTTGCACCTGTACCTCACCATACTTGTACATATGACAGTAAACTCGATTTGACTTGTAGTAGGAAGCCACTTGGCCCTTCATCCCGCCATTCAACAAGATCTTGGCTGATTCGGTGCATCCTCCATATTCCAGCCCATTCCTATAAATCTCAATACCCCAAACTGTACAAGTCACAATTCAACCCACAGAGCATCCAGAACCCTCTCTGGAGGGGAGAATTTCCAAAGATCCTCAGAGGAGTTTTCTCCTCAGCCCAATTCTAAATAGCCACCTCCTTATCCTGAGACCAATCCCATTTATTCCAGCCTTTCCAGATCGATCTTGTCCATCCCTCTAAAGTATGCAGCTAAGCATCTTAATACTTAGTTGCATACTTAGCCCAGCAGAATGATGCCATCAATTCAATTCCCCCCGCCCCATTATTTCCCTATAACATTCACACATGCCCATAAACTCCCCTTTGATTCTTTTTGCTATTAATCTAAATGAGGGGCAATTTACAGTCACCAATTAACCCACCAGCACGTCTTTGGGATGTGGGAGGAACCTGGAACATCCCAGAAAAAGCCTAGGAAGCGACGGAGAGAACATACAAACTCCACGCAGGTAGCGCTGGAGGTCAGGATTGAACCCAGCCTAGGTCGCTGGAGCCATGAGATGGCAGCACTACCAAACCACCCAGCAAAAACAGGATCAAAACTTTTAGGTTATTTGCCCGTGGCAAGTTGCTGTGTGCATCATGTCCACTTACACTTACACTTGCTGGGTCTGCGATGTCCCAGATACCTGCTGTTTAATGGTTTGGACATAACAAGAGTGTAGACAGGAATGTGGATTGTCTCCCTCTGAATCAGACTGCGAGTTACATCATTCAGTCCCAGCGCTGAGGGAGTGCTGCACTGTTGGATGCATCCTTCAGACGAGGATTAAACTTGGGCTCCCCCTGCTCTTCTGACCTTCCTCTGAACTCTCCCTGAACCTCCCTGGCCACTATTTGAAAAAAACCTCCGGAAATTATCCTCATATTCTTGTTACCAGTATTTATCCCTCAATCTACAACACTGACACAGATGATCTGTTACATGTTTGGTGCTTATGGGAATTGGCTAACCCTCACTTTACTCCAAATTCTTTATTTTCTCCTGGGTCAGGCACAAAAATAAAATTAAAAGAATTCACAGGAGAGGGAGAGAGAGAGATTTACACAAATATGTTTATTAATATCAAAACTGTACAGAAAGATTTATTAGGAATCAAAATCATTTCCAGATCATACAATGACTAACAGACATTAATATGTACATGTATTGAGAAATCATAGTACAGAAAGATTTATTAGGAATCAAAATCATTTCCAGATCATACAATGACTAACAGACATTAATACATACATGTACTGAGAAATCATAGAAATTTATCAGAGGCCATTTGGCCCATCATGTCCTTTCTAGCTAACAGTGCACTTCAGGTTAATCCCACTCCCTTGCGATTGGTCCAGAGCCCTGCAGGTGAAATAATGGAGGGACCTGGGTACCTCAAAAGATCTCTTTAGTACACCCCCACCACCAGCACCACACAGAATCCCCAGCCCAGTTGATTGAGATAATCTGGCAGACAATAATACATGACCTTGCAAGCACTTCGGGCTTCAGACCACAAAATTATGAGGGACATAGATGAGGCAGATGGTATGAAACTTTTCCCCATAGCAGAGGTCCATAAAACCAGAGGACATGGCTTTAAGGTAGGGGAAAGAGGTTTAGAAGGGATCTGAGGAAGAATTCTTTTCACTCAGAGGGTGGTCGAAATCTGGAACACAACTGCCTGAAGGAGTACAGACTGAGACTCTCACAACATCTACGAAGCATCAAGACAAGCACTTGAGTCACCAAGGCATAGAAGATGACAGGGCCAAGTGCTGGTAAATGGAATTAGTATAGATGGGCGTTTGAAGGTTGGCATGGATCTAATGGGCCGAAGGGCCTGCTTTTGTCCTGTTTGACTCCATGACCTTCCAGAGTCTGCAGCAGAACAGAGCAGCAGACAAATAAGGAGCTCAACAGGTCCAAGTCCCATCTAAGATGCATTCTTGCAAATTCCACATTACCAGCCCTCTGCACCAATAGAATTTTTTAAAAATCCTCAGATGCTGGAGATGCAAAATAAGAACAGAAAAACCTGGAAACACTCAGCAGGTCTGTGGAGAAACAGGGCTAACGTTTCCGATTGGAACCAGCTCAGGAAGACACCTTGGGTGGCATGGACAAGTTGGGCCGAAGGGCCTGTTCCATACTGTATAACTTCCCCTGTTAACCCTTCAGCTCCGTAAACATTGGAATCATCTAGACAAATGTAGCCTCACCCAAGATATTTACTTTGTCCTTTCCATCCCTCCCACACCCTTTCTACAATGTTAGCTTGTTTTCTTACAATCCCAGTTCCGATGAAGGGTCTCCAACTGGAAACGTTAACTCCGTGTCTCTGGCCCAATGAGCTGAGTAACTTGACCCACTCCCAGGTCTCTGCCCTCCCTCTTTGCCGTTCCCAGGATCTCGAGTTTCCATCTCTGCCAGTCCGAGGGCCTCTGACCTCCACCTCAGCTGCCCTGATGTTTTCCAGCCTCCTCTTAGCCCCCCGGGGTTTGCTGTCCACCCACACATCCTCAAAACCCCAACAAGTTGGCTGCACAAGTCAACAGGGTGTAGGGAACGCATACGGCATGCTTGCCTTTATTAGTTGAGGCACTGAGTTCAAGAGTCAGGAAGTTATGTTGCAGCTTTACAGAACTCTGGTTAGGCTGCATCTGGAGTATTGCATTCAATTCTGGTCACCACATTACAGGAAGGATGTGGAGGCTTTGGAGAGGGTGCAGGAGAGCTTCACCAGGATGCTGTCTGGATCAGAGGGTATGTGCTATAAGGAGAGGTTGAACAAATTTAGGTTGGTTTCTCTGGGGTGGCAGAGGCTGAGGGGAGACCTGACAGATAAGATTATGAGAGGCATAGGTAGTCAGCTGATATCTTTTTCCCACGGTAGAAATGTCTAATACTACAGGGCATGCATTTAAGGTGAGAGAGGGAAAGTTCAGAGGAGTTTGTTTTAACACAGAGAGTGGTGGGTGCCTGGAATGTGCTGCCAGGGGTGGGGGGTGGAAGCAAATATGGGAGAGGTGTTTAAGAGGCTCTTGGATAGATCCATGAATATGCAGAGAATGGAGAGATATGCACCATGTGCAGGCAGAAGGGATTAGTTTAATTAGTTTGGCACACTATCATGGGCTGAAGGGCCTTTCCTGTGCTGTACTGTTCTATGTTAAACACACAACCCACCTGTCTCTGTAGCACTTCCTGATCTCAAACCCACGTCATGTTGGATTGGAGCAGAGATTGGAGCGGTTCACAGAAGTACATGTATTGAATGAGAAGCAGCAGTTACTTCTGTAAAACACTCCACAGACAGGAGTCAATGTTACGGTTTAAACATTCTGTTAAGAAAAAAAGTGCTCAAGTAGCGTGAGCCATTTTACAAACGTAACCTGCTGACACTGCAAATTACTGCAATTAATCAAACAGCAACTTTCCCCAATTTTGGCTGCCAGTCAGCTACCAGTTTTTGAAGTTCCTCCCAAATTTTCGGCAGGAGCTTGTGAGTCATGGACCGCACGGTGAATCTGAAACACGTCACACATGACATATTCTCCAGCTATGCCGTCAGATACCTGCATCCACACCCCTGAGCCATGTTATTGCTCAGCATTCTTCCCCTCTTGTCTGCTTGGCCACTTGACTGGCAGGCGCAGACGGACAAAGTCATCAGATAGGAATATGTGCAGTAACCTGCTCTGATAAGAGCAGGCAGGAGGGAGGAATTCAACCTGAGGGCAGTTAACACTATTTCCTTACGGCAGAGAGGAAGGCACTTTCAGCCCATCGAGTCCCTACCAGCTCATTCCCATTCCCCTCTTAATTTTCCCCACAAAGACCCCCCCCCAGGTTCTACCACTCACCTATATACTGGGGGCAATTAACCCACTGACCTGCATGCCTTTGGGATGTGGGGGAAACCCGCGCAGTGACAGGGAGAACGTGCAAACTCCACACAAACAGCACCTGAGGTCAGGATTGAACCCAGGTCGCTGGAGCTGTGAAGCAGCAGCTCTCCCCGGTGCACCTCTGTGCCACTCCTAATGAATAGAAACTCTTTGGCCATCAGTCTATCCCACAAAGCTTGCTCTTGGTTGTGATGGACACACCTGAGCAGGAAAAACTCAGCGATGAAGGGTGACGGAGGGGGGGGGGGGGGCTGCACTTGGATGAGGGAACACAATAGGGTCTGGTACAACAGGCTTTGATTCATTGCCCTCCCTCACCCTTAAAGCAGAATTAAGTTGGGCCATGAGCGTCACTAACTCACAGTTCTCTCATTCCCTCCACAACATGATGAGGGGCTGGCGTCCAGCTGACAAAATCGGCCGTCCGTTAGATTGCCTGAGGACGGTGCTGACAGCACAAAGTATGAAGCAAGACCAAAGAAGTGGGTGTACAGAATGTGGGCTTGTGTAGGACACATGAAACAGCTTGGGGTTCATTCACCTGGACTTTGCCCCACCTTACTCCCCCTGTCGAGTGATGCGACGAGCACGTTGTTGGACAGGGCTGCCCTGGATGGATGAGGTAGAACGTCGTACTACAATTGTATAGGTTCTTGGTGAGACCTCACCTGGAATATTGTGTCCAATTTGTTCTCGTTAATTAAAATAGGATTACAGAGGGAATGCAGCAAGATACAACAGACTAATTCCAGGGATGCAGGTTTGCTGTGTGAGAACAGATTGAGAAGACGGAACCTGTGCTCTCCAGAGTTTAGAAGAATGAGAGGAGATCTCATTGAAACAATTCTTAAAGGACTTGCAGACACAAGAGACCCCACCTCCCTTATTTGGTACCACGGTCCACCCTCCTCTCCTGTCAGATTCTATCATTCTGCGTGCCTTTGCCCCATCACCTCCCAGCTAATTCCACTCTTGCCTCCTCAAATGGATCCACTATTCTTCTCCAACCCTCCCCTCACCTCTTTATACCGGCCATCTCCCCGCTATCTCAGTCCAGATGAAGGGCCTTGACCCGAAATGTCGACTGTCCATTCCCCTCCACTCGGCGGGTCAGATGCTGCCTGACGCACTGAGTTCCCTCTAGCAGCTGCTTACGGGACCTGACAGGCCGGTTGCAGGGAAGGTGCAGATTTCTTCACCCAGAAGGTGGCGAATCTTTGGAATTCTCTGCCCAAGAGGGGCTGTGGAGACTCCGTCACCGAGTGCATTCAGAAGAACGACCAGTAGTTTTCTGATTATTAAAGGAATTAGACTACAAGAGGTAGAAGTGATAGTGGGACAGGGTCGAGGGGCCGAGTGGCCCACTCCTGCTCCCAGGTTCTTACCCGACTTCCAGGAGCCTTTTCCTGGCATTGCTGGGGGTAGCCCAGAACATTGAAGTCCTGCCATTAGATCCTCGCCCACCCCTCCACCTCCCTACCCCCACTGCCGCGGGGGCTCAGCAACCACGCCAGGGGAACCGGGTGGGCTTCGGTATCCAACACCACCCTGGGCACAAGCTAGGACTGCGAGGTGCCCTTGTCGTGCTCGTAGATCGGGTTGCGCAAGCCGAGGGCGACCGATGAGGGGGTCGGGGGATCCCGGTGCTTGGCGCAGAGGCACCTCAGCAGGACGCAGAGGACGCTGAGCAGGACGAGGAGGCAGATGGTGACGCCGATGTAGAGGATCAGCCTGCGGGTGGAGCCGGTGGCAAAAACGAGGCAGGGTCCCGCCCCGGGATCCGCCCCGTCCAGGTCCCGCTTGGTGAGCTGGCTGGCGCCGGCCGGGTTGAAGGCCAGGACGCAGACCACATAGGTGGTGGCCGCCTCCAAGCCGGCCAGGGTGAAGAGGCGCTGGCGGCTGGGGATGAGCTGGGTGGTCACGTTTTCCGAGGCGCCCTCCGGCCAGAACACCAGGCGGTAACCGCTCACCACCGAGGACGGCTCGCACCAGTGCACGCTGGCCTCGGAGTCCGACGTCCCCGTCACCCGCCGGATCCTGGGCTGCTCCGGCGGGATGTCTTCGCCCGAGATCCCGGGACAGAGGCAGGGCTGGGCGCGCTGCAGTTCCTCGCAAGGCACCTGCATGTGGCTGCAAGGGTTGTAGTCGCAGCGGGGCAGGGGACCCCTCCGGGTGGGCGGCGGCGTGGCCTCTTCCTCCTCGTAGTCCTCGTACTCATCGTTGTTGAGGGTGAAGCGGATGAACCTTCTCCGCGTTGTCCTCCAGCTGCTGGTCACTGGTCCTGGCGACTCCCGGCTCTGATTGAGGTTGGGCAGTTGCACTGAGGTCGCCGGCCAGTCTGTGGTTCCGGGGCTCAGGGGGGCAGAGGCCGTTTGCTTCCAGCTGGCAACACCCACACAGGCGAGGAAGACAAACACGGCGGAATATCGGCTCAAAGTGTCACCTGGAGAGAGACAGCAAGTTTATTGTCATGGGCATACATATCCAGGGTATAAATGCCACCAGAATTAGCTTTTTGCGGCAGCCGCACAGTAAACAGAAGTTAACATAAACTTAATTGACATAACTTACACGACCAAAATAAACAGAATAACATGAGTGCAAGTTGAGACAGAGGCAAAAGAAATATAGTCTAAGGTAGTGTTAGGGTTTTTCAGGTCTGTTCAAGAACCTGATGGCATTGCAGAAGAAGATGTTAGAACACAGTACGGCACAGGAACAGGCCCTTCGGCCCACAATGTTGTGCCGAACTAATTAAACTGGTAATTAAATGCCAAACCAAACCACTCCCTTCTGCCTACACAACGCCCATATCCCTCCATTCTCTACACATTCATGTGCCTTTTAAACGCCTCTATCATATCTGCCTCCACCACCACCCCAGGCAGCGCATTCCGGGCACCCACCACTCTCTGCGTAAAAAAACTTTCCCCCAACATCCCCTTTGGACTTACTCCCTCTCACCTTAAATGCATGCCCTCTAGTATTAGACATTTCGACTCCAGGAAAAGGATATGGGCTGTCTATCCGTGCCTCTCATAATCTTAAAACCTCTATCAGGTCTCCCCTCAGCCTCCGCTGCTCCAGAGAAAACAACCCAAGCTTGTCCAACCTCTCCATATAGCACATGCCCTCTGATCCAGGCAGCATCCTGGTAAACTTCCGCACCCTCTCCAAAGCCTCCACATCCTTCCTATAATGGGGCGACCAGAATTGAACGCAATACTCCAGATGCAGTCTAACCAGAGTTTTATAAAGTGCAACATAACTTCCTGACTGTTGTTGAACCTTGAGGTGTGGGTCTTCAGGCTCCTGTACCTCCTGCCTGATGGCAGCATCGAGAAGAGGGCATGGCCCTGGTGGTGGGGATCCCTGATGATGCATGTCGCCTTCCTGAGAGACATCACCTCTTGTGGATGTCCTGGATGGTGGGGAGAGCTGTCCCTGTGATGGAACTGGCCTCTTGTGTTCCTGTGCATTGGATTTCTATACCAGGCTGTGATGCAACCAGTTCATCAGTCCCACCTCAATGTGGATGGACGGAAGGCTGCTGGACCATATGCTGGTTAACGAGATCAGTATCGATGGTTGCCACAGACGTGGTGGGCCAAAGGGCCTGTTTCTGTGCTAGATGAGATGACCTCTTGATCTCTCAATCTGCCTCATCATGGCCCTTGCACTTTATTTGTCTACCTGCACTGCACTCTGGCTGTAACTGTAACAATATATTCTGCATTCTGTTATTGTTTTCCTTTTGTACTACCTCGATGCACTTATGTATAGCATGGAAACAAAGCTTTTCACTGTATCTCAGTATGTGTGACAATCATGTACCTTAACCACCGACTAGTTTTCCCAATCTGGCAGCTTGCCCTGCATCCAATCTGTGCACAAAAAAATCCCACAAACAGCAATGCAGCTTCGATTCATTGCTTTTTCATGGGAGCTTGCTGTGCGCAAAATAGCTTCAGGATGCCACACTGCCTGAGCATGTCTCATTGGTTGTGACTGGCTATGGGAGGTCGTTGTGTAGGCTTTCTCCCTCCTGTGACCTCCACTGCCCCACCCAAGAGTTGTCACTCATTGTACCCGGGGGGGGGGGGGGGGGGGGGGGTGTACCCTGTGATCAGAGGTGGGGAGCAGCAAGCCACAGCGAGCTTAAGCCAATCGGTGTGTGGGGGAAGCAGGGAAGGCTGGCGGGCAGTGATCAGGCCAAATGTTACAAGTGGATTCATGAAGCTGTAAGATAATTTGATTCCAAAGCTTACAGAAAACGAAATAAAAGTTTGAGAATGTTGCCAGGACTTGAGGGCCTCAGTTCCAGAGAAAGGTTGGACAGGCTAGGACTTTATTCATCATAAAACACTGAGGGGTGACTTTATCGAGGTGTGTAAAATCATGAGGGGCACAGATAGGTGAATGCACTCACCCTTTTTCCCAGGGAAAGGGAACAGAAGTCTACACGGCATAGGTTTAAGGTCAGAGGGGAAAGATTTAAAAGGGACCCAAGGGGCAACTTCTTCAAACAGAGGGTGGTGAGTATGTGGAACGAGCTGCCAGAGGAAGTGGGTGAGGCAGGTACAATACAACATTTAAAAGGCACTTGGACAGGTACCTGGATAGGAAAGGTTTAGAGGGATGTGGCCTAACTACAGGCAAATAGGACTAGCTTAGATGGGCATCTTGGTCAGCAAGGATGAGTTGGGCTGAAGGGCCTGTTTCCATGCTGTGTCACTCTAGGACTCCAAGTTAAACCAGCCGCAGCCTACTGTACTGCTCCAGCAATTCCCAGGAATTCAAGACGAGCCCCAGCTACTCAAAACAAAAGTGCCTCTGATGTAGGAGGGGTGGCTTATTTTACCAAATATCAACAAATGGGGTTCTTGATATAAAAGGATAGGGGCCATTGGCTGGTACTGAGTTTTTTTAGATTCTCTCCCCAGGTTCCTGAGGCAAAGTCCTGTGTAACCACCTGCCTGACATTGAATGGTATTAACCCATTCAATGCCAGGCAGAGACTTGAACTGGGGAACCTTCGCATGCTGAAGAGCTCCAGCATGCTCCTGGGGTGGTCAAGTTTTCCATAGAACATAAAACAGTGCAGTGCAGGAACAGGCCCTTCAGCCCACCATGTCTGTACTGACCATGGTCCCAATTGAAACTGCATATCTGTCTGCACACGGTCTGTATCCCTCTGTCCCCCCCACCCCCACCCCACCATTCATGTGCCTGTCTAAATGCTGCTTTAACGTTGCTATCGTATCTGCCTCCACCACCCCTGGCAGCACGTTCCAGGCACCCACCGCTCTCTGTGTAAAAAAGCTTGCCCCGCACATCTCCTTTAAACCTTCCCCCTCTGACGGTAAAGCTGTGCCCTTTGGTATTTGATTTTTACCATCCTAGGGGAAAGACCCTGTCAATGCCTCTCATAATTTTATATTTTCGTTTTCCTATTTCTCACAATAACGGAGGCCATTCAACCCATCATGTCTATACCGTCTCTCAGAGCAATCTCATTCCCAATAACCTGTCCGCTCTCACAATTTCATCAACTTCTGCCATCCCTCCACCCACCCACCCATGTCTTTTGACGTGGGAGGGAATCAGAGCAGCTGGGAAAACCCACATGGACACAGGGAGAACATGCAAACTCCACGCAGACGGAGCCGGGGGTCAGGATCGAACCCAGGTCTCTGCAGCTGTGCTAACCATTGCGTAACCACGTCACCCTCCCTCCACCATAACTGTCACCAACAGAAGCCACTGAAACTGCTTGTACTCAAAGTTCTATTTTGGGATCTTGCTGTGTGTGAGATGGGGGACCCCATCCCCTTCATCGTTGTTGGATAGAAGCTGTGTCCTGGATGAATGATTGGATAGCCCGTGGCCTGGATTTTAGCCCCTTGAATCAGGAGGAAGAAGCAATACCAGGGTTAATGAAAAAGATCTCTTGTGCAAGGATCGAGCATTTGCAATGTGAAACACCCTGGGACAGTTATTCAACAGAAAACATTGCAAGCGAGTTAGATAAAACCTGGAAGGAAGATTGTAGGGAAGGAGCAGCAGATGTAAGCTGGATGGGCTGATTGGCCTCCTACACTCTATGAATACGGTAGCAACACTTCAAGTAACGTAAATGCTGTTTAGCACTTTGAAAGTAGGTGTAAGTCTCAGTATTAAACAATTTCTGTTTTTAACTCAGGAATCCAAAAATCTAAAAGCAACTGGGCTTACCTGAAGATAATTTGCTTCTCTGTATCTTTGCCTGCATCCCTTCCATGCCCTGTCCGAAAGCAGTCAATGCACGCTCCTGATTTCTGGAGACTATCAGTCGATGTGTATCCCCGTCTCTCTCTCGCTCTCTTGTGATCCTGTAACTCAGTTTTATATGGAGCACGGGAAGCTGACGTAACCCAGAAGTCCCTGGCAAGGCTCCAAGAATTGCTTAATTGAGGGTTGGGAGTGGAGAGTGTGGTCACTTAACTGAGTGAGAAGTAAACACTGGATGGATTCAGCTTTGAAAACCTTGACAATGTTTCTCTGTTGAAGCCGGATCTTGGGAAATGCATTTAATAACACAACAGAGAGCCTGGATCTAATTAAAAACACGATTAATGCATGGCAACAGCATCGATTGACATCAACTGCCTTCCCACATTTTTGTCAGTGTTGTTTTGATTTTATCCTGTCTCTATTCAGGTTGGAAAGGGGGTTGGGATGAGACTGTAGTTACTCCACTCCTTCCCACCGATGCAATCAGCCAATCCCGTCACCGTCTCATTCACAACTTGGCCGTGTCACTGGCTACGATGCCCCTGCCTCCTTCAGAATGGCTGCCGAGGGGCACATGACCATTGGTATCCATTTTGAGTGGAGAGGTACGGGGGCTTCGGGCAGCCGAGTTGCCATATTCTGTTGGCAAATCTTACCCCTCAAGGGGAGGAACGAGGGCTTTAACCATTTGCCAGCCTCCTCTGTGGAGAGTGGGAGCTAATGCTCAGTAAGGTGGGGAGGGCCAGGTGGCAAGATGGGCAGTGTGGAGTGTTCGTTCCTTGCCACGGTTACATTGCTACACCAGCCAAAGCAGAATGGCTCAAAACAAATGAGGAGGTTGGATATATTAGTTGATCCGTTGGGTCCAACCGTGCTTTGACCACATCTGTTTCCATTCCACACTTTCTTTCGCTCGGATTTTTAAAGTGTATTTTTGGAACAACATGCTGACCTTATTGAGAGTGGGAGGGAGAGAGGCCCTCGCTTTGCACAGTGTATCACAGCTGAAGACAGCAAAGCATCTTTGTTCAGTCTTGCCTCACTCTCCATTTACCCCAGGGCCCTGGCCGAAGAAGTGCTCATGGTCTTTTAAAGGCTTGTATTCCTCGCAGTCTGGAAAATTAACCTATAGTCATTGAGAGATCCAGCATAGAGACAGGCCCTTTGGCCCATCGAGTCCATGATGACCAACAACCCCCTATTTCTACTATTTCTACATAATCCCATTTTTTTATTGTCCCCACATTTATCATCAGCTTCCCCCAGGTTCCACCTCTCACCTAACACTGGGGGCAACCTTACCGTGGCCAATTAACCTCCTGACCCACGTACCAGAATTGGAAAGAGATTGATTATCACTGACATATGACGTGAAATGTGTTGTTCTGCGGCAGCAGTACAGTGCAAAGGCATAAAAATCTATAAATTACAAAAATAAATAAAGTGTAAAACTAAAGGAATAACGAGGTAGTAATCATGGGTTCATGGATCATTCAGAAATCTGATGGTGGAAGGGGAAGAAGCTGTTCTTGAATCATTGAGTGTGGGTCTTCAGGCTCCTGTACCTCCTCCCTGATGGTGCTGACAAGAAGAGGGCATGACCCGTCTGGTGAGGATCCTTACTGATAGATGCCACCTTCTTGAGGCACCGCCTCTTGAAGATGTCCTTGATGATGGGGACGGTTGTGCCCGTGATGGAGCTGGCTGAGTCTACAACCCTCTGCAGCCTCTTGCAATCCTGCGCATTGGAGCCTCCATACCAGGCTGTGATGCAACCAGTCAGGATGCTCTCCACCGTACATCTGTAGAAATTTGTAAGAGTCTTCGGTGACATACCGAATTTCCTTAAACTCCTAACTAAGTAGAGCTGCTGGCGTGTCATCAATGTGTTGGGCCCAGGATAGATCCTCTGAAATGTTGATGCCATCTTTGGGATGTGGGAGGAGACCCACACGGCCACAGAGAGAATATGCAAACACAGACAGCACCTGATGTCAGGATTGAACCTGGGTCTCTGGCACTGTGAGGCAGCGGCTCTGCCCGCTGTGCCACTGTGTTGCCCATCTGAGCTGTTTGAAATGATGGTGGGGGTCAGTGGAATAGAGCGAGAGAGTATTTGTTCTGAATTTCTGAAAATTGAAAATCATGTTAACTGTTTCTCTTCCCACAGATGCACCCAACCTGCTCTTGAGTATTTCCAGTTTCAGGTCAGTTAGAGGGTCATTTTCCTGAGTTCACCAATTAGTGGCGGGATCTGGAACAAGGAGGTGACATGTTCAACCGACAGCCAAGCCCTCAAGGGCGAATATCCTCACAAAAGTGGCAGTGAAAATTCTCAGGAAGAGGGTCTGAGGCTTGGGACACATCACCTTTGGGCGGAAGTGTTCAGGTCTGCTTTCCCTGGAGCAAAAGAGGCTGAGGGATGATCTTATAGAGGTTTGTACAATTATGAGGGGCATTGATAGGGTAGGTACTCACTATCTTTTTCCCAGGGTAGGGGAGTCTAAAACTGGAGGGCACAGGTTGAGGTTGAGAGGGGAAAGATTTAAACAGGACCAGGGGGCAAGTTTTTCACACAGTGGGTGGAACAAGCTGCCAGAGGAAGTGGTAGAGGTGGGTACAATTAGTGTTTAAAAGTCATTTGGACAGGTTTGTGGATAGGAAAGGTTGAGAGGGAAATGGGCCAAGCACAGGCAAATAGGATTAATGTAAATGGGCACTTTGGTCGGCGTGGATGAATTGGGCTGAAGGCCCTGTTTCCATGCTGTATAACTCTACGACTTGTGATCAGAACTGGGATTGAGCTGTATGCGGGGAGAGAGAGAGAGGATATCAGGCATGATTTTATTGAAATGGGGAGCAATCTCAAATGTGCTCTTATTTTCTGTGTTTGCAGTAAAGCAGAAGGCTAAAAAACCCCAGCGGGTCAGGCAACGTCTGAGGGAGAGGAGTGAGTGAATGTTGCAAGTCCACAGAGTTCCAGTACAGATCAGCCCTGATATAGTAGGAAAAGCTTGAGGGGCAGAATGGCCAGTAGGAGGCAAGGAAAGGGGTTAATTAAGCTCCGTTGAGACGGAACTAGGTGAAAGGTTATCACCATCACTTCTTGACTTGGACGCATTCTGAAGGTGTGATCACAACTTTATTCACCTTGCCTTTTTTGGGCAGCGGAACAAGGAGGGGCTGAGGGGGGAGTATGTGTGCTGTCCACAGCTAGCTGCAGTGACATGTACTGTCTGGCAGCAGTTGGGGTGAGTTGTCGGAACACCATTAACATTTTTCATTGATTCACTCCATCCTGAGTAAGACTAAACAAAAAGCTTATTCAATCATGGTGTAATCGCATTGAACTGAGCTTTAAACACCAGCATCAAATATCAGACATCTGCCTCCTCTGGCCCACTGTCTCACCACCGTACACCCCCTCACCTCCCCTACAATGAAGCCAGGACAAATTTGGAACCTGGCATGAAATACAGTTCAAAACCCTTCGTCTACCCAGCAGCTGTGAGTCCCCACCCTCCTGTTCCCAATACCAAGCAGATTTCCACCACTTGCGGTTTTTTTGCCTTTTGATATGTGGACTTGTAACATTAACTCACTCTTCTCCCTCCACAGACGCTGCCTGACCTACTAAGGGGTTTTCTAGCCTGCTTTATTGCAGAAACACAGAAAATAAGAGCACATTCAGCCCTTTTCAGCTTGGTCCCCCATTCAATAAAATCATGCCCAATCCCTCTCTCCCTCCGCCTACCCCCCAATTCCTTTTGTGTCTATCTGCCTCCTTCATGAATATATTCAGAGAGTTGGTCTCCACAGCCTAGTGCAGTAGAGGCCTCCATGGATTCACCACCCTCTGAGTGAAGAAACCTCATCACAGTACTAAATGTCCTAACCTGTATCCTGAGACTGTGACCCCTGGTTCTTGACACCCCTACTAACCAGGGGAAACATTCTCCATGCATCATGTCCGTATCACCTGGATTAGGTTTAGCCTGATTTGTACAAGTGGTTCATTTCAATCACTCTTACACAAGGTAACTGGTTCCCACAAGTTTGTTGAGTACTTATTGCAATCTAACATTCCTTGCAAAACAGGAGGCTAGATCTGAGAGAATGCGTTCCCAGGACCTGAAGGGTAGACGTGGGAGTGTGTTCCTGAGACCAGGAGTGGTCAATGTGGGAGTGTGTTCCTGGGACCAGGAGTGGTCGGTGGGGGAGTGTTTTCCCAGGACCAGGAGGGGCCGATGGAGGAGTGTTTTCCTGGGACCAGGAGTGGTCAGTGGGGGAGTGTGTTCCCAGGACCAGGAGGGGTAGATTTGGTTCCCGGGACCAGGAAGGGTCGATGTGGGAGTGTGTTCCTGGGACCAGGAGGGGTTGAGGGTGGAGTGTTTTTCTGGGACCAGGAGTGGTCAATGTGGGAGTGTGTTCCCAGGACCAGGAGGGGTAGATGGGGGAGTGTTTTCCTGGGACCAGGAATGGTCAATGTGGGAGTGTGTTCCCAGGACCAGGAGGGGTAGATGTGGTTCCCGGGACCAAGAAGGGTAGATGTGGGAGTGTGTTCCTGGGACTAGGAGGGGTCGATGGGGGAGAATGGTCCTGGGACCAGGAGTGGTCGATGTGGGAGTGTGTTCCTGGGACCAGGAGTGGTCGATGTGGGAGAGTGTTCCTGGGACCGGAAGGGATCGTTGTGGGAGTGTGTACGTGGGACCAGGAAGGGTGGACGTTCCTGGGACCAAGGGTAGCCAAACCAAAAACAGTCTCACAGGCAGCAGTGGTTCTAGGAGGTGGTGTCCTTAAACCTCGACCGAACATGCACCTAAATTCCCCTGGTAGGGAATCATCTCAGAATCCTGTCATGTCCAGCTGCGAATCTGGAAAGCGGTGTCTCCCTGTGAAAATTGCTGGGCTAAACCCTAGAATCCATCTCCTGTAGTGTGGTCTGAACTCAGCCAAAGGGCTGAAGCATTAACCTGTTTCTCCTCCACTGATGCCACCCAGTACTCTGACCATTTCCAACATCCCCTGCGAAGTCTGAGATTGGATTCGTGCCCCCAGTCACTTGAAGCCAGCACACACCCCACCCACAGCATCGAGGAGAGAGCTGTTCCTTATAAAGATGCCAACTGCTTGGAATTACATCCGAGCAGCTGTGGAGAGCCACTCCCACAGCCACATTCCTGCCTTGTGACATAAAGCGGGAGGAAGTGGCAGACATCCAAGGCGAGATTCTGAGGGGTACACTCATATTCCACACAAGAAGGAATGCCACAGGTGGGCGTGATGGAAGTATTCACTGATTTATCTTGTCCCCTTCGCCATAAATCTTCACATCTCCCTATGTTCTGAATATGGGATGGCCCCCTCCCTGTTTTTGCCAGCAGTTCCAATGAGATCCATCTGTCAACTCTGACCCCTTTCTTGCTGCAGGTTCAGTTTTCATGGGAGTAGCATATTTTCCATCTGTTGGATCAACAACATGGTGAATTCTCTTTGGCAGAGAGCTGAAGGTTTGCACTGTTCAAGGGAGATCAGGCAAACTGTAAAAGAGGCACTCTTCTACCTCTGCCCCCACCCCCACCTCCCCCCTGCCCCCACCCCCCTGACAGTCACATCTGCTCTTCTTCCGCAATCCGGTAGATATCCCCCGATCAGGATTCTGCCTCTTTTCAGAATGTCCATTGATAAACGTCTGACCTCTGTCCCAACAGGGGTGGATTATCTGTCTCCCACTCTGGCCTCCCTCTCCCACTCTGGCCTCCCTCTCTGCTGCTTCTGGGGTCTTGGGTGCCCTCTCCTTCAGCAGATCCTTGGGGTCTCCTCCCCTCCAGTATTTTCTCCTCTTACTGGATATTATGTTCCCCTAATTTTGTCAATTCAGCCAGGATTTCTTCGGTTTATCTCACAGCCGAAGTGTGGCCTTTACCATTGAATCTGCTTCAACAAACAGATGGGAAGAGGGGAACTGAGAGCATACCCAGAAGAAAAAGGGGCCTTGGTATGGTGGTGCATAAGATTTGGAAACTTCTTTTTAGGCAGTCATCGAGTCATAGGCCCTTCGGCCCAACCCGTCCGGGCCGACCAAACTGTCGTCCTGAGCTAGTCCCAATTGCCCACATTTAGTCCATTTCCCTCTAAACTTTTCCTATCCATGAACCTGTCCAAATATCTTTTACACCTTGTAATTGTATCTCCTTCGACCAGTTCCCCTGGCAGCTCATTCTATATACCCACTGTGTGAAAAACTTGCCCCTCAGTTCCCCTTTAAATCTTTCCCCTCTCACCTTAAACCCATGCCCCCTAGTTTTAGACTCCCCTACCCTGGGGAAAAGGCGGTGACAATCCATCTGATCTATGTCCTTATGATGTTGTAAACCACTATAAGGTCACCCGTCAGCCTCCTTCGCTCCAGGGAAAACAGTCCCAGCCTGTCCAGCCTCTCCTTATAACTCAAGTCCTCCAATCCCTCGGGATAGAGGGTGACTTGCTTCCACTCTGGTTCTGAGGCAGCTGTGGGAGCCACAGACTCTGCCACAGAAGGGGCAGGAGGTAGCTGACTGGGTGGGGGAGTGAGTGTGTAGTTTGTGAGATGTCCGCTGCACATACAGGGCCTCTGTGCGTTCCCGATGCATGGCCTCGAGATCCTCAATCCCATCCAGAATGCTCCTTCTCCGTGTTGAGCGGTCATGAGCCAAGGACTCCCTGGAGTCAGTGGGGATGTCGCATTCCTTCAAGGAAACTAAACACACAGGAGTGGCCTGCAGTTGGGAAAGCAAATAGTTACTGGAGTACAAAAGTAAGGAAGGCTTTGTGACAGTGTGCAGGGCTTTACATAAGATCTCATCTGCAATTCTTTGTGCAGTTTTGGTCGCTAGGGTAGACTTTGCTCCTGGAAAGAGGGCATTGCTCCTGGAATGAGGGCATTGCTCCAAGATGAAAGTGGTCAACACCCTTAGGAGTTTGGCAGAACAAGATGTACAATCCCAGAACAACAGAATAGTTAAGCACAGAGGGAGGCTATTCGGCCCATAGAGTCCCTGCAAGCTAGTCCGTCTCTCACTAACCCTGCAAATTCTTGCACCACCAGCTCCCTTCTGAAGGCTACAGCTGAATCTACCTCCACTCCTCCAGGACCCTGACTGCTCCCTGTGTAAAAATGTTCCTTCATGTCACTTTTAATTCTTTTGCCAATCCCCTTCATTCTGTCCAATCGCCCTGATTCTGCACTCCTCTGCCAATGGGAGAAGTTCCTCTCCATCTACTCTGAATCCTTCAGGACTGTAAGCACCTCCATCAGATCCCCTGGCAACCTCCTCTGTTCCAAGGAGCTTCTCAGCTTTTACAACCCATCCACATCTATCCCTGGAATCATTTCAGGAAATCCCTTCTGTAGCCTCTCCAAAGCAGAGAGGGGATTGACATGGCAGAGGTCCAAGGAATGCTTTCCTCTGGTTCAGACCCAGGGCACAGTCTATGGATACAGGAGGCCACTTGGGACCAAGACAAGCAGAAATTTCTTTACTTACAGGGTTGTAATTCTCGGAGACCTGTACAACAGAGGCACCTAGGAGTACAAATGCATAGCGCCCTGATAGTGGTGTCCACAGGCAGATGTGGTGAAGAAGGTGTTTGGCACACTGGCCTTCATCAGTCAGGGCATTGAGTACAGGAGTCAGGACTTTATATTGCAGTTGTACAAGACATTGGTGAGGCCACACGTGGAATATTGTGTACAGTTTTGGTTACCATGTTATAGGAAAGACATCATTAAACTGGAAAGAGTGCAAAAATGATTTACGAAAATGTTGCCAGGATTCGAGGGCCTGTGTTATAGGGAGAGGTTGGGCTGGCTAGGACTTTATTTCATGGAGCATAGGAGACTGAGGGGTGACCTTACAGAGGTGTATAAAATCATGAGGGGCATAGATAGAGTGAGTGCACACAGACTTTTTCCCCGGGAAAGGGAATCAAAAACCAGAGGGCACAGGTTTAAGGTGAGTTTAAGGTGACCTGTGGGGCAACTTCTTCACCCAGAGGGTGATCAGTATTTGGAACAAGCTACCAGATGAAGTTGTTGAGGCAGGTACAATAATAACGTTTAAAAGGCATTTGGACAGGTACATGGATAGGAAAGGTTTAGAGGGATATGGGCCAAACACAGGCAGATGGGACTAGCTTAGATAGGCATCTTGGTCGGCATGGATTTTTGGGCCGAAGGGCCTGTTTCTGTGCCGTGTTACTCTATGACTATGATATTCAGTGATGAATATATAAGGGTGGGTGATAGACTATGGGCACAAGTGGATGTGGGGATGATGTGGAAGGTGGACAAGGATAGACCATGCTTCTGACTTCAGCCTGAAATTGTCCGGATGTGGTAAAATTAGTCAAAGCCCACAGAACAGCACAACCCAGAACTCCCTTAATCATTCATAAAGACCAAGTAAATGCAACACAGAATGTGAAAATCATACACAACAAATAATGTATTACAGAAATTACCAAAGATTAAATAATATTAAATGCTCCAACTACAGGTTATTCTGCTATTAGGTGTGTTTCCATCATTCCACAGTAGATGAAGGGTCTCGACCTGAAACATCGACTGTCCATTTCGCTCCACAGATGCTGCCCGACCTGTTGACTTCCTCCGGCAATTTGTTTGTTGCTCCAGATTTCCAGCATCTGCAGTCCATGGTGTCTTCTCCAGCATCTTGTTTATAGTGCTATCAGGATTGGGGAAACTTGTTTGAACCTGTGCTTTCACAGCCTGATCTGCTATAACATGCCTTTCTAATAATGTGAGATTTCTCAGAGACATAACTATCACGTATCAGGACTACCTGTATTGTGAGGGTAATGTTTGTAATTGTAGCTTGCACGCATTTCTGTCTGATCCTGAACACCTCCGGAGATCGCTCGAAGGAGCCCATTCCCACCTCTATCATGCCATTCACAGTTCCCTTATAAGTGGCTCTTTAACTTTAAATGTCATTTATATGTACGGTTCTCTTTAAGTCTGGATGATTTTGAACTTGAGGGAGTCTGTTCCCATGTGTACAGGTGATCAATCCTGTCTGCAGTTTCCTTGCAAGTTGTTAAAGTTTGCCCTGACCCCTCCTTTACATCATAAAAATCACACCCAGGACAATTTGATTGAAGCAACCCCCCGTCCCTCTGTTTACCCAGTGTGTCTGTTGTAAGTCCAGGAACTGGACGATTTTGTGAACCAGTCCATTGTCACTTCGGAAATGTCATTCCACTTGATGATCAACTATTATCACAACCAAAATATGTTTCAACCCACAAAGCGCTGGAGAGACTCAGCGGGTCAGGCAGCATCTATGGAGGGAAATAGACAGTTGACGCTTCGGGTCGAGACCCTTCATCTGGGTGGAAGGAAAGGTGGAGATAGCCAGTATAAAAAGGTGGAGCAAGAGCTGGCAGGTGATAGGTGGATCCAGGTTTGGGGGGGGGGGGTGTTGATAGGCAGATTAGGGAGGGAATGATGTCAGAAGCTGGCAGGTGATAGGGTGGAAGTGACAAAGGGCTGAAGATGTTGGAATCCGATAGGAGAGGATGGTGGAGCTCGGAATAAGGGGAAGGAGGTGGGGAGGGGAACGTGGGAGTCGTGGGTGATGGGCAGATGGAGAGGGTGAGGAGATAGGGTGGTGGGGGCCAGTTGGGTCAGGAGTAGAGACAAAAAGAAATAAGGGAAAGGGGACAGAGGGGGAGCGGTTTGAGGATTCGATGTTCATGCCACCATGTTGGAGACCGCCCAGGTGGAATATGTCATTCCTCTAATTTTCGTTTGGCCTCAATCTGGCTGTGGAGGAGGCTGTGAGCAGATATGACAGCATGGGAATGGGAACTGGAATTGAAATGGCTGGCCACGGGGAGATCCCAGCTGGCATTGCAGACGGAGCAGAGGTGCTTGACAAAAAGTATGTTTGAGGTGTGGGAAAGTCTGAGCTTATCAGCATTCTGAAAGGATAATGAATGAGATTCACTCCAGTGATGATCCTGATGTTTACCACTTTCAAGAACCATTGTGGACAAATCCAGACTTGGTGGGACTAATGATACATACGTGCTGCCTCACAGCACCAGTGACCTGGGTTTGATCCTGACCTCGGGCGCTGCCTGTGTGGAATTTGCAACGTTCACCCTGTGACTGCATATGCTTCCCCCCGGGTGCTCCGGTTTCCTTCCACATCCCGAACACGTGTGGGGTCGGTGGGTTAATTGGCCACCGTAAATTGCCCCTAGTGTGTAGGGGAGGGGTAGACATCTGGCGGGAGTTAATGAGAATGTGGGGGAGAATTAAACAATGGCTTGCATGGGACTTCGTGGGCTGAAGGGCCTGTTTCCGTGCTGTGTCATTCTCCAACTCTTGAGTTGTGTTGATGGCCAGACACTAGGGCTCACGGGCGGAAGCAGATAATTAAGTTCCAATGCTGCAGGGTTGCGACAGGGCAGAATAGTTTCCAGTAAAGTTCCCTGCCTCAGACACATCTGATTTTTCTGCCAACTCAGCTTATGACAGGAAAGTGCTCAGGCAAAAGTCCATAACTGTCCAACAAACTGCAGTGGAACCTCTGTATGGTTGATCAGAGATCCACAGGGGAGTTGATGATGAGTGTTCCCTCTACACTGGAGCAGTGGTAGGGATGGGTGAGGTTTGGAAAGACAATTTCAGCTTCCAAGCACTGTGGGCATCGTGCTCTGGGCTGCCTTGTGCTCTCTACACTCACAACTTCTCTCTCACACCCCTTGAGAAGTAGGAGTGAGTGGCTGCAGTCCTTCTGCTGGTGGTGGGACGGGGGGGGGGGGGGGCAGGTTCCAGGATTTAGACCCAGCAATGGAGGACAGGCGATATATTTGCAGATTACGATGTATTTTGAAATGGGTGTGTGTGCATCTGCGTGTGTGTGTGTATTTGTGTGAGACGCGAGTGGGTGTTGTGTATGTGCTTTCTATGTATGCAGGCGTATGCAGGAAGGGGTGTGTGCGTGTATGAGAGTTTGTTGCAGGTGGATGTATTAAAGAGTGTGTGTGTGTGTGTGTGTGTGTGTGTGTGTGTGTGTGTGTGTGTGTGTGTGTGTGTGTGTGTGTGTGTGTGTGTGCGTGCACGCACACATGCATGGTGTGTGTTTCCACGTGTCTGTGTGCCTGTACTTGTTTCCAGTCTACATTCCTCTGTGTGCACCTTGCATTTTCCAGAGGATTGAAGAGTCCTTGAAACCTGCTGGGGGGGGGGGGGGGGGGGGGGGGGGGGGGGGGGGGGGGGGGCCGGGGGGATGGGCACATTCCCATGGTAATCCGTGTTTGGTGTGAAGCCCGCTCCCTCCAGTCCACAACAACCAATCTCTGGTGGCTGCTGTCAGTGCCAAGTGCAGATGGCCGTGGCCGCCCCCGCCCCCTTCTGCATGGCCGGTCTGGCTGGGCACAGAACACTTGCTGCTGTGGTTTGATTCACACTGCGGACACGCCAAGCAGCACATTCCAGGGAGGCTCAGAGAATAGACTTAGTCCAGGCTTCCCATACAACCACTCCTGGGTGGGAGGGGGGCAGGGCGGAACTACAGCATTGACTGATGATCTGCAACAGTGTGGTCTGCCTAACATCACAGTGCATGCAGGAGGGCAGAGAGGGGGTGGGGGGGTGATAGAATGTGGAGCGGGGAGAGAGTGACAGAATGTGGAGGGGTGAGAGAGGGAGGGAGGGAGGGAGTGACAGAACGTAGAGGGGTGAGAGAGTGTGAGAGGGAGAGCATGACAGAATGTGGAGGGGAGAGAGAGGGAGGGAGAGTGTGAAGGAACAGAAGGGATAGAGTCAGTGACAGATTAAACAGTGGGAGGGGTGGGGGATGTTTGAGGTGGAACTGCCGGAGACAGGTGCAGAAAAGGAGGATGATAGATAGGGATTTATCTGATAGGACACGTACCAAGAGTCAGGTTCAGACATAATTAGTGACGTATATACGTGAGACACAGGCAGAAACCCACACAGTTTACTGACAAACTAAAGACGAAACCCAGCGACAATTATCCTCCCCACACACAAGCCACAATAGCCTGTCTCACACTGGAGGCTCGAGGCACAATCCCCTTCAATGGTCAGTTTCTACACGAGGAACTCATCAGCTCTCCCCACCCACCTCTGGCCTCGCAGTTCCTGCCGCTCTCTTGATGGGCAAGAGGCAGGGAGGTATCCTACCAGGGCAGCATTGCTGCCACCTTAACACTGGAAAACTGGCATTGTGACCCCCCCCACCCTAGGATCAAAAATTGGCATCATGCCCAGGTCAGTGGATCTTAGGACCCGGTTTGGGAGAGATGGCTTCAATAGGAGATGATGTGGAGGGATGGATTTCAATGAAAGAGGTAGATCCATCTGCAATATTACTTCGGCTTTCTTCCCTGAACAGGTGCTGCCTGACTTACTGGGTATTTCCAGCTTTCTCCTTTTTGTTTCAGGTTCAGTCGAGAGGTGAGGAGGAATCAAGTACAATTACAACGTTCTAAAGACATTGTGACAGACACTTAAATAAGCAAGGTATAGAAGGAAACAGTCCTAATGCAGGAAAATGCAGGTGGGGAAAACAGATCAGCATGGATATGATGGGCCGAAGGGCCTGTTTCTGTGCTGAATCCAGCACTATGATCTGCATTTCACAGCTTTCACATCTCCTCGTGTGTTCTCTCTAAATGCCCTCATTTATCTATTAACTGGACTGAAAACCTGGGCTCAGAGGTATTCCCCATTCCTCCCTGATGCTTTCTGCAACTTAAAACTAACTTAGAAACGCAAGAAGCTGCAGAGAGTCATGGAGTCAGCCCAATGGATCACGGGCACGTCCCTCCCCACCATCAGGAGTATCTACAGGAGGCATTACCTCAAGAAGGCAACATCCATCAACAAAGATCCCCACCCTCCGGGCCATGCCATCTTCTCGCAGCTCCCATCGGGCAGGAGGTACAGAAGCCTGAAGTCCCCACACCACCAGATTCAGGAACAGGTACTTCCCTTCAACTGTTCAGTTCTTGAACCAACCGGGACAACCCCAATCACTACAGTTTAGCAACACTATGACCACTTTGCACGAAAATGAACTGTTTTTTTTGTTCTAATTATCTTGTAAAAATCACGTACATATTTATTTTTCTTGTGAATGCTGCTTATCTGACACTATGTGCCTGTGATGCTGTGGCAAAAGTTTTTCATTGCACCTGTGCACACGTGGACTTGTGCATCTGACAATAAACTCGACTTTGACTTTTCTCCTTTTCCCAGTTTTGACAAAGGGTCTTCAACCAGAAACATTAACTCTGTTTCTCTCTCCACAGGTGCTGCCCAACCGGCTGGGTGTTCCCGGCACGTTCAGATTTTATTTCAGATTTCTAGCATCTGCATATTTTTGATTCTGGTTTTGGAGCTAACTCTGGGTTCAGAGTTAACGGTGGGTAACGGAAAGTGTCGAGGTAATAGGGACAATAAAACCTGCGGGTGGTACAAAAGGCCATTTTTATTCTCAGTTTAAACCATGCTTCTCCTGTGAATATTCTGTTATATAACACAGAAATGGGCCCTTCAGCCCACCACATCCATGCCAACCCTTCCTGCCCACTACACTAACCCCATTTGTCTGCATTAGGTCCATACCCTTCTATGCCTTGTCTATTCAAGTGCCTGTCTAAATGCCTCTTCGATGTACTGATTGTATCTGATTCCACCTCCTCCTCTGGCAGCGCGTTCCAGATATCATCTGCTCTCTGCGTATAAACCTTACCCCTTAGATTTAAAACCTCTTCCTCTCACCTTAAACCTGTTCTCTCTTGTTCTTGATACCCCCTACTGTGGGAAATGGATTTTGACTGTCTACCCTATCAATGCCTCTCATAATCTTACACACTTCCATCGGGTCTCCCCTCAGCCTCCTTCGCTCCAGGGAAAAATAGCCCAGCCTGTCCAGGCTCTCCCCATAACTAAAGTCCGCCAATCCAGCCAACATCCTGGTTAATTTCCTCTGTACCCTCCAGTGTAACCACATCCGCCTCATCGTGTGGTGACCAGAACTGCACACAGCACTCCAAGTGCAGTTTAATCAGTGCTTCGTAAAGTTGCGACATAATGTCCCAACTCTTATATTCTCTTAACGTTTAACGGACACAAGATCCTAAAATGCAGAAGAAAAAACATTTATTGTTTAAATATAACTAATTGCTTTGACTTCTCAAAAGTGATATAAAAACCATGTGCTTTAGCATCGTCTAGTTTCCTGTTTTATCCATATTCTGTTAGACAGTGTATGTTATATTTGTTAACATTATTTAAACCTCTCCTCTTTTATACAAAGATGGTATATGTGACTACAGCTAACTTGCTTTCCCCACAGGAAGTCAGCTTCCTGATCCCAGGGGCAAGGATGAAAAGTGAGAACCTCAATGGATGACCAGCCAGTGTCCAGGACGGCTAATTGCAGATTCTCCACAAGGTCAGACACACGATTGTCTCCTCCACTCACTCGTCTTTTCAAAGTTGGGCAAAGTGTGACCCTTCAGCTTTCAGGCTCTCTACTGGCAAATGTAAACCTTGTCCCCACTGACCCAACACCCACTGTGACTGCACAGTGGAGTGAATGGGAAGGGGTTTGCATCCATTGGGAGCATGGACGGTGGGAGTGAGTGGGAAGGGGTTTGCATCCATTGGGAGCGTGGACAGTGGGAGTGAGTGGGAACAGATTTGGCACCTTGGGATTGTATGTTAAGGTTAACATTAAAAGTTTACTGGTGGTCACAGGGATAAGGGAAGCTCCTTATAAACTGGGCTCTCTAAACCAATGGAGCTCAGATTAAATCTAATCCATGACATACCCTCAGTTCAATTCTCCTCCAGTGGGTGAGCCAGAGGCAGAGAGTTCAAATTCTTCACCAAGTTACACAGAGATCCTGCACATTTCTCTTTTCCCTTTCACGTTCCTGCTGCCCTGCAGCGCAGCTATTCCACTGGAAGATGCTGCACCAATTGGGATTCACAGCCCCCCCACACAGTCTCAGTGCTGCCTCCTGATGGGGGAATGTTATTGGGTTGAGGCTGCTGGCTCTATGAGTTGTCCACCCAGGGACACGAACCCAGCACAGCACAACTGACATCTCCTAGGAAAGCCCGTGGCAGGAGACTGATGCAAGGTCTGACTACCCAGCCCATACACTGGGTGCCCCTCTTCACAAAGCAAGTCTGTCGCTGGCAGTGTGTGCTTGGCTCCCAGCATCAGACAGAAAAGACCAGCTGAAATGTGAAATTGCCGTCTCTGTCAGTGAGGGAGAGAGGTGGAAGTGGGGAGGATTGTGCCTGATTTTTTTGGGGGGGCAGGGGGGAAGAGCAGACAGAGACAGAGAAGGAGAGAGACAGACAGACAGAGAGACAGAGAGGGAGAGGCAAAAGAGGGGTGGGAAGTAGGAGGCAAGAGGCAGAAAAAGAGAAAGAGGAGGCAGCAAGACGAGAGGGAGGGAGGGGGAAGGGGTGCGGAGAGGACAGAGAGGAAGGGGAGAAGATGCTGAAGGTGTGCTGACCTCTACCAGCTATGTAACTGAGAAGAATAGAATGAGAAAAGAAGGGAAAGGAGGAAGACAGGACAGGAGGAGGGAGGGAGGGAGCCGGCAGTACTAACTACACCTGACGACACGGGGCAGCCTGACAGTGATGGGGAAATAGGACTGGTGTTCAGTCAGTGAGAACGTCGGATGTGACTAGGATCTCCCACCAGTGGCCGCGAACAAATATCCAAAGCACCCCCTGGAAGTACAGAGACACCAAAGCATGGGAGCCTCTGTGCTTTGAAAGCTGCGTGCTGTGCAGTTTGCTGGATTAGTGAGATTAATTTAGTTAGCAAAATTGAAAGGAGAC
The DNA here is from genome assembly GCF_009764475.1 of Pristis pectinata. Classification (NCBI taxonomy): domain Eukaryota; kingdom Metazoa; phylum Chordata; class Chondrichthyes; order Rhinopristiformes; family Pristidae; genus Pristis; species Pristis pectinata. The sequence goes on from NC_067441.1 coordinate 4,064,849, forward strand.
TATTGTTTTCATTTTTTCAATGCTCAATGCCTTCTCTTTGCTTCTGTGACAGAGTGGTATCTCCCAGTGAGAGTAGTTCAGAGCGCCTCGTGTCCCCCAGTTAGTTTGAGGAAGAGTTCTTCGTTCAGGACCTCACTCTGGTCCTTAGCACGGGTAGACAAGAAGATGTAACCGCCAATATACTCATGGACGATTTTGCAGTCGGCTGTCAGACAGCTGAAGGCGATGTTTATGTTTTCGTCAAACTCGATCGCAACCTAAGGACGCAAGGAGTTGGACTTCCATCAGTAAAAGGTAACAGAATTTATTGCTAACACTGCGTCAACTAATGCTGGAGGTGAGGCTCACTGCAAACCTCCTTGGTCTGTGCAAAGAACACAGGAAACAAACTGCAGCAACTTCTCCCAACAAAAGCAGGGCGATTTCTCCAGAAGAACGCAGTGAGTGGAGGATAGTTACATTTAATCAAAATGTGGACAGGTACATGGATGGGAATAATGGGATTAGTGTAGACTGGCACTTATTATAGGCAAAAGCTTGAGAGCACCTACCACCAGGCTCAAGGACAGCTCCTAGCCCACTGCCATTAGACTCTTGAACAGACCTCTCATATGCTAAAAGCTGAACTCTTGATCTCCCAGTCGACTTTGTAGTGGCCCTTGCACTATATCTGACTACCTGCACTGCACTTTCTCTGTAACTGCAACACTTATATCCCTTTTTCCTTTTTTTTACTACCTGGATCTACGGAATGACGTGTCTGGATGGCACGCAAACAAAAGCTTGTCACCGTATTTCGGTACATGTGACAATAATAAACCAATACCATATTGGTCAGCATGGATGAGTTTGGCCGAAGGGCCTGTTTTCATGCTATGAAATTGTATTCGTGAAATTAATCTCAATCACATGCAGAGGAATGTGCACTAGGCTTGATTGACAGGGGAATTAACCAATCATGTCCACTCTGCCTGGCAAGAGTCCAATCATATCTGTAAGTTTATGGATTTCCAATGGGACAAAAGTTGGCAGCTAGAAGATAGAGATCCACAATCAATGGCAAAGAACTCAGAGAGAGGAATGAGGAAATTTAATTTCATGTGCAAATTGTGATCTCGATTGTGTTGCCTGAAAGTGAGGTGGGAGCAAATTCAACAAGAACCCACACAGAACAAGCGAATTGGAGAAATACTGGGAAAGGGGAAATGTAAGAGTGGAAGAGGGGTCTGGAATTAACTGTACTCTGGACAGTTTTGGTCACCCTGTTGTAGGAAAGACGTGGTTAAACTGGAAAGCGTGCAGAAAAGACCTACGAGGAAGTTGCCAGGACTGGAGGGCCTGAGTTACAGGGAGAGGTTGGCCAGGCCAGATCTTTATTCCTTGGAGAATGAGGGGTGACCTTGTAGAAATGTTTAAAACTGTGACAGGCATTGAGGGCAGGGGAGTCCAAAACTAGGGGGCATAGGTTTAGGGTGAGAGGAGAAAGATTTAAAAGGGACCTGAGGGGCAACTTTTCCATGCAGAGGGTGGTGAGTATAGGGAATGAGCTGCCAGAGGAAGTGTTTGACAGTATCATTAAAGAAGCACTTGGATAGGTACATGGAGGGGCGGGGCCTGGAAGGCCATGGGCCCAACGCAGGAAAATTGGGACAGGCTGGGTGGCCTCGTGGAGGGCCTGTATCTGTGCTGTATTTGCTCCACGTCTCTACAAGTGGCTAAAGAAAAGGCTCCAGTGGCCTGATGACCAAACGTTCTCCTTATCTGCTCTGCCACTTTAAGGGATGTCACCCTTCATTATCCCCAGGTTATGTTCCTGGTGCACCTTCGAGTTACTGTTAGGAGGAGTTTATTACCTTCTGGTTTACTCCGGTCATCAACAATTGGACACCGACCACACAGGTGAGATATGAACAGAATCAGGAGGAAGCCATTCAGCCTGTCGTGTCTGTGCCAGCTCACAAAGAGCCTCCTAGTCTCATCCCACCTTGTGTATCTGGATGAGGTACACAGTGGCAGACAGAACTGCAGATTTGAGATTACAGTCAGTTCAGCCACAGTCTCATCTAATAGAGCAGGCTCAAGGGGAAAGAATTTGTGGGGCAACAGAGAGGTGGTAGGTGAGTGAAACCAGCTGAATTGCTCTTTCAGAGAGAGCCAGGACATGATCGATGGGCTGAATGGCCTCTTACCTTCTTGTAACCATACTATGGAAGGTGGTTTAAATGTAGGAGGGTTTGTCTGTCACCAGCCTTTCAGAACGAGGAGCTCTGGAGTCTACCACACTCTGGGTGAAAACATTTTCCTCAAATCCCCTTGGACCCTTCCGTAAATCCATGCACTCTCCCCCTGGATTTTAAGCCTTTCCCCACCCCACCACCCCCATCTCCTGCTAAGGGAACCAAGAAGTATACTCAAAGCAGCTGGACCATGACCCCAGCTAACTTGGAGCTCAGCACAGAAACCACCCAAGAGGTTGTGGAGAGAATGAGACAAAAGCAGAAGCCTCTGGGCAGGGGACCTCAAAACAGTGCAGTCACCAATTCTCCTGGGCAGTCGCTCAGGCAGGTTGAGCGCGGATCTGGCAGTAGGAAAGGATCCAGGGCCATCTGACAGCATGATACACCAGCCATGACAAAGGTGTAACCGTGGATAAAAAGCCCTGTTGGACTTCAGTGGAAATTTAATATTTTTCCCCACACATTGAGTCCATGCTGGTTACCACAGTAATCCCATTAGTTCTACTTCCCTCTCGCCCTGTTCTCTCCCTCACCCACCTCCTCCCCCACCTCTGTCCTCCTGCCATCCACCTACACTAGGGCTAATTTACAGTCGCCAATTAACCCACCCACACGGACTTCCAGAGCCAGGGCTCTCTGAAGAAGTAGGTGGCCATCTAGGACTGAGAGGAGGAGACATCTTTTCACCCAGAGGGTGGTGAATCTCCGGAATCCTTGATCCTGGAGGGACTGCGGAGGTTCGGTCACTGAGAACCAGATGGATAAAGTTCTGGAATCTTTTGCAGATCAGATCACAACCCGACACTCTCCTGAGTCACAGGTGCTTGTCCCCTCTCACCTCAATTTCAACCTCTCATATCACAAGGATTACAGCAGGAGGAGGCCAATTGGCTCCTCGAGCCTGCTCCCCAGTCATCAAGATCATGACTGATCTTCTACCTCAGCCCCACCATTCCTGCACTATCCCCATAATATCCAGAAATTTATCCATCTGGTTCTCAGTGACCGAGCCTCCGCAGTCCCTCCAGGATCAAGGATTTCGGAGATTCACCACCCTCTGGGTGAAAAGACATGTCCTCCTCTCAGTCCTAAATGGCCACCTACTTCTTCAGAGAGCCCTGGCTCTGGAAGTCCGTGTGGGTGGGTTAATTGGCGACTGTAAATTAGCCCTAGTGTAGGTGGATGGCAGGAGGATGGGGATGGGGGAGGAGGTGGGTGAGAGAGAGAACAGGGCGAGAGGGAAGTCGGTCTAATGGGATTACTGTGGTAACCAGCATGGACTCAATGGGCCAAATGGTCTCCTCCTCCATCATAATATGAGATTAACTCCTCAGCCAATGAAGCAGCCTGTGCCTGCATGCAGCAAGACCTGGACCACATTCAGACACGGGCTGATCCGTGATGAGTAACATTCACCCCACACATGTGTTGGGCAACAACCACCCCCAACGGTGGTGTCTAATGACATTCCCATCGCTGGGTCCCCACTACCAACATCCTGGGGGTCACCACTGACCAGAAACTCAACCAGACCAGACACGTAAATCTCGTGGCTACAGGGTCAGAGGCCAGGGATCCCATGGTGAGTGACTTACTTCCTGACACCCCAAGGCCTTTCCCCCATCTACAAGGCACGTCAGGAGTGTGACGGGACACTCCCCACTTGCCTGGGAGAGTGCGGCTCCGACACCTCTCGAGAAGCTCGGCATCATTCAGGACAAAGCAGCCCACTCGATCAGCACCCCATCCACCCCGCTAAACACCTCCTCTCTCCACCACCAGCCTCGTGGGCTGAAGGGCCCATACTGTGCTGTACTGTTCTATGTTCTAAGCTGGTACCACTTGCCTGCGTTTGGCCCATGTCCCTCTAAACCTTTCCTATCCATTTACCTGCCCAAGTTCCTTTTAATGTACCTGCCTCAATCACTTCCTCTGGCAGCTCATTCCATGTACCGATCACTCTTTGTGTGAAGAAGTTGGCCCTCAGGTTCTTATTAAATCTCTCCCCTCTCACCTCAACCTGTGCCCTCTAGTTCTTGATTCCCCAACCCTGGGAAAAAGACTGAGTGCACTCACCCTACTTATGCACCATGATTTTATACACCTCTATAAAATTACCCCTCATTCTCCTACACTCCAAGGAATGAAGTCCCAACCTGCTCAACCTCTCTCCTTAACTCAGTGCCTCGAGTCCCAGCAACATCCTCGTGAATCTCCTCTGCACTCTTTCCAGCTGAACGGCATCTTTCCTATAGCAGGGTGACCAAAACTGAACACAACTTTCCAAAGGCGGCCTCAAGTTGTCCCAAGAGACCCTGTACTACTCTCCCAGACGAGGACGAGGCTCCAGCAACCTCGGTCGTCAACCCCCCACCACCACCCCCAGCCACACCCTTCCTGTGGCTCCTCCACAACCTTAGTTCTCTTCAGGAGAAACGTCAGTCAAGGCAAAGAACATTCCCAGTCTGGATGGTTATGGGATCTTGCTGTGCCACCGGACCAAGCTCCCTCTGAGGTCCCACCCCTCCTAGTGAGGCCCCAGCCCCCGAGGTCCCACCCCCAGCCCCCCCAACGAGGTTCCGCCCCAAGACCCCCCCACCCCACCATACCTGCCGAATGTCCCAGTTGACGTTCCACTGCCTCATGTTGTTGAACCTCCAGGTCTTCACCACGTCGCCCACACCAAGGTCGATGCGAATCAGCCGGTTGGGCGCGATGCCCAGCACCTCCTCCTTCTTACAGCCCTTGAACCTGCCGGGTCAGTCACAGTGTCAGGGGTGGGGGTGGGGGGCCCCAAATCCTTCCATCCCACCCCATCCTATATGGCCCACACACACCCAACACTGAGCCTCCACAGGCTGTGTCCTGACCTTGCGCTCCACCAGTCGAACAAACGCAGTACCACCTCTGGGACCTGTACAGACTCAGCGCTGTACCACTCTGGGATCTGTACAGATCAAGTGCAGTCTGCCCTCTGGGACCTGTACATTACCTAACACAACTCTGCCTCTGCGACCTGTACAAACTTATGCAGTCCAGCCCTGGAGTCTGCACAGACCTGACACAGTCCCATCCCCGGGACCTGTACCGACCCAGTGCAGCCCCGGCCCCGGGACCTGTACCGACCCAGTGCAGCCCCGGCCCCGGGACCTGTACCGACCCAGTGCAGCCCCGGCCCCGGGACCTGTACCGACCCAGTGCAGCCCCGGCCCCGGGACCTGTACCGACCCAGTGCAGCCCCGGCCCCGGGACCTGTACCGACCCAGTGCAGCCCCGGCCCCGGGACCTGTACCGACCCAGTGCAGCCCCGGCCCCGGGACCTGTACCGACCCAACATACTGCTGCAAGTACGTTTTTCATTGCCCATCTGCACACATGGACGTGTGACAATGAACTCCACTTGACTGACTTTTCCGCCCTTCCTCTCCCCACACCCAATGCGACCCAGAGAGATCCCGGGGTGGGGAAGACCACGGACACTACAGCTGTTCCGCCCAGATGTGGAACACGGTCACTCTCACCTGACGACGAAGTAGGACAGGCCAAACTCCGGGAGGGACTGCCAGGCCTGGATGAACTTCATCTTGGCTTCCATGAGCGAGAGTTGGTCAACGTTCTGGTAGGCCTCCAGGATGCGAGGAGACAACTGCAGGAGGTCACCAGTCAGAGGTTATCACATGGGACCCCCTTCTCCTTGGTCACCCGAACACCTTCTCCACCTCGGCACCCAAACTGCCCTGGGCCCCGGAATCTCCCATCAAACCCAAACCACTCGAGGTTCCGAGGGTTGGGGAGGTCCCGAGGGTGAAGGGAGGCAACATGGGGTTCCACCAACTGAGGTCACCAGTGGGGTCGATACCCGTCCTGTCACAGGAGGGGGAAGGGAGGGAGAGGGTGGGGGTAAACACAGGCAGGCAACCCTCCCCAAACCGGACACTGGGGACCACATTTCCCAACATCCCCCAGGAACCCGAACCTGCCCCAGAGGGGGGTATCAGACACACAGACCCTGCCCCAGAGGGGGATATCTGACACAGACCCTCCCTGGGGTGGGTGGAGGGAATATCAGATGCACAAACCCCACCCCAGAGGGGGAGTATCAGACAAACAGACCCTGTCCCAGAGGGAGGGGGGTATCAGACACACAGACCCCGCCCCAGAGACAGGTATCAAACACACAGACCCTGCCCCAGAGACGGGTATCAGACACACAGACTCCACCCTAGAGATGGGTATTGGACGGTGCCCACCTGTTTGATCTTGTACTTCTTCTGATACCGGTGGGACACCAGTGACTTGGTATTAATGTCCTCGGCTCCTGCCTCCGCTGCTGCCTGGGGCTTGGAGTTGGTTTTCTGCATTGTCAGGAAGGAGCGGATGTTCTGAACCTCACTCTGGTACGAGCTGTCCGCCATCGTTTTATTCTTGGCCGCTAACCGACAGGCTGCCATCCACTTGGCGTACTGTTCCTCCTGGGCCAGGCGAGGAAAAACAGCCTTAAACACATAAACTCACATCCCCCTCTGTACCCATGAATCACCCTGCAGGGTTAGAGAGAGCACCACCTGGCTACTTGACTACACGAGGCAACACAGCCACCACCAAGCCCCTTCAAGCCATCTCCTCCAGATGGGTCACTGTGCTGTGTAGTCCCTTCAAGAAACATTTAACCTTCACTGCAGCCGCACAGGAGAGACCACACCTGGAGTACTAGGACCACTTTTGGACTCCGTACGCAAGGAAGGATTGACTGGCCATGGAGGATGTGCAGGGAAAATTGACGACTCGTTTTCTGTATGAGGAGAGATCGAGTAGATGAATGGTATTCTCTGGGGTTTGGAAGAACAAGAGGAGATCTGATCAAAACTTAGAAAATATGCACAGAGCTCGACAGGGTAGTAGTACCCGAGAACCAGGGGTCACAGTCTCAGAATAAGGGGTCCACTATTCAGGAGTAAGATGGGGAGAAGTTTCTTCATGTAGAGGGAGGTGAATCTCTGGGATTCTCTACCCTGGCGGAGGCTCAGTCACTGCCGGCATTCAAAAGGAGAGATGGATAGACTTCCAGGAGAGAAGGGAGTCGAGGGATATGGAAATGGAGCAGGAGAAAAGGGGCTGAAGGGACGAGATCAGCCGTGACCTTACAGAATGGCAAGCAGGCTCGAGGGGATGAATGGCCTCCTCCTGCTTCTGTTAGGAGATGCCCTGGGGATGGGGCAGGAGCGGAGATGGGGCTAGGATCGGCTGTGTCCTGGTCGAGTGGTACAGTTGGCTCGAGGAGGAGTGTGGCCGACTCTTACTCCTGGTTCCCAGCTCTCGATGAGCTGGTTCCCCGGAATCCTCACTGCTGTTCGGCAGCCAGCTATGGAGGAATGCGCCCTGCCTGGCCCACGAACTCTGGCGCAGTGCTGGACCCATGGCAACACAGAGATCATGACAGAGAACGTTCTGTTTGGTCACTGCTGTTACGCACATATCAACTGGTAGTTATACTGCTCCCTGGGCACTCACTTTCCCCAAAGTAAGAGAGTCTTGCTGGCATCTAAGACGATCAAATTCCTCCCCCACCAGCCACTCAAAGGCTCGATACACCTGTAACATTACCTTGGTTTTTCTCTCCATCACAGGCACAACCCTCCCCACCACGGACAGCATCTACAGGAGGTGCTGCCTCAGGAAGGTGGCATCTATCATCAAGGATTCCCACCATCTGGGTCATGCCCACTTCTCGCTGCTACCGTCAGGCAGGAGGTACAGAAGCCTGAAGTCCCACACCACCAGGTTCAGGAACAGCTGCTTTCCTATAACCATCAGGTTGTTGAACCGACCTGCACAACCCTAACCCCACCTCAGCAACGGGACTCCACAGACCACCTCTTGCACTGCCGTGGACTCGTCTCTGATTGTCTTCTTGCACCAAGGTCTTGCTGTTGCAGAATCTTTCTCTCCCCCACTGTGCGGGATAATTTTATGTATGATTTATATCCTGCGTGTGGTCTCTACCTCCGTGCCTGTGAAGCTGCTGCAAGTGAGGTTTTCATTGTACTCCCTCCATAGACGCTGCCTGATCAGCCGGGTGTTTCCAGCATTCGCTTTGATCTCACGATTCTAGCGACTGTCTCTCGCAGTTGAGGCTGCAATTGGGTCAACCCCGATCCTGATTGAACGGAATAGGCTCAAAAGGGCTGAGTGGCCTCCTCCTGGCCCAAACTTGTATGTACATTTTCCCCCCTCTCTGCATTCGTCAGATGGAGCAGCTGTGGTCATCAGCCTCTCCGGGATGGCACCAAAAGCAACTGATCTTATCCCCACCATCCTGGCCTTCCTGCCCCCAACCCCACAACTTAAAACACAATTTCTCACTTTCTCAGTTCTCAAATGGACTGAAACATTAACTTTCTCTCTCCACAGATGCTGCCTGACCTGCAGAACATTTCCAGTGATGTCCGTCTTTATTTAGTGATGCTGATGGTCTCACGATGAGAGAACTCAAGACATTGTCCCACCATGTGCCCCAGCTCCTGTGCGGAGCGAGTGGGTAACCTGCCTCCTCCCTCCCCCCTCCTCGCCCACTGCACTCACGTTCTCACAGCGCAGAATAACCTCGTTCATCCCTTCCGGAGCTGGGATCAGGAGCTTGATGCAGAACTTCTGAGCGGCGATGTTGACATCGGGGGCGACCTCACAACCTGTGGTGGGAGCGGAGGGTCGGGGTTAAAGGTGAGAGTCAAAGGTTGGGTTGCCTTTGATGGGCCAGGACAAGGGGACAGCTCCCCTTGTCCCGTCCCATCTGAGTGTCATTCCCACTGGGACAACAGGAAGGCGACAGAAATGCCTTTCCTCTCGACTGGTGGGGAGGAAAATACCCTCGTTACAAACAGCTTGGATAGCCAAGATTATTCTCCTCCCCCTCCTAACTCCTGGTGGAGCAGCAGTTAAATTTCTGGCACTGCCAAGTCCCAAGTTCAAATCCAGCACCGCCCACTGTGAAATTTGATCATCTGCAATGGTTCTGCAGCAACAGCCATGACCCGACTGTTGTAAAACATCCTCGAGTAAGTTCATTCCTTCTCAGATCCAACAGCATCTTCACTGGAAGGACTGCAGCGGTTCAAGAAGGGGGCTCACCCCCCACCTTCTCAAACACCGGAGCCGGACAGATCCCATAAAACAGATTAAATACTTCGACCCCTGAGCTGCAGCTCAATCAAACCCGGTGTCCAATCCCAACCAGGCCCCCGAAGAGCCAAAGGAGAAGCTCACCTTTGAGGTTCATCTGGTGAATTGGCTCGCCAAAGGCTTCCTGATTTTTGTAGCAGGATATGGTCATCTCTTTAAATATACACCAGTACTGCTTGTAGGCTTTCAGTGTTAGCTTCTTGGGCCTGTGAGAGAACAAAAAGGTTTAATTCTGCTTGGACGGTCCCCACCTTTGGTATCCTAGCATCCAGATACGCGGCTGATCCAGTCTCGGGAGGCTATCCTAGGTCATTGACCACGATGGTGCAGTGGGTAAAGCAGCTGCTTCACAGCTTCAGAGACCCAGGTTCAATCCTGACCTCTGGCGCTGTTTGTGGAGTTTGCATCTTCTCCCTGTGACTGCCTGGGTTTCCCCCGGGTGCTCTGGTTTCCTCCCAAATCCCAAAGATGTGTGGGTAGGTTAATTGGCTGCTGTGAATTATTCTTAGATAAATGGGAACCCTGCAGATAAATGGCAAGAGAATGAAATGGGAGTGGATGGGAAGCACAGTCTGGACACATCCTCTTGCCCCACATTTTGCACCTTTTCTATGCTTTTTGTATTCTCACTGTCCAACCACCCTCATTTAACCATCAACTTTACAACTTATCCCCACTGCAACCCTGACCTCACCCGAACACAAACACTCCCTGTCCTATCCAACTCCCCGCAATCTAAAACTAACTTGTCTTTTCTCATTTTTTGTTCCGATGAAGGATCTCCAATATTAAACACGGACTTTATTTCTCCCTCCATAGATGCTGCCTGACCTGCTGAGTGTTATCGGCGTTTCCCATGTTTGTTTTGGATCTTCAGCATCTGCAGTTTTTTTATTTTCTTCCTAATGCCCTTAATGAGCAAATTATTCCAAGTATGTAACAACCACAACTTGTGGGAGCTGGAGGATGTTAGAGAGTTATGGAGGGGTGTAGGGGATGGAGTTTACAGGGATAGAGAGGGTTGCTGGGGCTGAAGAGGCAGGGAGGGGTGTAGGAGATTACAGTCAGGAAGGAATGTAGGGGCCAGAGGGGGTTAGGGACTGGAGAGGGGTTACAGGGACGGGGAGGGGTGTAGGGGGTTACAGAGTCAGGGAGGGGTGTAGGGGGTTACAGAGTCAGGGAGGGGTGTAGGGGGTTACAGAGTCAGGGAGGGGTTAAGGGACTGGAGAGGGGTTACAGAGACAAGGAGGCGGTAATGGCCCCAGAGGGACCATGAGACAGAATAAGTCACTAGGTTGGGGTGTGAGGACGATGGGGAAACAGGCCGGTGTCCACAATGCTCCCTTCCACACTCTGAAGGTTCCCTACTCCAGTTAATGTTCTGCTTCATCAGGGTGTGAGACTGCACACTGCCCTGGCCTCACATTGGACGGGGTCTGCACCCTCGTCCTGCAATCCTACCTGAAGAGCTTGAGGTTGTCTCGTAGCTCGGGAATCGAGGTGATGCTGTCCTGGAAAGAAGGCAGTCGGAATTATTTTGCATTCCCAAACAAGATTCCTCTCCTGCCCCCTTCATCCCCCATCACTTGCGAGACATTGTACCAGGCCATTCAACTTGGAAGCTCATCGCGTCAAAGTCAACCCCAACACAAACCATCTGACTGACATCATGTCAGAGAGTCATACAGAACGGAAACAGGCCCTTCTGCCCAACTCGTCCATGCCGACCAAGTGCCACCTTCAGCCAGTCCCATCTGCCTGTGTTTGGCCCACATCCCTCTAAACCTTCCCTATCCATATGACTGTCCAAGTGTCTTCTCAATGTTGTAATTGTACCCGGCTCTACCACTTCCAGCTTGTTCTACATACCCACCTCCCTCTGTGTGGAAAAACCTGCCCCTCAGATCCCCCTTAAATCTTCCCCCTCTCACCTCAAACCTGTGCCCTCTGGTTTTAGACCCCCCTATCCTCGGAAAAGGACAGTGACCGTCCACCTTATTTATGCCCCTCATGTTTTATAAACCTCTACAAGGTCACCCCTCAGCCTCCTTCGCTTCAGGGAAAACAGTTCCCAGACCGCGAGAGGGGAGCCAGTGTGTCAGGAGCTGGGACACTCTCGGCATCCCCAATCCGGACTTTAAACTGAGGAGCAGGTGCTTGTGGTGGGGATTCTTTCAATGGTTGTTGCACACCATCTCACACAAGGCCTGAAGGAGCAAGATGGGTAGGGGCACGCATGCGTGCATACACACACATGGGCACGCGCACACACACAGACAGGGGCATGCCCAAGTGACACGTAGATAATAAACCAAGACATACAGGAGGGAGACATGACCAAACACAGAGACACGATAACACAGGGGCAGGAACAAGGGAAGTCCCTTTACCAGGACATCCTTTGGGCTCGATCCCTCCAATTTCACTTCCAGCGTGGACAGTGCTGCCTCCACCTCATCCAGCTCAGAGTCCTTCTGGGTGTCCTCGATCTCCCCTGACTGCGAACGTTTGTTTATGTGATACTGGAATGAGACAAGAGTGAATTTAAGGTGAAGCATTGTCAGCACCGGAGAGCTGGGCCCCACATCACTGACTTGACTAGGTCACTGAAGCAATGTTTTCTGGCAAGACCGTCAGCAAGGGCAGAGCCAGGTCTGGTCCAGTCTGCTGCCTGGTGACTCTGCACAGTAGGAGGGGTGACTAACCTGGGCTGTCCCTGTCCAGTACAGGGAGCTTCACCCTGTGTCTGATCCCGGGAGTGTGTGACGGGACAGTGCGCAGGGAGCCTCACTCTGTGTCTGACCCTGGGAGTGTGTGATGGGACGGTGTAGAGGGAGCTTCACTCTGTGTCTGACCCCGGGAGTGTGTGATGGGACGGTGTAGAGGGAGCTTCGCCCTGTGTCTGACCCCGGGAGTGTGTGATGGGACGGTGTAGAGGGAGTTTCACTCTGTGTCTGACCCCGGGAGTGTGTGATGGGACAGTGCAGAGGGAGCTTTACTCTGTGTCTGACCCCGGGAGTGTGTGATGGGACAATGTAGAGGGAGCTTCACTCAGTGTTAACTCATACCTGCAGAGCTCCAAACATCATCATTTCCTCCTCTGTGCACTCTATCTCCTCCAGAAGGACGGCCCACCTTGCCTGCTCGTACAGCTGGTTAATCCTCACCACGTCGTACTGCCGGGCGAGAGACACAAGGGTGTCAGGGATCACAAGGAGCATTTCACTGGCCGAACTTTGAGCTGGTGAGTTTCACTCTGAGCTGGGGAATGACTGCCCCCCACTGGCAAGGATCCGTACTGCCGCAAGCTTTCAAAAGTGCGCTCATACCAGGGAAGTCTAGAGACGGGTAGAGGAAGGTTGTCCCACATTCAAAGTCAGAGGGAAGCGCCCAGTCCACCAAGGGTGATCAGGTACGAGACATAGGTGGGCAGGAAGAGCCCAGGCTCACTCACTGACAGCCGCGTCTGGAGAGGTGGGAGGGGAGATCGGGCAATAGAAGGGAGGAGAGAGAGGCCTGCCTCACAGCTCCAGAGACTCGGGTTCAATCCCAACCCCTGGTGCTGTCTGTGTGGAGTTTGCACGTTCTCCCTGCGGCCGCGTGGGTTCCAGTTTCCTCCCACGTCCCAGAGGCGGGTGGGGTTGGTGGGTTCACTGGTAATTACCCATCTGGTGTCAGTACTCAAATCCTCCAGGCTGGTGCGTTGGCTTTGCCTGGCTCACGAGGGACAGTTCCTCGGGAGATGGCACCTTTGGGAACCCACCAAGTTGTTGGTCTGTGGGGTGAGCCCCTCTTCGCCCGCCCCCCACTCGTGGCTCCGGTGAGGCCATACCTTGGTGTCCAGGTCATAGAAGCTGTAGTACTTGAAACGCAGCAGAAGCCTGTCATTCTCCTTGATGCCCTGAGACATCAGCGATCGGGAGGAATCCAACCACCTGTGGGGGGGAGCACAGGGTGAGGAGGGGGGGCACAGGGCCAGGAGGGCACATCAGCAGTGAGGGGAGGGGGGAGCAGGGCGAGATGTGGGGGGGGGGGGGGAGAGATGGAACAATATACCTAGCAGGAGGTTCTGAAAGCTGAAAAGATGAAGCTCTGTGGGAGGGGAGGGGAGGGGAGGGGGAGTGAGGGGAGGGGGAGTGAGGGGAGGGGAGGGGGAGTGAGGGAAGGGGGAGTGAGGGAAGGGGGAGTGAGGGAAGGGGGAGTGAGGGAAGGGGAGGGGGAGTGAGGGGAGGGGGAGTGAGGGGAGGGGGAGTGAGGGGAGGGGGAGTGAGGGGAGGGGAGGAGAGGGGAGGGGAGGAGAGGGGAGGGGGAGTGAGGGGAGGGGAGGGGAGGGGGTGTGAGGGGAGGGGAGGGGAGGGGGAGTGAGGGGAGGGGAGGGGAGGGGGAGTGAGGGGAGGGGAGGGGAGGGGGAGTGAGGGGAGGGGGAGTGAGGGGGAGTGAGGGAGGGGAGGGGAGAGGGGGAGGGGTTGAAAGCAAAGGAGGAGGAGGCACAGAGAGGAAAGAAGATGGGGCAGTGAGTGAGGGGAGGGGGAATTGCTGCCAACTGGACCATCTGCAGAGGAACTTGACTGGAGGAAAGAGCGAGGGGGGGGGGAGGGGGCACTCCCTCCCAACCCCACCAGCCATCCCTCAGGCAACTGCCACTGGCGGGAGCTCCTTCCACCCACCACGACCGCAGCCTCCTCACCTGCTGTGGACCTGGGCCTTGTCGATGACAGAGCTTGGCCGGTTCATCTTTGCCAACACCTCGGGCGCCACGTTGGGCTGACTGACGGCCAGGATCCTGTAGCCGGCCTCTCCCTCCTCCGTCTCCCGCAGGTAGTGAACTCCGTTCGGGTGGTGGTACCGCTGGTCTGCACATGGAGACACAGGTCAGACCTGGTGGGGCAGACCAAACGCCCCAAGGCACACCAACTGAGGGGAGGGAGAGGGGGAGGGAGGAGGGGGAAGGAGGAGGGGGATCGCTCCTGCCACCCTTCACTCAATGTCAGGTACAGACACTCTGCCCACCCCTCCCTTTCCCTCCCTGTGATGCCCTCCACAGTCAAATAGTCTTGCACGTTCACACATCCTTTGGTGAGCTGTGCCCAGGTCCATGATCACTCAGCACTTTTAGATGGAGGGGGGAAATCTGAGGTGAATTGAGAAGTTTGTGAACACCCAGCCACCCTGTTTGGAAGGTCTCTCGGTGTGACTGGAGTACCTGCCGGTGCCTGCAGATGGCAATGCTGAGTCCATGAGCTCGGTACTGCCACCTGCTGGGCAGCGACGACACGTCGGAAAGTAAAATCCAATTCCGGAAAAATATCTTAAATATCTTTTTCAATGACTTTTCTAGGATCCATCTCTAACTGCCCCCTAAAAGTTAAGGGTAAAGAACATTGTTGGGTCTGCAGTCACAAAGATAACTGCAAGATAGGAGGACCATAGGCCCATACAGTCTGTACTAGCTCTATACAAGAGGAACCCATTCCCCATTTCCCTCTTCCCCCCCAAAATTTCTTCCTTTCAGATACTTACCCAGCTCCCTTTGGAATGCCGTCACTGAATCTGCTTCTGCTATGTATCGTACTTGTTGTGACATTGAAAGAGCTATTTGGCCCATCTTATTCCTTGTACCCATTTCCTTGTAACTTATTCCCTCTCTCACATGCCCAATCTCCCAATTATCCCACCACCTGCCAGGGGTCATCTACAGCGGACAATCAACACGTCTTTGGAATGTGGGAGGAAACCAAAGCACCCAGGGGAAACCCACGTGGTCACAGGGAGAACGTGCAAACTCCACACACACAGAGACAGCGCCGGAGGTCAGGATCGAATCTTGGTCACTGTGTCGCCGACTGGCCCTCTATTCCCCTGGCCTTGCATTCCAGCTCCCCATCACTCACTGTGTAAAAATGTTGCCTCGGGCCGCCTTTGTTTCCAGGCTATTTCTCTCCTTAACCTCCTCTACTCCAAGGAGAATGAACCCAACTTCCAAACTCTTTCTGGATCAGTTTCAATCATTCCCGATACTTGGGATGGGATGGGATGGGATGGGATGGGATGGGATTGGTGGGGGGAGAAACAAACTGATCACTTTCAATCCATCTTAAAGCAAGAAAACTCTGGTTTCCTTACTCTTTGAGGCTTGAGGCGTTATGAATTTCTCCAGGTCCACCACCTCCTCCTGCTCGTTGTCCTGATCTTTCTTCTTCTTCTTCTGGTTGGGGTCGTCCACTGGCCTGAGGAGGGACAGTTCCTCTGGGTGCCGGATGTCTGGCAAGGAACACAGGAGAAGGGACTGAACGAGGGGCTACACAAGGCAACCTCGGCTGCACCATGTCACGAGGGGCAGAAGGCTCATCCCTATTTCTGAACAGTCCATGAACACCACCTCATTATCCCTTTTGTTTTTGCACTAGTTACTTCTGTAATTTTTATATTTTTATGCCTTTGCGCTGTACTGTTGCCACAAGACAACAAATTTCACTTCATACATCAGTGATAATAAACCTGGTTCTGACTCACCCGCCTTCAATAGCGTTTCAGACCCTCTCCTGTCCCACCTACTTACCTCTGATCCTCAGTGGTTTCAGCCTTGTTGGTTTAGAGTCCCAGAGCTCTTTTGGGGGGGGGGGGGGGTGCTGCGAAATTCTGAAGCTCCTCCTCCTCTTTGTCCAACATGACTGGGGTCCTCCATAGTTGCAGATAGAGGAAAGAGCAGTGTCCATCCCTTGGACACTCACGTCAGCTACTGATGCTTCCAATACCTCTTGGCATCTTGGCTTTCCAGCTCCAGTGTAACCAGTTTGGTTTTGTCCAGGCAAGGCAGTGGGCAGGCAAAATGGGACAATCCCCTGATCGGCTTGTCCTTATAGACTACACACATTCCACACAACAGGTGGGCGAACCATGTCCTCTCAGCTTCCAACACAGGTACAGCGAGAATGTCTGTGCTCTCTGTCCCCTCCCACTCCTCTGCAGCATAAAACTTGCCGACTTCTCCCAGTTCCGTCCACCTAAACAATCAGCTCCCCACAGATGCTGCCTGACCCGCTGAGGATTTCCAGCGTTCTCCATTTTTATTTTGGATTTTCAGTGTCTACAGTACGCTGCGGGTACAGGTGAGCAAATCAGAGGCCGTTCTGTGATACCACCCCTAATTCCCAAAACTGATCTTCCAGGACAAGCCTCTCATCCCAGGAATCTGCACTGCACTGACTGACAGAAAGTAAAGCTGGAAGGGAAATATTGTGAGCAATTTTGGGCCCCGTATCTAGAGAAGGATGTGCTGGCCCTGGAGAGGGTCCAGAGGAGATTCACAAGAATGATCCCGGGAGTGAAAGGCTTAAAGTATGAGGAGCGTTTGATGGTTCTGGGCCTGTACTTGGTGGAGTTCAGAAGGATGGGGGGGGGGGGGGGGATCTCATTGAAACCTGCCGGATACTGAAAAGCCTGGATAGAGCGGACATGGAGAGGACGTTTCCATCAATAGGAAGGGTCCAGGATGAAGCCTCAGAATGAAGGGACGTCCCTTTAAAACTGAGATGAGGAGGAATTTCTTCAGCTAGAGGGTAGTGAAACAGTGGAATTTGTTGCCACAGAGGCCAAGTCACTGGGTGTATTTAAGGCAGAGATTGATAGGTTCTTGATTGGTAAGGGGGGTAAGGGTTATGGGGAGAAGGCAGGAGAATGGGGTTGGAAAAACTAAATCAGCCATGATTGAATGGTGGAGCAGACTTGATGGGCTGAATGGCCTAATTCTGCTCCTTTTGCTTATGGAAACTCCAGCTGTGGTCTCGCCAGACTCTGTGTGGTGGCAGCAAGACTTCTGTTGCCTGAACTGCCGGTGAAGAACAATGTACCAGTTACCCTCCTACTTGCTTGTTGTACCTGCACCATTCCCTCCCAGGTTGGAGGTGGAGAGAACACATTTGGCTCACCTGTTATTAAACAGGCGCATGTCTCCAGCTAGGCAGAGCACTCCCCACTGCACAGATCTCAGAGTCTGGCCAATGCTCAGAATCACTGGGGATTGTTCCATCTTGCCTGCCTTTGCTGGGTGAACAGGTTGAACCAGTTAGACAGGAGCTGGAGGGCTGAGATCCACCAAGCACAAGTTCAGTCATCGTTAGCGGTGTTGGTCACAGCTCAGCAGGTGCCAACGGTGCTCCAAGGATAGGGGGTACTACCGGCCGCCCAGACTCCAGCCCAGACAACCCAGTGCCTGTGGCGAGTGCACAGGGAGCCCTGATTAGTTCAGTATCACTACTGAGGCTCAATAGTTACCCCACAACCAATACCTAAAACAGGAGCAGCACACAAGACACTGGAGGGTCTCAGTGGGTTGGACAGCATCAGTGGAGGGAAATGCATAGTCGACATTTCAGGTTGGTATCCTCCACCTGGGCTGAGCCCTTCAAAAAAAAACCGGAAAGGGCCCAACCAGCTGAATTCCTCCAGCTCATTGTGCGTTGCTCCAGATTCCAGCATCTCGTGTCCCCATCTGAAACAGTATTTCACCCATCCGCTGCTGGTTCATTTTCCTTTCGACACAACGACTTCAAGACCGCAGTGAATGCCCTCCACAGAGATGGATTGGACAAAGGGGATATTTGTGATAGGGCAAGGCCTGCGTGGCCATGGGGACGAGTTTTTTGGGGGTCATCCAGTCAAATGTCTTTGCATATCTTTAAGGCAGAGGTAGACAGATCCCTAATAAGCAAGTGGGGGGGGGGGGGGAAAGGTCACTGGGGAGAGGAGGGTCCCTTTTGATCTTATCGAAGGGGGGAGCAGGTCCAAGAGGCTGAGTGGCCCATTTATGGTCCTAATTTGTTTGTCTTCAGCATCCTGTTGAAGACAGACATGGCCCTGTACAGTATTGATCCTATTGGGATGGTTCTCCATCCACTCCGCTCAGCGGAGTCACCAGGAGAACAGTCATTGGATGCTCGCCCCATCAGGCACCTCGAGAGGTCCCATGCCCAAAAACCCCAGGTGGGTGAAGGGGTGTGCAGGGGGGGGGGGAGCGGGACAGGGACACGCAAAGGAAGGTGGAGATGGTGAAACCCGGGTCTGCCCACAACTGGGGCAATGCGTCCAGTTCTGGGCAGCGCACTGCAGGATGGACATGATGGCCTTGGAGAGAGTCAGAAGGAACTGACTGAAATAATTCAAGGGATGAGGGACTTCAGCTCTGTGGATGGACTGGACAAGATCAGTTTCTCTTTGGGAGATGAGGTTGCTGAGGGATTCAGACCCAGGAAGGGTCCAGAGTCCAGCAGCAGAAACTGGTGTCATTGGTGGTTAGATCAAGGACCAGGGGCCAGAATTCAATTGACACGGGAACATTTCCTTTCCCGCAGTGAGTCGTTGGGATTGGGAATGTATAGCTGGGGCAGGAGTGGAGGCAGACCCAATGGCAGCATTCCATAGGGAGCTGGGTCAGTATTGGAAAGAAAGGAATTTGTGGGGAGAGGGTGGGGGAGAAGGACTAGCTGGATTGCTGGAGTGTACTGGTACGGAATCAATGGGCTGAATGGCCTCCTTGTGTCCTGCAAGCATTCTGTGATTCTAGAAGTGAGGAAACAGGGAACAGATATGAAGGAGGCAACAGGGAGGGAAGGGGAGAGGGGGTGGGAGGGGAAGAGGGAATTGGCCAAGGGGAAAAAAAGTTCAACAAAGAGCCTTTTACCACCTTTTCAACGTGCTTTATAGCCAAAGGAGCGAGATTTTCAGACATGTAGATCGGTGGGAAAAGTAGCAGCCAAATTTTGCACAGCAAGAGCCCACAGTCAGTAACCAGCGTCAGGCGAGAGCCGTATCTCAGCCCCAGAACGAGCTCTGCTCCTCCACAGCAGTTGTGGGATCTTCCTGCTGGGATCTGTGCTCCTACTCTCTGGACGCCCAGCGGAGCGAGGAATCACAGCCTCTGGCATGGGATTGGAACCACAGCCTCAGAGTGGTAGAGTTAGACAGCACAGCAAAAGGCTCTTCAGCCCATCGAGTCCCTGCTGACCATCAACACTACTCCAATTTTTGTTCTTCCCACATTCCAGTTGACTCCCCCCAGACTTTGTCCCTCACCCACACACCAGGGGGCATTTAGAGCAGCCAGTTAACCCACTGACCAGCACATCTTTGGGAGATGGGGAGGGCGTGACCAAGGGGGAGGGAGGGTGCAACAGGGGCGAGGGCGGGCAGAGGGCGTGACGGGGGCGAGGGGGGCAGAGGGCGCGACGAGGGCGAGGGGGGCAGAGGGCGCGATGGGGGCGAGGGGGGGCAGAGGGCGCGACGGGGGCGAGAAGACTCACCGAGTATTTCACAGATGCCGACCACAGACCGGAACAGGGGGCTGGAGAAACTTGCCTTGAGCCTCACCGTCTTCATGTTGGGGAGCTGCAGCCGGATGGACTTGGATTGGGTGGTGAAGTGGAGCTTGGCGTCGGCCTGGATCCCACACTTGTCCAGGGTCCAGTTGGTCTTGAGGACCCAGTTGTTCTTCTGCTCCCACCACAGGGCATGGTCTGACCAATTCTTCTTGATATCTGACAGAAATGAAGAGGGCAAGGTGAGTGACTGAGCCCACACAATCCTACAGGCCTCCCAACAGAACAGAGCACTCAGGACCCAGCAGCTCAATGGGTTGTGGGGGGGTGGGTCAATCATCTTGTAGACAGAAGGATACTTGCCCCCATCTGTGCTGAGGACTTCTCCTGTCTGGTCTCCTGTTTACCCCTCCACTGGTTCCTGCTCCCACCACACCTCAGGAGTCACGGAGCAAAGCACCAGGCCCTTCAACCAGACGGGCAGAGGCACCATTTACATTGATCCCATTTTATTCTCCCTACATACCCCTTCAGATTCTACCCTTCACTCACACACTTGGGACAATCTACAGCAACCAATTAACCTTCCAACCTGTACGTCTTCGGGACATCACCAACATCTTGTCCTGGTCCAGCCAGGTAGACACCATGGTCGAGAAAGCACATCAGCGCCTCTATTTCCTCAGAAGGCTAAATAAATTCAGCACGTTCCCAAAGACCTTCACCAATTTTTACAGATGCACCACAGAAAGCATCCTATCTAGATGCAGCACAGCTCACTCTCCCCGGGACCGCAAGAAATTACAGAGTTGTGAACACAGTGCAGTCCATCACACAAACCATTGACTCTGTCTACACTTCTCACTGCCTCGGGAAAGCAGCCGACATAATTAAGGACCCCTCCCACCTCATTCATTCTTTCTTCTCCCTTTCTTTGGGCAGAAGATGTAAAAGCTTGAAAACACGTACCACCAGGCTCAAGGACAGCTTCTAGCCTGCTGTATCATCTCTTGAATAGACCTCTTAAACAATAAAAACGAACTTGATCTCTTAAACTACCTGGTCTTGGCCCTTGCACCTTATTGTCTGCCTGCACTGCACTCTCTCTATAACTGTAACACTTTATTCTTCATTCTGTTATTGTTTTCCTTGTGTACTAACTCAATGTTCTTGTATAGAGAATCTGTCTGGATGCATGCAAACAAAATTTTTTCCATTGTATCTCGGTACATGTGACAGTAATAAACCAATTCCAATTAGCACATGGGTGGAAACCCATGTGGTCATTATTACTGAGCCCACCCCAACACCCACCCTGTCCAGTCTGTTGATTATTTTGCCTCCTTCCTGACAACTGAACTCGATCTGGAGTGGGCAGGGAGTGGCAATGCAGTCTTGTGCACAGTTTACCCTAGTGGTTCCAGCAGTGCAGAGACTCAAACTGTGCACGAAGCCAGGGTCTGATGCACTGCAGCACCTCTGGATTTCCTAAAAAATGTAATCATGTTTGGGATCCTGGCCATACTGACAAGACCAGCATTTATTGCCCATCCCTAGTTGCCCCGTGAGAAGGTGAAGGTGAGCCACCTTCTTGAAGTACTGCAGTCTTTCTGGGAGAGGGGCTCCCACGGTGCTGTTGGGGAGGGAGTTCCAGGGTTCAGACCCAGTGACGGTGAAGGGTCAGTGATATGTTTCCAAGTCGGGACAGTGGAGGGGAACCTGCAGGTGGTGGTGTTCTCCTGCACCCGCTGCCCTTGTCCTCCTTTGGAGGAGAGGTGGTGGGTTTGGGAGGTGCTGTTGGAGTAGCCCGGGTGAGTAGCCGTGGGGCGTTGTGTAGACAGTGCACACTGCAGCCACCGTGCACCGGTGGTGGAGGGAGAGAGTGTTTAGGGGGGAGTGGGTGAGGTGCCGATTAAGCGGGCTGCTTTTTCCTGGATGGTGTCGAGCTTCTCAAGAGGTGTCGGAGCCGCACTCTCCCAGGCAAGTGGGGAGTGTCCCGTCACACTCCTGACCTGTGCTGTGTAGATGGGGGAAAAGGCGTTGGGGTGTCAGGAGGCAAGTCACTCACCACAGGAGCCCCAGCCTCTGACCCAGGTTATTGAGGACGGCCCAGCCTTTGATCAGTATCCAGAGGAGAAGTGTGTTGCACCCCAAGCCCCAACAACCGAATAACATCTGCCGCCAGGTGAAATGCCTCTATGGGCATTTATTTCCTGAAGACATACTAAGCGCAGTTTATAAAATCGTAATTTTTTTTCATTCCATCAGCGATGAGTTTGGGAGGTTGTTCCGAGGGTTCTACCCGCAACCGCCCCCTCCCCCCGAGTGGCCAGTGGGGTGGACACCTCAAACTACGGCCTTTTCCCACACAGTCTCCGCAGTGGTTGCACTGAGCTTTGGTGCATCCCTCAGCGCGCAATCCTGCGCCAGCCAGCAGCGTTCAGTTGTGGACACTCCTCTCGGAAGGATGTCATTAAGCTGGAAAGGGCGCAGGAAAGATTCACGAGGACGTTTCTGGGACTGGAGGGCTCGAGTTACAAGGACAGGCTGGATAGGCCGAGGCTTTTTTCCCCTGGAGTGAAGGAGGCTGAGGGGTGACCTTATAGTTTATAAAATCATGAGGGGCACAGATAAGGTGGATGGTCACAGTCCTTTTTTTCCCTAGGTTAGGGGAGTCTACCAGAGGGAATATGTTTAAGGTGATAGGGGAAAGATTTAAAGGGGACCCAAGGGGCAACTTTTTTCACAGAGAGGGTGCTGGGTACATGGAGCAAGCTGGAAGTGGTAGAGGTGGATACGATTACGTTTGAGACAGATTTGGACAGGTACATGGATAGGAAAGGTTAAGAAGGATATGGAACAAATGCAGGCAGCTTGGACTAGCACCTTGGTCAGCATGGACGAGTTGGGCCGAAGGGCCTGTTTCCTTGCTGTACAAGTCTATGGCTCGTGAGTAAGCCTTCATCTCTTTGTAAAGGTGAGACGGAAATTAAAAATATAATGTGGCTGAAGAACACAATTGTCTTTTCTTGAAGACTTCCCAGTCCACGAGCTGCTGTTGACGGGTATACAGGACTTGCCATGGAAGGAGTGCAGTGGGTGATTCACCAGGCTGGTTGCAGGGAGGGAAAGTTTGCCAAGAGATCGAGTGGGCTGGGACGGTATTTTCCAGATTTTCGAAGAACGAGTTCATTGGGCAGCCCAGTGAGTGGGTTTCACCGGATGCTCTCGTTTCCTCCCACAACCCAAAAGGTCCTGGTCAGTAGGCTAATCGGCCGCTGTACATTGCCTGCGGTGTGTTGGTGAATGGTAGGTGCAGAGTACCAAAGGGCCAGTCTCTGTACCATTTTATAAAATCTTTGACAGGCCAGACATACAAGGTAGTGTAGCGGCTAGCGTAATGCTTTACAGCGCCAGCGACCCGGGTTCAATTCTGGCTGCTGTAAGGAGTTTGTATGTTCTTCCTGCGTCTGCGTGGGTTTCCTCCGGGTGCTCTGGTTTCCTCCCACATTCCAAAGAAGTATGGGTTAGGAAGTTGTGGGCACGCTACGTTGGTGCCGGAAGAGTGGCGACACTTGCGGGCTGCCCCCAGAACACTACGCAAAAGATGCATTTCACTGTGTTCCGATGTACTAATAAAGATATCTTATCTTACATTTCGATCCCCCCCCCCACCCCCCGGGGTGAGGAGGCCGGAACCAAGTGTCACTGTCTCAGAATAAAGGGTCATCTGTTCAGGCCACAGAGGAGGAGAAACATCTTCACCGAGGGTGATGGATCTTTGGAATTCTCTTCCAAGTAGGGCTGTAGAGGGCCAGTCATTGACTTCATTCAAAACAGATCAAGTAATGCAAGTTTAGGGTAGGAAATTGAGGCAGATCAGCCATGATCTCGATGCATGGTGGAGCAGGCTTGAGGGCTGAATGGCCTAATCCTGCTTCTAATTCACACCTTCACATGAAGATGATGAGAAGAGGCCTGCAGGTCGGCAAAGGGAACAGGTGCCCTGGAACCCACCTGCCTGCTACATAGGAGGACGTTCACAATTCCTCAGGGGCCAAAACCTTCTCCCCCGCTCTTGTCTCCGAGCTCCTGCAATTCTGGCCTCTCCTCTCCCCATTCCCATCACGCCGCCATTGGTGACCGTGCCTTCAGCTGCCCGGGCCCCAAGCTCTGGGATTCCCTCTCTAAACCTCTCCACCCCTCTTCCTTTGAGAGGCTTCCTACAACCTCCTCGGGGGTTTTCAGTCTCCATCCTGACAATCTACCATGTCAACTCTGCCCGATCCACTCTCCTGTGAAACACCAAGACACCTTGCTGTGTTGAAGTTGCCAGAATGATGCAATTTATTATCACAAGGAGTGTTCTGACTTGCTTGCACATTCTTTCCTAATATGGAGATGAAGGATGGGTTGACCCTGGAGGGTTTCTGATACTTTTTGGGATCTATTTGGCCCATTGAGACTATGCCGGGTCTCGGAGTAATCTCTTCCCTCACTTGTCCCCGCAAACCTTCTGTCTCACACTCCCATCAATTCCCCTGAATCTACTGCCAGCCACCCACACTGGGGGCAATTTACAGTGATCAATTAACCTACCAATGGGACTAGCTTGGATGGGCATCTTGGTCAGCAGGGACCAGTAGGGCCGAAGGGCCTGTTTGTGTGCTGTACGACTCCATCAACTCGCACATCATTGGGATGTGGGGGGGGGGAAGCAGGGGAGAAACAGGAACACCCGGGGGAAACCCACGCGGTCACGGGGAGAACGTGCAAACTCCACACAGACAGTGCAGGAGGTCAGGATCAAACCGATGTCGATGGAGCTGGGAGGCAGCGGCTCTACCCGCTGTGCAACCATACGGCACAGCCCTTCCGACCGGCATGCGAGGTCTGTGCTTTTGGGTGTTGAAATAAAAGGGGACGAGCTCAGAGGTTCATGGGCCCCTTTTCAGTTGTACCTGATGCTTGTACCGCGCCCAAAAGTCATCTGCAGGCTAGCCCAGAGTCTGAAGGGTCCCGCCTTCCACACTCACTCCATCCCTCCCACCGAGTGAAGCAGAGTCCTGCAGGGGTGATGCTGCAGGCTGCACAGCAAAGCAGACAGGACGGCGGCTCAGTGGCGCAGCTAGTAGAGCAGCTGCCTCACAGCTCTAGCAATCCTGGTTTGATCCTGACCTCGGGTGCTTCTGTGTCTGTGTGAAGTTTGGGAACTTACAGTGATCAATTAACCTACCAGGTTATGGGCCAATGGGACTAGCTTGGATGGACATCTTGGTCAGCATGGACCTGTGGGGCCGAAGGGCCTGGTTCTGTGCTGCATATTCTCCCTGCGGGTCTCCCCCAGGTGTGCCCCAGTTTCCTTCCACATCCCAAAGGTACATGGATTGGTAGGTTGATTGGTCGCTGTGAATTGCCCCTAGTGTGTAGGTAGTGGGTAACCTTGGAGGGGAATTAATGAGAATACAAAAGAATTGCAGAGACGTGCCTGACAAGTGTAAATGAGTGTGGTGACACAGTCAGCGGACCAACTGAACCATTCAAAATACCATTCCCTGGTGTTTCAACCGTCAGTCCTTCGGGAAGTGGGCACATTTCAAGTCGTTGCCCACTCTCGTCTCTGACAGAGGGGCAGCCCCAGGAAGTTTGTCTCGGCACAGACGCCTGCACATGTCGCTTGCAAAGGCGGCAGCTGAAACTAACTGAACAGCAAAGTGCAGCTGCAGGGCAGAAATGTGCGTTTACCAACAATCATCAGGGTGTGTTCTGGCAAAGATCCAAGAGTACTCAGAGCTCCTTCTCGGTTCCTGAGAGTCTGTGGTCGCTTCATGTTCTCTTCCTCACTCACCGCACACTGGGAATTTCTCCTGTGGGTCTAACCCCCACCCCCCCTCAACACTAAGTGACGTCCTCATTTTTAAGACTTTAGTATCTGTTAAGTGACTTCATTCTTCTCTTAGGAATCAGTATTTTGCAAAACCAATGCATTGCAAGTGCCAACGGTCTCCCCTGCTGTTACACGACTACACAGACCAGGAAAGTCCATAAAATTCCTCCAAGACTTTCACTTTGTCTCTGTATCCTCCACTACCCTGAAAACTCTGAGATGGAATCAGAGAGAGGTACGGCATGGAAACAGGCCTTTCAGCCCAACGAATCTGCGCCATCAACAAACCAATTACAATAATCCGATTTTTCTTGTTTTAATTCTTCACATATTCCCATCAACGTTCCCCCAGACTCTAACACTCGTCTACACACCGAGAGCAACTTACAGCGGCCAATTAACCCACTGACCCCGCACGTCATTGGGATGTGGGAGGAGACCCACGTGGGAGAACGTGCAAACTCCACACACAGGCAGCGCCGGAGGCTGGGATCGAACCCGGGTCACTGGGAGGCAGCAGCTCCAGCAGCTGCACCACTGTGCTGCCCCAAATCTCCAATTCATGCATTTCTCCTCCCATTGCTGCACTGTTCCTTTAGCTGGGCCCCGAACTTCAGAATACCCTCTGTAAACACCTCTGCCACTCTCTGTTCCTTTAAGATGCTCCTAAAGACCAAACTCCTTGACTGAGTTTTTGTTCCCCTGCCCTAATATTTATGACTTGGAGTACAACTTGTGCTTGGAATGTTTGATGAGGTTGAAGGTTCTGTGATACACGCCGTGTTCTCCATGCCTGGAGTACATTCAGTCAGTTGATACAAGCACAGTGACAGACGTGACCATTGCAATCACTCAAGACCAATAAACGCAGGAGAAGCCCAGCGTCAGATTCCCGTCCCCTCTCTGGGCACAGTGCGCCAGGTGAACCAGGCTAGGCCCAGCTCTGATCAGTCAACCTGTCCACCGTTCAAAGGAGGATCTTCCCCACAGTCCATCAAGGCCACATTAGGTGGGAGTGGATCTCAATGCCGAAGGTTAATAATGAAGGCGTCCTGTGAGTCACTTTGTTGGATCGCTCGTCTTTAACTTACTGCGTGCCTGAAAATGCCCTACACATTGTCGTCCCACTGATTCTCCCTCCAGTGTGCTGCACCCAGCATCAAGAATGGCTCGATAGCGCCCCCACTGCCTGAGCTCTGAATGGCAGGCGTGGCAGTCTGGGTCTGTGGCAGGTGGCTGGTAAACTCATCCACTCAAACCGCATCTGCGATGGTCCTGTGACGGACTGTATCAGTGGTCGTGCAGAGGCAACAGTTCCGTCTCTGCCTCCATGGTTGATGTGGGATTCAGGACGGATCTGGAAGTTCAACCCGAGGGTCAGCGAGGTGCTGTGGACCATCAGCTCACCACTACAATCTGTAACCTCATGGCCCCGGCGTATCCCTCGCTCTGCCATTACTGCTAATGCCAGGGGACCAACCCTGGTTCGCTGGGGCTGGGGTGTGGGTGGGGGTCAGGTATGTCAGGAGCATCACCAGGCACTCCGAGAAATGGCGAAGCTCCAACTCCGGACTCCATGTGCTCAACAGCAAAACCTGCAGCCGAGTGCTCCCACGGCCAACAGATCGGATCGAAGCTCCTGTCTCGTCTACTCCGGAAAGGTGGAGCACAATTAAACAGGTAAAGGGAGGAGATGGCTCCAAGAACATCCCTGTCCTCCACTCAGGAGGGACTCTGTGCGTGGGGGAAGCAAGGGGAAAACTCTGAGCTCACGTCTCACACAGAGGAAGATGCTGGTGGCCGTTGAGGTCAATCATCCCAGCCTGTGTCCTGGGCCTGACCACCTTCAGCTGATTCATCAATGACCTTCCTTCCTTCCCAGGGTGAGACGTGGGGATGTACGCTGGTGATTGCACAACGTTCAATTCTACTCACAAAACACTCAGCAACTGCAGGAGCCGGTGGCTGCAGCAACATTCGGGGTGATGAAGGGCAAGTGTCACTCATGGCACACGAGTGGGGAGCAAGGAAGGGGGTGAAAGGATTCGGGGAGGCAGGAATGCCAAGTTGATGTTCCAATCAGATCAGCCATGGTCTTACTTAGGGGTGGGATATGCCCGAGGGGCCACGTGATCTCCATCTGTTGCTTCAACAAGATTAGAGTCAAACCATCTACATTAGCACTCAATTCAGGACTGCCACTGTTAACCAGCCTGCAGATCGGGATCCCAACCATTAAAACCACATTAACCACCCCCCATTATTTGATGGCCTCCCTGTCCCCTTTTCAGCCGCGAGGCAAAATGGCCGAGGTGAAGAGCACAAGAGAAGATGGCTCCCAGCAGGAATTACACGCCAGCCTCCTCCGCCCTCTCAGTTTCTGCACAGACTGGAGCATTTGGTCGTTGGTCTCCTGTGATTGTCAGCAGTGCACTGCAACTTCCTGCCCCAATCTACATCTTACTCACTCGAGCACCCAGGGCCACATCTAACCACTTCCTTCCGCTTTGACACCAGAGGGAAAGAAAAGTAACTCTGCACAGCAATGTTTTGTTTTTGGGGCCTCTAACAACCAGAGACAGTCAGAGGCAATGGCATAAAACAAGACTAAACCCTCTCATTACACATTACGTAAATAGACTTCCATCTCCATGCCAATGACTTCATTGCACTTGTGCTTCCAACAGTCAATGTTTCCACTCCTGGCTGCCATCTCCATGTCCAGCACTCCCCACAGTGAAGAGGAGGACAGGATTAAACCATTCCATCCATCGGGAATAGCTCTCAACTTGCCTGCCCTTTGGCTCCCACGGTGGGAATAGTTAAAATAAGCTATCAATCACAATGCTCCTTTCGCAAACCCAGGACATCCCTGAGCCACCACCAGCTGACGATTGACCCAAGTGAACCAGGCCAAGGCCATAGACTGGCCTCACTGGTTGCCTGTAGCAGGAAGGTGGTCAGAAGCTGGTGGCACTGGAGGGGCCCCTTCCCGCTGCAGCTCCTGTGGTGCCTCACAGAGAGGTCTCTGGCATAGACTCCATCCTCACCTCTCCAGCACTGACAAGGCAGCTCTCAGTCCAGCTGCAATTCGGACCTCAGCACAGTGCTCCTTCAAACCAGAGACCATAGAACACGACAGCACAGAAAACAGGTCGTTCGGCCCTTCTAGTCTGTGCCAAAACTTTAGTCCTCTAGTCCCATTGACCTGCACCCAGTCCATAACCCTCCAGACCTCTCCCGTCCATGTACCTATCCAATTTATTCTTAAAACTTAAGAGTGAGCCCACATTTACCACATCAGATGACAGCCTGTTCCACACTCCCACCACCCTCTGAGTGAAGAAGTTCCACCTAAACTTTTCCCCTTTCACCCTAAAGCCATGTCCTCTCGTACTTATCTCTCCTAATCTAGGTGGAAAGAGCCTACTTGCATTTACTCTGTCTATACCCCTCATAATTTTGTAAACCTCTATCAAATCTCCCCTTGTTCTTCTACGCTCCAAGGAATAAAGTCCTAACCTGTTCAATTGTCCTAGGTTAGGAATAAAGTCCTAACCTTCACAGTTCACCTGGCTGTGTTATACCAAGAGGATTAGGAGTGGAAGGAGGCCACTCGGCCCCACGAACCTGCCGCCCATTCACCCAGATCATGACCGATCTGTGTAACCTTCACTCTGCATTCCCGCTGACCCCTGATGACCTTCCACTCCCTTGCTCATCAACTTCAGTCTTAAAAATATTCAAGGACTCTGCTTCCAGCCTCTTTGAGGAAGACTGACCACCCTCCAAGAGATAAAACTTTATCTTATCTCTATTCCAAAATGGGCAACCTTATTCCTAACCAGCGACCCCGGTTCAGATTCTCCCGCAAGAGGAATTATCCTCCCCACGTCCACCTCAATCTCATAGGTGCAGTCTCACCCTTCTGATAACTCCAGCAGATACAAGCCAAGCTTGTCCAACCTTTCCCCGGGAGACAACTCCAGGGAATCTCGCACAAAGTGAATCTGCCTCATTTACATCAAAGGATGTTGAATTACAGGCCAGGTTCCCACTGATCGAAACCATGACAATCTGATCCCTTCATGGTTTGCAAAGAGTACATGCCTCATCCCTCATTCTGGACTTAAGGGTCTGGAGCTCAGGGACAGTGGCAGGCTCAGGCTTTGAGCCAATCTAGGAAGACAGAATGGTACAGAAGGTAGTGCTGCTTCCTCACAGCTCCAAAGACCCCAGTTCGATCCTGACCTTCAGCATTGTACATGTGTAGTTTGCACGTTCTTCCTGTGACTGTGTGGTTTCCTGCCAGCTCCGGTTTCCTCCCACATCCCAAAGACGAGTGAGTAGGTTAATTAGCTGCTGTAAACTACAACCGATGTAGGCAACTGGCAGAAGAATTGGTGGGGAATTGATGGGATGTGAGAGAGAGAGAGAGTGAGAGAGAGAGAGAGAGAGAGAGAGAGAGAGAGAGAGAGAGTGTAATAAGCAGGGGAATGGGATTGCTTAGAGAGTTGGAATAGACTGGATGGGCCAAATGGCCTCCTTCTCGGTCACAAGAAAACACTAGCAGCAACCTGATACAACTTCCAGACCAGGCTGAATGTTGGCAAATGAACTTCAACAGCTGATGCAATTGGGTGGGAGCATTAATAACGTCAGCTCCACCTTAGGAAATGTGAAAGGTAAATGGATCTGGGAGGTGAGCAAAGTATTAAAAGCATCTTTGCAGATTGGGACTGTGGTCAAACTGCTAACAAAGCACTGAGAATTATTTCCAGTGTTTAAAAAAAGTGTTTTGGACCCTGGCTTCGTGGACAGTTCAAGTCTCCACACTGCAGGAACCACTGGGGTAAACTGCAACACCACTCCCTCCCCACTCCTGACAGAGCTCAGCTGTCGGGAATGAGGCAAATCAGTCAATGGACTGATCAGGGCAGGTGTTTGGGGGAGGGGGGTGGTGTTGTTGGTGAGAAACATTTCTAGTTGTGGGTGAACCCAAAACTAGGGTCTCAAAAACAAGATGGTAATAAAGAGGGTGAGTAGAATCAAAAGAAAGAGCTCAAATGCAGAGCTACCAGGGGAAGCTGTTGGATGCTTCTAAATGGATAGGTAGAGATTTGGAAAGGCTGATATGAGATAGAATGGGGGGGAAAAGACTTGTGAACTATAAATACCTGCAGAGTCTAGGTGGGCTGAAATGGCGGGTTTCTGCACAAGACATTTTGCCCCCCAAAAAATTAAGGACACCTCCACTTTCATGTTGAGTGTCAGTAGAACTTACCAATTTTTTCCACCAATTGCAGAATGACACCACCAACATGGATATCGCCCGTGACTCGCAGGGTAATGGGGTCTGCATCAGGACCCAGTTCCTCGACCGCGATCTTCAGCTCCCACGATGCGTCGATGTAGTCTCCGCTGGCAGTCTTGATGCCACCCAGTGCCATCTTCCAACATACCTGTCGTTGGGAGAGCAGCCAATGAGATACAAAGCCTGCAGAGATCGACAAAGACAAGGCCGGGGAGCGCTCGGCTGGTCAGGAGGGAAGCGGAGTCCCGATTCACGGCTTGGACGTCAGACCGGCTCTGGTCCTCCCTCTGCAGATGCTGCCTGACCTACTGAGCGTTCCCAGCAATTCCTGTTTCCACTTCAGATTCCCAGCATCTTTGGGATTGTTTATGGAA
Organism: Pristis pectinata; assembly: GCF_009764475.1. Taxonomy (NCBI): domain Eukaryota; kingdom Metazoa; phylum Chordata; class Chondrichthyes; order Rhinopristiformes; family Pristidae; genus Pristis; species Pristis pectinata. The sequence goes on from NC_067441.1 coordinate 4,096,153, forward strand.
AAGGGAAAAGAACGAGCAAGAGAGGGGAGAAAGGGGGAGGAGGAAATAGACAGGTGACGAACAGTACACAGGGACTCTGCCAAGGAGACCATTACATGCCTACCTCCCTCATGACCACCTATTCCTTAATTTCGTCACCTTGATGACATAAAGGATTTAAAAGATATGTGGAATTGTTCACAAGAAGAGGCCATTTGGCCCATTGAGTTCAGGCTAGCTCTGATTAGTCCCATCCCCTCTCTTCACATCTGCAGGTGTTTCCAGTATCAGCACCGTCCTTTTACCAATCCACTCATGTCACCAGCTCATCCATCTTCACATCACTGCAATGCGCTTTTGTACAATCCAGGGTTTGTGTGAATAAAACAGAGTCTTTCTTGCTTTTATCTTACTTTTTAGGATATGGAAGTGACCGGAGCATTTATTGCCCACCTCTAGTTGCCCTTGGAGAAGGTGAGGCACCTTCTTGAACCACTGCAGTCTTTCTGGTGAAGGTGCTCCCACAACTACTGTTGAGGGAAGTTCCAGGATTTAGACTCAGTGATGATGAAGGCGCGGCGATATAATTCCAAGTCAGGATGTTGGGGGACTCGAACAGGAACCTGCAAGTGGTGGTGTTTCCCTGTGCCTGCCGCCCTCAGTGGGTTTGAGAGGTGCTGATGGAGGAGCCGAAATTTAACTGCACCCACTGTGCATCAGCAGTGGATGGAAGGGGCGTTTAGGGTGCCAATCGAGCTTCTTGAGAGTTGTTGCAAATGTGCACGGAGACAAAGGGAGAGAATTCCATCACTCCTGACTGTGGTGTGTCAGGAAGTGAGTCACTCATCACAACATATGACCTACCCTTGTAGTCATGGTAAGTATGTGGCTGGTCCAGTTAAATTCATGGTCAATAGTTACCCCCAGGGTGTTGATGGTTGAGGACTCGACAACAATAATTCCACTGAATGTGAAGGGTAGGTAGTTAGATACCCTCTTATTAGAGATGGTCATTGCCTGACACTTCTGTGGTACAAATGTTACCTGTCAATTATCAGCTCATGCCTGAATGCAGTCTGGGTCTTTCTCGCTGCCTCGGTAAAGCAGCCAACATAATCAAAGACCCCACCCAGGTCATTCTCTCTTCTCCCTGCTCCCGTCGGGCAGAAGATACAAAAGCCTGAGAGCAAGTACCACCAGGCTCAAGGACAGCTTCTATCCCGCTGTTATAAGACTATTGAACAGTCCCCTAGGACAACAAAATGGACTCTTGACCTCACAATCTACCTCGTTGTGACATTACACCTTATTGTCTGCCTGCACTGCACTTTCTCTGTAACTGGAACACCTTAATCTGCATTCTGTTATCATTTTCCCCTGTACTACCTCAATGCACTGATGTGATAAAATGATCTGTATGGATGGCAGGCAAAACAAACCTCAGTACGTGTGACAATAATAACCCAATTTACCAATTTATGTAGGCAAGGATGGACTGCTTTATCTGTTGAGTTGTGAATGGAATTGAAAACTGTACAATGGGAGGACATCCCCACTTCAGACCTTATGAAGGGAGGAGGGTCTTGGGTTGAGCCCATTGCTATGCACTCCTTACGTCCATACACACACAAAAAAATCTTGGGCCAGAGGGTGAATGCACACAGACTTTTTCCCAGGGAAAGGGCGGCACGGTAGTGTAGCGGTTAGCGCGATGCTATTACAGTGCCAGTGATCGGGGTTCGATTCCCGTCGTTGTCTATAAGGAGTTTGTATGTTCTCCCGTGTCTGCGTGGGTTGGGCCGGAAGGGCCTGTTACCACGCTGTAAATATAATTAAAAATTAAAAATTAAATTAAAGTTAAAAAACTAGAGGATATAGGTTTAAGCTGAGAGGGGAATGGGTAAAGGTGAGAGAGGAATGGTTTAAAAGGGCAATTTCTCCACACAGAGGGTGATGCGCATATGCAACGAGCTGCCAGAGGAAGTGGTTGAGGCAGGTACAATAACAACATTTAAAAGACACTTGGACAGGTGCACGGATAGGAAAGGTTTGGAGGGATATGGGCCAAATGGGACGAGCTTAGATGGATTTCTTGGTCGGCATGGACAAATTGGGCCTATTTCTTGACAGTCTATGACTCTATTCCCAGCCGTTGGGATTTCCACTCATTGAACTCTGATGCAGATCCTACAGCCAGTGTTTGGTTCACCACAACCTTCCGTTTCTAATTCCCTGTGATCACAGGTGAAACATCTGATACAAGTGAGAGTCCAGAGCCCCCAGTGCAGTGCTGGTGAAGTGTTCCTTCTTCCACCACCGTGGACCTCTCTGGAGGACCACATACGCCTCAAAGCCCCTGGGGCCCCAGATCCGGGAGTTCAGCTCGTTGATGCGTAGGTGTGTGCCTGACGGGCAGTCGGTTCTGTTTATCTCAACTGTAGCTTCCAGCCATCAAGAGTGGAGATGATCATTTGTTTTCCTTGTTATTGGCTGGGTTTGAGCATTGGTAAAATGCCACCTGTCTAATTGTGGGATGTTTACCAATGTTCACGTCACTGGTCTGTAAAATTCTGGAGTGATATCATTCCCAGTAAGCATGCAAATTTATGATCCTGATTTATTTTCCCATGACTAAGGAGGCTGTTACTTGACTCATTGACTGGCCTCAGAGCAACCCTATCAGTCCCCTTCTCCCACTTACTTGCCTGTAACCCATTCTCTCTCACATGTGCCTCCATCACACTAGGGGCAACTTACAGCAGCTGATTAAGATTTCTTTATTAGTCACACCTACATCGAAACACACAGTGAAATGCATCTTTTGTGTTGAGTGTTCTGGGGGCAGCCCGCAAGTGTCGTCACACTTCTGGCGCCAACATAGCATGCCCACAACTTCCTAACCCGTCTTTGGAATGTGGGAGGAAACCGGAGCACCCGGAGGAAACCCACACAGACACGGGAAGAACATACAAACTCCTTACAGACAGTGGCTGGAATTGAACCCGTGTCGCTGGCGCTGTAGTAGCGTTACGCTAACCGCTACACTACCGTGCCTGCCCCACCGACCCACACATATTTGGGATGTGGGAGGAAATCAGAGCACCCGGGGAAAACCCACACGGTCACAAGGAGAACATGCAAACTCCACACAGACACACACTCATATAGACAGCGCTGGAGGTTGGGATCGAACCCGGGTCTCTGGAGCTGCGAGGCAGCAGCACTAACTGCCACAGCATTCCGCCGCGCTTCTCCCTCTGCTCATTTCAAACCACCACATGCATAATTTGTTGCCTCCAGCACAACAGAAAGAGGAAGAGTGTGGGTCACTAGCAGGGAGCAGCAAGAAAATAAGGTTAAAAGTTGCTGAGCAAGTTTTCGAAGACGTGAAAGACCTTCCATTTATACCGAGGCTCTCACATCCACTAATGTGCTTGTGAAGCTAATTTGGAAACATTGAAACCCAGCACCAAAGTGGTAATAAGCAGTTTACTAAACAAAAAGATGAGTACCCAAGGGATAAGTGTTGACGCTTGGACTTTCTGAGACTTTGAGAGGGCAGTGGAACAGCTGGTGAAGCTGCCGCCTCACAGTTCCAGCGACCCAGTTTGATCTCTGGCGCTGTGCGGAGCTTGCACGTTCTCCCCGTGACCGGGTGGGTTTTCCTCGGATGCTCCGGTTTCCTCCTACTTCTCAAGAGACTTGCGGGTTCGTTAACTACCTGTTGCAAAACATCCCCTCAACGTAGGTTAACGGCAAACAGAACCGAAGGGGAGTCGACGGGCATGTGCGAGGAGGAGCAAGTTACTAGGGTATAGGGAAGTAAGGAGAGGGGGAAAGAGGTGAAAGAGGTTGGGAATGTAGAAGAATGAGGGGTGATCTTATTGAAACACAAGATCCCAAGGGGCAGGACAAGGTAGATGTTGAGATGTTTTCACTGGTGGGAGTATCTTTGGTATAATTAAAAGTTAAGGGGTCGGTCATTTAAAACTGAGATGCATAGAAATTCCTTCTCGTAGAGTGGTGGAGAATCCGTGGAATTCTCCGACCTCGGAATTGGGGAGGCCAGGCTAAATCTTTCTGAAAGCTCGAGGGTTTCTGGGGATCAGGCAAAGAGGAGTGGAGGCCTGGGGCAGATCAGCCATGACAATTTTGAATGGTGGGGCCAGGCTTGAAGGGCCAGGTGGCCTACTCCTATTTTCTTGTGTTCGAGGGATGGTTGGGATTGCTGGGCTTTGGCTGAATGGCCTCGTTCTAGAGCTGCACCCTCCCATGCCAAAGGACACAAGACTCACGGTGTCAACCACAGACATGCCGGCCAGGCAGGGCCTCTCAAATAACAGGAAGCTGAAGGGTCGCGACCTCTTGACTCAGAATGAGGTGAGTGACTGCGGGAGGAGGAGGAGGAGCTGGAGGAAGGGTGGAGATCCATCGCTGGGGTCTGGGGCAGGAGGGGTGGCATAGGACAAGGCAGGCAGGCCGGCCCCTGGAGGAGCAGGGATAAGGGGCAGCAATCTGGGCAACTGCAATTGCCCACCACTGATCTGGGCAACACCTGCTGAAATGGTTGCAAAGGGAATGGGACGTTGGTCCGAAGGCAAGAAGAGTGGCATATTCTTTCAAAGCGCATCTTGCGACTAGCAATTGGGGCAAGTAGTTATAAAGGAAGTGGAGGGAATAAAGTAGGATGGTTCAGACCACTTGCAGATCTTTCAAAGGGTAAAATGGGTTGAATAGGCTCCTTACATAATGGTAGCTTGGAGTGTGATTAACATCACGATCTGCAAAGATTCAAGTATGAAGCGGTAATTGATGGATTAAGTGAATGAGCAAAACTGAGAAAGATGGAATTTGCCCCAGAGGCTTTTGTGAGATACAAGGGGACACAGTGGGCAGGGTCTCTGCCTTGTAGCGCTGGAGACCCAGGTTCAATCCTGACCTCTGGTGCCGTCTGTGTGGAGCCTGCACATTCTCCCTGTGATTGTGTCGGTTTCCCCTGCGTGCTCCGGTTTCCTCCCCCATCCCATTGCCCCTAGTGTGTGGGTGAGGGGTAGACATCGGGGGGGGGGGGGAATTGATGGGAATATGGGGAGAATTTTTTTCAAAATGGGATTAATGTAGGATTAGTGTAAACACGCGGTTGATGGTCAGTGTGGACTTCGTGATTGGAAGGATCCGTTTCTGTGCTGCATCTCTCTGTGATTATGAGAGATCAGTTTGGGCTGGACCTTAAAAAGGTAGGACAGAGTACTTTCTAAATGTTGATCAGCCAGAAGCAGTGGTGATTCGGAGAGACTCGGGGAAGGTGTCCATGCACACAGGTAGTTAAAATGTGGTTGGCAGGTGGAATTCATGGGCACTGGAAGTTGCTGGATTCTTCAAAAGAGAAATTAAATGAGAGGAAAAGGAATAGAATTGGGAATGCTGAAAGGAAAGGAGGAACAAAGACGAACTGCCAGGGCAAGTTGTATCCCTCTTGTTTTCCAGCTCCTACGGAGAGCTGGCCTATACTTATTACAACATAGAGATGAGCAGAGCAGAACAGTACTACACAGGAACAGGCCCTTCGGCCCACAATGTCTGTGCTGAACATGATGCAGAATCGAACAAAATCTCTTCTGCCTGCACATGATCCATATCCCTCCATTCTCTGCATATTCATGTGTCTATCTAACAGCCCCTTAAACACCTCTATTGTATCTGTTTCCACCTCTATGTGCTAGGGAGGTTCAAGTGGAGGTCACTTGGTCCGTACCAGCTCCCAGAACAAATGCATTGGTCTCATTCCCCTCTCCTGACCTTCCTGTTCCCCGACTTCATTCCCTCGCACATGCCTGGTAAATCATTGTTGAACCATCTGCCACTTATCCAACTCCGATGGATAACTTACAGTAGCCAATTAACACCTTTGGAAAACTGGAGCACCTGACAGAAACCCACACGGTCACAGGGAGAATGTGCAAACTCCACATGGATGGCACCCGAGGTCAGGATTGAACCAGGGTGCCTGGAGCTCTGTTAGCTGTGCCACCGTGTCACCCCATATCCATGGGGGAGATACGGTGGGAGGGGGGGGTGGTGGTGGTAGAAGTCTTACTGGAGCTGCACTCAGTTCGACCCACCTGTGAGTGGACACCGCACTTTTTACTGGCCCTGGAGGGAGATTTATTCAACTCCAAAGAATGTTACAAGTAGAGATTTCAGAAACTTGGGTCGTTTACTGGCATTTGGAAGGTTATAGAGTGACTCCAAGAATCGTTAAAAAGTGCAAGAAATGAAACTCCACTGGTCAGGGATTCCATGCCCAGGAGGCAGAGCAAAAGTTGGAGCTTGGTTTCAGAGACGTGGAGGTGGGGGGATACTGGAACCCCCCCCCCCCCCTTCCACAAATGGCAACTGATGCCAAAGTAAATTGTTCACCTTCAGCCGGGAGGTCAAGAGACTTCTTGTGAATTTAGAGGTTATAAATGGACATGGGGGGGAGAGGGGGCAGGTTGGAGTTAGGCCACATGTCAGCCTTGATCTCGCTGGCTGGGTGGGATCACGAGGTGGAATGTTAAAAATAAGTGGTCACAAAAGCCTGAAAGCACTATCACCAGGCTCAAGGACAGCTTCTATCTCGCTGTTATAAGACTACTGAATAATCTTATAACTATTTAATATAATTATTGAATAAGACTAGTATGATAAGGATGGACTCTTGACCTCACAATCTACCTCATTATAACCTTGCACCTTATTGTCTGCCTGCACTACATTTTCTCTGTAACTGTAACACTTTATTCTGCATTCTGTTATTATTTTCCTTTGTACTACCTCAATACACTGATGTGATGATCTGTACAGTTGGCATGCAAAGCAAAGTAAGTTTTTCCACAGTACCTTAGTACATGTTACAAAAGTAAACCAATTTAAGACAAACGAGGTGACATTTTTCTCTCTCAGATGGTAGATCGTCCTTGCAACTCTCCTCCTCAAAGGACAGTGGAAGCAGAGCCTTTGAATAATTTTAAGGCAATGATGGAAAAAGGTGGCTAGAAGGGGGAAAGATTACTGGTGGTGGGCAGGAACACAGAGTTGAGGTTACAATCAGATCAGCCATGATCTCTTGCTCCAAATTTGTATGCTCATAACCTAGTCCTGAAGTTTAGCTTGCCAGATTGTGGTACAGGGCACACATGCTCTAGAGGTAAAGCAGCAAAGACCAAACCAGTGGTGAAGGTGCTCCCACAGTGCTGTAAGCTCAAGGTTTGGCAGGACAGGCTGTTATATCTCTGAGCTAGGAAAGTGTGCGACTCGGACGTGGACTCAGAGAGGTGGTGGTCATCCTGTGCAGTTTCTGCTGTGGAAGCCAGGGATTTGGGTGGTTAGGCAGAGATGTGAAGCCCCCCAAGATAGCCACGCACAACCTGGAACATCCATAAGGGTGTGACAGCGAAATTCGGCATCTCCAGCAGGACGAAAGGAAAGGAAACAGCACCAGTGTGAAGGGAGATAAATAATTCAAGGGACACTTTACACAGAAGCAAGAGGTCCAAGTATGGACGTCAATCTGTCAGGCTGACAGGCCACAATATCCTGTCATAGTGTATGAGGAACAAAGATAGCAGCTGGCCTGCCTCTGAACCACTGGAGACATTTTTGGATGGTGTCATTTCTGTAATTATTTGTGTTGACCAATTCCTTTTTGACAGCTTCTTTCAAGTGCATCTGATGAAAGTTTGGACAGTCTGCTTTAAGTGACTTCTGGAAATATAGATGGGCTAACAGAGCCCTTGTATCAAGTTAGATGCACCTCTATTATTATTTAGTACCTGCACACCCCTGCTTGCTAAGTCATGGGCTTTCGAAATAGCCATGAGACTCTTGCTCATTCTCCCCCCTCCCCCACTGCCCTCCCATCTCCTCTCCTCCTCCACTCTTGCCACATTCCCTGACCTCCTCTTCCTTTATTACACCAAGTATGTTGCACCCTTTCTTCTCCTGGATGCCATGTTAAAACCGATCCCTCAGGTGTCCATGTCCATGACAACAACAACCAATTTTAATACGTGGGGGAGGGGGGGTAGTTCTCCTTGATGTTCACCCAATATTTAATCCTCAAAAAACAAATAGTTCATCTGGTCTTTGTGCGAGTTTCTTGTGTGTAAATTGGGTGGTACAATTCCTAAATTGCAATAAAAAGATCATCAGCTTTAAATCTGTGAACATACCTCTCATAGAAGCACACAGTACGGAAATGGGCTCATTGTCCCAAGTCCCATCAAGTATTAAAGCAGGACTGTCTGAGGGTTTGACAAGATGGCTACAGAGAGGGTGCTTCTCCTATCAGGAGTCTGGAAGCAGGAGTCACAGTCTCAGAATAAAGACTGAAATGAGGAGAAATTTCTTCACGCGGAGGATGGTGAATGTTTGGAATTCTCTGAGGGCTATTGAAGCTTAGTCACCGATTGCATTCAAAACACTCTGATAGATTTATGGACATTAAAGGAATTAGGGATCTGGGGATAATTCAGGAAAATGGCGGTTGAGGATCAGTCATGATCTTTGGAATGCTCTTCCTCAAAATGGCAGTGGAGGCAGATTCTTGGAATTTTTTTAAAAGGCAGAGGGAGATAGATAGATACTTGATCTGCCAAGGAGGTGAAAGGTCAGAGGTGGATGGGAATGTGAATTGAGGTTACAATCAGACCTGCTGCAATCTCACCGAGGCCGGAAGGCTTCCTGCTTCTAATTTGCATGCCTCTTGTGGAATGATAGAATAGGCTTGAGTGGATGAATGGACTATTTCTTATGATGTTCTGTCTGGGACTTTACTCAATACGTAGGCTATGTCCACAGCACTAGGATAAATATAATCTCCCTTTTAACTTTGATGTCTGGAGCACTAGTTTCGCTGGTAATAATTAACTACTGATTACCTTCTGACTCACATAACAAATGCACTGCAACCATAAACCCTTGGTAAGGAAGTAAACATGGCAGCTTTTGAACATCAGTACATCCAAATGTCTCTCACTTAAGTTTCAGAAATTATAAAATAAAACATTTAAAACTAGCAAAGGGAAACTGTTTTCAGTAAATGGAGGGCTGATAACCAGAGGACATTGAAGATAATGGGCCAATTTCTTTTCTACACCACGATTGTTATGATCTACACTCTATTAATCAATTACTTTTTACGTGCTGCTGAATAATTAGCTGTAAAAGGAGCCACCATAGACAATGGGTAAAATGTTCTCTATTTGATTCAGGTTCAAAATGTAGTTAAAAGCCTCCCCCCCCCCCCCCCACCTTTTTTTGGGTTATATTAAAATTACATACTAAAATTGGTTGTCATGGATGTTTTATAATCATTTGAGAAGTTTTGACGTAGCATCTAGGAGAAGAAAAGGTGCTGTAAACATAATGTGGCTAGGGGAGAGAAGGGTAGGGAGTGTGGGAAAGGGGGGGGAGGAGGAATGACAGGGCAGTGGGAGGATGAGCAAGAGTCTCATGGCTATTTTGAAAGCCTATGATTTAGCAGGCAGGGGTGTGCAGGTACTAAATAATAACGGAGGCACGTCTAACTTGATAGAAGGCCGTGTTAGCCCATTTATATTTCCAGAAGTCACTTAAAAAGGAAGTTGTCTGAAATTTTATCTTACTCACACTTGAAGGAAGCTGTTGAACAGGGATCTGTCAGCACATGTAGTTTCAGAAACTAAGAAAGCTCATCATCAATCTGACTGCTACTGTTTGATTGCTTTTGTCTGCTGCCTTTCCAAACTTGAAAGCTTCTTGTGTTGTAAACGAAGTAATCCAATTAAAAAAAGAATCACTTAAAATTGTCTTAATCAGAAAGGTTGGTGAAGCCTGTGGTACAGAGAGATTCAATAGACCCCAGTTTCTATACAAGCCATATCATCATCTTTATTGGTTACAATGTAGTGGAAATATCAACAGTTCTCCACAGCCTACTTAAAGCACAATTCATGACCCTCTAGCCATTACTCCAATACAAAACACAGTCAAGAGACCACATATAACAACAACTTGTTCCTTATGGTATCTTTCATTGTTGTAAGACATTGAACAACGTCTTACAAGTGCAAATAAAGACAAAAATTGATACCAAATCAAAAAGGAGATACAAGGACAGGAATGATCTTAAAAGGAGGAGAAAGGTTTACGGACAGAATCCGTGAGGCTCAGGCAGCTGAAGGAACAGCTGCCAATGATGGATCAATGGGAATTTGGGACATGCAAGAGATGAAGAAGTGCGGAGAGTTATAGCACTGAAGGTTCTTGAACTACCGACCTGAAAAACCCTAATTCTGTCTTGGAATACATTTCCCTCAACTTGCACTAATGTCGTGATGTTATTTTTGTTTATCGTGTTGTGCAAGTTATGTATTATTTTATGTTAACGTAACTTAATGTAATCTATGTTTGTCATGTTTGCAATGTACTGTGCTGCTGATGCAAAAGGGTATTTTTCATGGCATTTATACCTTGGGTATGTATGGCCATGATAATAAACTTGAACTTGAAGGTGGAGGTGATAACAGAGATAGGGAGGGATGAGATCATGAAACATTTGAACACAAAGTTGAGTTTTATATCTGAGGCACCGCAGTGGCAGGAAGGTCTTCATGCACAATGGGTAGTGGTGGGATGGTGACAGAAGCACCAACTCAGACAGGGAGGAGCAAATTTGGGATGACCTCAAGGGTGGGAGAAAGGAGACTAACTGGGTGAACACTGGAACAAGGGAATCTTGCACCCTGACAGACTCAAGCACCTCTTTTACACTCACTCATCTTATCCCAACACCATGAAACTTTAGTATATCTCATCTCACTTTGACCATCACAATAGACCCAAGCTGAGCACCCATTAAATAAAGCTTTCAACTTTTACAGTGGAAGTTGGGGATCTCATAATAAAATTATCCTAAGAAAATCTGTTACACAAAGCCCCCCTCCCCAGCCAGATAGGACTCCCATGCCAAATTTGCCACCAATTTGCTGTAGTACTTTGCTCCAAAAAATGGGACCGGGGGGAGCACAAAGCACTGCCCCCAAAGTGATGGAGAAGGAATGCATTTCCTCATTCTATACCGGTACGGTTCTTGGATCTCAATCACACCGTCAGGTAATGGGATCGTAACCAAAAGAGGACATCATTGTGAGACACCATAAAAAGAAATCTCATCTGTTCTTCCCTACCCAGCCCCCACAAAATAGCTATTGAACTACCCAAGGATATGGCTAAAGAAGCAATAACAGAAAAATTACTAATTTTAAAAATAAGCTAAGTGGAGAAAAATATTTAAGCAGTTGGTTTATAACAGGCTCAAGGAGATGTGTTACAAAAGAACGGGAGTGGGTCATACAAATTTATTCCTCTACTCTAATGTAAATAGGTATTTTAAAACCAGTTGGAATAAAAACACAATCCTCAAACGGTGGATGATAAAATTCCAATTTAAGTTTTGTATTTATCTGTACATACTTTACGTGGAGAAGCTGGAGCTGTTTTCCTCAGAGTGGAGACGGTTAAAGGGAGATTTAATGGAGGCGTTCGAAGGCACGAGGGGTTTTGATAGACTGGGAGGGAACCGTTTCTGGGGGCGGGAGGGTCGGAGACCAGAAGGACAAGGAGTGAAGGCGATCGGTGAAGGGACGTTAACATCACTTGGAATGTACTGCGTAATAGGAGTGGAAGGGAATTTGGTAAACGCTTGAAGGTGGGAAATTAGCAAGGCTTTGGGACAGGTAAGTCTTGTAAAGAGCTAGTACAGGCTCAATGGGCCAAATGGACACCTGCGCTGTAACAGTCTCCATTCCTCATTTTACATAACTTATGAATTATAACGTCTCCTCAGCCACAATGACGACGGAAATCACTCTGGTAAAAAAAAATCATATAGAAGTGGCCCTCACCAGTTAATACGGAATCCGGTAGTCCTCTCGCCACTTGTTAGAGGTTAACGCAGTAAATTCCCTTTGCTCGGAATCGGCGTCGATATTAAACTTCTCCCTTGTGTTCCTGGCTCGTTGCGGTGTAGGGCGTCACCGACTTTCAACTGCAGTTTCCGTTGAGTAAGAATATCGTGTCACACTTCTGCTGTTGAACAAATACACGCATACACACACACACCCCTACTCGGCCTGAAGTCCCGGCGTGACTACACTCTGCATCACGATGAACCCAACACAATGCATTCATTGGGCAGAGCTGACTGCTTCACCTCACTGGGAAAATACCTGTTGATGTATATTCCGCGAACAAATGAATTAACTTGCGAGTGCGTAATAATAGAGACGTCCCGTGGCTCCGAATATGAAGCAACATACTCAGTTTACTTGGGTGTAGTTCCTGTCTCTGTCTTTTCGTCTGTGGCCACTGAAATATTGCCCTCATTTGGCCGCCCATTTAAAGCCACTTGTTCTCTTAGCAAATTCGTTTAAAACTTTTTTTTAACTTGAGGAATTCAGTAGAGGTTGGGACTTGTAAAAGGAATTGCCTCGTCTGGGCATGCAGTAAGGGGTTATTAAGAATTCCGGTTACCCTAATTTAGAAGCTGTGGCATGTACGTTCTGTGGCATAGTTCAACATGTACTGTTGAACTATCTCCCATCAGCGTTTGTAGTCCGTGCACAAACGGGAGTAGCCGTCCCCGGCGTGATGTAATATGCTTATTGGGCAAGAGAAAGCACTGAAACATTAACAGTACCAATTCTGGTAATAACACGTTGTTGGGATGAATTCAAAGGTAGGTGGTTGTCCAGACTGCCTTCGAAGTAATACCGAGACAGAGAAGGATTTCTGCATCGGATGAGCCAATGACACTATATACAGGTAGTGCACTGACAGATAACATTTCAAACCCACTATAATGTTGACTTCACAAAACACTTAGGGGGTGACTGTTCATACATTTCGTCTTGTGTTTACAATGAGATTTTTAGCAGTTGAATAAGAGCAGAAGATCCTGGAATTCCAAGTGGTCCTTAACGCTCACTGTAAACCAAGATTCTGTCAACTTTTGGGCTGGTTTATTAAAAGGTCAACTTCATCCACAAAACTGGCCACGCCCTAGATCAAATAAATTATTGTGGCGAGATTTTGCTAATTTTGGGCTCCAAGAAGGTTCTTGACATTTAGCATTAAGCAGATTATTTATTGTCAACACTAGCTCAGCCTTTGAGTTTGGGTGGCCAGCTAAAAAAAGCAATTCAATTTACTCAGTAAACTGATCTATTTAGACTAGAGGAAACAAAATACAACAAACTCTTCCAGCAATAGCAAGTAAAAAAAAGTAAGAAAATGCAGCAGGTGGAGGATTGTTATGAATAAAGAAAGTGCATAAAATCCTCATTCAGGTAACATTGTGGGCCCCAAGCTTGATTGACAGGGGAATCAGCCTGGTTGCTTGCATGTTATGATCAAACACAACTGTTTAAGCACTTAGTTGAGGGGTGAGGTTAGGGGAAGGGCATAATTCACCATATTTGAACTTCTTCCACAAAAGCCCATTCACAATTGTGGTGATTATGGTCACTTTTGCCGATCCCTTCCCCAGGTCCACTCCCTGACATGATGGGAATGATTATATGTTCCCATTACGCTTAAAAGCTGCATGTACAGTTATGACTGAAGACTTTTCAGGCAGTAGAGCAAGACACCAGACTGAAAACACAGCATTTCCCATTGGGGGGATGTGGATCTAGCTAACAACCACTATAAATATGGGAACAATTCTGAGACAAGATGGGGGACCATAGGGCGGCATGGATATGGAAGAAAGCCACAACTGGCTGGATGCAAGAGAAGGTAATATCTTGTTTTGGGTCAATAATCCCTGGAAACTCTAACTTGTCCAATTGTGTAGAGTGGGAGGAAACAGTTTTGAACATTCAGCACCATTTTACTTTTTAAAGAATAGATCTCATTAGTTTTCTTTACTTGCATCTGTTCATCTCCCGGGAGATCAAGTAGTTTTTGGGACAGGGAGTGCTTTTATTGTGATGTACAGCATGTCACGATAGCATGGGACAGGCTAGGAGATCCAGAGGATTCATTTTTGTCATTCTTTATACAAATCCCTGTATAAAACTGCAGTTGTTGGTGGCTTTTGCAGTTTAACCTCCATCAACTAAATTGCTATTTCTGCCTCTTTGGAACCGTCAATCCCTGTTCATCTTTTGCAGAAACCCTCAATTAAGGTTTTGTTACCTTTAGGCTGAACTATGCCCACACCTTCCTTGCCAGCCTCCACCCTGCCATGCTCATTCAACATCCTAGCTGACATACACCATTCCTACACTGTTCTCACTGTTAATGCCCTGATTTTAATACTCTTATTTTGGTTTTCAAATTCCTCTGCTGTTCCATTATTTTTCATCTCTGTAATCTCCAGTTCTACAAAAACGGTGTTCTCCTCCAATGCTGGCATTTTATGCATCCTTACTGTAACCCATATTGGCAGTCAACGTGTGAATTGCCAATCTCTGGATTTCCTTTCTTAGTCCTCTTTGCCAAAGGAATGACCTAAAACGTCGTCCAAGCATTTGTGCTACGGAAGGAAATGCAATCTGTTGGTCTGAAGCTTTGCAAAATCCCAAAATTTTGTCTTCTGATTCTTCTGCAAAGGAGGCAGCCAGATACCTCTTCGAATGGGATGGGCTGACTGTACAGAGCTGGTCTCTGGAATCATACAGGCACAAACAGATGTCCCGCAATAACAATGTTTTTCTAGCCCTAATATTCACATGCATGTTATAGTTATTGTCATAGACTGATTTAATAAGAGTATGGTTATGCCCTGTGTATCTGAGCAAAAACACTGTCTTCTGCAATCCATCATTACCAACAATCTGCATAAAAACCCAATACGAGTAAATAATTTCCCTAACTAATTTCCTAAACCCTGTCTTGCCTTCATCCAGTTCATGGTTAAAACACACACCGAACAACGTGGGCCCATTGCTAATACACCACCTACCCAGCAAACTTTTTCTGTAATTTTTGCAACCAGTAAGCTGTGCTCCTGTTGCAAGATTTTCCCCACTAACAGTGATATTTTTGAGGCATCATTTCTCCTCTCCTGGTATATTAGTAGAGTCTTCTCACTAACTTTTTTTTCTGCAATTCATTGTCTTTATGAGGATGCTAATTGGTTAAAGTGGGATGGCCAGTGATAGTGTTAATGTCAACTGTGGGTGCCTGCAAGAACTATCCTCATACTTATACCAGAATGTGGTGGGGCATGTTCTTGGAATATGTCAAAGTGCTACATTGTGGGATATATTATTCTTCATGTGAGATATCAAAATGAAGCCCTATCTACTGGCCCAAGTTGATGGAAGAGCAGGGGAATTTTCTCTTGCCCAGTCTTTATCATTTAATGGCATAACCAAAATGGTTATCCAGTTGCACCAACTCTAGTGATAGACATTCATGAGAGTTATGGCATTAGATGTCTGTTGAGGGTTTGGTATTGGTATTTATTGTCACTTGTACCAAGGTACAGTGAAAAGCTTGTCTTACAAACCGATTGTACAGGTCAATTCATTACACAGTGCAGTTACATTGAGTTACTACAGAGTGCATTGATGTAGTACAGGTAAAAACAATAACAGAACAGAGTAAAGTGTCACAGCTACAGAGAAAGTGCAGTGCAATAAGGTGCGAGGTCACAAGGTAGATCGTGAGGTCATAGTCCATCTCATTGTATAAGGGAACCATTCAATAGTCTTATCACAGAAGTAGAAGCTGTCCTTAAGTCTGGTGGTACATACCCTCAGGCTCCTGTATTTTCTACCTGATGGAAAAGGAGGGGAGAGAGAATGTCCCAGGTGGGTGGCCAGAGCTGTGGCAAATTGCTACAATGCTTCTTGTAGAAGATAATACAAATGGCAGCTTAAATCAAGCCAACTGCATTTAGGTGCAACAAACTGTGTCCTGATGCAGGGCCTTGAACCAAAAAACAAACAATTCCTCCCTCCCCCACAGATGCTACTCAACTACTGATATTCTCCAGTAGATTGTTTGTTGGATTCCAGCACCTACAGTTTCTTGTTTATCTCAACTGCATTTAGGTAACTAGTGCAGCTTAAATTTCCTGATCAATAATGACCTCCCATTGGAAACTGATACAAGTTGAAACTCTCTAGTTCAGCACACTTGGGATCAGGCTGGTACTGGACCACAGAAGTTGGTCCCTGATCACCCTACTCTGAGCAGGAGAACTGTTCTTTTTAAGTATAGACACTTTGTAGGTTACACAAGGGTTCCAAAAACTATTTGTACCCCAAAGTTTCCATAAGTCAGAAATGCTGACTGCTGAGATTGCAGAAGTTGCACTTGATGGTAATTGAGCTACAGATCAGTACTTGGATCTGGGTTGGAATTAGTTAATTAGTACTACAGATTAAAAACATGCCAGACCGTAGGAGTTGTCTGACCACAGAATGCCAGACCTGAGTTTCAACCTGTAATACTCATCACAAAAATTTTAAGTGCCATTATTCCTCAGAACTTAAATTGGAAAATGGTGGGACTGGGAACACTAGTCAATGATGCTAAACCTCATAATATTCTATTTCCTATAAAAAGCTTGTACTTGAATGTTAAGACATTTGCCACTTCTCAAAATTATATTTATCTTATCCATAAAGTATTCCCACTTGCAACAATGGAATAACAAGATCTGACAGACTTGGGTGATTTTGAACAAGGGAAACAAAGTCAGTTGCTATGCATACAATTCTTCCAAATGCTTTCAAAACAGAATACACATTTGGACATGATACATTTCCCCTATGTTTTGTTACATTTTTTTTCTATATATATAAAAAATGAGGTTTAGCATCATTGATGAATGTTTCCATTCCCATCATTTTCCAATTTGGATAGGGCAAATTCAATCATAATTCCAGGTTCTGATGACCATGTTCTTTAAGGCTTACAATGATCTTATGGCAAGAGATCCCAGGGCACATGTGGCAGTATGTTCCAGACAAACCTAATTTCTCTCAGATAGAAAGGAAGTTATTTGAGGAAAAAAAAAGATTATTTCAAAACTCACATTACTAAAGCAGTTTATGAAGCAGGCAGGCAAGTAAATGAAAAACAAAATTAAAATGTTACAAGTTACAACCACACAAACAGGCTCTTACACCCACCATGTCTGTGCCAGCCATCAAGTACTTATCTACACAAATCCCATTTACCAACACTTGGTCCATAGCCTTCTAGCTTTGGCAATTCAAGTGCTTAACACTATGACAGACCTCAGCATGCCCCTTTTGAGAACGTAGTGTTGGCCATCTGAATAACATGGTCTGCCCATTGGAGCCACCTTAGTGCAATTAGAGCTTTATATCCAGGGTATTATCCTGAAAGGAGATACTGATGTTGGTTTGCTTAACATGCTAAATGGATTTAGAATTTTTTTATTGGAGATAATATTAGCAGTACTACTCCAGGTGTCCAAGATTCCTGAAGTGGTGTACAAAAGGTTGGAGATTGCTGCTCAGAAGACAATGAACTTTGTGCCAGGTTTTAGGCCTTGTCTATACATTTCTCCTCAGATGGCCAAGCACTGTGCTAGCATCACCATATCTGCCTTCATTGAGAGATGGCTTCTAGAAACTTCTACAAAGTTCCAGGAACTGCAAAAAAATGTTCCTCCACCTTAACTGTTAATGAAGGGGGAAAAGGTATATTAAAGGTCTGGTTACAAGAGAGATTGCTGTCTGAACAACACATTTAATAGCAGCAGAAATGAATAAAAATAGACCAGATACATGGTTGGGTACAATGTTTTATTGCAACTCTGCATGTGAGAAACTGCAAAACCTCTGAAAGCCAACATCTCTGCAGTTACTGCAAGGTGACAACAGCAGCAGAGGTGCACATTTCACAGTCACCTTACAAATGAAAAAGAAATTAAAATTACAAGTGCACAGTTCTTTTTTGTATCAAGATTACACTAAATATCAGATCTCACTAAATAATTAGATGTTACAAGATGAGATGCTGTACAGTTTATTTTGGCTGTTTTAATTTTTTTTAAATCCTAGTCTTTCCCCAACCCACCCCACCACAAACCCCAAAATCCCTGGAGGGCATGTTCCTGAAGGACTATCCTGGTGTCTCTGGTGAAATTTAGATGGTCATCACCGGATTGCAATGAGACCAACATCAATGAGTTTCTGAATCTTCTGGGCTATAACGGGATTCTTCAAGTGGCTGGGGAGATAAGGAGAGAACATTAATGCTGTGTGTGATAGGAGAGTAATAAGCAAACTTATCTCCATTAAAGATCACAACAACTATTACAGAAGTCCAAACAAATTAATTCAGCACTTCAGAATAATTGCCAGTGATTAAAGTAGGCATATTAAAGAGGTCCCAAACTCATTCAGGACAATGAACAAAGCACATTAGTGCACAAACTTACTCGCTTAGTGCCTGTGGGTCTTTCTGCATTTGCTCCAAGATCAATCTCATTGCAGGGTCACTCATGATCTGCTGCACTTCTGGGTCACCCATAGCACGGCGTTTCACTTCCTCTGGAGTATCATTTCGGTTATACTGCATCATAAGGCAACGCTGGTAACCTTCAGAAGCTTCCTAAAGAATTTGGAAACAAAGGATCATCAGGTTGTCTTGTTAACAGTGACCTCTAGTCACATTATATGTTGTCAACAATGGACATAATATGCACTCTACACCAACAATCTCAACACTCCACTCACATTACTAACTGTACACTTTTGGAACTGGCTCACATGGCCACAATTTTTGGCTTGCCCAAGTACTGCAGCACCTTCATCTTCCAAAACTCACTTTAACTAGTCCACAAGCTTAGCAATTGGACTTCCCTTCGTTTTGGGAAGTCCAGCTGAGAACTTGCATAATATTTTTTCCAGGGTATTACTCAAAACTGCAGAGGCCACTCACTATATGAACAAAGCCAGAAGAGCCAAAATGTAGGTACTTTATTCATACCTTGGAGTTAGGGTCTAGTTCAAGCGCTTTCTGGTAAACATCCATGGCTTTGGAGAAATCCTTCAATGCCTCCAGGGCTGCTCCTTTTCGTGTGTAGCCTTTGACTACAATGAATAAGGTTGAACAAAAAAAAACACTCACTTGTAATATTACCATTAAAAGCAGTCCTCTTTTCAGTAAGAGGATATTTAGAACCCATTTGTTTTTCCTTTCATTTATTGAACATGGTAATGAAAATCTGGGAAACCCCATTTCAACACAATTCTTGACCAATTCTCTGCTTGCTCAGCACACCTTGCAAAAAATATCATGTATGTTAGTGTCTTAATAATCCTGCTTGTAAAGCAGTCCAGTCATTCAAATTGATTATGCTTATTACTCAATATCAAATACTCAATACCAGTATCAAATATGTTACATATTCCCCATACCCAAAGATCAAAAGGAAAGATTTCACAGATGTCAGGTACACAAATGGCTCTAGATGAACTGGATATCTGAGAGGATCAAAATGCTATCATTTAGCACCTCCATACTAAAAGATGTTTTTCATTCTGTACTGCAATGAAAACAGTGGAAGAGTGTTCAATATAGTCTCAAGCAGGCTGGGATGGTGATTAGAAAATAATGTTGAGAGGGCAGGAAAATAAAAACACTTCAGCTGCTGAGCAGTGCCAAGTAAGCAAACTCTGCTCAAGCACACATACACCAAGGCAGGCATGGATGAAGCTTATGAATACTAGTAAAATACCAGGGAGTTATAGCAATGTTATGAAACTATATTCCCGTAAGGAAAGCAGAGTATGAGAAAAATATACCTTAAAATATTCCAAGCAAATGTTTTGAAAAGATAAGATACCATGAATGTTGAAAAACAAAATCATACCAGAAATACCAAACAAAATTAGGCAGTGTCTGTGCTAAACATTTTTTTTTGGCATATGCAGATAACTGTGACACTAAGCATTTCCAGCAGTTTCTCATGATAATTTCATTCTGCAACTGAAAGATTTCAAGCATAATCTAATAGCAAATAAATCTGCTGTTTTAAAAATAAAATGTTAAATCTACCATATATATCCAACCTGGGTCCCAGCAATGCAAAAATTGAATTTGGTTTGCTTTTGAAGCAGACAAATTTGACAACCACCACCCCAACTGGTCCCTCACCACCCACCACCCCACAAAATATAAAAAAAAACTGGATCCTACAACAAAATTGTTACTTACGAAATGTGGGATCAAGGCGGATACAGTCCTCACAATCCTGCCGGAAGAGAAATAGAATAATTTGTCCATTTAAATTCTATGAATGAATACTTAAATATGAATTGGACAATGAAAGTGAATAAGTTGCTTAAAATTTCACAAACTCAACCTTTTAAAATTAAGAAAAGAAATTTTGGGATAACAATTACATACAAAAAACAAGATCATCTGCAACATTACTAATAGTTGTGTCTGGTTATAACTTGTGTCACAAGAGCAGCTACAGCCACACAAATATTAAGATGTTGCTAAGGAAATGCTCCCATGACTGAATGATATTTATTAAAAAGTTGCAACACTGGAAGTGTCTACATTACAGATTCTTAATCCAATTGTAAACAGATCCAAGTTTTATTTCCTTTATTCACCCACCAATTTCCACCCTTCATTTGTGTTCAACAAGGCAGAAACCAGCAGCTTGAGAGGCAGTTCCATTAAGACAGAAAATCCATTCATACAGAAAAGTCATCCCACTGACCACAACTTTATAGCATGTAATCATGAGTTAGTAGGATGTGAAATTCCTCGTGTAGGATGCAGTTTTCCATCAATAGAATAAAGGATCAGCTTTCTTTCTTAAAAAGTCTTTCCTTTTCTCTATCATTAGTTATTTGAACCTCATTAACTCGAAATGTGGCAAACTGAAATTGAGTGGCAAAGATGGAACGAGTATTAAACCACAGCCTTCCTAGTCTGCATTATGCTGCTGCATATATTGAGCAATCTATTAATGGACAGCTAGGGAAAACCAAGAATATTCCTTCAAACAACAAAAAAAAATTCTATATTACCTTCAGAGCTAGCTGGAATTCTAAGAGCTTGGTATAGCAGGCAGCTCGGTTACTATAGAGTTTAGCATCAGCAGGATTGCGTCTAATAGCTTCTGAGTAATGCTTCATTGCCTGTGGGTAATCACCTGCAAGAGGATCAGTCACAGATTAGATACCATATCCACAGAAGCAAATGCGCATCATCCATTAGGTTTAAAAGAAAAACTCGAGGCTTGATAATGCTTAAAGTTTTGTGCAGGCATCATCCATGTACATGCAGAAAAAAAAGCAAGGCTTCAAGGCAGCATCTGAAAAGCACCAAATACAAATGGTTTTCCCCACTGAGCAACAGCCTTAAAATCTCAGATAATTTATTCAATAATGTAAACATGCAAATCCACTTCTCAATATTGCATTTATTCAATTTCAAAATAATGCAAAATGTAAGAATCCAAACTATTGGGCCTCCATTTCTTTCTATGGATTGATTATTTGTTCTTAATTCTGCCATGGTCTGTTCCAGATGGCAGTGAGATGGTCAGGGGTGGTTGATATAGCATGGGTGATCCAATGACTCCTTTATCCAATGCTAGCACGATTGAATATAAATGACAAGACAGCATATTACTTTTGTCCTAATTGGGCAAGCATATTGAAAAGAATTCTTCCACAAATATGAGTAGGTCATTTTCTCATTACTAACAAAATTACTAATCCAGATTTTATAATTTGCACTTCTTATAGATTCAAGAGACTGGAGTGGAAATTTCATAGCCTAGGGGTTCACTGGACAACAAACATTGCATAGGATAAGATATCATCTATCTTGGCACACTACAGCTCATAGACCTCAATATTGAACCAACCATTTCAGAAAACCAATCTTTCCAGTTTGTATCAGCACTGGCAAGTTTTGATACAAGTCAATCTGTAATGTTAACTCAGTTTTTCCTCTCTCCACAGATGTTACCCATCTCATGCACTTCCAGCATTCTCTTTTGGTTCCAATATCTGGATTCCCTGCTTCCCTCCCCATCACTCCTTGTGCTCTCTTTCTTTGCAGGTCCTTCAGACAGATAAGTGATGATTAACAAGCCTTCATCACCCACTCAGGTGGCATTAATACCAATTGGATTCTCTTAATCTTCACCCAGTCACAGACATTCCCTTTGTTCTCTCCACTCTCATCTTTTCTGTAGACTTTTCAGTTCTGATGAAAATCCACTGAAAGGTTAATCATTTCTCCCCTCACCAGGTGCTGCCTGACCTGCTGAGCACTTCCAGCAATGTTTTTATTTCAGATTTCCAGCATCTACTATTTCTATTTGCTTTATATTATTGCAGATGTATTGTATATTTCCCAGTTTCTTCACCCAAAGCACAACTTTCAAATTCAAAACTGAAGATTTTTACATAATAGACAAGGGGAGACTGCTTCCACTAGCAAGAGGGTTGGTAAACAGAGGAAACTGGTTAAGACAAATTGGCAAAAAAATGCCAAAGGAGGAAGTTTAAAAAAAATTACAGGGAACTCTGATGACCTGGAATTATCTGAATAAAGGTGACAGAGAGAGATATGCACAACTTTAAAGGAGACTATACACAAACAATTGAAGAAAGAGGTCTGGTTCTACGGGTAAAGATCAAATGGGAGGCAAATTGGATGGTTCTACCAAAAAGCTCCAAGTGATATCTGGCATGTTGGACCAAATGGCCTCCTTCTAAGCCACGATTACATGAATATTAGAACCATGCCAAGTACAATGCACATGGACTTGAATTCCTGTTCCAATTAATTTAATTGTTTTGAGTAATTAAAATATATAAAATTTCACTGTTGCTTCTCAACAGCTCAAATACATTAAAAAAACACCAAAACATGTCAGGCAGGCAATCAAACTTTTACCAGACAAAAATCACCAATTCAACTTTTTTTTGATTCTGATAACAGCTTCAAGTTCTGTAGGAGCACCCTCTAGTGTCAGAAAATCCCTACTGAGTACTCCAGCTAAACTTATATAAAAAATAAATACGAATACCATACAATGGCATTAGTTACGTTCTTTTTCACCTGCATTTTATCATCAGAACTTAAATATCAACTTGGTGTTACCTTTCTGGAAGAAGTCATTGCCTTTGTTTTTCTCTTCCAGAGCAAGGTCTGGATTAATATATGCTGCTCTCTCTGCATCCTTCAGGATCTTCTCAGCCTGGAAAACAGCAGGTTATTTTAGAAGATATAGCCCCATTGAAAAAGGTAGGCAGCACAGGTTAAGAAGGTACTAGGTCTTTCATAGTAAGAACTCTTGAAACACACAAACAAGCACACCAAGTACAACAGTGCACTGGAAGTAAGGCTCTCCCCACAAAATGGATTTAAAATAACCCATTTTCCTAGTTAAGAAGCTGAGGGATGGGGCAGTAGACAAAAAGGCAATACACTTAAGCTGGATCATGAGGCACCAAAATCAACTGCTTGAGTAATCAATTCCTGCATCACCCTTTTAAGGTGACTCAAGCACAATAAAAAAGTGTGAAGATACAAACAAAGGAAGCTCACTTGTTGACATTTCTTTAGGACTTCAGGAGTTCTATGCTCCGCAAGGGATTTGTTGTAGAACTGAACGGCTTCTTTATATTTCTCTTGCTTAAAGTAGGAGTTGCCAATTCGTGCATATGCCCTGAAAAGGTGCAGGAGATAAATGGAGTATTTAAATTGTTCACATTAAAATCAACATCAAATGCAATAAGTTATGAAAATACTCACATATATTGTTTGTATTTACTTTGGTCACCCCCCCCCCCACCAAGATAAACTTAGTCATATTTTACTTGTCCAACCCTTACAAGAGCCATCAAATGAAGTCAAGAATGAGCAGCATAAACAAATCACTTATTCTACAAGAAACACTATTATCTCAATGATTTTATTTTGAGAGCTGACTGAAATTTTTTATTTTTGTTTCATAAATACATTTGTAGCCTGCAGAGTGCTCTTGGTTCTGGAATTGAAACACTGTACTGTCCCCCTGCTGTTCTTTTAAAATAGAAAAGGTTGGATGCAGCTATGCCAGGAACCTGGTGCTTCGGAAGCACTGAAATGGTGATCTCACTGCTGCACAGCTCATTGGAGAGTGAATCATAGAGACAATGTGAAGAGGCTGCCTGTGAGGGCCACTGGTGGGCAGGCTGCAGCAAGCAGTGTGGCACGAAGGTGCAACCTGGCCAGCAACGGTATGGGCCATTGTTGGGGATTGGGAATGGCTGCTCCATGTGTTGACAGACCATCTGTATCCTAATGTCCTGCCATTTATCAAAACAAAACTTCTTTGTTACTGTTTAGAGGCCAGCCAAAGTAATACTGGAATATTCACATCTGGATGTGGCACAAACCATTAGAAGAATACAGACTGAGTTAGTTCAGAAAATGGCAAACTCTAAACTTTTGAAATGGCTGTTACTATGAATTAGAAAGTTCAAAATCAGAAGAGACAGAGGTTCAGCATGGCATCAATATCGGGAAGAGGATTGAGAAAGCAGCACCTATAATTTGTAACTGGGACAAAAGATAATGACTTGCATTGGGTATACTCTACTGAATTTCAGCTCATGCAAAGCTCTGTTGCCCACAATCTATTCTGCACTGTCCAACATTTCCCTTCCTGTTCACATCATTATGCTGCCTTAACCTCCTCACACTCTCTAATCCAATTTTCTGAAATAATGGATTTCTTAGACTCTTACACATCTCTGCCGGTAGCCATCTTTCAGCTGCAGATGCAACAAATACTTCCCTAATTCCTTTGCCTCCTTCCTCTATAATACTTAAAACCCACCTCTTAACTAAGTTTATCTCCTCCTTTAACCTTATGATTTTTTGTTACCCTTTCAACTGCTTTGAGACTTTCTTCTTAAAAAAAGCAAACTATAAAAAGCTAACTAGGAAGGCAGTATTAAAAGGTAATTAATTTTGCAAATGTGCCTCTTTCTCTAATTTGGTAAGCTCAATACAGAACTTTAAAACATCACAAGAGGTTTGCTGCTATACTTCAGCATTAGCATAAGACAGATAATATACCACCTACTATATAATAGTTGAGTGCATGAAGTATGCTCTCCTTCACTCACACGTACTGGCTTTGTCACAGGAGCCCTTGACTACTAACTCCCTTCCAGCTTCTTACCCTCATTCCTCCCTCCACTGGAAAGATAAGCCAACCAATGTCAGTGCTCTCTCCCAAGCCAACATCCCTGGAATTAAGACCCTTGTTACATTCAATCAGCAACACTAGGCAGGCCACATTGTTTGTTAGACACCAATCTTTCAAAACAAACTCTTATTCTGTCATAGGAAGAGATCGCCAGGTACACAGGAGGCACTTAGTGCCTCTCTGAAGATAACATCTCCCCAATTCCTCTTTGGTCCATGACAACTCAGAGAAAGAATATTCGGGAAGGCTCAGAGGCCCTGCATAACCAACAGCAAAAGATCCGTCCCTGAAACAACCCCAACACATGCTCAGCTACCACCTGCCCCCTCTATGGAGGTTCCTACAATGACTTCCAATAGCTTTCTCCAGAGAGGATGCAAGTCATTCTTCAGAGAAAATGCCTAAGAAGATACTTCCCCAAGCATACAGATACTAAAAGCTCAAAAATTGATGCAGTCTGAGGGATACATGCTGTGCCTTAATAACATAGTTGTAGTAAATTTTTACCCAGACAATATTTTGACTGCAAATAGGGTGACTTACTTTGCAATTTGTCTGTAATCTTCACGATTTTCTCTTCCTACTTCAATAGCTTTTTCACAGGTTTCACGGCATTTGTCAAATTCACTTTGCTCGAAGTACACAGCTGCGCAAACATAATATGTCATGATGTATCCAGCTAATTCTCATTAAAGAGTGGTGCTTTTTTGTTTATAAAAAAGTTATATTAATTTGTCCAAGTTTTGGATCTTTTGACATCATGCATCAATTTAATGAGTGCAATGAGTAACATGTCCCTAAGTATCTAGGATTGCTATCTTAAAACAACTTGTAAATAAACAGGTGAAATTATCAAGAACTGAGTACCCAGCCAGTTCACACCAAGGAAGAGGACAGCAGGAATTCAGTGTACAATGAATTTGCAGTCATTTTCCCCATTCTCCTCTCAGAGAGCAGCAAATCTCTGGAATTCTCTACCCAAGGGTAATGGAGGCCAGATTGTTAGATATAGTTAAGGTGAAGATAGCTAAACATTCGAAAGATCAAGGAATTGACAGTAATGGGCAACTGGTTCAAATGGAGTCAAGGTCAGAAGTCATCAGCCATGATCTTAATGAAGGGCAGGCTTGAAGGGCTTGGTGGCTTACTCCTGCTCCTATTTCCTTATGTTCATGGAAACATAACATCCAATTAAAACAGACTGCTTTGGTACTGGTATACTTCCACTTCTTTTAAAACCCTTGGCATACAGCGATTCCCCCAAGAACGCTGATGGGTTCTGACCATTGATGGCATTTCAGTGGATAAGTACAGAATAAGGATGACAAAAAAAAGCAATGCTATAAACTCTCACTGCACCATTCAAATTCATTTTGTTAAAAACACTTAAAAATAATACAACACTATTCTCACCTGCTTTGTTGGTTAAATAGGTCATACTTGTAGGATCATGTTCTGCTGCCTGATCATAGTGTTTTAATGCAGTTGCAAAGTCCTTCTTTTTGTAGGCTTCGTTGCCCAACTCTTTCTCTTTCAATGCCTGAGGATTAATTTTAATATGCTTATTTCATGATGGCCGAGCAAAACTGATTTTGAATTCCAAGATGATCAGAGAGCCATTTTAGATGGCGCTGTACCTTTCTTTTGTTTTCAGGAAGGTCCTCTTCCATAGGCTCTGGTTTAGTTGTTTTTTTGGGCTGAGGTGGAGGTGGGGCAGGTTCCTCTTCATCATCCTCTGTGCCTTGCAAATCAATTCCAAGCAAAACACTTAGAGTTGTCATAACTCTGGGATCTTGTAGTTTCCTGAGAAAACAAACAGTTGCTTTCTATATGTTTAACAAAACCTTTAGTCTGTATTTGGAAGAGACCCCCCCAGAGTCTGCCTATATTTCAAGAGATTTTGGTTTAAACATCTTCTACCCCACCCAAGACATTTGCTAAGAGGTTCTAATGCATCCAAACAGGTGCACTGAATATGCATTACAGTATTGACCATTTTGATTGAGGGCCCACTGCTGCAAATTTAATTAAAAACATATTTTACCTTCCATATTTGAAAATATACCATCTGAGATCAAAGCTGGGTTGAGCAGCGTACTTGAGCGAGGGGAGATAGAAAATGAATGGCTTGGAATAACCAAGAGTTGGTCATCTTGTCCAAAAATACAAGATCCTAACCAGGGGGCATGATAGAGTAGATAAAGTTGTTATCACTAATGGAGAGTCTTAAATGAGGGGACAGTTTCAAGAAAAGGGACTGATCATTTAAAGATCAAAATATGGAGAAATTTCTTCTCTCAGAGAATGGTGAATCTCCAGAATACTGACTCAGATAGTTATGGAAGCTAGCTCAATAGAAATGTAGGCAGATAAATTTTTGAAAGATCAGGGCACTGAGGGGGGAATCTGGCACAGCCCAATGAAAGTTATTGTTACAGCAAGGTCAAAGTTATCCCACCATATCATGAAAGGAGCAAGACACAGGGAATGACATCATCTCATACACAACTGCTGCGAGAAATTGTATCAGTTATGAAAGGGAGAGTCATACATCGGGAAGTTCCTGGACAAATTTCCAGAAAGACAAAAAGGGCCTGGAAAAGGCAATTTTCACATTTTAGTCAATGTAACGCCGATCTCCAAAAGGCACAAACATCGAAAAAAGTGAATTTCTAGACCATCAGCTTTAAGCCTCCCCAAAACAACACTAGAATTTGGGATTAACATTTCCCTAATGGTCAGAAACAGAAAGAAGGGAAGATCCAGGTCTAAATCGTAATTGGTTACGTGATTCTTAGAAAATGGCTCCAAGATTAAAGAAATGGAGTTTTCCTTCTCAATGAATGATCCCTTATGTGTACATGGACAATACCCCCGCTGCTGCTCCCACCCAGCCCCCATTAATGGTTTGCCAAAAGACTATTTAAACACAAGGACCGAGGGCCACAACAAACACAGTCGTCCTACTGAAATTCAGCATCTTCTACAGAGGGGTGACAGAGCTTATGAGACAGGTAAAAAGATTAAGTTTATTAACATGGGCACATAATTGCTCAAGTTGGATTTCTTAATATTCACCAGATGGTATTCACTTCACTATATTTTAAATGTTTCTTCCATAACTATGTGTTTAAAACTAGAGCTGGATTTAAGTATTTAGCTGACCAGAATAACAAGGGACAGAACAGTATTAACAAGTCACCCCAAATGTAGGCTAATCTTCCATGAAGAACCCTCCCACATGATAATGGAACACCTTGACTGTGAAACAACACATACGTGGCTAAGTCAGCTGGTTTATTTTTCAACTGTTCAATCAATTCTTTGTAACTAGGGTCACTTAGTAATCCCCTTGTCCTGGCGTCACTCTCTAGTTTCTGATACAAGTTTGGAGAAGCAAATGGGTTCATGAATTTCTTTTCTGAAAAGGAAACAAAATAGATTACTATAGCATCCAAAAGAATTATTTTTCTACAAGTATTTTTTTTTAGAACTGAAAATTATGAATCATTCCGTGAAGTTAATTAAGCAAATCATCACAAGAGGCTTTTCAAACATCTAATAAACTATTATTCATCCATTAATTCTTATCAAGAAACAGGAATAGATTTTAAATAGCAATACAAGAGTGCAGATTTTCACCTCGACTACCTTGGAAGGCTGAGAGTGGGAACTAAATGTCCAGAGGTACACAGTGTATAGGAAAGATAGGCAGGTAGGCCAGGGAGTGGGGGTGGTGGCCCTGATGGTTAGTAATGATATAAAATCAATAGAGAGAAAGGACATAGGGTCAGAAGAAGTGGAATACCTATGGGTGGAGCTAAGAAATGGCACGGGTAAAAGGACAATAATAGCAGTATAGCAGTTATATATAGGCCCCCAAACAGCAGCCGGGATGTGGACTATAAGTTACAGCTAGAAATAGAAAAAGCGTGTCAGAGAGGCAACATCAAGATAATTATGGGGGATTTTAACACGAAGGTGTATCGGGAAAGCCAGGAAGGCAGTGGATCTCAGGAGATTGAGTTTATGGAGTGTCTACAGGATGGCTTTTTGGAGCAACTTGTTGATGAGCCCACCAGGGGAACAGCTGTTTTGGATTGGGTGCTGTGCAACGAACCAGAGGTGATTAGGGAACTAAAGGTAAAGGAACCATTAGGAACTGGCGATCACAATACGATTGAGTTCAGTTTCAAATTTCAAAAGGAGAAGCTGATATCAGATGTGTCAATATTTCAGTGGAAAAGGAAATTACAGTGGCATGAGAGAGGAACTGGCCCATATTGATTGGAAAAGTAAGCTCATCGGAGGGATGGCAGAGCAAAAATGGATGGAATGTCTACAAGAAATAAGGAAATTGCAGGATAGATATATTCCAAGAAAAAGGTTATGAATGGAAAAATGGCACAAATGAGGATAATGAGAGGGGTGAAGGCTAAAGTAAAAGCAAAAGGGAGGGCATACAAGGAAGCAAAAATTAGTGGGAAAACAGAAGACTGGGAAACTTTTAAAAACTTGCGGAAAGAAACTAAGAAGGTTGTTAGGAAAGAAAAGATGAATTATGAAAGGAAGTTGGCAGATAACATTCAAAAAGATACCAATAGTCTTTTTTTAAATATATGAAAAGTAAAAGAGAGACATGGGTTGATATAGGACCAACTGAAAATGGTGCGGTAGAGATTATAATGGATAACAAAGAGATGGCAGAGGAACTAAATGAGTATTTTGCATTGGTCTTCACTGTGGAAGACATCAGCAATATACCAGATAGTCAGGGGTCTCGGGATAGAACTGAGTTCAGTTAAGATTACTAGAGAGAAGGTGCTCGGGAAGCTGAATGGACTAAAGGCAGATAAGTCTCCTGGACCAGATGAGGTGCACACCCGGGTTCTGAAGGAGGTAGCTTCAGAGATTGCGGAGACATTGGTGATAATTTTCCAGGAATCAACAGACTGCAGCGTGGTTCCAGAGGACTGGAAGGTCACAAATGTAGTTCTGCTGTATAAGAAGGGTGGGAGGCAGCATAAAAGAAA
Source organism: Pristis pectinata (assembly GCF_009764475.1). Classification (NCBI taxonomy): domain Eukaryota; kingdom Metazoa; phylum Chordata; class Chondrichthyes; order Rhinopristiformes; family Pristidae; genus Pristis; species Pristis pectinata. The sequence goes on from NC_067441.1 coordinate 4,126,420, forward strand.
TTACAGGCCTATTAGTCTGATATCAGTGGTGGGAAAGTTATTGGAATCAATCCTCAAGGAATACCTAGAGGTGCAAGGCAAGATAGGCCCAAGCCAGCATGGTTTCATGAAGGGAAGATCCTGCCTGACCAACCTATTGGAATTTTTTTTTTGAGGAAATCTCAGGTAGGGTGGATAAGGGAGATGCTGTGGATGTCGTGTATTTAGACTTTCAAAAGGCCTTCAACAAGGTGCCGCACAAGAGGCTGATTAATAAGATGAAAGCTCATGGAATTACAGGTAGGATATTGGAATGGGTGAAGCATTGGCTGGTAGGCAGAAAGCAATAGGTGGGAATAAAGGGATCCTGTTCTGGTTGGCTACCAGTTACTAGTGATGTTCCACAGGGGTCGGTGTTGGGGGCACTTTTCACTTTGTACATTAATGATTTAGATTATGGAGTACATGGTTTTGTAGCTAAGTTTGTAGATGACACCAAGATTGGTGGAGGAGTAGGAAGTATTGAAGAAATAGGAAGGTTGCAGAAAGACTTAGATAGTTTAGGAGAATGAGCAAAGAAATGGCAGATGAGACTCAATGTTGAGAAGTGTGCCATGGTACACTTTGGAATAAGAAATAAATGGGCAGATTATTATCTAGATGGGGAGAAAATTCAAAGTACAGAAGTACAAAGGGACTTGGGGGTACTCGTGCTGGATACCCTAAAGGTTAACCACCAGGTCGGATCGGCGGTAAAGAAAGCGAATGCTATGTTAGCATTCATTTTCAGAGGTATAAAGTATAAAAGTAAGGAAGTGTCGATGAGGCTCTATGGGGCACTGGTGAGGCCTCATTTGGAGTACTGTGCGCAGTTTTGGGCCCCTTATCTTAGGAAGGATGTACTGATGTTGGAGAGGGTTCAGAAAAGATTTACGAGGATGGTTCCCAGAATGAAAGGGCTTACTTATGATGAGCGTTTGTTGGCTCTTGGACCGTATTCATTGGATTACAGAAGAATGAGAGGGGACCTCATAGAAATATTCAGAATGTTGAAAGGACTGGACAGAGTAGATGTGGTTAAGCTGTTTCCCCTGGTGGGTGAATCCAGGACCAGAGGGCACAATCTTAGAATTAGAGAGTACTGGTTTACAACAGAAATGAGGAGAAATTTCTTTAGCCAGAGGGTAGTGAAATTATGGAATTCCTTGCCGCATACAGCTGTGGAGGCCCAATCATTGGGGGTGTTTACGGAGGAGATTGATAGGTATCTAATTAGTCAAGGTATCAAGAGATATGGGAATAAGGCCGGAAATTGGGGCTAGATAGGAATAGTATTAGTTTAGCTCATGGAGCAGACTCGATGGGCCAAATGGCCTACTTCTGCTCCTTTGTCTTGATCTTGCGAGTAAGGCATGATCAGCCCAATTTTAATTCCACTGTTTGTGATGGGATGAAAATGAGCCGCCTATAACACTTTCCTACCCAAGCTTCAAAGACATCTATCCTGTTAATTTAGAATGTCAAAAAAAATTGCAAAACAAACTGCTCTAGTTTCTTTGCCCTCAACTGGTTTCAAACCTAGTGCGATGCAATATTCATTGTCTATTTCAACACACTTAGAAGCAGTATAATTGAACTCGAGGAATTTCTCTGCAGTGAAGCTTGATTGTCAGCACTATCTTTCTGAGTAGTATCAGCTTCAAGAATGAAGCTTCATAAACAGTACATAAATTTTGTCCATTCTGCATTAGCCTTTCATACACTCCATTTTTGTGACAGCTTCAATCCTGCAACACTTTCTCACCTTCCCCCACCACCACCCCCACCCCCCAACCACCACCAAGTTGGAAGGAATCAAATAGTAAGACATTGCAAACTTGATCCAATATTAAGGCTGTATATTGCACTTGGTGTCTTACCTGCTAGCCTGGCATCCACATTTTGCATTCCATCTTTTAGCTGTTGGTTTCCTGGTTCATGCTTTAGTCCCTCCTCATAGGTTTTCCTTGCCTCCTCAAAGCGATTGAGGAACTCCAAGGCTGCAGCCTTCCTTGAGTAACCCTAAATGGCACAATTATAAAATACAGTTTTATGATCTGAATACAAGTTACTGCAAAAGTTTGAAAGAACTACAGAACTTTGTAAATGTTTTCTGTCAACTATTCCACACCAATTTGACTTCAGGTCAAGGCTAGTCAAAACTGGATTCTTGCAATAGTATCTGATGTACTGTGAATGTTTATGTAAGGTTTTGAAAAAAAACAATAGGAACAGATTGAAAGTTAGGGTTGAGTGAACAGAATTTTAAACAGAGCACTTATGCACTGCTTTTGAGATAATTTTGTTTTGGTTAAGCAGGAGCTTCAGGCAGAGTTAAATGGAAGTATTCATTCATGGATGATATTGGTCCAAGACAAAGGGAGAAATTATTGCTCTAAAGTATAAGAATCCTTTACAGTCAATAAAGCAGTCATCATTCCTTCAGGAATTTAGGCTGATACTCAATGGAGTAGGTACTCAATCCTGGAGTAAGACCACTTTCAGTAAGCTAAGTGTGTATAAATCAAACAATATGCTGGAGGAACTCAGCAGATGCCACCAATAGGTAGAACTAGGCAGGTAAGGGTGATAGGCAGATGGAGGAGGGAAAAGTGGAAATAGAGACAGACGATGGGAAGTGATAGGTAAAGGGCGGCAGATGATAGAATCTGATTGTAAAGGAAGGTGGAGCATGGAACCAAATAAGGGAAGGTGGGGTGGGCTGGGCTGGGCTGATGGGAACAGTAGGAATGTTACTGTCCATCTCCTTTTCAGTCGAGATGAAGGGACTTGACCCAAAACATTGACTGTCCATTTCTCTCCAAAGATGCTGCCTGACAAGCTTAGTTCCTCCACCATCTTGTTTGTTGCTCCAGATTTTTGTGTTGGTTAGTTATTAGTACTCTCACTAGTAGTACAAGGTATGGAGTTCAAGTCCCATGTCAGGGGCTGACAACATATCCAGGGTAATGAAACGTTGCAGTTTCTGACACAGGAAATAGGAAACAGAAATCAGCTGTTCTATCGGTCAAATGAGATCCAAAGTGCTCTGTGCCTGACTTCACATACCCAACTTTCCACCATATGCAGCTCTTAATATCCTCACTTAACAGAAACCTATCAAGTCAGATGCAAATTCACTCTGCATCAATTGTCACTTGTTCCAAATTTGAACTATCCTCTATATAAAAGTGTCACCTGTATTCCAGAAAATACTGGTTACAGTTAGGAGATTATACCTTTCAGTCCTGGATTGTCCATGCATCCAATTAACTCTAAGAAAGAAAATCAAGTTGATCCTTCAACATTCTCAATTCCAGCACACAACCCAATTTTGTATGATCTCTCACAATTTAACCCAGGGAGCCCAGGTGGCACTCTGGCAAATCTATGTTGCAATCTCCCCTTGGCCAATATATCCTTCCAAAAGCTGCTCAAGTGCCCAGGTGTTATCCAACTAGGGCCTTGCATAGCTGCAGCACATTGAAAAAAAACAATTATTTGCACAAAAAGACCAGCACTCCATTAACTTTAATTATTTCCCATAATCAGTCACAACACTTCAATGATTCAAGTTCATGGACTCCAAATTTCCTTGGACCTCCACTGCTCCTCTTGTCCTATTCTTTCTGGTCCAAAGTTGATGATCCTACACTTGTTTACACCTAAATCTATTTGCCACAGTTCCGCTTATTTGTTCCATATTGCTTCATAATTTAATCCTATCTGTACTGCTTACAATATTGTCCATCTTTGTGTTAACTTATCTTAATTGTAAACTTAAGTGGCTTTCTGCATTGCCGCAAGTGTATTTTTCTGTTTCTGAATTAAGTTGACTGATCATCTAGTGGACTATGAGAATTACAATTATCTTATGACATTTGAGAAAGGCAAGTTGCTAATTGTGACAAGAGATTCTGCAGATGCTGGAATCTGGAGCAACACACACAAAATGCTTGAGGAACTCAGCAGGTCAGGCAGCATCCATGAAGGGAAATAAACAGTTGATGTTTTGGGTCAAGACCCTTCATCAGGACTGGAAAGGAAGAGGGCAGAAGCCAAAACAATGTCAGGGAGGGGGAGGAGCACAGGCTGGCAGGTGACAGACGAGTCCAAGTGAGATGGGGAAGGGGAATAACAGGGAGTGATGCAAGAAGCTGAGAGGTGATAGGTAGCAGAGGCGAAGGGTTGAAGGAGGAGGATTCTGGTAGGAGAGGGCAGTACACCATGGAATATAAGAAAGGCGGTGGGAAATAGATGGGCAGGTCACGAGGGTGGGGGAGGGGAAAGAGAAGGGCGAGGGGGCCACAGGAATGAGGAAAGATGGGTTGGGTGGTTACCAGAAGTTCAAAATCAATACTGCGGCCGTCAGGTTGGAGACTACCAAGGCGGATGTGAGGTGTTATTCCTCCAACCTGCGTCTGGCCTCAATGTGGCAGCAGAGGCGGCCGTGGATAGACATGTCAGTATGGAAGTGGGATGTGGCATTGAAGTGGCTGGCCACCGGGAGATCCTTGCTTTTGCAGCAGACGGAACAAAGGTGCTCGACGAAGCAGGCACCCTCCTTCAACCAAAAGGCATCAAAAACTAGCTTACATTTAATAGCCATTATACTGCACCTCAAGTTTTCTAAATGCCAAAAGAAAAATTAAAATAATTAATCAAGTGAAATGACTTACTCAGGTAATTGCTACAACTATTTTGAGCAAAGACTAATCTTCCCAAAAATTAGCAGACCCACTCAAGTCAGAGTAGAATGTTCAAGTTTTACTTTGGAAATAACAGCACATGCACACAATAAACAGGTTGTTACAGCAGTACTTCACCAAGAGAGGGAGTACTACTTGAGGTACACAAGACAGAGGCCTTACCTCTCAGTGTTATTTTGAAGAATAGGGTCAGTAATATCACTAAAACAGACTTTCTGTTCATTATTACATTGATTTTTGTAGAAGCTTGTGGCAAACATAATGGCAACAAAATTGTCCATATTCTGACAACTGCTTCACCAAAAAAATTTTGTCAGCAGCCACTTACGGAGACCTCAAAACCACAGAGAAATACCAGTCTTTTCCTTGCTCTTCCCTCCCCTAATGGTAGCTTACCTTGCCCCAGTCTGGTTTAATTTCAACAGTTTTGCAGCCATCCTCGTAGGCCTTCTGATAATCTCCTTTTTTGGCATAAGCAGCTGACCTGTTGCTGTAGAGTACATGGTTCTTGGGATCCAGCTTAATGGCTTCACTGTAGCATATGATGGCATCATCTATCTTCCCAGCACTTAGGGCTTGATTACCCTTCTCCTTAAGTTCATTCACCTAAGAGGAAAGAAAAAAATATTTTAGAATGAAATCCTCATTTTATGCTTTTGTACAAGCTTGGCATCCATAATTAACTAAAAATATTGCCCAATTCTTTAGCCCTGATAGCTTTAAACTCAAATCTACACAACTGCTATTTTAATCTCACTTCTGCAAGGTTCAATGCCTATTGTAATTAGTGAAACAACCATCACATTCATAAGCTTATTAAAGTCTGGTTATAGGACACGTTGCTTTGTAATGAAGGCATAATGTAGCCCAAAGTTATTCACAGTGACACAGTAGGATCTTCAACCTAAGTTGTCCATGCTGATCAAGTTGTCTACCTAAACTAATCCCATTTGCATGCATTTGGCCCATATCTCTCCAAGCCTTTCCTATCCATGTACCCGTCCAAATGTGATTTTTAAAAAAAAATAAATGCTATATTTGTACCCACCTCCACTGGAAGCTTGTTCCATATACCCACCACCCTCTATGGAAAAACCTACTCCTCACATCCTGCTCAAATCTTTCCCTTCACTTATATCCTTTAGTTTTAGACTCCCCAACACTGGGAAAAACCTGACTATTTACCCTATCTAGGCCCCCCCACCCACCCGCCCCCACAACCAACCTTAACTGGGAATGCACTGGAAACAGTAATTAAGAATCACTGGAAAAACCATAATGGAATTCATCAATAGAAATTTATTGATACAAACACACCAAGCCATTTCAGACCGACAATTCTTAAGTCCTCACCCTGTAGGCAAGGGCATTAATTGTATACTTTTTGCAGGAAGACTGGCCATTGGTCAGGATGGCACTCTCAAATTCAGGGTACAAAGGCCTGCAATTTGATGAAAGCTGCTCACTGTTGTTATGCTGGAATCCTTTGGGATCACCATGAAATTTAAAAAACTTTACCTGTTATTTCAATGTTAAGCTGTGCAAGGATGTTGGGGTGGGGGGCGTGGAAAGAAGAAAAAGCACTTAAGACCAAACTAAATTTAAAACTTGTGCCCTGAAATGTGCCATGATCTATCATAAACAAATGTTAGTAAGACTTCTCTTTATGCACCAGAAACACGATGAATAAAGAACAAACTTAAAGTTTAATACAGGTCATCCCCAGGTTATGGCAGGGTTCCATTCCTGTAAACTGTTCATAATCTGAACAATTCACCAGTTGGAAATGCAGCTGTGAACAGAGATTACAGAAGATACCTGCAGCCCTACAGCACCTGGCAAATTCACACAGTTGGTCTCCCAAACACTCATTCGTCTGTACAGAGCGTACACAAGTCAGGTGTTGGTAAGCTGGGGAGGACCTGTTTATTATACAACTGCTCTAGTGTCAGACTTCATGCTACGACCACAGGGATGGTAGCAATATTAAATATCAAAATGCATGTCAAGATCACCAATAAGTCAGGATTAAGAATTCACATATGATGAGTGTCAATCAGAAACATTAATCGTTTTACTCTCCACAAATGATGGCTAACCTGCCATGTGCATTGTTCTTAATTCCAGCACCTGCTCTTTCTGCTTTTCAATGAAGATTTTTTGCATTTTGGAACATTAGTAATTACCATCAATCCCCAAAGGATGCAGAGTTAGCCACAGACCGTGGATCAATACGTAGGCCAGGCCATGCAGGTATAGCAGTTTTCTCCTTTGAAGGGCATTTGTGAACCAGATGGGTTCTTGCAATAATTCAGCAACTTTCATAATATATGCTAAATTCTGTTTCAGACTCAACGTCCAGGTTTAGTTCAATCCACTAATGCAAGGTTGATGTGCTCATCTTTCAAATAAGATGAACTTTATAGCAAACTGAACTTCATTTTACAGCATTAAGCAAATTTCAAATTTGGCCATGTTCTTGCTCCTAAAACCACAAAACTCTGTTTCTAGCCCAAGGAAACATTTAACAAATGATAGCATACACTGTATCAAAGCTGCCAGTGAACAGGAGATTCAGACTATACAAAAAAAATGATTATGTTTTCAAGAATCAAGACAAACATTAGATTCAGTTGTATAAACATTAGTTAATTACTTAAATCTACCAAAGACCCGATTTCAGTCTTGCTTTTATTTATGACATTTTGACTGTTGGTCATGAAATAGAAAAGGTTATTATACCGATACAGTACTGGATACCAGTACAGTTATCAGTTCCCCTCTTAAAAAAAGAAATAATGAGAACAAAAGGGGGACACTGGATATAATCAGTTTTACAATCTGTGTCACCATTTAAGATTACCCCAAACTCTTGTGCATGAGCTGATGAAATACAAAACTCCATGAATTTTCCAAAAATGTGTCAACACAGAAAATCATTCATCACAGCTGCAAATTTTTCATGCCTTTTTCAGAGAACATAAAGACAACTGTAATGCCAATTTTATGCTGTACATTTTTAACAGTGAAAAATTCAGAGCTGGTGAAGAAAAGGATCCAGAGTGGATTTAATACCAGGAAAGACATCCAATAAAGTGAATCAAGGGCCAGGGGCCTAAACAGTTAAGGTTAAAACTTTAAATAAAATGAAAACTTTCACTGGACCATGTTGTCCATTAATAGTTCAAAACACTCATGATTTTCTTTTTTTTTTGGCTTGGAATTAGGGGAATGTCATTTTAAACAAAGCCCAGAATTTAAAATAATTGATGGTTTTTTTCTGGTTAGCAAAGAGAAACCATACATAGCTTTTCACCTGCCAAAACAAATGTGTACTCTTACTTCTTACCTCAACAGTTTAATTAATACTAATTTCGACAACCCAAAATGAAGGCCTCTAAGAAAAGTGAAAACTGTTTCAAGGTATGCAAAATTTAACCAGATGAGGGTTGCATAAAAATCTGAATTGTATATTTGAAAGGGAAATGTTCCGTGATAAAATCCCTGCAGATCATGTGTATCATAGTTTAATTCACAGAACTCCAAGCTGGAAATGTTAAGAAAATTCAAATTAGAGAATCTAGGAATTAACCATGTTAACACGAACGAAATGTGACAAAGGAAATTAATGTACCTGAACTGGTGGGGAACCAATATCCCGGCAGGGAGATTTGCTACAGCTACTCGGGAGGGTATAAACTCCTCTGGCAGAGGGCTGGGACCCAATGTGTGGCAGATGAGAAAGTTGAGTAAAATAGACAAGTTAAAACAAGTGAGTCTAGTAGGCAGGGGCAGAACAGAGAGCGAGGAAGGTCTGACAGGTTAAACTGCATGCATTTTAATGCAGGAACCCTGACAGGCAAGGCAGATGAGCTCAGGGCATGATTTGGCACATGGGATTGTTATATTATAGCTACTACAGAAATATTGTTGAGGGATGGGTTGGACTGGCAACTCAATGTTTCAGGCATGATAGAGGTGGAGACATGAGGGAGGGGGAGTTGAGTATTTGGGAAGAACATCATGGCAGTACTTAGAGAGGAAATTCCTCGGGGAACATCAAGTGCAATAGGAGTAGAATTGAGGAATAAGAGAATGACCACTTTGATGGGACTGTACTATAGCCCCCCCCCCCCCCCCCCCCCCCCCCAAAACATCAGATGGAATTGTAGCAAATATGTAGGGAGATCACAGATAGCTGTAGGAAACGGCAGTGTAGCAGTTAGCATACTATTACAGCGCCAGCAACCCAGGTTCAATTCCGGCCGCTGTCTGTAAGGAGTTTGTATGTTCTCCCTGTGTCTGCACGGGTTTCCAGTTGCTGGGAACTGGGTGCTCCAGTTTCCTCCCACACTCCAAAGACATACAGGTTAGGAAGTTGTAGGCATGCTACGTTGGCGCCGGAAGCGTGGCGACCCTTGCGGGCTGCCCCCAGAGCATTCTATGCAATGATGCATTTCACTGTGTTTTGATGTACATGTGACTAATGAAGAAATCTTATCTTAATAGGGTTTTAATAGTAGGCCATTTTAACTTCCCTAATGTTGCCAGGGCTAAGGGATTAGAAGGCACAAAATGAAGTATGCCTAGGAAATTTTTCCCAAGCAATATGTAGCTGGCCCTACAAGGGGGGGCAACACTCAAGCTCTTTTTGGGAAATGAGGCAGGGCAAGTGATGGGTGTCAGTAAGAGAGCACTTTGGGACCAGCGATCACAATTCTATTAGTTTTAAAATAATTATGGAAAACAATAACTATTGTGGCTTACTGCAGGCATCAGTGCTGGGTCCCCTGCTATTTGTCATACATGTTAATGATTTGGATGAGATTATAGGTGGCACGATCAGGAAATTTGTTAATTATATGTAAATTGGTGGTGTGGCACACAGTGATGAAGGTTGTCAAAGACTACAACAGGATCCAGATTAACTGGGAAAATGGGCAAAGGAACAGCAGAAGGAATTTAACTCAGACGTGCAAAGTGATACATTTTGACAAGTTAAATTGGGGCAGGATTTGCACAGTAAATGACAGGGCCCTGGAAGTATTGTAGAACAGACACACCTAGGGACACAAGTATATGGTTCCCTGAAAGTGGTGAGACAGGTAGACAAAGTGGTTAAGGCGTACGGCATACTTGCACTCAGGACATGGGACATCATGTTACAACTGTACAAGATGTTGGTGAGACTACACCTGGAATATTACCTGCAGTCAGGAAGGATGTGACATACTAGAGAGGGTGCAGAAAACATTCACAAGAACGTTGCTGGGACTGGTTGGCTTTAGTTAAGAGGAGAGGCTGGGATTGTTTTCCTTGGAGCAAAGGAAGCTCACAGTGACCTTAGAGGTTTATAAAATCATGAGGAGTATAGATAAGGAGGATGGTCACAATCTTTTTCCCAGGGTGGGGTCTAGAACTGGAGGGCATAGGTTTACAGAGAGAAGGGAAATATTTTAAGGGGAACCGAGGCAAGTTCTCACCTACGCAGATGGCCATGGGTATGAACGAGTTGCCAGAGAAGTGGCAGAGGCGGTTAAAGACATTTCGACAGGTACACGGATAGGAAAGGTTTAGAGGGATGTGGGCCAGGTGCAGGCAAATGAGACCAGCTCAGGACGACAAGTGAGTTGGGCTCAAAAGCTTGTTTCTGTGCTGAATAACTGTGACTCCAGCATAATTAACGCACAAGATTAATGGTCTTGCCTCAACTTCCAGTGATAGAGGCCAACCATGCTACATGCCATCCTAGTTCATCTTTCTTCATCTGGAATGTAGACAACACCTCCCATAAGGAAATCACTTAAGATCGCTTGTAGCTGTCATATTTTAAATTGTGCGCATGTACAGAACCAAAGAAATAAATTTAACAATGCGCAGCACCCACAATAAAAAAATTGGAGATGCAAAAAAAGTTTGTACATTAAATGAACAAAAATAGTTTTAAGTCATGAAGGGAATACAGCCCAAAAGCAGTTTCGCATTGAGTTTTTTTTCTTGACTTCTTATATCTTGGTCAATACTAAAGCGCATTTCCAAAGGATGAACTGCAAATTGGTAATGTGTAATCTGTCATAAATGCAAAAATTCTAATGCAAGAGGTACAAAACTACCAGGAAAAAAACTTACCTATTGCTGATTGTAATGTTAATTTTAAAAATAAAATCAAAGCAGATTTTGCATTTATGGATGGTGGAGAAATTCTTTTATATATCAGCTCATTGCAAGCGAGGCAATCCCACTCAGTTAGAAAACAAGAGTGATACTTCTGCCAAGGCAATCTGGAACACATAGCACCTCTCCAAGGATCTTCAGAAATACATTAGCAATGAGACACCTCAATGTAATGAGCTTCTGTTGTTGGTCAATAGCTGACAAGCATTTGTACTTGGAACATTAGAACAGGGAAAGCTAGGTTGGGGTTGGAGACAAGTAAAGCACCACGAACCAAAAATACTCACCATGGATTTTCCTTTCCCTCCATGCCAATAGCAGAGATACCCAACTATAAATAGACTATAAATTGTTGGGGCCAGCATTGAAAGAAGGACTTCATTGATCTTTCCTTATTCAAAGTAGGGTATAGCAAAGAGGTTATTCAGCCTCCAGGTCAATGCCAGCTTTAAACAAAAAACACTTCAGCCAGACCCACTCCCCCGCCCTCTCCCCACAACTGTGCACATTTAGCCCCCCAACCTTTTTATTAGCTCACACCTGATTCCATTCCAAAGACAAAAAAAATCCCCAAGCTCACAGTCATTTACACTAGCACCTAAACCTTTATTTTCAGAAAGCAGGAAAGAAGGGAATTAAGTTAAACATCTCAAGATCTTTATTAATTTCAACTTAGATCCACAATATCTGCCCAAACCAGAGACACAAACATGAGACTGAAGTCCCAAGAAGAGCATCAGGCACACCTAAAAAACAAAAAGCAGAGGTGTTCAGTTCTGAAACAAAAAATTATTAATCTCCAAACGAAAAAAAAATTACAAGTTGGGGGGGCTTTAAAATCCAACGTATTCGAACTAGTAAAAAAAATTGTAAGTTAAATTTAAAATACTCTTGCCCAATTTTTTTTAAAAAATGACATTTTACAGGGAAACTGAACAGCCTGGCACAAGTTTACTGTTCTGCTCTGGGCATTTGAATGCTTTTTAAACAGTTGATCATTTCACTCCTTTAACGTGGTTTTCCTCCACACACCCCATTTTAACCTTCTCATAATATAAATCGCGCCCATCGTCCACAATGCCGCTCCCCCTCCCCGCCAACTGCTCTCCACTTTAACTGTTGCTGAAGTATTTTTGACTGCTGCCTCTAATTTAGCCAACTCACCTTCGCCAGATCCATCTCCAGCGCAGCCTAACCAGCTCACCGACTAACCATGCACCTTCTCGAACTTACTAGAACTCGCCTCGGAAATCCCGCCTCTGCCCAGTCATTGGCTTCAGCTTTCGACAGCCGCCCTCCTGATTGATCCGCACAGCAGTCAATCGGAACCGGCTGGGCAGGGGAAAAGGGGAGCGGGGAAAAAACTCCCGTCTCCCGAGGCTGCTCATTGGCTAAAAGCATGGTCGCTGCTGTCAATCAATAAGCAACATCCAATAAAACGATGCAGTAGGAACAGAAAATGCTGGAAACAACGCACTTCCGTCTTCGTTCTATGACGACGGAGCGGATTGGACCAATCAGCGGCATCTACCCGCTTCCTAATGTTATGATTGACTTCCAGCTGTCAACAATGCCGCTGCTCGTAAGACCCACCGACTCCGTCAAACGACGTATGTGATTGGTTATCAATCTGTAGCCTTGTGATTGGTTGGGTGGAACGTCAGTCAATAGGAAGCGGGGGGAATTTGACATCTTCAGAAGCTTGTGATTTATTTAAAAGTCGGATGAATATTCACGAGCAAATGCATATACTTGCATTCATCTCCACCTTTCACGTTCATGAACTATCGAAAGTAATTTGCAATTGACTCTTACAGTGTTATTATTTGTCATTTTATACAAGGAAAATTCTGGGCTGCCACAACTATTACATGCAATCACAGAATCAGCAAATATTGATACTGGTAATTTCTTAACCGGCTGCAACTTCCAAAAGAAATGCGAGGAAGCAAGATTTGTCGCTGTCACAAAACAAGAAATCGAGCCAATTAGTTTATCCATGGAAACTTTAAAAATAGAATATTGCACAAACTATGTCGTGATGTGTAAAACCTGGCAAATTTAAAAATGCTTGCAAAACCAGTATGAGGTTTAATTAGTTCCTGATTAGCTCAATATTATGTTTATTTTCAGATTAATGCTACAATGAATAATTGTATTAGCCACTAAAGAACTTCATAAGTATAATTATTTTAGCAAAGCAAGCATATTTGCCAATATGTACATAAACAATATAAAAATAACTGGCCAAACGTTATGTTTTATTGGTTGAAGGACAAATGTTGGTTAGGACACCAATGGTGCCCACCATAAGCTTGAGGTGCAGCAACTCATTTTCCAACCAGGAATGTTATAACCCTCAGAACTTGTTACTAAGTTTAACAATTTTACATAACCCCCCTCTTTATCTTTGTACCCCCTCCTTTGTACCTTTTTTCAATGTTATTTTTAATTCGTCTGTGTAATATTTTGTTTCAATTGCTGGTTTTTAACACAATTGTTACCTTGACAAGTTTTGTCGGCACCTTATCATGGACATTTCCTCTTTTTATCATCACCCATTCTCTGCAACTTTAAACAAATTTGTTTTCTCACTTTTCTTATTCTATGAAGGGTCCTTAAACTGAAATGTCAACTCCCCATTGATGCTGCCTGACATACTGAGCACTTCCATCATTCTCTGCTTTTGTTTCGAATATCCAGCATCTGCAGTTTTTTGTTCCACACAGTGTATTCTTGCTAGTGTTTAACTCGTGATATCCGACGGTATATCTCACACCTATCAAGTTCAGGATGCACACACTTCCCATTTCTTAAATAAACAGATATGCTCATATGATCCAAACACAGATTATTTTACCATCTACATCACAATGGCCATGAGGGAATTTCCATTCCATTCTAAGGTGGCTAGGTCATGTATTTGTTAAAGGCCTTTATATAGTTAACCTTCTAACTAAAATTATATAGTTAACCTTCTAACAGCATTTATTTTCCCATAAATGAATTTGGTTGAAGATAGTATGGGGGACCTAGTTCCAGGAGAGAATGGAGTGCAGGATTTATGTGCAGTTGTGGGCACTGCAATGGCACAACAGGTAATGCTGCTGCCTCAGGTCCAGGGACTCATATTTGACTCTGACCTCTGGTGTCATCTGTATAAAATTTTTCCATCTCCGTGGCATCTGCTCCTATGGTGAGGCTTTCCACTCCAGGACATCTGAGATGTCTAACTTCTTTTCTAACTGCGGCTTTCTCCTGACTGTGGTCGAGAGAGCTCGCACCCACATATCTGCCACTTCCCGCACCTCTGCTCTCACCCCCACCCTCCCAGACCCAACAGGGATAGGAACCCCTTCTCCTCACATTTCATCCTACCAGCCTACATATCCAACACATCATTCTCCGCCACTTCTGCCATCTCCAATGGGACCCCACCACCAAGCATATCTTCCCTTCCCCACCCATTTCTGCCTTTCGTAGGGACTGCTCTCTCCACGACTCCCTAGTTCACTCCTCCTCCCCCCCACCCATCCCGCTCCTACCCGGGGAACTTTCCACTGCCCCCACCATAGGTGCAACACCTGCCCCTACACCACCTCCATCATGGCACCCAAACAGTCATTTCAGGTGAGACAGAGATTCACCTGCACCTCCCTTAATATCATCTGCTGCATTTGGTGCTCCAAAAGAGGCCTCCTCTACATTAGTCAGACCAAACACAGACTAGGTGACTAGTTCGCAGAACATCTGCGCTCTGTCCATAACTGTGATCTGCATCTCCCCATTGCCAGTCACTTCAACTCCCTCTCCCACACTATCACTGATATGTCAGTCCTCGGCATCCTCCACTGCCAGGAGAATTCCAAGCGCAAACTGGAGGAACAGCACCTCATTTTCCATCTTGGAACCTTGCAGCCTAACAGCATGAACATTGAATTCTCCCACTTTAAGTAATCCCCACCCCACTTCCCCACAACCCTCCCCCCAACCAGGCTTCTTCTCTTCTTCCCTTTCCTAACCTCTTTTTTTCCCTACCTTTTTCTCCTTACCTTTCACCCATCCCCTAGTGGGTCTGCTCTCCCCTCCTCCCCCACACCTGCCTATCACTATCTCTTACCTGCATCTACCTATCACCATCTTGTGCCCACCCCACCTCCCCTCTTTGGTCCACCTATCACTGCTCTGCTTTTCCCTCCTATATATTGGGCTTCCCCTTTTCCTATCTTCAGTCCTGAACTGAAACGTTGACCGCCTGCTTTTCTGCATGGATGCTGCCTGGCCTGCTGAGTTCCTTCAGCATCATCGTGTTTTTCAGCAATTAATGCTGCTGGGTTTGATGTGAACATTTGGTGACGTCTATGTGGAGTTTGGTTGTTCTTCCTGTGAGCACATGAGTACCTTTGGGTGCTCTGGTTTCCTTCCACATTCCAAATATATGCATATAGGTTAACTGACAGCTGTAAATTACCCTTTAGTCTATGTAAGAGGCAAAATTAATATAAAGAAAGTTGACAGGACAGGAATGTGAGGGAGAATAAGTTGCAGTGCTACAAGTAAATAATAGGTGTGGAGGTATTGGTATTGGTTTATTATTGTCACTTGTACCGAGGTACAGTGAAAAACTTGTCTTGCATACCGATCGTACAGATCAATTTATTACACAGTGCAGTTACATTGGGTTAGCACAGAGTGCATTGCGGAATAGAACTAATGGAATTGCTCTTTTGGGAACTGGCATTAATCTGATGGGTCAAATTGCCTCCTTTTGTATTAGAGTCAAAGAATTATACAGTATAGAAACAGGCCCTTCGGCCCAACTTGTCCATGCCGACCAAGTTGCCGACCTGAGCTAGTCCCACTTGCCTGTGTTTGGCCCATATCCTCTAAACCTTTCCTATCAATGTACCTGTCCAAATTACTTTAAAATTTTGTAATTGTACCCACCTCGACCACTTCCTCTGGCAGCTCATTCCATATGCTAATCACCCTCTGTGTGGAAAAAGTTGTCCTCAGATCCTCTTTAAATCTTTCCTCTCTCACCTTAAACTTATGCTTTCTGGTGTTAGACTCCTCTATCCCGGGAAAAAGGCTATGAGCATTCACCGTATCTGTGCTCCTCATGATTTTATAAACCTCTATAAGGTCACCCCCCCAGCCTATCCAGTCTCTCCTTATAACTCAAGCCTTCTAGTCCCAGTAACAGCCTTGTGAATCTTTTCTGCACCATTTCCAGCTTATGACATCCTTCCTCTAGCTAGGTGACCAGACTGCACACAATACTCCAAGTGCGGTCTCACTAACATCTTGTATAGCTGTAACCCAAGGGCCCAAGTAAGTATTGGACATCTTCAAGAGGTGGTGCCTCAAGAGGGCGGCATCCATCACTGAGGACCCTCGCCATCCGGGACATGCCCTCTTTCTTTGCATTACTACCATTGGGGATGTGGTACAGGAGCCTGAAGACCCACACTCAATGTTTTAGGAACAGCTTCTTCCCCTCTGCCATCAGATTTCTGAACAGTGCATAAACCTATGAACACGACCTCATTATTCCTCTTCCACTATTTATTTATTTATGTAACTTATAGTAATTTTTATGTCTCACACTATACTGCTGCTGCAAAACAACAAATTTCATGACATATGTCAGTGATAATAAACCTGATCCTGATTCTGTAAATACAAGGGATGCATTTGTTTCTAATTTTCCTTCGGCTCCCGAAGTGTTAAACTACATATAATGGGAGTATGGATTAGACTCAGAAGTACAGAAACAAGATCTTCTGCCCAGAAATCCACGCTGACCACCAGACACCCATCTAAACTCACATTTTATTCTCCTCACATTCGATCGACTCCACCCAGAATCTCAAATTAAAAAAAGTCAAAATGTTGAAAACACTCAAGCCAGGCAGCATCTGTGGAGCAAGAAATGCAGTTAACTTTGAAGTTTAAGTCACCTAAGAGGTTAACTCTGCTTCTGTCTCTGCAGGTGCTGTGCAATCTGCTGAGTTTTCCAATGTTTTCTTCTTTAAATTTCAGACCCTGAATAAAAGATAGTTAATAATAACTTTAACAAAATCAAGAAGAAACTTGTTTACTCAGAGAATGGTTGATTCCTTTTAAGTTATTGGTAACTATCTTTTATCCATGGTCTGAAATTAAATAAAAAGTTGGAAATACTCAGCAGGTCAGGAAGCATCTGTGGAGCAAGAAATGCATTTAACTTTGAAGTGTAGGTCACCGGAAAAGTTAACTTCGTTTCTCTCTCAACAGATATTACTTGTCCTGATGGGTATTTCCAACAGTTTGTTTTGTTTTTAATTCAGATTCCCAGCATTTTTATGATTCTGTGTTCACATGGTCCACACTTCTCAATTTTCCCGCGGGCGGAAACATTCTCTTCATCTGCGTCGTCCACTCTAGATCATTATTTTATCAAGGTCTCCTTTTTTTTAACTAAGAAAATTCTCTTTGTAGAATGACTGAAATAGAATAAACACCGAAGTGTTGATATTTGTGCTTGAAATGGGAAAGAATTGGTCGTTTGAAATTGAGCAAATCGTCGTTGTCGTGGCTATCCCTCGAGGTCAAGGACGATGGTCTTCGTTCCGTTGATTTACTTATGGGCCCTCAAGTGGCCTATGAGTCCAGTCTCGGCTCTGAAAGTTCTTCCGCATTCAGGACAGGTGGTTCCATATGGCAGATCGGGCTTTGGTTGCTGCTGCCTCTCTTTCCATTTTCTTCTCTTTTCTTCTAATTCTGCACATCTGTTGCCTTTGAAATTTGCTGTTCCTTCTCAGATGATGGTTTGCCAGAGTTTCCTGTCCTTGGCATTGGTTTCCCACTTGTTGATGTCGATGCTACATTTCTTCATGTTGGCTTTTAAGACGTCTTTGAATCTCTTCTGTTGTCCGCCTCTTTTATGTTTGCCTACTTTAAGCTGGGAGCAGAAGATTTGTTTCCACAGACGTTGGTCTTTCATCTGAACAACATGACCACTTCATCTTAGTTGGTTCTTGATAACGTTGGCTTCAACGCTTGTCGTTTTTGCTTCATTTAGCACGCTGACGTTGGGTCTTCTAGCTAAAACTACAACTTCCAGAGGCCCTTGCGTCAGGGAGTCCCGCCCCTCTCGTCTATAATTGGCCAACTGGTCGGGCCACGTGACAGGAAGCGTCCCCAAACGTGATTAAATATTAATTAAAAATCATTTCAATCGCCGACTTTATCAGGGAAGCGAGTTCGGGATCGATCGCTATGCCGTTTCCGATCGGGCGACAGCTGGCTTTCCTTCTGGCCCGGAGGAGGAGCTGGGAGCGGCGCGGGCCGCGGTCGGTGAGCGCGAGCCAGCAGCGGGCGGCCGGTTCAAACGCCTCGCGCGGCCAACGGCCGCCCGCGTGCCCGCTGTTGTCCGCCGGTCGCCCGGGCTCGCGCCTGCGCCTGCGCCACTCGCCGGCGAGCGCCGTCACCTGCGCCTCTCTCTCCACCTCCTCCGCCAGCAGCATGGCTTCCAAGGAGTTTAACCCAACTTTCCCCACCACCGACTGGAGTGTGGCCAAAAGTAAGTTTTGTGCTTCCCCCCCGCCCCGTTCCCCCGCAATCTTTTCCACATACACAAACGCCAAACATGCTCCCCTCCCCGCTGCATACAAACACCGAGGATAAATCGCTTGACATTTAATACCCCCTTGCAGCAGAAGAATTTCTAAAGGTTGAACGTTTACGTTTTCCAATGTAACAGGTATACCAATAACCCGCATGGTGGACTTGCCCCAGATACAATAAAAAAACATTCTAACTTTATATTTGTGAGGTGACTTTTTGAACAGGTCGACAGTTTTCTAAATTACGCTCAATGAAAGTTTATTGCTTTAAAAAGACGTAATTTATGCACCGAGGGTTGCAATATTTTGAGACCCTTCATTACTATTAAAGTGCACTATCCTACTTAAATAATACATCTGATATTGCAATATATTGAGGACCTTCACTGTAAATTGCACCATATAAAAGTTTATAATTAATGCATGCAGCATTGAATATCTTCCACAAAGTAATTGGATAGCATATGGCAGAAGCAGGCCATTTGGCTAACTGGTTCATGCTGGCATTTGTGTTTCACTGGAGCCACATCCAATTTCTCTCATTAACTCTAAAAGCATAATTCTCTATTTCCTCCCTCATATCCATGTCTAACTTCTTTAATGCAGCTATACAGTTTTCTTCATACACTCCTTGCAGTAGTGAGTTGCAAGTTCCGAGTTCAACGTTCTCAATGCACTTTGGGCAAAGTTGTTCCTTCTTAACTAAGTGGACTCCTGTATGTTCCAGATTCCTTAATGGTGATTGTTTCTAGTTACTTTCTTCCCTACAGGTAGAAACATGTAAAAACATATGAAACAGGAGCAAGAGTTGGGCACTCAAGCCCTTGAGCTTGTCCTGACATTTAATAAGATAATGGCTGATCTGATAATAGCCCATTCAGAATTCTCATTTACCTGTGGGAACCTTTTGCTCCCTTGCTTATCAAGAATCTATCTATCTCTGCCTTAACCATATTCTTTTCCTTC
The DNA here is from genome assembly GCF_009764475.1 of Pristis pectinata. NCBI lineage: Eukaryota > Metazoa > Chordata > Chondrichthyes > Rhinopristiformes > Pristidae > Pristis > Pristis pectinata. The sequence continues at coordinate 4,145,897 of NC_067441.1, forward strand.
TCTTCTTAGGCAGTACCTTGGGATAGTGGATGATTTACTTCCACTCCAGTTTTGTAGGTTCTGAGGTGGTTGATGAGACCAGTGTGGGAACCACAGACCCTTCCACAGATGAAGCAGGTGGTGGCTGATAGGGCAGGTGGCTGGGTAGTGTTACGTACCAGCAACAATAGAAACACAATGAGCCACGTATAAGTGTTAGAAACTATTTTATTAATAACTACTTGTAATAATAAGAAAAATGAAAGTTAGATATTAAACATTAACCCCAAAACTAAACTCGAAGTGTGTGTGTGGCAAAATCCCAAACCCGAAGTCTAGGAATAGTTCTCAAAGTTCAGTTCAGCAAGTCATAAGGTAGAACGTGAGCAAAAGCTTTTGCAAAACCACTGTTGACTGAAGAGAAAATGTAGAGAGAATTTACAAAATCCACATGTTCCACGATGGAACGCATACGACACCTCAATTTCCGAAGATCTCCACTGCTTTGTTTCAAAGTATCTGCCACCCTGAAGGCATTCGATATATGCCGCCCACAGAAATACCTGCCTTCCAGTACAGGTTAATGACAAAGTGGACTCCACTTGATTGCTCCAGAAATCCATACATGGATTGTAGTGACAGACACATCTATTGTTCCTCATCCATAGGTACAGAGACCAGCAGTCTCTCTCTCTCTCTCCCCCCAACTGTGCAAACAGCCAGTCCAGCTCCAATTATAATCTTGCCATCTTGTAGATAACACCACACACACACTACTACTCTACTGTCCAGGTGCCTTAGAGCGACATTTACCAAGTGGCGACCTGGCTCGTAACAGTAGTTTGTGAGATGGTGCACTTCTTCCACTGCTTACACGGTGTTTCTTTGTGCTTCCAATGCATAGCTTCAAGATTCTCAATACAATCCTGAATTCTGCTCCACTTTGAACAGTCATGGACCCAAGTTTCCCAGGGGACATGGAAGGTTGGAGACCTTTAGAGATCTTTTTCTCTATCCATGTATTCAACTCCTCCCATGACAGAGCTCAGACTAGAGTCTCTTTTGGGAGCTTGGTAGGGGGTATGCAAATAATGTGACTAGTGCAGCTGATTGAGGGTATCTGGGACCAAAATGCTGGGGATGTTGGCCTAAAGAGGATGCTGATGTTGATTCATTTACCCTTACAATGAATGTGGAGGATTTTTGCAAAGAGACACCATTGATAGCATTTTTTCAGTGCCTTGAGATGTCTGCAGTCGGTAGTCCAGATTTCAGAAGCTTATAGAGGGGCAGGATCATCAGTTCTTGGTGCACCATCTTCAAATACCCTTTTCCTCATTTGATCAAAGACTGTGTTGATGTATCTAAGGCCAGTTGTATTTCATTAGGGATGTCTGCCTTCGCTAAGGCCTCTGAGACATGGGGAGTGGTCTACATTTTTCCAAGGTCTCACTGTGAGCTTTTATTGTTGGAGGGCCTATCATCCTCATGCTTTGGTAAATGAGTAAACAAGGTTTTGAGGCTTAGCTACTGAACATAACAGTGTTGAATGCCTACTGCAGCTTGACTACTGATGTTCAGGTGACCTTGTTCTGGAGAATAGATGCCACAAGTTGAACAGTTTTCCATTAGATTGGAATTGCAAAAAGTGTTGGGGAGAGGACAGAGTTTTGTTTAACACTGGTTTTCACTGAGATTGGTTAGGATCATGGCTTTTATGCTTCATGGACCAAATATAAGAAATTCTACCTGCAGCCAAGTTTGATGATGTTCTACAGCCCTTTCTGATTGATGGATTCAAGTGAGGTCAAAGAAGGCCATGTGTAGTGGGGGTGGATGTGGTTGATGCTGCTTCCCTGCACTTTTCATGGGGGTTGTTTTGCAGTGAAGATCCTGTCCAAAGTGCCTCTACATGGATGTAGTCCACAGTGTTATTGGGAGAGCACTCATTTGGCCATTGGGAGGAAGGCAGTTGAGGAGGATCCTGTTGGTAACTCTACTTCTACCACTCTTTGAATAAGACTTCAAATGACTCATGAACTTCAAAAAAAAACTTCATGAATTAATTGCTGCACATTATTTTTTAAACAATAATCCCAAATGCAAGATTCTCCCGAAAGAGGAAACAGTCTTTCCCCATCAAGACTCCTCAGGATCTTATGTGCAACAATCAAGTACACTCTCACGCTGCCAAACTCCAGTGCATACAAGCCAAGCCCTTCCAACCTTTTCTTTCAAGACAACCTGTTCATTCCAGGCATTAGTCCAGTCAACTTTCTCTGCATCTATTCCATCAAAGCAGTCATCATTTTAAAGATATAAGAGAAACCTAGTCTGTTCATTCTTTCCTAGAATGTAGTGCCTTATATTTCTGGTTTCATTCTTGTGAACCTTCTCTGCATTGTCTCCAGTCCCTCTGTCCATTTCATAAAATGTGGAGCAGAACTAACCAAAGTTACATTTTTTAAACAATAACCTCCCTACTTTTCAATGCTGTTCCTCTAGAGGTAAACCCTAGTGGTTGACTGTTTATGGCCTTGCTAAACTGAGGTGCAACTTCAGTGATTGGTGTACTGAGATCCCTTTGTATTTCTGCTCCACCTTGACTTGCACTTTCCAAGAAATAAGTGACCTCCCTATTCCTTCTACCAAAATGTGCAACCTCACAGGAGTGTGTTGAATCTCATTCATAAATTATTCATCCATTTTGCAGTTTAGTTAATGTACTCCTGCAATTTGTTGCCATCCACCTCACGAATGACTATCCCTCTGGTTTGGTATCAGCCACAAAGTTAGAAATTGTTCTCGATTCCAGTCTAAATTGTTAGTGTAAATTGTGATCAACCATCATCCACATTCCACTGGAATAGCTGTCTTATATTTCTCTCTACTTTTTGTCTTGAAATGAGCAAGCAATGCATTCTGCTACTTATCCCACACTAACCACAGCCTCGCAAGTTTATTAAGGGTTTTTGAAAATCTAGATTAATTACCATTGTCTACTCTCTCTATCTCTTAAGAAAAATCTATTAACCTCTTGAAATCCGTGCTGACAATTCATTATACTTTTTGTTTTTAAATGGTCAGATAAAATTTTATATAAATAATTTGTACCAATTTGCAATAGCTATTTTCACTTTGAAGTGTGCCAAATATATAAAAATAAATAAATCAGCTTTGCAATAAATTCCTCAGAACAAATGTTACTTCAATTGTACATTGCCCCTTTAACCTGGAGAAACATTCAAAGCAGCTTCACGGGAGTGCCTGAATGGTGCAGTCTTGCAGTGTAGAATAGAGCCATTTGGCCCATTGTACTTGTACTGGCTCTTTGCACCACTTCAAATCTGTCACTCTGTCATTAACTCTTTTGCTTCATGTGCTTCCCACCTAGCTCTCTCATCTTTCCTAGTGTCAGAGTGTTACAGAAACAGATCTATTGGCCATCAAGTCCATGCTGCTCATTGTACCTATCCACACTAATTCCATTTATCCATGTGTAGTCCATACCCTATACCTTGGCAATTCAAGTACTTGTCTGGATGCTTCTTAAGTGTCTTGAGAGCATCTGCCTCCACCACCTTTTCAGGCAGTCCAACCTATACTCCAAACATGGTGTGGAAAGAAAACTGATCTCTTCTAAACCTCACATCTCTTACCTTAAACCTATGCCCCTTTGACTTAAGACACACCTACCATGGGAAAACAGTTTTTAACTATCTGACCTCTCACCCTCAATTTCATATACTTCTTTCAGATCACCCCTCAGTCTCCTCTGCTCCAGGGAAAACAAACTTAGCCTATCCAGTCTCTCTGTATAATTGAAATGTTCCAATCCAGGCAACATCCTGGTGAATCACCTCCACAACCTCTCTAGCACATAATACTCTAGATGTGGCCTAACAATTTATATACTCAATTAAATCTCCCCTCGGCTTCAAAGTAAATAATCCCAGCCTGGTCAATTTCTCCTCAGTGAAAATTCTACAGCCATAATCACATCCCTTTTGGTCCTTTTTACCACTTACACATCCATCCTGCTGTGTAGTGTCAAGAACTTGAGTTTCTGAGCTTTGGCAGTAATATGTATTTAAAAAAATTCCAAAAGTACAATTGTGTAGTGTCTTCTACCTTTCCAAGTTTTTTCACACATCTCTTAAGGTCCATGGGAATCTGAATAACCTACTAGATGCAAGCTGGACACTGTCATTTTGTATCATAGTTTCTTGTATGTATGCTTAAATTATTGGAATAACATTACTGAATAGAAAGTCCTAGGAGTTCAAAGAAAAATATTCTAACAGTTGTTTAGTACTAATTCATCTGAGCAATGAATGTGCTCAGATTATAGTATTCACATCATTCTAAGGTAACAGCTCTGGACAGAACTAGTAGATATTTTAAACATATTATCCAATTACAGTCTACTTAAATTTGTTTGATTCTTAGTTCTGCATTGATTTAACTGTAAAAGCAGTTGGGCAAATGTTTCAGTTGACTGTCAACTGTCCTGATAAGTTATCTAGTAAGCTGCTCAGTTGCATCATTATCTTCTTAGGGCAACTAGGACGTACAGTCATATGTTGATCTTTCCAGCAATGCCTACATCCTAGGAATGAATTAAAAAGAAATGGAGGCTTGAATGAATCATTTGAGAGCAGGTTCCACTCATTGATCTGTAATCCTAGCAAGGGAATTGGACTTAATTTAAGAAAGGTAAAGTGAAGTGGATGTGTATAAAATATATGACAATTTCTGTTAGTTATAATGTAGGGGATGCAAGTTGTAAATATTTAATTTAAAATAATACAAATTCAGTCTGTTAAAATGTTATGTTTGTGTTGGAGAATGCTTTCATCCTTACATTATGCATGAGTGCATTGTGCTCAGATCCAGAAGAAATATATTGAACCATGAAATATAATGTCAGCATTTGACTACAGTTAAAGTTCTATTAAATATTAATAAAGGAATAGGTTGATTGGCTGTTTATTGTTGAGGGCCTGATGTGTGGGATGATTTAAAGTGGAATAAGGAAACCCCATTGAAAAAAAACAAGGCTAGAAATTAACAGAATTTTTTTTCTTTTTAAGAGCACTTAAAGGAACTTGATCATACAGAGAGAAGAAGTTACTACAAAGCAGAAAGATTTGTCATCCTTGATGAAATTCAAACATGGAAGGACTTTTCTACGGGTGAGTAATAAACTTTGATATTGAAAGGGAAATAAATTTGATGGTGACTTAAAAATTTAGGCCTGTAAACAGTGATTCCATATCTTTTCTTTCTATTCAAATAGGTTTTCAGGATGGAAGTCCTATTTTAACCCTGATTAGTTTTTAGTAGTTACTAAATCTGTGTAGAGTGAAGTGCTTAGGCATGAAGAAAATAGGGAAGCGATGTGTTTGGAAACAAAACAGAAAATGGTGTAAATGCTCAGCAGGAAAAGGTTAAGATGGAAAAGGTTAAGATAGAAAAAGAAGACGACTTAATATTCATGTCACTGATCTTTCATCAGAATTAGAAGTTGTTTCAGCAGTTTGTAACCAGTACAGAAATATGGGTAAAAGGTGGCAGTGGGGGAAACAATTAGCCAAAGTTCTTAGTCAAGGTTGGACTGAAACTTTACATGTGTGAATGTTTGGTGAGCACAGGATTGGACTTCCTTACAATAATATGGTTGTTATTATCAGAGATAAACAAAGAATGGAAATTACACTGAAGAACCCAAACCCTTCCCAGTCCAGTCTGCGTTCTCTCCAGAAGATGCATCAAATCAGGACGAGCAGAATAAAACTAATTTCATTAACTTGGCATTCCTAAGTCCACTGCTGCATTAGAAGTGTTCACAATCTTATCCTGTTAACAAGTATGCGATTAAGCTACCTCAAATAACTTGTGCAATTCTAATAACTGAATAGGGAATCAATACTTCCACTCAAGTCCACATTATGACAGTTGAATAATTGTAGACAATATTCTTGAAAGCTGGATAACCTGAAACTGTAAAACTACTGTAGTCTCCAGGATTCAATATTGAATTCACAAACTAGGTAATTCACTGTTTCTGTCTGTATCAGAACTGACCATTTCTTTATCTGTGATTTTGGCTGTTTTTCCTCTCTCCGTTAGGGCAGTCTGACCCACTGAGCATGTCCCATAGCCCTGCTATTAGCAGCACACGAGAAAAACAAGTATAATCACCATCCAAATGCTCCATTAACCCATTTGACCTGGTTTCACCCCATCATAGATGTTTCTTATGTCCTATCTATTTCTTCCACAATTACCTGTGTTAAAATTACTTTTTTTTAATAAAAAGTCTCTTTTCTAGTTCTGATGAAGCGTCTTTGACCTGAAACTGGCCTTTTTTCTCTTTCCACGATACTTCTGACCTGCTGAGTGTTTCCAGCATTTTCTGTTTTAACTTCAGATTTCCAGCATCAGTTTTTTTTTTATTTTCATTAACTGTCAAAACTCAATGGTTTATCAAAGAAACAACTCAGTTAATCAATATTCAAATGATAATGTACTTACGTTATCATCCATGTTACTAAAGTACTTTGTGTAGATTTCATTTCTTAGCAGGAGGAATGCTCTGTAAATGTATTGCATAGGAAATTAAGTGCCGGTCCTTGACACATGTTCACTGCTGTGGACTAATCATTTTGCATAGTTTGCATGGATCACTAGTTATTTGAGTTTTACGGTGACACTGGCATAATCAGGACATGAAATTGTCAAAGGAGATAAAAGGCAAGTGGTGTATGCCCACTGGCAGGAAGTAGCTGCACATTGTTTTGGCTTCACACCAGCTACAGACAACTCCACGCAACATTAAGTAAAATAAAAAAAACTTTCCAAACGTTTTTTATATATATTAATTCAGGGTGCTTTGCTTGTTCCTCAGAATTGCAGGGAGGAAGAAGTCTCAAACTGCTGTTTGTAGTAAACCATATCTCTACAATTGCTTCATTGATAAGAACATGCTGGAAGATGCATTAATTTAATGTCCCATATAATAAATATGGTTGCATCATAGATTTTTTATTCTAAAATTCTCATTGACAAATACCAGAAAGATTGGTTGGGCTGAGAGAAATATTTGCTGTGTTAATAACTTTTGTGTAGTTTATGGGAAGATTTTCCAGAATTACTATGGTTTATTGGAGATTTTATTTAATTAGAAGTAGTTATTTAAAAATTAAATCTTCAAATTTCTTTTTGCTATCCTTTTATTATTGCTATAATTTTTTAAAAATGCATTGTTATTTTACAGGCTGCAAAATCAATTGTGTAAAAAAAAGTAAACATTGAAAATTCTTTCATAACACTATACAGCTGTTTCAAAGTACTGAAATTCTGTTAAAGAATTCCCTTCTATAAATGCTCATCAAATCTTTCGAACATCCGAGTCTACGTGATGTTTAAGGAGTTTTTTTATGTCTAAGAGAAAAAAGCTTTTTAATCATGGTTTGTTCACTACCAGCACTCGGACCTGACTCACTTATTTTTACAGGTTGAGATTCTTTTGTGCCGATTATTCCGTTCTTATAACACTCAAGTTCTTCTTGTGCAACGTGCAGCTGTGCCTTCAGTTTATTCCGTTCATGTAATACATCTCGCAGTTCCTGTAGTGTGAAACGAGGGCGATCTGGATCATCGATGTCTACCACAAGTTTGCCCGGCCCAATATTTTGCTTTGAATTGCTTACTGCCTGTTGAAGTTCTCTGCTTAGTCTTTCCGTCTCGGTTCTTAGATTGTCTCGTTCAATTTTTAGTGTTTCCACTGTTAAGTTGTGTTTGTTCACGAGACATTCCAGCATTTCCAGGACTCTGATTATCTTGTATTGCAACTCGGAGACTCTGTTACAGCCTTCTGAGCTGCTAAATTGGATTAAATCACGGCCAATGATGTAAGAGATATCATAGACATTTTCAGCCGTGAGCTCGAATGGATCTTTGTCAAATGCTGATGCGGGGTCCAGTTCCTCCATCGACCTGTGGTTCCAACTCCCGCTCACTGAAAATGAAAATAAAACGAGTTGACCATCCAAGATGAAGAATAACTGCTTTGCGAATGGCACGCTTAAGTTTCACTCTTTGAATTCAAACAATAAACCTGTAAAACAAACAGATTCGCATTTTTCATTACACGCCTTACCAGAATCGGCTGATGTTTTTATCACTTCCCTTCGAGTGCAAGGGAAGGGAAGTGATAAACATTTTCACGTGACAGGAAATAGCTGGGATTATTTGATTGACATTTTTCTGAAGCAATCAAAGGTTTCGTTTGGTAAAATCTCGTTGCTGAGGAAACAAACGAACTGCTGGAGGAACTAGGGTTCAGGTAGCGACAAATCCTTTCCCCTCTACAGATGTTGTTCGACCAGCTCGGTTCCTCCAGCAGTTTGTTTTTTTGCTACAGCTTCCAACATCTGCTGTCTCTTGTGTCTCCAGATAAGCATTTATGCTTGCTTTTTCTTCCTACGCCTGATTCTGCAATGGACTGCATGATACATATATTAATCAATATTTTCCACAAACATTTATTTTTGTTTAAATTTTAATTTACATTTCACACATTTTCACTCTTCCACTCGAGTCTTTAAAGAACAGCATCCGCATGCCTATTCTCGATTTGTGTGGTTTTAATAGGCCTATACTGGCATGGATTTAAATACAGATTGGGAGCAGGAGTTCTGTGTTTTTCTGTACTTGTAGTGCACTGAGAATAGGTGTAGTGTCCTGAGAGCAGTGAGTGAATATGGGACTCTTTGGCTGCATTTGACTTGGTATGTAATAATAGATATTGCATTTATATACAGTTACTGAGAGTAAAGAAAATGGATCCTCAGCTTCACGTTTTAACATTTTCCCTTATCTCACATTTTATAAAGATTTTTTAATCCATATTATAAATCCATTAATACTTAAAAAAAAAACTGTCATCCCCCAATCTTCCTTCCTCCCCAATCTAGCAGCCACCCCATTACCAAAGGCATTTTCAACCAATTACCATGCACCCTTCACATGACAATTTCTGTAGTTGCATGCAGGCTGCCATGTCATTAATTAACAATGGTCTTTGTTTTCCCAGCTGTAACCAATAAGCTTTATAAAGCATCTATTTGCTTTTAATTTAGTTATATTTATGCATCACTTGATACGTGTATTATGAAGTTGGAAGTTTTCCAAATCCGCTGATTCCTTGCTTTTCCACCATCCTGTCTCATACTTGGCCAAACTATCAAGTAACAAAGCATATCGTGCAGGCATGGGAACGCAGAATACTGAACTGGGGTCCTTTTGATTGACTTCTTTAAAAGAAACTTTTTCGGGATGTAGTTGTCACTACTGGTGGAGGAGAGAATGAATGTTTATGAACATATGACAGAAGGCATGTCGTTGATAAGATATCTGAAAATAATTGGCCCCAGAATACTAGTCTGAACTCTTGCAATGATGTTGTAGGTCTCGGATGATTGACCTCCAGCAATCACAACGAGTTTTCTTTATGTGACATATGTCTTCAACAACTGAAGTGCTTTCTTCTTGAACCCCATTGATTTCTGTTGTACCAGAACTCCTTGATGCTACACTCATTCAAATGCTACATTGCTGTCAACTGCAGACTCTCTCATCTCAGTTCTTGAATTTAACTCTTTGATCCATGTTAGGACCAAGGCTGTGATGAGGACTGAAGAATCAGAATCAGGTTTATTATCATTGATGTATGTGGTGAAATTTGTTGGTTTGCGGCAGCAGTACAGTGCAAGACATAAAAAATTACTATAAGTTACAAAAAAAACATATATAGCACAAAAGAGGAATAACGAGGTAGTGTTCATGGACCGTTCAGAAATCTGATGGCAGAGGGGAAGAAGCTGCACCTAAAACGTTGAGTGTGGGTCTTCAGGCTTCTGTACCTCCTGCCTGATTCTCAGGTCAACTCTGCAATATAAGTTCTGCAACTTTGTGCTCTGTTGCTGGTCTCTGAAGTTGTCAGTTGCTGCAGAAGAGCAGTCAGCCAATCTGCAATTTCTACTTCTTTGCGTAATTGTGTGGAAACCCCAAGTTTGGTGGCACTTAAGCAGAGAGTTGTTTGCAGTTCCACATGGAACCATGCAACATTTCTTCCCATAAAATGGTCAATATTTTTGAGCATTCCTTTGTAAGTGGAATTTGCTTCATTTATTTTGTAATGTTAAAAGGAAGCAACAATTCTACGATCAGCTAAGCCTTAGTTAGGTCATTTTTTGAAATCTTGAAGTAAATTGAAATTTGAAATTATTTTTTCTTGGGTCATGGCAGTCCCAGCAAATTAGTGTTCATGTTCTTGAGGTGTCCTGAAGATATTGTTAACATGACACAACATACAGTCCTCAGGCCAAAGCAACCACTAGATGTTTCTTCCCTGTCTGTCTCTGGTATGGGTTGGTAGTTGCCATACTAACATGGAGTCATAATAGTGGAATACAACAAATCTCTCAAGTAGCGCTCATTTGAAAAGTTAAGCTAATTGAGCAAGCAGGCTTCATTTTAACATCTCATCGCTCTCAGCATTGAACATAGTACCAGTCTGGATTTTTGTTCTCAAGTCTTTGAAATGTTAGTTGGCAACAGTTAATTCAAAATTGTGATCTCTTTTGATGTATGCTACTATTAACATTAAATATAGTTGGTCATGGGCTCATAGGAAAGGTACTGCAATTTTCAAGGGTAACTTTAATCTGGACAAATAAATTGGCCAAGACACCTTGGTGTACGAGGTTATAGAGTTTATTTAGGATAGTTTTTTTTAAAGGACATTTTGTTGTGGAGCCCAACCAAGGAACAGGCTATTTTAGGGTTGTTCATATAAGATGAGATTGGATTAATTAATGATCTCTTGGTAAAGGACACTTTGGGAAGAGTGATCATAACATGATAGAATTTCACATTCTGTTTTAGAGAGGGAAACTTAAAGAAGTCAATTTCAAAAGTATGAAGTCAAAATTGGCTTGTGGACTGGAAAAGTAGATTAAAAGGTAAAATGATAGTTAAGCAGTGACAGACGTCGAAGGAGATGTTTTGTAATTCTCAACAAAGATGTGTTACATTAAGAAATAAAGACTTTATAAGATAGGATATCCACCATGGAATATCGAAAGAAAAGGCATGCAATGTTGGGAAGATCAGTGGTTGAGAAAATTCTAGTAACTTGCAAAGGAGGAAATAAATCATGAAACTATGGCAAGAAATATAGAAACAGATAGCAGGAGTTTCTGAAAGTATAAAAATGTGTAACAAGATGTTAAGGAAATTAATGATGGTACTTAAGTAAATGGTTTTGAACAATTTTGTATCAAAGGCACTAAAAGCATCTCAGTAATAGAAAAAAATCAGAGTGAAAATGAAGGGTGAACTTAAAACCATCATTATTGGAGAAGAAGTACAATATTAAATAATGGGACTAAAGGCTGGCAAATTCCATGGACCCAATGAACTGCATCCTATTATATTAAAATAAGTAGCTGCAGAAGCAATGGATACACTGGTTATGATCTTCCAAAGTTCTGAAAATTCTGGAAAGTTCCCAACAGATTGGAAAAAACAGGTATAATGCTACTGTTCAAGAAACGAGCTACAGAAAGTAGGAATCTTTAGACTAGTTAGCCCAATATCTGTTGTTGGGAAAAGTTTGGAATTCAGTTTTAAGGAAGTAATGGCAAGACAGTAATCTCTTCAGATCGTATAAATCTTTCGCCTCTTACTAAAGAAAATCATTATGCAGTCAAGCAGCATCAATGTGGTCTTACGAAAGAGAAATCATGTTTGATAAATTAGGAGAAAATCTTTGAGAATGATTAAGTGGGAACCAGTAGATGTCGAGTATTTGGATTTCCAAAAGGTATTCAGCAAGATGCCACATAAGAAGTCACTCTACAAGGTAAGAGCTCATGGCATTGGGGATAAATAATAAGTCACATGAATGGGTTGAAATGTGTTTACTTTAATGCGAGAAGTATTAAGAATAAGATTGATGAACTTAGAGCAAGCATCAGTATGTAGAATTACAATGTTGTGGCCATTACAAAGACTTGGCTGTTGCAAGGGCAGGATTGGCTGCTTGATATTCTGGGGTTTCAAAAGGGAGAGGGAGGGAGGTAAAAGCAGGGTGGGGAGGAGAGTGCCATTGCTAATCAGGGATAGTATCACAGTTGCAGAAAGGGAGAATGTCGTGGAGGGATCGACTACAGTGTGGGTGGAAGTCAGAAACAGGAAGGGAGCAATCACTATTGGAAGTATTCTGTAGGCCCTCCAATAGCCACCAGGACACTGAGGAGCAGATAAGTTGGTAGATTTTCGAAAGGTGCAAAACTAACAGGGTTGTTGTCAAAGGAGACTTAAACTTCCCTAATATTGATTGGCATCTCCCTAGTGCAAAAGGTTTAGATGGGGCAGAATTTGTTAGATGTGTTGAGGAAGGATTCCTGACGCAGTATGTGGACAGGCCAACTAGAGGAGAGGCCATACTGGATCTCGTACTGGGCAATGAACCTGGTAAGGCGACAGACCTCTTACTGGGCAAGCATTTCAGAGATAGTGACCACAACTCCCTGATCTTTAGCATAGCCACGGGCAAGAATAGGAGCAGACAATATGGGAAAGTGTTTAATTGGGGGAGGGTTAATTACGATGGTATTAGGCAAGAACTTGGGATTGTAAATTGGGAACAGATGTGCTCAGGGAAATGCACAGTAGAAATGTGGAGGCTGTTTAGGGAACACTTGCATTGGGTTCAGGATAGGTTTGTCCCACCAAGACAGGGAAAGGATGGCAGGGTAAAGGAACCACGGTTGACAAGAGAGGTGAAATATTTAGTCAAGAGGAAGAAGGAGGCATACCTAAGGTTTAGGAAGCAAAAATCAGGCAGGGCTCTTGAGAATTATAAGGTAGCCAGGAAGGAGCTTAAGAAGGGACTTACGAGAGCTAGAAGAGGACATGAGAAGGCCTTGGCGAGTAGAATTAAGGAAAACGCCAAGGCATTCCACATGTACATGAAGAACAGGAGGATGACTAGAGGGAGGGTAGGACTGCTCAGGGAGAAAGGGGGAAACATGTGCCTGGAGGCAGGGGAGGTAGGGGAGGTTCTTAATGAATGTTTTGCTTCCGTGTTCACTAGGGCGAGGAACTTTGATGAATATGAGGTCAGCGTAGAACAGGCTAATGTGCTGGAGCATGTTTAGATTAAGAAAGAGGTAGTGTAGGAGCTCCTGAAAAACATTAGGATAGATAAGTCCTCGGGGCTAGACAGGATATACTCCAGGTTATTACGGGAGGTGAAGGAGGAGATTGCTGGGGCATTGATAATGATATTTGCGTCCTCCTTGGCCATGGGAGTTGGTACCAGAGGATTGGAGGATGGCAAGTGTTGTTCTTTTGTTCAAGAAAGGTAATAGGGATAATCCTGAGAATTATAGTCCAGTGAGTCTTATGTCAGTGGTGGGCAAGCTGTTGGAGAGGATTTTTAGGGACAGGATTTATGAATTTATTAGGGAGAGTCAGCATGGCTTTGTGAGGGGCAGGTCATGAGCCTAATTGAGTGTTTCAAGGAGGTGACAAAACAAATTGATGAAGGTAGAGCGATGGATGTGGTGTATATGGACCAAGGCGTTTGACAAGGTTCATCCAGAACGTCATGAGGCATGGGATCCATAGAGATTTGGCTGTATGGATTCGGAATTGGCTTACCCACAGAAGGTAGAGGGTGGTATTAGATGGAGAGTATTCTGCCTGGAGGTCAGTGACTAGTGGTGTTCTGCAGGGATCTGTTCTGGGACCCCTGCTCTTTATGATTTTTATAAATGACTTGGATGAGGAAATGGAGGGGTGGGTTAGTAAGTCTGCAGATTACACGAAGGTTGGAGGTGTTGTGGATAGTGTAGAATGTTGTTGTTGGTTACAATGGGATTTAGACAGGGTGCAGAGTTGGGTGGAGAAGTGGAAGATGGCGTTCAATATGGAAAAGTGTGAAGTGATACACTTTGGAAGAATGAACTTGAAGGAAGAGTACAAAGTTAATGACACGATTCTTAGCAGTGTGGAGGAACAGGGGGATCTTGGGGTCCAAGTCTATAGATCCCTCAAAGTTCGCGCAGGTTGATAGGGTGGTTAAGAAGGTGTATGGTGTGCTGGTCTTCATTAGTCAGGGGATTGAGTTCAAGAGCTGTGAGGTAATGTTGCAGCTCTGTAAAACTCTGGTTAGACCACACTTAGAGGATTGTGTTCAGTTCTGGTCACCTCATTAGAGAAAGAATGTGGAAGCTTTGGAGAGGGTGCAGAGGAGATTTACCAGGACGCTGCCTGGATTAGAGAACATGTCTTATGAGGGAAGGTTGAGCGAGCTAGGGCTTTTCTCTTCGGAGTGATGCAGGATGAGAGGTGACTTGATAGAGGTGTATAAGATTATGAGGGGCATAGATAGAATGGATAGCCAGCACCTTTCCTCCAGGGCGACAATGACCAATACCAGAGCACATCAGTCTAAGGTGAGTGGAGGAAAGTTTAGCGGAGATGTCAGAGGGAGGCTTTTTACACAGAGACTGGTAGGTGCCTGGAATGCACTGCTGGGGGTGGTGGTAGAGGCTGATACAACAGAGAAATTTAAAAGCCTTAGATAGGCATATGGATGTAAGAAAAATGGAGGGTTATGGGCTGTGTAGGAGGGAAGGGTGAGATTGATCGTGGAGTAGGTGTTTATATAGGTTGGCACAACATTGTGGGCTGAAGGGCCCGTACTGTGCTGCACTGTTCCATGTTCTATATTTGTATGGTTCGAGGATTGAATAATAAACTGTAGCTAGTTAACTGCCACAAGGATTAGTGCCGGAATATCATCCATTTATAATCGATAGTAATTACTTACAAGCAGGCTTGGGAACCATAAGGCCGACAGCCTTATTTTTTATTTCTTATATTCTTATGCTCTGCTAAATTGTCCTGGGTGTGACTTGGAGCTTAAAGTGGAGCCTTTGTTCACTACATATCATATTGCCTTTCTGCTAGTGACGACCCACTCAGCATTTGAATTTCTTATCTTGAACAGTTATTAATCAGAAAGAGCATCCAACTATTGACCATCTTACTCTCCTTTACCTGGATATGGTCAGTTGCTGTCAGCAGCAGGCATTAATCATATTTTGGCAAAATCCTTTGACTATGTCTATTATTGAATCTCCAGGACTGATAAGAGCTATAAAATCATTTCAAAGAAGATTATACTGTCAAATACATTAAAACACCAAACTTTATTTCCTGCCTTTTAAATAAGAAAATAATTATTGGCTTATTCCGTAGCAATTTGAGCACAAACATTTGTGTCTTCATATCAGTGATTAAAAATGTCAGTACTGGATAATTATGTATGGTTAAAAATAAAACCTGTTTCAGTTGAATGGTGCTCGGAAATGATTTGTCAGTCTACTTGTTGTGCAAACAAGTTGTGATGTTGTGTGGCACTAGAATTGTATTGGTCAGACCAAGGTGACAGTGACAGTTTCTTGTTCCTGTAGACATTGACAAACCATTGATATTTTCTGACAACAATACAACACCTTTTATGATCATTATTTTTTTCCTGGTGTCATCCCACCAACTTGTCGATGTTTCAGGTCTGGGTAAAGGGGCTCGACCTGAAACATTGACTGTCTGTTTCCCTCTATGGATGTTGCCTGATCTGCTGAGTTCCTCCAGCATCTACAGTCTCTCATGTCTCCTTAATCAAATTGTAATTGGATATCTTTTCCTTTCATTCTGTTCTGTCAGGGAAGTGCAGTACCTTCAGGAAAGTTGCTGCCCACCTCCCCACCCACCCAACCCCAATCTCCACCTATTTCAGAATACATAGATACGTAGAACAGGAACAGACCCTTCAGCCCAGAATGTCTGTGCCAACCATGATGCCAAATGAAACTAATCCCATTTGCCTGCACATGATTCATATCCCTCTATTTCCTTCATATTCATGTATCTGTTCAAATGTCTCTTAAGCGCCACTATCGTATCTGCTTCTACCACCACCACTGCTAGTGCATTCCAGGCACCTACCACTCTGTGTAAAACAAAAACACTTGCACTGCACATCTCCCTTAAACTTTCCACCTCTTATCTTAAAGCTATGCCCTCTAGTATTTGACATTTCTACCCTGGGAAAGAGACTCTGACTATCTCCCTTTTCTATGCCTCTCATAATTTTATAAACTTCTGTTAGCTCTCCCCTTAGCCCCTGATGTTCAGAGAAAACAATCCAAGTTAGACCAACCTCTCCTTGTAGCTGATACTCACGAATCCAGGCAGCATCCTGGTGAACCTCCTCTGCACCCTCTCCAAAGCCTCCACATCCTTCCTGTAATGGGGCGACCAAAACTGAACATAATACTCCAAATGTGGCATAACTAAAGTTTTATACGACTGCAACTTGACTTCCAAACTTTTATACCCAATGCCCCAACCGATGAAGGCAAGCATGCTACATGCTGTCTTTACCACCCTACCTACTTGTGTCACCGCTTTCAGGGAGCTATGGACTTGGACCCCAATATCCCTCTGTACATCAATGCTCTTAAGGGTCTTGCCGTTTACTGTGTAGGAGTCATTCATTCAAACAAAAAGATACCAGTTAGGATAGTATTTGGCATGTTTTATATTTGTGCTCAACTAGGTAATAGGAGAATCAGAATCAAGTTTATTATCAATAACTTATTTGATGTGAAATTTGTTGTTTTGCAGTAGTAAAGACGTAAAAATTACTATAAATTACAAAATAAATAAATGGTGAGAAAAAAAGCCAATGTTCATGGGTTCATGGAAGGTTCAGAAATCTGACGGGAGAGGGGAAGAAGCTGTTCCTAAATCGTTGAGTGTAGGTCATCATGCTTCTGTACCTCCTCCCCGATGGTAGTAATGAGAAGAGGCCATGTCCTGGATGGTGAGGGTCCTTAATGATGGATGCTGCCTTCTTGAGGCACCACCTCTTGAAGACGTCTTCGATGGCGTAGAGGGTTGTGCCCCTGATTGAGCTGGCTGAGTCTAAAACCCTCTGTAGCCTCCTGCAATCCTGTGCCTTGGAGCTTCCATACCAGGCTGTGATGCAACCAGTCAGAATGCTCTCCACTGTGCATCTATAGAAATTCACAGGAGTCTTTGGTGACGTACCAAATCTCCTCAAACCCCTAACGAAGTAGAGCCACTGGCATGCCTTCTCCGTGATGCCATCAATGTGTTGGGCCCAGGATAAATCCTCTGAAATGTTGAGGCCCAGGAACATGATTCTGCTCACCCTTTCCACTGCTGATCCCTCAATGAGGACTGGTATTTGTTCTCCTGACTTCCTCTTCCTGAAGTCCACAATCAATTCCTTAGTCTTGTGACATTGAGTGCGAGGTTATTATTGCGACACCACTCAACCACCCAAACTATGTATCTCATTCCTGTATGCCTCCTCGTCACCAGGAGATCATATGAGGGAATATAACATCTTATTTGATTGCTTTTGTTGAACCTTGATGTTCCCTGCAGATTTCACTTTTGTGTGGTTTAAAAGCCATCTTAACAGTGTTAAGAAGAAATATCTAGTGTTATGTCAATATGACAAGTATTGTTTACATTGATTTTGGTTTTACTGTTTCTTATCCTTAACTTTGTGAGTAATCTATTTATCTCGCCCATTATTTATTCTGGGAATTGTGTATGTGAAATCATGCATTTGTATTGCGCATATTTTCACTGAGCTCCCTCCAAACGCTTTGCCCAAGCACAGGGAACGTGAACAGTGTTGAAAGTAAATACTGTTATAAATTAGCATGGATCAGAGTACAATTCAATGAACTCAATGTAAAAGAATCTCTATTTCATTTTTAAAATTCCTCAGGAATAAATTCAGAACAGGCACCCATTCTAATATTTGTATAACTGTTCAAGTGAACTTTTTATTGCATTAGGCACTAAAGAAAGAAATTTTACATAAATGCCATAAAGCCATTTAGAATTTTATTAAACCATTTAATGAAATGCAAAATGAACACTAGTTTTACCACTTACAGATTCACCACTTACAGATTCAATAGGCTTCCAGAGTTTGGTAAGCGTTACATAAATGCATGTAAAGACATTATTAATTTGATCATATTGCTTATGGAAGGTTTAATGGAAACTATTAGGAGAACCATTCAGATGTGGTTTAAATTACTGTCTCATAATCAAGAGATTTCACAGTCCAGGAAATTTAAAAAAAGTACTCCTTCAAAAATTAAAACTATATTGTTCAGAAGGAGCAGGGATTTTATATGGACAGCAGAATAGGTTGATATTGTTGTGCACTATGTTCCAAGTGGTAGATTCCATGTATTACGTTCCTGTGAAAAACAAATCATACAGCCTTGTTTATTGACAAAATAAAATTAATTTTAAGTTGAGATTAAGGCCCAACATATATACTTGCAGTGAAAGGGGTGTTTTGGCCAGCGATCAAATGTATTTAATAACTTCACTCCAGATTGCCTTGTAAACTCACGAATGGCTTCCTTGCATGTGAGTTATTTAGTCACCCAAGCTTAAACCTGATAGTTTTAAGTACAGTCTTGGCACTGCAAAGAAAACCTTGGCCATATTACAGAGTAGAGATATGGATCATTGGTTTCCATTTTTAAAGTGGTTCAGTTTTAAAGAAAAACTTCTCTTATAGTTTATCTAGTTAGAACTGCGGGTATTTAGAGAAGGTGCTCTGGTATTGGTATTGGTTTATTATTGTCACTTGTACTGAGGTACAGTGAAAAGCTTGTCTTACAAACCGATTGTACAGGTCAATTCATTACACAGTGCAGTTACATTGAGTCAGTACAGAGGCCATTGATGTAGTACAGGTAAAAACAATAACAGTACAGAGTAAAGTGTCACAGCTACAGACAAAGTGCAGTGCAATAAGGTGCGAGGTCACAACAAGGTAGATCGTGAGGTCATAGTCCATCTCATTGTATAAGGGAACTGGTCAATAGTCTTATCACAGTGGGGTAGAAGCTGTCCTTAAGTCTGGTGGTACGTGCCTTCAGGCTCCTGTATGTTCTACCCGATGGAAGAGGAGAGAAGAGAGAATGTCCTGGGTGGGTGCTGGCTGCTTCACCAAGACAGCGAGAGTCCAAGGAGAGGAGGCTGGTGTCCGTAATGCGCTGGGCTGTGTCCACAACTCTCTGCAGTTTCTTGCGGTCCTGGGCAGAGCAGTTGCCGTACCGAGCCATGATACAACCAGATAGGATGCTTTCTGTGGTGCATTTGTAAAAGTTGGTGAGAGTCAAAGGGGACAAACCAAATTTCTTTAGCCTCCTGAGGAAGTAGAGGCGCTGGTGAGCTTTATTGGCCGTGGCTTCTATGTGATTTGACCAGGACAGGCTGTTGGTGATGTTCACTCCCAGGAACTTGAAGCTTTCAACCCTCTCGACCTCAGCACCATTGATGTAGACAGGTGCATGTACACCCCCCCCCCCCCTTTCCTGAAGTCAATGACCAGCTCTTTTGTTTTGTTGACATTGAGGGCAAGGTTTTGTCATGACACCATCCCACTAAGCTCTCTATTTCCTTCCTGTACTCCGACTCATTGCTGTTTGAGATACGGCCTACAACGGTGGTATCATCTGCAAACTTGTAGATGGAGTGAGAGCAGAATCTGGCCACACCATCATGAGTGTACAGGGAGTAGAGGGCTGAGGACGCAGCCTTGTGGGGCCCCAGTGTTGAGAATAATCGTGCCGGAAGTATTGCTGCCTATCCTCACTGATTGCTGGTACTTGTGAGCCTCTGCACCCTTTGGAAATGCAGAGTAATAGAGACATACAGCATAGAAACAGATCTTTTGGCCCACCATGTCCATTCCAACCATCAAGTGTCCATCTACACCTATCCCATTTACCAGCACCTGATTCCTGTATCCTCATTGCCTATGGAGAAGACAGAACACCATGGTGGATGGCTCATTTCCCATTTGCAATAAATGTATACATGCCTCTCACTATTTTAGACTCTTAGGCACCTAATATATATTGCAAGACTTGTGCAGTGTGATACAGTTCATGCCATGCTCCTTGGGTTCTCACTGTTACGGTTCTTGCTGTATGGAACTAGGTTGCTGCATTTACCTTCAATTTTAACAGTACTTTATCAACAAAAATACTTTGGAAGGTACCAAGAACCTGACAAATAAATGCAAAAGTTATACTTTCCTTTCAGTAAGCCAGTTCAGTTTTCACTTTGTCAAAGGATACAGCAGGATATAGATCAGTTGGAAATTTGGGAAGAGAAATGGCAGATGGAGTTTCATCTGAATGAGTGTGAGGTGATGCATTTTGGGAGGTCAAATGCAAGAGGGAAGTATACAGTAAATGGCAGGACCCTTGGATGTACAGAGGGATCTTAGGGTCCTCTGAAAGTGGTAATACAAGTGTATAGGGTGGTAAAGAAGGCGTACTGCATGTTTGCCTTCATTGGTTAGGACATTGAGTATAAAAGTTGGGAAGTCA
The DNA here is from genome assembly GCF_009764475.1 of Pristis pectinata. Taxonomy (NCBI): domain Eukaryota; kingdom Metazoa; phylum Chordata; class Chondrichthyes; order Rhinopristiformes; family Pristidae; genus Pristis; species Pristis pectinata. The sequence goes on from NC_067441.1 coordinate 4,166,428, forward strand.
TGTGGCAGCTGAGTGAAATCTTGGTTAGGCCACATTTGGGGCATTGTATGCAGTTCTAGTTGCTACACTATAGGAAGGATGAGGAGGCTTTGGAGAGGGTGCAGGAGGTTCACCAGGACACTGCCTGGATTGGAGTGCATTAGCTGTAAGGAGAGGTTGGACGAACTTGGACTGTTTTCTTTGGAGCGTCGGAGGCTGAGGAGAGATCTGATAGAGGAATAGAAAATTATGAGAGGTGTTGATAGGGTAGATGGAGTCTTTTTCCCAGGGCAGAAATGTCAAATACTTGAGGGCATAGGTTTAAGGTGAGAGGAAGAAAGTTTATAGGAGAATTATGAGGCAGGGATTTATACACAGAGAGTGTTAAATGCCTGGAACACCAGAGGAGGCGGCAGAAGCAGATATGATAGCAAGATTTAAGAGGCATTTGGACAGACACATGAACAGACCATGTACTGTCTAATGGGATTAGTTTAGATTGGCATCATGGTCAGTGCATACATGGTGGGCCAAGGTGCTCTACTGTTCTACGTTGTATGAAGAGTGAGGCCAATGATCATTTTCTTGATGTTTCTGTCAGAAATATCTTCCATTGAAAATTATGATTTTCATGATTCTTGTTATTTTAATTTTGTTTGTTTTGTTTTGCAGAAGAAAAGTTGAAACAGCCAGTAACACACTACAAGAAGAATGATGTTCTGAATGAAAAGGTTTCACTCTTGCAGGAGGATATCACAAAGCTGGAAATTGATGCAATTGTTAATGCAGGTTGGTTTATTGTCAGGAATATACAATTGTGATAACATTAGAGAGAGTACAGAATAAATTTCAAGAAATGTTTTGGTTGTTAGGTTAATTGGCCAATTTAAATTGGCCCTAGTATATAGGTGAGTAGAATCTGGCGGGAGTTGATGGGAATATGGGGAGAATAAAATAGGATTAGTGTACATAGGTTGATTGGAGCTGTCTCAGTGGGTCAAAGGGCCAGTTTCCATTCTGTATGTTTCTATGACTATGATATTTCTAGGACTGGGCAAATATATTTTTGTGGAGAAACTGCTGTTGTTTTGTTTGGAACACTGAAGGTTGCTTTAATTGAGGTGTATAAAATGAGGAGTCAATGTAGGATGAACCTGAAAGATTCATGCAGTTGGAAGTCCTTTCAGGCACTCATCAATTGGGTTTTAAAGGACTTTAGCAAATTCATAATTGCTAACTAGGAACTTTATTTCAGAGGATGATGACAGGCACCTGGACAAATTCTTTTTATAAGAGAGTACTTAAGCATGATGTCTTTTCCTACTACACTCACCCATTTCAAAGATTCCATCCAACAGGCCTGCATTCAATCCCCACATTGTTTAAAGAATTACAGTCATATCCCTTTTCTAAGCTGGTTTTAATTGTAAAGCAAATCTAGTTGCTGGCATCATAAACAACTTTGATCAAATCTGCCTGTAACACTGGCCAAAAATCCATTCATATAAAGGACGTACATTATGTACTCAACTGCATTGTAACCAAAAATGTTAAATTATGGGATTGTAATGCCAATAAGGGGTTGGCTGTCTTTTTTCACACAGCCTGGTTGTTGTTGAACCCATCCAAAACAGTTCTAAAATGTAGACCAGAAACAAAGTCTGATTTTTAAATACCTTTCCAGTTATCTGTTTTTCTTGAAATAGAAGCATTAACAGGTTACAATAATTATCTTTACAATCTATAGCTAAGAACTCATATTTAAGCTTTCTTTGGCTTGAAACGTTATATCTCACACAAGGACCAAATTGCTGAAGCTCACCATCATGTTGGTTTTAATGGGCTGGATTGTCATTTTATTATCCTCTCACTGGTGAAGCTGGTTCCTTGATGGTCTCTTGCATAGCTGCTGGGGGCTGAACCTCCCATCCCCTGTGTTCACAGGCATCTTCCTCTTCCCATGATCTAGGTGTGGTGAGATTTTTTACACAACTGGATTGCGGAACCCTCAGATGAGGAAAGAATAGGGCTTCAGTGTAGACCGGGGCTTGAAGAACAAGATGAATAGGAGAAACTGAATTTTTTTTTTTAGCAACAAAGATATCAAGGGTCAAAGGTAGACAGTTGTTCAGCATTGGAGATACAAAGATTTGGAAAGTGGGCATTTGAAACCATCGTTCTAAATTAGTTGAGGATTCAGGGACAAACGTGTAAAGGAACTGAGGTTGGAATGCAAATACAGTGAACCATTTAGGTGAACTTGTTGAGGTCAATTTGTTAATAATTTAATATTATTAAAATGAATTTATGAGTTGTATGTATAACTATATAATGGGAAATATAACAATTCTTATTTTTAGCCAAAAAGTGGGGAACAAAATTAAGAAATTGAATATTGGGTGCTCTGACCTGTTTCTTAATTCCATATGTCTTTAGTGCATGGAAAGGAATGCATTTTATGTGATTTGTTGCTGACTTGGACACATTTGGCAACTTGATGTGTTTTGATACAGCAGTTTAAAAGTTCTACTCTTAATGCAACAGTCTGTTAGAAATAATATTTCGTGAAGTGTGGGAGTGGTTGTTTAACATAATGTAAAACTAAGAGAATTAATGGAAAGATTATTTTGACACATTGGCTGTTCTTAATGGAAGCAAAAATGCTGGCTGCTTCGTGGGAAGTGGGCTGCTGGTTAGTTTTATTCATAGTAATGAATGTCCTTCCTCTTGTGCAAAAGTAATAAAGGCATACAAAGTTAAGAATAGTCACGGGCAGCTATCATCATAAATTCTTAATTTGTTGATTATTTTGGCTGAAAGTTAGGATCTGATGCAGGACAGAATGAATAGAATTCTTACCTACACTGGGCATGATTCCCATTGAAGGTACTGTGGAGCTTGAAGTAAATTATGATTTAGAAAATTAATGATACCTGCATAAGAAAGAAGTCGGACAGTCAGCAATGGGGTGGGTAGCACAGTGTGTATTGCCATCTGACCTTCCCCATGTGTTGATGATTGCTGAGCTTGGTATCAGTTTCTGGAACTCATTTCGTAGTTTGGCAGGCTTGCCAATGATTGCTGAGAGCACATGTTGAGGTAGCAACTGGGCAGAGAACGGTGAGTGGATATCAGGTTGGGTGATCTTGCTCATTCCACCATTGAGATGAGGAAGTGGGGCATGCATTCTCAGGGGATTCTTTACCTTTGTCACACCAGTAATATATGTTATTTTCGTGCCAAGACTTCTTAAAAAGATCACCATCTTAAATGATCACCATCTTAAAGTCAATATCCAAAGATTGTACTCAACATATCCATTCCAGATTCCATTCATTGATTATAAGGTAGTAATGGAGAGTCAGCAAATAAAGACAAATGCAAACAATGAATTAAAAATATTCATATGTTATGTTCATTATTAAATATTAAATGCAATTTAGTACTAAAATCTAAATTATGATAAATATATATGGTCTTTAATATTCTGGGATTGATTCATTTTTAATTCTGATGACATTTTAAGAATTAAGTATAATTCCAATTTATATTCAGGAGGTTGGATACAAATGCAGATGAAAGGTTCTGATCTTCCAGTGTTGACTAATTTTCACAAATTCAGCGTAATCTTTTGAAACATGTTCATCAGGGTTTAAAGTATTTTTTAAAATTACCTCATGAAAAATTTAGTTCGAGGAATATTCTGCTTTTGATTATCAAACTGCTTTGTGAACTGAAAAATATATTCACCCTTCAGTCTGTTCACTTTATTCCACCTGCAATCCACTTCTCTTGAAACTACTGACTCCTATTGGTTTATTGCTCCAAAGATACCAGCTATCTGGTACCTTAGTCAATGAGCCATTCTTCATGAGTGAAATTAGGTACTGAGACTATCTGACAGGAGCTGAATGATCATTTTCATGCATTTGTATTTCTGAGAAGTGGATCACAGAGCAGCAAACAAAAATGAATTTCTTTGACATTTTTTAATGGAAATGAATTGCAGCACTCTGTTATCCAAGATTAGCCAACTCAACACCAAATAGGGGAAAAAAAATCTGCTGATTTAACTAAAGTGGGTAGCCAGTATCATTGATCTGAATGTCTCTGATTTCCATAAGGAAAAGTCAGGTCTTATTTCTACTTCTGAATCCTCATTATGGTGTCCTTTCCTAAACAGAAATATTGAGGCAGAGGAGGTATTGAATTGATAGATTTGTAGCCCCAACATAGATTTTAGCAGTTGACCTCATCACAACCTGCTAATTTGAGTATCTGCTTCCTGATCAGGTGAATAATGTATATCCAGTTTCATGATGTTCAGCTTTAGGTAATAGTCTCTCATGAGACATTTTATGAAATCCCTATAGACAATTATAGAAGTAACATCAATAGATGTTCGACTGTCCATTACAAAAAATTCAGTCAGGTTTGTAGGACGTGAACTTCCCTTTACAATCTATCCTTTCTGTCCCTGATCAGCTGAAAAATTTCCAGGTGTTCAATTGTTTTCTGCATAATTATAGACTTTAATAATATATTTTGACAGCAGGTATTTGCTTAATGGCATATAATTTCCTCCTCTCAGATAGCATATTAAAATATGATTAATGAGAATAGGCACCAAGGGTAAAAAGAAATGGACGAAGAATAGTGGGCAGGATTGTGTAGAGTTGGAATGGGCAACAAAACTGCAAATGCTGCGTAACTGAAATGGAAAGCATTTCATTCAACCTAATATTGGCTTCCATGTGAAACAATGACTTCTCTCTGTATTTCAGATGTGGAATCAATCATTTTCAATATTTTCTATAGGGTAGGATTAAAACTGATAAATAGTATTAAGGTATTTTTGTGAAACTCTGCTACCTTGAACAGAAATAATATATTAAATGTGATTGGTACTCTCACAAAAAGGGGAAATTATGAGCAGTGATGATTTATGGATTAATTTTGCTGACATTTGTAACATTCATCATACAACCCAAATCCTTTGCTAAATCTTTTGTTTCATTATTCTGTTATTGCTTGTCAAGGGTTTCATGAGAAATGCTGGCTCAGTCAGTATTTTTTTAGATCCTTTCTTATTGCAAATACAGACCATTTTAATTGCGAGGCTAATATTGCTTTTTTCCAAGCTACAGGATCAAAAGAATGATTGGGAAAACTGCTCACTGGGAATTCTGCCAAAGCAACACCCACGATGATCATTTCTTGCACTTTGCTCCAATTTATTTTACAGAATGCACTGATTCTCTTCTGAGCAGCTTAACCTCATAACTCTAGTACCCTAGATTCCATGAAACCCAGGATTTATAATCATATTGATTTGAAATGAAGCTTCTGAAATGTTGGTATAAAAAGTATTTACACAATTTTGATGTACCTAACTTTGAAAAGCAAATGAGGACAGATTGCAACAGATCAAGCTATTTTTTTCCCCGGATTATCAATTTTATGACAGAATTTCAACATCTGAGTTTATTTTTTATTCCAATTCTGAACCTATTTCCCTGCAGCCTTTTCCCATTGCTGTTCACTGAACAACCTTTCTTGCAAATTAGTTTTTTCAGCATGCTCTCTATGCTTCTGTCCTTTCTCACTCAAAAGGTAACAAACTGGAACTCTCTCCTCATAAACATGTGAATGGTGTGACAATTGTCTCTTTCAAGACTGATAAATAAATTATTGTCTGTGAAGAGATATGACGGTATTTGAAGTGCAGATTAGCTGTGATCTAATTGAATGGCGTAGCAGACTCAAGGGATGAAATGCATTCTGCTTGCCCTGTTTTTCAGCAATTTTATTCATTGATTTTTTTAACTTTCTTAAGTTTTTGTTGCTTTCTTGTTCTCACTTGACATTAACTTGCTTCGGTATCTTTTAAAATAAATTTCAGTACTATTTACTTGTATATCATATGCTCTCTATCCTTAACATCTAGTCTAAATTATACTTGTTTATCAGGCCCTTCTTAACCTCCAATTACAAAAAAAAATCTAAAACCAACTTGTTTTTTCTTTTTCCCCAGTTCTGACAAAGGGTCTTCAACCAGAAATGATAGCTCTGTTTCTCATTCCAAAGATGCTGCTTTTCTGTTTTTATTTCAGGTTTCCAGCATATGCAATTCTTGAAAAATTTTCACTCACTAAAAATCTTATATTGTTTTCTATTCTTATTACTATTGTAATCTTTTTTATTTGAAATATTGCCCTATTTTTACTGTATGTATTAATTCCAGAAATGTTTTAAACTATTTTCCAAATTGTGGCAATATTGCCAAATTCCAGCAGCTGGCACTGTTGATCTGAAAAAAATGCTGTCCTTCACAAATTCAAACCATCCTATTCTCATCACTACTTTTTTGCAGTGGTTTTAGAAATGCAAAATATAGCAAGGTCTGCCATATATCATCACATTTGAAAATGTAGTGTGAGGTGATTACATAATAATTGGTATCTAGTGTCACTCATCATTTGGGGAAATTATAGGCAGGTACCAGAAAACAAATGACTTGGAATAAAGAATTTCATTTTTACAAACACAGTGGCCCAGATCAGTGCCTCTGAAAGAAGAGCAGAAGCATCTTTGGCCCTCTGCAATGTACAGTGAGCTGTGGTCATCCTCCTGCTTTGCTTATGAATACGTACACTTATAAATACAAAATGATCAACGTGTATGATGGCATAGCCTTAACAAATGGTTGAACTGTTGGAACGTAACTGATAATTTGAAGATCATTGATGTTCATTATACCACTACATTCTTGGAAACCCGCAGCAATGGAATCATTAAATCTTTCTGCACAGAACAAGGCCATGCAACTTATCTTACTTTTAATAGCTCTTTGTTTGAGCTCTCCAATTAGTTCCACAACCTTGCTTTTTCTCCATGGCCCTGAAAAACATTTCATCACAAGATTTGTACTTTCCCCACTGGGTTAGTGTTTCTACCACCCTTTTAAGGCATTGCATTGCAGATAAGAACAAATCATGTGAAATAATCTTTATCCACATTTCTTCCATACGCAAGTGTTGAAAGATAAGTCAAGATGTCTGAATACCTCTGACCTCCTTCCACAATTTTCTAATATAGTTTTTATATGAAAACAAGTGTGTGCAACTCAAAATAATAATTTAAAAATGATTATTCTTACCTAGATTCTCACTCACTTTCTCCCAACTGTCTCGAATTGCCTTTGGCATCAGACTTTATACTGATGAATATTTTTAAATCTGCTCAGATAGCTCTGGGAATATTTACAAATATCTATTGTCATATATTTTTCCATTTGATCTAAGAGTTTTCATTAAACCACTGAGACTATTCTCCTTTCTGTAATATGTCTGCAAATAGGATTGGAATTAATAATAAGCTTACAGTGTTCTGGATGTATGTGTCAGGCACCCCTGAATGTTTAACTAGTTAGGGCGGTGAGTAGTTGCTCTATTCAGAAAAGGAATGACCCAGACGCAATGCACATAATGTTTTTTGTTAGCTGATCTCAAGCTCGTTGGTAGAAAGGGCACTACTATTGGCTTCTGCAGTACTATTTCAGTGAGAAATTCTACAAACTCCTTGTTTCTGGTATATTGGGCTTTGTTGTACTTACCTTTAGTCAACAGTTTCACAGGGAACTAATACTTGCCATTTTGCTTGTCTCTGAAGCCTGCACTATGAAAGGCATCATAAAACACTGCTTTGTGCTGCATTTACAGCAAAGCATAAATGAAAAATATTAATTTTAGTATGCATCATATCACACCCACAAATTTCCAGAAGTGTCCTCTTTTCCTTGATACTTGAACCTGTCCTGTGCCAGCAATGGTAACTTCTTCCAAATAAATGAATTTCTGACTCCATATACTGTCCATTTTGCGGATTATCTCTGTTGCATTGCCCACTTAAACTCCGTAGGCAATGGGGTGGAATTGGGAGGATGAAATCTAATGATTTGCTATAGTGTAATCAAACAAAAATAGTACTATCTAATTGTACAGTGAAGGAGAGAAATTGGAGTTGGGTGGAAAGCTATTTCCTGTCAAAAGCTGCAAATAAATCAAGAAGAATAAGGTGGTAATTTACCATAGACAGAGTCATATTTGTGACATCGAGAAATGCAATTTCAGTGCTATGGTGAAACACAAACTGGGACTGGATAGATTCAGAAATAAACAAGGAAAAGATCGGACTGAAGAGGTGTGAACACATTCAAGGATGGTGGATAGGAAAGAAAGATTGGAGATAGGGCAGTAACCTTCAAAGACAAGTGGGGTCTGGAGTGTAGTTTGATGAATAGTGCAATATTGCAGATTTGAAGTAAGGGTAACAATACTTGAGGAGAGGAAAGAATTAATAATATCTGCTGTTATTGGGTCCCGGAAAAGAAGCTGAGTTGTCAGTGGTTTGGTTAGAGTCAGATCAAATCAACAGAAGTTCATCTTTATGGATAAGGTAAGTGTGGAAAGAGCAAGAAAACTGATGGGATAGAACTGGTCTTGTGACTTCAGCATTAGGCAACCATGGGGAGTTTTGTTCCAGCAGAAAAAGGGGGAAGCAAGGAATGGCAAAAGCAGATGATTCGGATGTCAATTTTTTTGTTTAGCTCCTCAGACTTCTTGTTGGATTTTAGAAGATAGCTTGTGGTGGAGTAGAGAAGTGACCATGTGGAAAGGGAAACTAGGTTTTAAGTCAAAGATCAAAATTAAATTAGGTCACTAGTTTTACCAGTGATTGAGGTCATTGAGCTAAAACAAGCATCTGAATCCTTGGTAATTAGCGATGAAGAAGCTTTACTCTAACCATCAAGAGCTGAAAATCATTTAGAGAGTAAATTTGTTACTTTCCTGTAAATTATGAATTCAGTAGATTACATGTTAGAGGAAATTGATCAAATATTAGCATATTAGCCTACCCATCAGAAACAGAAACTGACCAGACGTGTGGATTTCAGTTGATTGTAGTCATAGAATAATAGAGCACGAAACAGGCCCTTCGGCTCAACTCCTCCATGTGGACCAAGATGCCCATCTAAGTTAGTCCCATTTGCCTGTGTTTGGCCCATACCCTTCTAAACCCTTCCTATCCATGTACCTGTCCAAGTGTCTTTTAAATGTTATTGTTGTTTCTGTTTCAACCACTTCAACAAGCAGCTCGTTCCACATATGCATCACCCTCTACATGAAGAAATTGCCCCTCAGGTCCCTTTTAAATCTTTCCCTTCTCACCTTAAACTGATGCCCTCCAGTTTTGGATTCCCTTTCCCTGGGAAAAAGACTATGCATTCACCCTATCTATGCCCCTCATGATTTTATACATCTCATTAAAGTTACCCCTCAGTCTCCTACACTCCAATGAATAAAGTCCTAGTGTGCCCAACCTCTCCCTGTAACTCAGGCCCTTGAGTTCTGGCAACATTCTCGTGAATCTTCTTTGCACTCTTTCCAGCTGAATGACATCTTTCCAATAGCAGAGTAACCAAAACTATACAAAATACTCCAGGTGTGGCCTCGCCAATGCCTTGTGCAACTGCAGCATAACATCCGAACTCCTATACCCAGTGCCCTGACTGATGTAGGCCAGTGTGCCAAATACCTTCTTTACAAACCTGTCTACCTGTGACGCCACCTTCAGGAAACTATGTACTTGTGCTCCAAGGTCCCTTTGTTCTTCAATACTCTGTTCTACAATACTCCCCAGGGTCCTACTGCTCACTGTTAGTCCTTCCCTGGCTTGATTTTCTAAAATGCGTCTCACACTTACCTGGATTGAATACTTTGCCATTCTTCGGCCCACTTATCAAGTTGATCAAGATCCCCTTGTAATTTTGATAACCTTCTTTACTGTCCATCTACTTTAGTGTCATCTGCAAACTTACTAACCATGCCTTGTTTATTCTCATCCAACTTATTTATATAAATGATGAACAATAGTGGGTCCAGCACTGATCACTGTGGCACACCACTAGTCACAGGCCTCTAGTCCAATAAACAATCTTCTACTATCATCCTCTGCTTCCTACCATCAAGCCAATTATGTATCCACTTAGCTAACTCTCCCTGGATTCCATGTGATTGATTTAACCTTCTAGACTAGCCTTCATTGCGTAACCTTGTTAAAGGCCTTGCTAAAGTCTCCTCTTCAACCTCCTCAAAAAACTCTTACAGATTTGTGAGATTTTCCACACACAAAACTGTGCAGACTATCCCTAATTAGTTCTCGTCTATCCAAATGCTGAGAGATCCTGTCCCTCAGAATCCCCTTCAGTAACATACCCACCACTAATGTTAGGCTCTGTAGTCTTGTAGTTCCCTGGCTTGTCTTTGCTGCCCTTCTTAGATAACGGTACAAGATTAGCCACTCTCCAGTCTTCCTGAATTTCACCTGTGGCTGAAGGTGATGCAAATATTTCTGCAAGGGCCTCTGCAATTTTTTCCTTAGCTTCCCACAAGGTCCGAGGATGCACTTGGTCAGGCCCTGGGGACTTATCCACTGTAATGTGGTTTAGGACTGCTAATACCTCATCTTTGTTAAATCGTAAATGGTCCAAGTCATCACAACCCATTTGTCTCAATTCCTCAGCTTCCATAATCTTCTCCACAGTAAAATCTGATGAGAAATATTCATTAAAAATCTCACCCATTTCCTGTGGCTCCACACAAAGATGGCCATGCTGATCTTTTAAGGAGACATAACCTCTCTCTAGCCACCCTTTTACTCTTGATATACCTATAGGATCTCTTGGGATTTTCCTTAACCTTGCTTGGCAAATCCATCTCCTGCCCTTTTTTTTGCTGAGACTCAGAGCTGGTCATGGTGCCACAGACCTGGCTGCTGCTGCTACCCTTTGAAAGGTCATCCTTCCCAACAGCATCTAAAGAGATATAGCTGTTACTGAGTGGAATGGCCACAAGGTAACCCAGCAATGTATGCCTACTCCCTTTACCTTTCCTGGTGGTCACCCAACTACCTGCAGCCTGCACCTTAGGTGTGACCACCTCACTATAACTGCTATCTATGATGCTCTCAGCATCCTGGATGATCCTGAGTGTGTCCAGTCCAGCTCCAGTTCCTTAATGTGGTCAGTCAGGAGCTGCAGCTGGCTGCACTTCCCACAGGTGTAATCACCAGGAACACTGGAATTTTCCCTGATCTCCCACGTCCTGCAGGAGGACCATACCACTGCCCTGACTGTAAAGTAACTAGGTGCAAAAAAGTTGGCAGCAATTAAGAACATTAGAGTTGAAATGAAGCAAAACACAGTTACATCTGGCAACCACTGTAAGAACTTGGTCTCCCAGCAAATTTAACCCAAAACACTCAGAAGGACCCAGGAGACACAATATCATGAAGGGCAATAAGCATTTGTAAAAACTACTGCTACAGCCTGCATGATGGAAAGAACAATTAATGTTCCTGCTCCGTAAATGTCAGGTATTGACTACCTTCAACAATAAAGCATTTAGCCATCTGTTCTTGATATTCAATTGCATTACCATTACTCAGTCCCCAGCATTAACTTTCCTGGGTAACTCTTAATTGTACCAGCCACATTAATACTGTGGCTACAAAAGCAGGTCAGAAACTAGATTTTCTGTGGCAAATGACCCAGGCCCAAACTCCCCAAAGCCCTTTCCACCATCTACAAAGCACACCAGGAGTGTGGTAGAATACTCACCACTTGCCTGAATGAGTGTAGCCCAACAACTCAAGAAGCTTGACACCACAGCTATGCTTGACTGCACCACATCCTCTACCAGTGCACCACATTCACAATGTTTGTTAGCTACAGGATATGTTGCTGCACCTAGTAAGAGGCTCCTTTGAAATCACTTCCCAAACCCATTGCCTCTGCTATCCAGAATTGGTGCATGGGAACACCACCAACTCTTAAACTCCACTCTAAGTCACTCCATTCAGGTTGAAGTCACCATAGGAAATATGGGTCTGGTCACTGCACTGTCAGCAGGATGTGATTGCATTGGAGAGGGCATGGAGGAGATTCATCAAGATGATGTCTGGATTGTAGCATTTCTGTTATATGGAGAGATTGGATAGGTTGGCTTTGTTTTTCCAGGAGCAGAGGAGACTAAGGATGACCTGATAGATTCATATAAGATTATGAGAGGAATAGATAAGGTAGATAGTAAAAATCTTTTTTCCCATTGTGGGATTATCTAAAGCATGAGGGCATAGGTTTAAAGTAAGAGGTAGGAAGTTTAGAGGGGATCTAAGGGGAATTTTTTCACTCAGAAGATGGTTGGGGTCTGGAATGTACTGCCTGAGGAGTAGTGGAAGCAAATACTTTCTCAGAGTTTAAGAAGCATCCAGATAAGAATCACCAAGGTACAGAAGGCTACAGTCCATATGCAGGTAAATAGGATTAGTGTGGATAGTTACAATAGATGGCATGGACATGGAGGGACAAAGGGCCTGCTTCTGTGCTGTATGACTCCATGGCCATCCTAACTTCGAGGTAAGTCATCATCACTTCATCATGCTGGGTCCTGATGCTGGAACTTTCCCAATAGCACTGAGGGAGATTATTCACCAGATTTAAGAAGGCACCTTACCATGACCTTGTCAAAGGTAATTAGAGTTGGCCAAAAAATGCTAACCTTATCACTGATGCCCATATCCCAAAAATGAATTTAAAATAATTATAAGTAGTTGTCAAGATAAAAACATTGAATTGTTTCTGAAACAAATTTGTGACCTCAAAATCTTCCTGAGTGAATTGCACTGGTTCAAAGGGTAATTTTCAAGTGTAATTATCTTGACCTTTCGACAAATGCAAAGAAAAGAGAAATACAGAATCTGGGAGGAAAATCATATAAAATAGAATTATTTGTCTGATGAATGAGAGTTTAATTCTTCTTCTGCTTAGTTGGAAAGTGCAAGATAACCCAATGTGGATTGATGGATAAAAATCACTCTTCCTTAAGATCCTTACATTTTTCACAATCTGAGAGGAAATATCTGATTTTCCCAGTGGTGTAATTGAAATTGAGAATTGGTCCATTAGGGACCATAACTACCAGTTTGCCAACATCAATACATAAATTTTATATTTGTTTTACAAAAAGAATTACATTCAGTCATAGGGAACAAAGAATTTCTGAATGTATGATTTATCTTTTAATATATTTGTTTGATCATCAGCTTCAAAGTTCACTTAGCTGAATGAATCATCATAGTACTTCTGAGATCAGAAAGCATTTTACGCTGATGATGCATTGAATGTCCTTAGTTCACATTGTAACTTGAAATTTAATCTCTGATTTGTTTTGCTTCATCGGTTTCTTAACCAACATTCCTGTCTCTGATTCCAAGAGAGTTTAACCCTTGATCTAATTGTAAAGAAAGTACTAAGTTGAAAGTTCTGGATTTGTGATTTATTTGAACAGGCACTAGAATTTCTAATTCATTTATACGGAAGGGAAAGTTAAGTGAGTGAGTGCTTCATGTGACTGAAAGTAGGGGAAGCAATTAATTCTTTTGTAGCTTTCATTGTTGAGGATGTTCCCACTCTGAAAACTAAATTGGGAATTGCTAAAACTATTGAAGAAAGAAAGAAAAAGAAACTTTAGATAAAAGAGACAGATGTGATGGTATTTTAGTAACTACCACTATCATGGAAGTCTATAATAAAAGTAATTTCTTCTTCAAAGTCATCAAAAAATCAGATTCATGTCATATAGACCTCCTCTTTTAGTTGTTGAGCTAAGTTGTTAAAAAAAAACTATGCCAATGGCAAACTGAAGGATTAAAAGTTCAAGGGACCTTGGACCTAAAGTCCTATGAGGTGGGTTCAAATGGTTGGATTTGAGGAAAAGGTTGTTGCAAAACAATTGGCATGACAGGGCTAATGCTATACAGCTGGTTAACGATGTGATGGCTATTGAAGGGGCTGAAAGACTAAGTGCAGATTTCATTGTATTTAATGCTCTTTTAATTAAAAAAATGATGCAGTGAGTTTTGCACAATGAACTGAGAGTGTGTTCAGCTTCAGCACATCACAACAAAGTTCCCTCTTCCGGTGTCATTCAGGATTTATTGGACCCCCACCACTCTTTAACAATGTGTGTGGTGGACTTTAACAGGCCTATATCTGCAGTTATATTGAAGGCACTGGTAAGACAATATAACTATTCTGACAATTACGATCTATTTAGAAAGTGCCTCTTTAACATTTTGCTCTCTAGAATTTGTTGAACTTTCAGTTGTAGTGTGAATTGCTGACTTTTGGCAGTTGGGAAAACATCATAAAATGAATAATAAGTAAATGCTTATTTTTATTTGAGTTTGAAAATTAATTTGATGCCTTTTTTATCATTACCAAAAAAATAACAAATTTCTTGGGGGAGCTGAGATGCTTTATAACGAATGCAGATACACTCAAAGGAAAAGTAAAATATTTACTGCAAGTGGCAAATTGATCATTTCAAAGCCTTGTGTTTCTGGGAGGTAAATCAAATTGTTTGACGTTGACAATAATTCCAGCAATTGGACCAGAATAAGAACTTAATAACTCTGAGAGGCAATTAAATTAGTAGATGACTGATACTTCATGTGGTTCAGTTAGGACTTTTAAAAAAATGTTAAAAATTGATTTTAATTTTAAAAGTAAGGATTGAGTATAAAGAACTGTTTTAGCCACAACTGGAGTATTGTCCCATTCTGGGTGCCACACTTTTAAAAAGATGTAAAAACAGAAAATGCTAGAAACACTAAGCAGGTCAGGCAGCAATGGTAGAAAGGGAAACAGAGTTAACATTTCAGGTTGAAGACTCTTTGTCAGCTTTTTACTTTAAAAAGATGAAAAGGCTTTAACAAGGTACATAAGAGACTAACTAAAATTATTCTAGGGATGAGGAACTTCAGCTATGCTAATTGACTGGAGAAGTTGTTTTTTTCCTGCTTGGAACAGAGGAGGTTTCAAGTGAATCTGATGTAGACAGTAGATAGAGAGAAACGGTTCCCATTATTGGAAGGGGCAAGAAGCATGGGAGAGAGAATAAAGGTGATTGGCAAAAAGAACTAAAAGTGACATGAAGATAAATTTCTTAAGCAGGGAGTCAATAGGGGCTGGAATGCACTGTCAGAGTTCTAGTGGAGGCAGATTTAATTATAGTGTTCAAAAGAAAGCTGGTAATGTATCATAGAAAAGGAATATAGAAACATAGAACAGTATAGCGCAGGAAAAATACCCTTCAGCCCACAATGTCTGTCAACCGCAATGCCAATTTAAACTGCACATCTGCCTGCACATGGTCTATATTTCCAATCCATGTCTGTTCCTGCACCTGTCTAGATGCCTCTTAAACGTTACTATCATATCTGATTCCACCACCTCCCCTCGCATTGCATTCCAGGCACCCACCACTGTCTGCATAAACAAAAAACTTGCTTTGTAAATCTCCATTAAACTTTCCCTCTCTCACCTGAAATCTATGTCCTCTAGTATTTGACCTTTCCACTGGGAAAAAGACTCTGACTACCTATGCTATCCATGCCTCTCATAATTTTATAAACTGATAGGTCTCCTCTCAACCTCCGATGCTCCAGAAAAAACAACCCAAATTTGTCCAACCATACCATACAGCTCATACCCTCTAATCCAGACAGCAACCTGATAAATTTCTTCTGCACCCTTTCCAAAGCCTTCACGTCCTTCCTGTAATGGGGTGACCAGAATTGCACAGAATACTCCAAGTGCAGCCTAACCAAAGTTTTGTAAAGCTGCAACATGACTTCCTGGCTCTTATACTCAGTGCCCCGACCAATAAAGGCGAGCATACTCTATACCTTCTTTACCACCTGTTGCCATTTTCAGGGAACCTCAAAATCATCCTGTACATTCAAGGGCCCTGCCATTTACTGTATAGTTCCCTCCTGCATTTGACCTCCCAAAATGCGTCACCTAACACTCGTCCAGATTAAAATCATCTGCCATTTCTCCATCCAAT
Organism: Pristis pectinata; assembly: GCF_009764475.1. NCBI lineage: Eukaryota > Metazoa > Chordata > Chondrichthyes > Rhinopristiformes > Pristidae > Pristis > Pristis pectinata. The sequence goes on from NC_067441.1 coordinate 4,182,378, forward strand.
TTTCCAACTGATCTGTATCCTGTTGTATCTTTGATAAAGTAAAAATCAAACTTGCTTTCTGAACAGAAAGTATAACTTTTGCATTTATTTGTCAGGTTTCTTTGTACCTTCCAAAATATTTTAATCTCAATAAAGTAGTTTTAAAATTGAAGGTAAATGCACCAACCTATTTCCATACAGCAAGGTCCATAACAGCGAGAACCCAAAGAACATGGCATGAACTGTATCACACTGCACAAGTCTTACAACATATAGTAAGTGCCTAACATCTAAAATATTGTGCATACATTTATTCCAGGTGGGAAATGAGCCACCCACCATGGTGCTTTTGCTCCTCCATTGACTAAATTTGCAATATCTCTTGTCATCCTAGGTTCCTGAACCTTGCGATCCTTGTCTTTCTTCCTCACTGGAACATGTTGGTCCTGAATTCTGACCAGCTGGCCTTTAAATTACTCCCACATATCAAATGTGGACAATATCCTGACAGAAAGAAAAGAATTAGAAGAGATTTTAGAAAGGGTTGTTGGGGGGGGGGGGGGGGGTGGAAATGGATCTTCTTACAACCTGTGCCGTAAGCAATCTGTGGTTCTGATTCTGTCAGGGAGATGAAACCATTTTCAGTCTAAGTAATTCAGAAACAGTAAATCTTTTACAATATCTCTATATCTCTTCAGCACTTTGTATCATATCAACATTACAATAGAAGATGCTTAAAAATGCACAAAAACTGAAAAAAAACAAGGAGAGGCAGACTTAGAAGCATAGAAATTGAAGAAGCACGCTGAGTAGAGGAGACAGTGTTAAGAATTGCAAATAAATGCAGTTTTAATTGGTCTGCTTCTGATATTGAATTGTAAGGTATTGGGCAGGTATCACACTTGTGAAAGCTTTTTTCCCAATCCTGCTGAAATCCTCTATTTTGTCCACAAGTTCCCATTCCCAGATTTTAGAGCTACCTCCAGACTTTCTGATACCATTCTCTACCAGATCTCTGGGATCATTACTGCGATCCTAGTAGCTTCCTCAGGGATTTTTAAATCTTCCTCATCATTATTTCCAAATTACTCTCACTGGAGCCCAAGAAATTTCCATTGATGCACCACCCTGTTTTTAGACATCATCACATTTGAGTTGAGAGGGACAGAAGGTTGGAATATTCATGCTGGTTATTCAGTAGAGGAGAATAGGTGCAGTATTAGGGAAGAGTGTTGCTCAGAGATTTTGTATTTGCATTTAAATAGTGGCCTTCTTGAAACATAAACACCTTTGTAAAAGAGCTAGTGACTGCTGAGAGATGTGAAAATCTGTCTCAGCTGATCTATTAATTTTCTTAATTTAGTATGACTATCTATCCTTTGGAGTCTCCCTAGATGGCCAGGTCACAAAATTGCTATGTTCATTCTGCAAAACAGACAGTGCCAGATCAAAATGGTATACCTAACAGCATGTGTCTCTGCAGGCAACAATTTAACCATGCCACTAGGAATATTTTCACTCCACTTAGACTGAAATAATGCCCTGAGAGCGATTTTGATGGCATTCTCAACAGATACTGGCTCTTTTATAATGATGTCTGGATTTCAGTAAGATCTCCAAGCAATGCTCTTCCCTATTACTGCACCAGTGACTGTTCCATTAGATAGATAACTTGTATGTTATAACCCTCCTTTTCTCGCAACTCAAAACTTATGTTTGAAATTAAGGTGGTACTTCAGAAGAACATCCAGTGGTTGTAGTGGGGGTGATTTGGAAGCATAGAAAGGGAGGTCAAAAATCTTTGGGAAGCCATTGGGGGTTCTGGTGTTGCGGCATAACTTATGCTATGAAAATGCTGCCTCCAAGATAGAATGGATTCCAGAGCATAATTGTTGACGAATAATTAAATTTATGTATTATCTTTGTTTTTTAAATTTCGCACAGGTAAGAAGTCGTCCCATGTCTGAAAGGCTTTGCAGACTTCTTTAAATTTAGTTCTCTCTCAGAAGTGCTGTTGTGTGTGAATACAATTTCAAATTATGTACAGACCAAGAAGCACATCCCTATTTCCTCTTCAAATTATTTGTGGGGCTTTGTCCTGTATACATAGAGCCAGCTGTAGATATACATTCCTTAAGCACTCATTTTCGATGATGTAGGCTTGAGATAAAATAAGAGGTTTCATTTAGGTTTCCACAACTAATCCGTCAGAGGATGGGAACTTCAGCAAAAGCCTATTGAAGTACTCCATTTATTTAAGCATTCCTTTGAAGTGAGAATTGTACTCACTGATCTCATGGGTTTTTGAATTCTGAATAAATTCCAGGGATCAACTGAGGCAGATTTTCACATGTTTTAGCAGCCACTGGCTTTTTTACAATAGTGCTTGGCTTTCAGGAAGGCCACTGTTGAAATGGAAATACAAGATGACAGCAAGGTGGCTATGAGGGTTTGGGTTTGAGAAATTCTTCAGCAATGAGCATTATTTTTATTAAACAGAAAGCCTATTATTTTTCTTTGTTGTTACACATTAGTACAGAAATTGTAGGTTTTACTACAGGTATAGTGTCTAAAAAAATTAGATGCAGAATTGGGTTTGCAATATAACACAAGAAAGAAACTTCTGGAAGAACTCGTGGCCTCAGACAGCATTTGTAGAGGGAAATAGGCAGTCGACGTTTGGGTGGAGACCCTTCATCTGGATTGAAAGAGTTGAGGAGAGATAACCTGTATTGGTGAGAGGAAGGCGTAGGACAAATGCTGGCAAGTGATAGGTGGATCCAAGTGAGAAGGGGTGATTGGCAGAAGGAAGAGTGGAAATAGTGATAGAGGCTGGGAGATGATAGGTGGAGGCAACAAAGAGCTGTAGATGATGGAACCTGATAGGAAAGGAAGGTGGAGCATAGAACCAAGTAATGGAGGTGGGATGGGCAGAGGGGAACAGTGAGGGGAGGGGACCCAGTGGGAAGAATATGTGGGTGATGGCTCGATGGAGTAGGTGGAGGAGGAGGAGAAAGAAACAGGGTGATCTGGGTTGGTGGGGGTTGTTGGGTGTGTGTAGACTAGGAAGAGAGAGAAAGGGACAGGGGGGAGCAATTTAACTGAATTCATTGTTCATGCCATTGGGTTATAGACTATGAGGTACTGCTCCTCTAGTTTGAGTTTGGCTTCACCCTGGCAGTGGAGGAGGCCGAGGACCAACAGGTCATTGTGGGAATGAGGAGGGGAGTTAAAATGGCTTGCAACCAGGAGCTCCAGGTGGCCATGGCAGACAAAGTGCAGGTGCTCAGCAAAGCAGTGGCCTAGTCTGTGCTTGGTCTCACTGATGTTGACGAGGCCACATCAAGAGCACTGAATGCAATAAACAAAGTTGGAGGAGGGGCATGTGAATCTCTGCCTCACCTGGTATGGCTGTTTGGGTCCCTGGATGGTGGTGAGGGAAGAGGTGTAGGGCCAGATGTTACATTACCTATGGTTGAAGGGGAAAGTGCCTGGGGAGGGAGAGGGATGGATGGGGAAGGATGAATGGATCAGGGAGTGGTCCCTGTGAAAAGCAGAAAGGGATGGGGAGGGGAAGATGTGATTGTTGGTGGGATCACGTTGTAGCTGATGGACATGTTGAAGAATGAGGTGCTGGGCTTGTGCAGTGAAAGGTAAGGATGAAGGGAACTCTATCTCTGTTCTGTCTGGGGGTAGGTGGCATGAGAACAGTAGGGGAAATGGAGGAGATGCGGAGAGGGCTCCATCAACCACAGTGTGGGGGTGGGGGAAGCCCTATTTCCTGAACATCTCAGATGCCCAGGAGTGGAAGGCCTCATCTCTAGAACATGCAGCAGAGATGGAGAAACTGAGAAAGGAATGGTGTCCTTACAACGGATAGTGTCAAAAGAAGTGTATTCTAGGTAGCTGTGGACTGAGTGGGTTTGTAGTAAATGTCAGTGGATAATTTGTTTCCTGATATTGAGACAGAGAGATCAAGAAAGGGGAGAAAGGTGTTGGAAATGGTCCACACAAGAGATTCTGCAGATGCTGGAATCTGGAGCAACAGATACAAAATGCTGGAGGAACTCAGCAGGTCAGGTGGCATCTATGGAGGGAAGTAAGTGAATTTGAGGGCAGGGTGGAAGTTGATAGTGAAGTTGATTAAATTGGCGAGTTGCACATGGGTGGAGGATTCGAGGTAATGGAGAAAGATTTGGAGTAATGCCAGAGTAGGTTTGAAACAAAGGCTACTCCATGTAGCCAACGAAAAGGCAAGTGTAGCTGGGGCTCATGCAGATGCCCATGGCTACACCTTTGATTTGTAGAAAGTGTGAAGAATCAGAAGAGAAGTTGTTCAGGGTAAGCACAAGTTTCGCCAGGTGAAGTAGAGTGTTAGTAGAGGGGCATTGGTTGGATCTATGTTCTAGAAAGAAACGGAAAGCCTTAAGGCCTTCCTGATGGTGAATGTAAGTGTATAGGGACTGGATGTCCATGGTGAAGATGAGGCGGTGGGGGCCAAGGAATTGGAAGATGTTAAAATGATGGAGAGCATGTGAGGTGTCCCAGATGTAGGTGGGAAGAGACTGGATAAGGAGGAGGAAGGGGATGAGGTATAAGTTCAGTAGTGCAAGAGCAGGCAAAAGCAGTGGGCCTACCATGGAAGTCATGATTGTGAAGCTTGGGTAGGAGATAGAAATGGGCAGTATGGGGTTTGGGAACTATCAGGTTGGAGGCTGTAGAGGGGAGATTTGCAATAGTTTAGGCCAAATTTCATTCTGTGCTCTGGTTTAATGATATGTTGGCAAAAGAAATTTGTGCTTTTTATTCCTTTCCTTATTATCTAAATGGGTGTACCATGTATGATTTTCTGATTGACTAACCTGACTGATGGATGAAGGCTTATAATGCAATACATTACCAAGGCTGAAAAATAATAAAGGGTGGAAGAAAAGGGGTAGCCTTGCAACTCCAGCAACCTGGGCTCGATCCTTACCTCCAGTGCTGGAGTTTGCATGTTCTCTCTGTGGCTTTTCCCCCTGGGTGTTCTGTTTCCTCCCACATCCCAAATACATATGGGTTGGTAGGTTAATTGGCAACTGTAGATTGTCCCTAGGTGTAGGTGAGTGATAGAATCTGGTTGGAGTTGATGGGAATGTATTGAAGAAGAAAATGGGATTAGTGTAAATGGGCACTTGGTGGTCAGCATGGACTTGGTGGGCCCCAAGGACCTCTTTCAATGCTGTATTACTCTATAAAAAGGTGAACAGGATGTTGTGATTAAATGATGACAAGTTTTTAACTTAAATTGTGCAATCAGATCAGATTGACTATTTGGTGCTGTAATGGATTATGCCAAAGAATAATAGGTTCATGCTTGTGGTTTTCCATCAGTGAACCATTGATGTTACTACAGCTGAATATCTAAGATACTTACTGGTATTGGTTTATTATTGTCATGTGTACCAAGATACAGTGAAAAACTATGTTCGTGTGCCATCCAGGTTGATCATGCCATACATAAGTATATTGAAGTAGTAAAAAGAAAACACAATGCAGAATATAGTATTGCAGCTACAGAGAAAGTACAGTGCAGGTAAACATATAAAGTGCAAGGGTCATGATGAGGTAGACTGGGAGATCAAGAGTTCATCTTGATCATATTGGTAATTGAAGCCATCTCGCAAAGAGTCACCATGCTTCAGTGCCACCTTGGAGCTCACCCTCCAGAGGTCTGTTCAAGAGTTTGACAACAATGGGATAGAAACTGTTCCTGAGTCCAGTGGTACGTACTTTCAAGCTTTTGCATCTTCTGCCCAATGGGAGAAAAAAGAATGACTGGGATGGGAGGTGTCCTTGATTATGTTGGCTGCTTTCCCAACACAGTGGGAAGTGTAGACAGAGTCAGTGGAGGGAAGGCTGGTTTGCATGACTGGGCTGCATTCACAACTTCCTGCAATTTCTTGCGGTCTTGGGCAAAGCAGTGCCATGCCAAGCTGTGATGCATCCGGTTTGGATGTTTTCTATGGTGCATCTGTAAAAATTGGTAAGAGTCATTGGGGATGTACCAAATTTCCTTAGCCTTCTAAGGAAGTAGAGGCACAGGTGTGCTCTGTTTGCCCGAGCATCAAAGTGGCTGGACTAGGACCAATTATTGGTGACATTTACATCTAGGAACTTGAAGCTCTCAACCGTCTCCACCTCAGCACTATTGATACAGACCCCACCCCATTTCCTGAAGTCAATGAACAGCTCCTTCCTTTTGCTGACATTAAGGAAGAGGTAGATGTCTTGATACCATGCCGCTAGGCTCCCTATCTCTTTCCTGTACTCCGCTTGTCATTGTTTGAGATCCGGCCCACTACGGTGGTGTCACCTACAAACTTGTAAATGGAGTTAGAGCAGAATTTGGCCATACAGTCGTGAGTGTTAGGGAGTGTAGTAAGGGGCTGAGGATGTAGCCTTGCGGGGCACCGGTGTTGAGGATAATCACGGAGGAGGTGTTGTTGCCTGTTCTTACTGATTGTGGTCTGTCGGTCAGGAAGTCAAGGATCCAGCTGCAGAGTGGGGTGCAGAGTCCAAGGTCCAGGAGTTTGGAGATGAGTTTGGAATTATGATGTTGAAGGCAGAACTATAGTCAACTAAAGTCTGACATAGGTGTCTTTGTTATCTGGAGGTTCTAGAGATGTTCAGGGCCAGGGAGATGGCATCCGCTGTGGACCTGTTTCAGCGTAGGCGAATTGCAGTGGGTCGAGGTTGTCTGGGAGGCTGGAGTTGATGTGTGCCATGACCAGCCTTTTGAAGCACTTCATGATGGTGGATGTCAGAGCCACCGGGTGGTAGTCGTTAAGGCACATTACCTTGTTTTTCATTGGCACTGGGATGATAGTGGTCTTCTTAAAGCAAGTGGGAACCTCAGAATGGAGTTGGTAGAGGTTAGAGAGATTCCCGCAAGCTGGTCCACACAGGATCTAAGGACACAGCCGAGAACTCCACCCGGGCCAGTTGCTTTCTGAGGGTTTAGTCTCAGGAAGGCCGATCTGATGTCTGAGACGGTGGACTGATTGGAGGTTAGGTACTTCCCACAGAAAAAAAGGGAAAAGAATTTGAAAAAATCTCGGTCATTCTTGTTAAGTAGAAATAGCCCATGTCTAAAATAATGGGTTGTTCTCCTAACATTGGCATGAAAAGACATTAAAACCATTCCTGTTTAAGCAGGTCCTTTGGCCCACCATGTTCATGCTGACTGTCAAGTATCCATCTACACTAATCCCATTTTGGTCTGTAACCTTCTATGCCCTGGCAATTCAAGTGCTTGTCCAGATACTTCTTAAATGTTGTGAGACTGCCTGCCTCCACCACACTGTCAGGCAATGCACCCCTTTCTTGTGAAAAACATTTCCTCAGATCCCCTGTAACCCTCTTATTCTTTACCTCAAACCCCTATGCCCCTACTTTGAGCCATCATTATGGGGAAAAGTTTCCGATTATCTACCCTATCTCTGCCCCAAATAATTTTGTATCCCTCTATCAGTCTCCCCTTGGCCTTTTCTGCTCCATGGTAAACAATCCTAGCTTGTCCAGTCTCTCCCCATAACTGAAATGTTCCATCTCAGGCAACATCCTCTGCACCCTCTCCAGTGCAATCACATTCTTCTTATAGTGTGAGGAACAGAACTGCACACAATACTCCAGCTATTAATTCTGAAATATTTCTCCAGATAAATGATCAAAGGTAAATGACCTGACATGAATGATCTTCCATGTTAGAACAGAAAGGGTTGGCCAGTCTAGCTCCTTTTTCCATAAAGGCTTATAGTTTCCCTTCATCCCACTTCACCAACCTTTCTCCAGTAATAAGTCATTAGCATTATGAAGAATGAGATCACAATGATAATTTTTTTTTTAGCTGCTGCAGTTTTCGTTATACTGTGCCTTTAATGATTTTTGTGCTAAGTGGCTAGGCCAACACTGTGTAGTTGTAAATTGTCTTTTAAAGTTGTCTGTGACATAATTATTTTAGATTTATGAAGGAACTTTAAGCAGTTTAATTGAAGGTTATGTTATATTACTTTGGAGTTGGAGGATTGACAGGGATGTAGCCCTCTGTCATAATTTGATTGGATATGTTCAGTTCTGAAATATTGCCAAACCATCCAAAGGCACTTTCATACTACAAGCCAAAAGCATTGCATGGTTCTTTTGCTATCAACTGCACTTCGAAATGTGGTATGCATTAACTTAGTTTGAGCAGCAGCAGAGATTTACTTCCTTGGCAGATCTTTTAAATGGCTATCCAATTCCTTGATTTTAACCTGAGTCCAGGCGGTTATTGTGGATGAAAATGAACGTTGGAGGGGGTGGGGTTTCACTGGGGAACTGCTATTTCAATGTCTTCATGGATAAAGGCACAACCAACTAAGAGGAGCGATAAGATCCCAGTTTCAAACATTAGTCTGTTCTGAGTTAGCTGATTATCACCTGACCCATAAATGGAACAGTGAAATTAGTCTCTATGCCCTCTGGTGTGTGGAGTCAATTTGGCTCTTACTCTTAATGAATGTCTAGTATCTTTTGCAGAGATCTGTATGCATGAGCACACGGAGTTGGGTAAAGTACACATTGATTGAAGGGTTGAAGTCTCCACTTCAAGAGTTCAAGGGATGAACTCTTAATCTCACAATCTACCTCATTGTGGCCCTTGCACCTTATTTGTCTACCTGCACTGCACTTTCTCTGTAACTGCAACATTATATTCTGTTCCTTTGGTACTACCTCAATGTACTTATGTATGGAATGGTCTGTGTGGATGGCATGCAAACAAAGCTTTTCGCTGTACCTCAGAGCGTGTGACAATAATAATCCAATTACCATTTACCAATTAAAAATACACTGTGTTTCTCTGTGACTGCTTCGACACTGAGATTTGCTGGAGACTCAGATGTCTGGGTCATCTGAATGTTCTCCCTAGTTTAGACAGACATTTCCAGTGGGGAAGCATGAAGTACCAACAAGGAGCAACAAACAACATATTCTGTCAAGTTTCAGCTGACCAAGGAACAAATGTTGGGGGACCAGAGAGTGGCAGGGAATCAATTACCCTCAACAATGCAATCATAACTTGCACTTTTATATGCCTTTAACATGGCAATACATAACAAAGGAATCTATAGCAGCTTTTATCATCAAAATTTGAATCAAAAACCATGGGAGAAGATATTAAGATAATTTGATCAAAGAGAGAAGCTTTATGAAGGGCAGAAACATAGAGCCTTGGGAAGTTTTCAGTGTGTTTAGCTGAAATCTGGCTGCCAGTTGAAAGAGAAAGGAAAATGATCATGCACCTTAGGATAAAATACACTGATCTTGGAAATTGGAGGGATGTAAAAGGTTACAGGGATGTGGTTGGAAGGGCTGGATGGTGGCAAGATTGTGGAGGGAATTGAAATGTGTTGATGAACCTGGAGCAAATATTGGCTGCGGGTGATGAGTGAATGATAACTGCAGAGGGTAGTGGTTGGTCAGGTCAGTGGTTTTCATCAGTTTTGAAATGTTAATCCTGTTGCCTTCCTACTGATACTGCCTGACATGCTGAATATTTTCGATTTTATTTCAGATTTCTATTTTGGATTATTTCAGATGTCAAATTTCTAGTATTTGTGTTATTTTACCCTTCTATGACTATCGTGATAGTGGGGAGATTTTGAGAGACGTAGGTGACACAAAGTTGACATTATGGGGAGTATGATGATGCGTTTTTGGATGAATTTGATGGGGCAGAGCATAGATGAGGAATAGGCAAAATTTAGAACATAGAGCAGTACAGCACAGGAACAGACCCTTTGGCCCATGATGTCTGTGCCGTTGTTAATTCTTGGATGGCACATTTTCTAGTTACAACTGGATAGATAAGAATGGAACAGAGGGAAGCATAGTCAAATATGTCAAAGGCTATAAATGGATTGGAAGAGGATATATTGTGCACCATTTTCACAGAGAATACCATTTATTCTGTGCCTAGGTTAGAAACTTGGGGGGATTTAAATATGAAGTCGGAGGGGTAAGATTTGGAAGGCAACCACAAGTTTAATAACACTGGAGAGGAAAGTAAGGTTGGAGATGGGTCAATCGATTGAATGACAGGAGTTGATGGTGGCTTTTTTTTGGGGAGTTGGGTGGTAATGGGCAGGGACTTCTTGCAGAACAAGAGAAAACACAACCACAACCTGTACTTATTTAACAGCTTTTTAATGCAAGTGGAAATTACCTCATTTTACTATAATTAACCACAGAATTTGGCAATAGTGCTCAAATATTCCAGCCAAGAGAAGTTATGTGATATGGGGATACTTTGGAGAAAAATATAACTGACAAACCTAAGTTATCAGTGATAATAGTAAACACAGTCTGTATTTTTAAAAATTTTATTTTGAAGAGAACAAGGAAATTTTCACATTTGTATGTACAAGAAAAAGGTCAGCATGTTTCAGTTTGAACACACATTTAACATTGAAATTTCAAGGCACCTACAAAAAGAGGCCAAAGGGCTTCACAATGCACTTTGGTTTTGTCTTCTGAAAATCCTTTTTTCCATGTAGCAATTCTCATCAAAAACACAGCAAGCCAACCCTAAACAATACAACATTTAGAGAATGAAAAAGGAGTGACCATTTTTTTATATAATGATGACTAAGCTTAAATAATCAACCTGCTCCTTCTGATTTATTGTTTTGTGTAGGACATAATTATTCACACTATACAGCAGACACCAGAGCTAAGAATATTAATTCACCTTTTGATAGTTAGCTCCTGTCAGGAAGTCAATATTTCTGCAGTTCCAGTATTTGCCTCCATGTCCTTTGAACTGCATTTTCGTTGTGTTCATTTTTTGTTCTTCAAGCTGTGCACTTAGATTTGACCAGAGCAGTAGATGCAGGCAATCACTCACCTTGACTTTTTAATAATTTGTGATATTTGCGGCCTAGCCCCCTTTTAACTAATCTTAAAATAATAATTCTGGGGCAATTCTTTGCCAATGTATGTATTTGTCCAGAATGGTAAGTAGGCCTAGGCCAAACTGTTCTGCAGTCAGCTGCAGTGACCACCACTTCATATTCTCAGTGGATTGCTCTGCTCCTAACATCAGACTCATATCTTGTGACAGTGACAAAAAGAATATTTCATAAACTAGATGACACCTACTTTTTCCACAGAACAGTGTAAACTCTAATGAGGATTTTTGATTTAAGGTTGTTTAAGATTTTTAAGCAATTTCATCATCAGGAATTTGCATTAAGCAGAGAATAGTTATTTGTATTTCAATTAAGGAAACATTTATGCGATGAGTACCTGTATGACCAATTGATTCTGAATGATGCATGATATGGACCTGAAAAGAATTTAAATTTGAGATAGCATACTCTTGTGATAAAATGGCAAGTTGTATTGGCCAATACAAATTTGTTGCTGTACAGTAGTCCTTGCAATAGTGTTCTGGTGACACTGTTACCTATGTAAAAGTGGCAATTTATCATCTGCTAAAAGTGAGAAGTGAATTGTGGTAAACCATGGTTTCTCAAAGGGATGCCTCCTTACATAAGTGAAACCCAAATAGGAAGTAAAACAACAGCAAATTAGGAGTGGAAACAAGGCTGAGTTCTGAGATTTGCTTTGTTGATGCTAAGTAAATATCAAAAGATTATATATAATGTTTAAGTTCTGAGAACGTAGCCATTGCTGGCAAGGTGAACATTAATCGCTCATCCCCATTTGCCCTCTTTCTTTGCTAGGCCAGAGAGCAATTAGGAGTTAATCATGCTGAGGTGAGGCTGCAGCTGAGTAAAAGCATAAAAGCTATTTCCCTCATGAGGGGTTTTAATGAACACCTTAGATTTTCTTAATACTTCAGCTGTTTCATGGTAACTGATTCTAAATTCCGGTTTAGTTTTGTTTTCAATTTGGTTCAAATTTTCAAACAGTCATGGGGGGATTTGAGCATATCTGGATTATTAGTCCAATTACTTAGCCACTATATTACCATGTGTTGTGACCAAAGTTATTGATACTTCAAGATCATCAGTCACAGAAATGCATGGAAAAATTAAATATTATTTTTAATAAAAATTTGGTGTCTTAGTTACTGCCCGGAAATGACCACAAAGTCTGCATAGAAATTAGACTTTTTGTGGTGAGAATGGAAAGTAGCAAACCTAGATTCTTCCTGGTACTTTTTAGTGCATGGACTGGGATCTTAAAGGATATTTATTAATTCTTCATGCTTTTGTTTCTTTAATTAAATTAAGTTTTATTTACAGCGTGGTAACAGGCCCTTCCAGCCCAAAGAGTCCGTGCTGCCCATTTTAAACCCAAATTAACCTACCCGTATGTCTTTAGAATGTGGGAGGAAACCGGAGCACCCGGAGGAAACTCATACAGACACAGGAGAACGTACAAACTCCTCACGGACAGCAACGGGAATCGAACCCCGATCGCTGGCACTGTAATAGCGTTGCGCTAACCGCTACGCTACCGTGCTGCAAAAATATTCCATGGAAAGAGTAAAAGATCTTTATTCGTGAAATGCTAGTCCAAATGCTATGGAAGGACAGATGTATGCTATGGGGAATACCAGCTGAGTCACATAACATTATTTTTGCAGGAATATTTTGGTCATAATTGCCATTGCCATTATGGTTTTATCATGTGCACAATTGTCCATGTTGCAAGAAATGAAGAAAATCAAAAAAGATAATTATTTAGAATTTGTAAGGATTGTTACTTATGAATTATATATTGATTTTGTGACACTTCAAGGTTGAGTTCATGTGAAGTGAATTTTACATAAAGCAAGTTAGCAGATTGTTAGCGGATGAACTAAGGTGATGATGATATGTCTGAGCTGATGGGCAGTGCGTTTACTTATGATAATTATCCTCTGAGATTTTATTTTTGAGATGATGAGATCAGAAGGTTATAGAAAAACATCTATAATTTAGCTTCCTGATGAGTAATGCTATTCTATTTCAAAGTACACATGCAATGCCCATGATGGTGGTCGAAGAGTAAAAGAACTATTTTGCTTAAAAAAACGGTATTATCTACCATCTAAAAGAATGACTGGAGACATGCTCTCTTTGGGAGTGGGGGAGGGATTTTCAGTATGGAGTAGTAAGATGGCAGAAGAACAGCGAAGATTTGATGGTGATTTCCTTTAACAATAACAACTTGTGTTTATATAGAACTCCACTAACATTGCAAAATGTCTCAATGTCCTTCAAAGGAGTGTTATCAAACAACATTTGGCACCAAGCCTTGTAAGTGACAAAAAGCTTGGTCAAACAGATAGCTTTTATGGAACATTTTAAAGGAGGAAACAGAATGAGAGAGTCAGAAATATTTAGGAAGGGAGACTTAATAGTCGGGAAAGGAAGAATGATGGAAACATGTTTTAGAGTGCCTGTTTTGTCATTCTGATTTCCATTAATCATACAGCTGAGTATGTGAAATATCTGTGTTACTCACGAAAAGTCATATCTGATATGAAATAAATTCCTCTCTGAAATTTATATACTTTCTCCCTTCAAAATTAAGTTGTGTTTGAGGAGACCATTTTAATTTGTGTGACATTAGGGTGATGAACAGTGAATGTACTTTTAACTGACTTCCTGTTTTACTTTAATTCAATTAAGGCCAGGGACAAAATTGAAGGAAAACTATTTTGGGTCAAGGAGTAATTATGTTACATATGTGTCCAGGTGTTGAATCGTGAGGTTAACATTCCAATATGCTGTGTTAGTGTGTCTTTGGGCACTGGTTGAATTCCTTATCTTGTTTATGTTGCCCTGGGTGGTTGCTAAATGGATCATCTAACAGTACAGACATTTTTTTGAGTGGGAAGAAAGATTGGAGAGGCAAACTAGAGAATTAAGCAGAAACCTTCTTGGCTGCAGGGCATGTTGGGAAATAAATTATCTGTATCTTTTTGAACCAAGGTGTTGCTTGGAGGAACCCAAGAAAAATAAATCTCAAAGTAACCAATTTAAGCATGTGTATAAATTAGTCAAATTTTGGACTGCACTGAGACCTGCAGTTTTAAAGTGTTCCTCAAACAAAGAAATGTAATAAAAAAACTTCCCCTCATTTTTCTCTCCTTTCCAGATGGGAGACCCCTCTGATTGATAAGATGCAATTGTACCCATGCCATGGTGCTCTTTGCTGCTTCCTCCTGGTCTTTGTATGCAAACCTAGCGAAGTGACATCTTTTGGTAAATTTACAGTCATATCACAGAAGTCCATCATTACTTGTTTTTCTCTAAGAAGGCCAGCTTGGTAACTCACTGGAACATGTAGGGGTACAATTTATTTTTAACTTATTTAACTGATGGTGGACCAGTTACTCTTGATAGCATTAGGTTTGCAAAATAATGAAGCATAAGCATGAATTGAGAGGATGGACAATATAGTTTCTTCTTACAGTACTTGAACTAAAACTGCCTTTGTTTTTTGGTTATCAGCCAGTAGCATGGTATCTTCATACATATTGTCGTCATGGTCAGTGTTGCTGCATTGACAAGGTCAAGAATGCTGAACGTTCAGATCTGCAAGTAACATCGAGGCAGATAATTATTCATGCTTGTCTGCTTGGAACAGTTTGTAAATCAGTCTGGTGGATATATTGGCAGTTTTCCTGTTTAGTAGAGTGATGTTGCAAAGATTGCTGGTGGCTCATTTTTCTCATTTTGAAAATGTATCACACTACAATGAGGTGTGCTCTCACTTTAAAGCTGTAAATTTACATCTTTCTCAAATAATGGTGCAGTGAATTAGAATCAATATTTTATTTTATGCACTCTATTCTCTGTACTACGCACTGCATTTTAATTACCTTCTGGGTGGTTGAGATAAATGTTTTGTATAACATTTTACTTAATGGTTTGTTTAAGTGAAGCATTTTTAACATTTTAATTTGAGGGTTTATTACAATTTTGACTCTTCTGAGGATGCATAAAGTATAAATGCAAAATTTGCTGCAGTAAACAAGTTATTTGGGTGGTTCTGCTTTCATCTGGGCTGACTGGTGCGACAGACAAGATAGTCTGAATCTACATGTACATATCATTATCCAAGTCGTCAAAGCGCAAAACGTTCAGCCTATCCAGAATGCAAATGCATATCCTGCCATTCTTCACAACATTCTATTATATTTTGTCAACCTATTTTTAATTCCATTCTGAAAGTAATTTAAAAGTGCTAGGTTTGGGCAGGGGAAATGAGAGTGAAAAATGTAGTTAATATTCTCATTAAAATTCTCTGATTTAAAATAAATCAATATTTCATGGTTATTTAAAAACAAATTAGAGCTGAGAAATAACAGTGAAAGGTTAGATGATATAACTACAATTACATCATCATTAGTGTGGAAATATGAACTTCTCATTTACAATGTCTAAGGTCGCACAAATATTAGAACATTTCACATTTTAAGGAGGGGGATTTATTTAAAAGATCAGTTGTAACTTGGTGATCATAGCTTTAAAAAAATTATTTACAGGCAAACTTTTATGTAATCATATTATTTCTGTTAATCGCCAATCCAGGGTATTAATGTATCTGCTAAGTAGAAAGGTTCGAAGCTATCAATTCAAATGTTCAGGAAACCTCATCACTAATATACAGGAATCAAATGAAGACCTTTTGGAACAGAGGGTGCGGACAATGCTGTCAGTAAAGATGTACAAACTTCCCTGAAAGAATTCTCAGTATATAAAAATGCATTTCTGGATGATCACCATAAAGAGGCCAAAAATCTGACATTACAATGAAGAAGATGAGACTCCAATTCTTAGATTAGCAGCAGGTAATACATTTGTGCAGCTGTGGTATCTTGGGACATACTTTCCATTTAAACTGTAGCCTTTTATCATCCAGAAAATATTTAACACCAAGACTGGGTTTGCTTCAGTTTAAATTTGTTCTTTTCACAACACCCAGTCTAGTTTCTTTTATGGAGAAAGTATTATTAACCCTTTGAATATTTAGTTTGACTAGTCACTTCAGAAATTGTATTGTTTTCTTCAAAACAAAGGAGCTTTCATAAAATAGAAGGCAGGGCATTTCACTCAGAGCAGATAGTTTTGGCTAAACCTTGTCAAAACCAAATGCACCATGACATGTCAATTTTTCTACACTTTGTGTTATCAGAATAAATGTAACCACACAACAAAACTGAGGCTCATAGTGTTATTCAAATAAATTGCAAAATTTGCTTTTGGGTTAAAATTTGTTTTAGTTGCAAGTTTTTCCATAGTAGTCCTTAGAGAGTTAAGTTGAGAAAATCAACAGCATGACAGGTCAGATAACCATGTTACATCCATTTGGCCTGACATTTAAGGACAAGTAATTCACAGTTGAGATGCACAAAACTAACTTGATTTTTTTCAAAAAATGTTTCAGCAGAATTATCTTCAAAAATAACTATGATATTCTGTCTCTTTTCCCAATTATGATTAAGTCCTAAAACAACACCATAAATGCTATAAAGAACTAAATATTTTAAAACTAATTTCCTCTTTTAAAACACCATTGCAGAGAAAAGGAAAACAAAATGTCAACAGATGATACCGCTGGAACTGTGGGGAAAATTTAAATCCTGCACAAAGAAACAGAATTTTTATGTATGTGTGTGTATACATATATATGCATATGCATGTGCATATGTATACAGCCTTTTGCTGAACCATATGTAGTAAATCTTCAAAATGGTGGTGAAAGAACTCATTGCTAAAAAAAATTCCAATGTTGTTTACCTGTTGGATATGAAAAAAATTTGGAGTCTTTTAATCGCCTGATGATTCCAGAGTAGGCTGTTCATTCTTTATCCCACTTCTAACCAAAATGCAAAAGAAAGACTGGCTTGAAAACAATTAGGAAGCTGTGTTTTCTTTCTAAATATCCAGCTTTTTTAATCTTTTAAGCATATTAAATATAAATTATATGACAAATGTACAAAATATCGTGCCAG
The DNA here is from genome assembly GCF_009764475.1 of Pristis pectinata. NCBI lineage: Eukaryota > Metazoa > Chordata > Chondrichthyes > Rhinopristiformes > Pristidae > Pristis > Pristis pectinata. The sequence goes on from NC_067441.1 coordinate 4,199,356, forward strand.
GCATTTTCTGCTGGACTTTGTGTTTTGTCCCTAACGGTTTTTATGATTTTTTTTTAAATATCTTTTGTTTGCAGTGCATTGGAGATGATAATGCTACGAAGCATCACTGCAATCACGTGTAAGAGTATTCAGCATCTGGTATCCCACCGTCTCTGTAACCTCGGTTACTGCCAAGTGCTGTACTATGACTGTTCTTGTAAATACTTGTCCCATTGGATGGAAATATGGTGTGAATCACATATTCCTCCTTTGGTCGCTGTAGGTTGTTGAGTGGTATCATCTGAAACCCACTCCCTCTGATTTCTAAGATGGAATTATCTTTCTTTGTCCCTGCTTCTGCATAGTCATCCTTTTTCCTACAACCCCTGTTGTATGGTTGATCCTGTGAGAAAACATCCCTGTTGTTGTTGATGTAACAGCAGAATGCTGCAAGGACAACAACAATAAATACTAACGCTGATGCACCTCCAATAATACCAGCCAGTGGAAGGGCTACTTGGTCCGATTCTTCTTGCTCCCTGTTTAATGTTGTGGTTGGACTATATAGATCAGCAGTCTCTGCTTTAGCACAGACTGGAGTTTCATCTCTTACGTAGAAATTGCTGGCCTCCATTGTAACCATGCAGATGACGTAGGTCGACTTGGGTTCAAGGGCTGTGAGAAGATATTCAGTCTGGTCTCCTTGTACCAAGGTTTCAGTGATGGACCCAACTGATGGATTGTGGTCAAGTCGAAGCCAACTAAGCCTGAAGGATGTGACTGGCAACATTGCCCTCCATGTTATACGAATGGTGTCAGCAGTTAAAGGCATAACATTAATGATTATTGGTTTTGTTCCTGACCCTCCTGACAAAGGATGGTCTACAGCTGAATCTGGTGACTTCAGATTTGGCCGCCTTGGTTTATATGTGAATTGTAATCCTTGAGTGGCAGTGACTGTATGTACAATTGGGGTCGTCTTCAGAGCTGTATTACCACCATGTAAACCAGTCTCAAAACATTCATTCATTTCTGTTTTGATGTCTTTGACTGCCATTCCTCGAACTTTATCAGGTCCTTGGCACATTAACCCTCTCACGTTAACATGAAATGCAGTCGTTTGTAACCAGTCTCTCAGCCACATCATCTTGCAGCCACAGTACCAAGGATTGTTGCGTAAAAGTAGCTGACTCAAGTTGACCAAGTCATCAAAGACTCCTTTGGGCAAATTTGTTAAATTATTATTTGATATGTCCAGTCTCTGGATCTGTCTCATTTTAGAAAAAGCATTGGGTGGAATGTAGCTAATGAGGTTATCCTGAAGATACAGCTTTTGTAAATTTGAACTAGGTAAATTTGATGGAGGAAAACTCAGAGAGTTTCTGATCAGTGAAAGTTCAGTCAGATTTTGAAGTCTGCTGAAAGTCTCATCTGCAATTCTTTGATTAGCTAAAAGATTGCCATCCAATACCAAGCGCCTCAAGTTGACTAAGCCTTTGAAAGCATACTGTGGAATGGTTGCAATCCGGTTGTCATCCAATCTCAGTTCCTCCAGTGTTTTAGGAAGACCAGTAGGGATGCTGCTCAGATGATTCCTTGACAAAAAAAGCAATTTGAGGTGCTTACTGTCAGCAAAAGCATCTTCCTCAATACTAACTGTGGACACTGAGTTATCATCCAAATGTAACTTTTCCAGGAAAGGAATCCTTGAGAGTGCGTCATGGGTAATGGCCCTAATATTGTTGTCCTGAAGATGCAGTTCTTTTAGTGATCTTGGAAGGTTTATTGGAAACTCATCCAAAGCATTTTCATAAAGGTAAATCACTTTTATGTTCAATAGATTTTTCAGTTGCTTTGGGATCCCAGCATTGTTAATCTGGTTATTTTGTAGGAAAAGAGTTGTAGAGTCTTCTGGTATTTTGGCAGGAATGGATGTCAAGCCTCGATCATTGCAGTAAACAAATCCATTGTCACATCGACACATAGAAGGACAAGCAGATAGAACATTTGGCATCAGTAGTGCTGGTATGGTAATGCAGAACAACAAACGATCTTTGAAATCCATTGTTTGAAGCAACATTTGGAGATATGTAATTTATATTTCTGTCCTCTTATAATCTGCAGGGTAGGAGAAATTACAAAATACACATTAGTTAACATAGAATTTCTTCTCACCTTTTCTGTTCCATGCACCATTCCCCATACAAAAAAGCAGTTTTGTAATTTCACTTGTTATTTATCAGATGGAGCATAAATGATGGTTGCAAATCCCTTGTGCACTAAATTGGCTATCTACACTAATGAACAATGCCATAAGGTCTTAGCATTACAAAAATGAAGCTTCCTGCTAAAGTGTGCTTTCCTTCTGTCAGATAAACTTGTATATGAATAAGGGCTTATTTACCTGCCATTGGAAACACTGTTTTCTCTTGAATCTTTTGATCTGTCATCAGATTTGCTTGGATAGTGGCTCACAGAAAGCAGTATGTGACCATGCAAAGCAAAGCTAGCATGGTGTTACTTTTCAGAAATTTGATACAAAGATGCCATAAAATTGACTTATCTTGAATTAAAAGATTACATTCCTGGCATTTACATCCAAAAACTAATGTGCCGATAAGAATAACCACCAAACTAATTTTACTGGGTAATGACACAATTCCATAATGTTAAATATATTCAGAAATATGTCCAAAATCAAGGATTTCTGAGTAAGAGCCCTTCTTGATATTCTACTAAGTTGAATTATTTTTACGAAAGGAGAAGATATTTTTTCCTCAACAAATATTATTTCTTGTAGCCTGATCCTTCAATTAGCTTGTATTCATATCGAGTTCACTTTGGAGTCAAACAATTAAAAACACTTGCCTCGTCAATTAGCAAAAATTCCCTTTATAACTAAATACTCAGTTCACGTCCGTACTTTGATTAGGACAGATATAAATTCATTTGAATTGGAGGTTTTGGTGAACAAACTTGTTAGTTTTCAGATTAGATGTTAAAAATTGATTATATTTACTCCAACCAGAATTGTTAGAAGTCTCGCTGTTAATGTTTACAGCATAATTGAATGTCCAGACATATAAAACTGTTTCTGTAGTTTCACATGTATGTTTGACATTAATTCAAAACTGCCTGTGCGTGGGACCTGACCTGATTGATTTTCATGGATGAGGTCATGAGTGGGGTGAATTACAGACATCTGTTTCTGTCAGTTATTACGAGGTGAGAAGGAAGATGCTTCTTCTTCATTGTGAGTAACAATGCAGTAATTTCGTTCTTCTTGAATTTATGAGTTTGGAGGAACAATGTGGAAGCATTATTTCTAAAATGTCATCATGATCTTGTGATTGGTTACAGGCTTGTAACTTGGTTCTTGAAATGTTGTGTGAAATGCCAGACTGTGTAAAATATCCAGGTATCCCATATCAGAATTCATATGTGCATATTGTCCTTTGTTTTAATTAATAAGGATTGATTGAGAATTATGATGTGAACTTGAAATTCAGAGCATCCTCTTCTTTTGGAAGTTGTTCATTTATTCTCCCTTGTCTGAGTTCATGATGCTCATACTCCAGCATAAAACTACACCACAAAGTTAAAACACAAGGTTATATTTCCACTGGAAAAATCAATAACACCTTTTATTTATTTGAAAGATATTACTTTATTCATAACATTTGCAAATGAATAATATAGGAAATGCATTGTCATGATTATCAGCACTGGCACACAAGAAATGTCATTATGTTTACATTATATTCAGTGTTTCTTCATTCGTTTTCCTTTACATAGATTCTTTATGTAAGTAATCTGAGGATTTTTTTAAACATTGATTCCAGCTTCATAAAGCTGCACCACTTTTCAGTGTATCTCCCAGCATGGAGTCTTAGACCATGGAATATGCAGTATTCAACATTCGGAGGTGGACATCTCCTTGTCTTGGATGACCATTAAGTTTCATGTAGATCTTTCAGGGAGTTGATAATCTTTGGCAACAGTTAGTGTTTCTCTCAGTGTGTGTCCCTGAGAAAAGTCCATAGAGCATAGAGTTCTGTGTCATACAGCTGCCTGAGTTAAACTTCGAAAGAAGTCATTGAATCTCTTTCCAGACCTTCCAGACAGATGCACATTCCAGAAGTAGGTGGATGATGGTTTCATCCCCAGCACAACTGCTTCGTGAGTAGCATAATGTGACATTGAGTCTCTGACTGTGCAAGAAGGATTTGACAGAGAAGGTTCTTCTTATTTTCAACTTACTTGTATATTGCTTGTATGAACGTTCTATTGATGAGGCATTTTGCCACATGATCTTGATGGCCAATAGGATCCCCATATGGGTTTCTGCTGTGCTTTGAGACTATTCTTTGCAATTCAATGCCTCATTGAGTTATGGTCAAAGATCTTTTGCACAAAATTTTCAGTGTGTGACAGGTGGTATGACACAGTCCAACTGAAAGGAAGGTTTTAAGTCAGTACAGCCGGAGGACAGATAGAACTTGAGCATGCAGTGATACTTGGTGTCTACATGCCCAATGAAGGAGCAGGCTGCTTGGTCTCAGAATTCACTGTCCCACTACAATACCCAGCTTGAATATTCCTGTTAAGTTTCATACTTGAGTTTGCTTGTTCTATGACTGGTGTGCCATCTATCTCATACCTATTCCTAAACCACACTTTTGCTTATGTTTCATTCCAGCATAAATCCACGAAAGATTAATCCCCTGCTGTGTTGTACAATGAACAATCTTGCATTCAACTTGCTTCTCTTTGTTGCACTAATACATGAAATCTTGCTTTTCCTTGTATCATCAATTCCCTTTGTGATTGGAGTTTAGGCCTCAGTTTTATATAAATAGAGCATGTTCCACACAAAATCAACAGGCCTTCGTTTGTTTTAATTCACACAACCAATTTAAGGCTATGTACAAATTGCAAGGTGTGTGATACTAGAAGAAAATCCATGACATTTGCTTACCAGTTTAGTCCTTCAACTTTCAGTTAATATCATTAAGAAAATATACAATTAATTTTTCATAGAAATATAACTGTTATCAGTGCTGAGGATCCCTCAGGGATCTGGAATTTGATTGCAATTTTTACTAACGATACTGTGTGAAGAATCTAGTTTAAGACACCTATCATTCAAAAGTGTTTCCAAATGTGAATTAAAATATGATGAGTTCAGGTTTGAACCTTGTATAAGTGTGCCTTCCTGGCTCAGCTGTGAGACAAAACAGTTTCTTGTTGTACAAAGAAGTGGCATTAAAGTTGGTTCCATGAAGTCAGGATTCTCTGTTCTTCTAAATTATTCCCTTGAGAAGTAATGCTTATTCCACCACTTTTTAAGTCTCAAAAGGATAGCTCCTTAGATGGGAGTATATCACTACAGCACTGTAACTTAGAAAGCGAAGTGTAACTAATGCATTTTATTACAAGACTTTAAATCAAACATGCCCTTTATATCAGGTTAAATTATGTAGCAATTTTCTGTGATCCTTCTCCTCCTTTACTTTAAATGTGTCTGACAGGGTTAAGATTTATTTTGAGCTTCATGACTTTAAGCTTTGGGTATCTTTGTTCCCACGCATTATCTTCGTATTTTCTTTTAAAACGCACCAGTAAAATGCTAATGGTGCTTTAAACACGTGCTAATTTGTTTTTAAGAAATTGAGTATAAATTGTAAGTGTCAGAAAAGAAGCAATTTAAGAAAGTTTCAAAGACTTCTGTTTATTTTTTTCCATTGAGTCAGTCTTCTGGAGTTTCTCTTTCACACTGGGACATAAAACTTTGTTTTTTTAACTTTCTAGCCTGTGAGTACTTATTTTACCATCAAGGGGTGATGTAGAATTTAACAATGCTATTGTAGTTTCTTTCCTCCCTCCTTCACAGACCAGTAAACAGTAAGGTCACTGGGGTGAGGGGTTTCACTCTGTGTTGTAATCTTGGAGAAATTCAGTTCCAGAATTTGAAATGTGTAGCGTCCACATGATAGTATCTGTTACTGCTTCCAAATTACATTCAAAATTTTATAAATTGAAATGTTCATCCAGTAGAACACTGGTAAATCAATGGTTGAGCATTGTTGCTGTATCAGCAATTGATTTTGTTAAGATTTTCACTTGGCTAATGAATTGAATGAATGACCAGCCATGTTTAAGTAAATTTCCACCAGAGAAGACATGGCATATATAGAGCTTGAGAGGAATGAGAGGGGGAAATAATGAGATTAAATAATAGGTTAAAGAAGGAAACTATTCCGATTGACAATTCCTACTTTCAGTCTTGTTTGGTAAAATTATTGTTGAATTTGGTATTGGTATTGGTTTACTATTGTCACTTGTACAGAGGTACAGTGAAAAGCTTGTCTTACAAACCGATTATTACACAGTGCAGTTACATTGAGTTAGTACAGAGTGCATTGAGGTAGTACAGGTAAAAACAATAACAGTACAGAGTAAAGTGTCACAGCCACAGAGAAAGTGCAGTGCAATAAGGTGCAAGGTCACAACAAGGTAGATCGTGAGGTCATAGTCCATCTCATTGTATAAGGGAACTGTTCAACAGTCTTATCACAGTGGGGTAGAAGCTGTCCTTAAGTCATGTGGTACGTGCCCTCAGGCTCCTGTATCTTCTACCCGATGGAAGAGGAAAGAAGAGAGAATGTCCCAGCTGGGTGGGGTCTTTGATTATGCTAGCTACTACACCAAGACAACGAGAGGTAAAGACAAGAGTCCAAGGAGGGGAGGCTGGTGTCCGTAATGCGCGAATTTAGGAAGCATTGTTTAATAGTCACTGAGACATTTTAAGATAGATTGACCTGTTCTGCACTAAAAAATGGGAATAATTGTGTGCAAAGGTAAGTGTCATTTCATGGTAAAGATCTGTCAGCATCATTTTGTATTACTCACTTGTTTATTGTCTCAGTACCATTTTCCTGCAAAAATCAAAAGCTGCAGATTATTCAACCAACAGTCCATGCTCAGGACTATATTAAATACTTCTACGCACAGAATTATGTGCTGTTGTTAAATGGAAAGAAATGTGAAAATGCCACCATGTCTATTTGAAAAAAAAATTAAGTTTCTAGAATTGCATTTTTATTGAATTGCAGAAAGTTTATGGCACACAAGAAAGTTATTCAATCTATTTTGTTTGTGCTAGTTTAAAAAAAAGCTACCCAATCTAATCCCATCTTCCAGTACTTGATCTGTAGCCCTGCACACCATGGCTCTTCGACGTATTCCAGATTTTTAAAATGTGTTTGGGGTTTCTGACTCTGATAGTGAGATATAGACCCTGACTAACCTCTGCATGAAAAATCTTTCCTCATTTCCCCACTAATCCTTCCTGTGTTGGACAAAAAAAGGGCAAGATGGAAAAGCGGGTTTGGTGTTCTCGCTCAGAATTTGAACAGGAACTGGAAAACCCATATCACCAGGTGTAGATAGCATTCCTTTAGAAGATTGTTGTTGAATTTTCACCACCATATTAAAGCAGAATCCACAAATTTAATAGTGTTTTAATCTGAGAATTTATGTGTGCTGATATGTGTTCATAATGCTCCTTCAATTATCTTGAGGTTCAGTACTGGTTTGTAATTAAGAGTCTGCAATCTAAAAGTAAGTAGAAAAGGCATTTACTTTCCCACAATGTGCTGTACCTGCTCATGCATATTTTAATGCCTAAGTATCACAGATAGTATATTCTCTAACACCTGCACTCCAATTCCTCCTCTGCACAGCATTAGCTTAGCACAGCTGAACAACTGCTTTTTCAATGACACTGCCATTGTATATCTGCCATCATAATCTTCTTCTTAGCATTCCCTCAGGAGCAAGGATCACTTGCTTCCCCTCCAGTTTTGTGGGTTCTGAGGTGACTACTGAGGCCAGTGTTGGGAATTGCAGAATTTTCCACAGATAGGGAAAGAGGTGCCTGATAGGGCAAGTAGTTAGTGGTTTGTGACATGGTTGTGTTATTTCTGCAATTTAAGCAGGGCTTTGGTGTGCTTCCTTTTCTCAATAATGCCCCAAATGCTCCTTCACTTTGAGCAGGGATTCCCAAGAGTCAGTGGGGATTAGCATTTTAACAAGTAGGCTTTAAGCACCTACTTTTTTATTCTGTCCATCTGGTAATCTCTTCCCTTGACAGAGTACAGAATAGTGTGTCTGTTTTTGGAGTCTGGTGTCAGACATGCGAAAGATGTGGCCTATCCGGTGGAGCTAACTGAGTGTAATGAGGACTTCATTTCTAGGTATATTGGCCTGGGAGAGGACGCTGATACTGGTTCACACATCCTTTCAGTGGAATTGAAAGACTTCGTGAGACAGTGTTGGTGACACCTTTCAAGTGCCTTGCTGTCATCCTGTCGGTAGTCCAGATCTCATTAGCATAATAGGAGGCCAGTCTCACTGCTGCTCAGTATAGAATGAGTTTAGTATTGGATTTGAGGCCTTGATCTTCAAATAGCAATGTCCTTGATTGACCAAAGGCCATGTTGGAACCTTCAAGGTGGTAAATTTCATCATTGATGTTTACCTTCACCAAGAGTGGCTCCAGAGATATGGGAATTGGTCCATATTTTCCAAGGTCTCCCCATTAACCTTTGTTGTCAGGGGGTAGGATTTTGCAGCAGAGGTGGTTTGGTAGAGGACTTTTGTTTTCCAGATGTTGTTAAGGTCTATCCTTTCATATGCTGAAGTGAATGAACTAGTGATGGCTTGGAACTTGGCCTCTGGGAATATGCAAAAATAAGTATCTTTAGCATGCCACAGTTTTACTACTGAGGTTTGGGCGACCTTGATCTTGGAATGTAACCAAACCAGTGCCTATATCATACAACAGAAAATGGTGAAAAACGCGATGATGCTGGAGGAACTCAGCAGGCCAGGCAGCATCCGTGGAGAAAAGCAGGTGGTCAACGTTTTGGGTCAGGACCCTTCTTCAGGACTGAAGATAGGAAAAGGGGAAGCCCAATATATAGGAGAGAAAAGCAGAGCAGTGATAGGTGGACAAAAGAGGGGAGGCGGGGTGGGCACAATGTGATGATAGGTAGATGCGGGTAAGAGATAGTGATAGGCAGGTGCTGGGGAGAGGGGAGAGCAGATCTACCAGGGGATGGGTCAAAGGTAAGGAGTGAGAGGAAAAATAAAGTAGAAAAAAAGAGGCTAGAAAAGGGAATAAGAGAAGGAGCATGGTGGGAGGGGGTTTGTGGGGATTACCGGAAGTGGGAGAATTCAATATTCATGCTGCTAGACTGCAGGGTTCCAAGACGGAAAATGAGGTGCTGTTCCTCCAGTTTGCGCTTGGAATTCTCCTGGCAGTGGAGGATGCTGAGGACCGTCATATCAGCGATAGTGTGGGAGGGGGAGTTGAAGGAGTGAACGAGGGAGTTGCAGAGAGAGCAGTCCCTGCAAAAGGCTGAAAGGGGTGAGGAGGGGAAGATATGCTTGGTGGTGGGGTCCCGTTGGAGATGGCGGAAGTGGCGAAGAATGATGTGTTGGATATGTAGACTGGTGGGATGAAATGTGAAGACAGAAAATGGTGGTTTTGCCTCCTTCAGAAGTACTGTTCTGAAACAGCCAACTGCCAAATACCAACTAGCTGCTGTACTGGTCCAAGAGACCCACATAGGAGACCCTGCCAAATGTTGCCTGGCTGCTTTCATTAAAGCTAATATCCAACGTTAGGCAACTAAACATCCCTTCCAGACACACAATACAATGAGCAAGTGTGAAACAAAGCATCAACAAAATCATGAATCTAGAGATGTCATGCTGAGATAACAATATGGGATCCCTATACCCATCTTAGTTGTGGGATGGGATGGAATGCCATGACATAGAGCATATAGAAAAAAACTTGATTGGGGTTACCTATAAAGATTTGTCAGATACTTCTGTTTCTCATATCTATCAACATTGGCTGGAGTTTGAATTGCTATGACTCTGTAATCCAATCTATTTACATTTCTTATGTGTTTAACGTAAAACAACTGATATTGCACTTTCTGTTGGAAGATTTATTGTATGTGGAGCTGAAAGATTAATCTTACTTTATGTTGATGTTTAATTGACATTCATAATTGTTTAATCTTCATTTGTATAGTTTATCATGGCCTTATAACTCATTACTACCAAATTATTATCTTTCCCTTTGTCTTTAATATTTATATTTTATTGCTTCCTCAAAAAAATTAAATATATTATTGTGCATCTTTCACCCCATAATATATCCCAGAACAATATAATCATATGCTTCATTGTACATAGCTTTGTAGGGTACATAAATTTGAGCCAGAGCTGGCTTGCAGTTAAACTGCAGACAGATACTCACTGCTGTTTCTTTTGTTCTGCTTCTGCCTAGATTATGACAGAATCTTCATGGTTATATTGTACTTTGGGGACTAAATTTTTGAGTTTTCTAGTTCTCATATTATGGTATGGTCAGCATGACATAAATACCCCCATTCTTTGTGCTGTTCATCATACTTTGGTGAGTTGGGTTTGTAGAGATTCTCAGACCCTTGATGGATGACAACAGGTGACTGTGCTGGTAAAGGCGAATGCCACATTAATAATGAAACAGTGCTCAGGGATAGGAAGGGCAGGTTTGTGTGTACTTGATTCAACTTTTGGGTTAAAACTGATTTTGTTTGTTTATTAAAATTCAACATGTTCTTACATCGCCTAAGAACATATAGAATTTGCTATGATACTGACATGAAGAGTGCTTAGTGAGAATACTTCTGAAGGCAAGTGTACATAGAGATATGATACTGAAATAAAATTAGGAATATAAAAGTAAAATGACACCTCCATATGTTCACCATTAGAAATAGCTGAAGTTCAGGCCAACCATTTTTGCTCAGGAGATGAAGGTGACAGGAGGGCTATAATATGCTGGGTGAACATTTTGAATGATAAGTTTCTTGAAACAATATGGCCTGTTGCAGTTTTTATCTGCTACTTATGCTAAATGTATTCAAACCGTGTCATCTTGTAATGATTGGGTAATCCATGAAAGAGAAACTGCCTTCTCTTTGCTTGCTTACCACATGGTACCAGAACTCTTAATTCTCTCCAAGTGCCACACTATTACAAAAGAAATGGTTCGGTGGCAAAAATCCAGTGAAAGTTCTACTATGGAATAGAGAAATTTGAGTGTTCATCCTTAGTGATTTACTCATGTATTGAGTACTTGACCTCAGCCATGTCTGTGCTGAGGAGGTGGAGGAGGACAGGAGGAAAATAGGAGAATGAGTCAACTCTGTTCCTTGACAAGGCTGCAGCTCATAGTTTGGTCTAAAATCTAATTGAGGATGATCCAAAACCTAAAAGTACTTAAACATTGAGGAGAAACAACACAGCCTGATTTTAGGGTCACAGGGAATATACATCCATTTTGGTGTAAGTTATTAATCCAGGCTTTTTCATTATAAAATGAATCGGCCATTTTAATTTGCTTATGATGCTAAAGGATTTGAAACATTCACATTCACATTTTAGATTATGTCACTAGCCTAAAAGTATTGTAAAGATTTATTTCAGCTACTCTCAGCTCTTCTTGCAAGAAGGATCAAGCAGAGTACCGTTTAACTGGTTTAGTTAAGTGCATGATTGGCAACTCCTTTCAAATTTAACTATCAGTTACTTAAATCCATAACTTGCTTCAGTATTTAAGTACAGAAATGTGCAAATTAAAGTTGTTTTGAGATGGCTCAAGTCAACTAGCATTTCTATTGCTATGACTGCATACATAAAGATAATTGATAAACTAAAAGTACAGAAGTTACAAATGTTATTTTGGTTTTGAGAGGCCAGTTTAATAGAATATCTGTAGTTTTATTTTCCTTCATTTTTGGGGGATCTGTGCATAACTGGAAAACCAAGTGTGTATCGTCCATCTCTTAATGAAATAGCTGGACGTGATTGAGCCCAGAACACAGACTTGAGCAATCAATATCTTTGGTCTGGAATAATTGACCCTCAACCACTGTAACCATCTTCCTTTGTGCGAGGTATGATTCTGACCATCGGGTTGTTTTCCCCTTGACACCCATTGACTTCTTGATACCATTCTCAATCAAATGCTACCTTGATGTCAAAAGACACTCCCTCCCTCCTCATTTCCAGAATTCAGTTCTTTGGTTTATGTTTGGATCATCTTCCATCACTTTGCTGAGTGAGAGTAGATTGAGTCGATTGTAAATAGCCGGGTTGTATCTGTCCTTTTTGTGAACAGGTCACAACTGGGCAATTTTCCACAATCATCATGCTTGTGTTGAGAACCATTTTACAACTAGATGGCAGAAATACAAGAAACTTCCTTCCCATTACAGAGGGAATGCGTCAATCTGAACCATATAAAAAGGCTGGGCAGACTCCATGTCATACAACATCCTCACCTGGAAATTTTTTTTTATTCTTGTGTGTTTGCATATCCACTATGCTGCAGCCAGTTCCAGAACAATAATATCAGTATACCCTCACAAGCTGCACTCTAGCAGTCTGAAAGGATCAATAACAATGGGCTCCCATATGTTACCCAACATTCACGAGTGATAATCAACACAGAGAAATGCATATCCCTGTAGGGAAACAATTCCCATGTTGCTCTCTCTCTGTTAATTGTCACCTGCACAAATTATGAAGGGCAGCTCTGACCAATTAAACATACCTCACCATTTCAAACAAAAGTGAGATGATACAATCATTGACTAATTGTCTTTGGTCCCTGTCTTCCAAGTTCCTCTGCCTAAGCTATTACTTCTACACAGTTCTCCAGTCATTCACAGACTTGTAGACAGTTTGATTGCTGAGAAAATGCAAGAGCATTGAAGTCTTTATATAATTAAACAGATGTCTCCTAGATGTAACTTGCACTGTGACACTTCATACACTTCTGAGTATTCCACTTCTCAAACTGGAATTCAGTCAACCCAGTTCCACTGGTAAGTTTATTTTGTATTTATTTCTAGAATTGTTTTAAATTTTAAACACAGTCCCACTTAAAACAAAGTAAACACTACGCCTGATCTTGGCAATCCTTGCAACTCTACATATAGATTAATTAATTGCAGTTTTTGTCAACTGAGGTACCTTTAGAAAGAGACAGAAGTAAGTTTCCATTAACCATTCTGTGTCACTGCCTTTTCTTTGCATTCTTTTCTAAAAGCAAAGAGGAGGCAGGCATTAGGAGAAAGGGAGGGAATCCCAAGAAACTGAATAATGTACAAGTGCAGAAGGGGCACGTGATTGAGTCTTGTCATCTCTGGACCCCTGCCACTGCGATTTGTTATTACAGTTGTTTCAAGGTATCGGGTTTTTGTTGTGGTAGGCACCACTAGGCTGGCTGCCTGCTAATTTGATCAAACAAAAGTGCATATGTTCTCACTTAGTCACACTGGCACTCTATGAAAGGGGTTTCTTTTATATTTCAATGGTGCATTTTCTGTCACATAAATAATGCATTTTATGGCTGGATTAAATACTGCGGAAAAGCTTCCTTCCATCACAGCTCAATTAAGACCTTGAAGTTTTGTTTATTTTCTTTTTATTTAAATATTGTTCAAGTGGCAGGTTCTTGCAAAGCATCATCTGATTTTAGACTTTGTGAGCACTGAAATTTTTTGAGGAACAGTGTTTTTGTGAATGTTTTGTGTTTTGGTGAAATGTTTATCCCCACTGAAACATTGGCCTAAATAGTCATATAATATTGATACTAGGAAAGAAAAGGAAAGGAATCTCAGATGACTGAGTTAAGTAACTCTGTAATAGTGTGCCATAAAAGTTACTTTGGAATCAGTTGGTTTCAGGAAAGTTTATTGGAAGGAAAAATGCACAGCAAGTTTAAATAGTTTACGGTTTTCTGATTAGCCTCGCACCACATCTGATTTAGGATAGTCATTGAGAGCAAGCTTTTTAGAGTGACAGTTTTCTGCTTGTGAATGGCTGAGGAGACTATATTGCCTCAGTGCCCAATTCAAGCATGGGAGTGGGTGAAGTGCCCCCCAGCCTTCGTGCAGAATGTCTACAGGTGTATTTTTTAAATTGAAGTTTGTGATTCGATGCTTCAGCATAGGGGATTGTATTTGTACTGTACAGGTAGAAGTGGATCATAAGGTGGAAAAAGTTGAAGAGTTCAAGTAGTGCCATGAGGAATAAGAAATTCTTCAGTTCTGTTTATTTAATGCTGGTATCTGATAATGTATATTGTGCAAATCTTATTTCACAGTGACTCATAATTTTAAAACTATATGTCTGGACAAAGCACTATAGGAACCTTCTGCACCATGTATGGTTATGTATATATGAAAAAAATAATGTAACTACAACCATGAACCTGGTCTGCAATTAAATTTGAATATCTGTCTTTCTCACCCTGTACCTCTTGTGTGAGCCTTGTTCAGTTGGTAACAATGATTGGGCAAAAATTTGCAGGTTAAATCTCTCTCAAATATATGAATACCTAATCTGGACTTCATTTTGAGAAGTAATTAAGCAGTAAACAGATGCATCATTTGTCAATTTAAATTAATGTAAAAGAGCTAATAGTACTTTTTGAGAAAATCCTTTTCTTGCTTTTGTGGCCATCATTCATTTCTCAACAAACACCACCAAAGCACATACTCATTTCACTGCTTTAATGAGATTTTTGCTGCGTGCAAATTGGCTACCAAATTTGCCTCTATAGTTATCACATTTCAAAAAGTATTTAACTATCCATCACACGTAGAAATGTGTAAATATTTACCAAGAGCAGAATTGAAAGCCGGTCCTCCAGTGAATTTAAATATGTATTTTTTTAAAGATTCAATAATAGTTCACTGTGCTATGACATACTGCGTTTGCCACAGTTTAACAAATTCACATCAATATACTGATCCAACTATTACGTAAATTATACAGACAAAAAGGCAGCACCTTATGTAATCCTAAAGAAAATTAACACATGACGAAGTTCATATCTCTGTAACTTTTACTAGTAGACTGTGACATTTAATTTGAGCACCCAGCTAATGTTCCCCCCTTGGGGCAAATATTATAGGAATTCAGTGCCATGGTCAATTAAGTGTTATGGTGGAAAATGTAATGAGATTTTTGTCCTAAAATAATAAGTAAAGCTTCAAAGAACAGTAACTACATGGACAACATTAAAAACAATTGAAATAATGTGAAGTATTACTTATTACGGTATTCACATGAAAGAAAATCATGCTACTCAGAGGAGCATTTCATACAATATCTCAGCTGTATAATTGCCTTTGATTCTGCAGAAGTATATTAGAATTTTATTATAACACCTTTTTTTGATGCAAAATAATTTAGTTTTCTTGTTAGTTATTCTGCTTATCACATGACTTGTGAAGGTCTTCACAGGCTGAAAATCTAAAAAGTGCAGATACTGCAAACCTAAAATAAAACAGAAGGCACTCAGCAGGCAGCAACTGTGGAAAGAAAAACAGAGTTAACACTTCTGGTCAAAGAACCTTTGTCAAGAAAAAGAGAAAACAATTCACAATGAAGGTGGGGGAGGGATGGATGGGACAAAGGGAATAGCTGACCAAGTGAGGCCAGGGTTGGTGTGGGGATAACCTGCAGAGGTCATCTGATCAATGGATTAAGACAATAAGACCATAAGACATAGGAGCAGAATTAGGCCATTTGGCTCACACTGGAAAGTAAGAAGACAAACAAAGGAGTGTGAAAAGTTGCAAAATGCAGGGCTGTAGGATATGCCCAGCAGGTCAGATTGTTCTAATGGAGAGAGAAAATCTGAGCCTCCTACATAGGAGAAACCAAACGCTTTGGGTGACTGCTTTGAGGAGCACCTGCATTCAGAATATAGGGGCATCCTTGCTTGAGCTCCCTGTTGCACACTCACTTGCACTCCGACCTATCTCTCTGTGGCCTCCTGCACTGACATAATGGAGACCAACACAAGCTTGAGGAATAACACCACATCTTCCATCTGGGCACAACGTAGCCTTCTGAAGTCAGTACTGAATTCTACAACTTCAGGCTAACTCACTTTCTCTGTTTGAATCAGAAATGGCCATTTCTGCTGTTAGTCATCCATCTGTAATATTGGTTCAGTTTTTTGTTCTCCATTAGAATTGTTTGACCTTGCAGACATGTCCTGCAACCTTGCATTTCACAATATATTACATACTTTTGTTTTCATTCTCACTCTCAAACTGCCCCCATTAATCCATCAGCTGAATGACGTCTACAACTTATCCCCACGGCCATCCTGGCATCACCTTATCAACAGATATTCCCTTTGTCCTGTCCATCTCTCTCCATCTACTGACACTAAAAAGTAACTTGTTTTCTTTCTTTTCCTGTTCTCATGGATGGTCTCCAACCTGAAACATTAATTCTGTTTCTTTTTCTACAGCTGCAATCTGACCTGCTAAATGTTTCCAGCATTCTCTGTTTTCAGAGGCTGAGCAGCTTGATAGTTGATAGGCTTTCTGCCAAGATTTCCTTCCACCAGGTGGCCGCGAAGTGCTACCCAAGCAGTCTGAGATGATTCTCCCTCTAACCTTCTCTTTGAAATAGCTTGTAGCTTCTGTTACGTGACAGTGAGATTGGGCAATTATTTGTCTGAAACATCTGGGTTTTTAAACTCTGAGGATTTTTAAGTATGATTAGGATTTATATTGACTTCAAGATCTTGGCTCACATAGCAACATTTATATTGTTTTGTATCAAAGATGTTTCTCAGTGTCACTATTGCATTCATTTGGTTAATTATTAGATAAACAGCTTAAGTAAATTGTTCTTTATTCCTTCTATAAAAGGGTTCAATTTCTTTCCAACCTGTCTACCCCTAAACTTACAATTTGTGTGTATTAAGACATATTGCAAAATCGATAAATTGTTAATTAAATTGAAAGTATTGGCAATGTTGAGGAGCAGTTAAAAAATCAAGGCTATTTCTGTTTTAGGGAGGACAATTATGGATCACATTCCTGTGCAAGACAATCAAACGAAGGAATATGACTGGGTGTTCTGTATATTGCTCTGAGAACTTCTTGGTATTCTGATTTGGCAAATCAGAGTCAATCCTGCTACATACGCTTATCTTGCTTGTATTGCTAATAGAAACTGAGTCAGTCGGTAACTTGAGATCACGAATTAAACACGTGGAGGATTTTGGCTGCAATCAACTGTTGCACTGCCATTCTATCTTACAATATGCTTTTGCGCTAATTTACTGCTTAACTCTGCTGCTTAAGTTATTTCTTGTTTTAACTTTCAACCCAGTCAGAGCTAAAGTGTTTAAAACTGAAATAGGAATTTTTCCCAAAATATTTTTTGTTCTATCAAAGGAACCATGGAGAAAATACTTTTCTTTAGAAAAATAATTAGGGATTTTCTTTTCAACTATTTGATATCATACAGATTTGCTTTAAGGCAGGAGTAAGCTGTTGTGAGGTTATCAGCTGCAATTTTTGGAAGAAACAATAGTGTTGCAATGGTATGTGCTTATAAAACTTTTATTTGATAAAGTTTCATAGTTCATGTACAGTAAAATCAGGCAACCAATTCCCTGTGTGGCTCCACATTTCAGGTGTGGACTGACACAGAAAAGGAAAGAGCAAGACATACGGGGTTCTGTATTAAACAAGAACAACCAAATAACCACTGTAAAAACACCTTACTGAGAAAATCTGTTCCGAGTACTGCTAACTCTAACACTAGTTTATTTTAATCCTGATTTCAATCCAGAAGCTTATTAATAAGGGCAAGTCTAAAAATGCTAAATGCTCCCAGGTGAAATGCTAACAAAATCAGATCAAAACTGAAGTAACCACTCCTTTTATCAGCCTTATTATGTATGTTCCATGCCAGTCTGCTATAGTGAGCAAAATAATGTTTAATAATCTTACTTCATCACCTCTAATTTCACAGCAATAATTATCTCCAGTGGTCTGGTGTGGGAATATACTGTTCAAAATACTCTGACACGTTCAGAAGGATAAAATAAGTAACAATATGTTTTCAAAGTTCAAATGAACACCATATGGAAATATCGCTTTTACTGCAATTTTAATGGCAGTAATTATTCTGAGATAATCTTACCTCTTTCACTGTATTTTCAACTCCTGTAGCATCTGAATTGAACAGAATTAGCTAGAATGGCATGTATCCAGCAGCAGAAGGGATCCTCCTTTGGTCTACTTAAATGTTTTGTTTCAGACTTACATTGGTAGTTTTGCAGTATAACTCACACAGGCAAATCCCCCCACAGATTCCAATGTTCATGTTCCAGGCTTTCAATGAGATCTTCCCTCTTTTCAAGCAAAGATTCTGAAAGTACTTCAATTTTGTGTATTTGCCTTTTTTATCAGCTTGTAAAGTCCTTTCTTATTTCCTTTTTTTCGTTTCTGTCAAAGCCAGCTTCTTACAGATTATTTCCAAGCTAGATTCTTCAATAGCAAGTGGGGAATTAGCAAGCAGAGGAATAGCTCCAGTCTGTAGTCCTACTATTAAAGAGAGCAGTCTCCAGAACAAAGTAGGTGGGATTCCTGGTATTACATTACATAGCCGTGGAGTTGAAACACAGGTTCTTTATCTGTCCAGTCACTTAACATGCAATAGAGAGCTGTCATGCTCCTAAGGAACTTCCAATGTGAACCTTGACCAGTGGCATTCACTTGTATGACCAAGGAATTTGGCACCAACCCACTTATTATTTGTTGTTGTGTTTCTTTAAGACATGGTAAACAGTTTAAATGACAGAGAGCTGCTCTGTCATTTGTTCCTTTCTAACAAAAAAATGTTTTCTTTCTCCAGGGTTGTCTGTCCAGAGTTAAAGGCAGCAAGGTTACCCCTGCAAATAGTGAAAGAAAATTAGCAACAACCATAAAATTATTTGCTGAACTTTTGTTCCTACTCTTGATTTGAAGAAATATTTGTTTTCAATTTTCTTTAGAGGCACTGAGTGAAACTTGGGTGTAGTTTCACAGGTGTGTAAATCTAAATAGGTAGTGTCAATTGAAGTTTTAAATACACCCTATGCAGTCCTTATCTAATATTTACATTAGTAACTAGCAGGGAATGCAGAGTGATCAGGAGCAAGGCCTCTGGTTGATTTCCTCTCCTCCTTAGTGACTCTCTTGAAATCAATGTGGCTCTAAATCTTTAACCTTAGATGAAATCAGTTAACTCAGATCATGAATCATGCCAAAATGTCTCCTGGTCGAGGTGATTTAGCCTTTACTAAATGATTTATAGAGTCTTAGAGCAATGCAGCATGGATACTGGCCCTTCGGCCCAATGAGTCCATGCTGACCTTGGTGCCCGCCCAGCTAGTCCCAATTTCCTGCGTTCGGCCCATATCCCTCGGTAAGCCCCGCCCCTGCCTGTACCTATCCAAGTGTTTCTTAAATGATACTATTGTATCTGCCTCAACCACTTCCTCTGACAGCTCGTTCCATAAACTCACCACCCTCTGTGTGAAAAAGTTGCCCCTCAGGTCCCTTTTAAATCTTTCCCCTAAACCTATGCCCCCTAGTTTTGGACTCCCCCAACCCTGAGGAAAAGACTGTTACTGTCCACATTATCTATGCCTCTCATAATTTTAAACACCGATAAGGTCGCCCCTCATTCTCCTACGTTCCAAGGAATGAAGACCTAGCCTGGCCAACCTCTCCCTATGACTCAGGCCCTCTAGTCCTGGCAACATCCTGGTAAATCTCTTCTGCACTCTTTCCATTTTAACCACGTCCTTCCTATAATAGGGTGACCAAAACTGTCCACAGTACTCCAAGTGCAGCCTCACCAACAACCTATACAACCGCAGCATAATGTCCCAACTCCTGCACTCACTGCCCTCATTGATGAAGGCCAGCGTGCTAAATGCGTTTTTCACCACACTGTCTACCTGTGATGCCGCTTTCAATGAAAATTACGGTGTATGGCTCTCAGGCTAAACTCGCTCCTGTGCATTTAAAAGCCCACTCCCTGTATTAAGTGCCTGTGACATGCCCCAAGTGGGTTGAGTGTCAATTGGGTTTATTCAAATTGGGTGGCCTCCTGCTTGCCCAGTTTATTCGGGGCAGATTGCCTCCTGGCTTGTTCCATTGATAAGATATCTTTATTGGTCACGTGTACATTGAAACACACAGCGAAATGCATCTTTTGCGTAGAGTGTTCTGGGGCCAGGCCGCCAGCGCCGCCACGTTTTTGGTGCCAACACAGATTTGCACGAATAGTACACTAGAATGATTATTATAAAGGAATCTATTGTTGGAGAACATGTACAGTACTGGTACTCCATTAAATGTACATTGTTGCTTTTCCTTGTGGTACCCAGCAACCATTACTAACAAATTCTGCCAAAGGCAACTGTTCCTCCAATACAGGAAAAATAGTGCTTTTGTTTTTTTTTCTCATGTCTTTAGCTGTCAACGTGACTTGTTCCTTTGTTGAAAAATGAGAGGTTCACCTGCATATGGTTACAAGAAAATGAGGCTGTATTCTGGGAACACATTTGTGAGCAATTCCATTTCAAATACGGCACTGGATGTCTTTTACTGCAAAGTCCAAAAGTGTTGACAATGGAATATTTGTTGAAATGGAGAAAGCAATATTGTAAGAGTTAGTGATTACTACAAAGCTGATTAATTCGCCTTATCTCTCAATTGAAGTGTACAAAATGGAAAGTTTCCCTTATCATACCCAACCCTTCATTATAAAGCACTTTATTAATTTGATTTCTGCAGTATAGATAAATTTATTAAAATACCCATTTTATTTTTGGGTTGTGAATCCATAACACCATGTCTATTATATACTCTTTTCACCAGCAAGAACACATCAATGATCTTTGGTATTCTGTACTAATGAGGGCTCCATCAAATACCACAACCATTTATATGCCATCTTTAAGGTGGAACATCCCAAGGTGCTTCATAGAACAGTTATCAATAAAAAAAAGATGCCAACCCACATAATGAGAAGCTAGAGCAGATGATAAAATGGTTGGTTCAAAAAGCTAGATATTAAGAGAGGCAGATGTTTTGGAGAAGCAGTTGTAGAGTGTGGGCCCTGGCAACAAAAGGCGTGGCTGCCAATAATAAGCTATTGCTTCAATTTTGTTGGGGGTACAGGAAAGTAAATGGTACCACACTTTTGCAAGGAGAAGGTTTTTGCCAGTGTTTCTGAAGGCAGCACAATTCCCGACTCCCATCTTTCCTGTCTACTGTGAGGCCAAAAACCCAGGCTAACACTGAAGTTTCCTGATGGCTAGGCCTGTAGGGACTATACTGACTTGGAAAGGATGGTGACTGGAAATAAATCCACTAGTTACAAGCAATCATGTAGAAATAACGTTCTGAATGCACATTTGTTTGTCTTTTGTTCCAGGACTGTGAAATCTGAACAGTGTTTTGTCAGGCTAGATTCCGCAAAAACAGGAATCTGGAAGATTATAGGATGAATTCTTGAAGCAGCAATGTTGTAACAAGTCATTGGTTATAAAATACCAGTTACAATTTGCAATTTAACATCAACAGTTTTCTGCCGTGACACAGTTTCATTGTTTTTGGTACATTCCATGTTATCCCTTTTTTGCCAGGTGACAGTTATAGAACCATAAATACAAAGGGAATGGCGTGGTCATGGGTGAAGGAATGTAAAGGTTCTGTTCAGATATTAGAATCAGAAGAATGAAGAACCCTGTTTATAACTGTCTTATCAACTAGGGCAATGTTTTATAACCTTAAATCTGCTATAGTAAGCATTGTCAAATAAAAGTATTTTATTTATCTGACAGATTTTCAAATATGTTGTCATGTTCAGTGATAGTGTTCTCACCTTTGATTAAGAAGAGACCAATACAATATCTAATCCTGGATGACAATTCAGTGCAGTGCTGAGGGAGTTGAATAGTTGGGCCTGTTTTCTTTGGATGAGACATTAAACTGAGGCCCATCAACCATGTCAGGTGAATGTAAAAAAAAATCCTGGATGTCTATGTAAAAAAGAGGATAGGTGTTCTCCCTGGTGTCAACATTTATCCCTTAACTAGCACAAAAACAGGTTATGTCCTCATTACCTCATTTCTTTTTGTTAAACCATGCAATGCACAAATTGGTCGCTGTGGGTTCATGACAGGTACAACTTAAATGGAAGTTATTTCCTTAGTTATATGCTTTAATGTATTATGACAATCTAAAGGTTATTAAAGATGAGTTATTGATGTGTGCCACCAGACTTTTTTTTACCTGTGTGCCAACCTTTAATGTGAATGGACTGAATTTGGCTCATGAATGTGCTTTGAAAGGCCATGTTAAAAAGAATGTACTATAGCTTAATTCTGAACAGGGCCCGAGTTTTTAGTTATTATTTTTGGTTCATAGGGTATTCTTTAGCCTTTTGGCAACATCAGGCAGAGGAAGAGGGAAAGAAGGTGAAAGACAGTGTGCAAAGTGAAAAAAGGCTGAGGGGCATAGAAGGAGCAGTGAGCTGTTGGGATTGGAGGGGCTGAGAGAGGGGAGATTCAGGGAAAGGACATGAGGAGTGGGGTGCCAAGGAAGAGTGTGTGTGTGTGTGTGTGTATGTATGTGTGTGTGTGGGCAGGCAAGCTTGGGGTGTGAGTAAGCATATGCACATATGTATCTGTGTATGCAATGTATTAAGTACATGCAGCACTTAATTTCTAATTGTTTTGGGCTTCCACTCCATGTTAAAAGAAATCACCCACGGGTATCTTCCACTCCTCAAAATGAACTTGAGAACCCAGATATTCAGGACCCTCAAACTCCAATGGTGATAGACCTGAGCTATTATAACCTGGAAACTCAAATGCTTCAACATTGATATTGCTACCCTGAATCAGATACGATACAACACGATTTTTTTATTAGTCACATGTACACAGTGAATCGAAACACACAATGAAGTGCACCTTTGCATAGAATGTTCTGGGGGCAGCCCACAAGTGTCACCAAGCTTCCGGTGCCAACATAGCACGCCCACAGCTCCTAACCCGTGTGTCTTTGCAATGTGGGATGAAACCGGAGCACCTGGAGGAAACCCACACAGACACAGGGAGAACGTAAAACTCCTTACAGACAGTGGCCGGAATTGAACCCGGGTCACTAGCGCTGTAATAGTGTCACATTACACTAACCACTACACTACCGTGCCGCCCTGATGGGAGAAGACCATCTCAAAGACTAAAGAAGCAGGTCCACTTTCTTCTGAAACTTGAAGAGAAATGCCATTTCTTTGGGGTTGGTTTTGCTTCATGAATGAACTACTCTGGCAGCTCCCTGAAGGATGAGTGGATGCCTTATGACTTACTGACTCACTCTAATGCTGGATCAGTATAAAACCCAGTCATGGAAACAATGGAAGCTGAAGAGGAATTGCACCCTGACAATGAGGACTCTCTAGATAGACCAAGTCCTAACTGGAGACAAACTTGTTGTCCTTGATGACTTCATTTCCAGAATTAGAAAGAATGTGAACCTCAGGAAAGTTTGATTGGCAAGGAAGGAATAGGAAAAGCTCACTCTCATGGAATTCTCCCCTTGACAAAAAGCTTGAAACGGTCTTGTCATAACCAACACTGTTTCATCAGAAAAAAATAGAATGCTTTGTGGCTGTACCATTGCTCCAAGCATTGCTAGGTTATGTCATTGGCCAAGTGAAAGGCAGTAAGGATGTCTTGATCACTTGTGCAGTTATAGGTGCCAATGACGCCTGAACTGACCATCACCTAGTCTGGTTCATTATCTCTATCTATCTGACCCTTAAACTATGGCTGCAGCAGAAACAACAATGATCTTTCATAAGAGAAACAAAGGACTGCAGATGCTGGAATCTAGATGAAAAGCATGATGATGCTGGAGGAACTCAGCAGGCCAGGCAGCATTTGTGAAGAAAAGCTTTTCTCCATGGATGCTGCCTGGCCTGCTGAGTTCCTCCAGCATCATCATGATCTTTCATAAGGTCTTCTAAAGGCTCAGGTCCAAAAAAATACCTGTGACCAAAAGAATAGATGGCAGGTTCAAAGAATGCCTGGATCTAGCTGATAACGATGATATGTCTGAATTCTTCACTACTGCCATGACCATCTGGTTCATACACTGAAGGATCCACCCCATTAAGAGTCAAGAATGGAGGACAGCTTATCAAGGACATAAGAATCCCCACTAGCTGCTAGGAAGCACTACATTGAAGTATTTTGAAGAGCTTTTTGACCAACTGGCAGGCAAAGTTTCTGTATCAATTGGCTTTCAACCCCCACCGCTTCCCCCACATCCCCCCAAACAGGAAAACATGGATCACTTTTCATACTCAAGAGTCACCTCTTGGCAGAGGCAAATGTTTATGACAAAGTTAACCACCACCTTCAGTGCACTAGCACAGCTGTTGGCCAACTGAGGAAATCCTTTTAGGAAAACAAGATGCAAAATCCAGTAACAGGCTCCAAGACTATTGAGTGGTAATGATTCCCATCCCCTCTGTATTTTTTAGATACTTGCACAACCTACATGGTAGCTCAAAAGACTGGAGAAGTGTGACCAATGCTGTTTGTGCAAAATCTTCCAAATGTCAGATTAGGTGAACCAATGTCAGTGTCTTCTCCCAGGTCAACATATCAACCCTTTGATAGTGCTCAGCTAGCACTGCTGGGCAGGTTACATTGTTTTCATGCCTGACACCCGTCCTCAGGTTATGGAAGATGGTGTGCTGAAATGAAGTCAAGGACATGACATTTGCAAGACATAGGGAAGGCTTCCAGAGTCTTCTCAGTCCTTGAAAAAAATGTAGCATACACATTCATTCATGGGAATCTCTGCCCATGATCCCATAAAATGAAGATGGCATACTTGTGAAGGCAGTGAGCACCCTGAGTCTTTATGCAGAACCCATGCATAAACAAATGAAAGATGATTAACTTAATATGTTGACTGTTTCATTTACAGATACTGCCCAACCTAAAGAGTATTTCCTCAATTTTTTGTTTTTGTTCCAGATTTCCAGCATCTGCAGTATTTTGCTTTAGCATTTCAGCAATGCTTTTGTTCATGTTTATGGAACAGCTGTTTGTAACCATTTAAACATCTGTCTTATTTGTGATCATTATCTGAGAAGTTACAGTGCAATTTTTTTTCTGTCTTTAGTGCTGCTGCTGGTTTGGTAAAGACTCGATAAACATGATAGTGGTGATCCATTAGAATGATTTTCCAAATGGGGTCGGGTGTGAATAATTGAGTCAGTTACCTTTGCATTTTGTGAAATTTTTCTTTCTGGTTCTTTTTTTAATTACCTTTTTCTTTCTGCTATTCACTGTACTCTGGACGACAAAGCTAGGAGATGATCAGGTCCCATGCCACTGTAATTTTTTCATGGGATATGCAGATCTGGCTGTTTCATCCCTTTCTCACTACAAGTTGTTCCTGGGTTAAGAATATCCTACTTATGGATACCCCTACATATGAACGAGCTCCCATATTGTTATTAAATTCAAAAATCCAATGTATGTACATATGTTCATTCCTACAAACGGAAAAACTAGTTTTCTCTCTCTCTCCACTTCTTGTAATTGTTGTTTCTTATTGGTCTTATGTGCTTTTAATGCCATTCATTACAATGTTGTGGAGGTAATGGCTACCATATCAAGCGATTTTTGTGCATTTTTCAACTGATGGACGTCTGTAAAAATGGAATCTGTTTGTTACCTAGGGATGGCCCGGGTATGAAGTTTATGAGGTTTCCAAGTGTGATAACCTTTGAAGTTAAGACAGAAAACGGTGGAAAAACACAGTAGGGCAGGCAGCATCTGTGGAAAGAGAAACATACTTAATGTTCCTTTGTCAGACTGAGGAAAAAGAGAAGTTAGTTTTAAGTTGCAGAGAGGGTAGGTGAGGACAATGAGAATATCTCTGGTAGGCTGAGGCTAGGGTTGTTGTGATGATGAGTTGTTGATGAAGCTATTTGTTTGATAGATTAATGAAGAAGGTTAGAAACAAAGGAACTTGTAAAATGTTGTGAAATGATGGTTGAACTGTAAGAATTGCCTGGTGGTTCAGGCAGTGTTAGTGGTGAAGGAAAAACTGAATTACTTACAGTAGAACTGGCCGTTTCTAATACAAACAGAAAAAAGCAATTATCCAAAATTGGTAAATACAATATTGTGTCCAGAAGTTTGCAGCACGACAGAATATAAGCTGCTATTCCTCAAGCTTGCATTGGGCCTTAGCAGGACCCATGGACACAGTTGATGTGGGATGTGAATTAAAGCAACTGGAAGCTCAGAGTCACCATGTAGACTGAACGCAGGTGATCCATAAATTGATCACCCAGTCTGCATTTGGTTGCTCCATTATGGTGGGAATAATGTTGTGAACATTGAATGCAGTTTACTAGATTGGAAGAAGTGCAAGTGAATTGCTGCTTCACCTGAAAGGCCTGTTTGGATCCCTGTTGATGGGAAGGGAAGGGGTAAAAACAGATGCGTTGCATTTCCTGAAGTCACTTTGGAAAATGCCATGAGAAGGGGAGTGGTTGGTGGAAATTGAGAGTGGACAAGGAAGATGCAAAGGGCACAAGCCCTTTGGAATGCTCGAAGAGGAGGGGTGGAATCTCGTTGAAGGTGGTGAAAATTACAAAGGATGATCTGTGAATGTGGAGGCTCATGGGGTGGAAAGTGAGGACCAGGGGAACTCTGTACACACTGTCCAGGAGGAGAGTGGGTGAAAGCATAGGTGTGAGAAATGGATGAAGTGGTGTTAAGAGCTCTTCCTGCTTTGGTAGAGGAGAATCCATGGTTACAGAAGATGGAGGACACTTCAGAAGCATATCTGTGGAAATTCTCATCATCAGTGTAGATAGGATGGAGACAGAGGAATTGGGTGAGTGGGAGGAAGTACGGTTAAGAAAGCTGTAGACATCCATGGGCTTGTAATGGATGTTGGTTGCTAAACTATTTTCTGAGACAGAGACAGATCTGGAATGGGAAGTGAATAGTCAGGGACGGACTATGTTAAGGTGAAAGGAGAATGAAAATTGGCAGCAAAAGTAGTAAAATTTACAAGTTCTGCATGAGGAAGCAGCACCAATGCAGTTGTCGATGAATTGGAAGAAGAGTTGAGGGAGAAGGGAGTGAACAAGGATTGTTCCACATATTTCACAAAAAGACAGTCATGGTCTGGGTCCGTGTTCATTCACATAGTTATACTGTTGATTTGGAGAAATTGAGTGGATTGAAGGAGATGTTCAATGCGATAATCCTTGGATGGTTCAACAGTAAGATGAAATTGCTGAATAGGTAATATAGATATTTATCTGTCCCACAAATTCAATGTGAAGCATTCTACCATAGTATCTTGTGGCAAATATTCTGCTTCAGATATCTTTTCTCTGTAACTTAATATATTTTACATAAGGACTATTTCAGTCACCCATTGTGCAATTCCTGAGATGCATTTTCTGGTTGGTGCAATTATTATTACATGCCTTTGGCAAGTAAGTTTTTCATTGCACTTGTGCATAAATGTACTTGTGCATATGTCTATAAATTTGACTTCGACTTTGGTAGCATTGATTTTTCATCCTGCCAACTAGATTTTTTTTAAATTTATCATATGGATTTTCAATGAGAGTAATGTTTGTGATGGTAAATGCAATTATCATGAGCAAATAATACTGGACACCATTTTTTGTTAATCTTAACCATATTCATTGCTTTTATGCAAAAGCAATAAACAGAAGAAATCTGAAATAAAATTGGTGAAACAATGGTGTAAACTCTCAGGCATCAAGATGAGGAGAGAACATGAGAGAGAGATAGAGAGAAGAAGCAAAGTTACTGTTTTTTTATCTTCTGTGATCTTTCATTGGAAGTTGTATCAGACCATATCTTTAGATGATGCATGAGCCTGATAACTCATTGGTATGGAAGATTAAATATGTATCATGGTGTGTAGGTATTTTGTATTATGCACACAGGCTTGCCACTTTTTGCCAAATTCAAAATGGAATAAAGGAAAAAAAAGGAATGAAGCAAATGATAGGGTTAAGGCATGAATTCTGATGAGGGCTTTGCTAGTGTGAATATTAATTGAAACAGTTACTAATATCAACTTGTGAGTCACAGACACAAAGAGGATCAAACATACATCTATTTAAAAGTGGATTTCTAGGAAGAGAAATTATTCTGTGACTTCTTAACAAATTACTATGTTAAGATCATACTGTTAATTTGGGTTAACTCACTCAGGGTTACTTGTGTTGGGATGTCTTTGACACCGTGAGAAAGTCAGCTTTGGTCTTACTTCAGAGATACAACCTGAAGACCATGGTTCAAAACCCATTGCAGGATGTGAGCATGTAATTTAGGCTGTGAATCCAACAAGCACTGCATGGCCAGAGGTCCTGTGGTTTAGACGAGAGATTAAACTGAGCCCCTATTTTCTGTTTTAGATTAATTTGCAGAAATTACCATGGCAAAGCAGTTGCTTTGGTCAGTATTCAGCCTACAATCAACATCATCAAAATGGATTAATAGGTCATTCATCATGCACTGTTTGTAGGATATTACAGTCTGCAAATTGTTTCGGCATTGCCTGCATCACAACATTCCAATAGTGATTCATTGGCTGTGAAGCACTTTGGGACATCATGAGAATATAAAAAGCTCTGTATAAATATAACCATTCTTTTCTTTCTCATTAAATCTCAATCTTTTTCATTCAACTACATTAAAGACTGGTTAAAAATGTTGCAAAAATCTATCACTTGGTGATAAATTCATATCTTAGAAACTTGCAGAGTGCTTAGCCCAGACCTAGATGGTAGAACCTTAATCATTCAGTGCAGCCATTATTTACCCTCTTGTTTATATCCACTGTTTTGCTCCCAAGCACATTTTTGTATGAATTACAAGGAGGTAGGTATTGCAAATGGCCTGTCTGTAAAGTGTTTGCAGTCTGGGGTGACTTTCCATTTATAATTTATTTCTTTGAGATTTGTTTATGCATCTCCCTGAGACAGTTTAATCATCGACAACCCATGTAAAATAATAGGTCTCAAAAACTTTCTCTCTTGGCTCCCAAGCAACCTCACACTTGCTGTCCTGCCCTCTATTATTGCTAGACCACAAGTGATAGACAGTGACATTTTACAATTATTGATTCTCCAGAACGGTGTGGGAATGTTTGACTAATACTTCTCCCATCCAATGTGCTTCCCCACCCCCGCAAACACATGCACTCGAACACAAACACCCAGTACATTTATTTAGAGGGTTTGGGTCTGTGAATCCTGCATTGAGTTCAATTATTGTTAAAATGTTAACACACTTAACATACAATATACTGGTACAAGTGGATGCTCTGCATCTTTGCTACATTAATATGACAGGTTTATTTCATTGCTATGTAAATTCAACATAATTGTATATATGATAAATAAGGTTGTGAATTCTCTGTCGAACTAGAAACTAGCTTAAGAATAGGGAAATGTTGATCGAGTATTTGTCAAGGACTTTATGATAGTTGCTTGAACATAAACTATTGTGAATCAGAATTTCATTATAACTGTGAAACATTTTACATTTTGCTTCCTACTTTGCTCTTTTAATTTTCCCCATTCCTGAGATCATGCCAAGCCAAACACTATTCTCTTGCAATCAAGGCAAACCTCAAGCCCCAAGATTGCTTCTTCTGCTATTATTTAACCATGTGTCAGGAAGTGCATACCTCTGTTCCTGAGTAACTTTGTTGTCCAATTTTCCCTTTAGCACCAAGCCTTCTCTTAATACTTGACATTGATAGCCTCACCAAAATCATGAATCCATTTAACTGAGCTTCTATGATCTATAAACGTTATGGATGGAGCAATCTTGATCTGTTTCATTAATAATTCCAATTCAACAAAATATTATAACAAAGCTATAGTTCTCAACTACTGTTGTATTAACATGAACCATATTTTGTGGATGAAATTTGTCTTCTTTGATAGATCTGTTTAACGGCAGAAGTAAATTCAGTTACTGTAAGGGCCATTTATAACTGCCTCATTTCATGGTTGTCATGGTTTCGTCATTTGTTAACAATGATCATAATTAAAGCATTTATTATTATTGACATTCAGGAATAGCATGGTGCCCAGATACAGAGGATAGAATCTAAATAAGTGTTGCAAATGTTCTGCCTTTTGTGTTCTCGAGATATCTAAACTATAACAATGCACTTGATGCAATGCAATGAACAACTTACATTACTGATAGGGCTATTAAGATATGTGTGTCACCTGTAGAGAGATTAGCCAGGTAAATGACTCTCCACTAGGTATGAGTACAAGTGAACAGTCAGCAGATACCACAGTGATGTGCAAATGTGGTAAGATTCCCTTAAAGAAAACAGTAAAAATAAATGATAAACAAATCTGCTTTCAGGTTGTTATTTGCCAGTGGTTAAATTCAAAGCAGCATCAGCAGAAACTGAGCATTTGAGCCTGCTAAGCTCAAATTCTTTGGCTCACTAAAAGTACACAGATGATGGCAAGGAAGAAGAAATTAAGAATGAAAAGGAGTAAGTGATGTGTACTAATTAAAATAAAGTGATCAAATGGGAACCCCATCTTATATTAATTCACAGAACCAACCAGAGAGCACCAACAAGAGGAAAAAAAAATCAATCTTTTTGGGTTCTCTTTAGTACCTTTTCAAGGTGATTGAGATAGTTATGATGCTGCATTGAAATGCAATGCAGTGCTTTATAACATCCTGTATAAAGTCAAAATAGACAGCTTTTTTTCATTCAAGGCTTTTCAACCAACCTCAATTTTACTGGGGTCTGAATCTATTGGCTTTGTAATGTGCGCAGTGTTTGCTGAAACACCATTAAGCAGAAAGGAAAATGGTGTGACCATTTCAATAACATCACTGCGTCTCTCTCACTGATGGATTGCATACACTCTGCTATTAGGATGGGCAACTGTGTATACAGATTTATCCTGCTAATGGACAAAAGTGGAAAGTAATGAATATTTAGTTACTGCTGCCACTGAAATTTTAAACTAGAGTATTGATGCTGCAAATGGTTTCTGATTTGGTGATGTATTGTACAATTATGTGCAGAGCAGAAACTAATGAAGGTACAGATATGATGACTTTGGTAATTTTCTCTTCATATTTTGACGTGCACCATGAGCTGTTTCTCTAACTTAAGCCTGCACCAAACATAAAATATTAACCTTTTTCAGGGGTTCAGATAAATCCTGTATTTCCCCTACTTTGCACTGTGATTATATAATTACAATCTCATGCGTTCCTAGATTAAAACTCCTCCAGCAGTAAATTCTATATATGTACATGCATGTCATTACATAGGCAGCTGTCTGCAGAGATACAGTATGGGCTTACTGGAAACAAACAGTGAAGATTGCATTTGCACATTTATTAAATGTTGTGCAGCTGTAGCTTCAAGTCTGCCTTTTTATTGCATTGTAAAGCCTTCAGGGTTGATGTGCAAATATTTGGTATGTTTAATCATTTTCAATAATTGTCCCCATTTTCTCTTCCATCTCCACCCCAGCCCTGCAGGCATGAACACTTGTGGGGCAATTCTTCATGTGCACATAACAGACAGTGAATTTCATCAGTCTGTTCAGCTGGAACTGGGATGGGGGTGGGTGTTGGAGGGTAGAGAATCAGAGTCTAATGCTTTCCTCACTCGATTTCCACGAATGTGTATTTCCATTAGACAGTGATTAGAAATGAGAACTCTGGCTGTTTTCTTTCCTCACTCACCAGCCTAGGGGCAGAGGACAATTGTATTATTCAACCAGATAATTTCGTAGAGGTTGGGACTAAAATGTGGAATGTCCCTCATCTGCATGACTCCATACTCGTAAATGCTGCAGTCACCAACTGGGCCATTAAGGGTTCTTCTGGTATATATTTATGTTTTTAAAATTGGATGTTGCCTGGATTAATAAATCTAATCAGTGGACACAAACTGAATGAATTAAATGAATGGCGAAGTACCTAAATTATACCGTGGAACTGAATCTGTAACAAAATATACAGAGTATAAAGGTTATATTGATATAAATATATGACAATACATGACATATTTGACATAAAAATATGCAAACATAAACAATGCTGTTGGCCCCAAATATATTTTTTTCATCAAATGGCCTCAGACTAAAGAAGAAGCTAATCCTCAAAGCATTTGGGAATCCTCAGTGCATGCAAGTAATTACTAAGACATGCATACAAGGTGACCTGCTGGCTCTGAATTACTGTACCATGGCACAGCCTTTTGTCACAGGAAATGTGATCCAGGGCTTTAATAAATACTTGCTTTAGTTTTTTACATCAAATTTGTAACTCCCGCCTATTAAATGTTCCTCAGTACAACAAAGCTCTTCTTTCCACATCATGGTTAGTTTGAACTGTACGATGCGTAAAGCTTCTGAAAATTACAATTTATTTCATTATATTCAAAAATTTCTGCAAGTTTCCTTGAGTAACCTGTACAGGGGGATAATTCATTTCTAATTCAGTAATCATTCTGGATGATTCAAAATGAGCCATAAATGATGAAGGCAAGGTTTGAATGGTTTATAGTTATAATCTGAACTTTAAATTGCTACCTGGAAATAATGATCTTGTGTTGGAGGGACATATTTTCAAGTTTTTGTTCTGGCATTTGGTGTAATGGCTGATGTGAAATTTATATGTGCTGAAACCCCACTGAAAACTCAAACATTTCAAAGTAATCATCACCACATATTTGTTGCAGATAATTATCAAAAGAAATTGACTGATAGGTTCAGATGAGAGTTCCTTATTTGTTTTCTGGTTCCTGAATTATTGAATCCTAGAAAATTTATGGCATAGAATGAGACCATTCAGCCCATTGTGTCTGCATTGGTCATAAATCCCTTCTTCCAATATAAGGTTTTCAGCTCTACAGGTTATGTATTTTCAAGAGAAATGCAGAGAGCAGCACCAGGCACTAATCATGCCCTTCACCTCCATTTTAAATTTTGCTCTAATGGCATTCAAGCCATGATCTGAATTGAAGGTTGACAACAAGGCTAATCTTAGTGCAGACTAGTGTCAAGCAATGCTGCATCATTGTTTCAACACTATTTTTAATCATCCTTGCTGCAATCCTGCACCTCACCTCCATCAAATCTCTCGCTGGAGTGGAATTAATCTACAGGACTAATGGGTAATTGCTCACCCTACATTGCCTAAACATTTTTCAATGGGAGTCACTGGTAGTGGTTCCCACTCCAGACCAACGTCACCTCAACCTTGGTAGTTGAGCTGCAGTGTACAGAAAACACTTGCATTTATGTGCATTCAGAAGCCGCATTTGAGCTAATGGGTCTTACGCTCAACAACAGTAAAACAAAGGTCTTCTACCAATTTACCGCAGTTCTATAATGCTGCATTTTGACAATAATGGTTAATAGCATTACTCTGAATAACATGGACCACTTCCTGCATCTTCTCAACAAAGGTAGACATCTGATAACGAGATTCATCATTGTTTTTGGCCATCAGAGGAAAAGGGTGGTTGAGGATTAAGATTTTTACCAAGCATTCATACAGAGTACTCTCAGAGAGCACCCCTTGGGTGATTTCCACCCCCCCCCCCCCTTCTCCCCTCTAATCCTTTTACTAATTAACTCATGATTTTGATCCCTGTTTCAAGGGAATTATATCCTTCCTGTTTACTCTTATGAGGTACCTCATTTTCACATCTTAATTACTGAATATTTCCACTTTTTTCTTATTCGTCACTCAGCACAAAAAACACATGCATTATTTTTGCTATCATAAATATGATGAGTATTTTAAGCTGTTGAATAAAAAGATGCAGAATATTTGTGTTATTTTCATGTGGAATGGTATGCACTCACATTGGGGGGACTATGCCATTCATTAAAAGAAAAAAAATACTAAAAGATAGCAGATGAAGTGCCAACCAAATTGTGAATGTGTTGATGAAGCAACTTGTCAATAAGCAACAGAATTTTAAAAGCAAGTTATTTGTGCCTGCCCAACAATTTCCTAATGAGGTGATAAAATCTATTTTCAGAACTTAATAAAAGCTGCAGAGACTGGCTTCAGGAAAGAGAGAAGGCTGAAGGGTGACCAGAGGTCTTTAAGGGAGTTCATAAGGCAGGCATAGAAAAGATATTTCCATTTTTGGAGTAGGAGGGGCATAATTATCAGAAAGTCTTTAAGAAATTCAACAAGGAACTCCTGAGAAACTTGCTACTACATGGATTAGTTGAGTCGAAGAGATCAATGAATTTTAGGGTAAGATAGATAAGGAGGTAAAAGAACGCGCAGACAAGGTGAGATAAAGTAGGATTGGAAGAAGCTTGTTAGGTGCATAAACACTGACAGGCCATTGATCCCAATTGCTGTAATTTCTGTATAATTCTATTTTGTAGAGAATAGACAGCTGCTCTTTGCTTGTCTAAGTGGTTTTGATTGCACATTTCTCAGAAATATAAAAGGGAAAAAAAAGAAATGGTTTTTAGTTGAACTGGTGAAACATTTGTTTTATGCCCTGGAAAATGAGATTGATTCTGTGATTGTTTCATTATTTATTACAGTAATCTAATTTTAGTATAATGTCAAAATATTTCCTTTCATCATTTTGGCACAATGATGGAATCCATTATAATGTTACAATTAAACCTGGAGAATTTGTACTGCTGCTCCTCCAAAAATAATGACTTTAGATTTTCAAATAATCTCATGCTTGTGAATTTTGATCCCTGAAATAATGCTCAAACTAAAATTAGCTTTCATTATTACAATGCATTAAACTAAGCATTTATTTCCAGCGAGCACATGAATTTCAGGATGTATGTGAATGTCCACTTTATATGGCACAGAAGCATAACTGCATAATAAATTAGAATTGATGAGTATTAAATTAACTATCTCTGCAGGCAGATATTGAATTAAATTCTTGCTTGTTGCACAGCTCGTGCAGTTTATGACCTCATTATTAAATCTTTGCAAGAAGCAAATATTTTCTTGATGAAATGGACACAAATGAGCAAGTCTCACACAATTAATTATAAATCCTGATTTATTGCATTGATGAAGGTGGAGTCACAGCTTTTTACTTCACAAACGTGAAGGGCTTATAACTTATAACTACAAGTTGTATAAAAGGAGTAACACACCATTATCATGACAATATATTTCAATGATTCACTCAACATATTGACATTTATATTAATAAATGTTTCTCTTGTTTTTCTTCTGGTTTTGGCTGGTGTAGCTGTTTCTGGGGCATGGTTCCCTTTGTGCTATCAGGTCTCTGGATAGCTCGCCTAAATTGCCATTCTTCAAGTATGATCTTAGATCTTTAGCTATCAGATTTGATCTCAGTTCTGTCCTATTCGACATACAGACACCTTAACATTTTTCAATGGGAGTTACTGGTAGTGGTTCGGACCACAAACTCACTGATATAGTCACAAACACTGAGATTAATTATGGTCTTTCTTGTGTTGTAACAATTTAGATCTTTGAAAACAAAACCCAGCATGGACATTAAAGTAAATTTTTTTAAATTGAGGAATACTTTCCCTTTTTCGGTTAGTTTTATTTCCTTACAACTTACAGGTGTTTGAGCACCAGGCATAGTGGGTGAAGTACTGCATTTTGCTGGCCTTCTACAAGACTGTATGAGGAAGTAAGTTCAGGCTATGGTTTGGCAGGGAGATGAGGTGTCTCTTGCCCACCTCAAGACCGTGTATGAGGAAGCTTTCATTTATTTATTCTCCCATCTGTTTTCTCTTTCAGCCCATCAGGTTTTTTCTGGTTGAATTAATAGGAAGGGCATCTTACTCCAGATTAGAAATGTTGAAACAGGGGGCCAAAATAGACACTACCTGTTGCGCACCAATTAGATTTTCTTTAATTCTGTACAAAATAGTAGAGTTGGTAATTGGGAGTAATCTTGATGACTGTCTCTGCTACAACATTGATGAGTGAACACCAATGAACACAGCTTTGGATGAGGAAGAAATTTGTTGATAAATTTCTTCAATTTTTTTAAAGACAGTCATCTATCTAATGCCATTTGTTAGGAATTCCAAAAGGAATTTTATGAAGTTTCACATGAAAGATTACTAATTATTTTCAAAGCTGTGGAGATTCTGGGTAAACTTAGCAATGGAAACTAAACTGGCTGACTGGTTAAACACATAGAAAGGACAAAGTACTGAATGGAATCTCCCAGGACTAAGTGTTGCAACCAATTGTGTTTTTAATTGATATTGCGACTAGGATTTGAAAACTCAATACAAATTGAGAACTGTTCCAGATGATACAAAACTCAAGAGGGGCAAAGGAGATGAGATAGAAAATGAGCCAAAACATTTTCAACAATATCTTCCAAAGCTGGAAGGACAAGGACAGGGGGAGCATGGAAATTCACAGATTCCTTCTGAGTTAAATGCAACCCTAATTTTATATTCATATATCTTGAAACTCCTTAACTAATAGGACTATGGGAGAACCTTAATCACAAAGACTGCAACAATTCAAGAAGAAGGGTTATTGCTGCTTCTCAGGGGCAATCCAGGACGAGCATTAAATGCTGTTCCTGATAGTAATGCCCACATCAAAAGAGCTAGTTGAAGCAGGCAAGTGAGCTGAACATTGTCAGATGTTCAGTTTGAAGACAAGGGGTCACCCATTTAATACAAAGATGAGGGTCATGAAGAGCAGTCTTTGAATATTTTTAAAGTAGAGATAGGTAGATTCTTGATTAGAAAAGGGTTGAAAGGTAACCAGGTATTGGTGGGAATGCAACTGAGAGGTTACAATCAGAGCCACTTATTTTATCAAATGGCAGAGCAGGCTCAATGGGCTGAATGGCTGATTCCTGCTCCTAAGTTCATATGTTTATATTAAATCTAATGCAGACAAGTGTAGAGCATTGCACAGAGGAAAGAAGACTGAGTCACGCACATACTCCATGAATATAACATGGGCACAGGAGTAGATAATTTCTTCCTTTGAGTCTGTCACACATTCTGTACAGCTGAAGTTGTTAAAGCTGAGTTTGAATTTTGGGATTCTCCTGAAAATCCCACCTGTCCAGTCAGTATCCAGTAAAGCCAGCGTGACATTAAACCAAAAGCCAAAATAGTTGAATGCGAGTCAGAAGATGTTATCATGGTTATAAATAGAAATTACAAGTGTTGGAACAGACATTTGACCCAGCGGGACCATGTCAATCTCTATCCTACACATGAGCAGTAGTCCAGCTACTGTATACACACTCTGTTTCTCTGTTTTTATTCCTATTGACAGCAAACTTCTAAATAACTCATTCTTAAATACAGGCAGTCCCCTGGCTGTCTAAGTGTTCCCTGTCTGGGAACTGCCAGTAAGCCAATTTCTCCATAAGTCAAAAACATCCATTTTCTGTTGTAGCCCATGTCATATTGTGATGCATACACGTTATAATTCATTCATTTCATTCAGTAAACACCTCCTTGCACTACCCATAATTAAACTAATGGAGTATTTACTGTATTCAATCATTAGTGAATATCATGAAACATATTATTGTTATTACTTGCTTGAAGAATGCTTTAAAAATATAGGGGAGAACTTGCATAAAGTCAGATGTCTATAAGTCAGGTCATTTGTGACCCAAGGAGCCACTGTTTTTATGTGGTCCTTGTTTCAATCAATAACTTCAATCAAGCCTAAGTATGGTAAAGTTAGAAAGGGAGGCATCGTTACTAAAATTAATAATTTTTATTCATCTTTTTCTAATTTGAATAGAAATGCATTAGGGTGTCATCCAGTAAAGAACAAATTTCTTGGAGGTGGGATACGTGAAAAATTTTGGGAATCTCTGGCAGTGCATCCATTCTGTCAACTAAGAAGTATGATTTTTTTAAACCTTCTCTCTTATATATGTCTCTCATTTAACCTGGTATGTATACACCTAATATTTCTATTGCTATAAATTTTCCAATGACATCCTTTTGGTACTATTTGCATTTAATTGTATCCAAGGTGAGAATGGAAGAGGAGCAAGATATAACTTGGTCCACTTTTGCCTATCTTGTGCTGTTGGAAGAGGTCTGGAGGCACTCAAATGTTTGTAATTAATAAATGTTTGTAAATCACACCTTGTTCTGTAAGGTCTTGACTGTCAGGTTCATGTGTATTGCTTCCAATGTCATCAGCACCATACCACCAGGAATAAAAAGTGCTTTTGATGTCTGGGGTCTGATCTTTGCGGATTATTGTGTGCAGCTATAGAAGGCAATAGAAAATTGAGTTCTCTACTGCTGACCCCCCTCTTGGTGCTGCTGACATGCTGATAAAGAGGGAGAGCAATGCTGGTCTGTCATCTCTCAAGTGCTATTTCATAGCCCAACATTGATATAAAATTTCTATAAGTGGAGTGATCTCCTTTATTTCTTCCACCAATCCAGATAGAGAGCACTAGGAATTGTCACAATTTTCTTAACATGTTCATAGTTCCATGTTGTAGCAGTCCAAACTTGTCCAGTAGACTGTCTTGGATATTAAAATATACATCCGGCATGTGTGTGTATTGAAGAGAGAACTGTCTAGTAGTGATGTCAGGTTATAGTGTTGGCTGTGAAGTTCATTTCTCTTGAAGAATGGCTGCTTGTGCAATATGTGAAAGGACTGATGATGAGCATCCAGACTAGATCAACACCTCTTAAACTGGGAGAAAATTGAGGAATAAACATAAAAATAAATGTCCAAAAATAATTCCTTTAATTTTGTGATCATAATATCATCTGATATGTTTGATAGGATTACCATTCAATTTCATGTTTGTGTATTCATTATTCTATTTATGATTTTTAACAGCATTGCAGTGAATTATGAAGTAAAATTGTCATCAGCTTCTGTTGGGTAAATAACTATCACAACTGCAATAATGCTGCAGATTTTTGCAGTGGTTATGGCATAACTTATGGGACTGGGAAAGAATTATGCGCCTGGATCTCTCTTGTGCATTTCAGCATTTATTGATTAAGGAACTGTAAATCTTTTGTTTATGATAGAAAATCAGTGTTCAACCCAATATAAATTTCAATTATAAAATCTATATACTGCAATGACCTCACACTTGAAGGAGATGAAAGGAAAAGTATGACAATTGGTCTTTAGCCGTTTGCTGATTTGGCCGTAATTTCCATTGTTATCTTTAATCCAGTTTTATGGAATGCATCACAATGTAGTTCAATATATGACATTTAGAAAAAGGTGTGTATATTATATCTGACAAAATAATACAGCTACAACTTAATTCACACAGCAAAATGTCTCATTAATCTCCAGTCATTGAATCCATGACATCAATCTAAAACAACATAAATCTGTTACTAAAAGTGAAAGGAAAATATTTAGCTTTTAAGCATTATAGTATTAGAATGTTAACAAGGGGCCTATTACTTGTGAAAGTTAACAGATTTTCTATTAGTACTTTTAGTTGAGGGACTTAGTTTAAAAAAAAACTGTTAGGTATGCACCATTGAGTGGCAGTGATGTGCTTCTCTTTTGCAATTTGTACTTTATTATGAAGAAAAATACCAGCATTGGGCATATAAGAAATGGATAATAGGTAGTTCTTCCTCTCTTCCAAAGAGTTAGAGCAGATGGAAATGAAAGCAAATAGATTTTATTTTCCACATTTACAAATTGAAAGGAAGGACAATCGCACTTGCCCATCCATTTCCTCCTTAAATCCTTAAATCCACACCGCAGAAGCCAGTCTTCAGCCAATTTTGATTCACTCTGTGTAATATCATGAAATGGCTGAGAGCACTAGAATGTAGCAAATGTCATGGGGCAGACATTTTCTGGTTGTTGTACTGAAGACTTGCACTTTGAAACTAGCTGCTTCTCTTGCCGAGCTGTTGCAATATACTAGCACCTACCTGGCAAAAGTTGCCTAGGTAGGTCCCATGCACAAAAGGTAAGGCAAATCAAATCTGTCTATTAACCACCTAAGCAGTCTACTCTAATCGTTAACAATGTGATAGAAGTGGCCATTGACGGAGCTATCAAGCAGTACTTACTTGTCAATAACCTACTCACTGTAATACACTTTGGGGTTTTGCCAAGACCACATGGACATGGTTCCAGACTTCATTGCAACTTTGATCCAAATGTGGACAAAAAAATTCCAGAGGTGAGGTGAGAGGGACTGCCCTTGACATCAATCCAGTATTTGACCAAGCATTGTGTCATGGAGCTCCGGTAAGACTGAAATCAATGGGCATCAAGGGAAAAACACAGTAGTAGTTGGAGTCATACCTCTTATGTTGTAAGATGCTTATGGTTATTTAGATCAATACTTCCACTCCAGGATGTCACTGCAAGAGAACCTCAGGGTAACGTCCTAGGCCCAACCATCTTCAGCTGCTTCATTAATGACTTTTCTTCCTCCAGAAGTAGGAATGTGTGAGATGATTACACAAAACTCAATTCCATTTGCAACTCTTCAGAAAATAAAATAGCCCATGCCTACATGCAGCAGACCTAGACAACATTTAGGCATGGGCTGTTAAGTGACAAACAACATACATACTACTGAAGTGCCAAGCATTGACCATGTCCAACTAGAGACAGTCTAACAACCTTCCCTTGACATTCAGTAGCATCACCATCGCAGAGTCCTCATCTGTCATAATCTGGGTCACTCTTCACCAAAAATTCAACTGGACCAGCCACATAAATCCAAAGGTTACATGAACAGGTCAGAGTGCCTCATTTGCTGATACCTCAAAGCCTTTCCATCATCTACAAGATTAAAGTTATGAAGGTCCTTCATAACTTGCTTCAAGAAGCTCGACATCACCTATGACAAAGCAGCCTGCTTGATTGGCACCTGATCCATCACCATAATTGTTTACTCCCTTCATCACTGTCACAGCATGGCTGCAATGTGTGTCATCTGCAGTCACTCGCTGAGGGTTTAAAGTGTCTCTCAAACCTAAGGTCACAACCACCAAAAAGGACAAGAGCAATAAGCAGCTGTAGATAACACTCTGTGTTACATGTCATAATTACTTGGAAATATATTACTGTTTCTTCAGTTTCAATGGGTCTAAACTTCAACCTCTGTATTGAGCAGTGTTGTGGAATTATGTTTTACTTAGAA
Organism: Pristis pectinata; assembly: GCF_009764475.1. Classification (NCBI taxonomy): domain Eukaryota; kingdom Metazoa; phylum Chordata; class Chondrichthyes; order Rhinopristiformes; family Pristidae; genus Pristis; species Pristis pectinata. The sequence continues at coordinate 4,240,533 of NC_067441.1, forward strand.
GAACTACAGCGGTTCAAGTCAAAGCACCGCCTTCTCATTTTTTTTGGCCCACACCCTAAAACTGAATTGAGAAAGTGAGAATTTTACGAAGATAAGAATTGTGATTGAAATAAATGCATCTCTTCCATTTTTGGATAATCCTGAACCTATTGGGGACAATCGTTTTACTTTACTTGAGAGTAAAACATGGTTGTATTAGTGGGGGAACTCAACATTACCTCATTGTTGATGACCTGTTGGTTCAAGGTTATTGGAAAGAAGGTTCTGCGTTGATGTCTTTCTGCTCAGTCAGTTGTACCAAGCACAGGTGCAAGTAGGTCTTCAATTGGCGTTGGTACTTCTAGGTTGGAAGATGGAAAGATTACTCTGGATTTTTATTCCTCATCACTGTGTTGCTAGAAATTTGGATGTCAACTGGGAACTTCATCAAGTTTGGCTGTGAAGCCTTCTGTGGAATAATCTGCTGTCTCTCATTATTTAGGCTCACACTTGTGTGTTCTTCCTGAGTAGGTATGGCCTGTGTAGTACATCTTGCCACCTTCAGAAATGGAGGAGAAAAAGTGAAAGAGAAAGCAAGACTGGCTATGTGGAGAAATGTGTTTGCCAACAAGTACTTTATAATATTACTCTGGGAAAAGCAGTGGAATTCCAGGTGCTTGCTAACATGTTGGTGATGTATATACATATATGTGAGGGATGGTTATACAGGGCAATTCTCCAATTTCCGTATCCCAGTCTTTCATTTGTGCAAGTGAGACTCTTAGGATGTTAATGGGTGTTGGGATATATGATGAAGGAGAGGCCTGATTACATAATTTGGAAAGCATCTTCTTATTTTGCTCTGGTCAGTTGATAAAAAATGAAGTCAGTGCACACAATGATAAATGAGATGAGCTGTAATTGAGCTGAGCTGATACAGTCCTGCACTGCTTGTGTGGTTTGCTCTGCTGACGCGGTTATTTGTTCATGCAGACTTTTTCATTCATCTACAGCATGCTCAGCTTAACTGTATATAAAGGTTAGAAATAAAATGTTGATGTATGTCCTCTTGTAAAGGTGTAACAGTTATGCTTGGTCTCTAATCCATCAGGTAGACATTTTAAACTGCTGAGCCAAGTCTTTTTTATGATCTCTGGAAACGAAATTTAGGTTCAAATAGTTTTAATCCTCAAGATTGACTGAGGTCATATGTTTTGATATCACAACCAAATTCTCAAGAACAATTTTAAGAATGTTAATATTATTAATCTTAAAGGTCTTTTCTTTTGGGACTTGCATGATAGTTGTTTATTTTTGTAAACTTAAAAGTAAGGCAGCTTTTCTTTCTAGGAGGTGCCCTCACATCTGAAGGGATCAACTCATAGTGGTGTGGAGTTACACATGCATCAGAAGTCTTCCTGTATCTCATCCATATTTTCACTAATTATACATGACATGTTCCCCAGCTGTTTGACCATCAGTGCTTGAACAGCCAATTCTGACAATGTCTTGCCCAAAATCCTGTGCTTACCAGCTGAGGTACTGTTTGATTGATGACAGGGAGCAAGTACTTTTGCAGTGCTTCCACTATTTAGTTGAGAGGTGTTACTTGTAGCACCCATATGTTATCCAGGTGGTGCTTCACTTACTTGCCACAAACCAGAAATGAACCTGGCACTTTTTCAGTTTGTCTTATTCATTACTACACCAGGCAGTGAACACACTTGCAGAATTGATTCATTTCAATATTTGAAATCAGTATTTGATTATTTACTGAGCCCATTCCCATTTTGTGAATCTTTACAACTTGACTTTCCAAATAGTTTCCCTCTAGGTTGTCTCCATCTGGCAGTCGAGTGGGGAGTGGAATAGGAACTATTGGGCCATGTTGCCCATCTCCACAAGCCTAGTTCTTTAGTCCGATTGGCAAAAGTCTAGGAGCGTGCACACAGGATTCTAATGAATAAATTTTTGGACTTTGGGCTAATATTAAATGCTTTTCTATACAGATGGTGTGACACTACGTTCAGATCCGTGGCGCATCCCCTGCCAACAGCACGTGATCAACAGAGAAACACATAAATTCTATGTTTTTGTTGGTTAGGACCTGACCCTTCTGATTTGCCTGTAGCTAATCCAGAAAAAAAATGATTTCTTTCTTGTTGGCTCTTGCCATGGTACTGCTGATACATTGATAAGGAAGGCAGAGTAGTCCTTAAGTCTGTATCTTCCAACATTGATATAAGAGTGTCTTAAGAGAGTTAGCTGGCACTTCATATATTCCTTCCATCAATCCATATGAAGAGCAGTAAAAGTAAGTTGACAATGGTATCTTGTATAATTTAACTCATTAACTGTGTACTAAAAGACTGTGGCCTAAAACAAGAAGTTAAAAAGAACTGATGAAACTTTGAGCTCAGGAATCAACACTATACCATGACTTTTGCAATTTTTATTTCACTTCCAGTTATGTTATTTTCCCATGTTTCTCTGCATGGTGAATTTCCAGAATTTCAGGATGTCGATGAAGGACAAAAGCCATTGTTCTACTAAATTGACAGTACACGAACAAAAAACAACTATCTGTTTTCAGGTTGAATTTTGAGGTTGTCATTCTCTGGTAAGCACTACTGTGTCATGTTCTTTTCTTTTGGCTGCAGTCATTATGTTTTTTTCACCTCTTGACATAAATTACAGGGTCATGTGCTTTAAAAAAGAGCGCATTATAACATGACATTTGTATAAACAAAAACATTTCAAGGTCCACACATTATACCATGATACAGTATATTGCTGGTTGTCAAATGGAGCAATGCTTAAATTTTTAAAAAAAGTAAATCCCCTATGCTATAATTGGTAAAGCCAGCACATTGGAAATACATGTAGAACTTGATGGGGTGCCCTGAAAGTGACAATGTTATGCCAGCCAGAATGGAGTTGAGTGGACAATTTCCCTTTCAGTTTGCTGTAAGTGAATGAGACCAATTCTGTGCACAAAATTTGCATGTAGCTATCCTCTATTGGATTTCTCTGGAGAAAGTACCCTGTTTTAATCGGGTGGAAGTTGCTGTAATTTCTGTTTCTTGAAATAGACTTAATTATATGACTAAATTGAATTTGGTGTATAATAGATTGTTTGATATGAATCATATGGCCTGCCCCCAGCTCCAATTCATTGGTGGACACAGTGTTGTCAGTGAATAATGTGATCAATGGTATCTTTGATAGCATTTGTAAGCAGTACACCAAGTGGAAAGTAAATAACGTTACTTACCAGTGAGACATGGTAAATTGCATTCTTTCTTTGGCTGAGCTGTAAAACAAAACCAGCTCAACAATTTGCAAATGACATCAGTGAGGAATGGATAAAGAAAACATGAGTGTTCTTTTCAGTTCCTATCCTTCATTTCCTCCGGCTGTGATAGGAGTGAGCATTTAAACTGCTTGCCAAGGCCCACAATGTGGTTTCTGCAATACTGGCATTTTCCAGCAGCTGTGGAAAATCTGGCAGTTAGGATTCAATCACAAATTTTCTTTTACTTTGTTTTGCAGTCAATACTTTACAATCTAATTCAGCATATAAAGAACTGTTAAAGAGCTGCTCCTTGAAAATGCAAACCTGACATGAGAGAAATTACAATTTGTAGTTTGTACCCATTTTTTTCTCAAATGTATTTGGAGTATTTAGTTCAGAATATTCTGATTTTCAAAATTTAAAGGTAGTTCTTATTTAAACAGGAAGTTAATGAGATTAATATTACTAACTCTTTTTACATTAAACGTTGTTACGGACTCAGTGAAAGTCCCTTTAAGATAGAGAGTGTGTGTATGTGTGTGTGGGGCGTGCTTACGTCAATAGAAGATAAAGGACGTAATGACGTGGTTAGAAGAAGAAAAAAAGAGAGAGAGAGAGAAGGGAGAGAGACACCAGCCTGCTTGTTTTCTCTATCGGTGGATGAGAAACAATAACTGTGTTTGCCACTGAAATCCATGTATGGAAGTTGGAAGTAATCCGGTGGAGTTCACTTTGTTGCTGACCTGTGGAAGGAAACAGGTATTTGTGTGTGGACGACCACGGTTCGGATGCTTTTCGGGGTGAGGCAGTCACTACCGAGTAAACGCTGAGGTGTCGTTTGGGTTCCATCGTGGAACATTTGGATTTCGTATGTACTCTCTCTATGTTTTTCTACATCTACATCTTATCTTCAGACAACGGTGGTTGTTGAAGAAGCCCTTGCTCATGTTTCACCTTATGGCTTGCGGAACTGAACTTTAAGAACCATTCCGGAACTGGGAGTTTTGGACTTTGTCACACACACACACACACGACAAGTTTAGTTTCAGGGGTTAACGTTCAAGGTTTAACATTTTTGAATTCTAACATACTAACATCTTTACTTTTATTTTACGTATTATCATAAGTAGTGATTAATAAAATAGTTTTTAACGCTAAATTATGCTCAGTGTGTTTCTTTTGTTGCTGGTTTGTGACAACGTTACTGTGTGGGGAGATAGAATGAACAAACACCTGTGAAACTGAAGCATCATGCAGTTAATGTGAACAATGAAAGTCTCCAATATTCTCTGAGTAACTCTCAGAAGACATATCTTTCTCTCAGTGATATTTTCAACATTTGCTGTTAGTCATAGAGTAGGATTGAAGAGGTGGACAAGGGAAGGCACTAAACAATTGTAGGAGCTGGGACCTGACTTTCAAAAATTCAGCCAATGTGAATTGTGGTATTGAAATTATTGATTGAACTGGCTTTCCAGTCTCCATATGGACTGACCATTATTATTCTCTCTCTTCCATATCTGAATGGGTAAATCTGAATCTGGTTAATCTGAATCTGTCTGAATCGATATCATGCCATTAGAATTTGATTTTCCTCCATCTGCATTTTGTTGCAAATTTTTTCCCAAGGTCTCTCCTCTGTAGAAGCTAAATGGGTTTGGCTTTGCTTCTTTCTGATTGCTCTTGTTTCTTTCTGATTTTACCCATTAGATCATTATGGGCTATCTTCGGAAATTGTTTCTTTCTCAGCTCTCCGACATCCCCCAAAGTTATATTCTTAGCCCTTCCTGCATCTGATTTGCATGCTCCCTTGTGACAAGTGATATTTGAAGACACAAGAGACTGCAGGTGGTAGAATCTGGACCAACAAACAATCTGCTGGAGGAACTATGTGGGCCAAGCAACATCTGTTGGAGGGAAAGAAATTGTTGATGTTTCGGGTTGAATCCCTGCATCAGGACTGAGACTGGATAGGTAAGATAGTGAGTATAAAGAGGAGAGGAGGAGGGGTAAGACAGAGGCTAGTAAGTGATTGGTGGACTGAGGAGGGGTGAAGAATGCTGAGTAGATGGAGCCGGGTGGGGGGTGGAGTCGGGAGACAGAGGCAGATGCGACGTTTTGGGTCAAAACAAGGTCTCTCATAGTGTTCCACTTGTTCGCTGACAATACACAGCTCTACCTTTTCACTTTCTTTTGCATTTTCTCAATTCAACTCCATGTTGTCAGTCAGCCAGTTTCACATTCAGTGCAGATGAGCCACAAAAGTACGCACATTGAAGGCCAACACAATTGTCTTCAATCTCTTTAAGTACTCACTTACGATATCATTCACTTCTTTAGCTACCATCCAAAACTGGACTTCATTATTTACATCCTTGACTTTGATGGTGATCAACTTCCCTTCCTGTATCCTCTATGAACTGAAATACTGATAAGCAGAGGTGTAAGCATTTGGTCAGTGGTAGGGGATTACACAAATATCTTGTCATAAATGAGGTGGAAGTGTAAGGTTGGAGTTTTGGAAAAGGTATCCTTAAAGCACAGACAGAGATATAAATCCTTTGAAATATAACAAATAGAATAGTTGGTATTTAAAATTACAATTATATGTTTGAATCAGAATAAGCTTTTTTTTGCACAAATACAAGGATATATGCCAAAATATAGCTGCAAAGGAACGACTCATAAATTGTGTGAAACCTCCTTTTATGCTTTCTCAGTTCTTTCCCTGCCATTCTTGAAGTGATTGTATTTCAGGATCCTTATTGCCTTTGTTCAACCCTGATGCCTGTCATTTACATGCTGAACATTTCAAACTGCTCATTGCTGAAGAATTAGTATATCACATAACTGAAAGGTTCGAGAAATTTACCACTGTGCTTTTCTGATTAATACTGCAGTCTTGATGTCAATCTAAAGGCAAATAATCTCAAGAGCTCAGCAGAAAGTGTCCATTTTTTCCCCTAACATAGGAATGTCAATGTGATTCAATACTGTAGCACCATATCTTTATATTCAGGATTTCTTTGAGATTCAGGTACTTAAGCACTAGAGAACTGGACATTTCTATATTGCATCCCCAGAAGACTGTGATTCAAATCTTAACCTCAAATAACATTCTAATTATATCAGTAACTCGCCGTAAGCTAATGAAAACATTTTGCTCTCAAGGTAGTATAATTTGATGAAATTATTAGCACTGCATAGGTTCTAGTTTTACAGTTATTTTCCAATTTTCATTTTTAAGGTGTGTGCTAAGCTAAGGAGTGTAACTGAGCACTTTGGGGTTAGTAGAGATTCTATCAGCACAAACATCTCAGATTTTACACTAATTGCTGTTATAATAATGTTGCTGGCTCCTGCTGTACAGGTGATGCTTAAGCAGTGGCAACGCTAAAAAAAATACCCATTGGTGATTCTTGGCCACTGGCCAAGAAAATGCGATATGCTTACTTTGGTTTTGCTGCCATAGCACAGAGTACCTTTGCAGAGAGCTGATGGCTCCTCGGCAATATAAAAACAAGGCAGTAATTCAAAGAGTATACCCTCCTAGGATTTTAATACCCACACCACGATTTCATCCTTAAGTATTTCATTTATTTCATTGAATGTGACAACTTTTGCCAAATTGTAGGCAGTTTGGTGGAATGAATTGGTAACCTAGTTTGTCTCAGACTTCAGAGAAAGAGTTCTGATGAAGGGTCCTGATCTGAAACATTAGCTGTTACTCTTTTTACAGATGCTGCCTGACTAGCTGAGTGTTTCCAGTATTTTCTGTTTTTATTCTGGGAAGAGAACATGTTCAAAAGAGGGATCTCAATGGCAAATGCACACTGCCTGTACTTCTGAACATAACTTGTTCCTCAACCTATCTTGTTCAGGCAGCAGATGAGACCCACCTCTTCAAAAGTTTTGTGACCTGCTGTTGGATTTAATAAATATACTTATGGACTTCTAATTGAGTAGAACTCTCTGTACAACATCAGTGTTGGAAGTCATTCCAAACAATGACATCCTTATCTCCAGCTTTGTGACCCTGCAAAACCAATGCTTTAAAAATAGGGATCCAATTATTCACAGTTTCAACTCAAAACTACCCAAATACCAAATGTAGATTGAGACAATAAAGCATTGTGAATACTTAAAAAAGCAACCATTGCTTTTGCAGTTAGCCTTCTCTGCAACTATAAAGAGCAATGTCAGGTTGGCAGCATAAACAAGGAAATCACCATTTAGAGGTTTGTTTTGCAGTGCTCTCTAGAAACTGGATGATAATAAACCTTAACATAAAAGCAGTGAGTGAAGAGTTTTTCATCCCATTAGACTCTGCTACCATCATCATGTTTAATTCCACAAATGTTCTAACTGTGTTGCATCCTTCTTCTTACCCCTCCTTGCAATTACTTTCTAATGCTAATTGTAATTCAAGGCTTGCTGAAGCAATTTTATCTCATTTACAGCATAATGAAATAAACTGTGCAGTGAATAAAACACTGTTACTTGAGCAGAAAAATAAATTTTATCAGTGTTCTTTTTGCAACACAGCTGGTTGGTCCCAAATTTCTCATAAAATAGAGGAAAATATGTCCTCACATGGTAATGAATCACTTAAAACATCACTGCCTTTTCATTTATTTTTCTCTTGCTCAAAAATGTGAATTATAAGTTGCAAAGATGTGCATCAGGCTACTTTGTTCAGGTATGGTTGTGAGGTTAGGGATGATAACTGTGAGCTGGGAGGTGGAATTTCTTACTATCCTTTTTAGAAAGCATTTTGTGGTAATTTTTCTCTCACTTTTCTGAAAGCATATCAGTGATCAGAGTTAGGATAGTTGAGGAATCCAGGATTCTTGGAGTGAGTGGAGGAGGTTGTGAATGTATTAGCCATAATCCTATTGAATGGCAGTTGAATGTGGCCTACTCCTGCGTCTATCTCTTACATTAGTCACTGTCATTTGTAAAACCAATAGCAGGTATGGATAAATTATAAAGTGTTAGCCATTTAGGACTGAGGAGAGGAAAGTTCTTTAGACAGATGGTTAAACCTTCAGAATTTTATACTGTAATAGCTGTGGATTCTTCGCCATTGAGTGTCTTTAAGGCTGATTGATAGATCTTTGGACTTCACAAATATTAGAGAATACTTGAATCAAGTGAAAAAAATGAAGGCACAGGATTAGCTATGACCTAACTGAATGATGGAGCAGAATTGAGGGGGAGTATGTCTTACTCCTGCTCTTGTTTGTTCTGACTTCAGCTGGCTTATGGGTTAAAGTGTACCATGAAATATGTACCCAGATAAGCATTATTGACATTATTCACCATGAAATTGAATGCTGCAATTAGTTGGTTTATTATTAGAACTTTGGTCTCAGGGAGAGATCACAAAAGATCACCAGGGCAGTGGGTAAGAACGCTTCATGCAAAATTGTGGGTATACCTGGCATGACCAGCATTTATTGCCCATTCCTAATTGGTTTTGAATTAATTAGCTTGGTTGGCTATTTTAGAGATGAAATTAAGAGTTAACATTGCTCTGGTGTCACAAATAGCCTGGACTGGATAAGAATGGCAGACTTTTGAGAATTAGATAAGTTTTTACGACAATATACAGAGGTTTCATAATCAATATTACTTATACCAACTACTAATTTCAGATTTGTTTTAAATAATTGAATTTAAATTCCCCAGCTGCCTTGCTGAGATTTGAATTACTATCTCCAGATCATTGATGTAAGCTCTGAATTACTTGTCCCATTGCAAAAATACCATACTTCAGTATCATACAGGAATGCAATTCCATTAGCAAATGCACAGAATATTTAGGTTGATGCCATTTTTATAAGACAAGTTGCACAACATTTATTTTGTTGCTTAGCCACAAACATCACTTAGGGAATCTACTATATTTCTTCTTTAACAGAGCTTATATGTGGTACCTACATCAAACATTAGATCATTATTATCTCATAAGCTGCCAGTTTGATCCTGCTTTTTCTGCCCTTCATTCCCCCCAGAAAATCAGTTTTCCTTGACCTTGAATCTGCTGCTGTGAGAGGGACTAAACAGACAGTATGGCAAAAGAGGTTAAACTCTTTATCCCAGCAGAAGGAATATTCAATAATTTCCACTGAGAAGCTGTTGTTCAATGACTAGGACTTGCAAGTGCAGATCTTGGCATTGTGTTGGTGATAAGATGCATTGCTATGTGGGGACCAGTGACAGGTGAAAATTGAACCAGAGAAGATACTTCTTGTCTATTTCTGGAGCAATATTTATAAATTGTTTTAAGTTTATAAGCCTTTATTCGCAAGGATATCTCCCATTGAACCTGGGTTACCACATTTACAGGCAGAGGAGTGTTTGATTTGCTACTCATGCGCATTTGGTGATCATGTTTCCAGTGAATCTTCTGATCTTATTTAAAACTGCCCAAGTCCTTTGACGCAGGTGAAATGCAGGTAGCCTTGCTGTTGGATCTTGAACTTGATAAGATTAAGGAACTTAATCTTGATAAGTTCTAGGCTTTATTCTATTCATATTCACTGTTGAAAGTAAAGTGGAGAAGGTAGTCAGTCCAGAAACATTTTCTTGAAACTATATGAGTTGTTGGGGCTTCAGGGAGGTCTTGATGGTCTGGAGGTCTTGATTGTGGGTTGCTGAGAATTTGTACAAATTCTTTAAGTGTCTCAGCACTTCAACAGGTGTGAGGGAAGGTGATATTTGATAGTAATGCAAGCTATTGAATTGCAGTTAACTTTAAGGTTTCAGTGAATGCCCATGTTGTCAGGTTTAGCTGAGTATCAATGAATTTTGTATGGAGTCTTATGCTTGGTTGTGGATTATTTGAGTGCAAGAACAAAGGTCCGTAGTACCTCCACATTGCCAATGATATGTTGCCATTGGGTCATACTGAATTTTCTTTCGAGAGAAGGTAAGTGTTGTGATTGTCAAGTGAGTTGTGGATTAGAATACTGTGACCATGGATTTTGCTGTATTTGGTTGCAGCTTCACTTTAGCCAATGCAGTTAGGTGTTCTGTCTCAGTGCCTTCCAGATCCTGGAAGGTTTTTGCCTGTATTGCAAGTTCCACATCATAAGAGTTGGCAAATTTTCTCATTGTTGTGGCAAGCATATCGCTTGCATATATATTAGAGGGAATAGGAGCAAAGTTCCTCCTTTGGGTTGCCTGTTGTTGAGGGTTTGGGCATAGTTGATCTTATCTCATTGATGAACTCTCATTTTTTGATTGCTTGAAACTGTTCACAGAGGTTAAGCAGCCCAAGCTGAGCATGAGTTGTGCTTTCAGGCTATGACCTAGGCAAATGATGTCATTGCTGTTTTGAGACAAAGGTGGATTCAATCTTGAAGTTTATTGTCAAGAACTTGGCTGCCACAGGTTTGAGGATGCCAAAAGCTTGCCTGCTCATAAGTGAGAGAATCATTGATAGTGGACTAATTCTTTGGCAAATTAGCTGTACGATGAATTTACAGGTTGTGAGGAATAATGGGGTCAGCCTGCAGTTCTTCAATTCAAAGGTCAATTTCCCTAGCTTTGAGATGGTGATAGCCATTGCTTCCTTTGCCAGATTTGTGGGATATCACCGTTGCCCATAACACAAGAGTAGAACTCCAGGAGCCATTTGTTGGCACTTGCAAAATACAGTATGCCTCCTCTTAGGGTTGTTACCTTTTGCCAGCTCCAAACAGGATAGTGGAAGGGTAGTTGATGAAACTACCCTTTCAGCCATTTTGATATTGGTGACAATTCTTACACCAGTATGTCCCTCCACATAATTAAACATAATTATCTGGGAACATTGTATTTTAACTAAAAATGTAATTTTGCTGTCTTCTTCACATTTTTATGCATAATTGTTTGAAAAATTTGCAGTTGGGTCTAAAACTAAATGTCACTGCTCCCTGCCCTTATAATAGGCTAACAAAGTGGCATCCACTAAAAATTATTTTTAAATTGCTTCAAAATGTTACCTCAATGTAGTTATGTGGATGGGAGAAGGAAAGCAGGGCATAGGAAGCTTGCTTGGTGAGATGTAACTGATACTGTTCCCTGAAGGATAAGCAGAGGATCTCCCTTTTTGTTTTCTACTAAATACTTTGGAATGTTGCATAAAAGCAAATAAAGATTGCTGATGTCAAAGTAAGAAAGCAAAATCCAAGAAGGTATATTGGAAGTGAGAGGATGGAGCAAAACTTTATTTGGTTGACATTTAGAAATGATATATAATTCTAAAAAATGCACATTTGTGTTCTAAAGCAAAAGAGCTTCTTCATTTATGCCACATACTCAATCTCTAAAATTATTTACTTTGAGAGAGATTGCACAGTGAGGCAGCTGCATCAAAAAAATTAAATTCTGAGTGATAATTTTTTTTTATTTTAAGCTGCTGGTTCTTGCCTGTTACTGGAAAAAATGCAGTGCGACTAAGTAATGCTGTGTCCAATATGAGCTTGCCAGTGGCATTCCTGCTTTATATTTGCCATGAGCAGCACCATTATCTTGAAAGAAGTTGATAAACATTATCTGTGGCACTGGTTCTCCCTCAATGATAATGCTCTGCCTGTGCTAATGAAGACCAGGCTTACATCAAGGCTATTGCTGGAATATAAAGTGGGTTTGAACTGCAGATGGCACTGCAGTGTCTGCAGCTGGTGCCAGTAACTGTGCCCGAACAGCAGCATTGGTCTACAAGCCGGATATTCTTGAGTGAAAATATGAACCTCTTTTTTTGTAGATGACTACATATAGCCAGAGCATTGTCACATGATGTGCTGTGCATTGCTTTCATATCTGCTTATCTGTGGCAGCTGACGACTTGACCCTAATGCCTACCAGGAAGCTATCTGAGATTGGCTAAGAGGATTTATGGGAAATGGAAGGTATGACATTACACTTGGAAGCAATCTTGACCTCAGTAATGGAAATGCATTGAATTAAAACTGAAGTACTTGTAAGGCGATCCAGTCTCTGAGACACTTTGTTCATTACATTTAGTCAGAAACTCAATTTTCTTTCTCTATTTCTTTCCTAATTAATAAATATGAAGTAGTCCCAAATGAAACTAGGATGATTCAGTGTTGAGGTGGGGGAAATGGATTCTTCAGCACCTCTTCTGACATCTGTAGTTGTAAAATAGACCATAAGGGGAGTTGTGACAAATAACAGAAATGCATTTCAGGGAATGTGGAAATGAATAGAAGAACATGACTTTATAATATATTGTTGGGGTCCAAAGCAGCTGGGTGGAAGCTCCTGTGGTTCTGGACTTGTGAGGCCAAAGATGCTGTTTCCAATCTGTTAATGGTTTCAAACAAAACACTCAATCTTTTCATTTGTAAAGAAGCTATTGCATTAGCATTCAAGTATGTCATAGATTCGAAGCCCATAGTTTATCTATGTAACAAATCCTAATAATCAGTTCTACTACTGAGGAAAGATATTCTTTGGAGACCACTGCTTCTCCATATGGAGGATCAGTAAGCTGCCTGGTTCATGTTATTCATTAAGTTGCACTTTTATCTAGTGAATAGCAAATGGGGTTGTGAATCCAAAGAGCTCAGATTAAAGGGTCTCAACTAGAAAGGTTGATTGCTTCTTTGTCCCGGTAAGTATTTCCAGCATTTTCTGTTTTATTTTTTGAATTTGAAGAGAGACAGAATGTGGCACTAATTGGGTGGCTTTGGCACACTGGGCCAAATGGCATCCTTCTCTGCTGTGTTTCTCTGATTATCTGAATACTTTGTGTATGATAAACTCAATGAGCATTAAATGAAAACTGAGGAAGAGCTTGCTTTAGATGTTTATCTAATACCTGTCAAGAAAATAGGCATGCTATTTGGTGGCTCCTTCCTAAAATGAAAGATTCTCTTTGAAAACTTACTGTGGGGAATAAGATTGCAGGCAATTCTAAACTACATACAGCCAAAAGGAATGTAAGTTTACTTGATGTAGGCTACAAAATACTACCATACTAGGAACCTATATGAAGTATCTAACATTTTTATTTGTCATTTTAAAGGAATAACAAAGTTAATGGATTTTATGTTTAGCAAAAGAGTGTGATCGTCATTTTAGAGGGATGCAAACAATAGTTTGAGGGTCTGACTTGGGATTTTAAGTTAATTCTGCAGAGGCATATATATTCAAGGATACTGCAATATCTTGTATGTTCTCTTTTGATACATCCTGACCTCGAATACAATGTTTGATGCTGATGTCGCATTTTCACCCTGTATTCATCCAATAATTTTCAATTGTCTGTTTCTAATGAACATATTTTCCACACCATTGAAAACAGCTGCCTAAACAACCAATATCTCCTATAAACTACCATTGTTATATGGACATTTGCCTGCAGTGAACTGTTGAATGCTGCTAAAAAAATGCAGACAGTGCAGAGCTATCAATTGAAGTGTGCAATGTTAACAAAGTATGTGTTGTTTATGACTCTTTAACTTCTTTGCAGCATTTGCATTGATTACATTTTAATATCAAAGTTGAACAGGATAATTTGTGTATCAAAAATTTGGGGAGACCTTTGTGCTACAGGTGACTCTGGCATTATGGGGGAAGGTGTGTGGTACTCCTTCCCGAATAAATGTGTGATTTTCCATAGCATACATGTTCATCATCTGCTCATGTGTCAAGAAAAGCAAATTGAAAACAAACAGATTTTGTGTGGATTTATTTACTTTTTTTCACATAAATCCCACGAGATCGACTTTTATTCTGGATCTCAAATTTTTGGGTAGTGATTTGTGAATTTTGTAAGGGCAAATTTCCATAATGGTTGTTACGCTGGGGTCGCCTATATCTGTGCTAGGAAGTGAAACTTTTCTTCACCGGCATCAAATCGTTCCAGGTTAGGTAATTCCAACACAAATTAGATACAGCATTGTTTTATTCTAGTCCAATAGTAATCCTTGACACCAGCTTCAGAAGATCATCATTTATTTTATCAATCTCATGATGGCCCTTGAGGCCCATCAAAGTGACACTGCCAGTCTTGTGTCAAATTATGCTTAGTTTTGTGCTGTTGATGGACTGAGGTTGTTCAAATTGTTTTGAGTTTCCAATGTTAACAATGTTTTGGGAAATACAAGACTTCATCTGTCTGTGCTTGATTAGTTTTAAAAGTCATGGTTGGCTTTCTTCAATACTCTGCTACATCAGGGATCTTTCTTGTTCCAATTGTTTACTGCTCATTACCCACATACTGTTTAAAAAAAAGCAACAGATGTTGAGTGAGAAAGGAGCAGGCTTTAAAGGTGGAAAATGTTCCAGAGGTTACATGAACTGTCACTCCTGTGTGCCTGTGAATGCTTAGCTCGATTCCGAGCACTGGAACCCAACATGTTCAAGTCTCTATTATTAATTTCAGTCACGTTATGAAGCTCAAAGCTCTAGCCCTTGAGAACGATAGAAATAATCTTTTTAACAGAAAAATAACCCACTTTTTTCTTTGATTTTCATTGTTGAAGTGAAGGGCATCTGTTGTCCTGTGGAGAGTCTAGCAGCATAATTACAACAAGCCGTTAGCCAGAGGGATGTGTGAAATCAAAGGTGCACCAGAAATCCAAATCTTCTGTGATCTGAAGGAGTGTTTTGGGAGAATTTCACACTGACCTGTGAATGTGTCTTCAGCTTTGTAGTATGGGTACGAAGGATCAGATAAAACCATTTGGGAAAATATACAGCTAGAACACTCTTTCCAATACATTCTCAGGACGTGCAGCATCACTGACAGTGCCAGGAGTTATTGTCTCCCTCTAATTGCTATCCTCTTGATCTGTGGCAGCTTATTTTTGTGGGATTCTTTTTGAGTTTTTGCTTAGTCACTTCAGATAGCAGTTACACTTCAACTGGTGTGGGACTGGAGAGAGTAGAATGTGTAAGTGTGGTAGGCATTGTTCTCAAAAACAACGTAATTGAATTTGTTTTCTTTTTTGTGACAGGCTATCATTTTTAGTGATGCCAGATTTTCTATTTTTTTATTTGCAGATTTTAAAAAACTCAATTAAAATTTTCAAATGGCCATGGTATATTTTAATAATGAGGGCTTTATTTAGTATATCTATAACATAACTACATCTTTGGTTTCAGCAGTCCCTACAGGTTGAGATAGACTTATTTTGGCTCCGGTTGCTACAATGCACTACTACAGGTGGGGTAGGAGGTTCTTTAGTGGATGAGTGAATGGTTAGTATGGAACATGCTGCTGTTCTTTTGCCATTTTTATGTTCCTAATGGAAGGACTGAAGGTCCTCAATGCTATCATGGATGCTGTTTTTTCTCTTTGAACAATCATGGTCAAGTATTTCCATAAGATCAATGGGAATGTTCCAGTTTTACAAGGAGGCTTTAAGAACATCTTTGAATTATTTCCTGTCCTTCTGGTAATCTATTGCTGAGAAGGGGTTCGGAATTGAATTTTGGGAGTTTGGTGTTTGATGTTGGTTTCCTATTCAGGCCAGTGAATTTGTAGGATTTTGCAGAGATAGTGTTGGTGGTATTTCTTAAGCGCTTAAGACCCTGTTTCAGAAAAGTACGGGAGGGCAGGCTTCACTGTGGAGATAAAGGATGGACAGTGGAGAATGACTGGGATGAAAGAGTAATAGAGCTTTAATAAAAACTAAGGCATCAGATATATAGTGGAGTATGTGATTTTACAGATTAGTAACTGCAGAAAATGTTTTACTTGTGAAGAAATGAGGACAATGGCTTCAGAAGACAGAAAGCAAGAGATGTTAAATTAAGGTGAAATACACAGGGTGAGAAGTTGATTAACCTAGAGGCTGAGGGAGAAGAGCAGAGAAGAAATCTCATTTGAAAACTTGGGTGAACGTTAAAAAATAAAGCTTTTAAGTGACAGGTACCATGAAGTGACATGCTTGAAGGAGCAGAGTAAAAGTATTGACCAATGTATGACTTAAAAACTAGGGCTACACGATCATTTTGGTGGTTTGAATGCACTACTGGTTCTTTGCAAGAGCCAGTTTGAGAACCAGGCACATGTCAAATTTCATCCTCTCTCTTTGACTTTGAATGTTAATCATCTCTTTCTGTTCTTCCTGCAGTGTCTATGTTATTTGTTTTTATATTTTGCATTCAGAAAATTTGCTTTCATCAGCAAATAAAACATGAAGCTGCTGCCATATTCTGTTGATGAATGAACATGCTGTGCCATGATCTGAAGTTGCTGAACCATGAATAGATCTGTAAGAAGCAGCATGTAATTCCAAAGGGAAACAGGAAAGAGTATTCCACCCTATTTTCAGGTTTAGGAAAATTTTAAGTATTTGCCAGGAAGTTTAATTAATGTATAAAGAATGATTACAACATTCAAAAGCCTTAATCAAGATTAAAATTTTCTTTTCATTGCAGGAGTGTGTATTTATGGAATATACTGTCAGGAGAAGTCGATCATTGATACCTTATTAAAATAAAGGTAGATCTGTATCTGAATGGAAATGAGTACAGGGTTGATGCAGAGGCTAGGAAGAGTGTTATGGATCTGTATTATGGAATATGATGTCAGATTCTTGGGTTGTCTGATTGGACTGACTTTCCAAAAAAAAGTTAGTATTATTTTTTAGCAGCTTTCTGTTGGATTAGGTTGTTCAAGGTACTTTGTAGACAATGAACTACTGTGGAAGTATTGGTAACACAACAATCAATTTGTACACACAAACTCCCACAAAGCAATGTGATATGATCAAATCATCTATTTTTATGATGTATATTGAGTGATAAACATTAGCTTGAAACTGGGGTTAACAATTCTTGTTTTAAAGTTTTGCTATAAGATATTTTACACTGAATTGAGAAGGAAGATGGGTCACACAAGATCACAAGACAAGGGAGCAGAAGCAGGCCATTCGGCCCATCGAGGCTGCTCCAAGGAAAGGGAAATAGAATTGAGAAATGGGGAATGGGGGAAAAAAAAACTATTCTAATCCCAATTTCCGGCCTTATCCCCATATCCCTTGATATCCTGACTATTTAGATATATATCTGTCTCCTCCTTGAACGCCCCCACTGATCTGGCCTCCACTGCTGTACATGGCAAGGAGTTCCACAAATTCACCACCCTCTGGCTAAAGAAATTTTTCCTCATCTCTGTTTTGAAACTGTACCCTCTAATTCTAAGATTGTGCCCTCTGGTCCTGGACTCACCCACCAAGGGAAACAGCCTAGTCACATTTACTCTGTCCTTTCCTATCAATATTTTAAATGTCGCTATGAGGTCCCCTCTCATTCTTCTGTACTCCAGTGAGTACAGTCCAAGAGCCGACAAACGCTCCTCATACGTAAGCCCTTTCATTCTTGGAATCATCCTCGTAAATCTCCTCTGAACCCTCTCCAACGTCAACACATCCTTCCTAAGATGTGGGGCCCAAAACTGCACACAGTATTCCAAATGAGGCCTCACTAGTGCCCCGTAGAGCCTCATCAACACTTCCTTACTTTTATACACTATACCTCTCGAAATGAATGCCAACATAGCATTCGCTTTCTTTACCACCAATCCGACCTGGTGGTTAACCTTTAAGGTATCCTGCACGAGTACCCCCAAGTCCCTTTGTACTTCCGTGCTTTGGATTTTCTCTCCTCCTAGATAATAATCTGCCCGCTTATTTCTGCTTCCAAAGTGTACAACTGCACATTTCTCTACATTGAATCTCATCTGCCATTTCCTTGCCCATTCTCCTAAACTGGCTAGGTCCCTCTGCAACCTTCCTATCTCTTCAATACTCCCTACTCCTCCCCCTATCTTGGTGTCATCCGCAAACTTAGCCACGAAACCATTTATTCCATCATCCAAATCGTTAATGTACAAGGTAAAAAGGAGCGGTCCCAACACCGACCCCTGTGGCACACCACTAGTAACCGGTAACCAACCAGAACGAGATCCTTTTATTTCCACTCTTTGCTTCCTGTCAACCAGCCAATGCTCCACCCATTCTGTTATCCTACCCGTAATTCCATGACCTCTCATCTTATTAATCAGTCTCTTGTGAGGCACTTTATCAAAGGCCTTTTGAAAGTCTAAATACACAACATCTACCGCCTCTCCCTTATCCACCTTACCTGTGATTTCTTCAAAAAACTCCAATAGGTTGGTCAGGCAGGATCTTCCCTTCACAAAACCATGTTGGCTAGGACCTATCTTGCCTTGCGCCTCTAGGTATTCCATAACCCCATCTTTGAGGATAGATTCCAATAACTTTCCCACCACTGACGTCAGACTAATAGGTCTGTAATTTCCTTTATGCTGCTTCCCACCTTTCTTATACAACGGAACTACATTTGCGACCCTCCAGTCCTCCGGAACCACGCTGGAATCTATCGATTTCTGGAAAATTATCGCCAATGCCTCCGCTATCTCTAAAGCCACCTCCTTCAGAACCCGGGGATGCACCTCATCCGGTGGGAGACTTATCAGTCTTTAGCCCATTTAGTTTTCCTAGCACCTTCTCCCTAGTAATCTTAACTGAACTCAATTCCATTTCGTGAGACTCCTGACTAACTGGCACATTGCTGATGTCCTCCACGGTGAAGACCGATGCGAAATATTCATTCAACTCCTCTGCCATCTCTCTATCGTCCATTATAATAGCTCCTGCACCGTTATCAATTGGTCCTATATCAACCCGTGTCTCTCTTTTACACCTTATGTATTTAAAAAAACTCTTAGTATCCTTTCGAATGTTATCCGCCAACTTCCTTTCATACTTCATCTTTTCTTTCCTAATGACCTTCTTAGTTTCTCTCTGCAGGTTTTTAAAAGCTTCTCAGTCTTCTGTTTACCCACTAATTTTTGCTTCTTTGTATGCCGCCCCTTTTGCTTTTATTTTAGCCTTCACCTCTCTCGTTATCCACATTTGTGCCTTTTTTCCATTCAAAACCTTTTTTCTTGGAATATATCTATCCTGCAATTTCCTTATTTCCTGTAGAAATTCCTTAGTTTAATGTTTCACGTGACAGACAGCACCTCCCAACAGTGCAGCATTACTTCAGTACCACACCGAAATGCCACATAGGTTTTGTGCTCAAGTCAGTGGAGGGTGAATTACCAATGGATGTATGGCTTTTAGTATTTTTTAAAAATTTATTTGATTTAGTAAAATTAGTCTGGAGGAATTACAGTAGTTGAAGGAACTGAATGCAGAATTGGTAGATGCGCTTGTTCATCCAGGGTAATATTCAAATGGCTTTCTTACTCCAGCTGTGCTTGTAAGTCAGCTTCTTTAGTATATGAGTTTGTCCAAGTCAGTACTTGTTTTTTCTTCAAGCACTGCCACTGGCACTTGCTGTCCATAGTATAGTGAACATGAAATATACAGACAAAAATAAGATTGGTGGAATTAATAATTTCTTGTAGATTTTTGAATTTTAAATGGGAATTGACTGTCTTTAAAAGTAAAACACTAAGAATGAGCAGATAGCCAGATCCTAGATTTTGTCTGGTGTTATCCTTGAGGTGTTCCAAAGGGCCTGTACAGAAAGGACAAACTAACAGGAAGGTCAATTTTTAATGCATCACTTTAATCTGACAGACAGTAATTATAGCATGTGATTGTAAGGTTACTTTGAATGCATTTATTAAGGGATTATAAGGAGGTATCTATTAATATGGAATGTAATTACTTTTCCCATCATACCATAGACCCAGAGCTAGCCATGTGAAACAAATAATTATCAAGTCCATACAATGGAATGCTTTAAAGGGTTAAGAAGGAAATAATGTGTAAAATGTTTACTTTTAGAATTTTGTTTTGGTTATGTTGTTATTGCTTAGTTGCTGATTTTGTACAGAGATGTGTGAGTTTTATTTTTCATAGCACTCATCAGGTTCGATTTGTGAATTTTCCTGGAAGCAGGGCATATAGAACATAGAACAGTACAATATAGAATAGGAACAGACCCTTCAGCCCACAATATTTTTGCTGAACACAATGCCGAATTAAACTAAATCTCTTCTGCCTGTACATGATCCATATCCTTCCATTCCCTACATATTCATGTGTCTATCTAACAGCCTCTTATATGCCACTATCTTATCTGCTTCCACCACTATTCCTGGGAGCCCGTTCCATTCACCTACCCACTCTCTGTGTAAAAAATACTTGCTTGGCACATCTCCTTTAAACTTTATCCTCTCTTACCATAAATGCATGTCCTCTAATACTTGACATTTCTACCCTGGGAAAGGATCTTGACTGCCTGTCATATACTCCTGACATATATTGTATATTTTTCCACATGTTAAAGTTCTGGAAGCACATGAGCTGCAGTGGGAGCTGAATCTGTCTCAGTGTGGTTTTAAGTGCTGACCTGGAGTTTAATCATTTTTTTGAAGCATTAATTTGAAGTGATCTCTGACCATGTTACGATGAACTGCAACCCAACTTGCCTTTAGTGTACTATTCTCTGTACATAATGGTGTACTCTGCATTTGGGAGCCGTAAAATGGTCAGGCAAAGGCTTCAATGTAAATGAATGGCAAATAAACAGCAAGTCTTGAAGTATTCCATATCTGGGTGGGATTTTGAATTGAAACAGTCTTGACATTTGAAATCACTTAGGTCATGTGTTTTTTTGTCACAGTTTTGGATTGGGTCATCTGGCAGATCAAGGAAAAAAAAATTACTTGTGACTGAGTGTTTGGTAGGGAGAGGATCCTGTATCCTTCGATGAAGCTTGCTGTCTGGTAAATCTATCACAGAATGGATTGGTAGTACACAATCACAAATAAATAGTTTGAGAGAGGTTATTCATTCCATCTTCTCATCCAACCAAAGAAAAAGTAATTGTGCTCAAAATCACAAAATAATCTAAATGGACTTTGAATTAATAAGATTTTTGCCTCCACTGCCATCACATCCTTGAAGACATCGGGTATTTATCACTCGTGTGACGCTTTCACTTTAAGATTATAATTCCCAATATAGGAGGCCATCTCAGTCCATTGAGTTATGCCAGTTCTCAGGGCAACCTGTAAATCCCTGTAACCTATTCTCTCACTAGTGGTAATTTAGAGCAACCAATTAACCTATCAACCCGCACACCTTCGGTTCCCTTACAGGGGAAATTACACTGCCACAGACAGCACTGGAGGTCAGAATTAAACGCTGTGAGACAGCTCCAATAACTGCGGCATCATTGTGTCATTCTTGCAATCTGTTGGCTTCTAAAAGGTTGCGGTGGATTTACTTTATCTATACATTTTAATATTGTGTTTTTAATCATTATAAGGATCTGAGCATCACTGGCAAGACCAGTTTTGATTGCCCATCCCTACTTGCCCTTGAAGTGAAGATGAGCTGCTACCTTGATCTGTTGCAATCTATATGGTGAAAGTATTCTGACAGTGCTGTTGGGCATGGGCTTCCAATACTTAGACCCTGTGATGATGAAGGATGTTGAGATATTTCCAAATCAGGCTAGTATATAACTTGGAGGGGAACCTGCAGGTGGTGGTGTTGCACTGAACCTGCTGTGTTTGTCCTTCTTGATGATAAAGTTTGTGGATTTGGATGTGCTATAGGAGTAGTCTTGGTGAATAACTAAATGATACACGTGCAGTTGTGTGCTGGTAGTAGATCAAATCAGTGTTTAGGGTAGTTGATGGGGTGCCAGTTGTGAATAGTGTTTTATTATGAATAGTATTCAGCTTCTCGAGTGTTGTTGGAGCTGCCATCTTCCAGGCAAGTCGAGGTTATTCCATCACACTCTTGATTTATGCCTTGTTGATGTTGTAGAAGCCTTGGGTTGTTAGGAGGTGAGTGACTTGTTGGAAGATACCCAGCCTCTGACCTGCTCTTGTATGTATATGGCTGTTTCATGTAAGTTTCTTGCGAATGGTGACCTCCTGATGTTGATAGTGGGGCACTCAGCAATGGTCATGCCATTGAATGTCAAGGGTGGGAGGTTGGACTCTCTCTTATTGGAGATGATCTCTACATGGTACCTTCGTGGTGCTATTTGCACTTATTAGCCCATGCTCACATATGTCTGGGTCTTTCTGCCTGGAGACATGGGCTGCTTTTTGCTGAAGAGTTGCAAATGCAATTGCACATTGTGTGACCATCAGCGAACATCCCCACTTCTAGCATAATGTTGCAAAGAAGGTCATTGATAAGCAGCTGAAGATGGTTGGGCCTACGACACTACCCTGAGGAACTCCTGCAGTGGCTTCCCGTTGACCTCCAACAACCACAACCATCTTCCTTTATGTGAGGTATGACTGCAACCACAAAGCGTTATCCTGTTGATACCCATTTATTTAAATTTTACCAGGGTGCCTTTATGCCACATTTGGTCAAGTGATGCCTTGGTGTCAAGGGAATCAGCTTGGTGTTACCTCTTCAACAAGGTTGTGATGATGTCTAGAGCCGAGTGGTTCTAGTAAAGCCCAAAATGAGCATTGGTGTGTGGTTTAATGGTAAGTGCTGCATAAGAGCACCAACAGTGACAGCTTCCATCACTTTACTGATGATTGTGTACTTGTACAAGATGATTTATATGAGATACTTGTGCAAAATGCTTTGTGACTCATCATAAAACAATACTTCTCCAAAAATGCTTTTTATTGTTGTTCAATAGAGCAGTACATGATCAGGATGAGGAAACTTTCAATGGTTGGTTAATTAATTTAATCTGAAGTAGTCTAAGGCAATCAGACTTCTGGAGCCAGATCTAAATGACTACAGTTTCACCGCACCACCTCCACCCTCCCCCCCCAATTCAGCCAAGGAACTGCCAAGCATAATCTTAAAGGAAAAGAGGCAAATGATAAGGTTTTGGAAGAAAATCTCAGGGCTTAGATGGTTGAAAATTTAGGTGCAAATAATGAACACATTGTGTGGGAGTTGCACAAAAGGTATTGAGGAAGGCAAAAAAATGCATGTTAGACTTTGGTTTGCCTTAAGTTTTCAACAGGAGTTACGTCTAGAATTATGCAAACTTGTAAACAAGGGTTGTAAATATACATTGTTCTGCTTACATTCAGTCATTGGGCAACAAATGTATTTCTCATTAATTCAGTATTTTAACTGTCAACTATTTGAATTCCATATTGATGGGGAATTTGTTGGACACTGGGTAGTAAACTAATTGTTCTAAAGTTGTCAAAAATAGAGCTGCTTGTGCTTTCATATGTCAACACTTCACTGCAAACAAATCAATAAGATGACCAATGCAAATAACTTTCATTTGAGCTTTCAATAATTGAAGCTATAATTGGTTTTAGTATTCTTCACATGTTGACAGAGCTTCAGATGATTTTTAAGATTTACAGACAATATTCAAAGTAAGCTTGGGGGCTGGATAATGGTGAGAACCAGCACTCATCTCAATGAGAAAGGGATTAAAAGTTCATTTGGCTGTTTTAGTTCTCCCCACCCCTCAGCTATCCACCTTCTACCGGAAGCCCCACAAAGCATAAAAATAGACGAGTGAAATTATTACATTATTTTGCCCAAATTATCCAAAAAAATGAGCGGTATAATCACAGATTTCATCCTTACAAACTTGGGGTCATGTCTGGGGAGAGACTGTTATAGACTATACATAAAGCTAACTTTAAATTGAAGGTATCACATAAGAAGTGTAGATTATTCCCACTGAACAATGTTGCTTTAACTACAATCTTTTTCTTAATGTGCATTGGTAAGTGTCAAATATCTAGGAGGAACTGGTGACTTTGAACCTCAGATTCTTGAAGCTTCTCACTGATGAGATTTATCTGAGTTTGCTATAGACTAATTATAGAGATTGATTACAATAGTTAGTCAATGTCTCCATTGTTATTGATCCATTTAACTAGTAGTTTTGTAGAAAGTGAACTTGGCCTTATTGTCCATTTTGTTGATGGGTGCTAATATTCAAATCCTGCTGGGTTATTTATTGAACCCGGTGTTCCCGGTGTGGCCTCCTCTACATTGGTGAGACTGGATGCAGGTTGGGGGACTGCTTTGCCAAGTGCCTTCGCTCTGTCTGCCATGGCAGCCAGAATCACCCAGTAGCCAGCCATTTTAATTCTGTTTCCTATTCCCACATCAACACATCTGTCCATGACATCTCCACTACCTCGTGGAAACTAAATGCATTTTAGAGGAACAGCACCTCATATTCTGCTTGGACAGTCTCCAAATTGACAGCATGAACATTGAATTCTCAAACTTCCGGTAACCGCACCCCTCTATCCCTTTTCTTTTCTCTCCACGCCTGATCCAACTGGCCCCCATCACCCTATCTCTTTCCCCTCCCCCACCCTCTCCATCTGGTCATCACCTACACACTCCTCCCACTGGTTCCCCTCCCCATCTCCCTTCCCTTATTCCAAGCTCCACCATCTTCTCCAATCAGATTCCATCTTCAGCACTTTATCACTTCCACCCATCACCTCCCAGCTTCTGACATCACTCTCACTCTCCTCCCTCCCTCATCTGCCTATCACCACCCCTCACCTGGATCCACCTATCATCTTCCAGCTCTTGCTCCACTCCTTCCCTCCATCTCTTTATTTACGAGCTATTTCCCCTCTTTCTTTCCAGTCCAGATAAAAGGTCTCGACCCAAAAGTGTTGCCTGTCCCATTTCCCTCCATAGACGCTGCCTGACCCGCTGAGTTCCTCCAGAGCCTTTGTGTGTTGCTGAGTATGAAAAATAGAATGTTCAATTCTCTGTAATCATTGTTGTGGAAGTTCAGAACTGGTTCTGATTTGTTAGATATATTGTCATTCTTCACTCAAGTGTAGTTGTCAGAAAAGAAAAATACATGGAAAGCTCAGAACTTTTTTTATTGCTGTAGAAGTACTTGAGTTACAGCTTTGATAGTTAAAGTTCATTAATGTTTCTGAAGAAGTATTTTTAATGAGGTATTTTGGTTGCAAAGAATAAGCTTTGGAATAGTTATTGATGACTTTAATGGTGTTCAAAACGAGCAGCTTAATTTTTGGGTTAAAATATCTGGTAGTGAAATGTCAATCAGACATAAAGAACATTCATTTATTAAAATCACCAACTATGATTTCTAAGCATCAGTCAAAAGATTTTGAATGAAAGGAAAAGATTGTTGTATTTACTTAGTGCTCCAAGTCTTCTGGGCATGGTTTCCAAGAACGAACTTTTAGAGTGTTGTAACGCTTTATGTAGGGAAATATGGTCATAATTTTATATGCCGTCTAATATTTTTTCCTGCTATTCTATAATACTCTACAACAAATGAAAATAACCAGAAATAACTCTGATTTTGGTTGAGAAAGAAGTATTAGTCAAAACATTGGGTGAAACTATTTGGACATTTCGAATAGTCCAGTGAGTGTCTTGTTTTAATGACATATCTTAAAGACAATGGCCTAGAAATTCTTTATGATAGATTAACATTTGGTGCAGGTTGCTTGAGTCCAGATTTTAAGTGTGGGGCTCATGTGCATGTGACACACGTTTGTGAGGCTGCTGAACATGCGCAGTGGTATCAGATGACAAATAATACATGGTTTTACACCACCTGTAGTTAGTTAATATGTGTATGTGAAATCTGAATGGTGTGGGCCACTCACATAGAGGCAAGTTTGCACAACAAATGTGAGTCTGTTTCCTCACTATTTAAAGGGGAACTGGTTTCCTTGGTCTGTCAAAGTGCAGTTCAGTCCATGGGTCCTGCAAAAGGGAGTCCACTTCAAGCTTTCACCTAAACCCCTCATGAGAAATTCCTATTCCCTCTGACAACACCTGTCTGTGGATGTTTGTTCTACCAGACCCCTATGCTGGTCCTGTCTGATTTCAAATGCCTCGGCATGACCCTCCAATGGCAAAACATCCTCCTCTTCCATCACGCCTCACCCGCCAGCTCCACACACACACACACACACACACACACACACACACACACACACACACACACACACACACACACACACACACACACACACACACACACACACACACACACACACCATCTCTAGGTCTCTTTCAAAAAAGGTCTTTGTGCAAATTCTTGTGAAAAAGGCTTCTTTAGCATATGATGCATTAGGTCTTGTGCAGTGGAATATTGCAGCAGAATCACAAAACATGCATTGACCCTACCCCTCCCTCCTTCTGGCTCAGTAGTGGCAGTTTGGCACAACCATTTAAAGTATCACACTGGATTATTTGCTCAAGCTGTAGAATCAAAATTTCTGACACAGGTTGGTCAAAAAGTTATGATAAAGTGAAATACCAAGTATCGCATTAATATGTTGAAAATCTGCTTTCCACTGAATTAAAATTTATGCATGTATTTGAAAATGTAGCTATAAGAAATCAGATTTGGAACAATGTTGCTGAATATTGTGGCTCCTTTATTGTCCGTGATCTTAAACCTGGGTCTGCATTTGCAGTAAGTCCAGACGTTCTTCTGACCAGAACTATTTAACCAGGGTTTTTCTTTACATTGGTGCCCCAGAAAATGCTGATTCATTCTTGTGCTCTTGGTTCTCCTGTCCAAATGCTCACAGGAATGCTGCCTATGCCACCACCATACACAAATAAAAAGAGTTCTATGGACAACATGCTGCTGTGCTGGGAATCTGGTGAGAACACTTGCTCTTTGCTGGTATTCCCACTGTAATTAACCCATGGCTTGGTGTGAAGTGGCTGCCCCTGAAGGCTGGTGATGGGCAGACTGGGGTGACTGGTAGAGCTCGGGCTTGCTAAGGACAGGCAACACCTGCTCCTGTCATGACAGAACATTCAGATCCTATGGTGTCTCTCATCACCACCACTTGGAAGTGATGGAAGCTGCTGTCTCCACCTCTCTTTCTTTGGCTGCTTGGCTCTCCCCAGCCTGAATATCTTTCTATGGTGACAAGCCGAACAGTGGGCAGCCTCTATCACATCCCACAGGAAGTGATGATAGAGGCAATAGGATGCAGGTTGTATGTCATTGCATGGAGCAGCCAAGCCCCAGTAATGGCCTGCACATGGCATGCTGGCCAGAGTACAGCCCTGAGCCCCACATGTCAGTGCTAAGTAGCTGCAGCCCTTGTCCCAGCCTGCATACCGCCAGCCCTCACAGGTAGCCTCTTCGCATTGCATAGTGGGCAATTCATTACTGCAAGAGCACCAAAGGAAGGCACTGAATTCCAGGTTCACACACAGTGGCACTGTCAGTAACCTATGCCATAATAATTCCTTTTACCACTGATTCCATTAATTCCATTTTTTGTTCCTGGCATCACATCCTTAATGCCAAGCGAGTTACCAGTCCAGTGTATTGCTGTTTCATTTGTGACTTTGCACCTACTCAGTGTCCATGATTGAGATTGGAAATTTCAGACCTCGATTCAACTACTGCACAGCATCGCTGTTGAGAGTGGCCCATGAGTAAATCATTGGGATTGTGACACACTACAAAATCACAGGAAGAAATGTTACTTTAAATTGTGATTTTTCACTAAACAAAATGCAGTTCTATCACTTTTTACTATTGTCTTAATTTATATGTGAATGTAAATCAAGTCCATGTGATTAAGGTTCTGCTAATCCCACTCCACTGCTAAATTACTAATAGCCCTCTGTCCAATTAGAGAATTGGTCCTAGATCCAGCAATAGATTTGGGTCGACATAGGATGCAGAACTATGTGTAAACTAATTTCAAAATAATGGGAAGAATTAATGATATGCATCTCAGTTGGGAGAAAAAGTTGTTAGAAAGGCACATTAAAATCTTAATAATGTTGAGTTTTGCCATGGCTTAAAGGAGCTTCATTGAGGAAGAGAAGGAAATTCTATTTGCAATCATAACTTAAAGTAAGGAAGCAAGAGAAAAGCTTGCAAATATCATCAGTAACTACTCAGTGGTTGCAAGGATGGCTATTCCCTTTGCTGGTCCACAGCAACAGGTCAATAAAACACTGTTTAGGCCATAGAGCACTATGTCCAGTGCTGGTCACCACACTTCAAGAAGAATGTGAAGGTCCAAGAGGCGTTGCAGGAAAAAATTATTAGAGTGCTTCCCAGGATGAGAAACTTCAACTACAGGGAAGGTTGAGAGCAGATTGGAGATTTGATGAATGTGTAAAAGATTATGATTGATTTAGATAAGGTAACAGGTGGTTCAGAGACCAGGGCTAAAGATACAGTGGGAGAAGTTACAATCTGACTGCAAGGGTGGTGGAAACAATGTCAACTGGAGCCTTTAAAATGGAGTTGGATAGGCAATTGATGAAAAAGTAAATTGCAGGACCATGTGGGCGGGGGATTGAATTACTTTACAGGGAGCCAGCTTAGACTTGATGTATCATGATTCTGTCCAAATTATAGAGGATGGTAGGTCCGCGATTGTAAGGCAGTAATGTGAAGTTGAAAGACGCTATTTGAGCTTGCATTGAACTGGAGACATTCATTAAGGAAGCAAAATGTGGCTGGTGAAGTGAGTTTGGTAAGTACATTAATTAAAAACAAGGAGGAAATCATGAACTAATGAAGATAAACGAGATAAAAGGGATGCATGAAAATCCTCTCTAAACAACACCTCACCTTCCAACTTGGTACACTACAGCTTTCAGGAATCAACTCTGAATTCAACAATTTCAGATATTCAGCCACTCCTACTTGCAGCATTCAGTTTTTTTTTCATTTCTCCTGTTATTATTGATCTTCACCTACTTGTACCTTCTTCTGACTACATCTTCTTTCAATTTAAGCCACCACTATTCAGTCTCTCCCCCATTTCTCTGCAACTTAAAATTTGCTTGAGTTCTAACTTTTTCCAGTTCTGATGAAAGATTATTAACCTGATACATTAACTCTGTCTCTCTCTTCATGATACTGCCTGACTTGTTTAGTATATTCAGCATTTCCTATTTTATTTGATGTGCAAGAGCAATACCAGGGGTTGGTTACAAGTGTCCTTGCTTACAGAGGCACACTTTGCTTTCTTAGAAGTGTTCCTCATAGCAGTTACCAAGCAGATAAAACAATGTCTGCGAATATAGATGATGTCAGGTATGGTCCAACAACATAAGCTGGCAGTAGATCATACTGCAGGACATTTTCATGGGCTACCATGTAAAAAGTAACATGCAGTTTACTTCTGAAGAACTATCCAGTATAAAGTTCTGAAGGCATTCATGTATTTTTGTATCATCAGACCTGGTCTTATAACCTACCATTTAAAGTTGGTGCCTCAATATTCATCAATCGTGTTCCAAAGAAATTTCAAGAGCAGGAGAAAGACTGGGTAATTCTGCATTGATTCATCTTATGACTCCCCAGAACATCTCAGGAATCTACAAAGCACAAATCAGGAATGTGATAGAAAATTTTCCACTGGAATAGCACTGCTCTATCAAAGCTCAAGAAGCTTCACACTATCCAAAAGACAAGGCAGCTTATTTGATTGTCATTGGCCATTCCTCTTTTTCTGGTAACTTCAAATAACAAAGATTTGCTCTTAAAACACTCCAAAGCACAATCTTAATTTAAAAGGATTTTGAAGCAAATTCTCCTGTTCCTTGAAATCATTATGCTATTTTTCAAAGAAAAAGCCAAAGAGTTGTTCTTGAATCTGTACAGAGACCAGTCTGGTGTTGGCTTTCTTCTCCTTTTCCTCCTTAAGAGAAAGTGCTATATCTCCCAATTGATCAGTAACTTCACATAGCAGACTGCAGCTTGCGACAACTCAGCAATTCATAATTCTGTGATACAGCACATCATCCATTTGAGTAGTACCAAAAAAATTACAGCTGTACAGTAAAAAAAATGGAAGGTTGGCAGTTTAAGTACTGCATTCATGAAGATGCATTTAGTGGTGCTGCAGTAGTGCTGTAAATCTTAGTACTTACAGCTCCTTTTTACTTCAGGTATTGAACGCAGCAAACTGCAGTTTTCTCAGTTCATTTTCTAGTTCCAATCATAGTTCTAACTTACTTAATTTGCTGTTGCCTGAGGATGTATGAGTGTAGGGGTTATTGGCAGCATTCAATAGAAGTGCCGCATGGTGCTTAAAAAAGTGGAAGAAAGACCTCTAATGATATTGATAACATATTTAAAAATACTGCATCTGTATGAACTTCCTGATTACTTCTTTCACTATAAACATCCATTCCACATTTATCATAGAAACTTGTGTAGTTAAAAGTATGATTCTTCAGTTGCAGACTTCCACCACTGGAGGCAGGACAGTAATTGGTCTGGGAGGAGGGAAGTGACTGCATTTTAATGATAGTTCCTATTATGAATATAGACATTAGAATTTATAAAGGTCAAGTCAGGGTATATGACTTTAAAATGATTACCAGTGTCTGCATGTCCGACCCAGGAACCACTTCTGTCATCAAATTCTTGTGTTCAATGCCACAGGGCATTAATTGATCAGAAGTAGAATTATTTAAGTTATAATTAGTTGTGTTGCTTTTATGAATGGATGACTAAATCTAAATCTCCTACAGCTGGCACATTATCTACATCCAACTCACTTTTTCTTCTGCTTGCTCTATACAACTTATATGTATCTCCATCACACATGATCATGTAAATTGCTATCACATATGATCATGTAAATTGCTGTTTCTTTCAATATGTAGAAAATACCTATCACAATGTTGCTAGTTTTCATGAGGTACATGATGGACTACACTGCAATATTGAACACATATTGTCCTAGTTTACTAGGCCAAGTTTCCCTATATTCCACTTAAAATAGTTTTCATTAAGCAATTGCTTCATTATATCTTATCACATTTCTCACAAACCTTTACCATATTTCCCTACTTCTATAAGTAGTGTTACAGGAAATTAATTGACTAAAATATAAAACCATAAGTCCAAGGGATCTATGAGACAATTTTTGAAATCCATATTCCACCTTTTTAGCCATGTTCGTTTTCTTTCCTGAAATATATTTGAGGACCTTGGGATTTATTCAAAAATGCACTCCTTGTTAACTGATTCCTTTGATAACGAGATGTGGAACATAATGTTGAAAAAATTCTTTCTCAAAAATCTTCTGTATTGAAGATCTGGCAGTTTGACAGCGTTTCCGAAAAAAATGTTCTCTGACCCAATCTCAAACCTTTCACTGCTGCCACATTTTGTAATACCAAATTTAAATGGGAACAGAATATTCCATATTCACTTAAATTAAGAATTATTTGATTATTATGAAAATTCATTGAATGTCTCGGAGACTATTAAAATAAATGGTGAAAAAGAAAAACAAATGAAGTTGGTTTGCAGGTTGGAAATATTCAGACAGTTTGCTGAAAGATTAAGCCACCTGTTTCAGAAAATGGAGAATGAGCACTGGGCCTCTCATAGATTATGGTTACGAGATTAACTGGAGACAGGTGAGGGAGAAATGGAGTTCAACAGCACCAGCGCATTAATTCTGGCACTGAAATTTACCAAAATCTACTTCATAACGGACATTGCCAAAAAGAACCAATATTACCAGATCATCATCCATCCCTTGCACTTCGTATATGAGGAGAAAAGTAATTCAGTAATAAGACCAGCATAATTCATTTGAACAGTAAAACAGCTTCAACCTCAGGTGTAAAAATGCAGAAAATTGCTTCAAATTGTTGTTTATTTACCATCCCCCTTTCCCCCTTACATGGATATAAGAAAATCTTTGTGTCTAATCTCATGAGTTGACCTGTGACATAGTAATCTTATTATTGGACTGCAAGAATTCCCTTGAGGTAGTTTTAATGAGGTGCTATCAGCCCTGCTAATGCTAAACATGCCAGAGCTGCATTGTTCAAAGAAAAGCAAAATACAGACTGGTTGTGGGCTGAGACAGCGTGGGTTTTCATTGTCAAACATTTAAACATTACCGTGCTGATTGTTGCTTGTGGTATGGTTATTTAATATGTTTTAAATGTGTTGTGAAATATCATCTCATTTCTGGGACAGAGTGGAAAATATATGTATAGTTGCTCTTTGTACATTATATGGGTTTAGTGCAATTACTCTGCTGTGTCTGCGGGCATACTTTTTATTCATATATTGCTAATGTTTCTTAACATCTGTACAGTGATGTAGAATATTGTGTTGTAGTGTGTAGCACAAAAGAACCTTTTAAATAGGGAAAATGGGTTTATCTAAAAGGGTTGTTACTGGATTACTTTGGGAGTTTTCAGGCATTAAAACAATGCTTTGTTAAAAATTGATGATGTTGTGATGTTGGCTGCTAGGGAGTGTTGTATTTCAAATACTGTGTTAGTGCTGTTGTTCCCACTTTCAAGACCAGTCTATTTGCTTTACTGTGTCTCAGGCTAACCCCGATTTTCTGTGCTATTCATCAATTATCTCAAGTGGAAAACGCAAACCTTTTTCCAATGGATTATCTATAGTAGAGATTCACTTTCATTTTTAATATGACAGTTTTATTTTTCTCTTCAGCATTTCTTTAGCTGTATATTAATAACCAAGTGCAGCAGTGGTGAAATAGTTTCTTGTTTGAAATACTTTATAGTTAGGTCAGCTTATTAAATTGGAGTATGGGCACAAGTAATCATTTTCAGTTTTTTATTCACTTTCTTCAACTTTGTTGTAAGGGTATATATAATTGTTCCTATTTTTCTGCTGGTCCAAGGAAAAACTCCCTCAACATCTGTCTCTCCATCTCCAACAAATTCTAATTTCTCTCCTTTTGTCTTCATTTTACCCTTTGATCTGTGAAATGTCTTGGGGTAGGTTCAAGTTCAAATGGATTCTGTGCAAGTTCAAATTTTTGCTTGTGCCCAAAATACATCTACATATCCCTGTGTCAAACATTTTGTTTCTCTTTTCTTGTATCTGGTGGTGTTTTCTTATTTTCCCTTCTCTGCCTCATACAAGAAATTTGTACATTTATTAGCTCATTCATATAGCCACATCATTTACAGTACTTCTACATTTTGATCATGAAAAGTTCAAACAGGTGTGTTGCAGTAATGTGGCATCATTGCCTCAACATTTTACTTAATCTTTCTTTACGCATTGCTATATCGTAGCTCCAGCAAACTTCCTGCAGGAGTGGTGCTAATCTTTGCAAATGGTTCAACCTTTGGCAACTATACTCTAGAACCATGGTCACCTGAACCTCAGGAGTCAATCTGCAATATGTAGATGATTTGTTTGTGCATGCTCAAAAGGCCAAGCTCCAAGCTGTCCTCACTGATTCATATGAGAAGATGGTCTTTATGCTCAACGTCAGCAAGACAGTTGTCGTCTACCATCCTTCCCCAACTGTACAGCACTGCCCTCTGATTAGAAAGGTTCAAAGCAAGAAACTGGAATCACCTCTTGTACCCCAATAGCCACTTCTCAGTGAAGATAGACATTGATGATGAAATTCACCATTGCTCAGTATGGTCAATAGAGAAAAATGGTGTCTGTAGATCAAGACCACCTCAGACCTGGCACAAAACTTATAGTCTACTACTGGGCTATGATCACTGTTCTCCAAATGCTTTTGAGACCTAGACTACCAACAGCAATTCTTGAGGTACTAGTAAGATATCACTGTCTCTGCAAAATCTTCCAAACTCTCTGGAAGATTCGTGAACCAATACCATGTCCTCTCCTAGACGAGCAATCCCAACATTGAGGTTCTAGTTATACTCAGTCACCTCCATCAAGCAGACCACATTGTTCATGTGCCTGACTCCAGACTCCTGAAACAGGTACTCTATTCCAAATTCTGTCACAGAAAGAGATTACCAGGCTCACAGAGGAAAAGGTTCAAGGATATGCCCAAATGCTCCTTGAAAAATCCGTCATCGCTATCCCTGACCCCTGACCACTCAAGGTAGAGAAGGAGCGTTTGGAGTGACATTGACAACCTTGAGTTCATGCATCAGGAGCACACAGTGAAGCCCTGCATAAACAGTGTAAAATGCATCATCTTCTAAACCATCTGCCCATGTGCCCTGGCAAGCACCACCTTCCCCATCCTGTTCTGACATTGTTCTCATGAGTCACCTCAGAACTCACCAAAATAGAGAGGAAACAAGTAATTTTTTGATCCTGAGGGATTGTCTTAGAAGCCAAAGAAAGATTTTGTTCCCTGAAGTTTGACAAGATTGGTTGGCTTCGGGGATCCATTCTTTAACAGCTAGTGACCAGTTAGCTGTGATAGCTGTCTTCGGCCACAAATGTACCATCATAAACATATTGTTCCTTTTAATTTGGTTTATTGCGATTTCCAAACAAATGACCTGCCTGACATTTTAACTTGCAAATTTGTTAACAGAATCAGGTAATTTTACTAGATTATCAAACTTTTTTTAAAACTCCTTGTACTATTATTTATTGGTTTGTACTGTTTATTACAATAAGATGGTTCTCACAAATAGGAGAATCTGAGAAAGTTGATTGTCCTTGTAATGTATAAATCTGTTAAAAATAAAAAGACAATCAAAGCAAGTCTTTGGGAATCACTTAAAGAAGGCCCTTTCACAGTGATTTAGAAAATAAAAAACACGTACTTTTTAATAATTTTGGAAATGCATTTGCCAGGACAGAACATAATAAATTGCTAATCAAGGTTATTAAGTGCATGAAAAATTAAATTAATTTTAAATGGGGATGTATTTCTTTATTTTGTCTCACCAAATAAGATTAACCTCCTTATTATATTTTGATACATAGTTTAAATCTGTAATCCCTCTGACTGAGTATAAAAAAAGCAAATTAATCAGAAAAGCCTTTTATTCACTTGCTCAAAGCAAACAGCAAATTTGCTTCACCAGTAGTGAGGCAACATATAGAATAAACAGTTGAATTGCTTTAATGATGTTGGTTGAGGGATAAATATTTGCTAGAACACAGGTAACTCAAATACTACCAAAGGTTAGATCTTGTTCTCCTAAAACAAGCAGATGGGGATTAGTTTAACATTTCAGCTGGAAGATGGTACCTCTGATAAAGCAGCACTACCTCAGTACTATGCTGGAGTATCAACCTGGATTGTGCATTCCAGTCTTTAGCATGGGACATGAAAGCCAGCAGAATACTGAATTACCATGACAAGGTCATAGGTGAAGTACTGTAATGGCCAAATTGTATAATACTGAGAATACAGATGATGTAATCTACATGGATTTCATTCAGGCCTTTGGTTCAAAAGAGATGAACCCATGACATCCAGGACAGTTTGGCAAATTGAATCCATAATTGGCTTGGTGATCGGAGACAAAGGGTGATGGTCAAAAGTTGCTATTGTGATAGGAAGCCAGTGGTGTGCTGCAGGGACCGGTGAGTGATCTGAATGTGACTGTAGAAGGTAAGATTAGTAAATTCACAAATTATATGAAGATTGGTGATATTGTTCATAATGAGGAGGGTAGTCCTTGGCCACAGTATTATATTGATGAGTAGGTAAAATGGGCAGAGAAATGGCGGATGGAATTTAATCCTGAAAAATGTGAGGTGATACATTTTGGGTTGACAAAGAAGGCTAGGAATGAATGAGGACCCTGGGAAGTGCTGAGAAACAGAAAGCTTGGTCTACATGTTCAAGGATGTTTGAAAGCCGCAGCCCAGGTAGATAAGATAGTTAAGAAGGCACATGGGATACTTGCCTTCATTAGCTGGAGTATAGAATATAAAAACAGGGAGATTATGGTACAACTATATAAATCATCAGTTTGGTCACAGCAGAGTACAGTGTGCAGTTCTGGTTGCCACATTTACAGGAAGGGTGTGATTGTATTGGAGAGGTACATATGAGATTCACCAGGATGTTGCCCAGGTTGGAATGTTTCAGATATGAGGAGAGACCAGATGGGCCGAGTTTGTTTCCTTTGGAGTGGAGGAAGCTGGAGGGAACCTGATTAAGTTACACAAAATTATGAGGGGCATAGATAAATAGTGAGAAAGTTTTTCTCTTATTAGGGATGTTTATGACCAGAGGGCATAGAGGTTTTATATTAGGTGGAGGAAATTTAGGGAATTTTTTTTCACTCATAGAGCAGTTGGAATCTGGAATGTACTGTCTGAGGGGATGATGGAGGCAGGTATTCTCATAACATTTAAGAAGTATGTAGATGAGCACTTGAAACACCATGGCATAGAAGGCCATGGGCCGAATACTAGGTAATGGGATTAGTTTAGATCTTGGTCTCAAAAGGTACTTGATAGCTGGCATGGACATGGTGGGCAGAAAGGTCTTTTCCATCCTGTGTGACTATCACGCTATCCACTTCTGATAGAATGTTCACATGCTCCAGGCAGTGCAGTGAAGAGTCATAATACAGGGTCCAAGTCATCAGGAAGCATTGGGGAAACTCTGGCTTTTTATCTGAAAAGTATGTGAGCTCTGGGGACCAACACTAAATCATTATAGCACTCCAAATTTATTTTTCCATGATCCAAATATACAAGCAGTTAAAGGAGTATGGATCTAATATTAGCTTCGGGACAGGAAACAGGGACCCATGGCAAATGTTTGCTTTTCTGGCAGAGTAAAGTTTGCTGTGGTGACCCCCAAGGGTCAGTTTTAAGAACTGCTTTTAGTAATGGGTATACAGGACATAATTCCAACATTTTCGGATGATGCAAAGTTTGGCAGTGTAGAGTAAGCAGTGGGAAGGATAATGATAGAATTCAGGAGGATATATTCATTCTGGTGAAATGGGTGGATACATAGCAGATGAGATTTGACGCAGAGAGGGGCAGGGATTTAATTTGTTAAGAGAAATGAAAAAAACAGTATAATTATAAAGGAAACATCAAAAGTGGGAGTAGAGGCCTTGCTGTAATTGCACAGAAACCTTTGAAGGTGGTGGTACAAATTGAGAAACCAATTTAAAAAAGCAAATGGGATGCTGGGCTTTGTAAGTAGAAGCATGCAAAGTGCAGAAGCAAGTAGATAATTTCATAATTCTTTATTAGAACTTGTATTCAATATCACCTGTGCTATAGCCACAACTAGAATTTTGTGTCCAATTCTGGACATCATCCCTTTGGAAAGACTTGAAGCCCCTAGAGACAATGTAGAAAAGATTTAGTACAATAGTCATGGAAACGAACAGCAACGGTTAGGTCAGTATGCTGGAAGAGCTGAGACTGTTCTCCTTTGATTAGGCTGAGAGGCGATTTGATGGAAGTGTTCAAAATGATCCAGAACACATACAGAGTGAATGAAGAAAAACTTTTTCTACAGATGGGAAGCATTGAGAACCAGAGGACACAATAACCTGACATTAGAGAAACATTTTCGCTTAGCAACTAATCATGGAAGCAGATTCAGTCTCATTTATAAAAGGGAATTGGATAGATATTTCATGGAGAAAAAAAAAGTTACAATGCTGTTGAAATTTGCTGGGAATGGGACTGAATGGACCATAGTTTCAGAGAGCTGGCATGATCTTGATGGGGTGAATGTTCTGTACTGCAGTGGCTCTGTGATTCTAAGGTAGTCAGAATCGAATATTACTTTAAACTAAATTGCAAGAAATAGAATAAGGAAAGACGGGATCAAACTAGGTATAATTTTGGACTAATAGCTAACAAACAATGATCAAATATGTAATGTACTAGCAGCTCATCAAACAAACACTGCAGGAAAAGCCCATACTATCCAAACACTGAGGGGAGAGTGCCCATTAGACATACAGACATTGAATAATCTCTCTTCAATTATGAACTACATGTTTAATCTATTGAAAACACTATAAAGCCGAAGAGGATATTCAGGCTTTAGAGAGGGTGTTTGGCAGCTTCACTGGTACTGACTAGAATTACAAAATAAATAATGAAGTCCTGAAGAATTGGCTCTTTTACATTAGAACACTGCATATCATGAGTTGATGTGGTACTGATAATTATGAAAAGATTGGACAGAGCATTCAGGCAGTGCATGAGCTGCATTATAGCACATTTAGCTTCACAGAACAGGGATGAATTTCTTAGCATGATTCATCACTACCTGAGAACTCAAGAACATGTGGCCATAAATGCAACACTAAAACAAGAATCTATTTTAGTCAGGATTATTAGAATACAGGAATTCATCTGCAGGGTTAATGGTTGAAGAACAAACCATATCAGCATTTAATTTAGGTTGGATAGACTGACAAAGAAAAGGCAGTTGAAAGAACTGTGATAGATTGTCTAGGTTGTTTCCATGTTGCAACTTCTGTATGTGGACTTCTAAGCAAATTAAAGTGTGCAGATTGTATTGGGAAAAGTCTGCTTACACTAATTGCTCTTGGATTGTTGAAAAAAGTTCAGTGCAGTCTCTGAAATGTTAATATTTTAGATATTCTAATTTTCTTACAGGGCATAATTTTGGATGCACTATTCAATTTTTACCTCCTGATAAACCAGGTACATTCAAGCATAAAATTAATAATGAATGTCTTTTCCATTTGGAAATAATGTGTGCAGATACTTTTGTGAAGATGGAGTGTGTTGAAAGTGGAGAATTCTGTCTGTACTTTGTGAGCACTGCAATTTTTTTAAAACCTAAAACTAATTTTAAGGAAGATGCTGCTTCTGTAATTGCAAGCTAGGAGAATGGCTTCAATTTGGGTGGTCTGAGAAAATAGCAGAAATAATTAGCACTATAATTTAATCAGGAAATCACCAACAAATAATAACATTTGGCATATATCATAAATCAGCATACTTTTGTCTATGAGTTTCTGTATATTGTTCCAGGAAGCTTATATTTAGTTGTCCTCCACTATTTATGATTGGATGTAGCATAATTGCAGATCTTTTATCTAATCCAATCACTTAGCTCTATTTGCTGGTTTGGTACTATGGTACACAATACGGAGGGTAGAGTTTTGGACCAGTAAGAATTTTTGCAGAATAGTGTTTGGGAGACACAACACTCAAATAAGTAGCACAAAACAGCTTCTAAACCTTCAGTAAGATTGATTGGAAGTGCTCTTCCCAAACTGACTTTTGCCAAGGATCTGCATGAGTATCCATGCCTGGAAAAGGCATAGAAGTTTACATAATCAAGGATAAAGAAGTTTTGAGAGAGAAAATGAAACGGACGTGGTAATGAACAGGTGTGAAGTTTGATGCTAAATTCAGGGTCAGAGAGCTTCAGACTGTGTACTATGTGGGTTCATCCAGTGAACAGCCAGAAGAATTATATACACTGTATGAAATCACTTAAAGCCATTCTAATAACTAGGCTATAAGTTCAGTTCAAATTTAGTGCAAATCAACTTAGATACAAGCAAAAGCTTTAAATGTGCTGCTCAGTTTTAAAGCAGCATGTTAATGAAATATCTCCCAATCTTTGGTATTATCAAACTTGCCATTCCTCATGTCTAAGCTGTACATTGAGTGCAGTTGGATTATTTCATCATGAAAGATGAGGGACAATGCAACCCCTTTTTATCTTACCTTCCATCATGAGTACAGGCACACTTCCTAGGGAGGGGCATAGTGATGACTATTGCAGATTTTCCTCTCTCCAGCACAGAGTCTATTAAATCATTCATGGCATTCAAATTGCTGCCTAACTGGGATTAGTTAACAGTGTCAGACAGAATTAAATAAGGGATCTATTAATTATGCTTACCATTTATTCACTGAGATCTTCTGAGAGCTCTCCTTGGTTTCATTGCATATCTCAGATACCCCTTCCACCTACAGTCAAAACTTTAGAAATTATAGTCTTTACTTAAGGTGGAGTTGGCAAATTTTTCTGTGTAAAATAGCAAACACCTCAAAAACTTGCCTTATTGAAAAGGAAAAAGATACTTTTCAGCACTCGTCTTCATGGGCTACCATTCAGCTCAGCATTTAGTTAAACAGATCGTTGAGTTTTACCAATTGATTACCCAAAAGAAATAAAACTGCAGATGGAATCTGAAACAAAAATAGAAATGCTGAAAGAACTCAGCCAGTCAAGCAGCATTTGTGGAAAACCAGCTTACATTCTCAAACGTGAACTGGTTTCTCTCTCCACAGATGCTTTTTGCCTGGCTGATTTTTTCCAGCATTTCTGTTTTGGTCACCCAAAAGACCTTACTGCAGTTTGAGACAAATGAACTGTATTGTTTCTATCACCCTTCAGGCCAAGATACAATTCCAGCGAAGCATGGCCATTGATGCTTAGTCCAATTTTTCTCTATCTGCTTGATGGTTCAACCAAGGTTGAATGATGTATACCAGTGGAAAATTGTGGGAATCAGTTTCCTGGCCACTTTATTGTGCATTGATTATAAGTGCAATAATTGACTATGCCTCAAGTTACATCCTTGCATCTGAAGAATTAATAAATTATACAGACACATCATTTATGCACCACAGAGATAGCTGAGTAACGTTGTATATTCTTTTTACTTTTAAATATAGAGGGACCTTCAATTTAACCTGCAGTCCATATCATTCATGGTACAGTTATTACAGCATTCAAAGGAAATAATTCCAAATAGTTAAAAATCAATGTAAAGCAATGGTGAACAAATATTGATTGGGCTGTATACCAACTTTGAGCTAAAGAACTAGAATGTAATGATTGATATACATCATGCTCTTTGGGGAATTTCTAACAATGCCTGGTGAAGTAAACATTAAACGAATTGAGCTCCAACAAGCGAACCATTACATTTGCTGATGTTTGTATGATTACAATTAACAAGGCAACTGTGTTAATTAAGAAGGCAGAATACATTATGATTGGTGTGGGATTTGATATTTGTGCTTGGAGAGAGTGCAGGGTCAAATAAGTGGAGGCTGCCAACTAAGGCAGTGAGCAGATTACAGAGGCACTGAAGATTAAGCTGAGCTGTGCTTTGCCTCCAAAATGCTTCCAGTGGAGGTTTTAGTACCTAAAGTCATGATATCTTCATGCTGGCGGGACTATGGCAGATCACCTTTCAACCAATACGCTTACTTTGGGATCCAGAATCAAAGATCCAGAATTATTGAGATTGGAACCCTAGTAAATATTACTCTTGATGCAATTTTGAACTTACTTCAGTTTTCACTAAGTTGAAATTCACATTCAGCAAAATGTACAATTTAGAAGCAAAACTCTGCAAATTATCTCCATGTTTTGTTTCGAGTGGATTGGTGAAAGAAACATTTTAAGTGGATTGTGCTTCAACGATTGGCAAGGTAGCATTTTTCATCTGTTTGCTAAAGATTCCTGATTGAAGCATAAAACGTGTTGGTCTATGTGTTGTAAATCTTATCATTTACTTCCAAAGGAGATTGTGAAATAAATACAGAATGACAAGTAGCTGTGTCCCATAAGTGACTCAAAGTCTCAATAAAGGCTACTTATTGTGGCACACGTCTGCATTATTTACTACTGTGCAGTGTAAGCAAACGTGAATCTTGATGCAACAAATGAACCATTACATTTGCTGATTGCAGGATTTCAGTTACAAAGTAGATGTAGTTGGCGGAAGGTGTGGTGTGTAAAATAGCATGCAATAATCCTATGAACAAGACCAAGCCTCACTTCCTTATTATGAGGGGCAGGCAACAGCCAACTTTATTTATACAGCATGGTAATAGGCCCTTCTGGCCCAATGAGCCCGCGCCGCCCAATTACACCCATGATAACCTACTAACCCATACGTCTTTGGAATGTGGGAGGAAACCGGAGCACCTGGAGGAAACCCACGCAGTCACGGGGAGAAAGTACAAACTCTTTACAGACAGCGGCGGGAATTGAACCCCAATCACTGGTGCTGTAATAGCATTACGCTAACGGCTATGCTACTGTGCCGCCCTAGTAGGGGACTGCTTAACAGAATGAAGTACAGTCGTCTTGGAGGCCTGTCATTAATCTCAAAATGGGTTGACAAATTGATCAGATGGAAGAGGACCTTTGAAACTCAAAGGCTGTGAAAATGGATGAAGGCTGCAGCAAATTGGAGATCTCTAAGCGACTCAAGAGTTTCACATTACTAGGTTTGTTAGGACCTATTGGCCACTATGCACCCAGCTTCCTACAGTACAAAATACCACAGGCAGGTTTCTACCATGCTGAGATGACTCACAAGCCCAATCCTGAAACTACAAATCTGCCCAAGGAAAGAAGGTCTTCCATTTCCTTCTTTCTCTCTCCCTGAAGAAAACATGTGTAGGTATCATGACTGAGAGGAGCAAGCCAATCATGACAAGATAATTCTTGGAATCCACATACCTTCATTATTTCCTTGATATCACATCTTTTATCTGTGACCAGTTGGGAGGTCTGCAGCACTTACCATGTAAACTGACCTCTCTGCTGTCCCATTTGAAGATAATGTAAAAATTCTCATTCCCAAATTTAAATCCTTCCATGTCTTCAACTCACTCTTTGTCTGTAATGCCCTCCAGCTCTTGTGATTTCTGTGCTTCTCCAAATCTGGCTTTGCATCCATCCCAGATTTTAATCACAGTATCACTGTCATCTGTGTCATTAGTTGCCAAGGCCCAAAGCTCTGGAATTCCCTAGTCAGACCTCACCAACCTCCTCAACACCCTCAAATACTTAATTCTGTGACTAACCTACTCTTAACACTCCTTGTGCAGCATGCTGTTTTTCTTCGCCAACAATTCTGTGAATGGCCTATTGCATGTCACTGCATTAAAGGTCCATGCTGTCGGAATGAAGTATGGTGGTTACAGCCTGAGACAGTGATACA
Source organism: Pristis pectinata (assembly GCF_009764475.1). Taxonomy (NCBI): domain Eukaryota; kingdom Metazoa; phylum Chordata; class Chondrichthyes; order Rhinopristiformes; family Pristidae; genus Pristis; species Pristis pectinata. The sequence continues at coordinate 4,283,421 of NC_067441.1, forward strand.
AGCAGGAAAAATATGAGCTAATGAATTAAAAGCATCTTGTAAGTGTGTTGGCACAACATTGTACCAATACTGAATAAGGCAAGTGACAACTATAATAAATTTCAAATCCCTTTAGGCTGCTCAATTGTTCAAAATTGATTCCATACTGGTAATGGTTATGATTTTTATTTAAGCATAAATAATAATTAACAGCTCATAGTATTTATGTTAAACTGAGGTATGTAACTTTGGGAAGACAGGCAAGAGTAAAAGACTATTAAAAAGCTGGTTGTTTGCTAAGACAGCTTCATAAAAAGAAACTGGTCATCCCACATGATCTGACACACCTGCCGAACGTAGATCATAAAATAAACTCTTGATTTCAAAATTGGGTTAGTCGACAAGGAATAATTGAGGATTAAATCACCATATAGATCCTCAGGTAGAATTTGGGGCGATTTTTTATGCAATTGACTAGCACATAGGATGTACACCAATATGATACCTTCCTTAGCCCTTCTACCCTGAGAATGAAGCAAAAACATAAAACCAGAACCTTGGAGAAATCCATCCTGTCATGGCACAGCACTGGATCTCTTTCACCTGCTTTTAATTTTAGCACACGCTTTTGCAATTAATAATAAGATTTGAATTCAAAGAGTTCTAACAGTAAATTAAATCTAGATTTAACATTACCAATTTTCTTTTAAAATTGAGGAAAATAAGTTTGTAAAATTATAAATGATATTGCTATCTGGGAAAGAAAACTTCTGAATTATAGTAAAGGGAATTGTAATAACAAATGATAAAAATTTGCTTATCTCACAAATACAGAAAAAGTCAGAGATGTGGTGTTAAAGCTTTCTTTTTCGCAGAAACCATTAGCCCTTGCATTAACATTTGCAGAATCTAATCCATCTAAGTATCCTCATCAGCCTATATATTCTTACAGAATCCTAATTCTGTTCTGATAGTTAACTCTGATTAAATGACCATAACTAAATCATTGTCACATTGCTGTTGTTGAAGCTTGTTACACAAATTAGCTGCATTTCCTGGATTATAAGTGACTGCACTTCTAAAATACTCATTGGCTGTGAAACACTTTTGAACATCCTGATGTGCAAATATAGAAGATCTTACTCTTCTGCTTCCCATTGGAGTTCCCATTAGAACTCTTCCACTGCCATTGAAATCCAGAATTCATTTTGTAAGATTAGTTGATATTTCAAATGATGTAGTAGTACCAAGTTGTTTTGATATCCCTGTCTTAACAAATTGTCAGCTTTTTAAAATATCTCTTTTTCTGTATTATCTGTTTTCCCAAAGCCACATACCTGTTTTAACTGCCAACAAGTTTCTCAATAGAGATAATATGTGAAATAATTAGTTATTTTGTGTTCAATAATAACATGACCCTTGTAAACCTGTCAGTCTCACAATGATAAGCTATGGGTTGCAACCTATCATATCTCTCACTGCATGTTGACATTTGAACTAGTTTCTCTTCTTGTACACAGTCATTCTTTAGAGGAGGCTATGCAATTTTCTACAGATAATAGCAAGTCATTGGTGGATTGTCCTCTTAAATTTGAGTGAATACAAAAATAATGCCTTTTAGAGGGTGAAGAACTGATTTTCTCTACTGTCAATGAGTGCAGTTTGTGGTGGAAGGTGATCTTAAAAGGAAAAGTGAATGGCTGAAGAAAAAACACCATTCATGTTTGTTTGTCTCACTGTATGCCCAGTTGAAGGAATGTGGAAATGTGATATCTTTGATGATTCCTGCTTTCCAATGCCTTCAATTGTCTGATTTCTATATGACAGCAAAATAAAGGTATTCCTTTATCTGTATTTTTGCTGTGGAAGTAAATAGACAACAACTCAGTATCAGTATAACTATATGACGGTTTTAATGAATTGGTGAAGAAAAGAAGGAGAATTAGGCAAAGGGATTTGTTGTGCCCTCTTGAGCCAATTTAAATTAGTGGAATGGGCTTGTGGCAGGCCTCAAGGAACTGTGGTATTTTGATAAAGAGAATTTAGCTTTTGTCATGGTGGATTTGTAGCAGTTTTTTTAGAAAAACTGTTCAAAACAGATGACAATTTATAGACACATCTAGACAGATCCATATTTCTTATTTACCTGGCAGCTGAAGTATGGCCTGAGGATTGCAGAAAATATGACTAAGAATGAGTTGATTTTGCATTGGCTGGACAACAGCTAGCACAACAAGGGATTATATTTCTCATCTAGTTACCTTGACTAAGTTGGCAGTACACTGTTATCATCTTCGGTTGTTATTTTGTAAAGAAAAAAAATGTCTATTAACAATATGAAAGCATTTAAAAACAACATATTTTTATTATTATCATTCCAATGATTACATTCTGATGAAGAACATTGGATGTGAAATTGGCTCAGGAAGAGGAAATACATAAATAATGATTTCTTGGGGGGGTTGGATGTTCCGCAGGGGCAATGTTTGACTTGATTTATATTCATGACTTGGATTTGTATTAGTTTGATTTATATTAATGGCAGGGCACAGTTTTCAAACTTTTCTAATGACACAAAACTCAGAGTGTTGTAAACATTGAGGGAATGATGATAGACCAGGAAGGGGTAGATCTGCAGGAATGTGTAGCTACATGGCAGATGAAGTTCAATGTAGAGAAGTGTGAAGTGATTTATTTGAGTTGGAAGAACAAGGGGAACCAAAGTAATAAAAAGGGTGAAAAAACAGCTGCTAGAAGAACTCAGCGGGTCAAGCAGCATCTGTGGAGGCAAAGGGATAGTCAACATTTTGGGTTGAGACTCTATATTGGACTGAAAGTGTGAAGATAGCTAGTATGAAGACGCAAGGGGGAGCCGTGAGGCAGGAGCTGGCAAGCAATAGATAGACCCAGGTAAGGAGGGGTTGGTGGGCCGATAAGAGTCAGGTGGGATGGTAGGGTGGAGACAGCAACAGAGGCCAGGAAGTGATATGGAGACAACTAAGAGTTGCAGATTATGGAATCTGAAAAGAAAGGAATATGATGAGTGGAACCAGATAAGGGATGGATGGTGGGCAGATGGGAAAAATTGGGATGGGGGGGTGGCAGAGGAGGGGAGGGGATTGGGTTGAGTGTGTGGATGATAGGTAGATAGAACCAGGTGGGGGAGGGGAAAGAAACTGGATAGCAGGGGCTTGGGGGGGGGTGGTGGTTAGAAAGAAGGGTGCATGTGAGAATACCTGGGTGGATCAGAAAAAGAGCGAAAGGAACAGAGAGGATGAGGGCTACCTGAAAATGGAGAATTCAGTGTTCATGCCATTGAGTTGTAAGGTGGAAATGGGAGGGGAATTAAAATGGCTTGCAACTGAGAAAGCAGAAGGTACAAAATCCAGTTTTGTTGAACCACATAAAACACTTGTTCAGCCACAACTAGAGTATTCTCTTCAAATCTGGGTATTGCATTAGGAAGGCAATGAGGCCTTAGAGAGTGCAGAGAAGATGGTCCCAGGATGAGTTTCTATTCTGGATTCACTGGAGAATCTGGGGATATTCAACTTGGAATAGAAATATTGAGAAGCGATTTGTTATAAATATTCAGAATTATGAAATGACAAAATGAATAAACTGTTTCCATGGGAAAAGGGTCAAGAACTAGGTAGCACAGGCTTAAGGTGTTTGGTCAAAGAGCTAATGCTGACATGAGGGAAAGCTTTTTCACGCAGTGAGTAGTTATGATTTGGGAATGGAGTGCTGGTAGGATAATGGAAGTCTGGATTTGAGTGGATGTCGTGAGAGCTTTGACATTAGTGAGCTTGTTACTGCTGAGCGCTGTCAATGACACCTTGCATTACTTTACTAATGGTAGAAACTCGTGGGGTTGTAATTAGACAGATTAAGTATGTCCTCCTGTCTTGTGAACAGGATGTCCCAGAGCTGCTGGAGAAATACCAATATGCTGCCACCTCTGGTGGGTTTATTCTGTTGATGAGGCAGGATATGTCTTGGGACTGTGTAGAAGGATGGAATATTAGCTGATGTATATGATGCCAATTGTGGCTGTGCCAGGTTTTTGTGCTTGACTAGTTTATGGTAAAGCCCTCCCAATTTAGCTGTAAGGCCCCAGAACCTAATGAGGAGAATTTTGCAGTGCCAGCTGGGATGGAAACCATATAGCCTCTGTAATTTGTAGCTTAGATTGAGGTTGAATAGACTTGAGATTTGAAACAACCCGAGAAAGTGGGCAGGGAGGGGAGTGGAATCAACGTGAGGCTACATAGTTTAAAGTGGGCATTGAAAATGATGCATTTGGTCTTCTCTCTGTTTAGCTGGAGGACATGGTAGTTTATTTGAGGACCGGATGGTGGATTAACAATTTGACTGTGTGGTCTCAGTGCAGGTGAGAAGTGAGATGATAAAAAGGTAGTGCTGACTACTTAGCATTTCCGCAGGGAACATCATGATTGAACAGTATGTACATAATGAGGAGGAGGCTGCCAAGGATTGAACCTTAGCTGCTTCAAACTGGGTAATATAGGGGCAGAAGCAAGTTATTAATGGCAATTGTTCGGCTTTGATGAGGGAGAATCGTGCCACTCAGATGGCCAAAGAGGAAATGACCATGCCAAAATGCTATTCTCTAGGTGACACTTCCTAATCTTAACAAAAGTAAAAGTTTAAGTATAACAACAATAAATTGTCACTTGTGAATAATTCAGTCAGCACCAAACAGGAAATCTAAACAACTGTTTTTGACAGAGGTAGACCAACAAAAAAATTTGAAGTCTTTATTGGTAAGTTATATGTTTTATTCCATTAAGCTAATCCATCAGTAACAGACCATTGCAGAGATGATAACTCCCAGTGAGAAATCTGTGGATGTAGCCCCCCGCCTTGCTGATTTACAGTTAAGTAGTTATGGTGTTTGTATGGCTGGGAAATTCCTGCAGCTGCTCTCTCTGGGGTTTGCCCACATGGGGGTGGTACATACTGCAAGGTTGCCTTATTACCAGCAAAAGGTCATTTGTTAGCTGTTGCTTTCATGTTTGCCTGCCTATAATTATGATAAATTCCACCATCAGAAGCCACCAGCTGAGGTCTATTAAGAATTGTTGGCTCTTGCAGTTTACAAATTGTTCCAATATTAACTTTACAGCAATCTAAATTCATACAAATGGTGTATAGCATTTGAAGCTTATTGAAAAATATGTGCTCCTTGTATTGATGCTTCAGCCTTGCCAGCCTCCTGAACTACCCTGGATCTTCCAACTGAAAATTAATATCTCGCACATCACCATCAGCAACCTACCAAAAAAGTCATTGGGAAATTAAAAACAGTAATTTAAATTACTTTTTACATTTTTGTTAACTGTTTTGATGATGATGTGAGGTCCATTGCAGAACCAAGTCACTATATCATCAGTCATCGAACATATGCACACAGGCCAAGCTACAAGTTATGGTTGACTTGTTAACTGTAAGTGTACAAGAGAATGGCCCTCGCACCAAACAGAGCAAGGATCTACTATCAGCCTAAAGCCATTGCCCAAAACTACTTCCAAAAAATAAAGGCCCACCTTTGTTTGTTACTGGAAAATGTGGACCATTTTCCATACCTCAGGAGTTATCTCTCAGCAAAGGGAGACAATGATGATGAACTTCACCATCAACTCCTGTGCACCACAAAGCCTTTATGTTTCTGAGGAAAAGAGTGTTCAAAGATTAAGCCCTCAAACCTTGCACGAAGCTCATAGTTTTCCAGGCAGCAATGATCCTTGCCCATCTGTACACTTCTGAGACAAGGACTACCTTCAGCAGGCACCTCAGAACATTAGAGAGGTACCATCAACATCGTCTTCACAAAATCCTCCAAATCCAGTGGCAGGATAAATGAATCACTGACAGTATCCTTTCCTGTGCCAACTTCTCCACCATTTATGTTCTTGTTACATTCAGCCAGATTTGTTGGGCAGACTACATCATTTGCATGGCTGACATCAGACTTCTGCAATAGGCACTGTACTCCAAGCTCCATCATGGTAAGGATCCCAGAGGACAGAGGAAGCAATTAAAGAACATTCCCAAAGCCTCCTTGAAAAAGTGAAACATTCTCATCAACCCTTGTGAATTCCTGGACTATCAAAAAGGAGAAGGAACATTCAAGATGGGACTGAGAATCCTTAATCACTTTGTCAGGGCCATGCTGAAGCGCAGTGAAATTGGCAGGAGAAGCAGACTGCCTCCCAAACTACCCAGCCACCCATCTGCTTGACCCATCTTTTACAGAATCTGCTAATCCCACATTGGTTTCATCAGACACAGAACTAGATTGGAAGCAAATCATCCTTGACACTTGAGGGACAGAAGAACATGAAAAATACAAGAAAAACCTCCAGGAAAACATCCAACCAAAGTTGGCAAACACATCATTATTGACGCAGAAATCGTGGTTTGAAAATCTGGTTCTAAACCAAGTTATGCAATACTCAAAACTTCTTTATATTCAAACAGAAATGATTTCTTGATGAACCTGCAGGAATGGTAATACAGCCATTAATTCTGCAAGCAACAAGCGATCTGCTGGAGGAACTCTGGGTCGAGCAGTATATGTTGGAGGAAAGAAATTGATGTTTCTGAACGTCTCTTGAGTCCTGATGCAGGGTTTCAACCTGAAACGTGGACAATTCCTTTTCTCCAATAGATGCTGCTCAACCGGCTGAGTTCCTCCAGAAGGTTGTTTGTTGCTCCAGATTCCAGCACCTACGGTCTCTGTGTCTCCATTGATTCTACAATATGTACATTAGTATGCGGTACTTTTATCTCTATTTTAATAGATATTTTTAATGGAACTTGAAGATGGGTGACATTGTAGACTTCAGTGAATAGGGTAGAATGTTGATACAGAAGATCTGATAAATTGCAGCATTTAATTATGAAGCAGAATAGGCAGAAGCCAGTTAAGGACTGGGGTGAGGGAACATGGGAAACAAGGACTCAACTATTAATCTAAATCCTAGCTTTACAAACTGGGGCACATTGATGAAGGGTACATTGATGAAGTTAGAAGGGTAATGCAATTATAAAGATTGCAAGAGGCTGCAGAGGGTTATAGACTCAGCCAGCTCCATCACGGACACAACCTTCCCCACCATCAAGGACATCTTCAGGAGGCGGTGCCTCAAGAAGGCGGCATCCATCATTAAGGACCCTCACCATCTGGCATATGCCCTCTTCTTGTTACTACCATCAGGGAGGAGGTACAGGAGCCTGAAGACCCAAACTCAACAATTCAGGAACAGCTTCTTCCCCTCCGCCATCAGATTTCTGAATGATTGACGAACCCATGATTACTACCTCATTATTCCATTTTTTGTGTATTTTGCATATTTATTTTTGTAATTTATTAATTTTTATGCATTTGCACTGTACTGCTACCACAAAACAACAAATTTCACGTCATATGTCAGTGATAATAAATCTGAATCTGATTCTGAAGCTAGGTAGTTTTTATTCACTGTTTAGAACATACAGTGGGAACAGGGTGGGGAGCAGCAAAGACTAACTTCTGCAGTGGGGTGCAGTGAAAGAAATTTAGGACTAATTAAACAAGATGGAAAGATGTACTTGTTCAAAGAAGTAAGAATTCTGCATTTTAAAAAATTATTTTTTCCTGATAAAGTATAATTTAAAAAAAGTGGAGGCACAAGAGACTGCAGATGCTGGAATCTGGAGCAACAAACAATCTGCTGGAGGAATCTCAGCAGATCCTGACCCAGGTGCTGATGCAGGGTCTCAATCCGAAACTCCTTCCCTCCCACAGATGCTGCTTGATCCACCGAGTTTCCTCCAGCAGAATGTTTGTTGCTAATTTAAAAAAAAATCAGTGTTTAATATCCACATGCTTTCTCCCCCTTAGAAGGAATTAGTGAAGAACTACTGATGGGGATTCCTGGTTTTACTTTTACCCTTCTCTCTTGCTAACTCCTGGGAAGCAGCTGACCTCTGAATAGCTCTATCTCCTGAGATTGTTAACTCATCACTTGGGGAATCAAAGAGGAAACGCATGATGAGCTCTGTGAGTCACTCACACACTAGTTGTTGTGCCAGCAGCAACCGCTGGGCTTCAGCTTTGATCTGCATCTCACATGAGAGATAAATGCTGGTGTGAATTCTGGCTTATACTCATGTTATTCAGAATAATGTTACTTGACTTTCTAGTTGCATAACTTTGGATTTTTGGCTGCTTCCATTTGTAATCACTGCATGTGCTTTAATAGCTATTGTTTTTCATGTCTTTCTTACTGCTTTCATAGCTGCTCCTACAGTAGAAGATAGTGAGGAGGCTAAAATCTTTGTCGCTTGTGCTGTAAGCAGTACAGGAAGTCCCCAACTTACGAACATCCGTACTTATGAACTGACCTCCATAAAGCCTATCATTTAAAAAAATCGAGTTACACACAATGGTTCGTACTAACGAACGGGCGGACTACTTTGCGCGACGCTCAAAACACTGCGCGTTTTAAGCAGTTCGTCAGCCCGTAATCATGGCTTCAAAGCGTAAATCTCGTGCAAGTGATGGTGATGGTGATGCATCGAAGAAACAGAAAACGATCACGATTGAAATGAAAGTAGAAATATTAAAGCGTTCAGAGAGAGGTGAAACACCATCAAACATTGGAAAAGTGTTAGGCTACAGTCGGTCAATGATCGGGACAATTATAAAGGACAAGGGGAGAGTAATGGAGTATGTAAAAGGCTCTGTCCCAATGAAAGCGACTATTATCACTAAGCAACGCAGTGGTTTAATTATCGAAATGGAAAGGCTATTGGTAATTTGGTTAGAGGATCAAAATCAGCGTAATATTCCTATTAGCCTTGGCTTAGTGCAAGAAAAGGCGCGAAACCTTTTCAGTGATTTAAAGGCTGCACATGCAGCAAGTTAAGGTGCTTGTGATGAAGAATTTGTTGCAAGTAGGGGTTGGTTCAACCGTTTCAAAGGGAGGGTAAATTTACACAATATCAAAGTGCATGGTGAAGCAGCGAGTGCTGACGTAAGTGCTGCGAGAGAGTTTCCTGAAATGTTGAAAAAAATTATTGCGGAGGGAGGTTATGTGCCTGAGCAAATATTTAATGTAGACGAGACTGGCTTTTTTTGGAAAAAAATGCCTGAAAGGACATACATTTCAAAAGAAGAAAAAACTGCTCCAGGGCATAAGGCATCCAAGGATAGGCTAACGTTATTGCTTGGTGGTAATGCATCCGGAGATTTCAAGCTTAAGCCTATGCTTGTGTATCGCTCCCTAAATCCGAGGGCACTTAGCCAAATCATCAAGGCATCTCTTCCCGTTATTTGGAAGGCAAACACAAAGGCTTGGTTAACAAAAGCTCTCTTCGAAGATTGGTTCCTGAACTTTTTTGTTCCTGCTGCTGAATGTTATTGCTTGGCCAAGAAGATTCCTTTCAAAATTCTCCTTGTGCTTGACTACGCCCCCAGACATCCAAGCACTTTAGATGACCTTTACCCCAATGTAAAGGTTGTCTTTTTTACCACCCAACACCACATCACTACTTCAGCCAATGGATCAGGGAATCATAGCCTCCTTTAAGGCTTACTATTTACGCCGGACCTTCTCACAAGCAGTCAGGGCTACCCAAGATGATGCAATGACCTTAAAGGAGTTCTGGAGGAATTACAACATCTACGATGGCATCAAAAACATTGCAGATTCTTGGGAGGAAGTGAAGAAAACCAACATGAAAGGAGTCTGGAACAAACTGTGCCCCCAATTCGCAGATGGTTTTCAAGAGTTTACAGCTGAGGACATTGCCGAAGCCAGGCAAGCTGTGGTTGATATTGGTAATAATCAACTTCAGTTAGACATCAGTGAAGATGATGTCTTAGACTTGCTTGAATCCCATCCCGAAGAACTGACCAATGAGGACCTTATGGAGCTAGAGCAGCAGATGATAGTATTTGAGGAAGAAGGCTGGGACCAAGAAACCCCAGAACCCAAGAAGTTTTCGACGAAGGACTTAGCTGAAGCCTTTCGTCTCATTGAAGCAGGGATGGCAAAGTTAGAGGAGCAAGATCCTAACGCAGAGAGGTTCAACAAAGTTTACCGGATGGTTGCCGACGGCCTCAGCTGCTACAAGGCCATTTATAATGAGAAAAAGAAAAGCTCTGTTCAAGCCACCCTTGATGTTTACTTTAAGAAATTGACTTCAGAAGTTAACCACTCTACAGCAGCAGAATCAGGCCCTGACTCTCCAGTAGTAGTATCAATCCCTGACTCTCCAGCACCAGGCCCATCCTCTCCAGCACCAGGCCCATCCTCTCCAACGCCAGGCCCATCATCCAATTAATAAAGTCATTTTAATTGTTAATTAAGGCTCCTTCTGGTATGCAAGGCATCAATTGGAATGAGAGTAAGTGTTAACCTTCAATCATTATCTTTTCTATCTAAACAGTTTAAGACATGTTTCTTTAATGTTTTTTATACCCACACACACACACACACACACACACACACACACACACACACACACACACACACACACATTCTCTCTCTCAATTATAGACATTTGACTAATTGACGCTAGATGTGAACTGTTCCGACTTACATACAAATTCGAATTACGAAGACTGAAAAACGGAACTTGTTCGTAATCCGGGGACTTCCTGTATTTGAAAATTATTTACAAAACTAGGTCATTTCTCTTCGATCTCTCTAAATTCTGAACTACCACCATTTTTAAATGGTAAAAGTGACAACTGGAGTGCTGCAACTGATGTCAGGTACTTTTTAAAAGAAAATTCTTATTTAAAGTTATTTTATCCCTATGATTCTATAGATAAAATTCAAAAATGTTCTTTTGTCACAAAGAGCACAAGATTTATGACTTGTGTTTTAAAGACCTTTATTGATGATACCATGAAAAGCTTGCAAAAGCTATGCTTTTGTTTGTAAGTTCTGAAAGATTAATTCCATCTAAGCTGAGTCAGTTTGTTCCTGTTAATAAAAAGAATTAGTAAGACTTCGGCCTTTCATTATTAATAACTAAGTTCTTTGTATGTTCTCAATATAGTGTTGAGAGCAGAAGCCTAGCAAGGACAATGTAGTAATTTTCTAAAAACTGAAATACTGAGTAGATAGTTAGCTATCAGACACTATATTAGAATGTTCAAAAACTAAGGTTATTAATGAGCATATTGAAGGGATAGGTAAAGTAATGGTAATACTGTTTTTATTAAAATCTCTTATAAATTTGTGAAAAGCAAATCACATAGAAATGCACTCATTGCAAAGCTGTAGCAATTCACAGCAAGGAAAATAAAAGTTAAATGGTACAACACAGTGTTAAGCAATAAACACTTCATAATAAATTTATTCTGGTTGTTAAGTTATAAATTACAATTAAAGAGCACTTCCAAAGTAATTTTAAAATCAAGTAAAAATCTTTTTTCTTGATTTTTTTTCCCTAACAATTGTTTTGCTAAACTCATGCTTGGTGACACTTATCCTAGCAACTCTCATCCAGAATGGATATGACACATTTTTGACTTGCCTTTGAAATTTACGCTTTCATAAAAAATCACCCTGTTAAACCTGTTTGCAAATATTGCTGATCCAAGGACAGAATTCCGAAGTGCACTTCTAATTCACCTTCTGTGCTAAGTAAATTATTGTAATTATAGCTAGAATTTCACAGCAGCTACTTTATTGTCAGGATTCAACCAGAATTGTTTAGTTGTTCAAATTCCTGAAACTAAGAAATGACGTTATTTAGTGGCCATGTTAACTGGAAATGAAGCTTGGATAAGAGAGTAAATGTCAAAGAAATTGGTGGTTGACCCTGGTAATTAAATTTTACCAAATTAGCTGAGAATTGTTGAGTGAAGAAGAGTAACCTGGACAAATTGTGCTAATTGCTTTTGCTCAGGTAGGCAGCTCAGAGAAAACCAGCTAACAATAGCACTATTGCGCTGGATGAATACAGACTAAATACATTTGCTCTGTGCTAGCAATAGTTTCTGTTAGCGTTAACACCTGAATGTCCTTACTTTTCATTGTTATTCATGGTTAAGGAAGCAATTCAGTGCTGTGAAAATGCTCCCACTTAGGTTGGAGAGTTGATTTCACAGCACTTAGATCAACGTCAAAACTGCATCAGCGAGCTCAGAACTCCTTAGATGAGCAGTTTTGATGAATTGAACTTTTTAGCAAGTCTGTTCCAGTTAAGGCAGTTTTTGGGGCAAGACTCATTATTGGGGAATGAATTCTTTTCTGATTGTTCTGCCTTTGAAGGTAGTAATATTTTATATAATAGAATTATAGAAAATTTGCAACATAGAAGGGGGCCATTTGACTCATCATGTCTTTGTCAGTTGACAAAAAGCTACCTTCCAGCAATTGGCCCTTAGGCCAGCAGGTCACGGCTCTTCAATATACTTTCATGCCATCGCTTATCTACCACCCTTTCACCCTTGGGGTGAAAAATCTTTTCCTTATAATCCCTTTAATCCTTCCAATAATTACTTTAAATTTATGTCCTCTGTCTTTTAACATTTTATTCTTTTAAATGATCATGTTGGTAAAACTAATAAACTTGTAATAATCAAGTCTGATCTTGATCTTGAAGTTGCAAAAAAGTTAACATGAATTTAGCTGGAAAAGATTGTGGAAAATCAGCGTGTTTCTAATTATTTGATAGTGAGGGCATCTCAGATCAATGGAATCCTGTCTCTGAGTGACGTCTGTGCAAGATGATGCTTTTATCGTATTTTGTGGACTAGGTCAGCTAATATCTTGGGGAGGATGAACACAACAATATCTTTCTTCTCTGGATAGTTCAGTGCCAAACTACGTGCCAGCTAAGAGTACTATGGTTAATATTTTTGCTCACACAAAACGTCACATTTCGACAAAAGGGGCAAGAAGCAGTGACCCACCCTATAATTTACCCTTCCCTGTGATCTTCCTTCCTTATTTGTGCTGACCTCTACCTACAGCTTTTGTCAAAATCAGTGATACCTTTTAGGGAATTGTTACCTGCAAGGCAAGCTTCGCCTACTCGGGTACGTCAAGCTGTTCTATTAATAGACAAGACTTTGAAAACATGACACTACCAGATATAAATAGGAATGTTGTTATTCATGACTATCAAGGAGTAGAAGTGCTCAGAGACTCACTCATTGTGGAATTTAGATTTCTGCACAGAAAACCACAAGGGAAGGAGAATCCCAGAGAGATCTCATCCAGTTGCTGTTTTATGTGGGTGTGATTTATGTATTATATGTACAAATGCTGAAATTGAAGACTGCAGTTGACCTAGCAGGAGTGCAGGTGGGGTGATTGGGAGTTCACTTATTGAACTCTTGGGTTTAGAATCCTTATTGCCCCCTCCATTTCACCTTGCATGATTCTTCCAGGGCACCCCTGGATTTGAGGGACACCTTTACAAATGCTTAAATATAGCTGTCTGAAAATAAAACAAGTAATTCTGATATGAACCTGTGAGCCTGTATGTAGAACTAGGATTTCTTTTCCAGCTTATTTTTTAAGTCATTAAACTTACCTGTTCATTAACTCATTCATAATGGCAATCCAACTTTGGTAATTAATAGGATTCCCATTATGAAATTGATCTAAGGAAAACCTTGTTAAAAAAAGCCCTAAACAATTCTCTCTTATCAGTAATAGTTATCAATATTAAAGATAAACCATGATTATCAATCTCCCAAAAAATATTTGTTATATGTTGGAAGCTGTTGCTTCTTCCTAGGGATTCCTTGGAATGAAGGATGACTCTGGGTCTGTGGGTTCTGAGGTGACTGATAATGCAGGACCACCAGACTCTGGTGCAGGAGGTGCCGTATGGGGCAGGTGTGTGAGTAGTCTGTGAGGTAGTTTGCTTCTTCTGTCATTTACATAGGGCTTCTTCTGCTCCCAATACATGGTCTCAAAATTCCCAATATCATCCCAAATGGTCCTTCTCCACTTTGAGCTGTGATGGGCTAGAGATTCCCAGGATTAAGAGGGATATTCCATGTTTTCAAGAAAGGCTTTGAACCCATCATTGAATCAGTGCTCCATCTGCCTGGTAATCTCTTCCCCTGACGGATAATCTATTCCAAACTGTGTTTCGGGAGTTTGGTGTCAGGCATACGAATGATGTGGCCTCCCTGATGAACTGACTGAGTGAAACTAGAACCTCAATATTAGGAATGGTGGCCTGGAAGAGGGCACTGACATTGCTTACCCTTTCAGTGAATTTGGAGGATTTTGTTGAGCCTGGTGGTAGCTTTTCAGTGCCTTGAAATGTCTGCTGTAGGTAGTCCAGGTTTCGGAAATATACGTGGGCTTGGAAACTACACTGTATGCCATTATCACCATGCTGTGAAGCAGACAACAAGATGGGCTTTATACTCTATAAATGGAAGGTGAAGATCCTTCACAAATTTGCCCCTGCTGGACACCACTTCCCTCTGACAGTAAAGGTTCACAGCAAGACCCTGGAAATTGTTGACCATTTGTCATATTTCAGCAGCCAACTCTCTACAAAAATGAAGAAATTCAGTGTTCCTTTGGTCATTGAGGAAAGGGCTGTTTGAAGATGAAGACTTCATACCCTGCATATAACTGCAACACTCCCTGTCCTCCCTTATGTGTAAGAAGCAATTGTACAGTAGATAACTGATCTTTAATTAATCACTCATCATTTTGTTTTGGAATACTGGTGTGCAGATAATGGCTGATGCATTTGCCAATAAAATTTCAGCATTTTTGTTGCATGTGAAGTGTCTTGAATTCTGAAAAGATGCCTTCTTGTTCATAATATCAGGCAATGAAACACTGAAAAAAATACAATGTGCACAAAATTTGACAATTCAGTTGATTTTTGTTTTGACCACTTCAACCACATTATTGTCTAGTAACCAGTATTAAATTAAAATCAAAAAAGAACTGCACCCTTTGTAAATATTGGTGTTATTTACAAACACCAATCGTTTTGTTTGTAAACAACTTTGGTATTATTATCACCACTACAATCCACAAAAATAGGACAAAATAGTGGTTTTTTTGCAGTTCAGGTACGTGCTACTTAATCTGCAGTCAGATTTCAGATATTCAAGCTTTGAACAGTAAGCTAAATTCCTCCCTTAGGGCTTTGTAAAGTGATTTCAAGTGCCATGTTCAATGAAGCTTTTGCACTGAATGTGTAGCAGGGTTTTTGTCCAAAATTCTGTCATGTTCTGTTTTAAAGAGACAATAATGTATAGTGGAGAATGATAACAAAGCAGTAATCTGACTGAATCTGATCACCTGAACACTTGATGAGATTACAGCTTTGAAATCACTCCAGGGTGTCTTTAAAAAGAATATCTCCTCTATATTTCATGAGATAAATGTGTTCTGTTTAATTTTTTTCTTTCCTCCTTACAGTTTTCAGTGTGGCTACTGATAATATTAACGCAAAAGGACACAATAATTGTGATGAGTGCTCTGCAAATTTATTGATAAAATAATATTCATTTGATATACTGAGCAGGAATGTGATCAATGTTTGTGAAACTATAGGAAAAATTACCAGATAATGTTATTTTTAACAATATTGAAGTACTTGGAGATCACCATTTACTAAAAATATATAGTGGGACTCCACAACAATGAATAAAGGTAAGTTTTTCAAGATCTAAAGAAAGGAAAGGGAAATTAATCCATTATGTGCTTCTCTGACTCACATTTGCACACAGGTATGGTCATGTAATGGTAAAAGTTACTGGACTAGCAGCTAGAGTTCTGGAAAATTGATGGAGAGACAAGTTCAAATCCCTCTGTAGCAGCTGGTGAATTTAAATTTAAGTAATTAATAAAATGTGGAATTTAAACCTATTATCATGAAACTATTGGATTGTCGTAAAAAAACATCTGGTTCACTAATGTCCTTCAGGGAAGCAAATCTGCTGTTCTTACTCAGTCTGGTCCATATGCAACTGTAATTGATTCCTTACCTCTTCAGTTTAGAGGCAATTAGGTATGGGCCACAAATGCCAGCATTCCAGCAATGTCTACATCAGTTAGCAATTAGATAATATAAAAATATTAAAATACCTTCCCCGTTGTAAGCTGCTTGTTCTTTTTAGACATTGTTTCCACTCATTCAAAATCACCAACACCACTCTGTAAACAAAATATGATGAGTTCTGTTTCCGTAACATTGTCTACCATTATCCATATCTCATATTATCTTCAGCTGAAATCTTTGGCTATTCTTTTGTCACTTTAAGATTTTACTATGGCAGCTGGAGTCAAGTTGAAAGTGGTTGTTTGCCCATTCTTCATCCTTTGTAAATTTAAGCTCATCCAAACTCTGCTGCCCTTCTCTCTACTCCCACTGACACACCTCTGTCCCTGCCAACACCGGTTTTCATCCTTGTTTAGATTTCTAAGGATGAGAACCAATGTCATCAAGAAAAACAAGGTCCTCATTATATTTCTGATATCAGCTTTTAATCCATCTGCCTTTTCATCCTATTGAATTTTGTTGCATTGTCCCTCAACTCTGGAATTCCCTTCATTTCCCCTGCATCGTTTGATCCTCCTCGGAACTCAACTCTCCTAATCATTTTCTTGAGCTAAACGTCAGTTTTCATTGAACTTCTTGATATATTTATCAAGATTTTGTAACTTTTTAAAAAAGTTTTCCCTTTTGCAGATGCTGGTACATCAAAATTTTCTGCCCTTATTACTGGGAGATGTTGTGACACCCCAGTATGGATGGGGCATGTATGCATTCCCTTCCACTAAAGTGAATACTACTCAATTCCCAGGCTCAGTTGTGCAGAAGCCTTATAGTTGGTTGTTAAAAGAAGCTTGGGAAAATCTGAAGGATAGTTGCGACAGGATCGATCTTAAAACTTGATGGCTGTTTGGCTGCATCTAGTGGAGGAGAAATAACAACCACAAAACAGAAGTGCTGTGTTTGGTATGCAGCCTTGCAGAACAGTTAAAGTAGCAAGAAAATAACTTGGAAAATGGTGCTTTTAACCAAAAACATGTTGACCATATTCCAATTGTCATAAAACATCGATGATATATTCAGTTACTGACCCATGGTGTTTCCTTTAAACACATGGAATGTACCAAAAATATGACTGATGTTTTTTTGACACTAAGAATATGAATACTGGGGATATAGTAATCAAGTAGAATAGTGAATGAGTACAGAATCAGCCATGGTATTGGATCGGGCTCAAAGAGTAGAATGGCCTGCCTTTTGTGTCAATGTCTTATGTTCCTGTTCTTGCATTAAAGCTTGACCCAACCAAAACTCATTTCTCACAAAAAATCAGCAGCTTAAAAACCAGCTGTGTATTCACTTTTGTGATCATTGCATGGTAGTGTTACCATGGAAACTTTCTCCCTCTGACTGGCCTGAAGCTTTTTGCACTTTCAGGAGAAAAAAGAAAAATATAAAATTACTCAAAACTTTACTTACTTCCCATGTTGGAAGTTTAATAATGTAATTTACAATATGTTGCATCTTACCTCAATTCACATTGCAAGTGAGGAACCTTATCAGTGAAATGCAAATTATTTCAATGCCTAGACGCATAATGCCACAAATTAATTGTGACAGTCTTTCATTTCTTACTGTTTCAGTGTTCATTATATGAAAATAAATTAAATAAAGACTGAATTTTTACTATCTTGAATTAACAGATCTATGTAATAGATAATTCACAATGTATATTTAGTGTTTCCTGATGACATTCACTTAGAAAATTTGTTGTTGATGTGATAAGGTTGTTAGGTGACAAAATGAAAATGAGTGTGTTTGGATTATTCTTATAATCATTGAATTGTACAGTGTAGAAACAGGCTATTTGGCCCAACTCGTCCACACCGACCAGTGGGAGCCCTTCTTCCATCTACCAGCACTTGATCCATAGCCTTTTATTCCTAAACAATTCAAGTGCTTCTTAATGCTTTCAGTGGCCCAACTTCAACCACTTCCTTAGGCAATGCATTCCAAGTACTTACGATTCCCATGGTGAAGAAGATCCCCCTCATATCCTCTCTAAATCTCTTCCCCCTTACCACAAATCTCTTCCTCTAGTTTCAGCTATTGATATGGAGCAGTTTCCTGCAGTCTACCCTATCTACAGCCCTCATAATCTTATATATCTCAGTCATGTCCTCTCCTAACCTCATCTGCTCCAGGAGAACAGACCTAGTTTCCCCATTTTCTCTTCATAACTGAACTTTTCCATCCTGGGCAATATCCTGGTGTACCTCCTCTGCATCCTCTCCAGCGCTACCCCATCTTTCCAATAGCATAGTGACCAGAACTGCATGCAGTACTCCACCTGAGGTCTGACCAAGGACTTCTAAAATTGGAGCACAATTTCCCTACTTCTGTATTCAGTGCCCCGACTAATTAAGGCCAGTATCCCATATGCCTTCTTAACCATGTTACCTACCTATGCTACCACTTTCAAGGATAAATTGACTCTCAGGTCCTTTGTTCCTCAATACTCCCAAAGACCCCACCATTCATGGTGTATGCCCTAGCAGTATTAGTATTCCCTAAAATCATCACCTCATATTTCACAACCTTTAAAAGACACCTCACAACATTTAAAAGATGCTTGGACAGGTAATGGATAGGATAAAGGGATATGGGCCAAACACGGGCAAATGGGACTAGCTTAGATGGGAATCTTGGTCAGCATGGACCAGTTGGGCCGAAGGGCCTGTTTCCGTGCTGTATGACTCTGTGAAACATTTGTCTGGATTAAATTCCAACTGCCATTTTTCTTCCCATTTCATCAGTGCATTGATATCTCTCTGCAGCCTAAGACTACCTTCCACACTATCAAACAACTCTGCCAATCTTTGTGTCATCTGCAAACTTACAGATCATGCCTTCCACACCCACATCCACGTACATTACAAACAGCAAGTGTCCCAGCACTTATCCTCCTGACACCACTAGTCACAGGCATCCAATTACAAAAACAAGTCTCTTCTATCATTGATTGCCAAGCCAATTTTGGATCCAGTTTGCCAACTTCCATTGGATTCCATGGGCCTGAAGCTTTTGAAACAGCCTCCCATGTGGGACCTTAAAAAGCCTTACTAAAGTCCATGTAACTCACATCTACTAACCTGTCCTCAGTAATACACTTTGTTACCTCTTCAAAGAATTCAGTCAAATTGGTCAGACAGGATCTGCCCTTGACAAAGCCATGTTGGCTGTCTCTGATTAGTCCCCACTTTTCCAAGTGATCATTAATCCTCTCCAGGTTTTGTTTCCAGTATCTTCCCTACCATTGATGTTAGGCTCACAGGTCTATAGTTAGCAGGCTTTTCCCTGCTGGCTTTCTTGAAAATTGGGGGAACCAAATTTCCTGCCCTCCAGTCAATTGCTACCTCACATGTGTGCAATGAAGATTTAAAAATATCCACAGAATATTGACTATAGAGAGATTTAGGTGTCCTCTCACATGAAACTCAGATATTTAACTTACAGGTACAGTGAGTAACCAGGAAGGCAGAGGGAATGTGAGCCTTCTTGCAAGGGGGATGAAGTAAAAAGTAGAGAAATCATGTTTCAACTGAATAGGGCATTGGTGGCATCACACCTAGAGGACTGTACAATTTTGGCGTCATAATTTAAGGAGAGGTGTCCTTCCATCAGAGGCAGTTCAGAAAACGTTTGCAAGGTTGATTCCTGGGATTAAGGGGTTACATGAGGAGGATGAACGGGTTGGATCTTTCTTCACTGGAGCTTAAAAGATGAGAAATGATTTTACATTAAAGAGAAGAGGATTAGGCTATTTGGTCCCTCATACCTTCTCTGCCATTCAGTAAAATCATAGCTGATTTTTTTTACCTCAGCACCATTTTCCTAAGATTCTGAAGGCAGCTGACATTTCTGAGAGGGTTTTCCCTCATTGGAAAATATAGAACTAGAGAGCATTGCTTCATTATAAGGGACCATCCATTTAAAATGGAGATGAGAAAGAATTTCTTCTGTCAGAGGGTCATAAATTTTTGGAATTCTCTATACCAGGAATGGTGGCTGAACCATTTAATGTATTTAAGGCTGAAATAGATTTTTGGACTGTGGGGATTGGATAAAAAAGTGAAGTTGAGGCCAAGATCAAATCAACCATAATGTAATGAATGGCAGAGCCAGCTTGATGGACTGCTCAGCCTACACCCATTCTTCTTTCTTACGTACAGGCACCCCTGCGATATGGTGGTGGGGGAGAGGGGGGTGGTTGGTTGCATTCCTAGATATCAGCCTGTATCATGATTTTCTGTAATCTGCTCGAAGAAACGTGAATTGAAAAAATATGATTTATTTATTTTCCCACAAATTCCATCAGAGTGAGTTCCATTCTGTTACTCCAATTTTTAAGTAGTAATTTGTGAATTCTGTAAGGGTGAATTTCTGTAACCCGAATGACCAATACGCAGGGGTCACCTCTATTTAAATTAGATCCTTGTAACTAAAATGGCAGCTTGGATGTTGCCAAATTTAATTATGTGGATTGAATGTTATCACCTCCCTTCCCCATATTCTTATTCCTTCTATTCTTCACAAGGTCAGAGAATGAATGGCATCTAGCAATGCACATTGCAGGTATAACTGATTCTGTCTGTAGGAATCACTTGAAATTGACAGGAATAGGAATCACTGTAGATTTCCTCTTGTCTCTATTCCAGAGATAGTGAGGTTAGTTTGATTGTCTCAGCCAGAATCCTGACAAAATAGCTAATAATGTAGGCCAGGGTTGAAATTTGGGGAATTTATTACCTATATCAAATTTCACCCAGAGCCATTCAATCATTGGCAATGTATTTTTTAATTTATTTTTAATCGATGATCGAGTATATACATAAATTATTATGTAAGAGGATTTGTTATCTTTATTCACCTTGAAGGACTAAAGCTACATACTTTAGCTAATATAACTTTCTGATAACTGTAATTGTTTTTCAACTTATATCTTCTATGAGCAGGATAGTACTCTGTCTTGCCTTCTGTTACTGAGACACAGCATATGTGCATTAGTCACTCTCAAATCGTATTCTTCTCTTTTCTCTATTATTTACCGCTCTATGTACCTTTAGCTTCCAAACCTTATCAGCACTACTTCCCCACCAAACCTGTATTCTGCTGGTTCCCCAGAGACCATCAGGCCAGAGCAGAGATTCATCGAGGCATTCTTCTCCTGCATCAAAAGTGTTTGTTCCCAACTTTTTTTTACATGCCCTTATTTGCCTTGAAATGTCAGATGGACTCTCTCCTATTTTAACCCCAGAAAAGCAAACTCCAACATGGCCTCAAGTCTATAAAACAGAGATTAGGACTGGCTGTTAACTATCAGGTTCCCTTTGCTCGATGATTATAGAGGCCAGGAACAATATCAAATATTTTTATATCTCTATTAACTGTCTTATTTGGGAAATATCCTGCCAAATATCCCAACCAGAAGTCTATGAGAGTCAATAACTTCTTGTCCTTCAGCTACTCCATTTCATCTCTCATTCTTCTTCACTCCATCCTACATCATGCTATCCTACTGTGTGAGTGGAGACAAAGTCATCTTAACCACTCTCTGGAACTCTTTAAAATTGCCCTGTGACCTCCCTTTCGGCTTTCTATTTCATTGACTCCTTCTTCCATGTCTCTTGCCATTTCAATATTAACTTTGCTGCTCACTATCGCCTTTCTTTTGTACACACTCCAAGACATACCTTTATATGAAGAGCAGAAAATGTGGATGGTCGGTAATGATGGTCCATCATGAAAGTCATTTATAAGTATAATAAATGAATGTCTTAAGACTGTGATCAAATTTTCAAATTATAAAGAGTCTTTTTTAGATGTTTAATGGGTAAATGATCCGATTAATGAGTACAGTACTTGCCTTGGTGGGTTAGCTAAGACTGGCTTTACATTCCTTATGGTAATGCCTCTGGTTTGTGGCTATCAGGTTAGAATAAAACGTAGTTGATTATGATGCTTCATCACAATAGAAAGGCCTGTTGACACTTCCTTCTTACATGAAGAATGGAAATTTAGATGGTGGAGGATTGCCAGGTTGAGACAGTGCCTCAGGGAAGGAAAATGGAGTAAAACTGAAAGAATCCTCATTATTTGTTTCAGGAGAGTGGAAAACCCTCTGGTGCAAGTTATTAAGCCTCAGTATCTATTAGTCATTCTCTCTGCTCCCTTGCAAATCCATCATAGTTCCCACAGAGTAATAATTTGGAATCTGAGCTAATCTTCAAACTGTAAGAAAAAAATGTATTCTGGCCCAGTTTCTGATGAATTTTGTAGACCGATCTATTCAGGTAACATGGATTGTAACCTGGGGCAGCATTTCCTTAAAACGGTACCAGAATTCTTAAAATTCCTTACACAAGGCTGCAAACATTTACATAAATTGCTGTTCTGAAAACAAAAGTTAGTGCTTAATGTAACCTTGTAGATACTCAGTATAGCTCCAGCACTGTAATTTGATATACCTTTTCCTGGTAACTTGGTTATATGCATTGACAGTTCAGTATAAAAAATAAGGACATAGTTGGTTTATTATATACAGCCATTCATAAGTTTCAAGTGCATGATTATTTTGGTATATGTTTGAATGGGGTTTTTAATAGAATTTTTATTCATTGTTTGACTGTGGGATTCATTCAAATATATATTCTTAGGTTCTTGGCCTCCTGCACATAGGCAAATACATCATCTGCTGATATCTTAAATCTAGAAACCACATTGCCTTACGTAAATTAGTTAAATTTTATAAGTAGAGTGATTTCATAAAGGAAAGCTGTAGGAATTCATCTTCCATGAGGTGGATTTTAAAACAGTGTATAAAATATACAATTATAGCGACTGTAGGTTTAATATACAGATAAAACAAAATGGAGACCAGAAGAGCTTCTTAAAGCTTCTTTTACACTGGCATTCATTTGATTTAGATTTCAGGAGACTGGCATCCATGAGCAAGCTCCCTGCAGTTAATCTACTCCCCTGTCCCAGTTGCAGAATTACAGATCCATGAAGATCTCTTATAGCATCCTTTGAGAGTTTAAACTAAATAACATAACAATGTAAAAATAGTTTAACGAGACTACATGGCAGCAGCTGACATAAGAACTTCCTGGTTCCTGCTATTGGCTGACCACAGAATGCTGGTAAGGATTCCACAGTTGCTCTCAGATTGCACAGGGTGTAGTCACTTAGTGCCGCCCTCCCCCCCCCCCCCCCCCCCCCCCAACTTCAATCTGGTGCCCCTGCTTGGAAGGACATCCATGTAGAAGGTTTAGCGCAGGAAAGATCAAGTTTTAGCTTATATGTGCTCAATGCCAAATAGTTTGGTGATCTTTTTAGCTTCCCACCAAAAGAATCATCACTTGGTGCAGTTCCAAAGAAACAGATGCAGGCAAGAGTCAACATATACAGAAGTTAAATAATTTCTATAAAATGAGATAAAATTTGTTCAGATTTAACCAATAAATGATTATTTTATGATTTTAGTTTCACTTCAATATGCAGTCATTCATAATTGGTATAGTCCCTTACAAACTGTCCTTGTTAATTGTTATAGACCGATTAAAGGTCTCATCCTTACATTATTGTTATCTTGCTGCCAGTTCTTAACTTCCTTTCTTTCCTTAACACATTGAAGAATGCAGATGGGTACTGCTTCAAGCTTCTATCACTGGCCTCAATTCTGTCAGCAGAACTGATCATCACCAAAATTGTTGATTGGGAGAGGTGCCCAGCAGTGTGAAGGAATTTAGAAACTTCAGTTACTGCACAGCCATTACCTCAGGTGCTTCAGCTGCTTTTGGTAGCGCTTATTAACTATGCTCTCTGACATTATTGAGCTTTAAAACTTTTTAAAGTTGTTTCCATTTAATGAAAATCAGAAGAATAGCCTGCAGTAACAAATTGGTGTTAGATTTCAATGTAAATTCTTTCTAATGCCTTGAATTTCAAAGCAGAGTACCAGTGAGACTCCGTCTAGGTTTTTCACATGTGCTGACTGTAGCTGCCATTCTCTCAATTATTATTATTATACATTCAATTCTGATTGCCCCCCCCCCCATAGGAAGGATGTGGAAGCTTTGGAGAGGGTGCAGGTTTACCAGGGTGCTGCCTGAATTAGAGGGCATGTGCTATAAGGAGAGGTGAACAAACTTGGGTTGTTTTCTCTAGAGTAGCGAAGGCTGACAGGTTTATGTTGTGCCAAACTAATTAAACATAAATAAAAACCTAACTAAACTAATCCCTTCTGCCTACATAATGTCTATTCTCTGCACATTCATGTGTCTATTTAAGTGCCTCTTAAATGCCTCTTATCATATTTGTCTTCACTACCAACCCTGGCAGCCCATTCCAGGCACACATCACTCTCTGTGTAAAATAAAAACTTGCCCCACACATCTCCTTTGAACTTACCCCTCTCACCTTAAATGCATGCCCAAGAGACATTGACAGACAGTCAGAATTTTTTTCCCAGGGTCGAACTGTCTGATACTAAAGGGCATGCATTTAAGGTGAGAGGGGTAAGTTCAAAGGAGATGTGTGGGGCAAGTTTTTATTTTACACAGAGAGTGATGTGTGCCTGGAATGGGCTGCCAGGGTTGGTAGTGAAGACAAATATGATAAGAGGCATTTAAGAGGCACTTAAATAGACACATGAATGTGCAGAGAATAGGCATTATGTAGGCAGAAGGGATTAGTTTAGTTAGGTTTTTATTTATGTTTAATTAGTTTGGCACAACATCATGGGCTGAAGGGCCTGTCCTGTGCTGTACTGTTCTACGTACTTACAACAATCAGTTTGGTTTCAAGTCATTACTTTACAACATGTAGAAGTGCACGTAATGACCATGGCAGGATGGTACAGTGATGCATTTCTGACTGCTGTTTTACTGTGCATTAGCACACATTTAGGCAAACATGCATGTCGAGTTATAACTTTTTATTTCTTGCTTTCATTCCTGTTTTTACTGAATTTGTTTTATAATCAGCAAAAGCAAAAAAAATTTCATCGTAAATAAAATCAGAAAACTGCTATGGATACTCAGCACCATGTGTGGAGAGAGAAACAACAGTAACGCTTCAGGATGATAAGATTATTAGCAACAATTTTTGTGTTTTCTCCCAGATTTCCAGCATCTGCAGTATTTTGCTCTTTCCACTAAAAATGACCAGAAAATATTCTTAAAATATTTTTTTGCCAAGATTTAATGGGAAGAGGGATTGCTTAATGTCTTCCTGAGACATTTCTGCCACCAAGGTCTCATTTGCATTCTTGTCTTAGAATCCCAACAATCTGCTTTATTTCACCACCAATTCCCCACATTGGGAGAATGGAGATTGTACAGTGCCAGAAGATCCACATTTCTTTTTGGTGGGGGGGGGGGGGGTGGTGGTGGTGGTGAGGAGGGAGAAGTGAAGGGTGGTGAGGAGGAGGAGGAGGAGAAGGGAAAAAGGGGCAGGGGTCAATGGTAACCATTTGTTCTTCCCTTTGAAACTTCATTGAAGTCATGGTCTTGCTAAAAAATTTTTGCAAAATTGCCAGTCCCTCTTTGGGCATTTCTGCCCTCTTTAATGATCCTCAATCTCTTTGGCTGAATTTGTCGTTCTGTTGTGGAACTGCCACTGTTTTCCTCTCTGGCTATAGCTGACCACCTCAGTGGGAAGTGATTTGTTAGGAGGCTTATCTCCACAGCTAATGATTGTCCAGCTTTCCACTCTGGAAAATCCAGCTCTTCCTTCTTGGGTTCATACCATGAGGAATGACTATACAGATCAGTTACTGAGCAACGTCTGTACATTTGAACTGCAGCATGAATCAGTGGATTTAGGAGAGAAGGAAAAAGATAACAAAATGGATGTTGATGACTGCTTGTATTTGATCTTAAAAAGGCAAAAAGGTTCATTAATTATGTTGTCAAGGAAACAACAGCAGTGACTTCTTAATTTTCTTTTATAATTTGTATATTATTTATTTATTACTACCAGGATGCATTCATTGGGAAAATGCATAAAAAGAGTATTTTTTGTACAAAATATTGTTTCAGTAATTTATGACTAGCATTTGCCTCCATTACTTCATGTATTTATTTTTTGTTCCATTCTGTCAAACACTGACATAATATCTGGGTTGATGCTATTCCATAACAGGATTTTGTTTTGATAAAATTATTCCTGGTAGTAGTGATTCTATTCAACAGCTTCCACACTGTCATGACATACTTTCTTTGTCTCTTTCAAATGGAGCAACAGTATGAACAAAACACCAGTCTATTGCTGTGACATAGTCTGACGTAGCATTCTGACTTCAATGAAGAAGTCATGAAACATCCTTCATTCTAGTACACACTGATAAAAAAAAATGTTTGCAGGTCCACCTTCCACAAAAAAACCTACAAAAAATTTTACTAAAATATAGAGTTCAGAAATGTAATATTCAGTTAGTATGTAACAGTAGGGTGGGATAATTTTTCAGGTCTAATGAAGGATTATGTTCGGAAATTAAACAGACACTTCCTTTTGGATCATGAATAAGTCACTGTGAACATCCAACATTTTCTTCAGATTGTTTTATTTCAAATCCTTGGTACTTGCAGTTTCTTTTTACAAAACTCGGTATAATGCTTTCTGTTGTGACCTGTTATATTCTAATTTGTTGCAAATGAACAAAGCATTGTCCTCTTGTCTCGAAACATGCTTTTGTATAGCAAAAAGACCATTATTAAAGTATATCCATTTCCTTATTCATGTGGTACTGAACTGTTGATTATAATTAATATATTAGGTTTGATTACTGCTTCATAGTTAGGTGAGATTGAAGGCAACAGTGAGAATTGTAAAACTTTATAGAAAAAGAAGATATCCGGCTGGTTGTCTGCAGTAATTTCCATCTCCATGAATCAGCTGCTCTCTAGTATACAGTTTTTAGGTAACTTGTTTAATTTCCTTTCACAAGACAATGGACTCTGCTCAAGTACTGCTCAAGAAGTGCTTGCATTCTAACCACCCTCTAAGCAAGTAAATTTAAACCCACTATAGTTCAAAACATTCTGTGACATAAAACCAAAAAGTATTGGAGACACTCAGAAGGTCAGGCAGCATCTGTGGAAAGAGAAATAGAGTTAACATTTCAGGTCGATGACCTTTCACATTTGCATTTTTTTTGCTTTTTGTCATTTTAAGACATCCTGTGCTTGCGAAAGGCACCATATGAATACAAAGTTTTCTTCTAATTTGACCGTATTTATAGGAATTACTCTGTATTTCAATTACAACATGCTTTTATGAAATATAAATTATCTTTGTACCAGAGCTGGAAATTTTTTTGTGTCTTCTCCCATATCACCAAGAGTTTGGCAGAAATCAAATGTGTCATGAGCTTTCTGCTTTATTCTTATTATTTCTTATGTATTATTGTGATGAAATGGGAGAAGGCCCGAAGAAATTTCACTGTTAGTATTTAACATTAATAAGAAAGTAAGGAATAAGCAAAAGCCATTTTGTTCATTTAACTCCTGCCTTAGTAAATGCTGTATAAACTATCTCATCTAAATTCCTGAGGGAAGGTTTTGCATAAATGCTTTATAATCTTTAAAGATAATCTTGCAAATCTTCTGAATACTCATCCATCTCTGCATTCTCTCTCAGTTCCAGAACTGTATGCTTTAAAATGCTTAGAAACTGACTGGGAATAGCTATTTTGTATATTATCTACCTTGCAGTGAATTGTAGTTCTGGTCCAGTGACAAATAAATAGGCAGATCAGCGCATTGCTATTGATGAAAGTTGATTCAGTAAAAATATGCAGAATCTCTCTTTGCTAAACATCTTCAGCATCCAAGGCACTTTGAATGAGCAAAGAGATGCTTCAGATATGCACGCTCTCCCAATAAGTCTTCTGTCTCCATAGCAACTCTGATTACTTAAAAATTAATATTTTTTTACAATGTTAATTTTCTCATATACATCTTTCATTTATGCAAGTATATATTTTTCATTGTCATCTTGTGTAATTTCTTTACAAAGCGCATGTCCCATTTGTTACGTTAGCAAGACTGCGTTCTCTCAATACTTTCCACTGTTGTAGACTGCAGGATCGTGCCTTGAGGAGATGCAGAAGTACCACCATGAAATCATATTTCAATCTTTAAAATAATATGGCACTTCAGATAAATTGGATCTTTTAAAGGGGAAATGTATAGGAAAGAGTGCTTTGTTAAACTAATCTCCATTTGTATTTTTAATGAAAACAATTGTAGACACAGAAAAAGAAGCTAGGTGAGTGGTCCTGATGTAAACATTTAATCGAGTAAATAACAAAATTGATTTAGCCCCTTAATTGGCTAACAGTTTGCAGTTAGAGGACTCAGTTTCAGGAGGTTATGTATTCAAGCCCATTATAGACATTTAAGGGTGCAATCTGGGCTGACTTTTCATTAGGGCATTGAGGACAAGCATCATTGTCCAAGATGCCTTTTTACAGGTGGCATGTTAAGCAGTACAGTGGGTGAGCTTGAAGAATGATATCATGCCAATAGGGAAGAACAGAGCAGAAAATTGAAAGCTTTCTCATTAAGAAGAAAATGTACTAATAAGTTCAGCTCCAACGTGACAGCTTTCAGTGCTATTTCAGATACATCACATGGCCTGCGCTGATCAGCAAATCATTTTTTGAACAGTTCAAAAACCATGATTTATTTAAAATATTCACATGTAATTCCTTTGACCATCATTTTAATACAGGGTTGTTACCTCTTTATGCACATATTTGATTTCAACTATCCATTCAAATAATTCATAAAGATTCCTGAAACTTTTCAAAGGAGGAGTAGGGTTATCCTGTTGATCTGGCGAATGATCCTCGCTCAATCAACACCATCAAAAACACGTTAATTGGTTACTCATCATATTTGCTGATTATGGCAATTTGCTTTGTTTCGATTGGATAACTATGTTTGCCTCAATAATGCCTCAAAAAAATATCATGGGTTGTGAAACACTGGGATGTTTCAAGGATACAAGGAAGTGTTTTGTAATCATGTTCTTTGCCTTTTTTAAAAAAAAGTGAAATTGATTGCCAGTGTGATTTCAGGACATGTGAGACAAAAAGGTTCATAGCTATATCCCCGTAAAAGACATCACTATCATATTCCAATGTTAATTCTTGATGTAAAATTGTGGTTTGAATATATAGCAAATTATTCTGTTAAAAATAGTAAGGTTCACAATGAAGAAACATGTTTCATACACTTCCTTTTTGAGGGAACAGTTTGAGAGTCTCAAAGGCTTGGAGCTTGTTGTATTCAATTTTTGCAATGTGGGTCTAGCTGACATTTATTGCCCATCCCCAATTGCCCTTGAGTGGTGGTAAGCTGCCTTCTTGAGATACTATAGTCCTTTTGCTGAAGGCACTCTCACAATGTTATTAAGTGTGGACTTCCAGTATTTGGACACTGCAATGAAGAAAAAATAGCAAAATATTTCTAAGGAAGGATGGTACATGACTTGATGACATGCCATCATGTTCTTATAATTTGCAGCTCTCATTCTTCTAGGTAGTACAGGTTACAAGCTTGGGAGGTACTGTCTGAGTAGGCTAGGCAAGCACTTACAGTGCATTTTATAGATGGCACAAACTATAGCCTTGATGGGATTGTGATGGAAGAAGTAAATGTTTAGGGCAGTGGATGGAGTGGCAGACATACAGGCTGCTTTATTCTGAATGTTGTTGAGCTTCTCGAGTTTGTTCAAGCTTCATTAAAGCAAATGAAGAGTGTTCAATCACATTCCTGATTTGGAATTATAGATGATAGAAGGGTTTTGGGGTGCCAGGAGCTGAGTCATTCACTGTGGGACAGCGTGCCTCTGACCTCTTATTGCAGCCATTGTATTTATATGGCTGTCAAATTGAATTTCTGGTCATTGGAGATCTCCATGATGTTAATGGTGGGGGACAATGATGGTAATGCAATTGAATGTTGCTGGTAGATTGTTAGACTGCCATTTATTGGAGATTGTCATGGCCTGCCAATTTAGTGATGCAAATGTTACTTGCTCTTTATCAGCTCATGCCTGCATACTATGTAGGTCTCTCTGCATACAGGCATGAGCAGCTTCATTTCCTGAGGCATTGCGAATAGTATTGAACATTGTGCAATCATCAGTGAACGTCTGACCATATGATGGCGGGAAAGTCAATGATGAAGCAGCTGAGGATGGTTTGTCCTAGGACACTACCCTGAGGAACTCCTGCAATATTGTCCTGAGCTGGGATGATTGACCTCCAACAACCACAACCATTTGCATTTATATGGCTGCAATCACTGGCATATTCTTCTGAATGGCCATTGACCAGTTTTACCAGGTTTTCTTGATGCCACACTCGGTCAAATGTTGTGAATGGAACCATATTTAAGCTTGATTCTGTTCATATCAATACACACTTCACTGCAAGAATCACTGAATCCTGACCAGCAGTTTCCCCCTTCCAAGTGGCCTCAGTGTGCCCCCCTTGCTTCCCAGGTTAAGAGTGTATAACTTCATGGACCAAAGAAAAAAACAGGGCCTCTTTCTGCAGGTTCAATATGACATAAGTGATGCACGAGTTCACTAAGCGAATGGGGCCTCTAATCTACTTGATCCAAGTTCCATGGAACCTCTTCTTCATTAGCCAAAAATTCTTTTGTGCAGTAGTCTGTGCCTCACAAATTTCTTCCTCAATCCCCTTCATTAGCTGAGGAAATACAGTAATTTTCTCAGGAGATTTGTTGGTCTCAGGTCCTTTCGACTTAACAAATATCTCCTGTCACTGATTTCAAAATGTCTGTACTGATTAAACTACCAACATTGAATTGCAAATTAGTATTATACTTTTTGTTACAAAAAATACTCGTAGATTTTATCATCAGATTCTCTACTAGGAGCTCAGACATCTACACCAAACACTGTTTTATTTTTACAATATGAGAAGTAGTAGTAGTGCAGCTGAAATTTGTTAACTCATCGTAGACCAGGAGGCAAATCTGGGACTTTTTAGCCAGTGGGGCTTGTTTCAACCTCCTGTGGAGGCACTTAAGCACCAAACCATTTGGGAAGTTGTAATTTTTTTTCTTTAATAATATTAGCATTTGCCAAGAGTAACATAACATCAAAGTACAGTAATGTTAATTTATTTTTCAGTTAAATTATCACATGCAATTGCTTATTGGGTGCAATTTTGTGAGGCACTGCTTTCAAGTTTTAGTAGATAGGTGCAGAAGGGTACATCTATATGGTTGATTCTGACATTCACAATTCCATTTTGCCTGCTGAATTATCATTACCGAATAAATTTTACTGGTTAGAATTAAAATAGTAGTTTCCATTTGCTCATTAAGAATTATTGCTTCAGTAAATCCATTGCAAATTACATGCCTGGTAAAACAGTGACTCTGGTCAAAGTGGTCCTTGGTTCAATTCACTGAGTACTGAATTTCTTGATTTCAGTTGGGGCATTAGTTGGAGTGCTACCATATAGTCTTTGGCATCCTTTGGCTTAGGCAGAAGGGATGAACAACAGCCATGATTCATGCTCCTGTCTGTTAACCAGTGACCTCTGCTAAAATGGGGACGGTGTGAATGGAATTGGGTTCAATTCCATTGTAACTCCCCCCTTCCCACATCTGACTTATCCACTCATGTGCATGGTCAAGTCAAGCACATGAACAATGATCACTTGGGTGAAAGCAGCAAGTGTGTGAAGATCCATAACCAGAAGTTGAATTTATTGGCAAATGTCATTCAGACGATAAGGATCATTGGTCTTGAGATCTAGAAATTGACAGTACATTGGAGAGCATTCTTCTGAGATGAGCTGTTTGGTCAAACTGAAAGGGAGGAATAATATTTTTCACCCGCTGAGAGAGTATAAGGTTAATTTTGATGCACTGAATTATGGAAAGTGTTCTGTTTTCAACAGTGAAATTGTTCATCTCTGTGAGTAAAAGATTCAATAAATTTTACAAAAGTGAATGTCCACAGCTTTATTATGAATAATTTTTAAAGGAAAAGTTTATTAACATTCCTGCTTGTTAGGCAGCAATATAACCTGTGATTTGTTTTTTAATGATGCATTAAAACTTCGACAGCTTGAGGACAGTTAATCCAATTTGAGACTAAGCTCATGCACTGATTTGCATGTGGTTAAAGTCGAGGTATTCATATCCATAGAGGATCAACCGTTGGCCGAATGGTCTTAGTTGAATAGAGGCTGCAAATCCATACAGATCAGGAAACATCCATCCCAGAACGGAAAGAATACCTTGGATATGAACCTGAAGCAAGTCTCCATTGATCCTTTCATGTGTTTTCAGCTGATTATCATTAGTTCAGTTTCAGTGCATTTGGAAAGGAGCTAAAAATAATGTAATACTTCTGTTTTAGTAACTGCAGTCAGGTGTGAAATAAAATTCATGTTTCATTGTTAGTGCTTGGAAGTAATAAATTCCCTAATGCTTCTCCAGTATTACGCGCACAAAAGAGCATTTGCAAGTTCTGAAATTAATTTTTTTTATTCTTATCTCCTTTCAAAGAAGTTTATTTTTAAATGGTTATTCCCACACTTGTGACATATCGTCAGCCCTTTGTTGATCCTCCTGTACATCTGTGCTATTCATATTGGACAAAAATGTGCCAGGTTAATTGTCCCCCTTATATTTTCTGTTAGGTCCCTGTGTGGAAAAATACTCGCTTTCTGATCTTATTAGATGGCCTCAGTTGTGACCTGGGGATTCAGTGTGTAGGGTATGGTTCGTGGGGGCTCAGAGATGAATGTACCATCTTCCAAGCCTTCTGGAGTAATGCATGGTACAGCAGAACACTGCACCATCAGGCTGCCTTAGATTAACCTTTGAACAGTTTTGCTGCAGTTGTTGTGACACTGTAATTAATCCCTAAAGTATTTAATCTGGACTAAAATTCAGTTCAGAATTGAGTGCATCTCAAGCAAACTGGCATATTTCTTTGAAAAGCTTTTTGTAGCTTCTCCAGAATCATTGCCCCGTTTATCTTCAAATTAGAAGATTTATTGCAGCCACATTCAGAGACACAATAAATAAGTGCAGTCCTGCTACAATTGCATTCTTATAGATGATGCCAAGGGGAATAACAGAGGCCAGTAGGTTTTCAGCTTTGGGCTGAATTGTTTTCCAAGTTCAGTCTATAGATGCAGGAAATGAAAGGAACCGTAGATCAGTAGGACTAGGTGGTGTGTGTACAAGGTGGAGAAAGAAAGGAAGAAAATCAGGATTGGCACGATAAAAACAGGAGACTAAGTGAAACTTTCAAGCTCCACAAGCAAAAAGACCAGCAGCTTCATTCATTGTCACACTCCCTGTTATGTAAACCAAGACCAATGTTGTTGTTTACAATCTATTGTAGCTCAACCAAGCTGTGAGATGCAACTCTGGTTTGGCCTTCTGATCAGTCAGTTCCGTTATATATGCACTTGGTTTACAGTGCAACTTTTTCATTGCATCAAAAACTATAATTGCCATTTTCTGGGATTCTTTAAAATTGATAAACAAGGAAAGTTAGCAATTTTATTAATTATGCAATGTTTGGGCAGAAGATCATTATACTGAAGCATACAAGGAAATCACAGATTCTGATCTGCTTATTGAGTATTTCTTGATTTTACTTGTGTTGTATGACAGGTATCTCAAGACTGATAAAGGGAACATTGGATACCCTTGCATACAGCCACACATTGAATATTTGAAGGCTTCACCTCATTTTGCTACTAAAAACATGTTAACTGTAAGATATTGAAGACCTTTCTGTTGACCTAGAAAAACAATACCTGCTTAATAACTACTTTTTTTTGGACTGATGGGGAGGAGGTTGGGATTAGAATCCAGGTCAAAGGTTGAATTTTTAGCACAATATGACTTAATCCTCCTTGCTTTTCATTGAAGTTACTGAAAGGCTCTATTGGGTATGTGTGCTGCTTATTCTCACTGTAACGTCTCTTTTGTTGGACTTCTTTCCATTTAGATTTGATATATGTCTGAAAATCAGAGCTCCAGTACACTGGAGTTTCGTTTCTTTCCTTTTATATATACAGCTTTCAAACTTGGCAGCTGGCGTCTGTGCTGCTTCATAGACTGTTTCATAGAAAACTGACAACTTAGCTGCCTTTTACACAGTGTGTCTCACAAATACATCAGAGCTGAGTTGCTTGTGTGTGTAAGCAGGTTTGAAACTGGTCACCCAGTGGTAGGACTGATCTCCCAGTGTTATTTGTTTCCACCCTTTATATCTCATGCATTTCTCACTTCATTCCTTCCACTCCATCTTTACAAATATCATCAAAGCATTTGTTGTTATTTGTGACCAAAACCTCTCCCCCAACTTCATTAACATTCAATGCATAGAACAGCGAAAAAAACACAGCTAATCTCCCTGCAGGAATACATAGTACGGCAATAGAGATGATCTAAATTTGGTCAAAATACAAAAGGGAAAAGAAAAATGAGGATTGGTACAGTAACAGTTCTAAATCGTGCAGTGCAGTTTTTCAGCACTTTGCTCTGAAATCTTAGCTATTCACCACAGAAACCAGTTATGTGGAACATCACTCACCTGGTTAAAAAACTGCTTAGGCCATAACATTCTTTCTCCAATTGCACTCAAAGTAAAATTACCATAAAAACAATCTTTGCACAGAATGATAAAATTGAATTCGTCAGAAGACCGCCAGGAATGAATGTTATCCAATGCTTTTGACAAGCAGGTGAGAGTGAAGAAAGGTAAGAATTAAGCTCCTGGCAATTTACTGCAAAATGACATTGCTTTATGGTGCATGAAAACAGAATTAAGAGAGTGAAAGGATAGCGCAGGAAGAGAAGACTTGTCATATGCATGTAGGTTGATTAGTCGATTGGAAAGGTTTGCAGAAAGAACAGGCTTCTTCATTGTCATAAGCTAAACAAGCAGAATGCTACAAAGCAGCTTTTAGTTTTCAGATATTTCAAAATCTTTATATCTTTCCTTGGAGTTCACATGTTGATAGTTAATTAGCTAAATGTTCCTGTTTCTTTCTGCAGGTATTTTTCTTTCCCAAGTTTGCAATTGTTCTTTTTCTCTATATTCTCAGGATATTACTTTATGCAGAGCCAGAGATACATAGGCATCAATGGCTGTGCTGGAAATTCGTGAACAATATAGTAGAGTAAGCATTAGAAATTTGCTTGATGTCACATTGTTAACAACATATTTCCCTTGTTCAGCACTGCCTAAACACAAAATGACAGCTTTTATTCTTACTTTCAGTTCACTTAGTTTCATTGCTGATTTGTGCATATGTTGTGAAAATCGCACTTTGTGTAAAATTGTAACAGGGTTGCAGTAAAATAATATCCAATTTTCCATAGTTCCACTTTATAAGGGGAGTGCAATATATAGTTACCTGACCTACAAGAATGGAATTAAATACAACCAGAACATTCAATTTTAACAATAAAATCAAAAGTAGAATGTAACTTTCCATCAGTAACCACAGTTAGTTACCACAAGGTGCACTTTCCAGAAAAATATGCTTAATGGGGTGGTGGTGTGGTGCTTTTGGATTGATGTAAACCTTGACAGGCTGACCCAGAATATGTGTGCCAAAATTGGAAATCATATCAATATAATTTATCAAAATAAACCATACCATAAATACTACAAATAACGAAATTATCTGTAACTCTCTACATTTGTTTAACGTAGCAATCATATTTCAATATATTATGAAAATTGCCAAATGTTTTGATGTGTAGATGCACAAAAGAAATTCCTGTTTTGAGAGCAATTTGGATCTTTCCGCCCTCACGGAGTTAACTCGCACAATTATTCGTATTAAGATCGGCCAGTGCTGACTGAATCTGTTCACAAGTGTAGAAAACTTTGTGTGTATAAAACAGAGGCCTTCTATTCAGCTAGGTTACTCTGCATTTAATAAAGTGAGTGGAGATCTGCAAATTTGCAAAGTATAAAAATCTTCCAAATGAATAAAGCATTTTAGCTCTCGCTTACCTGTTCAAGGTTTGCTCATCTTCAGGCACTGTGATTCAAATGAAGCCCCCATGAAACACAAGAGATATTCCACTAAGCGAAGGAAAAGAGATCAAAAAGAGTTCAACACACTCCTGAAGTCAGAAAGCACGAGCAAGGTACATAGCCACTGGACGATCATACATCAAGGAAAAAAAAACAGGTTGGGTCTCAGTGTTCCAAAGATGTCACAGACGAGCCAGTTAGTACCCACTGCAAGAGCTCAACTGGAGAACTGAGGGCTCCTGCTGACACGCTTGCTGAAAATTCTGATGAGATCACCGGTAGGTTGGGCTTCTGGGTTGACAGACAGCCGAGGATGTGTTTGGGACTTTGCATTTACAGCTATCTTGAGGGGATGTGAAGCTAACCTTGCGGGCTATTCCATACGGAATAACTCAGTCATGTGTACTCATTTAAACAAAAGCCAGCGGCTAAGATAAAAAGCGAGACAGACAGAGAAAACAGAATGAATGTGCAGTCATTTATCTGCTACAACTTGAGAGAGTTTGATCATTTTATTGTTCTTCAATTTGCTGATAGAATATTGAGTAAATCAGGCAATGCCACCTTTTTTTTCTAAACCTTTTTGAAAACCCTCAGTAGCACGATACATTGTTTGCTTTCCTTTTGGATGGTCATTGGTCGGGCAGACCTGAAAATCTCTGCACTTTATGGAATTGACAATCTTAACGTGATACATAATTTTGATGCATTGTTTAAAAGGGGGATGGTGGAACATGGGTCATTTGCTGTATGCTATGCTGCTGTTATACACTTTTAAACAGTATTTTCTTTTAGCAAGGGGGCAGTATTTTGGGATTCTCCAATGCCGATGTTTATTCTGACCAGATTAATTCGATGATGCTGCCTGCTTCTATCAAATACATTATGAATTTGTGTAACTCTGTGTGTGTGTGTGATATATATAGACATTGCATTCAAAATATGCTTTACATATCCTCATGCACTATATGTGTAAATATTTTTTGGAAATGTTATTTACTTAATAAAAATTAGGCAGGTGGCAGATGTTTATCTGAGGACAGAGCTGACAAGTGTGAAAGTGTCAGTTTAAATTTCTGTGAGTGCAGCATTGAAAACTGTCAAGCACTGCTTTGAAATCTGCCTGGTTAACATTAATGGGAACTCAGTAGGGCATGTACTTGAATTGATTTTGAACATCATTGGACACAGATATTTTACACATTCACGATGGTTTTTAACATGATTAATGATTATGGGGTGAAGGGAGTCATGAGCTGTCCTGTGATGAGAGTTGAAGTGCATGGCAAACTGAGGTCGGGTTTCAGACAAAGTTAACTTACTCTTGTCTCTGAGCTGAGTATTTGATATCTGAGTAATTCCTTATCACAAAGCCAAAGCTAAAGCCTCAAAGTTACCCAGTACACTACTGCCTTGTTTCTCTTTTGTTAAGTTCAGGTACAGGTATAAGTTGCAAATCCCTGATAAAATGTTTAAAATGTGCTATATGGACATATATCAACACTGCATGCATGCATTGTAAAGTGAGATGGATAGTTAACTACATTAAAAGTGTTTATGTGTATTTCTGTTTACTGCATAATATATAAAAATAAAATTATGTAAAATTATATAGAATACACAAGCATAGTGGTTGAGTTGCAGAACTGAAATCTAGATGCCCAGACTAATCTAAAGACATGAGGTTGAACCCCATCAGAGCAGCTAGGAAATTTAAATTCAGATCATCAAATATCAGTAGCGGTTACCACAAAACTACCAGATTACCAAAAAGAACCACCTGATAGACAGATGTCCTTTGAGGAAGGAAATATGCCATTCTTACCCACTCTGGCCAAAATGTGACTCCAGGTCCACAACAATGTGGTTGATTCTCAATTGCCGTATGATTTGGCCCATCAAGTCACAAAGGTCAATTGCTGATAGACACTAAATTCTGAGAATAAATGAATAAACTTAATCTGGGCATATAATATGTAGATACTTAACAACAACACAAATGGGCTGTTATTTGAGCAGCTTTAATATAGTTAACAACATCATATTTTGCAGGAGTGCTGCAGAATTTCAAATTGAGCTAGATGATACTAGGATTGATGATTGAATGTTTGACACATTTGGGTACTTCAGACCAAATACGTTCATCTGGAGAAGTTCAGTTAGATATCAGGAGACAATTGGAACACGATGCTGTACTTCTGATCCTAATATTTAGATAAATTTCAATTATGTACTTAATTTTTTAATAACTTCATGGAATGATTTGGGAAGTTGAGAAATAGACTTGGTTGAAGCAGTGTTTTGCTGTCCATGGTGCAGAAATGGGAAAGGTGAAACAGATGCTACATATCACCACTGATAGGTGTTTAATTACACTGACGGGTTTAGGTTGGAAATTTCCACTATAAATGTAGTTTGTGGAATTAACAATAGGATTTGTTGAAGTACTGTGTAGGTCTAAGATCTGAAAATCAAAAAACCCTGCAGATACTGGAAATCTGAAATAAAAACAGAAAGTGCTGGAAATATTCGGCAGGTCAGACTGCCTCTGCAGGAAGAAAAACAGACCTGAAATGTTAAATCTGTTTCTCTCACTATCAATGTGGCCTGACCTGCTGACTATTTCCAGCATTTTCTGTTTTATTTTAGGTTTAAGATTTAAATGTTCTAGTCAAAGATTTGCATAAATATCTATAACCTATATAGTTTATTTATTTAAAGGCCCATTACTTTTGGGAAGTATTTTTGTATGCTTTGTAACTTTTCACTTAAAAAATACAGAATTATATCAGCCATTCTGATATGATGGATGATGAATTTTTAGTAATTATTGCAATGCAAGTTTTGTTTTGATTATTATAAATTTATCCATGCAACGACATTTGACCAGATATTCACTCAATTAGGTAATTCTGATTTCTCTTTATACAAACCTGGAAAGCTGACTCTCAAATTCTACTACCAGAGTGACAGTGTGACTTAGTCCTCAGTGAAATCTCAGGGTGCAACACGAGTATCACATACTGTACTTCATTAGTGCTTGTGGTTAACTAAAACTTGCCATTTATGCTGATAATTGAGATTCTTGTACTATGTAGAATTAGTAAGTGTAGCCGTTGAGAGCAATGTGCAGTAAAGTGTTAAGTTGTCTGAATAATTTGGCTTTGCTTTCATTCACTGGACTTGTTAGTGAATTGTTTTTATTTTAGAATCAAAATGACAATTTTGCAAACTAACGACCTTGAATGTGGTGAAAGGTTCTTTAAGAGATTGAATAAATACCTTTAAATTGATAGAGGGAAATGTCCATTGGTTTTGTTGTCAGTTTTTAGCACCGTGAGCTGCAGTGTTTTGGAGAGTCATTCTATAAGTGATTTCCTTTCAACTCACTAATGTGTCTCACTGATTGGCACATGTGGGATCACCTTGGCAGTGGGAGGTGAATTACAGAAAATAAGATGGGTATTGAATATCTTTGGCAGACTTTGGCAGAATGAGAATTGCCCACCATCTTCTTGGCCAAGGAATGTTGTCAGGAAAGGGGGAACAATGGGGAATAAAAGGATGAAAACCAGACAATTTACCCTTTTCAAGATCAAGTTGAATACAAATTGTACAGGGACAACTTTGGCAAATATCAGATTGCTGTCCAACATATCCTTTAGGAGCCTGAGTGTATCAAGAATTTAATTCTGAGCTATTTTACTCCAAACAGGGGTGAAGCTTGCTGCAACAATATTTTTACAGCAATATCTGGGATCTGCAGTTGCTTTCATATGCAGTCCAAATGTAGAGGAAGTAATTACACAGTTTTTAGGTTTGTTTTCTGTTCAAAGCAGCTGAAATTTCATTTAATTCTCCAGCAGTCAGAATGTCCCAAATCAACTTAGTCCTTAGGTCCCAAAGCAGCCACAGGTGGCAACCAGACTTTAAACAGAATATTCTTAAATAACTTTTTGTTCACTGGATAGCTACCTTAATTGCATACTTGTAGGTGTACATCTCTGCATTTACATGGGGAACATTGAGCTCAACATGTATTCTGGGATACAGGCTCCATTGTGCAAAATCATTCAGCAATCAGAATTATAACACATTGATGCAATCACAAAGAAGGCATGCCAGCGGCTCTACTATATTAGGAGTTTGAGGAGATTTGGTATGTCACCAAAGACTCTTGCAAATTTCTATAGATGTATGGTGGAGAGTATTTTGACTGATTGCATCACCGCCTGGTATGGAGGCTCCAATGCGTGGGATCAAAAGAGGCTGCAGAGGGTTGAGACTCAGCCACTTCATCACGGGCACAACCCTCCCCACCGTCGAAGAGAGGCGGTGCCTCAAGAAGGTGACGTTCATCATTCAGGACTCTCACCATCTGGGATATGCCCTCTTCTCGTTACTACCATCAGGGAGAGGTACAGGAGCCTGAAGACCCACACTCAACATTTCAGGAACAGCTTCTTCCTCACCACCGTCAGATTTCTGAACGGTCCATGAGCCCATGAACTCTGCACAATTTTATTTATTTTGGTAACTTATAGTAATTTTTATGTCTTGCACTGTACTGCTGCTGCAAAACAACAGATTTCACGACATATGTCAGTGATAATAAACCTGATTCTGATTCTGAATTATTCTTATTTTCATCTCTTCTGTTATTGGAATATATTTCCACATTGCCACATATCTTCTGATGTTTTGTTCAAGAGTCTCCCCCACATAGTAACTTCCAACAAGATTGCACCCAGGAGGGCAGCACTGCTGGACTTGTTTTCACCTAGTTTCCACTCATCAGGAGGGAAAGACCAGATATAAGTCAGCCACAGGAAACTGGAATAATCTTTCCCTCTCTTTGCTTGGTATCCAAGTTTAGGCTGACTGGCAAAATTTTTATTGATTTGTTCATGGAATAAGGGCATTGCCGGCAAGACCAGCTTTCAATGCTGATCTCTAATTGGCCTTGAGAAGATGCTGGTGAGGCACGTTCTTTAATGCTGCAGTCTCTGTGATGACCATGTATTTGAAGAGGAAGTTCCTGGTTGAGATCAATTAGCTGGCTTCAAGACAAAGTTAAGAGCCAGGATTTTTAGTTTTAATACAGCTCAGTTAAAGGCTGACTTAATCAACAAAGTCAACAGGAAACAGTTATAATTATATTCCATCCAGCCAAGATGTGCAAAAGTGTGAACCGTAACATTTCCTCCTGTTGGTTTT
The DNA here is from genome assembly GCF_009764475.1 of Pristis pectinata. Classification (NCBI taxonomy): domain Eukaryota; kingdom Metazoa; phylum Chordata; class Chondrichthyes; order Rhinopristiformes; family Pristidae; genus Pristis; species Pristis pectinata. The sequence continues at coordinate 4,324,764 of NC_067441.1, forward strand.
CACTCCCTGTGGCCTGAGGAATTATCTGGCTTCACTTCAGTTATTGCTTCCAAAAGACACGTATGAATTCAGGGGAATTGGTGCTGAAACTCCATCTCAGAGCTCTGGTTTACCACCTAGTATTTTCAAATATCTTAATAGCAATTTTATAGAGTAACAATGCTAACGTGAAATATTGAACTTCATTCTTCGAGCTCCCCTGGTGGCCTAGTGGATAAAATCACTGGCCAACATAGAGTTTTATCTGTGCAACAAGAAGGTTCAAGTTCAATTGCTAGGCTTATGCTGAGGCTGCCAACCGTAGATTTATTATAGAGATCTTGCGTTGATCCTTCGTGCTCCTGGCCTGAAGAGTGAAAGTTAGTCATGGTTCTTGCTTCTGTCATAAGCAAATAAGTCCATCTGGCACACATGAATATGCGGCTATCATTTGAGAACAGGTTTACACTCAGTTTTTGCACCATCTGTGGTCAGGTTTGTTGCTGATGTCCACATTGTCACTTGGATAAGGCATTGGAGAATTGTCACAACTATTGGAGCTGTTCCCAGCATGAGTCAATGTCTTTAGAAAAAAAGGTAGACAATTATTTAAGCTTCATGAAGCATGATTGTCAATACATCTTAAAGAATATATTGGTTTGAAGGAAAAATGTCCCATTTAATATTAATTATAATTACCTGCAGGCTTGTTGCTTCTGTAGGTGATGCTAATATACTTCTAATGTAAGAAAGCTGCTAAGATTCTTCACAGCTGGTTGTTTTGAAGTGGGAAGAGAGGCCAAGTTGGAAAGAAAAGACTTGTCCGATAGAAAGTTTGCCAAAGAGAGCAACTTAGAAGATACTTTTGAAGATGGAAAGGGTTGGAATTGCAAAGAAGCAGGATGGTTTTAGAGTAAGGCTAGGATTCAGTTAACTTTTCTAGCCTTTTTACTATCCAATAACTTAAATAAATCTCTTCGTGAAGGTCATGTATCTCTTCCTAACATCGTTCTGCTCTCAAAATAACTGTCTTTTTTGTATTTCCCCAACAATTAATGCTCACATTCCTCACCTTGATGCCTCTGCTTTTTTGTCTCTGCATCATACCTATTGCAGTTCAAATTCACATGCATACTTTTGTCACTTCTAGATTTGATTTCTGAAACTCTCTCCTTACCATTTGATTTGTTTGTAAAGACATTTCCAGGTCTATGGGGAAAGGATGAGGCAGTGGGTTTAGCCAGATTACTCTTTGCATAGGGCCAAGAGCTAAATAGTTGCTGAAACCTTTCTGAGATTCTACAATTCTCTCTGTTGTCTTCAGAGTCCTCAAAACTTGGGTACCTAATTTTTGCCTAGCACTGAGTTCTGCTTGTCCATCACCCAGATTTCCAGAGATACCTTTTCATTTAAACATTACATTTAAAATTTTCATTCACTCTGTTAAGATCCTTGCCTATCTCGCTGCACTTCACCTTACAGTGCCCTCCAACTCCTATCTTTAAAATCTCTTGAATTCTTGAGTGCTTCCCTTATGTACATAGTCTTCAATGTGCTTGGTTCCTCTTCATCCATCTGTATTCCAACAAGAGCATTGTTATTTGGAGTCATCATGTGACTTTTCCACCTCAACTATGTTTCAAGGTTTTTCTGGACATTTTTCTATATTAATCAATACACTTGATTTCTGTTTTTGTTACTATACGTGCTCAATAATGACAAAATCTGTCCACCAAAATCTAATCCTATCCTTCCAGTGTTGATTCTTGAGTCTCTGTAGAATCTAACTGTTCAGCTCTTGTAAAACCTCAGGCTAGCTCAAGCTAGCCTGAGTTAGCCTTTTATCATTTGTTGGGAAAATGTTAGATACTTTGACTAAGTAAGTGTTAATTTGTTACTTAGAAAATAGGATTAGGCAGTGTTAACATAAATTTATGAAAGAATTACTTCCGCAAATCTGTTTTGAGTTGTGATCAGCAGGATAAATAAGGAAACCAGTGTATGTGGTATATTTGGACTCCAGAAGCCCCTGGATAGAATGCAACACAGGATATTACAAACCAAAACCAGAGTGATGGAATTGGGTTAGTATACTGCAGTGGAATAAGAAATGATTAACAGACAGAAAAAAGAGATAAGGGAGGCTGTAAACAGGTATGTGGTCATTTTTGAATTGGGAGATGGCACAGTGATTAGTGCTGGATCCCCAGTTGTTCACTCTCTATATGTGATTTGGATGGGGAGAGTGTAATATATCTAAGTTTGCTGATAATACAAAGCTGGGTGGCAGTAGTGAGGAGGATGCAGGGAGCCTTTAAGAGATATGGAGAGGTTTTATCGATGGATGGGGATATGGTAGATGGAGTACAATGTAGAAAAATGTGAAATTGTCCACCTGGAAGGAAAAATAGAAATGCAGAGTACTTTACTTCATTTTACTTTATTTATACAGCATGGTAACAGGCCTTTCCGGCCCAATGAGCCCGCGCCACCCAATTTCACCCATGTTAACCCACTAACCCGTATGTCTTTGAAATGTGGGAGGAAACCGGAGCACCTGGAGGAAACCCATGCAGTCACAGGGAAACTGTGCAAACTCCTTACAGACAGTGGTGGGAATTGAATCCTGATCGCTGAAACTGTAAGAGCATTATGCTAACTGCTACGCTACCATACCACCCCTTGTAGTTTTTAAGTGGTGAGAGATTGAAGGGTGATCATGTTCAGAGGGGCATGGGTGTATTGCACATAAATCACTGAAAGTTAACAAGCTGCTGCAGTAAGCATTGAGGAACGCAAGCGGTGCGTTGCCCTTTATTGCAACTTTATTTGAGTACAAAATAAAGGAGTCTTATTGCAATTACACAGGGCTCCGATGAGACTGCATTTGGGGGGGTGGGGGGAGATTGTTCAATAAGGAGAGATTGAGTAGACTGGAACCTAGGCTTTAGAAGAATGGGAGGTAATTTCATTGAAATGTACAAAATTCTTGCCAGGCTTGACAGGGTAGATGCAGGGATTATGTTTCCTCTGGCTGGGGTATCTAGAACCAGGAGGTTCAAAATAGGGAGTTGACTGTTCAGGACTGAGAATTGGAGGAATTTCTTCACCTGGACGATAGTGAACATCTGGAATTCTCTGTCCAAGAGGACTGTGTAGGCTCATTCACTGAGTATTTTCAAAACAGAGAATGGTGGTTAACAGAATCAAGGGAAATTGGGTTAGTACAGAAAGGTGGTGCTGAGGTGAAGTATCAGCCTTGATCTTATTGAATGTTGATGCGGCACAAAGGGCCGAATGGGCTTTGCCTGCTTCTAGTGCTTATGCTTTTACCAAGTACCACTGAGTGGATACACACAGCTTCAGCAAGAGCAGCAAGAAGATGTTTGTGTAGTCTTCAATTATCCTACTTGTGGTTTGCTTCGCTGGATTATGAACCCAGAATCCCCTGTCTATTTCCTCATATACTAAACTGTTATATTACTTAAGACTGATGATATATAGTGCATAGTGTGTTCCTTCTGTTTGTAATCAGCAGCAACTCTTATACAAATTTGTCAAGTTCCAGATTAATTAAGTAATTCAGTTTTCTGAAAGTTCTATACTAGGATAATTGTTTTGAGCTGTACCAGAATAAGTAAATTGGTTTATTATTGTCACATGTACCGAGATAGTGGAAAACTTTGTTTTGCATGCCATCCATACAGATCATTTCATCACACCAATACATCGTGGTCGTACAAGGGAAAACAATAATAGAATGCAAAATAAAGTGTTACAGTTACAGAGAAAGTGCAGTGCCGGCAGACAATAAGGTGCAAGACCATGACAAGGTAGATTGTGAGGTCAAGAGTCCATCTTGTCAGACAAGAGGTCCATTCAGTAGTCTTATAACAAGATAAAAGCTGTCCTTGAGCCTGGTGGTATGTGCTTTCAGGCTTTTGTATCTTCTGCCCGATGGGGGGAGGGGGGAAGGGGGAAAGAAGAGAGAATGTCCGGGGGGGGGGGTTCTTTGATTACGTTAGCCACTTTACTGAGGCAGAGAAGTTTAGACAGAGTCCATGGAATGGAGGCTGGTTTTCATGATGTGAAGTGTTTTACAAACCTAAAATGATAGTTTCAATTTGTACCAAAATCGCTCATTATAGTTCAAATAAGACATGAGGATCCAAAATTCATTTATGGCCTCATATAAGTTAGTAATCTCAGTGAGAGGAGCCATTGTGTTATTATAATTACGTTCACTGAGGGAGTGAAAAATTCACCTAGATACCAGCTCTTGACTGCTACTAAGTGATCCCTGTTGAAAGCTGTGTGGATGTTGGTTGAAAACAGAGCACATGTGTGTACAAGATTATGGAAGTGAAATTTATGCTGGCACATTGTGCATCATTTACTTGTGTCAACTGTGCTTCTTAAATTTTACAAGGCAAATCTCTCTCATGATGTAAACAAACTTGTGGCAAAAACTTTGCCTGTCATATTTAGGGAGAAAAGAGATTACAGATGCTAGAGGGCTACAACCCACCGTAGTCTTATAGTTCATAATGGAACAGCAGATAACTGAAATGGGTCCTTTTGATGATATAAATTGGAGATATTTCAAAGAATGATAGCCCTAGTTGAGACTGAAAGCCAACCTCTGGTAACAATGAAGGTGCAAACTGTGCATGGGGAGGTCATTACTCAAATCTGAAGTCCCTTGTGCTTGATTGAAACTGAGGTTTGGCAGTATCAGGTGAAAGGCAAAGATGAAAGACCTTAATGGTTTCAGACACATTGTGTGGTTTATAGAGCACACACAGCACAGCCAAAGTTAGGAAGGAAGAAAAGGTAAACCGAATATGAAGGCAAGTGACACAGCAACCTGGCAGTTGAGTCCAATTTAACAGTTTCTGAATCAGATGTGGCAATATTCAAGGTGATTGGAAAAAGACTGGCTGCATGCATCATTCCACGTTGTCACCCCTGAGGATCAGTATTGCTTCAAGCCTGCATGAAGAGCAGGCAGTCATTGTCTATGCCACTTGTGAGGTGGTTCTCAGCAGCAGGTCTCCTAATACCCTGTAGCATTCCTTTTCAGTGAATCAGGACCATACCAAAAAGTAGTTTCCTGTGATCAATATCAGGGTCTTACAGTATAGTTGGTAGCAACTTTGATAGTACTATCTAACGCAGTGCCTTTCATTAGTACCACCTAAAACAAACATGCTGTGATTATTTCCAAAGAATCATCCGGCATATTAGTTAACTGCACATTCATATTGGAAGCATGCCATCTGGAAATTGGGTTTCTGAGGAAACTGAGAGTTCAGATTGCTGAGTGTTTCTGTTTAACTCCCTTAGGCATAGAGGGCCCTAAGTCATTGAACATTTGCTAAGGTGAAGAATGTCTGCTTGATCTTGCTCACGTCAGTGGTTGGGTGCAGAATATTTTTTGTACAATCTGGCCAGCTTGATATCCTCCCATTGGTTCGTTTCCTCCAAAGAAACCAAATGGGGGAATTCCCATTTGTGACGCCAATAGCTGGCATACCAGCAGCGGAAAATTTGCTGCAACTCCAACATGCTATGTGGAAACATGAGAAAAAATAAGAAAGTTAGTGCAGAGATACTGATTTTTCTTAATTTGGTCTTTAAACTTATTCTTGGATATGCTGCATTAAGTAGACCTGAATGCCATTAATATATTTGTGTTGTAGCGGTTGCTACCGCGAAATAAAACAAGACGCTAGTCGGAGGATTGTAGAACAGAAGTGGTTTATTTTCCCGCCTTGCGCGGGCCCTTTAAGGGAGACTGTTCCCGCCCAAAACAACCGGCAATGACGTAAGTCCTACGTCATCAAGACTTTCCCGTGCGCGGGTTCTCCCCGTCACTCGGAAAGATGAGGCCCGCCGCCATCTTGGGCCTCGTCGCTCCGACGCCGCGCAACCCGACTGCCGAGCCGGTTCGCCCGACTAAATGGTGAGTCGCCACAAAACCCCCCTCAGAACCGGCGATACAGTCCCCAAGGTCCGTGGGCTGTGCCAGCTGCCGCTTAGGGGGCCGGCCTCTGCGTCGCGGCGTTGCAACCTCGACAGGTTGTTGCAGATCCAAATGGGCCGGTTTGAGGCGGTCCGCCGTGAAAACCTGTTCCCTGCCTCCAATGTCCAAAATAAAGTATGACTCGGAACGGTCCCTCATATGGTCGTTGCAATGGCGCCCGACGTGTGCCCCTGCGAACGAAAACAAACTTACAGTCCCGTAGTTCCTTGGGCTGGCAGGATGGGGCTTGACCGTGCCGTGAGGTGGGAATCAGGGCCAAGTTGCCAAGCTTCTCGCGCAGTCTTTGTAGGACTGCTGGGGGTTGTTCCCCTTGGTCCCGAAGGGCAGGTATGAAATCCCCGGGGACAACTAGGGGCGCCCCATACACAAGCTCAGCTGACGAAGTGCGGAGGTCTTCTTTGGGGGCAGTGCGTATGCCGAACAGGACCCAAGGCAGCTCGTCAACCCAGTTAGGACCCTTCAGGCGGGCCATCAAGGCCGATTTCAGATGGCGGTGAAAACGTTCCACCAACCCGTTTGATTGAGGATGGTAGGCCATGGTGGTGTGCAGCTGCGTCCCTAGCAGGTTCGCTAATGCAGCCCAGAGACTGGAAGTGAATTGGGTGCCTCTGTCTGAAGTGATGTGGGCCAGAACACCAAAACGTGAGACCCAAGTTGTGAGCAGCGCCCGGGCGCAGGAATCAGTTGTGATGTCAGTCAGGGGGGTTGCCTCAGGCCACCTCGTGAACCGGTCCACGATGGAAAGGAGGTACCGGGCTCCTCTTGAAACCGGCAGAGGGCCCACGAGGTCGACGTGTATGTGGTCGAACCTCCTACGGGTAGGCTCGAACTGCTGTGGTGGGACCTTGGTGTGTCGCTAGATTTTTGATGTCTGGCAGTGCGGACAAGTCCTGGCCCACTCACTGACCTGTTTGCGCAGGCCATGCCAGACAAACTTGCTGGCGACCAGTTGGACAGTAGATCTGATGGACGGGTGCGCCAACCCATGTACCGAGTCAAAAACGCGTCTCCGCCAGGCTGCAGGGACTATAGGGCGGGGCTGACCAGTCGCAACGTCGCAAAGTAGTGTCCGCTGACCTGGACCAACCAAGAAATCTCGGAGCTGCAGACCCGAGACTGCGGTTCTGTAGCTGGGCAGTTCGTCGTCGGCTTGCTGTGCGTCAGCTAGGGCCGTGTAGTCGACACCCAAGGATAGGTTGTGGATGGTTGGTCTGGAAAGTGCATCAGCAACGACATTATCCTTTCCGGAGACATGTTGGATGTCAGTTGTGAATTCAGAAATGTAGGATAAATGTCTCTGCTGACGAGCTGACCAGGGATCGGAGACTTTGGAGAAGGCAAAGGACAGAAGCTTATGATCGGTGAAAGTGGTGAAAGGCCTGCCTTCTAGAAAGTATCGGAAATGCCGGACCGCCAGATACAGCGCTAGAAGTTCCTGATCAAAAGCGCTGTACCAGTTCGGGCGGTCTAAGGTGCTTGCTGAAAAATGCCAAGGGTTGCCAGCGGCCTTCGAGTAACTGTTCCAGTACCCCACCCACCGCGGTGTTGGACGCATCTACCGTGAGGGCAGTCGGGACGTCAATCCTGGGGTGTACAAGCATCGTGGCGTCTGCCAGGGCGTCTTTGGCCTTAACGAAAGCAGCCGCAGCCTCGTCAGTCCAGGTGATGTCCTTGCCCTTACCAGCCAGCAGCGAGAACAGAGGGCGCATGATACGGGCTGCTGCAGGGATGAACCGATGGTAAAAGTTGACCATCCCAAGGAATTCCTGTAGGCCTTTGACTGTGTCGGGGCGGGCAAAATGGCGGATAGAGTCCACCTTGGCGGGTAGGGGTGTTGCCCCGTCGCTGGTGATTTTGTGGCCGAGGAAATCGATAGAGTCAAGTCCGAATTGGCACTTGGACGGGTTGATCGTGAGGCCGATATCGCGGAGGTGGGAATACAGCTGGCGGAGGTGGGAAAGGTGTTCCTGGCGGTTACGGCTGGCGATCAGTATGTCGTCTAAGTAAATGAACACGAAGTCCAGGTCTCGGCCTACCGCGTCCATCAGCCGCTGGAAGGTCTGCACGGCGTTCTTAAGGCTGAACGGCATCCGAAGGAATTCGAACAGGCCGAATGGGGTGATAATCTTGGGGAGGTCATCCGGATGGACCGGGATTTGGTGGTATCCCCTAACGAGGTCCACTTTGGAAAAGATGCCCGTGTAAGTTCGCTGCGAAGTCCTGGATGTGAGGGATGGGATAGCGGTCCGGGGTGGTAGCGTCATTCAGCCTGCAGTAGTCGCCGCAGGGCCTCCACCCTCCGGTGGCTTTGGGGACCATGTGCAGGGGGGAGGCCCAGGGGCTGCCTAACCTACGAACAATCCCCAGCTCCTCCATGTGACAGAACTCTTCCTTTGCCAGGCGGAGCTTGTCTGGAGGTAATTGTCGTGCTCGGCCCTGTAGTAATGATGTGGTGTTGTACCCCGTGTTTGGGCCTAGAATCTGAAAACGAAGGTGCCAAAATTGATGGGAATTCGGCTAGGAGCTTGGCGAAATCGTCACCAGGAAGGGAAATGGAGTCCAGGCGCGGGGCTGGTGTGCTGATTTCTCCCAGGAGATAGGTCTGCAAGGTGCTAGAGTGGACTAACCGCTTCCCTCGCAGGTCGACTAACAGGTTGTGGGCCCGAAGGAAATCGGCTCCTAGGAGTGGTCGGGCGACCGTGGCAAGGGTAAAGGTCCAGGTAAAACGGCTGCCGCCAAAGTGTAATTGAAGCGTACAGGTGCCGAAAGACCGTATCGTTGTACCGTTGGCGGCATTGAGTAGAGGACCGGGTGGCCTGTTACGAGTGTCGCGGCCGGTCGGGGGCAAAATACTGACCTCCACTCCAGTATCAACGAGGAAACGCCGTCCAGATTTCTTGTCCTGAACGAATAGGAGGCTCTGTCGGCGGCCAGCCGCCGTAGCCATCAGCGGCGGCTGGCCCTGGCGTTTCCCTGAAACTTGCAGGGTGGGCGGCATCGACGGGCCTCCGCACCCCACCTCTGATGGTAGAAGCACAGCTGGTCACCAGTGTCGTCGTCTGCGTTCCTGGGGTGTGGTTGCTCGGTTGCTGGGGCCGGGCGAGGCGGGTGTTGGGCTCGCGGCCTGGTGATTTGACTGACGGACGAGCCGCTCTCGCGCTTGGCCCTCCACAGGACATCTGCCCGGGCAGCCACCTCATGGGGGTTGCTGAAGTCGGCGTCAGCTAACAACAGGTGGATGTCATCAGGGAGCTGTTCGAGGAAGGCCTGTTCGAACATCAGGCATGGCTTGTGTCCCTCGGCCAATGCCAGCATCTCATTCATTAGGGCGGATGGGGATCTGTCCCCCAGGCCGTCCAGATGAAGCAGGCGGGCGGCGCGCTCACGACGGGAGAGGCCGAAGGTCCGAATCAAAAGGTCTTTGAAAGCCGGGTACTTATCTTCCTCCGGAGGCGACTGGATGAAGTCTCCAACCTGGGCAGCTGTCTCTTGGTCCAGAGAGCTAACCACATGGTAGTACTTCGTGGAGTCGGAGGTGATCTGCCGAAGGTGGAATTGTGCTTCGGCCTGGTCAAACCAGACGCCGGGCCGAAGGGACCAAAAGGTGGGCAGCTTGACGGCCACTGCGTTGGCTGCTGTGCTGTCGGCCATTGCGCGGGTCCAAAATCCGTTTGGACCGTCGGGGTCACCAATGTAGCGGTTGCTACCGCGAAATAAAACAAGACGCTAGTCGGAGGATTGTCGAACAGAAGTGGTTTATTTTCCCGCCTTGCGCGGGCCCTTTAAGGGAAACTGTTCCCGCCCAAAACAACCGGCAATGACGTAAGTCCTACGTCATCAAGACTTTCCCGCGTGCGGGTTCTCCCCGTCACTCGGAAAGATGAGGCCCGCCGCCATCTTGGGCCTCGTCACTCCGAATCCGCGCGACCCAACTGCCGAGCCGGTTCGCCCGACTAAACGGTGAGTCGCCACAGTGTCATGATTTTGATATCTCATTGCTATGGACTGGTGTATAACTCTTGGGTGGGAGCTCCTGCTGTCTCTACCCAACCCCCAGCAACCAAAACGTGCACAGATGGATTGGGTGTGATTCCCATCCATTTTTGGTAATCCCATCTGTGCCACATTCAAAGCTGTGACAAAAATTGCTTCAGGCCACACCAGTGATTTTGTTTGAAGGTGGAGTGAAAAGAATTCTGCATTACTTAAGGCAAATGCGGCAACTATACCCATTTACCCAATAAATTATCTTAAAATACAGGTATATGAATTAGAATGCACTTGACATTTTGGATTTACTTTTCAATTGGCCTGGTGACCCAAATTGCTTCTGTGTGTTGTTCTTATGGAGCCATTGCATTGCTTAGTCTTTATTTTAGTAGCTACAGTATGTACCTCATTGCAAAGCCCTTGATACAGGACTGTCAATGTTAAGGGAATGTTGGAGGTGACATTTATGGCCAGCAAGACTGACAGATTGTGTTTCTCAAAGTGACATCAAGTGGGAGATGAAACTGAGTGTTGGCAAGTCTCTCTGATGTTGTTGCATTTGTGCTTTGAGAAGGATGAATGCAATAAAAATCTTACAATTGTAATTCAGTTAATTTTTAAAATTATGGAAAGTTGTGTTATTATAAACCTTTGCACAGGGATTTTCCCAATTGGTAGAAGAGCCTTCTGAGAAATATTTCAAAATGGTCAGTCCTTCTGAAGCTCTGTCACTCTCCCTCTGAAGATGTAGTAGGAAAGAAGAAGAATTCTTGCTGAGTTTCCTTTCAGTTTGAACTCTTGTGGACCTAAAATATTCATGAATGCTTTAAGGCATAGACTGGGATTTTTTGTTTGTATGGGGTTCTTCCAACTGACAGCCATAACGTTGGGTAAGATCATTGGAAATCTGCTTCATGATGCAATCCAGCTTTTTCCATAGTATGTACCCATGAGGAAAATACTGGCAGTGCTTCATAAGACTTTTGCAGAACTAATTTCACATTGCAGTTTCAATATGGAAGTGATCTGAATCATTGAGTATGGAGGTAACAAAAGACATGGATTGGAGTTTTTGGTACTTGGGTGGAGAAGGAGAAAAGTAATATTGTTACAGAATGAAAGGTAGTGGATACTGTAATGGAAAGGGTTTTATGTTGGAAGTGTCTCTGTACTGACAAGGATGTCATGATTGTAAACAGTTCGAAGTAAAACTGCAGCTTGAGTGGGGGAAGAAATTGGCAGTGAGAGTTCACAGTGTCAAGTACTTTTGTTTTCTCCAAATGATGAGCTGAGGAAATTACAAGCAAGTAAGGCTTGATGTTACCATGTGCAGCACCATAGCACAAACGCAGACAAGACTTTAAACCTATGAGGTTTAAATATTGATCATATATTGGACCCAGCTAGTTACCTTTTTATGTCTCAAGTATATGTGTTCCTTTTATTGAAGTCATTGTTTTAAGATGCCTGTGACTTTTTATCTCATTACTATTCAGCTCTGCAGAGCACTATTTTCATAATTAAAGGCAGTTACCCTGAATTTATTATTTGTAGTAAGAACAATAAAATAGTGATTTAATCTGGTGCAAACAAAAAAAAAGGAACTCAATTTGGTTTTCTTTTAAGGTATGCAGAGGATGTTACATAGACTGCAGTGTGCACAGCACATCTGCTGCTATTATGATAGGCTTTATTCATTATTATACAATTCCAACTCTATTGTTTATGTTTCTGGAGAGCCTACAGTACTCTGTAGACAGCTGTCTGTAAAACTAATGTAAATAAATGCCAGGAGCTGTGTGTTTATATATATCTGCACAGATACATAGAATAGGTTCTTTAGAAATGCACACAATGGAATTACAATTCTGGATGTATTGGGTGAGCAGGGATAATAGTTGTGGCATTCTGTGTAAACTAGGGCTGAAACCTGATGATATTTGATTGATTTCACATGGTGAGAAGGAAAACTAAGATAGCATATTATGCCAGGTTAACTTTCTCTACCTTGGACTAAAAGCTGAAGTGGAAGTATCTCGTGATGAGATAGAAGAACAGTTCAAATCAGAGCCACCCAGCAGGCAAGTTGTTGAACATCATATCCACCTACTATCTCCTCAGTGAATCAGCTCCTAGAGGCTTTTCCACATTTGGAGAGCTGAAATAGCTTGACATAGAAGATTGACTGACTGGCAGAAGGCAAAGAGTGGGAATAAAGGCGTCCTTTTCTGGTTGGCTGCCGGTGACTGGTGGTGTTCTGTAGGGGTCGGTGTTGGGTCCGCTACTTTTCATGTTATATGTTAATGATCTGGATGATGGAATTGAGGGCTTTATGGCCAAGTTTGCAGATGATACAAAAGTAGGTGGAGGGGTAGGTAGTGTTGAGGAAGCAGGGAGTCTGCAGAAGGACTTGGACAGGTTAGGAGAATGGGCAAAGAAGTGGCAGATGGAATACAGCATAGGGAAGTGTATGATCATGCACTTTGGTAGAAGGAATAAAGGCATAGCCTATTTTCTAAACGGGGAGTGAATTCAGAAATGGAGGTGCAAAGGAACTTGGGAGTACTAGTGCAGGATTCCCTGAAAGTTAACTTGCAGATTGAGTCGGTAGTAAGGAAGGCAAATGCAATGTTAGCATTCATTTCAACAGGACTAGAATATAAAAGCAAGGGTGTAATGCTGAGGCTTCATAAGGTATTGGTCAGACCACATTTGGAGTATTGTGAGTAGTTTTGGGCCCCATATCAAAGGAAGGATGTGCTGCCGTTAAGAGGGTCCAGAGGAGGTTTACAAGAACGATCCTGGGAATGAAAGGGTTAACGTGTGTGGAGCATCTGATGGCTCTGGGACTGTACTTGCTGGAGTTTAGAAGGATGAGGGGGGATCTCATTGAAACCGACCAAATATTGAAAGACCTGGATAGACTGGACGTGGAGAGGATGTTTCCAGTAGTGGGAGAGTCTGGGACCAGAGGGCACAGCCTCAGAATCAAAGGACATCCCTTTAGAACAGAGATGAGGAGGAATTTCTTTAGCCAAAGGATGGTGAATCTGTGGACTTCATTGCCACAGATGGCTGTGGATGCCAAGTCTTTTGAAGTGGAGGTTGATAGGTTCTTGATTAGTAAGGGCATCAAAGGTTACGGGGAGAAGGCAAGGGAATGGTGTTGAGAGCCGTGATCAAATGCTGGAGCAGACTTGATGGGCTGAATGGCCTAATTCTACTTCTATGTCTTATGGTCTAAGCAGAATTGAAGCTAATAGATATTCACCCATCATGATCTTACAGAATTAATTTCCAAATATATCATCCTATCTTCCTCCATTTGTTTAACACTTTGTGTAATAATGCTGTACACATATCACTTCTATTGTGGTATGTGAAGCTTATCCATTTCTGTCAATTTTAAAAAAAATGTTAGAATTCTAAATGTGAAATACTAACAATAGTAAATAAACATAAAAATGGTCAACATCATCTAAAGTTACTTATCTTAAGTTATATCCCAAAGTAAAGCATTTTACATTTTATATCTTTTTGTTCCATGTGTTTCAGTCAGAAGGTGACAAAGCATAAACATAAGAGACTGCAGATGCTGAAATTTAGAGCAAAAAATAAACTGCTGGAGGAACTCAGCAAGTCATGCAGCATCTGTGGAGGCAAAGGCATTGTTGATATTTTCGGGTCAAGACCCTGCATCAGGACTAACAGTGTAGAGGGGAGCCAGTGAGTGTAAAGAGATGAGGGAGGGGTGAGTAAGGGGGCTGGCAGGTGATAGGCAAAGAGGGAGATAATGGGCAGATGAGGCCAGGTGGGGAAGGGGGAGGGATGGAGTCAGGAGACAGTGGCCGGTGGGTGATAGGTAGAGATAAGGAGAGAGAAAAAATGGGGCAGATGGAGCCAGGTGGATGAGAGGTAGAGACGGAGGCTGGAAGGTGATGTTGAGGCACAAGAGGCTCCAAATGCTGGAATTTGATAGGTAAGGAAGGTGATAAGTGGAACCAGATTAAGAAAGTGAGATAGGCATATAGAGCCAGTTGGGGGATAGGATAGGAAAACCAGAAGATGGAGTGTGTGGGTGATAGGCAGATGAAACCAGGTCAGGGAGGGATATAGACCACATGCAGACAGATGTGCAAATTGGCATCCTTGTCAGCACAGACATTGTGAGCTGAATGGCCTGTTCCTATGCTGTGCTGTTCTATGTTCCATGAAACTGGGTGATGGGGAGTGGCAGTAAAATGTTCTGTTCTTCTAGTTTGTGTTTGGTCTCACCCTGACAGTGGAGAATCCTGAGGACTGACAGGTTGGTGTGGGAATGGGAAGCAGATTTGAAATGGTATACAGTCGGGGACTGGGACGTCAGGATGGCCATTGTGGACAGAGCGTAGGTATTCTGCAGAACAGTTGTCTAGTTTACACTTGGTCTTGCCAGTGTAGAGGAGGCCACATCAAGAGCACTGATTGCAGTATATGAGGTTGGTGGAAGTGCATATGAATCTTTGTCTGACCTGGAAGGGCTTTTGGGGTCCCTTGCTCGTAGTGAGGGAGGACGTGTAGGAACAGGTGTTGCACCTCCTGCAGTTGCAGGGTAAACTGCCAGGAGATGGGGAGTAGTGGGTAGGTATGGAATGAGTGAACCAGGGAGTCATGGAGATTGTTGTCCCTGTGGAAAGCAGAAAGGGGTGGAGAGGGGAAGATGTGACTGGTGCTGGGATTCCATTGCAGCTGGCGGAGATGACGAATGATGATGAGCTGGATGTGAAAGTTGGTAGGGTGAAGCACGAGGACCAAGGGAATTCTATCTCTGTGCTGACTGGCTGGGGAGGGGTAAGAGCAGAAGTCCATAGAACAATACAACACAATACAGGCCCTTCGGCCCACCATGTTGTGCTGACCTTCAAACCACACCTAAGACTATCTAACCCCTTCCTCCCACATATCCCTCTATTTTAAATTCCTCCATATGCTTATCTAACAATCTCTTGAACTTGACCAACGTATCAGCACCACCACCCCAGGCAGTGCATTCCATGCACCATCCACTCTCTGGGTGAAAACCTCCCTCTGACATCTCCCTTTAACTTCCCACCCATTACCTTAAAGCCATGACGTATTGAGCATTGGTGCCCTGGGAAAGAGGCGCTAGCTGTCCACTCTATCTATTCCTCTTAATATTTTGTATACCTCTATCATGTCTCCCCTCATCCTCCTTCTCTCCAATGAGTAAAGCCCTAGCTCCTTTAGTCTTTAGTCCAGGAAATGCGAGACAGGGGCTCATCAACCACAGTAGAGGATAAGCCATGTTTGTTGGAGACCTTTTGGTGTCAGCTGAATGGTGTCGAGACAATGCAGTGGAATCAATAGCAGAAAAAGCAGTTTGTGGCCTGGCTGAAGATAATGGCTTTGTTGTTCTTTGTTTAGCAGGAGAAACGCTAGGCTAGATGTTGAAAAAACAGTCTAAAATTTGGTGAAGAGATTGAGAGATATTATGGAGGGGTAGAGCTGGATGCCACAATTATGTCTATGGAACCCGAACTCCATGACTTTTGATTATGCCGATGAGGAGAGGAACTGGATGAGAAAGAGGTGTCAGATTATATTTTTTTAGGAACTCTTGAGCCAACATATTTTTGGCATGTTGTTTGCCAGCCCCTGCATTGGGAAGAGCAGAAATGAATCCAATAGCCAGGGTGAGGGGGAGACATTGGAGAAACCATTACTGGAGATGACTTAATTATAATCAAATAGCTAGGAGTGAAATTGAGCAGAGGCAGCCCAATGCTTTGGAAATAAGAGAAGGGGTTTTGTAGAAGAATGATGTAGTCACCACTTCCATAGGCTGTAGAAATAGTGAGAAGGATGATGCTGGGTAGTGATCTATGGTCCAACTTGTTGAGGAGGACACGTGACCTTCACGGATGCAGAAGGGGCAGAGCCTGAATTAGAAAAATTCGTTGTTAGTTGTGGGACAGATGAAACCAAATTTGGAAGGGGAATGATTGATAGCTTTTTTAAAGGGGAGGGGGCAAGAGACCGTGATTAAAAAGCAGTTTTGATGGGGATGGGGGAAGGAAACCACTTGTTAGTTATTAATAATGCTAGGAAGATAAGTTCTTCATTCAACAGTTTAGTAGGAATATTGTTAGTGAGCTGCAGGTGGATAGTAATGAATGAGTATGGAAGAAGCTTTTGCACAAATGTTAGAGAATTTATTGGAGACAAAAGCAGTTTAAGAAAAATGTTTTTTATTGGAGGGGAGAGGTGGACTGTATTGACTGCTGGACAGTAATAAGGTAGTAAAGTGAAAGAGGCCTTTGGTCTTGATCTTAGTCACAGTTCATGAGTGCCTCATATTTATTTAAGGAGATGGTTGGTGGTGGAGAATAGAAACAGGGGCTCTCTTTTCTCTCCAGATTAATCCTGGTATATTGGTTTTGATGAAGGATACTTGAGGTCCGTTTTGTTGGTGTAATCCAGCTAGATTTGGTGATAGGTGGAAAAAACAGACATGTGCCTTATACACTAAATTGTGCACTGAGACTTCAGAGAGTGAAGATGTGAACCTCGGGGTGATGACCAATTAGGTGATGATTTATAATTTAGTGGGACAAGACTGCCAAAGGAGTGGGTAAGTTTTAAAAATGATGGCTGCAGAATTATCACATGTTCAGAATTTGTGAAACAGTGGGAACCATCAGGGCAGTTTTGCATTTTGAATTTACTTTCTACAATGTCCCTATCTTTGTGGTGGTATTAAGGAATACTGTATACCCAGGCAGTTGTGAACAGGGAATTTAGAAGGCTAACAAGGTAGCTTTTTGTAAGTCCATTTATCCTTCTTCCTTTTTGATAATTGTCTGGATAAGTTGTTTTATACCAGCACAAAGATAAAGAAATTGTGAAAGGCGCACCCTATGTGCAAAGCTGCATAAGTTTCTATTGTTTCTCAAATCCTTTAGACACAAAAAGAGTTAACCTGATGAATTTAAATGTATAATTAGCTGTTCCTAAACATTAATCTCAGAATGGCTGTTCGTTATAATTTATGAGGAAAAGGTTGTACTGTATGTGGAAATATTAGCCAAGAGGCTGAACTGCATTTGCTAAAATCTCTTTAGATCTAATTTTTTATGAAGGCAAACCATTACAAATGAACAATTGCTGCACTTATGATTAACAGTCACAAGTAGCTTGGTTTGCTCGCACTGCCTGTAATTCATGTTTAAAATAATGTTAATGTATTTTTTTGGACTCTAATGAGTATTTCATTTGCACATTCCACTGTGATATTTGTTTAACATTGCCCTGTTCACTGGTACCCTCAATATAATACAGAAGCAATTTCAACAGTGCTTGAGTGCTGCAGACTTCATAAAAAATTGCTTTAAAATAATACATAATTTAAATCAATAGTCAAAATATGTTGCTGGTAGTAAGAGGAATCTTTTCACATATTAAGACTTTTAAGGATGGACTTCCATCTCTAAAAGATACCCCAAATGTCAGATGTGGTTTAAAGAGAGACTCTGATTCTCTGGATTAACCAAGGACTCCAGATCAATACTGCAAGCACCTTTGTTTACTAGTTATTAAAATATTGGGTGGTGGGGGGAAGACTGGCAAGAATTATCCATTTGAGTACCGAGGAGTCTGTTTACTTTCTGATTGGCATAGGAAGGCAAGCTTCCCCATTACTGGCCAGTCATTGGAGAGATTGAAGGGTAAGGCAAGTGGATGCAGAAGTTATATATTGAAACCTCCAGGAATCAATATGGATCAGTGTGGGCAATCCTATACACAAGGTATTACAGTTGCAAGAGACAATGGAAAGTTGTTTGTGTATTTGTAAATAGTCTTCATTATTTACATTTGGGATTATTTAGTGACAGAATTGAGCACAATTGTAATTCCTCCCCATGATCATCTGGTCTTCCAACTCTCTCTGGACTTGATTATGAAGGACAGTTATTTAGGCGAAGAGTTGAAGTGAATCACAGCATGTATCATTATCTTCAGGGGATGAAAAATAGGGAAGAAATGAATAGATGTTGCCATCTTATAAAATTCAGTTAATTATCATGACATCCTTCTTTCTTCCTCCCAAATAAGGACCAGTGCAGGGGAGGTGGATAAACTGAGCAATGGAGAATCCAATGATTTTTTCTAACTTTTGTCAAATGTCTACTTGTCTCTGAGATGATTGTAGAATCTGGATGGGAAGCTTTACAGAGCTCACAGTGCGTGGGAATTAAATTAAAAGGAGCAGAATTCAGTAACCCATTGGTGTTTTGACTGCAACTGTGCATATTAATTCACTATGTTCTCACTGTCAATCTTGATGTTTCCTAACACTTGTAACTGTGTGAAGTAAATGCTGCAGGATGCACAAGCAAATGAAATGTGTGAAATGACATTGATTAAAAGCTCCAAAGTAGGAGAGAGAGGTGAAAATTACTTCATTTGTTTCAAATGAGCTTTGGAGATTTGGAAGTCCTGAAACTCCATGCAAGTCTTAAACCAGTGATTGGTACATAAGTGCTGATTTCATGTCTCTTTCTGTTTTGGGGGAAGCAGTATCATAACAATAGTTTACTTGTTAAATTCTCAATTAATATTTGTGGTATACCAGTATTCTTTCGAGGCCCATTGAATACCAGTGCAGAAAACAGACAGGACTTCTCTGTGCATGCAGACAACTGAGTGGACCAGTTAATCTGATGTCATCTCACAACGTCCACAAAAATACAAGAGTTGAAAATCACTGGAATTTTTGTTGCACAGTTGACAATTAGAATGTCTTTGGTAAAGGTGAACTGCATAGCTGTGGGTAGGGAAAACCACATTCTCCAAGCCTAACCCTAAATTATATTGTTTTATGATCATTCCTGTCCATTGGATAACATGGATTCCAGCACCCCACGGCTGATGTAGGATCTTGATCTGAAACACCAGCTTACAACTTTTGTTTCCACAGATGCTGTTTGACCTGCTGAGTTCTTCCAGATTCCAGCATCTGCAGTTCCTTTTGCCTTCTTCCTAACCCTATCATTTCTGATGCTTACATTTGTGAACTTTGTAGTGCACCCATGAACAGTACTCAGAAGCAAAATCACCTGGTGACATTCTAAATTCTGGGCTGCTAGCTTATACTCCCTCATTGCCGTTGAACTGGGATCAACTAACAGTGCAATGCAGGAATGAAAGGGTTCAAACCTGGATATTATTGATCTTGCTAGATAGCACAGATACTGATAAGTATTGTTGGGGAGCTGTCAAATAATACAAGAGTTGTTTACCTTTAGTCATACATAGCAGATGTGCAATGATATATTAGGGAAAACTACAATTGGGATAAAAGATGCCATAAGGCTGATTACTCTTCCATTGCAGGCACATTTTTTGTCATTGGTCACAGTTACAAAGTGTACCCAGTTACATTCAAGAAATTCTACAGAAATAGAAAGGGCACTGATCAACGACTCTGTCTCATGAGGGGCATATAAGGACCACAGTGGAATATCAGCTTGGATGTTTGCACTAGTCTCTTTAGAGGAGCTTGAACCCTCTTCCTGACTCAGGCAAAAGTACTGTCTTTTGATATAGATATATAGATAAATTAGATAAGCTATAGATAAATTAAAATATATTTTAGAAAATGTGTTAAGCCCTCATAAATCTGCCTGGCTGATTGTTCTAATGATAAATGCTTTTACGATTACTCAAAATGCAGTCAGCTACTGTAATGAAAAAATTAAGGCATCAGATAGGACACAAATGATTTCTTGAAACGATATATTTTGAGAGTGATCTGAAATTCATGCTGAATTGAGGTTAAGGGATAAAAGAAGCTGCCTTGAATCCCATATCTGCCAGGATTTCAGCTTGTTTCCGTTGTATCCCCTTCCTAAGCTACTGTAGAAACTCCACCTGGTAGATCAAGTGGGATTCGAGCTTCCTAAGAGCTGGTACAAATTCCATATCGATCTTTAGGAAAGCTGTGCAACTACCACCAAAATGAAAAAAGTAATTTATACCAGTTCATTTGAGAAAGATTCTGGCTTTCCCCTTCAGAGTAGAACGAAATGTATCTATCTTATCTGTTTAATGCTTCCTGAATATTAATATGAGTTACAGACGATGAGATAATGGGTGTATATATTGGCTGATTGCCTCTCCAAACAAGTTCTTTTCCAACAACATCAAAGAACTTGGAGGGATCAACAGAATCAATAAAAGGTAAACTTGAAATCAACCCTGAAGAAACTTGGGATTGATAGAGAAATCTGGTGAAATTCCATCATGAAGATAGAAACCATTCTGGCTACAGCAACATTTGTTTGAGAGATCCTACAACTTGGAAGAAATTTGTCTCTCTGGCAATGAAGAAGAGAGAAAAGAGAAGTCCAAGGGACAAGGAATGATGATGATATGGCCATATTTTCCTTTAATCAACGTGTGCCACACTATGGATGTGCCTTGAAATCTCGGCTCATAAGCCACCGTAGGGTTCACAAGTTACCCTGATTCTGAATAAGGACAATTTGGAAGAGAATATCCTTACAAGACATGTCAAGACTGTGAAACTGGAGGGGACACTGTCAAGCGGATGGCTCCTTTGCGCACTAGTAGGTGTCTTTTGTCTGGCTTGTCAGGAACTGAAGTTGAGCTGAGCCTGCAGCAGAAGATGAGATCAGCACCTGGGCTCAGTAGTGGTAGACAGTGATATTCTGCTGGATTTTCTCAGTAAAGCAGGAATCTTGGAATCTCAGAGCCTATTTTTGAAAGTTCCAATCCTCTTTCTATCGGTGAAAATCATGAGTTATATATCACTGGAATTTGAATAATGATTGCTGGATGACTTCCTTTATACATTACATTTATTAGAAAGTGGATGTTGTCTTGCAGATTTATAAGGAAGTTGTACATTCTTCCATGAATTTGAAGTAATCTGAGATTTAAAGATTTCTCTGTGCTTGTTTAATGAGTTATCAGTGTATCTTCAATCTGACATTCTTTTGTTTTCAATATTCAATCTGTGTCAGTGATGTTGATTGACATAACATTAATTCATTTATGTCCTGCCACAATCTTGTAAAAGCAAATAGAACTACCAGCAACATCAGAGGTAAAACAAAAGACAAGAGAAATAATTCATAATCGGTAATGTTTGTCTTTGATATTAAATTCTGCTTAAGTCATTCACCTGTCCAGCTGGTGGGTACAGACATTCTTCATTACATTTCCAACTGATTCTTCCTTTGCTTTTCCTCTTCTTTGACATTTCTCATTCAAACTGTCAATTTCTGTGTTTTTTTTTTCATTAAATTGTTGAAGAATTCAGGTAAATGGCTGTGCTCCAAACTGCTGGACTCAAGCAAAGTTGAACAACAATTCGCCTTTATTGAGTATCTTTATCACTGTAAAATGTCCCAACATGCAGCTGAACTTTGACAACAAGCTAAATTCCAGAATTTACTTAACATGCCATCAGTCGCTCCATGAGGAGTACTTCGGCACATTTTTGTGCTGTAAAACAAAGTTGATGTCTAGTCCAAACCAAGATTTGGAATAGTGATATTTATTCACAGTTCTTTCTCCATGAATGGAGATTCCACAGCAGAAAACATTCTCTTACTGAAAAGTGTGATGAACAAGTGGGACCTACTAATCTCACATTACTGCCAATTGGATAAAAAAGCAGATAGGCCAGAAATTCATACTGTAAATTGCACTTGGAAAAAAAGTAAAGTAACATTAAATACCTAACTGTGGTGTTTTAATGTACATTTATGCAAAGGAAATACAGAAAGCAACTTTGAAGTTCCCTTAAATTTTAGCAGTTAATTTAGGAAAAGATACGAGAAGAGGTATGGTAGGGTAATTTAGTAATGCCAAGTTTATGATTTCAAACCCTGGTTATAAAATGAGTGGTAGATAGAGGAAAATAGTGCTTTAGAGAGTCTTAAAATCCTGCAGAAGAACAAGTTCAAGAAGATTGTGATGAATCTTGATGACAAAACAGTGCACAGTAGGGTGGGATAATGTGGGAAATGCACTGAGGACAGGAAATGCCTGTGGTAATAGGAATGGCAGCACAAGCCCATTATATTTCATTTTGTCACATATTGGGCAGAATCTAAAAAGAAATGGTGGAGTTTAGTCATTCAAACTGAACTAAGTCCCAGACTTCTATATATATGCTTTGAGTCTAGCACTTACTTATGGATTTGTTAGGTAGAATCTGTCAACATACCTCTAGAATCCAGTGGTGGGAGCCAGTTTTGCTTGGAGTTCCCAGCGTCTGTTGCTCAGATCCTGCCATAGTCAGATTTGGTATGGGCTCTGAGCTCCTTACGATTTCATTGGGGGTTCTCAATGTGCAGGTGAGCAGGCATTGGGAATGATAAGTAATTTAAAAATTATATACTTTCCATTAGTTTAATGTTTCAAATTCTTTCAAAGTATTTAATGTGTTGTTAATTTTTAAAAATTTTTAATAGCTGTATAAAAATATTTACTTCAATTTTAATAGTTTTTACATGTCTGAATGATAGCCATTTAAAATAAGAATTAATGGCTGTAACAGTTTCATCAAAAGGCAAAAAATCCAGGCCCAGCTTGCATCAAAGGCTGTCAGGGTGTTTCTGCACAATGCCGCCCATGGTCCCGTTGTTGCTCAGACCTCACCATCCAGTTTGAGGGTGTGGATCACCAAGTGAGATTGATTCCTTGGGGCATCTAGGTCAGGTGAGTCTGAGTCTGTGAGGACTGTGGACGACAGGCTTGGTCCAACGGTGAGACCTGATGCAGATTGGGGGATCACTTCGTTGAGCACCTTTGCTCTGTCCCCCGTACCAGCTGGGATAACCCGGTGGCCAGCCATTTTAATTCTGCTTCACATTCCCACACTGACATGTCTGTCCACGACCTCCTCTACTGAGGCTAGATGCAGATTAGAGGAGCAGCACCTCATATTTTGCTTGGTAGTTTGCAACCTGATGCATGAACTTCGATTTCTCTAACTTCTGGTAACCACTCCCCTCTGTCCCTTTTTTCCCCTTATCCCTCCAGCCCCATCACCCCATCTCTTTCCCCTCCTCCCGCTCTCTTGATCTGCCCATCACCCACACATTCCTCCCACTGGTTCCCCTCCTCATCTCCTTCCCTTTATTCCTTGGTCCACTGTCCTGTCCCATCAGATTCCATCTTCAGCCCTTTGTCACTTCCAACTATCACCTCCCAGCTTCATTCATCATTCCTGCTCTCCCCCCCCCCCCCCCACTCACCTGCCTATCAACCCCTCACCTGGATCCACCTATCACCCGCCAGCTCTTGATGCACCCCTTCACCCCACCTTTTTTTTCTGGCTATTTCCCTCTTTCTTTCCAGTCCTGATGAAGGGTCTGGACCCGAAACATTGACTGTCCGTTTCCCTCATAGATGCCGCCTGACCCACTGAGCTCCTCCAGCTTTTTGTGTGTTGTAACAGAATCACCATGTGTGGATCTAATTATACATCAGCTGTAGGTCAAACTCCACTCTGACTCGGGATAGGGTTCAATTCTTACTTGTGTGGCAAGTACACATAACCTAGGTTGATGCTCCAGTGCAGTATAAAAGCTCAGTTGTCAAAGTTGCCATCCTTATGGAGGTGACATTAAAGTGCTTTCTCAGATGAACATAAAAGATCTCATGACATTATTTTGAAGGACAGCACATGAGTCCTGAGCAATGTTTATCTCTGTCAACATCACTTCTCACTTGAGGAATAACTCGTCATCTTCTGTCTGGGTATGATGCAGCCTTCTGAGTTCAATATCAAATTCAACAATTTTAGGTTACTTGTTTCCTCTGTTTATGTCAGAACTGGCCAGTTCTGCTGGAGTTATGCATCTGTAATGTTAACTCAGTTTTTCTCTCTCCACTAACACCACCTGATTTGACAGGCATTTGCTACACCCTGACCTGTGTTTCATATATGTTTGTATGTTCCTTTGTTTTCTCCTTCTCTTACTGCCCTTCATCAACAGCTTATCATCACAGCAACCCTGGTCTCGCCCAACTGGAAATATTCCCAAAGTTCCATCCTCTCTGCAACTTAAAATTCTGTTTCTCAGTTCTGACAAAGGGTCTTTGACTTGAAAGGTTTTCTCTGTTTCTGATTCCAAAAATGATGCTTGAGTGTTTCCAGCATTTTCTGTTCTTGTTTTAGATTTCCAGAATCTACAGTCTTTTGATTTTCATTCACTAAAACAGATTTTCAGGGGATTAACACATTGCTGCTATGGCAGCTTGCCATGACTGTGTTACTTACAATAAAAATTGTGACATCTAAATTATCAGCTTAGGCTATGAAACTTTTTGGTTTGAATGCCTAGCGTCTGTACACCTTAAACCTTGGTCATCAATAGAACAGTGAAAGTGGTCCATATATAGTATTTTACAGTCAACTGTGCATGATGTTTTTCACAGTTGTAACTAATGGAAAATCTTTGTTTTTCTTGTAGAGTGCACCATCAAGGGTGTATCCTGCAAGCTGTAGTTTATTTCATGAGCATGGATAAGATATATAAACTCCTCTCCAATCAGTAATATATAAATATACATGGGTAGAGTAAGCTGCATTTATTCTTTATCGAGCATTTATTATCCTGGTGTTAGATGTCATAACAGAGTGACAAATGGGAAGCTTCGGTAATCAAACCAGGCATTTCAGCTAAAATTATATAGATTAAAAAGAGGTAATATTGGGTTTTATTTCACTACAGTAGTATACCATTAAGATGTTATATTAGGAATAAATAATAGCAGTGCAGCGAGCTAAATTACAATAAATAGAGGTTCAGCCATTATCTCAGTGGGGCTTCAATGATTTTGCTATTTCAACTGGTGCATGTGTTAATTCTGTACTTAAACAGCTCAGTAATCCCGTCTTCTTAATGAAATCACAAAGAAACACATTTTTCAGTCATAGGATTATGTAGAATATGCATAGAAAACAGGCCATTTTGTCCAACTTGCCAATGTTGGGCATTTTACTCCCCTTGAGCCATGATAGGTAGACTGGTTTGCCAATGGTTCATTCAATAACTGAATCAGCCGGTGTGGTAGTGAGCCATAAAGGTGAAGAAGATTTGGTGTATGGAGAGTTAAAATCAATAATGATTTCCACTGTAGATCATGATCTAGAAGCCTTCTGCTGAAAATTCTGCCTATTCATACATTGCTTTAAAATTATAGGAATGTAAAATATGGAATATAGGAAGAGGATGAGGCATTTTAGACATTGAAGTGGTTCTGTCTTTCAATGAGATCATTACTGATCTGTGACCTATCTCCATGTGCCCCCCCCCCATTAGAACCTTATCCCTTTATATCTTTAGTTAACAAAAGAAATCTACCAAAGATTTAAAATTAATAATTGACTAGGTGTCAATTGTCATTTGTGGAAGAAGATTCTGAATTTCTGTCATTTCCCTATCATCACCCCAGAAGGACTGACTAATTTTTAGACCATGCTGTTTATGCACTGCACCAAGGCTTTTTAAAGGAAATGTATCACTTAAGTTCAAGTTTATTGTCACAGATACACATACCTAGGATATAAGTGCCATGAAAATTAGCTTTTTGCAGCAGCAGCAGCACAGTACATTACAAACATGACAAACCTAAGTTAACATAAACTTAAAGTAACATAAATTGTACATAACTTTGACAACAAAATAAACATAACGACATTAGTGCATGTTGAGACAGAGAGAGAGAGAAAGGAAATATAGTTCAAGGTAGTGTTAGGGTTTTTCAAGTCAGAACCTGATGGCAGTGAAATAAATAGTCGACGTTTTGGGCCGAGACCCTTCTTCAGGACTGGAAAGAAGAGGGTAGAAGCCAGAATAAGAAGGTGGGGGGAGTGGGAGGAGCACCCTGTACCACAGTAGCAAAACTTTCCTATTCTTAAACTTCAACATGTAGTTTGCTTTCTTAACTATTTATTGGACCCGCCTTCTATCTTCCGTGATTATGCACTAGGATACCTCGATTCCTCTGTGCCTCACTTATTTGCAGTCTCTGCATTTAGATGATAATCTGCCTTTTGATTCCTCTTACCAAAGTGCATGACCTCACATTACATTTCCAAGGTTTCACTCAATATCTCAATTACCTATGTCCCATTGCAGAATCACAATGTCCTCATCATAACTTGCCCTTCCACCCATTTTTGTATCATTGACAAACTTACGTTTCGTTCCCTCCTCCTGGTTATTGACATAAATAATAGACATCTGAGGGCCTAGAATCAATCCCTGGGGTACTCCACTAGTTACATTCCTTCAGCCTGAAAAGAACCCATTTATTGCAACACTGTTTTCTCTGTGACAGCTAGTTTTCAATCCATGTTAGCTGAGGGATCTAAGCGATCTCATGGGATCTAAGTACTGGGACCCCCGCAGCACCTTTACAATTCAAACCGCAACAAGTGGTTTATCACCATCCTCTCAAGGGCAATAAATGTGACAATAATATCTATAAATGAATAACGGAATTCTTGACTTCTGAGCCAGTAGAAATAAGTTCTCTCCTAGCCTAGCCTAGCTTTAATGTTTTTGAAAATGTGTTTCAAAACATCCCTTAATCTAAATTCCAAGGTTTGCCACCATACTTTGTGTCATCTCTCTTGATAATGATCCATAGAGTACAGGCATCATTCTGGGATCCACTAATGCAAAGTACTGTCTATTCTGGGCATCTGAAATAAAAGCAGATTATTCTGGAAGTAGTCCCCATGAGGCATCTGTGGAGAGAGAATCAGCATTCATGTTTCAGTTTCAGTCTGATAACATTTTACGGGGTATCCTTAAATTCATATAAAGCAAATGACACAGAATAATCATCACTTATTTTGTAATTTTAAGGAAATACCTGAGTTTTTCCAGCATTTTCTGTGGTGTAGGCAGGGCATATTTACTGCCCATTCCTGGTTTCTCTGACCACATTTCAGGGAGCTTTGAGAGTAACTGCACATGTAGATTGTAGTCATGTGTGGGACAGCTCGGGTCAGAATGACAGCTCCATTTCCCTGGAAAAGGTCAGTGACCTAGTTAGATTTTACAATAATGCAGCAATGTTTTTTTCTGTTGCTGAGCAGCACAGTGGCACAGCAGTTAGCACAGCTACCTCTCAGCTTCAGAGACCATGGTTTGATCTTGACCACTGGAGCTGTCGCTATGGGGTTTGCATGTACTCCATGCGACCACATGGGCTTCCCGTGGGTGCTCCAGTTTCCTTCTACCTCTCCCAGGTAGGTTAATTGGCTACTGTAAGCTATATGAAATGAGTTGAAAATTAATTTATTTCACAACTTGTAATAGTGAGATTTGAACACTTGTTTGTTAGTACAGTACACTTCCATTCTTGGGTTAAGACCAAGAAAAGATTTTGATGATCTTAATGGCTTAATAAGTACTCAAAGACTGGATGCCTGGACGTGGGTTTTCTGCCTGTATTGATCCTTAACCTGCTTCACCAGTCAGCAACTTCACTTGCACTTGGATTTCCATATGTTGTTAATACAGTAGGGCATCCATGATGGTTTACAGGAATGTTATCAAACAAAATTTGATATTGTTATGAACCAGCAACAAAAGAAACACACTGAGTCATGATTCAGTGTTAAAAACTATTTTATTAATCACTACTTATGATAATACGAAAAATAAAAGTAAAAATGTTAGTATGTTAGAATTCAAAAATGTTAAACCTTGAACATTAACCCCAAAAACTAAACTCTTCGTGTGTGTGTGGCAAAGTCCCAAACTCCAAGTCCAGGAATAGTTCTTAAAGTTCAGTTCCGCAAGCCATAAGGTGAAACATGAGCAAAGGCTTCTTCAACAACCACCGTTGTCTGAAGTTAAGACGTAGATATAGAGAACATAGAGAGAGTAATTACGAAATCCAAATGTTCCACGATGGAACCCAAATGACACTTCGGTGTTTACTCGGTAGTGACTTCCTCACCCCGAAAAGCATCCGACTCGTGGTCGTCCACACAAATACCTGTTTCCTTCTACAGGTCAGCAACAAAGTGAACTCCACCAGATTACTTCCAACTTCCAGCAATGGATTTCAATGGCAGAACACAGTTATTGTTACTCATCCATCGATAGAGAAACTAGCAGGCTAGTGTCTCTCTCCCTTTTCTCTCTCTCTCCCTTCGACTTCGACTGACCTCTTCAACAACGTCATTACGTCCTTTATCTTCAATTTACGTAAGCACGCCACACACACACACACACTCTATCTTAAAGGGACTTTCACAGAGTCCGTAACAATATCAAGGCACATCAGGACAGATGACCAAAAGCTCGGTCGAAGAGGTAGACTATAAGGTACGTCTCAAAGGAGGAATAATGGAGAAGTTAAGGAAGTGAATTTCAGAATTTTTGTCCTGTTTGCTGAAGATACAGTTGTCAATGGTGGAGTGACACTCACTGTGGTCAGGAGTAAATAAAACTGACAAAAACATTTAAGTTGTTATGTTTAGTAAGTAATACAGAGTTTTAAAATGAATGCTGATGAGAGAAACCCATTTTAAAAGAGAACTGCTAAAACTATAATTTTACTTTTTAAAGTACTTATAAGATTAAACTCCCCTTCTTGTCATTGCATGACCGAGAAAATGATTCAGTCAATATTCAATTCTGCAATACACCAGCGTGCACAACCAAGAAACCTCGAGTATTCAACAACTATTCAGCTGGAGCTTTTCATAAATTTCTAAAGAATTGTGAACTTTTATGTTTCTTTTACATGCCATGAATTAAATCACAATCTTATACTAAAAAGTGATATGGTCCTTTGTGACCCAGGAATGTATACAGAATTTCAAGTGAAATTGCAAGTAATCCTTTAAATTTTGCAAATGATCTCTAAGTGGCTTTTAAGGCTTGAGAAGGATTTTCATCTTTGTAGTATTGCCCTGGGCATCCCAGGACATATGATTAGTAGTTTAGAATTCAACACAAAATAACCCTCCAGCCATGTCAAATCTCAATGGAGTATCAGCATCAATATAAAGTGACGGACATAAAGCATGAAATTGATGCTATAGGTTCCGATGCTTCCACTTTCTTGCACATTTTTAATTGCAGTTTCTGCAATCCTGCAAACCAAAAGCATGTGTGTCACTCCCACACACTAGACAATTGCAGAGCAGAGTGATCATGATTGTAATATTTGCGCAAATCTGATTTACCAGCACTGATAAATTAGACCGAAATGATCCAACTAAAGCCATGAGTTAATTGCGAACATAGTTGGGGTTGTGGTTGGTGGTGTTTAGTTGCAAGAAGAACCCTCTTCTCGCTTGTACTATTTAAGGGGAACCTCAGTGATTTTCAGGGTTATTGATGATTGATTGGAAGGAAAAGTGGTTGTGAAGATTTGCTGGAGTTTGATTATTGGCTGCAAATGGAGTTTTAGCTAGAGGGTAAGTTTAACCCTGTTTCATCCAGGTATGAAAGGCAGAGGCTTTTCTACATCAAGAACCATACTCAAGGTACTCGCTTTTCCATCAAGCTCCTCATAGAGATCTTAAACATTTTGTACCTATACTAGAGGCTGCACATAGGACCAGATTTGCAACAATGAATTTTTCTTCCTTAGATTATTTCCAGGTTAGTGCTGGAGACGTGTAGTTGAGCAATTTGTAGCCAGCTTCTCATTATTAAAGCAACAAACCAATTCAATACTTTTTTTTCCTTGGGTGCTGAGTAGCAGGGATTGTCTGGGATAACAGTTTTCATGGTGGCACAGGGAGATATAGTCAGGATACTGGTAGCGTTGCTATGGTGTGGATATTCCCACGGTATTAGAACCATAGAACCATACAGCACAAAACAGGCCCTTCGGCCCACCATGTTGTGCCGTCCATCAGACCACCCTCACACTACCTAACCCCTTCCTCCCGGAAGTTACAGAATATAGACCCAGACGTAATGAAGGAAAGGCAATAAATTTCCAAGTCAGGATGGTGTGTGGCTTGGAAAAGAACTTGCAACTGGCAGTGTTTCTTTTTGCCTGCTGCCCTTGCCTTTCTGGCTGTTTGAGGACACAGGTTTGGGATGCTGTTGAAGCTGCCTTGCCAAGTAACAGCAGTGAGTTTTGCTGATGGTGTACATTGCAGACAAACCCAGTGGTGTGGAGATACTGAATGTTCAGTGTGCTCAGTGGATTATCTGTCAACTGGCCTGCTTTGCACTGGATGTTCTTGAACTTCTTCAGCGCTATAGAAACCAATGGGGGGTGGTGGGGGGGTGGAAGGAATTCTTTAAAATCATGATGGTGTTCAATGGTCAAGACATCAGGAAGGTTTTTCTACCTGAGGGAGTCCAAAATTAGGGGCAACAGGTACTAACATCTGCTGATGAAGTCAGAAGATTTATCTTTACGTAGAGAATGGTGAGAAAATGGAACGTATTATCATACGGAGTTGTCAAAATGACAATAGAGACTCATCTGTGCAAGGGGCAGAAAGTAACAGAAGAATATATTAAAAGTGTGGGATGAACTAGGTTTGAGGAGACACATGAGGAGCAAAGGCACAGGTGTGTGCAAATTATAGTCTGGATCCTTGCTTCTGATTTGTAAATTAAATGCAACCTCATGTGCATAGAAGTTTGAAAAAATATGAATCCCATTGTCTCAGATGGGTTATCCTAAATCTGGTCATCATGATTTAGTAGTATCCGTAAGTTAGTGAAGATAGCTTGATGTACACTACAGTTAGAAACGGAAATTAAAATTGGAAACAAAAAAATGGCAGAACAAGTAAACACTTACTTCACAAAGGTGGATACAAACAAGCTTTCTGATATGTTAGGGAAACAAGAATATACAGTAGATTGAGGAAAGAACTGAGGGAAATCAGTATTGCTAAACAAATAGTACTAGAGAAATTATTGGGGCTGAGACTGACAAAGCTGCAGATCCTGATAATCTTACATCATAAGAGTACTGAAGGAAATGCCATAGAAATAGTGGATGCATTGTGGTCCTTTTCCAAAATTCTTTAGACTCTGGAGCAGTTCATACATATTGGAGTCTGGCATATGTTACCCCACCATTCAAAGAATGAAGGATAAAAAAGATGCAGGGACTTGCAGAACTTGCTGGAATCTGTTATGAAAGATGCAATGTCGAACACTTGGAAAGCATTAATAGGATAGGACAAAGTTAAATGAGTTTATGAAATCTACTGGAACTTTTGAACTTCGGTTCCACAACAGAAAGATTATTATCTGAAATGTGATAGATTGGGAAAAGGGAAGTTGCAACAGGACCTGCGTGTACTTGTACCCCAGTTGCCGAAAGTAAGCATTCAGGTGCAGCAGGCTGTTAAGGCAAATGGTATGTTGGCCTTCACTGCAAGAGGATTTGAATACAGGAGAAAGGATGTCTTGCTGCAGCTGTACAGGACCTTGGTGAAACTCCATCTGGTGCACAGTTTTGGTCTCTTTATCAGTGGGAGGATGTTCTTGCCTGTGGGAGTGCAACTAGATCAATTCCATGGATTGCAGGATTGACGTTTGTGGGGGGGGGGGGGCTAGTTTGGGTTAATTAGACCTATATTCCCTGAAATTTAGATGAATAAGAGGGGATCTCATAGGAACCTATAAAATTCCAACAGGATTGGACAGACTAGATGTAGGGAGCATGTTCCTGATGATTTGAGAGTCTGGAACCAGGGGTCACAGCTTCAGGATATGCAATGTGCCATTTACAGCTGAGATTCTCTTCACCCAGAGATGGTGAACCTGCTGTGATCTTTACCATGAAAGGATTGGAGGCCATGTAATTAAATACATTCAAGCAAGTAGATATATTAGTTAATACTAAAGGGATCAAAGGATATGGGGAGAAAGGAGCAACAGGATACTGAAGTGGGTGATCAGCCAATATCACACTGAATAGTGAAGCGGAGCCAAATCACCTACTTCTGCTGCAAATTTTTGTTTATGTTTCTGACTTGTGGGAACATCCACTTGAATTTACATGGGATGACAAAAGCTATGTGAGCCCACATCTAACTTATCCATAAAAATAAAAAAAACCTCCTGCAATACAAAGCCTGATGCAACATGGCAAATTGATGTCAATGGACATCGAGTCAAGGTGAATACAGTAGTTGGAGTTAAAGGAACATGTCTGATTGTTTAAGTTCATTTATCCCATCCACAGGACATCACTGCAGGAGCTCCTCAAGGCAATGTTCTTGGCTCAACCATTTTCAGCTTCTTCATCAATAACCTTATCTTGGAAGTAAGATCAGAAGTGGGGATGCTCACTGATAATACTCAGCAAATGAAACAGCTCATGCCTGCAAGGAGCATGATTTAGAGAACATGAAGTCATAGGCTGATGTGGCAAGTAACTTTCACACAACAGGTCATGACCGCCTTCAATAAGTGAGAGTATGACCACCTATCCTTGACATTCAATAGCATGACCATTGCTGAGTCCCCCACCTTCAACATTCTGGGGTCACCATTGATCGGAAATTCAGACAACTGTGGCTACAAGAGCACCTGAAAGCTTAGGTACCCCATGGCAAGTGATTCACCTTCTGACACCACAAGGCCTTTCCAACAATGCAGCTGGCTTCATTGGTTCCCTATCGACGATCCTAAACAAGCGCCCCCACCACCATGGGCACGTAGTCTGTAGTGTGTCCTATCTACAAAATACCCTCCATCTAACTCATCTAGGCTACTCCATTAGCAATTCCTGCCACCAAGGACAAGGTCAGCAGTCATTTGGCATAACTACCACTCGCAAGTTCTCCTCCAAGTTGCACATCATCCCGATTTGAAAATATATTGTTGTTCCTTCATCGTTGCTGGGTCTAAATTCCAGATCACCTTGTCCAGAATTTAAAGTTCAGTGGTTCAAGAAAGTTGCTCACCACCAATTCTGGGGTGTCCTAGTGCTTGATTTACAAAAGGCATTTGCAAGTGCACCATGTCATTGAGAAAGCCAGCAGAGTGTTTTTTGTTTTTTGCTAGAGAAATACAGTGTAAAAATAAGATTATGCTTCAGTTATAGAGGGAATTGGTGAGACTACATCGGGAGTGTTGTGTGCTGTACTGGTCTCCTTATTTAAGGAAGAATATTAATACCTTGAAAGCAATCCAGAGTTATAATGGGAGCTTAATGTATGAGCAAAGGTTGGACAGATTAGGCTTGTATCTCCTGGAGTTTAGAACAGTGAGAGGTGACAATAGAAATATGTAAGATTCTGAGTAGTCATGACAGGGTGGTGTGGTGAGAATGTTCCCTTTTGTGGGAGAATCTAGAACTACGGGTCGTTGTTTAAAACGGGAAGTTTCCCATTTAAGTCAGAGACTAGGTGAATTTTTTTCTCTTGGGCTTGTGAATCTTTTAAGGGTCTTTGGATATTTTTAAGACAAACATAGATAGAGACTTGATAAGCAAGAGGATGAAAGGTTACTGTGATTAGATGGGAATGCAGAGTTGAGGTTACAGACAGATCAGCCATGAGCTTAAATGATGAGCAGGTTGGAGAAGCCAAGGGCCTCCTCCAGCTCCTAACTCATGTTCTCAAGGGAACTTAAGGATGGGTAATAACTGTTGGCTGAGCCGACAATGTCCACATCAGGAATAAAATACAAAAAGTTTTAAAATGAAGAGTCAAAACTTATTTGCAAATTTAATATTTGCATTTCAGTATGAGGGTCAGATATTGCTCAAAGCAACAGGATGAATCTGGCTATAGAACCAATGAAGCAAGAGACATTAAAATGTTCAAAAGTTCTATTCTGCTTGCATGTTTTATATAAACAAAGGGCAATAAAGTGTTTTCATAATATATGTATATATTATATATATATATAATATATACATACACACACACACACACACACACACACACACATACATATATGTTTGTGTGTGTGTGTGTGTGTGTGTGTATTCAACTAAGTAGGAATTATCCTAGTTTCTTATTCCTCATTTTCTTGCAACAGGAACTAGAACCACATATAACAGTGAATCTCTTGATTTTTTTTAAGCCATTTCCAAATTGGATCATATTGGGACAGTTTTGAGTTCAGTATTCTATGGGCAAAATGTTCTGTAAATATGGTACAGTTTCATGGATTCTATGTTTTTAATTTCAAGTCATTTATTTGAGACGCATCAACAGTACACATGGACATACTTGCAGGCATTATAATGTCAAAAAGGGCAATTATTGTCAGTGCACAGAATGGGTGGGGCGGATGGGTGGAAGAGAAATTAAAACAAGAGATGCGTGAAAGGCTGAACAGCATCAGTCTTTCATGTTATTGGGTATGGAGCAATTCTTTGCTGCTTCCCATTCTTTCTCTACCTCTCCTGAAGCTGCTCATTTTAGTTGAGGTCCATCTTTAAGGGCCCTCTGATCTCTTGCTTCAGTTGAATCTTTCTCATGTGAGCTGAGATTGTGACTACCAACGGGATGCTCAGCATGGCTGATCCTGTCCACTCCCAAAATCTACACAAGGAGCTTTTTCCAATAGGGATCACTGGACAGTGATTCAGAGAAGGAACCCCAGCTGTTTTTTTTGTTATCTCCTTCCTGACCCAGTGGTGTTGAATCCAGCCCTCGATTGCTTTTTGGGCTGACATCAATTAACAAGCACAGAATGGGAATTGTGCAAAGTTCTTTTTATTTCTCCCCATGCTCAGTTTTCTGGAGCACCATTGATCACTTGTGTCTGTGTTGTGCTCTGCTGTCAGGACCATTAACCTCTGTTCCCTGTTGATTTGGGCATCCACATTTCTTACGAATGAAGGTTTTCCCCTTTAGCTTTTTCCATTGCAATTAGCTTATTATATTCAAGCTTGATCACACCCTCTTGTTCCTTCCCTATGATGTAAACTTAAAATAGAGGAATAAATGATGGAAAAAGAAGGTGGAAACTCTGCTAACCCACGGGATCTTCTTTGTGCAAGAATAGACTATTCCCAAACAGCAAATGATTATTTTTCAACAAGAGCTCACTGAGAATCTGATTAGTTGCATGTCCCTTGTTTATGTTGTGTGATGCTTTTTGAGAAATTAGTTTGGAATGCCAGGTCAGAGCTCAGCCCTGCACAGAGCTGCTTTGTATAAACATTGATCTTATCAGTGGGCAGGAGAATTTCTTTCAGGTGCGGTACAGGAGAAGATAATGATTTCAGGTGAAGAAAGGCCTTTATTTCCCAGATGGCAGACTGTTCTGGCTGAGAATAGTTTTAATTGTCAAGAAGCTGTTTTTGTCATCAAAAGTTAACAAGTGTGCTACAGGCCCTTGGAGTATTGAGATCTTTTTCCCTTATTAAGTTTCCTCATCCTATCTGGTGAATGCTTACAGAAGCAGACAAGAATGAGCATTTAAGGCCATTCTACCTTGTGTGACGATCAAAACAGAAACTGCGGGATATACTCAGTAGATCAGGTATATCTGTGGGGGGGGGGGGGGTGGAGGAAAGAGAGGAATAACATTTCAGATCAATAACGTTTGTTCAGAAATTGTTGGTTAAATCCATTTGCAATGATCTGGTGGGGGAGGAGTTTGGTGTTGGGAACTTACACTTAGGAGCATTTCACTTATTAGATGCAGCACCATTATACCTACACCAGATAGTCAATGAGGCAGTTGTTAAAGTCAGTTTTCACCAAAAGATGTGCTTTATTTAACTGAACTTATGTGAAGTCTGAGAGGAATCTTACAATGCTAAATTTTAATTTGTGTGAAAATGATACTGGTAAACAACTCTTTACCCAAGTGGAGAGGGAAGAATCTGTTGAATCAGTTGAAACATTAATGTAATTTGGAAAATGTAGGCTCATGGAGTCCTGAATGAGTCTAAAGTAGAGTGGTTATATCAAGGTCAGATGGATATGATTATAATCTGACATATCCTTCTGTCAACCTGAAGGAGTAATTGAGTTCTATTCGAATAACCACCGGGACTTTTCTTTGCTAGTGATGCCCTCCTTGTCAGATCCTTATGCACCACCACACACTGCCCTTGAAGTGGCTTTGGTGGGATGAGACTGTCATCCATCTCCTTCTGGACTGTGCATTTACCAAGAAGTTGTGGAAAGGAATGCAGTAGTCTTTGTCAAGATTCATTCTGAACAGCTGCGTAACACACGATTCTGTGCTTTAAGCTGTTCCTGCGACATATACTGAGACTAACACTGGCTGCTGCTGGAAGATGATTAGCTTGGTGAATAACACACACTGGTTTGCCTTAAATTTGCTGCTCCTTCAGTGCAAGGAGCTGTCCATAAACAGTAGACTGGTATTGACTCCATGGTCCATAGCTACCTACTTAGCGATGCACTGAAATTTGGTGTAGCTGTTGCAAAGGCTCTTTGGGAAAAGGCCACAGTTTAAAGCCCTTCTGCCATTGTACATGCTGAAACTCAAGTAAAATCCCCTTGGACTTCGTGCTCATTGGATGTATATGAAAGAAAAGTTGATGTTACACTGACATAAGGTAAATTTTCTACATAAATGGAATACTGGAATGGAATATATACAAAATGGAATACCTACAAAAATATATATGATATTGCTAATTTTATGCATAAAATATATTTTTGAAAGGATTTAAAAAATATGTGAACCATTGATACACAGACAGGATCATTTGCAATAATACAGCACAAAGATGGTCAGGACCTTGTGAAAAAATTTGGTTGAGCAAGGTCAGAATTTGTGAGAAAGCTGAATTTGGATTCAGGAAAAGTGAATAATTGTTAAGATGGAGCAACATGGAAACAGAACTTGCAAAAGGCTTACAGCTAACAGTGTTATTAGGAAAGTTGAAGCACATGACATGAAATGAACATTGATAACATAGATACAAAGTTGGCTAAGTAATGGACAACAGAAGATTGTGGTAAATGGTTGTTCAGACTGCAGGGAGGTTAAATAGTGGCATTCCCCAGGGATTGTATTAGAGAGTTTTCTTTTCAAATATATTCATGATCTAGACTTGGGAGTGAAAGTCACAGTAAGTTTTTGCCCAGACCAACATGGAACAGAGGTTAATGGTCCTGACACCAAACCACAACACAGATGTAGGTAATCAATGGTAGTCAGAAAATAGAGCATGGGAAGAAATAACAAGAAATTACTATAACATGTGCTTGCTAACTGATATCAGTCAAAGAAACAGGGCTGGATTCACTACAACTGGGCCAGAAAGGGGACAACAAAAAGGGAGCAGCACTTTTATCTCTGAATTGCTGTTGGAAAGTGCTGCTGGTGTGGATTTTGGGAGTGGGTAGGATCAGCCATGCCCTCTTGACCACAACAATGTGGATGACACAAAACTTGGCAGTATTGTGAACTTCAAGGAATTATAGTGATAAATTGCAGCAAGATATAAACAGGGAGGTCAAATGGGAAGACACAGAATAGTTCGATTTAATGCAGAAAATGTGAGGTGATGCATTTTGGTAGGAAGAATAAGGGGAGGCAATATAGAATGATAGATTGTTTTCTAAAAGGGGTGCAAAAGCAGAAGGACCTGGGGGTATGAGTGCATAACTCATTGAAAGTGGCAGTTTAAGAAAGAATATGCAAATCTGGGTTTTCATCAAGAGAAGTATAAAGTACAAAAACAGGGAAATTATGCTGAACATTTATAAAACATTGGCCTGGCCTCAGCTGAATTATTGTGATCAATTCTGGTTGCCATATAAGGGGAAGGATGTGGAGGCTCTGAAAAGGGTCCAGAATAGATTTACAAGAATGGTTTCTGGGATAAGGGACGACAGTTGCAAGGAAAGTTGGGAGAGGCTGGGACTGTTTTCTTTGGAGAAAAGAAGCTTGAAGGGAGATCTGGTAGGAATTATAAAATGATGAGAGGTCAACATAGAGTGGAGAGTGGAGGCTGTTCCTGTTTGTGGAGGAATTGAGGGTGAGAGGACAAAGGGAAAGGGAATTAATAGTGACGTGAGGAAAAACTTTTTTATGCAGCATGTGGTTGGAATCTGGAGCGCATTTCCCACAGATGTGTTGGAGACAGGTTTTATTGTGGTCTTCAATATGGAATTGTATCAATATATGGTGAAGAAGAATTTGCACGGCTGCAGAGAATGGGCTGGAGGGTGGAACTAGTGAGGTGTTCTGGTTTGGAGCTGATGCAGACACGATGGACTGAATAGCCTCCTATGATTCTAGGGGTAGGCCATTCAGTCCCTTGAGCCTGTTGCAAAAGAGTACAATTTGAGGATGAGAAATGTGGTAAACTGGAGAGGGATGAAAATAGAAATGATAGGAAAAGGGAAGGGAAAGGAGACAGGAAAGAGAAGAGAAAGAATTGAGGATTGTTGGCCTCAGCTCACTGATGTTTAACTTGCATTTGTAATTTTTGTTCCGGTGAGCAGACTGGATTTTTGCTTGGGGGAGAGGCTTCAGGATTGCTACTCCAGGAAAGGAATTGCAAATGGAGACACAAGAGACTGCAGGTGCTGGAATCTGGAGCAACAAACAATCTGCTTGAAGAACTCAGTGGGTCGAGCAGCATCTGTGGGAGGAAAGGAATTGTTATGTTTCAGGTCGAAACCCTGCATCGGGACTGAGAGTGGAGGGGTGAGATGGCCAGTATAAAGAGGAGAAGGGGAGTGGTGAGAAAGGAGTCCAAGGTGATTGGTGGACTGAGGAGAGGTGTAAGATAACAGGCAGGTTGTGCCAGGTATGGGATGAGAGCAGGAGTGGAATTGGGAGGCAGCAGCAGATGGATGATAGATGGAGGCAGACAAAGAGAGAGAGAAAAAAGGGAAAAAAACAGATGGAGCAAGGTTGGGGGGGAGGGGAGTGTGAAGACTGGAGTCAACTGCTGAGTTCTTCCAACAGATTGTTGCCTCAGGAGTTGCAAATCTTGCTTCATGTGTTTACGATTCCCGATTCTTACTGAACAGCATTAGGGGTGGGGCAGGTTAATGCTCTCATATGGGTGTGGGACACGAGGGAATTTTTGCTGAAGAAAAGTGCTTAGGCAATTATTTTACTATCTTTGATCTACTTCACAGCTTTTACAACTTGAAGGCTTTTACTTTTGAAGTTGACGTTATTTTTTTGTACTCAAACTTAATCCTTACAAAATGTCGATCTTCTCTACCAAGTGTTGCAGTCTTCCAGACCTTGGGTGAGAGAGGAGAAATCTTGGAAGAGTTTTCAGAGTTAAGAGCAGGATAATTGCCTTAAACAGAAAATCAGAAACACTGTAGGTGCTGGAAATCTGAAATAAAAACAGAAAATGCTAAAACACTTAGCACATCAGGCAGCATCTGTGGAAAGAGAAATAGAGTTAATGTGTCATGTTGAAGTCTCTTTGTCAGAACTGGGAAAGAGAGAACAAGAAGTTGGTTTTAATTGTGGTTGTTGGAGGGCTGAAGGCATGGGGTTATGTGAATTTGTTACAAGAGTTAGGAGAAGAGTGTGTGGCAACACAAGATTGGAAGCTTGCTTTTGCATCCCTTATATCTCTGCTGGCAATTGTTTCTAATTGCTTTACTCCTTCTAAACATGAGATTTCTGGTCTGGTTATCTTGGTGAGGAAAGCTACTTTATGGGAAATAGGACCTACCAGAGAGGTTTCAAAGCACACAAATCGAGGATATTATATGCTGGCTCTACAAAATTGCAATAATCTGCTTAGTGTCAAGTACAGTGGGGCTCCTATAAGTGACTAGGACCTAAGGAATAGAAAAACAATACGTGGATATAGTCCACAGATGTTATTTGATGATTTTTGCAAGAAAATGCCATTAAATTATGGTTCCACCTGCTGCCATAGAAGGAGTCAATGTTGTCAAAAGAAAATGGCAAGGAAGATAAAGAAAAGTTACAATTTATATTACCAAATCCTCTTCAGTTAAAAAAAAATCTTTGGGGAGAACTGACAATACGTGGGAATGCAGTTTGCATAGGACAATAAAATATTTTTTTCCATGGCTAGTCAGTTTCACAAGCAATGAAGGTAGCTAGATTGCCTGGAGGAAAGCAACAGGGAAATTAAACAAAATGTTTTCTGTTATACCAGAAGATTGCAAATGGGACGTATGTTGCATTAGAAAGTGTCTACATCAGCGGACAGAACAGACCATGAGTTGAAAATTGAAAGTCAGATTAATCTCACAATATAGGACATGTGACTGCTTGAGAACCACTGATTATACACAGACTATTAGTACAAAGAAAAAAGATGTGATCAGTTGCTTTTATTTTATAATCTGGTGCTGTGTAGAATGCTTTCCTGAATTGATGAAAAGATCTCTTGTAACGTACTTACTAGAGGTTTTTAAGTCTTGCTCCATCTGCTACAGCAGCCTCATTGATTGTTCTTTATTGAGTGAATCCAACTTGTCATAGATTGCTTTGATCAGTGTGAGAAGTACTGTAGAACTTGCCAGTTGCATTTATTGCTATTATCAAAACTGCTTAGTTTATTTACAAAAGTGTTAACACTAACTCAACATTAATATTTATCTGAAACAGTAAAAGATAAAATTCTCTACTTTTTAATTTTTTTACTCTTTTGTACCTATCAAATGTATTACCTTTGACCCACCCATATGAATATAGCTGCCTTGTCTCAAAGAAGCACTGAAAGTTCAGATACTTAATTCACTGCCTATTTTGACAAGGAGCTATGCACATTCTGTGCTGAATTAGTCAGCATAGAGGTGCCAGCGTCTGGATTGTCCAAGGATAACCTCCTGAATAACGTATTAGATGGCTCTCTATGCTCATGGAACTTTCTCTGGTATATTGGTACCATGGTCTGGGCAGAATGTTCCCAAACCAGGTAACATTACATTTTGCATGCTGGATGGCAGGGTCTCCTTGCTGCTTATGTGTCTGAATAAAAAATGGAAGATGGTGAAAGAATTGATCCACACATTAAAGGAGCCACTTGGTTCCCTCCAGAGCATTAGAAGATCCATTGGAGTTATTTGAAGGAGATTTGGAAACTGACTTTGATTAAAACCCCTTGCACTCTCCCAATCCATGCTCCAATTCTGCACAAGGTAAATCACTGTATGGATGCAAAATATTGGATTTGTGCTGCAATTGGTATTGTGTGCTTTGAAATTTTAGCTTCAGTACTGTAGTTCCTTGCAGAAATACCAATTCAAAACTGGTAAATATGCTTTTGTGGAAAGGGCCAATCGATTATATTCATAACTCTTATGAGGGACAAGTTGCTGCTAACGAGTGATTGTGTTTTTCTTTCCATGTTTAAAGTTTCATGAGACAGTGTATAGGAAAATTGGCCCTTCTGAAACTTGTTTTTTGATAAAATGACAACTAAACTGGAAGAAATAATGTCCCATGTTAATGGCAGCAGTTGGTTCCAGAGGCAAATAATTAGTACTGCGTTCAGATTCAGGGCGTAAATCGGGGAATAGAACAATATGTTTTTGTTATTGTGAGAGCATATTAATTAAAAGAGGAAAAAAACCCTACAGACACTGATACCTAAAAACATTATTAATCTTGGCTTAAAGGTCACTTGATCAAGAATTGCCTTAAGACTTTCCATTGTGTAAATTCTAATTCCTATTGTTGTAATTGGCATCTGTGGGCTCAGTTTGAGAAAGCAAAAGGGGAGGATGAAGAAACTAATGCCTATGCTGTAACATGTCTGGCTCTGACTGAATGGAATGGAATGGCTTTTGTCTTAGTGAATGTCTCCAAAGATTTTCTGTAAGCCAGATGTTAGGGTTTTCAAGAGAACAGTTTGGTTTCTACTTCCCCTGGGCTGATATTCAATGTCCCATGATACGAGCCAGAAGTAGACCATTTTTGATGAAGGAGTCATTGAACTGAAAAATTAACTATTCCTCTCTCCATTGGTGCTGCCTTACCTGCTGAAAATTTCTAACGATTTTCCAACCGGAAGTGTCCTAGTATCAATCCCCATTTTATGTGTGTTGCATGATATCATGCAGAATGATTGACAGGAGGACCACGATTGGTAGCAATATTCCTTTTTGAGGATTGCGATGATAAGGATGCTTTAAAATAGCCTTCTGGGCCCAGGTGTAAAGTGGCCACCTGGTGACGTAACTGAAAGGTGCAGTCATCATGTTTTATAAAATATGTGGAATCACTCCTGCAATCATCAGGCATTTTAAAATGCAAGCTTGATGTCAGTTAATTATTCCTTGACCTATCTAATAAGCTTTTCTACCATTTTGTATTTTGCTGGTATCCTGCACAATTTCTGTTGTTGAGCTTAGTGTAGAATGATACAGTTCAGAAGTAGGGCAGGTAGATGCATATGTGTAAATACAGTGTGGTATATTTTCCTCATCCCTGTTGGAAAATAAAGGTTAGTATGACTTAAGTACCGGTCACAAAATGTCATATGCTTTGACTCCTGCATCTCTGTTATCTGTTTTTTCACCTTTTCACCTCTATCATGCTGTCTCCATCATGCATGCTGTTCAACAGTACAAGAATTATGTTTGTTCCTTTCTTGAAAGCTCCTACAGATTAGCTACTTGTGCTGGAGCAGCTCTGCATCTTGGATGATTTTTAATAGAAAAATGCCAACATATTTCGTGTAAATATTATTCATTCTCTGCCAAAATCTCTGCTGCAGTCCCTGAGGTGATCGACTGAGAAGGTGGAAACTGAGCATAAATCTTGAGAGATGAGCCCCAGGTGTAGTGCTGTGCAGCCTTTATGAGCCTGGCAATGTGGTCTTTAATGCCAACCTCTCCATGCACATGCCAATGAGTATTCTTAATGATGACTCTCTTGCAACTCAGCTGAATCTGCAAAAGAAATAAACTGTTGTATTCATTTGCACCTTTCAGAACCTAAAGACACAACAAAGAATTTAAAGTAATGAAGTACTTTTGAACTGTAGTTTTGATGATAACAGCAGTAAAATACAGTGATCATCTGTTTGTTTCATGATGTTGGTTGAGGAATAGGTACTGGACAGGACTTTAAGGCAAACTTCTTCATAAAACTTTTGTTATGGGAACTTCAACCAGAGAGTGTCTCAGTTTAACATCTCATCTTGCACTGTATTAGCCCTCAGCACTGCAAAGGAGTGCAAGCCGAGGTTTTATGGAATGTGTTTCTGGAATGGGACCTGAGTCTGCGCCTTCTAACTTAAGACAAGAACGCTGTGGGTGATGTTTTTGCAGCAATATGCGCAAGGTGCAGGATAATACACCTCTTCTTGGGAATCTAGGGTGCAGTGCAATAGATGTTACACTTTTCAAGTAATGCTTAATTGATTGTATTGGAGCAGAAAGTAATACAGCCTTTGAAAAAGATGATATGGTTTTGCTCTGGTAGAATTAAAGTAACAAATGAATGGAAGTTCACAATTGCTTTTCTGCCAGGCACTGCCACTTTTCTAATTCTCTCTGAGGCAGTCCCTTGGGGCTAAGCATGACAGACTTCCATACCAGCTCTTTGGGTTCTGAGGTGGCCATTGAGCCTAATACAGGACCCACAGACTCCGGCTCAGTGGGGGAATAAGTGGATAGTTTGGCAAATGGTGCACTCCTTTCACCATGCTAGGCTTTTGTGTGCTCCACAAATGAATTTGAAGGTTCTCATTGCAATCTTAATTTCTCTTTTTTGAATGGTCATAGGCCAGGGATTCCCAGATATCAGTGGGGATATCTAGGAATCTTTGAGAACATCCTGGAATTATTTCCTCTCCCTACCTGGAAATATCTGGCTGTGGTGAACCATGGCAGACTTTGCCTTGGGTCTCAACAAATTTTGATTTTATGAAGTCTCCTCAATATCACAACAGACTAACTGATTCATCTGGGTTAGAGTGAAACCTAGGCTATGACATGAAAAGGCACAATTCTGAGAAATCAAAATGATGATTTTCTGTGATTTTATTGCATATTTTAATATTGAATGAATAAGTCCACAAGGGTATCTGTGAGCTTCCATTCAGTTGTCACCTTAATCCTCCATCCCACTCCCACTATTAGAGTCCATTAATCGGTGCAGTTTTGAAACACAAGCTCATTCCCTTATCTATTGGAATTTTGCAGTAATTAGAATAG
Organism: Pristis pectinata; assembly: GCF_009764475.1. Taxonomy (NCBI): domain Eukaryota; kingdom Metazoa; phylum Chordata; class Chondrichthyes; order Rhinopristiformes; family Pristidae; genus Pristis; species Pristis pectinata. Next base: position 4,368,899 of record NC_067441.1, read on the forward strand.
GATAGTGGAAGAAAAGCTTTAAACTTTTTACAGGCTGTATTAGAAATTGCATTGACACTTCTACCTTGCTGCTTCCTGGCCCTCAAAGACAGAAAGGTGCTTGGCATCTGTATTTACTATTAAGAAGTGTTTCCATGGGAACTTGTTTTCCAGCACTTAGAGAAAAATGTACATGTAAAAAACAAGATATCCCATCAATTTCTCCTTGATAGTCTATAGTTTCTAATTCACTTATTTTGTAAGGCTGCAATGTTTTGTGATTATAAAATGCAGTTCCTGATTCATTCTTTCTTAAATATCTCTTGATAAAAGTTGCATGACTAATGATTGGGGTTAATCTTTTATAGTGGATCTCTTGAAACCGTGCAGTGACCAAACTGTTGAAAAGTACCATGTGACACACTGTGGACAAAGTAAAACCAAAGCAAAAAAAACACATGTGGGCTGAACAGAGTGTTTATTTCATCTGCTGGGTCAGATTTCAATGGATCATATATTTTGTATTTTATGGTGACAGGTTTGAGCAGCAATAGAGTCATAGAGCAATATAGCACAAATACAGGCCCTTCGGCCCAACGAATCCATGCTGACTGCATGTACCTATCCAAGTGCTTCTTAACTATTGTACCTGCCTTAACCACTTCCTCTGGCAGCTTGTTACATATACTCATCACCCCCTGCGTGAAAAGTTGCCCCTCAAGTCCCTTTAAATTTTTCCCTTATCACCCTAAATCTATGCCACCTAGTTTTAGACTCCCCTACCTTGGGGAAAAGACTACTACCATCCACCTTATCTATGACCTTCATGATTTTATAAACCTCCATAAGGTCAATATTGGAGATCTGGGAATAAGTCAGGCATGGAGATTTGAAGGGAAGAAGAATTTAGCAAGTGGTGTGGCTGATTGCTTCCAATGCTCACCTGCAGATGGAAGTCCACAAGCCTAAACTGGGAGCTACGGTATTTTGGAAATTGAGTTATGTGACTGAGAGGCATGGAGTACAAGAGTAAGAAAGTAATGGTAAACCTTTAAATATAAAAAAGTAATGTGGCCATAACTGGAGTATTGTATTCTGTTCTGGGAACCACACTTTAGATATGAAGGCTTTAGAGAGGATGTAAGAGAGATTTACCAAAATAATTCCAGAAATGAGGAACTTGTAGCGGTTGCTACTGCGGAATAAAACAAGACTCTACTCGGAGGATTGCCAAACAGAACTGGTTTATTTTCCCGCCTTGCGCAGACCCTTTAAGGGAGAATGTTCCCGCCCAAAACAACCGGCAATGACGTAAGTCCTACGTCATCAGGACTTTCCTGCGCGCGGGTTCTCCCCGTTGCTCGGAAAGACGAGGCCCGCCGCCATCTTGGGCCTCGTCGCTCCAACGCCGCGCGACCCGACTGCCGAGCCGGTTCGCCCGACTAGACGGTGAGTCGCCACACAACCCCCCCCAGAACCGGCGAGACAGTCCCCAAGGTCCATGGGCTGTGCCAGCTGCCGCTTAGGGGGGCGGCCTGTGCGTCGCGGCGTGGCAACCTCGACAGGCTGTTGCAGATCCAAATGGGCCGGTTTGAGGCGGTCCGCCGTGAAAACCTGTTCCCTGCCTCCAATGTCCAAAATAAAAGTGGATCCGTTATTCCGTATGACTCGGAACGGTCCCTCATATGGTCGTTGCAATGGCGCCCGAGGTGTGCCCCTGCGAATGAAAACAAACTTACAGTCCCGTAGTTCCTTGGGCTGGCAGGATGGAGCTTGACCGTGCCGTGAGGTGGGAATCGGGGCCAAGGCGCCAAGCTTCTCGCGCAGTCTTTGTAGGACTGCTGGGGGTTGTTCCCCTTGGTCCCGAAGGGCAGGTATGAAATCCCCGGGGACAACTAGTGGCACCCCGTATACAAGCTCAGCTGACGAAGTGCGGAGGTCTTCTTTGGGGGCAGTGCGTATGCCGAGCAGGACCCAAGGCAGCTCGTCAACCCAGTTAGGACCCTTCAGGCGGGCCATCAAGGCGATTTCAGATGGCGGTGAAAACGTTCCACCAACCCGTTTGATTGAGGATGGTAGGCCGTGGTGGTGTGCAGCTGCGTCCCTAGCAGGTTCGCTAATGCAGCCCAGAGACTGGAAGTGAATTGGGTGCCTCTGTCTGAAGTGATGTGGGCCGGAACGCCAAAACGTGAGACCCAAGTTGTGAGCAGCGCCCGGGCGCAGGAATCAGTGGTGATGTCAGTCAGGGGGGTTGTCTCAGGCCACCTCGTGAACCGGTCCACGATGGTAAGGAGGTACCGGGCTCCTCTTGAAACCGGCAGAGGGCCCACGAGGTCGACGTGTATGTGGTCGAACCTCCTACGGGTAGGCTCGAACTGCTGTGGTGGGACGTTGGTGTGTCGCTGGATTTTTGACGTCTGGCAGTGCGGACAAGTCCTGGCCCACTCACTGACCTGTTTGCGCAGGCCATGCCAGACAAACTTGCTGGCGACCAGTCGGACAGTAGATCTGATGGACGGGTGCGCCAACCCATGTACCGAGTCAAAAACGCGTCTCCGCCAGGCTGCAGGGACTATAGGGCGGGGCTGACCAGTCGCAATGTCGCAAAGTAGGGTCCGCTGACCTGGACCAACCAAGAAATCTCGGAGCTGCAGACCCGAGACTGCGGTTCTGTAGCTGGGCAGTTCGTCGTCGGCTTGCTGTGCGTCAGCTAGGGCCGTGTAGTCGACACCCAAGGATAGGTTGTGGATGGTTGGTCTGGAAAGTGCATCAGCAACGACATTATCCTTTCCGGAGACATGTTGGATGTCAGTTGTGAACTCGGAAATGTAGGATAAATGTCTCTGCTGACGAGCTGACCAGGGATCGGAGACTTTGGAGAAGGCAAAGGACAGAGGCTTATGATCGGTGAAAGCGGTGAAAGGCCTGCCTTCTAGAAAGTATCGGAAATGCCGGACCGCCAGATACAGCGCTAGAAGTTCCCGATCAAAAGCGCTGTACTTCAGTTCGGGCGGTCTAAGGTGCTTGCTGAAAAATGCCAAGGGTTGCCAGCGGCCTTCGAGTAGCTGTTCCAGTACCCCACCCACCGCGGTGTTGGACGCGTCTACCGTGAGGGCAGTCGGGACGTCAGTCCTGGGGTGTACCAGCATCGTGGCGTCTGCCAGGGCGTCTTTGGCCTTAACGAAAGCAGCCGCAGCCTCGTCAGTCCAGGTGATGTCCTTGCCCTTACCAGCCAGCAGCGAGAACAGAGGGCGCATGATACGGGCTGCTGCAGGAATGAACCGATGGTAAAAGTTGACCATCCCAAGGAATTCCTGTAGGCCTTTGACTGTGTTGGGGCGGGCAAAATGGCGGATAGCGTCCACCTTGGCGGGTAGGGGTGTTGCCCCGTCGCTGGTGATTTTGTGGCCGAGGAAATCGATAGAGTTAAGTCCGAATTGGCACTTGGACGGGTTAATCGTGAGGCCGAAATCGCGGAGGCGGGAATACAGCTGGCGGAGGTGGGAAAGGTGTTCCTGGCGGTTACGGCTGGCGATCAGTATGTCGTCCAAGTAAATGAACACGAAGTCCAGGTCTCGGCCTACCGCGTCCATCAGCCGCTGGAAGGTCTGCGCGGCATTCTTAAGGCCGAACGGCATCCGAAGGAATTCGAACAGGCCGAATGGGGTGATAATCGCAGTTTTGGGGACGTCATCCGGATGGACCGGGATTTGGTGGTATCCCCTAACGAGGTCCACTTTGGAAAAGATGCGGGCCCCGTGTAAGTTCGCTGCGAAGTCCTGGATGTGAGGGATGGGATAGCGGTCCGGGGTGGTGGCGTCATTCAGCCTGCAGTAGTCGCCGCAGGGCCTCCACCCTCCGGTGGCTTTGGGGACCATGTGCAGGGGGGAGGCCCAGGGGCTGTCTGACCTGCGAACAATCCCCAGCTCCTCCATGTGACGGAACTCTTCCTTTGCCAGGCGGAGCTTGTCTGGAGATAATCGTCGTGCTCGGGCATGAAGGGGTGGCCCTGTGGTAATGATGTGGTGTCGTACCCCGTGTGTGGGCCTAGAATTTGTAAACGGAGGTGCCAAAATCGATGGGAATTCGGCTAGGAGCTTGGCGAAATCGTCGCCAGAAAGGGAAATGGAGTCCAGGCGCGGGGCTGGTGGGCTGATTTCTCCCAGGGGATAGGTCCGGAGAGTGCTAGAGTGGACTAAACCGCTTCCTTCGCAGGTCGACTAACAGGTTGTGGGCCCGAAGGAAATCGGCTCCTAGGAGTGGTCGGGCGACGGTGGCAAGGGTAAAGGTCCAGGTAAAACGGCTGCCGCCAAAGTGTAATTGAAGCGTACGGGTGCCGAAAGACCGTATCGTTGTACCGTTGGCGGCATTGAGTAGAGGACCTGGTGGCCTGTCACGAGTGTCGCGGCCTGTCGGGGGCAAAATACTGACCTCCGCTCCAGTATCAACGAGGAAACGCCGTCCAGATTTCTTGTCCTGAACGAAGAGGAGGCTCTGTCGGTGGCCAGCCGCCGTAGCCATCAGCGGCGGCTGGCCCTGGCGTTTCCCTGAAACTTGCAGGGTGGGCGGCATCGACGGGCCTCCGCACCCCACCTCTGATGGTAGAAGCACAGCTGGTCACCCGTGTCGTCGTCTGCGTTCCTGGGGCGTGGCTGCTCGGTTGCTGGGGCCGGGCGAGGCGGGCGTTGGGCTCGCGGCCTGGTGATTTGACTGACGGACGAACCGCTCTCGCGCTTGGCCCTCCACAGGACATCTGCCTGGGCGGCCACCTCACGGGGGTTGCTGAAGTCGGCGTCAGCTAACAACAAGTGGATGTCATCGGGGAGCTGTTCGAGGAAGGCCTGTTCGAACATCAGGCATGGCTTGTGTCCCTCGGCCAATGCCAGCATCTCATTCATTAGGGCGGATGGGGATCTGTCCCCCAGGCCATCCAGATGAAGCAGGCGGGCGGCGCGCTCACGACGGGAGAGGCCGAAGGTCCAGATCAAAAGGTCTTTGAAAGCCGGGTACTTATCTTCCTCCGGAGGCGACTGGATGAAGTCTCCAACCTGGGCGGCTGTCTCCTGGTCCAGAGAGCTAACCACATGGTAGTACTTCGTGGAGTCGGAGGTGATCTGCCGAAGGTGGAATTGCGCTTCGGCCTGGTCAAACCAGACGCTGGGCCGAAGTGTCCAAAAGGTGGGCAGCTTGAGGGCCACTGCGTTGGCTGCTGCGCTGTCGTCCATTTCGCGGGTCCAAAAGCCGTTTGGACCGTCGGGGTCACCAATGTGGCGGTTGCTACCGCGGAATAAAACAAGACTCTACTCGGAGGATTGCCAAACAGAACTGGTTTATTTTCCCGCCTTGCGCGGGCCATTTAAGGGAGAATGTTCCCGCCCAAAACAAGCGGCAATGACGTAAGTCCTACGTCATCAGGACTTTCCCACGCGCGGGTTCTCCCCGTTGCTCGGAAAGACGAGGCCCGCCACCATCTTGGGCCTCGTCGCTCCGACGCCGCGCGACCCGACTGCCGAGCCGGTTCGCCCGACTAGACGGTGAGTCGCCACAAACTTTAGTTAAGTGGTTAAGCAGGAAATGCTGGTATTGCAAGGAGATCTGACATTTGGAATTATGAATGTTTTAGACAGAGTAGATGGAGAGAAATTATTCCCATAGCTAGAGGGGTCAAGAACAGAGGACATAGCTTGAAAAAGTACCAAAAGCAACATGAGAAAGGAATTTTCACAGAGCATGTGATTAGGGTCTGGAAAGCACAGCTGAGGAGTGCAGTGGAGGCAGATTTAGTTTTGACATTCAATATGCTGCTGGATAAATATCTGAAGGCAAGAATTTGCATGGCTACAGGGTGTGGGTGGGGAGTGGAACTACCTGGATTGCTCTGAAATAGAGGTGGTACAGATGATGGGCTAAATTAGCCCTTCCATTCTGCAACAATTCTGTGATTTCCTGTGGTGCATTATAGTCCTGCGTTGGTCACCCAGAGATCATGAATTCAAATCCCATCATGTTAAGTTGTGAAATTTAGTTTATAAACCTGGCAAGTTGTCACCAGAAACAAAAATATGGTGAAAGCTGTTGTATGTTGTTTTAAAACAAAACAAATGGATCACTACAGTCATTCAGGCAAGAGAACCTGACAGGTCCATGTGTTCTGGCATGAACACAAATGTAGTTTATCGTACATAGCTGATTCTTAATATGTACTGAAGTGCTCTAGTAATATAGTCAAATAGAAGAACTGCATAAATGACTCACTACCACTTTATGAGGCCAATGCAGCGGGGCTCAAATGCAGCCTTGGTAGTGTCATTTGAATACTGACAGTAGATGGAATAAAAGAAAGGCTGTCTAATTGAATGTGATAAGAACTGTCTGTGGATAATTGCAGTGATTTGTTGAGTTTCTCATTATCTGCTATTCTTCGTTAAATGCTTTACTATAGCAACCTTCAAGTAATCCTATGTAATAGTCTTGCTTCTTGAAACCTGAATTTGAGTCTTTCTCATAGCATTAAATTTGAGAGCGCTTTATGAAACAATGCTCAATAAGAAGCCTTCTACTTGCAGTAATTGTTTGGGCTTTGAGTCCTGAAGACCAGCTAGCATCTATCATTACTCAAAAAATCCTCAGGGAAAAGCCATTAGCTGAGTGCTCACAGACTAATATCCAATTAAGTGTCATATTCTGTACATTATACATGTTTGAACATTTTTGTTGGTTTAATTGTTTTAAGTGTTGGCTTTTAGGGTAGCACTTTCCCCCCACTTAGATCTAATTTGCATGTTATCATTTCTGTAATTGGCGTAGGTAGACTGGGTTTAGAGTGATCAAGAAAGGGATCTTGCGTTGGATTCTATGAAACTTCGTAGTGTTGCACATCTATGCACTGGCTGTAGAATTTCTGAGGAATCACTTGCCGATTGTTTTTCAGTTTGAAAACCTGTTGTTACATCATCGGTGCTAATTCCTAAGTTGTAATATACTTCAGTGATGTAAGGCATGCACATTGGAAGTACATACTGAACTGCTGTCAACTGAAAACAATAATTTATTTAGTTTATTCATTCACAAGCAAAGTTGGCATTTATTGTTCATCTCCAATTGCTCACTGAACCTTGTAGCTTGCCAGGCCATTTTGTAGTGTAGTTATGAATCAACCACGTTATAGAATTATGTATCAGTTAGACCAGGTAAGTATGGCAGACTTCCTTGCTTAAAGGACCTTAACAAACTAAATAGGCTTCTGCGAATTCTTGTAATTTAATGGTTACTATTACTAAGATCAGCTTTAGCTATTTCAGATCTAATCTGTTTAATCTTTCATTTAAAATCCCCAGCTGCCATGGTGGGATTAAAAATCATATCTCTATATCAATAGTTCAGGGCTCTGGATAACAATTCTTCCTTAATTATTATGCCATTGCACAGAGTGCATAGGGTAATTTTACAAGACTTTCAGCTTGTAACATTATAAGAGGAAAACTGGGGTATAGATAAAATTGTTTAAAAATGCAGAACCCATGTATAACTCATTGTGTGAATATAAACCAATGGGCTGGGGGATGATTAGCTGGCCCTGGAGGTTTAGCAGGTCAAAATCCACCAAAACAGGAGTATCATTTTCTAATTCTCCAGGCCTTGGAAATTTTTAGAAGTTGAAGTGGATAAATTCAGATCTAAGAAGCAGGAAAGCAATAGGGTGCTTGCGGAACAGGTCAAGGAAGTTCCTGGGCTGTTCCATTGACATCATTGATCTAGTGGTATGGGTTGTTGCTCAGAATGATCCATGCTCACTTCATGAGTATCAGCTGAGACAGACCAAAGATTAACTTGAGTTCCTCCTCTTAATCATTGTTCAGTGGCTCCTGCTGGAAAGTGCTGAGGATAGAGTGGTGAGGGTAGAGTGAAGCTTGAATGTAAAATCATCAACTTGTACTGTCTGAGTTCAAGCATGAAGTATGACCCTTTAGCTAGGACTCCAAAGAACATTCAATTACCCAGGAACATATACAAGAATCAGCCCTTTAGGAAAAGAGAGATGATGATTGGAGGGGTTTGAGGATAAACTGATAATTCAGTTTCCTCTTCTAGCTCTGAATGCTTTCAAGTCAGCCTGGCTATTGCAGTCACCCTACTTATTGCTGCCAAGACCATCAAACAAAGTATGCAAAATGAATTGTAGCCACAGAAGAAGGAAATTAAAGTAAGCTAATTATTTTGAAGCCTTTTCATTTTTTTGAAGAGGCCTTAAATTTCATATGTGGGTAAGCAGCAGTGTCAAAGAAAAAGTCAATTTGCCCTTTATGCCAAGTATTTGCTAAACTGTGGATATGTTAAGCAATAGTGTTATATTGGCTGAACGTCAAAGGGCCAAGTTAAATTGTTTGTATTATACCCTGACTTAACTGTTTATTATTCTGTTCACATGATAGCTGTTTCATGGTACATTTGAGTGCTAATATTTTTTTAAAAGTAATTAATTAAAGTAGAATTATTCCAGACTTACCGCCATTTGTAATCTGTGACATTTTCTGCTTTACAAGCAAACCTCAGCCCAAATATTTTCAGAGCTGACAATTCCTCTGCTTAGAATTCCCAACTCACATTTTGTGACTTGTTCTTCTGGAGAATGCTCATTTCAGTACCAGCTCAGATTAGGTGATAAAATAAAATGCTGTTTTCTGCATCTCTCCACAAAAAAATGTTTTTGGTACTCGCCATTTCTGACATTGATTCCTAGTTGACAAAACAAGGAAGCTGATCCCATTGATGTTCAAGTGCATAAATACAAAATCTAGTGTATAATGTGTTTTCAATTAATCCAGGAGGATAACACACATTTCAAATAGATGGAGATGTTATAATATGAACCAGGAATTTGGTTTGCAACTTGCACATCTTGCACTCCATGGGTTAAGCTGTATGTTCTCAAATAAACATTAACTTTTTAATAACTATAAAGCATATAATTGAGAACAAAGTGACTTCATAATTCTTTAATGGGGAGTGCTTGCATGGGTAATGAAATGTAACGTATAGTCACAAAAATCTAACTTTCCCAGTTAGTAACATTTACAAATAAATTTACCAGAGTTTATCCGAACTGTGAGAATTCATCAAACTGTAGAATACCTAACAGAAGTTCTATGTCTAGATGCAAACATTTTAAAGTAAAACAGAGCTAATTGTCTTGTCATTGAGTTTTGTATCAACAAAGCCCACACATATGATTTGATATTTATGTCGCAGTGAATTGATCCAGGTGTTTGGACTCTTGTTAATAAGATAGAATATAATAGAGTGGTTTGAATAGATACATTGAATTCAGGATTTTTAAAAGTGGGTAATACACCGGAATCTAATTCAGGTGTTTGGATTGGTATGTGAACTATTGGCAACATGAAAAAATGAATAAAAGGCTCGTATCTAATTAAATAGTTCATTTGGATTAATTAGTTGGCAATGGGTTAGAGGTTGGAATGTAATTGAGCCATTTTAAGAGGTATTTTTAACAATGAACCTTGGAAGTAAATTATAGAGTATCTTTTTCTAAACAATTTTGATAATGATGATAATGCATTCCGTAACTGTCATGGTTCACTAGACTGGTTCATGGGATGAGATGGCTGTTTTATAGAATTGGCCTATTTTCTTTGTTCAGAAAAATGACTGATGATCTTATTGACAGGGTAGCTGCTGTGAGCTTGCTTTCTCTGGTCAGAGAGTCTTGCATTGAGACAATAAACAGGATTAATCTTTAAGATGAATCACTATCTTGCTATGGGAAAAGTCCATATCTTTGGAGAGTTACCTCAGGACTTCTGTAGGTTAAGTGCTATTTATAGTGGGATCTACATATAGGGAAAAGAGGACTGCCTGTTATGGGTGAGGAAAAGAGGAATTTCTTTAGTCAGAGCTTTGTAAATCTTTGGAATTCTCATCCTCAGAGGGCTCTGGAAGCTCAGCTGATGATTATATTCAAAGATTTTAATGAATTTTTGTGCACAAAAGGAATAAATGGATATGGAGATAGGGTGGAACATTGATAGTGTTCACCCATAAAATTACTGAATGGCAGAATGAGCTCAAGGGACTGTATGATTTCAATACTTCAATTCTTCAAAGTTCCGTGTAGCTAATTAACAGAGCATCTACATTTATCCAGTGATTGATACTATTAGTAGCCAAGTGATGAAATGCAACCTCAATATATTTTGTACACTTTTCAATTTTGGATCTATTCTCCCTGACAGGGATGATGAAGCAGACTAGTTTCAGGAAAGGGGAGTGAAAAATGTAAGTAGCTTGCTCCAGTTTCCTTTGATGGTCTGGGCACAGGTTTGTACTGAGACTTAAATATTGCACTATGTTGAAAGAGCGTGTGGGATAGATCTGTGACTTCTGAGCTCTGTGACATCACTAGTTTTTTGGGTACCAGTGGAGAGGAGCCAATGTAGCAGATGATGTAGGTGGCCTTTATCACCGTGAACTAGTAAGGATTATTTTGTAGATTTTGGTAGGCTTTACTTGGACCCAATCAGAGCTCGGACTGTTGAATAACCGTAAACTTGACTGGAATTTGGCTGGTGGAGAAGTCAAGTATGGATGAGACCTGAAAGGAAGTCAGTGCCATTAAGATAAGATATCTTAATTAGTCACGTGTTCATTGAAACACACAGTGAAATACATCCTTTTGCGTAGAGTATTCTGAGGGCAGCCCGCAAGTGTCGCCACGCTTCCGACACCAACATAGTGTTCCCACTGCTCCTAACACGTACGTCTTTGGAATGTGGGAGGAAACCGGAGCACCTGGAGGAAGCCTATGCTGACATGGGGAGAACGTACAAACTCCTTACAGACAGTGGCGGAATTGAAGCCAGGTCGCTGGCACTGTAATAGCGTTATACTAACCACTACACTACTGTGCCTAATTAGTTTTATTTAAAATGGACAAAAGCAGGCTTTTCTTGAGAGTTATCACTGCTGCCTCACAATTCCAGAGACCCATTCTAATCCTAATGTAGGATGCTCTCCCTGTGGAGTTTGTTCATTCTTCCCACATTCCAAAAAAACATGCTGGTAGGTTAATTTGCTATTGAACATTACTCCTTAGTGCAGTTAATTGGGAAAGGAGAGCGATGGGTATGGGATAGAGAATAAGTTACAAGGAAACAGGGAAGTATGGAGAGAGTACACAGTGTTGATGGCCTCCTGTGTGTAATAAGTAATTAGATCAAAATGTGTAGATGCAGTCTTATTATTTCAGTTGCTCCATTGGAATTTCAATCTGAATTTAGTGTTTCAATCAGATTCACAGTTTTATATATCATTTATTTTTTTTCACTTTGTGGTATCTTCCCTTTTGCTAAAAATTTGCTTTTATGCCAACACCGTACTTAGTCAAGTGACTGTAATGCAAGGGCAAAATAGTGCAGGTGCTTGAAATCCAGATAAATAGAAAATATTGAAAATACTCAGCAGGCCAGACACTAATTGTGGAAAGAAGGAGAATTAATATTTCAGATCAATGACATTAACTCTTTCTCTCTCCACAAATGCTGCTAGACTTGTTGAGTATTTCCAAACTTTTTAGTTTTTACTTCAGCTTTATTTTAAATGTCTGCCAAATGGAATCTTTTAGTAGTCTGTTCAGAAATGTGTAAGCATTAATAGTGATTCATTGTCCCTTTATCACACTTGCAATGAAGTGCAATTCAATGCACCCTTGTACCTGTCAGTTCTTTGTTGTACAGAATTAGACCATTGCTCCTAAAATTGCCCTGAGATTCCTAGGGTGAGCTATCCAATGAGCTTTGATAGGAGTTCACTGTGTGGGAATCACAGAAATGAGGATGTATCACACAACTCCTGGCACTGCACTTCAATTCCAATGAATGCTAGGTCAGTTATTGGATGGCCTTACTTTAACAAAAAGACTTACAGATTTGGTCACCTGCAGATATCAATATTTTGATTTGTATGGTTAGATTTGTCTCCGATACTGACTTATACATTTCTATCTTATTTGATTGAAGGCCTTGGGAAATCTGTGCTTGGACTCAGTGTGATTGAATTAAAGACAAGATAGTGCAGCTTTCCTTCATTTCAACATTTTTCCATTCCATTTTAACACTGCGATGCATTGTTACTTCCAGGTTGGTGCATCTCCCCTTCCCATATCCCCACCCCCTCCCCCCCTCCCCCCATCCCCCAATCCCCCAATCCCTCAGTACCTGAGAAATGGACCATCGCTCTCAAAGCTCAGGCTGAGCCATCTCTCTAAAGACCCTAACGAAATAGTGAAATGCAATATAGCTGAATCATCAGTGAAATTCTTCCCCACAGGAAAGTATTTTCCTGCTGGTATCTATTTAAAATGCCATCTGGGGCCTCATTCAAATACTAAGCTGCTCAGCATATGACAGTATTGAGAAGATCTTAGCAGCCACCTCCTTTGGGAAGCTTTTCAGTCTATAATAACACCATCCACTCTCACATAGTGCTTAGATTAAGTGAACATTGAAATTCAGATGAACAGGGTCATTATCTCAGTTTCTTGGACTTGAAAAGAGCAGATTTTACAATTTAACTCTTGCCTTTATTCCTGTGAAGCTAACATGTTCTTTTGCAACTAAAAAGCATGTGCACTGTGATCATAAATATAACATATGCTGGAAATCTTAGACAGAAGTGGAAAATTCCAGAAAAAAAACAGAGCACTTTGATCAGTAATCCAAAAGGGAAAGTGAACTGATAATGTTAAGAGAGATTCTGTCTGAAATGGTGTAGGAAGACAAGACTGAGAAGGAAGGAGGAGAATAACCAGTGAGGGCCAAGGATTATCTTTGCACAGAAGCAGCTTATGCATTTAATATCCTAAAATAAGGTATTTTTTTGTGTGGAAAGAGGTTATGAGGTTTTGACGATAAAGTTCATCTCATTCAGGTTGCAAAAAGTGAGAAGGACACAAGGTCAGTAAAACAGCTCCAATTTATGCACTGCAGTTTAAATATGAATAGGGCTGATTTTAATGCAGGCCAATTTTCATCAAGCACTGTCTTTATTGTCTGATTAACTCCAGACTTGCAATGTGTGCCAGGGGTGTGGGACTGCTACTGACAGCTCTGTTAACACCAGTTAACTGGCTATCGGTTTTGAAGTGATTAACTGTGGCAAACTGTGAGGACGAATTATGGTATTGATGTGCTTACTGTCCTTTTAGATTTACAGAAAAAAGATCCAAATTAGTAGAGTGACACATTTGGCAGGGTGGAAAAGGTGGTGAGTTTTATTCATGTGGAGATAATGGTTGATTGTGTGAGAAATCAATAGCAATGTTTAGAGTAGGATTTAAAACTATTACTTGAAACTTCAATTTATTTTTAAACCCAGAACTTTTATTTATTCTCCCCTGGAGATTTCTCTGCTTTGCTTTCATAAGCACCAAGATAGTCTTGATCCAACGACAAAAAGGTGCAAGAGTCCCTTCTTGATTTTTTTTCTCCCCTTCTGAAGATTTCTCCTTTTGCCATTGTCCAGTGGGATTTTGTAACATGCAAATCATTTCGTCAAATCCTATCAATCTACCCTTTCAGTCTTCCTTTATGCCTTTCATCTGCAAACTTTAAACAAGATTTCCCAATTTATCCCATCATTCTTTTAATTCAACCCCAAGGATCCTCTTTCTTGTATTAATTTTGTATCCATGTCAAGGGTAGGGATATCAGTGATGCAGAATATTCAAACATCCATTGTTATCTTAAAGTACTCCCCTGTCAGACACAGTGCAGCTTTTTCAGGGTAACGTTCCCTCTGCTCTGTTCCAAAATGTACCTCAATCGCAACCTAATCACCTTTAATCTGCTATCCAATAATCTACAGTCATAGAAAGCATCCCATCGGGATGCATCATGGCTTGGTATGGCAGCTGCTCTGCCCAAGACTGCAAGAAACTGCAGAGAGTTGTGGACACAGCTCAGCACATCATGTAAACCAACCTCCCCTATACTGACTATACTTCTTATTGCCTCAGTAAAGCAACCAACATAATCAAGGACCCCACCCACCCTGGACATTCTCTCTCCATTCCTCCCCCCCCAATCAGACAGAAGGTACAAAAGCCTGAAAGCACGTATCACCAGGCTTAAGGGCAGCTTCTATCCCGCTGTTGTAAGACTATTGAATGGTCCCCTTGTGTTATAAGATGGACTCTTGACCTCACAGTCGATCTCATCACAGCCTTGTACATTATTGTCTGCCTGGACTGCACTTTCGTTGTAACTGTAACCCTTTATTCTGCATTCTGTTATTGCTTTTCCCTTGTATTACCTCAATGAACTGTGTGATGAAATGATCTGTGTGGATGGCTTGCAAAACAAAGTTTTTCACTGTACCTCGGTACGCGTGACAATAATAAACCAATTTACCAATTTACTGTATTGCTCTGTACAGGATGTATTTAGAACAAACAGACATGGCATCATGTGAATAATCTGTTCATGTGACAATAATATACCAATTTCAATCTGATTTTTCAGAAATCTTGATTGCATGGCATCTGGCTCACCAGGTGCTAAATCCTGCTCTCCCTTAAACACACCAGGGCCCTGGTTCCTGCGCTTCCTTGAAAACACTGGGGCTCTGGTTCCCGTGTTCTCTTTAATACAGTGGGGCCCTGGTTCCGCACACCCTTAAACTCACCAGGGCACCTCGGTGGGAAACAATGCTCTCTTGAAGCTCACCTGGATCTGTTTAATGCACTACCTGAAATTCACTGAGGTTCCATTTTCACACTACCTTGAAACTCACAGGGTCTATTTCCCCCTTTATACTCACCAGAGCCCTCTTTCCCATGCTCCTTTTAAATTTACTGGGCTTGCTGGAAAATGTATTCTATTACTATGTAATATTTTTAGAAAATGAAATATAAATGTGTTGGAGTATTAATTGGAATAACATCCAGTCATCAGGAACATCTGCCAGTTTGGCTCCACCAAAATTGCAAGCATGCTGATTTAATGGAGTTTTATTGTATCATGTGTTTCCCATCTCCCATACCAGTCATACTGTTGCTGTGTTAAGTGAGGTTGCCAGTTAGTCATGAATCAGTCTCTGCTTTGTGCTGGGGCTCACTAGAAACTGAATAGAGATTGTTTTGTGTCATTGCTGTTGCCACTTTACAGCTTACAACAAAACAATATTTTTCACCCTGTGGATTTGAACGCAGGACATGAGGATGCGAATCAAGCATGTAATCTACTGTGTTACCAAATGCCAGAACATCAACTCCTTATGATGATTTTTCAAAGAAAACCTGCCTACCAAGGTTTAATGAACCTTTGCTTGTATTGATATTAATGGTAACTCCAAGCAAAGTATCCCAAAGAAGGTTAAAATGGATCTCCATTGTTGGTATGCTGAGCGATGCATAGAATAGCCATCTGTGGTGCAGTTAGGGGGTTGCCCTGGTCATCCCGAAACGAACCAGTGTGACTGGAGGACTTCCTGAGAACTTCCAGGTTTAGACTTCCTTCATTTATTTCATAGATGTGGACTTTACAGACATTGCCAGTAATTGCAACCCATCCATAATTACCCCTGAGGTCCACCTTCTTGAGCCATTAAAGTGCACTGCAGAATTCATCTTATCTGGCTATGTATTGACCAAAACTACATTGAGGTCTAATGATGGGTGCTCCTGGAAAGATCAAAACTAAGTTTAGTGATTAGTTTATCAGTGAGTACGTCCTGCTGTTCAGCATTGTTAGGGGCAGTAATTGGTCATATTGGATTTATTCTTTTTTTATGGATAAGACACATTTGTTAGAATACAGTTGTAGTGGATAGTTTTGCTAGAGGAACTAGGATATTGTTAGGTCATAGAGCCTTTACACATCCAATGCACTCAGTTGTTTCTGGATCTGACATGGAATGAATTGAATTGACTGAAGACTGATTTCTATGATGACGGAAGCTTTGTCATAAGAAGGAGATCCATAATGGATTACACATTTGGAATTTCTGGCTGTAGATGGTTGCAAATACCTAAGCTCTGTTGTTATCTTCATGTTGGGGTCTGCTTTTTTTAGAACCTCCTTCTCCTGTTGGCTGTTTAATTTTTCACCACCATTTATGAGTGGGTGTGGCAGGACAGAAGAGCTTTGATCTGATGCAGTGGTTGTGGGGTCAGTTAGGTCTGTCTGTAATATGCTGCTTTCAGTGCTTTGCATGCACGTAGTCTTTCACAGTTTGGTGTACCTGGTGCTGCTGTGGCATGCTCATGTTGAATATCCCATACTTAAGGCTATAAGTTGTGCAGTTTTTAACAAGGCCTTCAGACTAGGTGTGTTAGCATTCCTCTGTTCCTAGCTCTTGTCATGTGGGTTAAATTTTATATTCTCCCCCTCTGATCAACCGACCTAACTCTGCCACTGTGGCCTCCCATGTAGTTTTGAACAAGTGGGCATGATTTTCCACATTGTCTCTTGCTAATTTTGATAACTGAAAACCAGACTGCAATGTCTGGCTTTGATTATTGTATTTAAAAAAATACTTTATGCACATATATACGAATGGACATGCTTTGCAGAAGCAGCTAAACTCGGTTAATTTATTTTTCCCATTTAGCTTGAAGCTGGTTAGAACCTAGCAGCTGTAACTGCAAAAGATTTGAATTCAAACATGTTGCATACTACAAAACTAAGTGAGTTAGCAGAGAAGAAAAATAGTGGCATGTTGCTTCCATTATTAGCTCCTCCAAACTGGATGTAAATTGCCCTCAATTATTCAGCAAATCCTTCCAACCCCAAAATGAGCTGTTTTCTTTCCTTCATGGTTAATGACATTAAGCACTGTGGTATTTACGTATTGTCTTCCTGTTTCTCCATAGTCTTAGAGAAGCAAAAGACTTGCATGCTTATTGTTGGTAATCAGTAGTCCCCCTCAGTAAGGAACCACATAAAAACAATCTGGAGTAAAATGAGTAATTGATGTAAAGAATGAATGTGTTGTAATTACAAAACAGAGAGTGGAATGTATGCCATTCATTCCAGAGCAGTCACTGGTCATGATTAACTGGTAGACTGTATGAATAGTGTATAATGTAAGACATTACAAACTGTGTGACAGTTTGGCAAAAAATTACGCCGCATGATTACATTAAATAGATTAATTGTTAAGCCTGAGTTTGTTTCTCCATCTGGAATAAGTTGTATTAAATGTACGGCTTCCAAATTGTAAAAGAAAAAACTAATTGATGTTAGACCATATTGAAAATCCAAAATTGTCTGTTGGGATTCAATAGTCCTTCATTATCATTGAGTTTTCTTATATGTCAAATTCAACCATTTTACGTTCCAATTTTACTTTCCATCTCTCTGAAAGGATATTCCATGGATGAAAACTAACTCTCTGATGCGATTCATGATGATTCCTTGGAAGGAGGTTTGACGCCAAAAGAAATGAAGCTTGCTAAAATTATTGTGAAATAATAAAAAAAAATGAATCTTCAGTCTTGTCAGTTGCAGTGCAGTACAGAATGCACAATGTAGGTGACAATTGCTGGTCATAATAGATTTGGACCTGTATGGCTGATGGCCATAAGTTGGTCAGACCCATGAAATTGGGTGGAATTCTGTGACACACATCTTCACTCATTTATGCACCATGCCATTTTCCTCATTAGTTTCACTTGCCTGTTTCCTGATAGTTCCATGTAAATGAGATGAAAATTATTCTATGACCTAGTACAGTTAGGTTACTTCTATCTAACATGCATTATTTCATCACCTTTGCTATGAAGTGAGGAAAAATACTAAATAAAATATGCTTCAACTTTGATAGCAAAATTTTGAAACATGCTACTGACTCCACTTCTGCATCTTTTTGTTACGGTACTCTTTACGCCATTTGTTGTGTATGCATAGTTTTAAGCCGGATGATACTATTCCCCACAGTTATTCTCCTTGTGCCTTTACTTTTGCTATGTAAGAATAGAGGAGGAACAGTTAAAGACATTAAGATGGTCAGAAGTGGATAACACCCATCTGCTAGAACCTGAAATCTCTAGTGTATGGCACACATCTGTATATAGCACACATCTGTATTTGTCAAAGAAGATTCAGCTTACAAAACCTCTCACTGAGTTATGCTGTATACAAACAGTATTCATACATACTTTACACACAGGAAACAAGTTATTCAGCCCAAGCAGTCCATGTTGCTGTTAGCCCTTCACAAGAGTATGAAGTTCTAATCATATTTACCTATCCAGTATCATTTCTCTTCTGGTCCCTTCCTTTCATTAACTTCTGCAATCTACTGGAGAGTGCTTTTTTAGTTCTGGCTTCAACCACTTATCAGAGAAGGAAACTATACAGCCTTGCAACTCTCTGAACAAGTTCACCTGCTGTTCAATATTTGCTACGTTTCAATTTTACAGTCCCCTTCATAATAAAAAGTATACCTATTTCTGATTTTAAATATTGAAATATTGAATAATATTTGAACAATAATTAAATATTTTTATTATAGATCTTGTTGTCCACATGAAGCCCTAGTCTTGAAACTTATTTTGCATTTCTTCATGTTGTATACTACTCTGATGAATCTGTTGTACCTGCTCAAAAACTCATATGGTATAGAGCCCAATGCTGCATGTGGTAATCAAACTGAGGCCTCAGTTGGGTTATTATACACTCATAATTGTTTCTTGTGTTTTATTTTCTATAACACAAGATAAAACTTAGAATTGTATCTTTTTGTTGTTATAACCTCAGCAACCAATGGTGCTAACTTAAATTTTCTTCAAATTTCACCCACAAATCCCTTTGTTCTTCCATAGCTTGTACGTTTCTACCATTAAGAGTATAATTGCTGCTTTTTTAAAAATGACAATGTGTTGCACAAGAGGACATTGAAGTCTGTCAGATTTTAGCCCATTCCTCCACCTGATCACTATTACTTCATAACTTGATCTTGTTTTCAAAACAGAAGAACCCTTACCTCCTATATTAGTGTCACCTGCACATTTTGACACCATTCTCTTCAGGACTACACCAAATCATTATTCAATGAATGGTACTGATGCCACTCTAGAGAAACATCCTTTAACTCTGACTCTGTTCTCCCCCCACCCCACCTCTAGTTAATTTCTAATTCAAACTCTTTCGTTTTCTCTAGTAAGCTCCCATGTGTTTTCATGTCTTGACATTTGTCCCTCTGTAGTATTTAGTACCTCCTCAAAGAACTGTATGAGTTTGTCAAGTACAATTGTGCCTTTTACAGTCTGCACCAACTTTTAAATCTTCCTCTTTGTCTGGAAACCTGGGAATTTTATATTTGATTCAAGGCTCTAATCATTTTGATATCGCAAACTGCAGGCAGTCCTCCAGTGCACCTCCATCACAGGCAATGCGTTGTCAGTGGCTTATTTGGGTTAAACCATCCTTGATCTTTTATAGTTAACACATTTTTTCAAGTTGTCACAAGGGAATGAGTAACATTAGTCAACCAACTATGCATGGATGCATGAAGCAAACCGCTGATGTGTTGCTAGTGTAAGTAATTTCATCTTCAATCCCATTGACAATTGTTGGAGATATTATGGAGCACTTCAGTTCGATCAGGTGAAAGTATTTTGCAGGTCCAAAGAGTTACAGATTGCATCTATTTGCTTTCTGGCTCAATAGTGCTGCTGTTGCTTTATTTGTAAGGCAGCTTACTATTTGGAGAATTTTCTTTTCACTCTGGAATACAAATGAATGAAAAGAAGTGAGGAAATTCCAGGAGAGAGCTTGCTAAGGGACAAATCTTTCTCAGAGGCATTGAAGATAAGTAAGTAATATGTATAAACACTGTGATGTGTTACTGATGGAAATTGTTTGTTGCTTATCATTCTTATAAAATGCAGCCATCTCCTCTTATTTGCATGACCTGACCTGGTCATTAGACTTGCTTCTGCACCACCCAACCTGGCTTGCATTGGTTGAGTAAGTAGTAACTGCCTTCATCACAAATTTCCACTATCTCCTACACAGCTTCAGATTCCTTAATGCTAAATAGGTTTTTGCTTGTCAGCCTCATTTTCTGTAGTTGTGAATGTGGGGAATTTCAGCTTTCCTGCAGAACTTTGGGCATATTTTCTGAATATTAGTGTCAAAGAAACAATAGTTCTGCCGTTAAGCAATGTGACTTTATATTATGCTACTTACTTCACATCTCCAAACAAGCTAGATTCAAACTAGGTATTTTGATGCCTGAGGCTTATTGGCTTGGGGTGGGAAATTGCAAGTTGTTAATGGGTCAGTGGGGAGGAAGTTGTTTTGCTGGTTAGTTTGGAAGCAGGCAGGACTGCTTTAGCATCTCAGTCCAAAGCAAGATACTTGATGCTCATGCTGTCTTTGGCAGTCTTTGATTTGAATGATCGAAACTCCTTGCAAAGGAACAGCCCATTTATAGGTTACAGGTGTATTGCAGAATCCTGCTAATAGCCAATTAACAGATTGCCGCTTCCCTTAAAGATGTTGCAGGTGTTCCCATTACTGAGCAATTAATGGTTTACAGGTGTTCTGAGATGTCACATTAAGAGGGAAAATAAAATATCTACAAGACAATCTGTTTGCATGTGATTTTAAAACTGGGATATTAATATATGTACCTTCTCCTTGTGGGTACAACCCAATGGAGTAATTTACAAAACAAAAGAGCTAATAGTAAAAGAGGCAATGCAAGTTGTTACCTGTCAATTCGAGTTCTCAGTGGACTAGCACACACAATCTTAAGACGCAAAGGAAGAGTGCTAGGGATTTAACATTATCTGATTATACAACAATCTAACAAATTTTGGTAGAACAATGGAGCATAAGAAAATATGTTTAACCACTAAAGTTATATTGTGTGACATCTTATTGCCTTGAACAAATCCTTGGAGTAGTTCAAGCATTAGGCAGCACTCACAATACTTAAATGCAGCTGAAAAGAGAGATTACTTCAAATCGGAAATAGTTCAAACCTTTCATACCTGACAATGTTTTGTAGTTGTTGGATCCTCAGGTGTGCTTTGTTGTAATCTCTGATGTGTTAGACTATTAACCAACTAATTTTTATCTTGGTTTTCATTTATTCAATGAAGACTTGAATCAAAGTTAGAAACATCCAACCAAATCGATGTATAGTGCTAACTTATGGATCAAGCAGTTTTCATGTAGAAACTGCATCATGATCTTCACAATACATTAACTTTATTCCAAACCATGAGGATGGTGACCTCATGTAATGTATCACAGTCAAAAATGTGTTCTTAAAGTCTCCATCTTTAGAGTTTTATCTTCCTCTATTTTCTCTATGCATTTTTCAGTCTCCCCCCCCCCCATTTTTCTGCATAATTGGATCTTCTTGGTTTCTCCCTTAATTCCTTCTAAAAAAATCTTTCCTTCCCTTTATCTTCTAGCTTCCATACATGTTTTGTTATTTTTTTAAAGCAGGACTGTAGTGATCATAGTGGAATACTCTCTACATTCCTGAATACTGAAACTTCCAACAACTTTCAGGAAGCTGAGCACCACCCAGGATAAAGCAGCCCACTTAATTAGCATCTTATCAGCCCTCCCAAAATCTCAACCCCTTCACCACAGATGTTCCATGGCTGTGTACCATGTACAAAATACATTTGTGATTGCCTGTCAAGCCTTGTTTGATGGCGTCTCATAAACCTGTAATCTTTAGCATTTAGAAGGTCAGGTATTCTGGCACATGGGAACACCATCATCTGGAAGTTCCCCTCCAACTCACACACCATCTTAACCTGGGGGTGTATTAATATCCTATTATTATTGTAGAATATAAGAAGTGGAACTCTGTACCCAGCGTCATCATGTGAGTACCTTCGCCAAAGAGATGACAGTGATTCAAGAAGGGATTTCAGTACCAACTTATCGAGGGCAATCAGTGATGTGCAGTAAAATGCTGGCCTTGCTTCATCTAAAATTCGGGTTAAAACATGTACTGGATTGGATGTATTTGCATGAACTAAGCAGATAAAAGCCACCTGATTATGGCACAGTGGCACATTGGCTTGGGCTGCCACTGCACAGCTCCAGTGATCTGGGTTTGATCCTGACCTTGAGTGCAGTCTGTGTAGTATTTGAATGTTCTTTGTGCAACCATGTGAATTTCAGATGGATGTTCTGGTTTTGTTCCACATCCCAAAGGTGTGATGGTATGTTGGTTGCCTATTGTAACTTGCCTCTAGTCTTGGTAGGTAGTAGGAGAATCAGTGGGACGTTAATGGGATTGCAGGGAAATGTCGGGGAATGATCTGATTTGCCTCTTTCTAGGTCATCAGGTAATATATGAAATATAGAATATAAGAGAGATTATTCATATATACATGGGGCACAAGGTAGGTCTAAGATCTCGAATGGGCAAGTGAACAGGCATCAGGATCCAGATGTGAATGGGAGATAGGACTGGAACTGGAACTCATTTCTAGCAGGGTGAGTAGACTTTTTTCATCCCTTGTATTGTCCTGAGATCTAAAGCTACTGTTGCATCCTGTACCATTATACCTGTAAGCTTTCAATATTCTGATGATGAATAGCGTCTATTTTTACACCAGCGATTTCAGTTCTGCTGATGTCGGAAAACTTTGAATTAACCCATCCATAAAATTTGGGGTAACTGCAGGTACTTCACCTTGGCTCATCTTTTACGTGAGGTGGAGTTACGCAAATAGGTTATGAGGGGAGAGAGTTTCAATGAATGTATCTTAAGAATGGAGCAACAAGGCAAGGAAGTGTGTATGTACTGATATATCACCTTGAATGAGTATGTACATGATCAGTGCTGTGCTTAATTTTTAATAATTGTACTGAAAAATTTTTGTATGATGTGTTATTATTTTGTATTATTTCTAACTTTCATAGGTAAGTTGGGAAGTTTTTGACTACAAACTATATAACATTTCACTATTGCAAGCAAGATTGTCCTTATGATTGTTATTCACAGACTAGTCTCACCTTTCCATCCCAGTGAGCCTGTTCTATACTTTGAGTTTCAATGGATTTTGTCAAAAGTATTAATTATATCTTCATAATTAAAACATAGGTGTAGGGGAAGGTATGATTGCTAATTAGTTTTGGGAAATGGAAAGGGAATAAAAAAGCAAGAAAGGTATGTGGCAATCGTCTTGATCATGGTATTCATGGTATGAGTAATTGTGTGAACAAGGGAGACCTTATAGTGTTTAACAGTATTGGCTATTAAAAAGTTGAACAACCATAATGTACATCACTGGATGAAGTATAGACTGTGCTTAAAAGAGAGTTAAATTAGTCCGCAAGAAATCGACTGATTAGATGAATGAGCAGGTTAGAAGAGCTGAAAAAAAATTGCCTTATCCCAAGACCCACACAAGTGTGACTGGAGCACAGACTGCCTAATTACTAATTTCGAACAGAGCATCTACCACTTTGTGGCTGTCAGAAACTCACACTGTAGCCCAACCCTTCATGAAGCTAAGAACTGAACCAGCAACATGTGGGTATTTCTGCTGGGAATGTATTGCCACGGTAATTAGCCGGGGCCACAAAGTACCAATCCAATTAAACTTGGCAATATTAAATACTGGTGCAGCTCCAGCCTTTTTTAAAAAGAGCTAAAAGAAGCATTGTAACAGAGGAAGAGACAGCCGCAGTAATTGAGGTTGTATGTAATTAAAGATCTCTTTACCAGGTTTATCAGAAGGATCAGATTCAGAGCTGAAAAACTGTGAAAGGCCAATGTCAGTTTAATCTTTCTGTCTCTTTCTTGGCTTACAACTTTAATTTCCTCATAGTAGATTCCCACAACACTGGTCTATTTATTAGTCTTGGAACCAGAAACAACATGGGATCCTTGTTAGATGAAATGCTGGAGTTTACTGATCATTTAGGAAAAACTGGTAAATGTCATTTATTAGGATTAACAGCCACTTATCTGTAATTAAACATGAAATCTATTTTGATGCATCACTCTTAAATACAGATTTTCACTTAAATTTGTTGGTTTTGCTGACCATAAGCCCACATGCTGACATCTCTGCACGTGAGCTCTGCTTTTTTTCCACATAGGGTAATTACTTTCAGATTTTGGATATAATGTCCTTCTTTAGAGATAAAAAGAAAACATGATGGATAGCAGTCAAGCATCAGAAGTAGTATAGGGAAGTTCCTCAAGAACGATGCCCATTTTATCAGGAATATCTGGAGGAACAGTTTATTAGCCTATAAAGTAGCCATCTGATGTGATCTTAGAGAGAAGATAGCTAACAAAATACTAAAGGTAAATCAGAATTCTTACTTCAAGTTAAACTCAGAGGGTAAGGTAATGAGTCACAGATCTGGTGAAAGATCATCCAGCTGAAATGTTAATCTTGTTTCTTAACAGATGCAACCTGGCCTGCTGAGCATTTCTGATATTTTCTGTATTATTTCTTCATATGGGATTTTGTACAGTGGAATGGGCATGATAGAAAGGTTTGCAACCATATTTATTAGGAAGTGATTTGGTCATTGGAATTAGTAATTACATCTAACTTGGTTATTGTAATTTGACTTTATGCTGCAGGCTGCATTGATGCATAAAGTGTACAGGAATAAATGTGCTAAGTTGAGTGTTATATTAATTTTCCTTTTCTTCTTTGCAGCAAATTCTTCGCTGATGGGAGGAGGTGGAGGTAATCATTTTGTATGATGCTTTTTTTGTTTTTTATTTTATAATATTTTTTCTCATATATGTCTTGAGGCACAGACTGGGATGACAGCAACTGTAAAAACCAATCCAGTAAATGAAGAGAGGCACTTTTGTGCCCGTATGATGAAGCCTATTTGTTTAAGTATCTGGACTGTATTTAAAATCAAATTTAGTAAAATCATTTCTAGCATTTAACAAAATTTCAAGTTTCAAAATACGTTCAATATTCTGCACTATTTCATTTCCCTGATGTGTGCCAGTGGCACTGATTTTTATTGTGTGTATAACAGATATAAGATTCTCTGCTATAGTTACTATTCTGCTATTAGGTCAAAATAAAAGCTTATCCCTTCATAACTCCATGTTCTCCTTTGATATTAACATTTCCCCAAAGAACATTGGCTTACATGACTGATACAGGGTTTTAAGAGTGTGAAAGACTTTGATTGTTTGGACATGGAGAAGATATATTTTACTTGGCAGAGTCCATAAACTAGGGGCCATCATTATAAGATAAATTAAATAGTAAATTCAGAGCAAATATCTTCACTTGGAAACTGGTGAGAATGTTGGACTTGCTGGATGTTGAATATGGGAGCCAGATGAACACATGCAGAGAAAATGATGGAAACTGCGATCTTTCACATATTAATTTCAGTTAACCCAGAGGCCTGTTAGAATTGGAAAATTCTGGTAAGCTTAGGTTGCAAATCAGAGCTGTTTGGCACCAAAGCAGTTTATTTTAATTTTTTACGATTACCAAGCACAGGAAGTCTGACTGCTTAGGAAGCTGATTCTTGTTTTGGGAGTGGATTTGCTGCTTTTTGTTACAGGATGATATAGGAAAGAAGCTTACACATAGACATGTATGATTGACACTTGATAGGATAGACATGAAACTCCTGTGGGTTTTAGTAAATAAACTATTCATGACTGTAGTGTTATGCATTTAGGCCTTTCTTATTGGTTCGTGCCCTCTTTGACTTCTTTTTCTCCGCAGTCTCCACCAACTGATGACAATTGAGAAAAGTATAAGTGTTGTATTTATTTTTTAACAGCTACAATTTTCTGTTCAAGTCCTTGTTGTCCTTGCTGTTGCCATTTGAGGTAATTCTATTAATGGAATGAGCAGATTTTTAGTGTAAATGCAACCAGCTTTGCTCTATTGCTGGTACCAGCTGAATGCGTGAAATGCACTGAATATACACCAAAAGAAGTTCTGATGGTGGTTATTAGAAAATTTAAATTTTCACTAAAATGCAACATTACAAAAACTCATCCTAAAAGTTCATTCTACAATAAGCAGTATGATTGACCTGCATGCCAACATAGTATTTAACATTTTGTGGGCTTCCCTCAAAATACAGAAAAACTCTCAACAAAATATTGCTCCTTGCCTCCTATTCCATGTCCTATAATCCTCATGTAGGTTGATAAGGGACATTTCATTGCTTGGAAGGTGGCAAATGGAAGCAAAGTAATGAGGGAAACCCTCTCTTTAAAACGAGATACAGCAAAAAGGATTCCCACTAAATAAAATATGTGCACCTAACCTGGATCATGGAAATAGTGGGGAAGATGATGGAATATATAACAGGTGCGAGGATATTGATTTATTTCCAAAAAGTCACAGTCCTTGGGGGTTCCTGCCTGTTTGAAAACTTTCAGTAACATTATTAAATGTTATTGGTTTATTTTGTTAAAGATTTTTATTGTACAAGCAGAAGTAAGAGTAGAGGAGAAGATTTGTGTTGTTATTCAATAAATTCTCCTCATAACACATTAAAGACATGGTTGGCTAATAAATTCATTTAGTGTTTTGATTCTTGTGATAAATCAAAGCAAGTTACTTAGTTTTTTCCTGCTGACCAGCAAATTAGTTTGATAGTGGTTTGATTTATCTTGGAAAGTTACAGAATCCACTAGTGCTTTCTTCCCAGGTTGTATTTCCAGAAACACATGGATAAAGTATTCAGAATGCAAGCAAATTAAATGGGATTGTGGTTAATGTTGGTGCTGGTTATTTAAAAGTTGTCAGATAAATACTGAGCATTAGTCAGTGGTGTTGAATGGAAGCATTAAAATAGAATACTCATAGAAATGACATCATACTGCATCAAGGATATTTCTGTAAATACTTCCTATATAAATTACCAATATTAAAATTATATTTCATAATATCATACCATGGCCAATTACAAATATTTAGCAACAGCCAGCTTTGCAAACTATAATTATTAACCTAAATTTAAACCCCCACTTACTCTCCTGTCTTTTGCAGAAGTCCTGTCTTTCGTTCAAATACAGTAAGGTAGTCTGACATATCAGTGTTGTCCATGAGACTTTTTTTTCCTCAATCTGACAAGACAAACAGAGTTAGAAGCTTGCACCTTAGCCAGATTTGCCTGCCTTCTCAGGCAACTTTCCTCACATGCACTCCAGCAACAAAAAGACAGGAGCTCCATTGTCAGTGAAGAATGACCTATGGACAGTAGAGAAGAATGAGGAAGTCTGGCTACATTATTGACTGCCTGCCCATCTATGTAATTCTTGCCTGCCATCATACAATTAAGATTATTTTTAGATAGGTAATGATGATGGGTTTGTAAGATATCAGAAGTACTGAACTTTGTGCAGATGAGAAGACCAGAGCATCTCAGGTTAGGCTGTTAATTTGAACTTGTAATTACAGTCTCAGTAAATCAAAAATAACAATGCTCTCATATACAATTATTGAATTAGTATATTCATACAATTACCATGTCCATATCAAATAGAATAAGATGCAGTTTATGTCTGCTTATAGCAACTAAGTGCCTGTTTAGGGAATTGAGTCTCATCTTTAGAAATGAAACAGGATGAATCTAAGGAACCTGACTTGGTACAATAATATTCTTTTATCTCTTGGTATATTTAGCAGGAATTATGACAGGACTATGGACTTATTGCGTGAACTTGTGACAGAATATCAATACACCACCAGTCTTTGTTTTTTCTCTATTGACAAAATGTTTAATTTGGACCCCCTTGATGGTGTGTATAATTGGATTGTCAATTGCTCTATAGATACTTAGATTTAATACTATATGTCAATACTCAGTGATGCTTTATTTCATGGTGAAGCTTAACTTCTACCAGAAGACTTGATTTCCTGGAGGAAGACTTGCTTTGAAATTTTATTGTGCTGGCCAGGTTGTGTTCAGTATACGCACTGCTCCTGTTTGAAGGTTTGCCACACCATTTCACATATATCATATTTGTATAGCATTGAGAGTTAGAGTAGTACTTGTGGAATGTTGCATCTGACTAAGGGTGAAGCTAATGAAACCTAACCATCATGCTTTGTATTCATCAGTGCTCATGTTCTCTCTGATGGAGTCAGACTTCTTTTAAGTAAACCAGCACAAAATATAAAAAGGTCTTATAATTATATAAAGCAGAAAAGGGTGGCTAAAGTGAACGTAGGTCCCTTGGAAGATGAGACGGGGAAATTAATATTTGGTAATGTGGAAATGGTCAAGGCTTTGAAGGACTATTTAGTCTTCACAGTAGAGGGCATGTCGAACATGCCAAAGAAAGATGTTATGGATGCAATGGGAGGTGAGGTCCTCGATACAATCGCTGTCACTGAAAAGGTAGAGATGAGCAAACTAGTGGGCCTAAAGGTAGACAAGTCCCCTGGTCCTGATGGGATTCATCCCAGGGTACTGAAAGAAATGGCAGAAGTTATAGTAGATGCATTTGTGATAATTTACCAAAATTCTCTGGAGTCTGGACAGGTCCTGGCGGATTGGAAGACAATGGGTGCCACGCCACTGTTTTAAAAAAAAGTATGTAGGCAAAAGGTGGGTAACTATAGGCCAGTTAGCTTAACGTCTGTGGTTGGGAAAATGCTTGAAGCTATCATTAAGGAAGAAATAGCAAGACATCTGGATAGAAGTGGTTCCATCAGGCAGATACAGCATGGATTCAGGAAGGGCAGGTCCTGTTTGACAAATGTACTGGAGCTCTGAGGATATAATGAGCGCAGTGGATAGAGGGGAACAGATGGATGTTGTATACTTGGATTTCCAGAAGGCGTTCAATAAGGTGCTGCATAAAAGACTTATCGATAAGGTAAGGACGCATGGAGGTGGGGGTAATGTATTAGCATGAATAGAGGATTGGTTAACCAATAAAAGGCAGAGAGTTGGGATAAATGGGTGTTTCTCTGGTTGGCAATCAGTGGAGAGCAGAGTGCCTCCGGGGTTGATGCTGGGCCAGTAATTGTTCACGATATACATTAATGATTTGGAAGAGGGGACCAAGTGTAGCGCATCTAAGTTTGCTGATGACACTAAATTAAGTGGAAAAGCAAATTGTGCAGAGGATGCAGAGAGTCTGCAGAGAGATATGGATGGGTTAAGTGAGTGGGCAAGGGTCTGGCAGATGGAGTACAACATTGATAAATGTGAGGTTGTCCACTTTGGAAGGAAAAATAGAAGATCAGATTGTTATTTAAATGGTGAAAGATTGCAGCATGCTGTTGTGCAGAGGGACTTGGGAGTGCTTGTGCATGAATCGCAAAAGGTTCGTTTGCAGGTGAAACAGGTTATCGAGAAGGCAAATGGAATGTTGACCTTCATTGCTAGAGGGTTTGAATTTAAGAGCAGGGAGGTTATGCTGCAACTGTACAGGGTACGGGTGAGGCAGCACCTAGAGTACTGCGTGCAGTTCTGTCTCCTTACTTGAGAAAAGATATACTGGCTTTGGAGGTGGTGCAGAGGAGGTTCACCAGGTTGATTCCAGAGATGAGGGGGTAGCCTATGAGGAGAGATTGAGTCGCCTGGGACTAACTGAAATTCAGAAGAATGAGAGGGGATCACAGAAACATATAAAATTATGAAAGGGATAGATAAGACAGAGGCAAGAAAGTTGTTTCCACTGGTAGGTGAGACTAGAACTAGGGGACATAGCCTCAAGATTTGGGGGAATTGATTTTGGACAGAGATGAGGAGAAACTGCTTTTCCGAGAGAGTAGTGAATCTGTGGAATTCTCTGCCCAAGGAAGCAGTAGAGGCTACCTCATTAAATATATTTAAGACACAGTTTGATAGATTTTTGCATAGTAGGGGAATTAAGGGTTATGAGGAAAAGGCAGGTAGGTGGAGCTACGTGCATGGCCAGATCAGCCATGATCTTATTGAATGGGGGAGCAGGCTTGATGGGCCAGATCCTGCTGTTTCTCATGTTCTTGGACTTCTATTGGTGCTCTGTGTTAATGTTTAGTGTTAGCTTGGCTCAGTTGAAACAAAAGGATTTGGGTTGATAGTGCGGGGAAGCTCTATTTCAGTTGATACAATAGATTGGCATCTGTTACAGTGACTATGAATAAAATGAGTGTTCTTGTTAATGCTTTGCTAGCATGCACATTCCCCATTGCAGTTCATTGGGAAAGGTTCAAAAGTGGCTCCAGAGGAAGACTTTCTCTTTTAAGCACGGGGAGGGTATCAGCACCTCCAAATTCTGAGCATTGAATATTACAGTTTATATCCCGCTTCTACCCTGCTGTTGTAAGACTATTGAACAATCCCCTAGTACGAAAAGATGGACTCTTGACCTCACAGTCAACCTCATAATGGCCCTTGCACCCTATTGTCTGCCTTCACTGCGCTTCCTCTGTAACTGTAACACTTTATTCTGCATTCTGTTATTTTCTCTTATACAACCTCAGTGCACTGATATGATGAAATGATCTGTATGGATGGCATGCAAAATAAAGTTTTTCACTGTACCTCGATGGATGTGACAATAATAAACCAGTTTACCAATTTACAGTTTAATTGAAGCTTTTATGATGGCTAACCGATTTAAAAACATATCTTTCAACTGAAGAATTTGACATTTATTTTTCCCAGGATGTTCTCCAGATGAGACACTCATAAGATGAATAATTTCCTCATTAAATATGGCAAAGGCACCTTTGGTTCCCATCACAAACTGTGTCCGAGCCACCAACTCCACTTCTCTCTGCAGCAACTGTCTGAAATTGAATCATTCTATTTACTGCCTCTCTGTTCCAAAATGAGCTTCATATCACAATACCATGCCATTACTCTGATTTTCAACCCTGTAACATCACCCACCTTTACCCTCACCTCAATTAATCTGTAGCTGACACCTTCTTCCAGATTTGGCTATTTCTGTGGTCCCATACTGGTCTTTCTTGTTTATTCTCTGTAAGTATGTCATCCATACTCTGCGGTTTGATTTCTATTTCATTCACCCATTATTGCTTGTTGACTTACTTTATCTGAAATTTTCATTTCTCATGGTCATTCCACCCCTATCCATCTCCGTTATCTCCTTCAGCCATGTAATCCTCCGAGATATTTGTCCCCCACAGAGTCTGGTCTCTTGATCAACCCTGAATAGTCACCATAATGGAATCTGCAAACTACAGCCTGTGGCTCCTCATTGTGGGTCATTCTACTGGCTCGCAGTGGCGGATTGGCTGTCAATTCTGTGGCATAAAGGATGCATTAAAAAATCATGCCTTGCAATTCCCAGGCTTGGACCAGAAACCCTGTCTGAAACTTGCACATTTGCAGCATTTCACCCTTTTGCATTGCTGGAATTACCAGCCCTGTTGTGGCTTTTTGTGTACTTATTGCCATCTAATGATATAAAAGTTATCTGTAACTTGGATCAACTACTATTTTAAAATTATTTAATTGTTTGTAACTGTTTTGCATAAGTTATTAGTTTCAAAGTTTGGATCATGGGACAAATAAAGAAAGTAAATTTTCTGGGGAGCATGTTCTCAGTATCCAAGGAAGTAAATTTTGTGTTTAATAATTTCTAAATATACTGCTGCAAAAATAACACTTCTGTGTGCCTAATTTATTTTTATATTACAACTGACAGAACATTGTGCATAACTGCAGCTGATGACAATCGCATATTCCAGATTAATTACCAGTTTCAGATATCTTGCACTACCCTATGGACTTAGATTTTCACAGCAAAGTGGATTGACTTGTGAAATGTGATTTCCAAAACACTAGTCAAAATTCCAGCAGCCTAAAACATTATCATAGTTCTACATTCAGAGCCACTTGAAGTTGTCTGGCGTGATTAGAGATGTCAAATTTTGCAGATTTTCAAGGTTGACATTTATAGCTGCATCCCAAGTGAGCCCATGAAAATGCAGCTGAAGCAATTGTGGGTTGACAGTAGAAATTGTTTTGTTACCTTCTGAATTCTGTCAATTCTGTATCATGTTTCACAACAGGCTACTTCATCAAAATGGCAAGATTTCCTCTACTTAATTACTAGGTAATGACTCTTAATGAATATAAAAGTATGTAGATGTTGGGTAAGAACAGGATTTGATCTGGGTGTACCCTTAAATTCTCACTGCCCATTCTTGGACTCAAGGAGTGACAACTTCAGCAAAGTATTGGTGAGTCAGCTATATCGGAGAAGTCACATGAGTCATGGAGAAGGATGAAAAGGAACAAGTGGTATAAATTGTTGGAGGAGAAAGATCTAACACTGCTGTGTACCCTATATTGGATTTGAACTAACATAAATTCCTCCATCATTAAATAAAGATATTTTTACTTCTGGATGGTCTAGATCTATATTTCATGATTATTAGGCACCAATAAATCCAATAGGAGATATAAAACATGCTTTACCCAAAGAATCTGCTGGAAAATAATGAAGAGCCCATGGGCTAATGAGAACTTTGATGAGACCACACTTGGAGCACAGTCTGCAACTTTGGCCCCAAACCACAAAGGAGAATATGTTTGTCTTGAAGGGAGTGCAGTATAATTCATTACTTGATTCCTGAGATGAAGATGTTGCCTTATGAGCTGATATTGAGTAGGATTGGCCTGTATCAAGATTGATAAGGAAGATGTTAAGAGGCAATTTCCTTTGACTGAGAGTCTAGTTCTTGGGGCCAAGGCCTTGGGTTAAGGGTTTGTCTATTTAAGACGAAGATGAGAAGGAATTTTCTCACTTGGGTTTGTAAATCTTTAGAGTCCTCACCCCAGAGGGCTGTGAATGTTCAGCCATTGAGTGTATTTACAGCTGTGATCAATTGACTTTTGGGCAGTGAGGAAATCAGAATGATGGAGAATTGGTGCAGTAATGGCTGAGGTGGAGGATAAACCATGATCTTAATGATGGAGCAAGCATGAGGCACCGGGAGGAGCTTGTGTAGCACATAAGCACCAGTATTGACCATTTGGGTAAAATAGCCAATTCTTATGCTCTAAATTCTGTGTAATGAAATTTTATGTAAATGTGCCACATGACTTGACAACTCCAGTTGAGTAAAGGTGCAGTTTTACACTAGTATGGACAGCAATTGCAAAGCAAATTTACCCATGTTTTATTATTCCGATGGCAAATACAAGCTTGTACAACTTGCATCATTCTCTGAGCTCATTAACTGGACTGCTGCTTTTTAATTCATGGACTAATATATTGTTTTTTTTATGATCCAAGATGGAAAATCTCATCCTATAATTCTGTGTCTCAGAAATAAAGCGGCAAGGATTTTGATGATTATTTTCTGAATGTGAAAACCAAACACAAATTGATAAATAATGCCACTTGCAAATCTTTAAGCTTCATTCTGCTGAATTTTATTTTTCATCCTTAAAATCTGTTTATTAAAGTCCTGTATTCCTATTGTAACTCATGCACCTTCCTGTTAGAGGTTCAGGACAAAGCCAATGTAATTGCTTTATTTTAATAATTAAATGTTCAACTATTATGCTTTCCAAACATTACAACAGTGACTACTCTTCAAAAGCTTTTTGGAATTTCCTAAGATCATAAAAGTGGCTGTATATATGTAAATTTTTCTTTCTATTTCCATCTCTGAACTAATTCCCTGGGATATAATATCTGAAAATCAACTTCAATTTTATATCCCATTATAAGTTTTCAGATAGATTTTATAAATGGGTTTACTGGTAAATCCAGTTGGATTAGTAGTATAGGAAATATAACTCATCCCTTTACGGGCTGATATCTTGAAGTGGCATTTCTACTAATCCACATGAAAATGCAAAACTGTTGCACAATATACCAACAGATACTAAGATTTTAGAAGTCACCAGTTTGAAGTGATGCTGAAGTAGATGTTGGTTGTGTACTCCTGAGTTTAATCTAAAAGCCTTTTGGTTATGACAGCAAGGATAGCCTGAGTTAAACAAGTCCCTGCCATCCTTCAAGTGCTGGATGGAGAAATAATCAGAATGGGTCGCTTTACCTTGGTAGAGGCTTGAGGCAGGAGCTGGTGGGTTGTGGATTAATGATTTGTGAGATAGATTTCGAGAAACTTAGACTACAAGAGGAGGTTATTCAGCCTATCAAGCCCTTAACAGCTCTTTGAAAGAGCTGACCAAATAGTCCTTTTTGCTCCTCTTTCCCTATAGCTCTGCAGTTCTTTCCTCTTCATCTGAATATTCCATGTCCTTTTGAAAATTACAAATAAATTTCCTTCCACTGAAATTAACAACTCAAGTTCTTCTTCAATGATATTGAAAGCGGTGATGTTATCACGCTTGGAAGCACCATTGTTGACAAACCAAGGTGAAAAGCCCCAGCAAGATTCAGGAAAATAACTGAGGCAACAAGAGAGATGAAGTAAGTAATTTTTTTAACTATAGTAAATGGCTACATACTGTAAACTGTAAAATTGGTCTGTGATATGACTTCCCTTTTTCATCCTTTGTAGCGTTTGAGAACTTGTTATAACAGACAACTCACTTTGGTGCTGATGTTAAAGGTGTGATTCATTAATACCATTTAAAGCCCAGAGGCATCTGGGTAAGGCATTCTGAATCACATTCAGAGGTGTCTAGTTTGAAAATGCATTATTTGGTCAATTAACAAGCAACATTTGGATATCTTCTAAGGTTACGCTTTCTCCTGAGTCACAATTGGTGTGTGAGTTTGCAAAGCTTGGTAACCTTCCTAGAGTGTTCAGCTATAGAAAACAATCAAGCCAACATTTGCACTTTCCAGCACAACATGGATTGTCAGTAGCAGTGGGGCACTTGATTCAATTGGACTTGTTAAATATAAAAGTGGTGAGGAGAGTTTGAATCTCTGTCTTGTCTTCAGTGGAATTAAAATATATTTGTGGATGAGGAGAGTGTGTCTTTGTCTCTCCAAAGAAATTCTGACCAAGAAATTTGATTGTGATGTGACTGTTTTACAGGTATAAAGTATATGCTAAGCACCCAATATGGCACCAACCCATCCTTTACTGAAAGCAAGCCACTGTTGTGTTGGATCAGTCTTCTCTGAAGGCCTCTGGAGCATACAGGTCCTCCTGAAGTTATGACAGGATTCCATTCTTGAGAACTGTTCATAAACAAACAGTTTGTAAGTTGGAAATGCGGCAACATATTGAAATAAAAACCTACGGGCAACTAAGGGCAAGGAGTAGTTAAACCAAGGCTTTTAACTCAACCATTCAGATATTGCCATGGACCGAGTTCCCACATGGCAAAAGATCCCAACAGCCCCCCAGCAGCTGGCAATTCCATCTTGTGGGTCTCCCAATAGCTCATCCTTATGTGCTGACTGTACACAAGTTGGGCATTCATAACCTGAGGAGGACCTGGGAGGAAAATCATTTAAAAAAAACCTGATTACAATTGTGGCGACTCACTGTCTAGTCGGGCGAACCGGCTCGGCAGTCGGGTCGCGCGGCGTCGGAGCGACGAGGCCCAAGTTGGCGGCGGGCCTCGTCTTTCCGAGCGACGGGGAGAACCCGTGCGTGGGAAAGTCCTGATGACGTAGGACTTACGTCATTGCCGGTTGTTTTGGGCGGGAACATTCTCCCTTAAATGGCCCGCGCAAGGCGGGAAAATAAACCAGTTCTGTTTGGCAATCCTCCGAGTAGAGTCTTGTTTTATTCCGCAGTAGCAACCGCCACATTGGTGACCCTGACGGTCCAAACGGCTTTTGGAGCCGCGAAATGGACGACAGCGCAGCAGCCAACGCAGTGGCCCTCAAGCTGCCCACCTTTTGGACACTTCGGCCCAGCGTCTGGTTTGACCAGGCCGAAGCGCAATTCCACCTTCGGCAGATCACCTCCGACTCCACGAAGTACTACCATGTGGTTAGCTCTCTGGACCAGGAGACAGCCGCCCAGGTTGGAGACTTCATCCAGTCGCCTCCGGAGGAAGATAAGTACCCGGCTTTCAAAGACCTTTTGATCTGGACCTTCGGCCTCTCCCGTCGTGAGCGCGCCGCCCGCCTGCTTCATCTGGATGGCCTGGGGGACAGATCCCCATCCGCCCTAATGAATGAGATGCTGGCATTGGCCGAGGGACACAAGCCATGCCTGATGTTCGAACAGGCCTTCCTCGAACAGCTCCCCGATGACATCCACTTATTGTTAGCTGACGCCGACTTCAGCAACCCCCGTGAGGTGGCCGCCCAGGCAGATGTCCTGTGGAGGGCCAAGCGCGAGAGCGGTTCGTCCGTCAGTCAAATCACCAGGCCGCGAGCCCAACGCCCGCCTCGCCCGGCCCCAGCAACCGAGCAGCCACGCCCCAGGAACGCAGACGACGACACGGGTGACCAGCTGTGCTTCTACCATCAGAGGTGGGGTGCGGAGGCCCGTCGATGCCGCCCACCCTGCAAGTTTCAGGGAAACGCCAGGGCCAGCCGCCGCTGATGGCTACGGCGGCTGGCCGCCGACAGAGCCTCCTCTTCGTTCAGGACAAGAAATCTGGACGGCGTTTCCTCATTGATACTGGAGCGGAGGTCAGTATTTTGCCCCCGACAGGCCGCGACACTCGTGACAGGCCCCCAGGTCCTCTACTCAATGCCGCCAACGGTACAACGATACAGTCTTTCGGCACCCGTACGCTTCAATTACACTTTGGCGGCAGCCGTTTTACCTGGACCTTTACCCTTGTCACCGTCGCCCGACCACTCCTAGGAGCCGATTTCCTTCGGGCCCACAACCTGTTAGTCGACCTGCGAAGGAAGCGGTTAGTCCACTCTAGCACTCTCCAGACCTATCCCCTGGGAGAAATCAGCCCACCAGCCCCGCGCCTGGACTCCATTTCCCTTTCTGGCGACGATTTCGCCAAGCTCCTAGCCGAATTCCCATCGATTTTGGCACCTCCGTTTACAAATTCTAGGCCCACACACGGGGTACGACACCACATCATTACCACAGGGCCACCCCTTCATGCCCGAGCACGACGATTATCTCCAGACAAGCTCCGCCTGGCAAAGGAAGAGTTCCGTCACATGGAGGAGCTGGGGATTGTTCGCAGGTCAGACAGCCCCTGGGCCTCCCCCCTGCACATGGTCCCCAAAGCCACCGGAGGGTGGAGGCCCTGCGGCGACTACTGCAGGCTGAATGACGCCACCACCCCGGACCGCTATCCCATCCCTCACATCCAGGACTTTGCAGCGAACTTACACGGGGCCCGCATCTTTTCCAAAGTGGACCTCGTTAGGGGATACCACCAAATCCCGGTCCATCCGGATGACGTCCCCAAAACTGCGATTATCACCCCATTCAGCCTGTTCGAATTCCTTCGGATGCCGTTCGGCCTTAAGAATGCCGCGCAGACCTTCCAGCGGCTGATGGACGCGGTAGGCCGAGACCTGGACTTCGTGTTCATTTACTTGGACTACATACTGATCGCCAGCCGTAACCGCCAGGAACACCTTTCCCACCTCCGCCAGCTGTATTCCCGCCTCCGCGATATCGGCCTCACGATTAACCCGTCCAAGTGCCAATTCGGACTTGACTCTATCGATTTCCTCGGCCACAAAATCACCAGCGACGGGGCAACACCCCTACCCGCCAAGGTGGACGCTATCTGCCATTTTGCCCGTCCCGACACAGTCAAAGGCCTACAGGAATTCCTTGGGATGGTCAACTTTTACCATCGTTTCATCCCTGCAGCAGCCCGTATCATGCGCCCTCTGTTCTCGCTGCTGGCTGGTAAGGGCAAGGACATCACCTGGACTGACGAGGCTGCGGCTGCTTTCGTTAAGGCCAAAGACGCCCTGGCAGACGCCACGATGCTGGTACACCCCAGGACTGACGTCCCAACTGCCCTCACGGTAGACGCGTCCAACACCGCGGTGGGTGGGGTACTGGAACAGCTACTCGAAGGCCGCTGGCAACCCTTGGCATTTTTCACAAGCACCTTAGACCGCCCGAACTGAAGTACAGCGCTTTTGATCGGGAACTTCTAGCGCTGTATCTGGCGGTCCGGCATTTCCGATACTTTCTAGAAGGCAGGCCTTTCACCGCTTTCACCGATCATAAGCCTCTGTCCTTTGCCTTCTCCAAAGTCTCCGATCCCTGGTCAGCTCGTCAGCAGAGACATTTATCCTACATTTCCGAGTTCACAACTGACATCCAACATGTCTCCGGAAAGGATAATGTCGTTGCTGATGCACTTTCCAGACCAACCATCCACAACCTATCCTTGGGTGTCGACTACACGGCCCTAGCTGACACACAGCAAGCCGACGACGAACTGCCCAGCTACAGAACCGCAGTCTCGGGTCTGCAGCTCCGAGATTTCTTGGTTGGTCCAGGTCAGCGGACCCTACTTTGCGACATTGCGACTGGTCAGCCCCGCCCTATAGTCCCTGCAACCTGGCGGAGACGCATTTTTGACTCGGTACATGGGTTGGCGCACCCGTCCATCAGATCTACTGTCCGACTGGTCGCCAGCAAGTTTGTCTGGCATGGCCTGCGCAAACAGGTCAGTGAGTGGGCCAGGACTTGTCCGCACTGCCAGACGTCAAAAATCCAGCGACACACCAAGGTCCCACCACAGCAGTTCGAGCCTACCCGTAGGAGGTTCGACCACATACACGTCGACCTCGTGGGCCCTCTGCCGGTTTCAAGAGGAGCCCGGTACCTCCTTACCATCGTGGACCGGTTCACGAGGTGGCCCGAGGCAACCCCCCTGACTGACATCACCACTGATTCCTGCGCCCAGGCGCTGCTCACAACTTGGGTCTCACGTTTTGGCGTTCCGGCCCACATCAGTTCAGACAGAGGCACCCAATTCACTTCCAGTCTCTGGGCTGCATTAGCGAACCTGCTCGGGACGCAGCTGCACACCACCATGGCCTACCATCCTCAATCAAACGGGTTGGTGGAACATTTTCACCGCCATCTGAAATCGGCCTTGATGGCCCGCCTGAAGGGTCCTAACTGGGTTGACGAGCTGCCTTGGGTCCTGCTCGGCATACGCACTGCCTCCAAAGAAGACCTCCGCACTTCGTCAGCTGAGCTTGTGTACGGGGTGCCACTAGTTGTCCCCGGGGATTTCATACCTGCCGTTCGGGACCAAGGGGAACAAACCCCAGCAGTCCTACAAAGACTGCGCGAGAAGCTTGGCGCCTTGGCCCCGATTCCCACCTCACGGCACGGTCAAGCCCCATCCTGCCAGCCCAAGGAACTACGGGACTGTAAGTTTGTTTTCGTTCACAGGGGCACACCTCGGGCGCCATTGCAACGACCATATGAGGGACCGTTCCGAGTCATACGGAATAACGGATCCACTTTTATTTTGGACATTGGAGGCAGGGAACAGGTTTTCACGGCGGACCGCCTCAAACCGGCCCATTTGGATCTGCAACAGCCTGTCGAGGTTGCCACGCCGCGACGCAGAGGCCGCCCCCCTAAGCGGCAGCTGGCACAGCCCATGGACCTTGGGGACTGTCTCGCCGGTTCTGGGGGGGGGTTGTGTGGCGACTCACCGTCTAGTCGGGCGAACCGGCTCGGCAGTCGGGTCGCGCGGCGTTGGAGCGACGAGGCCCAAGATGGCGGCGGGCCTCGTCTTTCCGAGCGACGGGGAGAACCCTACGCGGGAAAGTCCTGATGACGTAGGACTTACGTCATTGCCAGTTGTTTTGGGTGGGAACATTCTCCCTTAAAGGGCCCGCACAAGGCGGGAAAATAAACCAGTTCTGTTTGGCAATCCTCCGAGTAGAGTCTTGTTTTATTCCGCGGTAGCAACAGCCACACAATGTTAAAATCAAGATCCTATGCTCTTTGCAGAACAGAAATTTAATTAATCCTACAGCTTGACCTGGCTGCATAGTAAATCACTTGTGCATTAAGATGTAGTTTTCACAAAATAAAATCAACAGAATTTATATTTCCTTTTATAGATTGTTTGTAAACTTCTTGAAAGTAGAAGAAATTCAGTGCCAAACACTAGCTAGGTTTATATGTGTCGCTATTTTCTTTAAATTTGAAAAGTCGGATTTACAAAAAAACAATTGGAATCTTCTATTTTTCAGTCTTTTGCAACATAAATTTTAAAGGGATAATATGTGATGCATATTTAATCATTCATATGTCAATGATGTGTAAATAGTAGCAGATTTTACATAGTTGCATGGAACTCACAGCTCAGAAATGGGTTACTATACTCGAGACTGGTCATGGGCTGAGGATTGGCACCTGAGGTTAGTAGGATCAGGAATATTGGGGGCTCAGTGAATTAGAAGGTTTATGTACATTGGTGGATTGGGGAGCACAGGCCCTGGACATTAGAATGGTCAGCAGCAAACTCTGTGGGCTGTGGTGATGTTGATGCCATGTTGGTTGGTGGCCTTGAAGGATTATTTATATGACTTGCCTTGCAGGAGTCAAAACGGGCACTTCAGTATTAAAACCTAGTTTTCTCAGGTTTGCCTGATGATGGATACTTCCTGGACAGTGTGATCTAGGTTCCATCCCAGTGTTCCAGCATGGGGATGACATCATCTGTTGCACAACTGACAGTAGTTTCATCAAGGGCACAAGTGAATCAATTCAATGTGATGAAAACAGGTGAATAAAATGGTTGTTATTGTGTTTCACTCTGAAAAGAATCATTTTTTCAATTGCATCGAGCTGAGGTTGTATTCTTCTCGGTTACCTTGTTACCTAGTTTTGATATCATCAACTTTTGATAATGATGTAGATATTCTTCAATCCAAATCATTAATTATTAATAAGTGGCCTCAGAATTGAATTGCTTTCTGTTCTCCTCCCAAATTTGTTAATTTTTCTGTTTCCCAAGTGGATTCACAGTGGGCAATGTTCCATGTTCACACTTATTAACTTAAGTCGTCAAACGTACCTTCTAACTTTTAAAAAGTACCAATCCCTTTTAGAGAATTGAGTGGGAAGGAATTAAAATGCAGTCTCAAACCTCATTTCTTAGTGAATGATTTTCTATTTCATTAGGATTAGCATAGAACATGGTCAATTTTGCTAGATTTATAATATTCTTTGTTTTAACTCATCTGCTATTGGTGATGATCATTAAACCAAACAGTGGCATTATTGTTTCAGCAGAAATTGGTTCACTAACTTGATCATTAAAATCCCATTTACTTTGTAAGTGCACAATGAAACATGGCTTTAGTTTTGAGGGCAATTAATGGAACTTTGGTGAGCACAGACTTGTATCCTTGGTGATGCTCAGGTAGACTTTGGTATTGGTGATCTTCTCTGCTACTAGGAGTGGAATATCAATTTATTCTGCTAGTCTTTTGAACCTGGTGGCATATCATTGTAATGCCAGCTCTGCTGAATTTGATGCTCATCGTGCATTGCTGGTTAATAACAGAACTCAGATTAAGAGCATTAACACCACTATTGAGGAGGCATACAGGAGTGAGATAGTTCAGCTGGTTGAGTGGTGTCACAACAACAACCTCGCACTCAATGTCAGCAAGACCAAGGAACTGAATGTGGACTTCAGGTAT
Source organism: Pristis pectinata (assembly GCF_009764475.1). Classification (NCBI taxonomy): domain Eukaryota; kingdom Metazoa; phylum Chordata; class Chondrichthyes; order Rhinopristiformes; family Pristidae; genus Pristis; species Pristis pectinata. The sequence goes on from NC_067441.1 coordinate 4,410,380, forward strand.
GGGAAGTCGGGAGAACACAGACCAGTCCTCATTGAGGGGTCAGCGATGAAAAGGGTGAGCAGCTTCAAGTTCCTGGGCGTCAACATCTCAGAGGATCTATCCTGGGCCCAACGCATGCCAGCGCTCTACTTTGTTATGATTTTGAGGTGATTTGGTATGTCACCAAAGACTCTTGCAAATTTCTATAGATGTACGGTGGAGAGCATTCTGACCGGTTGCATCACCGCCTGGTATGGAGACTCCAATGCACAGGATTGCAAGAGGCTGTAGAGGGTTGTAGGACTCGGCAGCTCCATCACGGGCACAACCCTCCCCACCATCAAGGAGATCTTCAAGAGGTGGTGCCTCAAGAAGGTGGCATCCATCACTAAGGACCCTCACCATCTGGGACATGCCCTCTTGGCGTTACTACCATTGGGGAGGAGGTACAGGAGTCTGAAGACCTACACTCAATGATTTAGGAACAGCTTCACCCCCCTCTGTCATCAGATTTCTAAACAAGCAATCCATGAACACTACCCCATTATTTCTTTTTTTTGCACTTTATTTATTTTGTAATTTTTATGTCTTTGCACTGCACTGCTGCTGCAAAACAACAAATTTCACGGCATAGCAGTCAGTGATAATAAACTTGATTCTAATTCTTCTGATTCTTCTTCTGAAAGAGAGAGTGGCAAAAGAACAGAAGTGACATGAAGAAAGACAGGGGTGGAAGTGGAAATTGTTCCATAAGTGAAAGGATGCAGTCCAAATGATGGCATGATCACCCGGTCTGTAGATTTTCTCTTGGTCAAGTATAACACTGAGGTCGTTTCAGTTTTAGAAAGTTGTCAGTGACAGGGCTGGAATCAATGGTTGGAGAATGGATTTGTGAGGGAGTTTCCTAAAAGAAAGGGATGACTTGGTTTTACAAAGGAACTTCTATGACTGCAAGATATATCCAAGTTGCTTACATCCAGTAAGACAGTTCTAGTCTTTGTTGTAATGTATGAAATGCAGCAGCTTATTTACAAACATTGAGGTTCCACAAACATCAGTGTGATGTGGAGTGAAAGATAAATGTTGACATGAGACCACCAGTGAGAATCTCCCTACTCTTCTATAAAGCAGTGGCCATGGAATCTTTCATGTTCACCTGAGAGAATAAACAGGGCTTCAATTTATTATTGATTTGAAAAGCATTAATTCCACTAGTACGGCAGTGTACAGCATTGGAGCGTCAGCCTAGATTTGGCAGTCTAGGTTGTACTGTACACTAGTGCACTCCCATGATAGCTGCACATACATTAGTGTATCTGATAGATATCTTCTTCTGAAGCAGTCTCTCAGGATCAAGGATGACTTGCTTCCACTCCAGTTTTATGGATTCTGAGGTGGCTAATGAGGCCAACGTGGGAACTGCAGACTCTTTCGCAAATAGGACAGCGGGTGGGTAGTTTGTGAGGTGGTGTGCTCCTTCTGCCACCTATGCAGGGCTTTTGTGTCTCCTTGAGATTCTCAATACCATCCAAAGGGCTCCTTCTCCACTTTGAAGAGCCAGAGCTTCCCAGGAGTCAGTGTGGATGCTGGACATCTTCAAGGAAGTTTTGTATGCATCCTTGAATAATTTTCTCTGTCCTCCTGATTAGCTCCTCCCATGACAGAGTTCAGAACAGGATGTCTGATTTGGTCATCTGGTGTTGGGCTTGAGAATGACATGACCAGCCCTACATAGCCAACTGAGAGTAATTAAGGATGATTTTGGGGATGTTGACTGGAGGAGACACTGTCAGTGGTTTGCTTATCCTTTTAGTGAATTTGGAGGATTTTGTGGAGGGAGCATTGATGATATTTTTTCATTGCCTTGAGATACTTGTTGTAGGTAGTCCAGAATTCAGAAGCACAAAGGAGTCAGGCATAACTTTTGTCCAGTTGACCATGAGTTTTGTGCCAGGTCTTGGTCTTCAAATGCTCTTTTTCCAATTTGCAATATAAACAAGTAGCACAGAATAACATTGGAAGGTAATGGATCCATGAATAATCGAAAGAAAGAACGTAGTGATAAAGCCAAAATCAGAGTATGATTTTGACCTTTAAATTAATTAACCAGACTGTCATATAAAGTGCAATGATTATAATTTTTAATAGGTTGTGTTTGAAACCTTCTAATATTATATATGATCTCTTACCCTGTGATATTTTAATAATATAAACGTTTTACTTTATGTGCACTGTTCTTCTCTTGGAAGCACTCTTAATATTTGGTACTTTAATTTTCTATGGGAGCTGTGTATTCCCAGCCATTTGGAACACATCCTGCCTTTTCCCCTTTGTTTTCCCATGCTGTACCACTGAGACAGCAATAAAATATCTTTAAGATGGATCAGTTGAGCTCCCCAGATGGTTCAGCTATCAACGCCAGTGTGTAATTGAGCCACAAAAACAACAGATTGCAAGGTCACTCTTTGAGCCTGTAGTGAATTGGCTGATCTCCACAGGGAGTGGGGTGAGTGGCCAGGGGAGGGGTGTGGAGAGTGTGGCTATAATTGCAATTGTACTGGGAGCAGGGAAATATTGTCTGAGGCACCAGCTCCTGATCAGTTGAGTGTTGCTGAAAGTTAAGGCCAGCAATGATATCCTGCATGTCTCAAGCCCCGTCAATGTTACCCTCTATATACCTGGCCTTCTTTGAGCTAAGATGAACAATGTTGGTTTGTCCAGTTTAATTTTTGAGTACCTAGGTTTAGAGCGGTTTTTAGCACTGTTACAAAATAAATCCAAAACTACAGCAACATGGAGACACAAGAGACTGCAGATGCTGGAATCTGGAGCAACAAACAATCTGTGGGTTGAGCAGGTCCTAATGCAGGGTTTTGACCTGAAACATCAAAAATTCTTTCCTCCCTACAGATGCTTCTCAACCTGCTGATTTCCTCCAGCAGATTGTGTGCATTGCTTACAGCAAAGTGATGTGCTTGTATCATCAGCTTGCAAATAAATTGGAATATGGACTGAAGCTTCATATGTGTCCCTTGTTGGTCTGAACCCATGTGGCCCACAAATTCAATAAGTTAGGTGGGTGCAAAGGATGAGGCCAGCTGTAAAGTCCTCCATCATAAACAACTAACCAATACTCTTGATCAGCTCATGCATGCCATCTAACTTGTGGGCTGTGGTCAGAAAGTTAATCATTGTGGGATGCAGGTGAAGGGAGCTGGATACAACCTGGATTTCTGAACTGGTATGTCACTAATTATATTTCAGTCGTATCTTTCTTGTAAAGTACCTTTCTCAATGTATTTTCTATTATTTCCAGAAGATGAAAAAATGTAAGTATTGAGCTAAATTACTTCCTTAAAAACATGCGGTGTTGCTTATTATCACTTAAACTGTCACTTTGATTTCACATGTTACATGAAGTCCTGTCAAAATATGGTAAGTAAATTAATGAATTTAAATGTTGACGTTAAAATAAATCTCAGAGCTGACAACTAACGCGCTGCTAATTAAAGCCCAAGAAATAAAAACTTGCAATTCTGACTATGTATGGGGTTTGTGTAACATTCAGCTCGTAATTTTAACCAACCTGTTATGACCTTGGACATTCTTTCAGAATCATATTTAATCTCAGAATTATTAGCTATATTGTTTTGGTTGCCTGGCAGACTAGAGTGGCAAAATGCTGGGCACATCTGTTAGAAAAGATACACAAATTGAGTTTGGGATGCCACACAACACTCTCCAGGAAGGCAAGAGTTGTTGACCATGTTAATTCCTCTAGAACGGTCCTCTCATTCTATAGAAGCAGCTTTTGAAACTGACTCCCCTGACTACAGAGAACCAACAGCACAGTAAAAAGTTATTTCAGTTCTATTGGACCATACAAAGCTTTTCTCGCTGCCCTCATCCAACCCTCACAGCTGAGTGTCATCTGGGATCTATCCAAAGTAGAAATATTTACCTCTGATTAGAAATCAACTTTAATGTGGAAATTGATACCTGGACTTAAGGATGTCTGACTTTATGCACAGATGAGGTGTTCTGCACACCAATAAAGAATTACATTTATTTACAATTAACAGTAACTTTTAAGAGCAAGGATTAAGAACAGAAAATACACAGACATCCACAGTAAGAAAGGTGTTAAATAGGTTAATTAACAAAGGAATAATTTGATTCAAATTTTAAAGTATCTTGTGTTTTGTATTTTTGTCGTTTCTGGCATTAATGGAATGCAGCAAAATAGTCACTGTGCCGAAATTAAAAAGTGAACCTTTCCATCTTAATTCTATGGGTATTTCAGAAGAACACAACATTAATTTCAGTTCTGTAAAATCACAAAAGTTGCCACATTCAGGGCAAAATCCTTAAAATATCTTCTATCGCTACACAGTCTGCTTATAAGTTTTAACTCAGTGGGTTGATTTTGAGTGTTTTTGGTTGGTTCTAACCTCAGAGTGGGGTTGACAGCTTTAACTGTTAACACTGTCAGTGTGCCTGGTTTCGTTTTAAAAAGGTCTTACCACCAAGTTTCCAAAGGAACCATCTGTTTGAGGTATCAAATCCCTTTTGAGAAGGAAATCAGGGTCCTGAAATGTAAGGAGTTGCTTGGAATGGGACTTTAGACAGGAACTGGATCATGGCCTGAAGAATTCAATAAATTCATTGGCAATAAATCTATAAGAACTAGTCCTAATTTTTATTTTGGAGGCCCCATTGGATCGGAATGCTTCTGTTGGGCTTACAAATAATCTGAATCTCAGAATTGATCTGTAAGAACGGGATGCAAGACCAGTTTGTCACTGTACCTTGGTACAAGTGACAATAATAAACCAATACCATCACCCCACCACTTTTCTTTTGTTGAATTTAAGTGAGGCTGAAGCTGAATAGTCTCCTTCTGTGTTGTATCTTTCCACAAGTCAATCAATGGTACCAGGGAGAACTCTCTAGCCCACCTTTGAAATTAGATCATTTCTGTCTACTCAAGAAGATGGGTAATTTAATGTCTCGTCCAAAAGACTACAGCTCTGATAATGCAGCACTCCTTCATTACACTGAGGCTACAGATCTAGAAAACCAACACACTTAAAAAGAATTCACTACGTTTTCCCATCAGTAACCAAAACAGGGAATTCACGCTTTGCAGCTTTGTTCCACCAAAACAACTATCTATATATCAAACAACCCCAACATTTTTCTCTCTGCTTCCCTGCCTAGAAGTTAATTCCAAACATTTATCATTCTTTCAGTTTAAAAAAAATCTTTCTGCTATCTATTTTAAATTGACTACCAACTAATCTCCGTTTATGTCCTCTGGCTATACTTTCCTGGTTTCTTTTGAATCAATCTGGCATTACTTCATCTACACTATTTAATATTTTATTATACTTTCATGAACTTTCTTTCTTAAATGCCTTATCTCTAGGCTTAAGCTTCCCTCATTTCTCGACATAGTTCATGTTATACTTTGGATCAGCCTTGCTTACTTTCTCTGAAATGCATGAATATCTTATCGGTACTGTGGTCACACCACTAATTGTGGTTTGATCACTGCATTGTATAACCTTAGCAGAACACCGTAGAACTTATTTAATCGTTTCATGATTTTATCTGGACATTGAAGGTAACAGATACACTAACACCCTGAGGGGATTATTTTGGTGAACAGTTGCATGCAGGTGCCAAATGGGTGCTTGCCCATATGACATGCCTGTTTGAATGTTTGGTCTTTACACACGGTTTTGGTCCCAGTTGCTAATAATTATAATTTGATTTGTCTGAGGGTGCTAACAGAACAATTTCAGGTTCAGCACTTAAATGCTGACTGGATGCATACTTTCACGTGCAGTATACTGAAGGTGTAGCGAGTGCAGGCTTTGGGATAGTTAAAAATAATGTGAGAGGGTAGTCAGGTTCTTGAATACATCATTGAAGGCTCTGATGTGGTTGCAGAGAGGTTGGATGCCATGAGCAGCAGGACCCTTTAAGCTTGATCAACTATTCAGTAAGATTAGGGTTGACCTTCTACCCCCAAAGCCATTATTTCAAGCATAGTTTTCAGTGTATTCAACATAGTGACCAGCCTGTTTCCTGGGGCCTCTTATAAAATGCTGAGGAGCAAGCACTTGCTTAGACGCTGTTGGTGAAACATTCCTAGCTGTGGGAGATGCAGAGATATATGGAGGAAAACACTGGGCTGACATTCATTCAAAGAACTCCTCAGTGATTGCTGCAAGAGCTATCAGAGCACATCTGCAAAATAGAATTGACCTGTGACAACATTTCTTCTTTCCAACCTTCAAATAAAGGAACACTCCTTCAATCACTACCTTTCCTGGAAAATGACCATACAACAGTTTTCCCCCGGATTCACATGGCAATAATCATAACATTTAAATAATTCAGCACTAATTTTTTAAAATAAATTCATTCGAGGGATGTGGGCTTCACAGCCTGACCCAGCATCTAATTGCCCATCCCTAGCCGCCCTTGAGAAGGTGGTGTTGAGCTGCCTTATTGAACCACTGCAGTCTTTGAGATGTGGGTATACCCACAATGTTGTTAGAAGGAGAGTTCCAGGATTTTGACCCAGCAACGGTGAAGGAACCATATTTCCGAGTCGGGATGGTGTGTGGTTTAGAGAGCAACTTCCAGGTGGTGGTGCCCCCATGCTTTTGCTGCTCTTGTCCTTCGATCTGGTAAAGGTTCATGGATTTGAAAGGTGCTGTCTTAGGAGTCTTGGTGAGTTGCTGCACCTCATCCTGCAAATGGTGTAAACTGCTGCTATTGTGCGTCAGTGGTAGAGTGAGTGAATGGTTGTGGATGGGATGTCTATCAAGTGGGCTGCTATGTCCTGTATGGTGTCGAGCCTCTTGAGTGTGTTGAAGGCGTATTCGTCAAGGCAATTGGAGAGTAGTAGATAGAGTATAAGATTTCCTGGTTCTTTGGAAGTGGAACTACAATCAGTCATTAACCAACATGCAGCCAAGACAGGCTCCATTCTCAGTTAGTGGTGCTTTGAACAGTTTGTTTTACGCTAAGTGGGTATTTGTTCTGGAAAGCAAATGAAGGAAATAACCTTAAGATCTAATGTGGCAGACAAAGTTTAGTATCAACATTGGACCATATGCTGATGGCACTTCTGTCTGCTGAGAAATGCTACTTGCACAACATTCCTACTGGATCAGGATTTTTACATCTCTGAGTAAATACAAAATACAGAATGGAATCTTGTCAAGATGTACATCCTCATGGAAGACTGTCCATCCCGTTGAACCAGTTTTCACAAAAGGAGATGTCACTGTAATTACCAATACCTTGTCAAAGTGATGATGTGAACAAAGGGTCGAGGACACCATTCATGTAAGCTAATGGCCCCTTCATGACAAACTTATGTGGAATTGCATTGAATTATTGTAGAACACAGGAATGGCCCAGTGTCTCAACTGTCCTTTGCTATTATTAAGGCTTCACACAAGCCACCTCCAACTATACTTGATCTAATCCTATTAATACATCCTTCTCTTTTTTCATTCCTGAGTTTATGCAACTTCCCATTAAGTATATTTCTGGGTGGCATAGCTCACAGCACCAGAGACCTGGGTTCAATCCTGACCTTGGGTTCTTGCACATTCCTCCTGTGACCGCTTGGGTTTCCTCCGGGTCCTCCAGTTTCCTCCCATGTCCCAAAAATGTGCAAGTTGGTAGGTAAATTGGCCACTGTAAATTGCCCCTGGTGTGTAGGTGAATTGCCAGAATCTGGGGGGAGTTGATGAGAATGTGGGGAGAATAAAAATAAATGAGATGAATACAGTATGTATAAATGAGTGGTTGATCAGGGTGGACTCAGCGGGCCAAAGGGTCTGTTGTCATGCTGTATCTCACTATGACTCTGCTGTTCATCTTAACCACTGTGGAAGCAAGTTCCAGGTTCTCACGACTCCCTGGTTAAAGAAATTCCCTGTGAATTTCCCAGTAGATTATTCAGTGATTACCTTATATTTATGGGGCATAGTATTAATCAAAAATAGGAACTCTAATGAAGATGATGTTTTCCAAGCTAAAGTGTAAAATGTGTTGGACAGGAGGGTTTGAGGGAGAACTGGAGTGGGCAGAGCAAGGGGAAGAGATGGGCAAGTATCATTCAACACTGGGGGTAGGACTTCCAGCATTGAACTTCAAACATCAGAGGCAGATTGAGGGTGGGGCTTGTTTTGCCTCATCAGGAAGGATTCCAGTGGTTCTTACACATTCTCGCTTGAAGGTCAGTGCTTGCCACTAATTACAAGATCCTGAAGCTTTCCATCTGATGAGTGACTCCGGGCAAATGATATCCTGGAGTCCTTTGAATAGCAATGCCAAGGAAGTAATATTTTAGGTAAGAAACATGGGAAAGCTATATGGAAAAATGGAGTTTGGTTCTGATATTGTGTAGAGCAACCAATTTTCTCTTTAAATATAATGTGCCTGGCCACTATGGAACCATTGACAATGCTGCCTTCACCTATCCACCTACCTCCCTCGCTTCCTGCAACCCTCTTTGCTTCCTCTTCCTCCCTTTTTCTCATCCTTCCCTCTCTTTCTCCTCCATGCTTTCTCCTTGTCCCTCTCTTTTCCTCACTTGCCCTTCTTTTCTGTCCTTTGTCCTGGCTGTTGGGTCTTTGCTGGTTTGGGACATGACCTTTGTAGGCTAGGTGCACAGTTTAGGAAAATCTTGGGAAACAGGGCATCCATTTTGATCTCCTCAGGTACAGCTGGGGCACAAACCCACAATTCTAGATGGGGAAAAACACATCTCCTTTGGCCTCAGCTTGTGCGTGGGGTCTCTGTTGGAATCATACTGAAGCCTGCAAACACATTTAAATCTGGCTCCTATGCCAGTTGTAAGGCTGTGATGCATATTTCAATTGGGGGAATTATGCATCACATGTTGCATATTATGCATCACATGTTGCATCTATTGATCAGGCTTTGTGCATTTCAATTGACAGGTTCTAGCTTCTTGATTCAGTTCCATCAGCTCTGAGGCAAAGCATTTTAAACAGAATTTAACGCGAAAAAGTTTATTGCAGTTTTGTTTCGATCTCAAGACAATGTGACTTTCTCTCTCCCAAATATGCCCATTTCAGCACAGGGTAGCATGCTCTCAATTCAAAGACATTCATGGGAAAGGTGTTTATAGGTCTAAGTAAACAGAGTTCTATTAGTGACAACACTGTATACAAAAACAGTCAGCAGTATTTGGGAAATGGATAGTAATTGCTTGGAGTAATTTTCATGTCAAGCTGGAGGAGTTTGCAACTAACGGTCACCTTTTAGTGGAGCTATTGAACAGCAAGAGAGCCTATTAACAACTTATTTAATCTTTACTTGCTCATTTGGTGGAAACCAATCTTTCACACAAATCCTTGAATTTGCCTCCTGCTTAGTTAGTGCTGTGGTAGGAGTGATTCTGGTAGCTGCAAAATTAAGAGTATTTCTTAAGAGTATCGCATTTATATTTATGTTCGAGCATTGTATGTCGATTAATATTCTTTTAAACTCATGATGCATGTTGCCTTAAGTATAGGATTGACAGGCCAGTTCCCTACACATTTGGGCGCCATACCACAGGAGTGATGTATTCGGGCCAAAGAGGGTGCTGAGGTGACTTACCAGGATGTTGCCTGGGATAGAGAGTTTCAGTTACGATGAGAGCCTGGAGAAGCTTGGTCTGTACTCCCTGGAGCAGAGGAGGTTAAGAGGAGACATAGAGTTATACAACATGGAATCAGGCTATTTGGCCCAACATGACCATACCAACCAAGGTGTCTCCCTGAGCTAGTCTGCTTGAATTTGGCCCATGTCCTTCTAAACCTTTCCTATCCATGTACCTGTCCAAATGTCTTTTTGTGGCGACTCACCGTCTAGTCGGGCGAACTGACTCGGCAGTCGGGTCGCGCAGCGTCGGAGCGACGAGGCCCAAGATGGCGGCGGGCCTCGTCTTTCCGAGCGATGGGGAGAACCCGCGCGCGGGAAAGTCCTGATGACGTAGGACTTACGTCATTACCGGTTGTTTTGGGCGGGAACATTCTCCCTTAAAGGGCCCGCGCAAGGCGGGAAAATAAACCAGTTCTGTTTGGCAATCCTCCGAGTAGAGTCTTGTTTTATTCCGTGGTAGCAACCGCTACATTTTAAACATTATAATTGTATCTGCTTCTACCTCTTCCTGTGGCTGCTCATTCCATATATCCACCACCCTCTGTGTGGAAAAACTCGCCTCTCAGATCCTCTTTAAATCTTTCCCCTCTCACCTTAACATTATGCCCTCTAGTTTTACACTCTCCTACCTCTGGGGGGAAAAAAACCATCTTATCAATGCCCCTCATGATTTTATAAACCTCTATAAAGTCACCCCTTAACCTCCTACACTCCAGGGAAAACAGTCCCAGCTTATCCTGTCTCTCTTTATAACTCAAGCACTCAAGTTCCAGCATCATCCTTGAGAATCTTTCTTACACCCTCTCCAGCTTAATCACATCCTTCCTACAGTATGGTGACTCAAACTGCACACAATATTCCAGGTGCGGTCTCGCCAATGTCTTGTGCAGCTTTAACATGACATCCCAACTCTTCACTCAGTGCCCTGACTGATGAAGTCAAGCGTGCCATACGCCTTCCTCACCTTGTCTACCTGCGTTGCCACTTTCAGGGAACTATGTACTTGTATGCCTTGGTGTCTCTGTTCTACAACACTCTCCAGGGCCCTGTGTACGTCCTGCCCTGGTTTAACGCCCCAAAGTGCATCACTTTGCACTTTTCCAAGTTAAATTCCGACTGTTATTCCTTTGCCCACTTTCCCAGTTGATCCAGATACTATTGTAACCTTAGACAACGTTCTTCACTGTCCACCACGCTACCAATACTGGTGTCATCTACAAACTTACTAATCATGCCACCTACATTCTCATCCAAGTAGTTAATATATATTACAAACAACAGTGCACCCAGCACCGATCCTTGCAGCACGCCATTAGTCACAGGTCTACAATCTGGAAAAACAACCCTCCACTACTACCTTCTTTGTCCTTCCACCAAGCCTGTTTTGTATCCAATTGGCTAGCTCATCCTGGATCCCACGAAATATAACCTTCCAGGCCTTCTATCATGCAGGACCTTGTCAAAAGCCTTGCTAAAGTCCATGTGGACAATGTCTACTGCCTTTCCATGATTGTGGTATATAAAATTATGAGGGGTAAACTACAGGAAAATTTTTTCCATATCAGAAGGTAAGATATCTTTATTAGTACATCGAAACACACAGTGAAATACATCTTTTGCATAGAATGTTCTGGGGGCAGCCCGCAAGTGTCGCCACGCTTCCGGCGCCAACATAGCATGCCCACAACTTCCTAACCCATATGTCTTTGGAATGTGGGAGGAAACCAGAGTACCCGGAAGAAACCCACGCAGACATGGGAAGAACGTACAAACTCCTTACAGACAGCTGCTGGAATTGAACCCAGGCCGCTGGCGCTGCAATAATGTAATGCTAACCACGACGTTACCATGCCTCTTATTTAGGATAAGAGGGAAGAGGTTAAGTGGGGGTATGAAGGGGTTCTTTTACAGCCAGGAAATGGTAAGTGGCTGCCTGAGAGAGTGGTTGAAGCAGGATCACTGATAGTATTTAAGAAGTCCATGGATGAATACCTGAATCGCTCAGGCATAGGAGGGTATGGACAAGTGCTGGGAGATGGAATGGGTGTGTGCTGGTTGGCTTGGATATGATGGGCCAAGTTGCCTGTTTCCATGCTGTTTGTCTCTATGACACTATCACAGTATGTATGGCATTAATCTAAGAAGGAAGCTGGATTGCAAGGAACAATATTTCACTAAAACTAGCAACTTTAAGGGAGGGTGGGTGGAAAATTGAATAAAAAAGTGATACCTGCAGGTGGCGAAGAATATGGATTGGGTAAGGAGAGGATATTCTGGAATAATATTTCTGAATATAATTGCCTTCAGAAAGAGATGATGTGGTGATACATCCAGGCATTTCTTGCATGAATGAATGAAGAATGTCATGAGACAAACCAAGGCTGCTGTAGCAAGGCTCATATGCTTAACATCAAATGTAATGTGTGAATAAGCTATAAAAAATACTTACCGGATCAAAATATAAAAATACTATATTCACAATAAACATAGTCTGAAAAAACACTATATTGTAAGTAATTTGCATAGGTAAGTTTCATCAATCTTGTGAGTTGTGCATGAATATGCTTCTATCCAGGTTGACATTTTTGACACCATCCCATTTTTGATAACATAAGCGGTTTGATGAGTGTGAAAGTGATGAATGGCATCCTAAATCCAACTACTGTGAATAGTTGTATAACATTCCCTAATATTCAGCTGTGTTCAGAACCCCTATATCCCAGCTCGACCCATCTGGCGTGTTTTCAGTAACAATCATCTTTAACTCACAAACATACATTAGTTTGTGTTTAATTTCCCCTACAACATTGCTCCTTCTGATATACCGCTAAAAATATATACTAACAAAGCAAGCTGCTTGGACCATCAAGTACATGTTCATATACCACTCAAACCACCAACTATCCTTCCTCATCAAACTTTATCAGCAGAGTCCTCAATTCTGTTACCTTTATTCACCTGGACTCTGTTTCCTTTGCTGGTTTCTGCATTTTCTGGTTCTGGAGAATTAGTGAAGGCTGTACCTGAGATTGCTGCTCTCTCTTTCTTGTTAGTGTTCTTGTTCAATTTGTATGTCTCACAGTTCAGAATGCTTCAATGAACAGTTAACATCAAAGGTAATTCAGCCATTTCTCCCATTCTCACTTACTATGCATTCCTTCCCTTTGCCTATATTTGGCACCAGTGTCACCAAACATTTTGATGCTAGGTTTGAGAATTCCTCCCTTGCCTCTTCTTCCGTCTTACCACCTAAGTTCCAATGAACGATCATTTGCCTAAAATGTTAGCTCTGTTTCCATTATTGCTGCCTGATCTGGTAGGTATCTTAAGTATTTTCTGTTGTTATCTTCTGTTTTATGTCCGCCCTAATGTATGTGTCTTTGACCATCCCTTATGTTGTCTTTCCCATTATCTTTTCCTGTGGCTTGGCCTTTGATCTTGGCTCTTCAAGGTGTTTTTGGAAATTTATTTCTGTTAAAGGTGCTGTAAAATTATTAGTAATAACTATGATAATTATAAAGTGCATTAAATATCTTTGCACTAAATTTCAAAGAGCATAATCTCAAGGCCAGTATTTTCTTGTTTACCTTTTAGATTAAACATATTCTTTGGCATCCAAGATAATAAATCTTTGAAGTAAAAAATAATGTTATTTATTGAAAAATGCTGGGTTCTAAGTTTTTTTTTTAGTTTAATTTATAATGCAACCTGAAGTTGTTAACCAGTCTCAATCCATTCTGTAGCCACATGGTTGAAGCTCATGAGCCTTACCAGCAGCAGTTTATCGCATCACTTCATTGGTGGGGAGTGCTTATAAATCGTTTGAAATAACACTGATATCACTCATGGGAATGAACTTTTGTGAGAGGTAAAAGCATTCATTGCCAGCTTTATGGAGTTCTAATTTGTAGCAAGATTAAAAATTAACAACATTTGTATTGCTGATGTGCAGAAATGCCACTATGAATAAAAATCACTTTTAAACCACTATGACAACCTGAATAACAAAAAAAAAACTACCACTAGTGTAATTCTATCCAATTGTTGATGGTGAAAACAAATGACAAATTGCTCATTAAAATGTATTTTTTTCCAGTTGAAAGCATACTTTAGGTGTTATAAATAGAAAGCATCATTGCCAGCAGTGTGTGGTAGGCTCATGTAAACTTGTCATGGCTCAGTGGCAGTAAATTTAGGGTATATTTAGATTTAAGAGTTGTACATGTCGTGACTTTTTTAAAACATGTTTATAGTTGGTGGGGGGGGCTCTATTCCATATTGTTACCTTGATAACTGAAAGCTCTATCTACTAATTAAATTCAGAAAGATTGGAATCGAGGGACTAGAATACTTTGGAGAAATATGCGACACCCACACAAGTTACATCACCAGATTTTGTTGTGGCTAATCTCTATGGAACTCTATACCTAAAAAAAAACAAAAATGAATTGTGCTCTTTAAAAAAAACACTTGCTGCTGATGTGCTTCCCATGCAAAACAAACTTTTAAGATAAAAGGTTAGAGGTTATTTTTTGAATATTGCGCAATAGAATTTTTTCTTTTCCTGTGGCTTGGCATTTGATCTTCTCTCTGCGAAAAAACATGGAATTTATAAAAATTTCCCCCCCTTCCACCATTCTAAAATAGGCATTAACCAATTTATTTGATAATTCCATTAAAACAGCAGAAATAAATTTTGCAAGAGTGTATTTGGCCAATCGCATTTTAGGTTCTGGATCATGCTGTAAAGAAAGCTTTAGCTGTTGACAAGAAAGTCCTTTCTTGCTTTTTTTAACTGCAAAGGTTGTGGAATTTTTTGCCAAGGTCAATCATAATAAGATTTCTTCTTTTCATAGTGATCTGCAATTCTTTAAAAAAAGCAGTCTATCCAACCATGGTGCACTCCCCCTTCTTGAAATATTATTTTCACACTCCTAATCCATGTTACATCTCTCTGTCCTTTCTTCTACAGTATAATTGGGACTAAATTAAACTATCCCCTGGAAACAAGCACCAAGTTTGTGATGCACAATTAACCTGTGCTCGCTGCTTCTGATCTAGGCAGTTTACTTACAAGATTGTTGCATGCAGCTGGAGCTTGCTGTGCTATTCAGAGTCTTAGCATCTCAGCAGGTTGCCTGAGTTTGTGAGCAGCTAGCACCATATAAAGTTACGCTGCTCTACTTAAATCTGGCTTTCACCTCTGAGAGGATACACACTGTGCTGCAGCAGATTCTGGCAGGTATTGCTAAATTCTGGTCTGGGATGAAGCAGTTTCCATGGTTGTTTGAACCTGAGGCCTTGGTGGAGATGGAGAAAGGTAGGAGAGATATCTTGTCTCCACAGGGGCACAAAAAAATACTGTGAAAGCTTCAGAGGAGAGATTCAGAGGAGAGAAAGGAATGTGGAGGACAGCCACTCGGATGCAATGTTGCAAAAAGATTCAGTGACCTCACAACTTTGCCTTTATTACTGTAGTTAGTTAATTTCCATGACTGTGCTTTCAGCCTTCAAGGATCTGAAATTCACCATCTAAACCACTCTGCATATCTGTCCTTGGAACCTTCTTAAACCCTTCGTCTTCTAACGAGTCATCCATCCTAAAATTTCCTTCTTGTTTCTCCACCCAATTCCAAATCTTTCTGTCTTCACTCCTCTGAGAAACTCCTTCCCAACTTATTTAAATCTGGGCTTTCAAAATTTCAGCTGTCTACCTATTGGTCTCCCATCCATGACATTTCTTCAATTACTGATCTGCTTGACCACTCCATCAACTTCATCTTGAATGGCTTTTGACCCCATTAAAACCCTTACTTTCTCTTTCACCTTACTTTCTCTTTCACCTTGCTTTTTTTAGTAGAGCATTTATTTTCATCCCCTTAACTTGAAGGGATTTGGATTTGAAGTGTAATGATAACTGTTGCAAATTATCTTTTTAAACTCATACCTTCTGTCTCCTCAACCATTACCTCCAACAATAAGTGAGAGGTGCTCGTTGGGTCTTTTTCATTAAGGATGCCGCTGTCACTTTTTTCTTTTTCTGCATCTCACCAGGTCAAAATTTCTATTGTTCTGCCCAGCAGCAAACTTGAACTCATCTTTTTGCACTTCGTTTCCCAACTCCCTTTATGCGTTGCCTACCTCATCTTCCCCATGAGACCCAATACCTGCTTCCTCAACCCTACTCCCACTAAATTACTGACTCCTAACATTCCTTTCTGGCTCTCATGTTCGTTGATATTGCTAATAGTTCTCTCTCCTCAGTGAGCTGTTTCCCACTGCTTCTTCACCCTTTTTTTTGAAAGGAACCTTCTCAACCTCTTGCCTTATAAATTACTGCTCCACCCCCAACTTTCCTCTTTTTGTCAAAAGCCCTGAAGCATGTTGAAGCCTTCCAAATTTGTAGTCACCTTTCCCAGAATTCATTACTTGAACCTTTCCAGACAGACTTCCACTCTGCCACATTCTAAAAAGTCTTTTATTTAAGTTATAGGTAACACATTACGTTGTTGTGACAATTCTCTTGAATTCAAGTTGTCAAGTTGAGTTTATTATCATGCAGGTACAGGTAGAATGAAAAGCAGCACTTAGGTTCAGACAACACACAGAACATAAATTATACATAAATCATACCAAACAGTGAAGAAAAAGAAAGACAGTGCAAAACAAGACATCGATGCAAAAAAAATCACAATCAGTGACATGTCCAAGGTCGTGCAAGAGGTGATCCACAGTGTTCCATCACTGAGGTAGGATTAGGGTTGTGCAGGTCGGCTTCAGAACCCAATTATTGTAGGAAAGTAGCATTCCTGAACCTGGTGGTGTGGGACTTAAGGCTTATTTTCCTTCTGCCTCATGGTAGCAGCGAGAAGAGGACATGACCCAGGTGGTGGGGATCCTTGATGGTAGATGCTACCTGCTTGAGGCTGCACTTCCTGTAAATGCTGTGAGTTGTGGGGAGGGCTGTGCCCATGATGGATCAGGCTGTGTCCACTACTCTCTGCAGCCTCTTGATTCCTGTGCGTTGGAATTGTTATGCCAGTCATGGAGTCATACAGCATGGAAAAGACTGCTTCATACTGATCAAAATTCCCACCTAAGCTAGTCCCATTTGCCTGCATTTAACTTCACTCCTCTAAACCACCCTCTAAACCTTGCCTATCCATATATCAGTCTAAGTACCTTTTAAATGTTGTTAGTGTACCCACCTCAACCACTTCCTCTGGCAGCTCATCTCATTTCATATACTGACCACCCTCTTGGTGAAAAAGCTGTTCCTTAGGTTTCTATTAAATCTTTCTTCTCTCACCTTAAACCTATGCCCTCTAGTTCTTGATTCCCCAACCCTGGGAAAAAGACTGTGTGCATTCACCTGATCTATGCCCCCCATTATTTTACACCTCATTCTCCTACACTCCAATGAAAAAAGTCCACGAAGCAACCTGTCAGGATACTTTCAACAGCGCATCTGTAGAAGTTTGTTAGAGTATTTGATGACATGCCAAATCTTCTCAAGCTTCTAAGAAAGTAGAGGCGCTGGTGCACTGCCTTCATGATTGCATCAATGTGTAGGACCCAGGACAGCTCATCTGAGATGATAATGCCCAGAAGTCTGAAGCTGCTAACTTTCTCCACCTCTGATCCACCAATGAGAACTGGCACATGGTATTTGTAGATAGTATTGGGGTGTCTTAGCCCCATGATCATGGGTGTAAAGAGAGTAGAGCAGGGGGCTAAGCACACAGTCTTGAGGTGTACCTGTGTTAATGGTCAATGAGGAGAAGATGTTGTTACTGATCCCTACAGATTGTAGTCTGCAGATGAGGAAGTCAAGGATCCAGTTGCAAAGGGAGGTACAGAGGCCTGGGTCTTGGAGCTTGGTGATAAGTTTGGAGGGGTTGATTGCATTGAACGCTGAGCTGCAGTCAATGAACAGCAGCTGAGATATGCGTTACTGTTGTCCAGATGGTCCAGAACAGAGTGAAATAGTATTGGGGAGGCCTCCACTGTGCCACAAAACGTGGTCGCCAAGGGAGGAATCATGGAATGAGGATAGGATGCAGTTAATGACATGCACTCACGATCATCTCAGTCTACAAGCCTGTAAATCAGCAGTCCCATTGCCACATGCCGCTTCAATACATTGCACGGGCGTGACAACTGATTGAAGTACTGGGTATCACAGGTTGGGGAGATTTCTGACATTTCTATCTGTCCTTTCAACAACTGTAGACAGCCTTCACATAGTTTGTTGCTGTTACATGTTCCCTCTGTGTTACTGGATATAGTCATTTAGGAAAGGAGAATATAGTTATACTGCCAAAGGGAAAGCATTTGCCTCCTTCCATTGACCAAAGAGCTGGTCCCCAAATCATAGTAGGGCTTCTGTCTTCTGAGAGGCACAGTGGACATGATCATCATTGCATGACAATTCCAAGAGAAATATAGCAAACAGAATCAATCACTATCCATGACCTGAAAAAAGCCTTTCCGTCAGTTGAGAGAGATTGTTGAAAACCTTCATTTTTGGTTATCCTCTGAAATTTATCTCCATTCTAAGTCAATTACATGATGGCATTTGCGCAATTCCGCCTCAGACCCAATATCAGCGCAGACTGTAGTCAAGCAAGACTGTGTTTTCGCACCTCAATTCCAACAAACTTTCCACTGAAGTGGAGCTAATGAAAGGGAAACTATTCAAAATATGTCATCTCCACTCCAGAACTAAGGTCCATTCAGCCTTAGCCTTAAGGTCCATCAAGCTAGAGTATGCAGATGACACATTTGAAGGCTAAGCTCCAAGTTATTGTTGCATCATTCACTGAACCATGCAAGAGAATAGGCCACTGCAGAACAATTATTCTCCACTAACTTGATTCTGCTGTGCAATACTGCTCCCCTGACAATAAAGGTCAATAGTGAGATCCTGAAAAATAGAGATCAGCGAAGACAGACACTGATGATGAAATTCACCATCAGCTTCAATGCACCAATAAGGAAGGGATTATTCAAAGATCAAAACCTGAAACCCAGTAGAAAGCTCATGGTCTACTGGGCAGGAATGATCCTTGCCCTGCAGTACACTCCTGAGATAGGGACTGGCTAAAGCAGACATATAAAAATACTGGAGTGATATTAGCAACATTTTCTCTGCAAAATCCTCCAAATGTACTGGTAGGATGACCAAATCAATGTCAACATACCTTTCTTGACTAGTATTTAGATGCTAATCACAGTAAGCCGACTCCCTTAACCAGGCCACATTGTTTGCAGTCCCCAAGACCAGAGTCTTGAAACAGGCATTCAACTGCAGGCTCGGTCAAAGATGTTCTCAAAGCCCCATTTAAAAAAAAAGTAACATCCTCACTGACATTGGAAGCTCTGGCCCCCATTGCCCAAAATGAAAAAGGAACATTCAGGATGGCACTGATAACCTTGAATCTCTCTGTCAGGAGCACTTGGAAGCTCAGCCTAAGCAATGGAAGGAGTGCACCATTTCACAAGCTACCTGCCCCACATTTTCCAGAGCATGTGGAGCCCATAGTGGCCTCATTGGTGATTTCAGCACCCAGAGAACTGAATTTGAAGCATTTAGATGTACTTAGACAGGCATGTGAACAGGCAGGGAATGAAGGGGTATGGACCATGTGCTAGTAGATGCAATTAGTTTGGATTGGCATCATGGTCAGCACAGACACGGTGGGCTGAAGACCCTGTTCCTGTGATGTACTATGTTATGTTCTATGTTCAGGATAACACTGAAGTTACCCCTCTACCCCAGCTGACTACCTAAGAAGAAGACTCATTAACCCGCAAATCAGTCTGGGTCTGGCTGTGGGCATTGGACTGGGGTTAGAATTCAGGGTTGGGTTTTGCACTTGGGCTGACTTTAATTGCCCATTTGTAGTGGTGGTCATGTGGGCAAACTATCATCGGGCAACTGCAGCTCTGTGGGGCGACTGAATTCCAGCAAAATGCAATTGAGAATAGTCTACCTATGGCCTCACAGGCAAAGAATGATACCCTGGTGTGAGGTCACTGATTCTTGAAATTCCAGAGAAAAAAAAAGTTTAGTTCAGGAGAGGTTGAGTTGGAATTAAGTAATGAATAATAAAAGTGGCAGATGGGGAAAGGAAGGATCTGGGCTTCAGATTTACAGATCACTAACTCAGCTTAATAGGCCAAATGGCCACTGGTGTTCATTTCAGAGGGACAGAATTAAAAAGCAGAAAGGTTGGGTTAAACATACGTATATAGCATTCACGAATTACCACAGCTTTGATTTCTTTTTCATTAAAATAATACAGATGTAATATATTTTACAGATAATATGAGAGGTTAAACCCATTAGGAAAGATTGAGCAGTCTTAGGCTCTTTTTTCTTAAAAATAGAAGACTTGGGAGTGGCCTAATAGAGGTTGTTAAGATTATGAAAATTTTATCGGGTAGATGTAGAGATGTTTCCACGGGGAGGGGGGAGAATCAGAGGCCATAAATACAGTTGCCAATATCCTCAGTCAGGATTCCATGAAAAACATTTTTACTCAGATGATTCTTGCAATGTTCAGTGTTGAGTTTAACCCTGAGGTGAACTTGCAGCAGCATTCTTACATCATAAAGACTCTACTTCCCTTCTGTAATATCACCTTGTCTCTGCCTTTCTTTGGCATTGTGAATTGAAGTGTCACCAATCAAGCAGTTCTGAATTTTACTATTGGTAGGCTGTTACTGGTTTGTGTTAAAGCTCTGTGTGCACTTGAGGTAATCATCTGTATCTTGGAGAAGCAAAGTGAAACAGCATAGAAATGACCATGCTGGATCTTTGGTGTGGGTGGCCAAATTGGTCACAGTGCCTTGCTCCATCTCATAAAACTGTATGCTTTTCTCTTCAAACATTTACTGAATTCACTTTTGAAAGTTCTTATTGAATTTCCATTCTCCTTGTCAGGCACTGCTTTCTAATAATAAAAATAACCTGGATATACACATTACTTTTCACAGACTGGCATATCCCTAGGTACTGGGAAGATATTAGGGCAGATGACTAAAAATACCTTGGTCAAGCAGAGGTTTTAAAGAACCTCTTAAATAAGGAAAGAGAGGTAGGGAGATTGTGGGAAGGATTCTAGAATTTAGGCATTCGGCAGCTGAAGGCTCAGCTGTCAATAATTGAACAATTAAATTGGGGATGAACAAGAAGCCAGGACTGAAGGAGTACAGAAATCTCAGAGTGTTGCAGTGCTGATGCTTCTATTGTCTGTTTTGTTGAACATTCACCTTAAGGATATCTGTGTCCCCTGGTTCCCGACTTTTTTCCTTTCTGCCCCAGGAAACACTTTCTCAAGTATACTCAAAGCTGAAATAATCCTGAAGGGAATTAGGGATAAGAGGACCAGACAGGAAAATGGAACTGAGGCTGAGACTAGATAACTAATGATTCTACTGAATGGCAAAGCAGGCACAATGGGCCATGTGGTCTACTTGTGCTCCTATTTATTATGTTTTTATGTTGTTCTCAATTACTTGATCACACTTGATTATGAATAGTTCTCAAATATCCTCCACATTCTCTGTCCAGAGAAGAGAAATCAAGGTCCATCATCACTTGAGTCCCTTTTGTGAGAACAAATATTTATTTCTCCCATTATAAGCCTTCGAAATTAATCTCATCAGCCTTTGCCAAAGCTGTTGGGAAAGTGTCAGGTGAATCATGTGGAAGAAACCCAATATGCAGGCAAAGAATAAGAGAACATAAAGAAGTGTACAACTGTTGATTCCTTGATTTCGGATAGTGAAATGTATGAGTAACAGCAGAAGAAGGATGCTAGAGAGTTGTTCAGTTTGACAATATAGGGCACACCACCAAAATGGTATCTGTGTCATATTTGTGATGGCACAGGGTAAATACTACTTGCATGACCTTGGAATAACTGAAGCAGCAAGACTTTAAGGAATCTGACAAGAGCATTCAACAGTATCACATGGGTGATCCAATGATTGCTTCTTTCAAAGTGTTTTTAAGTTCCATCTTTACGCCAAACCTCCACGAAATCTTTCAGTACAGTCTTTTACATCTCAGGTATACCCAGATCTGAGGGTGTAGTGTAAAAACCTTGCATGTTGGCATTCAGAGGTATGTATCTGAATTTAGAGGAGAATTAACTCTGTGCTGATACTGAAGTTAGTTTGTTGGTTGATGTTGCTGCATGTGTGCAAATTTCTTGTTGAGTTCTTGAGTGTGGATAAAAATATTGAAGGAAATAGCTGATTTACACTAAAATAATTATATGTTTTCTGTTTTAGCATATCTTCATACTGTATCTTGTAGTTGTGGAGTTGTAGTTGTAGAGTGGTTTGAAGGTCGGCACAACATGGTGGGCCAAAGGGCCTGTATTGTGCTGTATTGTTCTATGGATCTATGGTTGATATTTTAAGTCGATAAAATGTAACCAGTTTAGTGAGATTATCTGTTTTACCCATTTCTGCCACTCCTGCTAACTCTCACTGATTCCAAGAAAACAACTGCCCTCTCTTTACTCACCTAAATGCCTTTATATGTGGACTAGAGAATGGAAGTTATCATAGCTGAGCCTGATTTTGTCCGAATAAGTATTGTTGGAATCTATGTCAAGTTCACCAGTATTTTGTATATACCGTTTTTTGCACCTTTTTTTTTATTTTTTTGTTTTTTGTTGTGTTTATTGTATGCCTTCTGTTCTATGTATGTCCTCTGTTATGTGAGTCTGGGGGAAACGACATTTTGTTCCGCCATGTGTTTTTATAGCAAGGATGAATGACACTAAAGTAACTTGAACTTGAACTTGAACAACAGAAACCTTGGCTGATTTTCCTCTCCTCTGATTCAGAGTCACTGAGTTCCCGCTGCTTCTTGGGTTAAAGTTAGCTAACTCACCATTGATTGAGCAATCAATAATGTTCTGATTTGTGTAGCTCATTTAATGCAAGCCAGTACTTTTGCCTATTGGGCTATTATATCTCATTGCTGTTACCTCATGGACCGTACATAGGATATTTTAAACATAACTGTCTTTAAGTCAGTATAAAAGTTGGACAGTTTAAATTATTAGCAGTAGGCATTGTGAAGCAGTTATCCAATATCTGTAAATAGGTTATCAGTTTCCTCCTCATTTCTTTACTAAACATTGCTACATTACTGGCTTATCTTGTGCACAAAGTACAGGCATTCACAGCTGGTGACCAAAAGCTATTAGTTTTCTGTAATGGAAATCACATACTTCTCAAAACAACAGCAGCATGTTGTCAGGAATGTTGTTTGGGCACACAATGGAAAGCAATTTTTCAAACATTTACTGTATCGTTGAGTTTTCTCTGTTTAAAAGTAATGGAAAATTGACTTCATCTGGTGTTTTGAATTCATGACTGATAAACAAATGGGGAACTGGCAAAATGACCATCTCTAACTTATCTAATGGAGCTCAGGAATCAGAAACTCCTTGCATTGCTTTGGTTTATCATCTTTTGGAATCTGTAATCTTTTAAAACTCCAGCTGCACTTGTGCTTCCCAATTTACTTCATCCCTTTCACTCTTTCCACCTTTTTTGTTGTTCGCACAATGGCTCTTGGTTCTTTAGTTATAAACAACCAAATTTACCACATTTCCTATCAGCCTTGAGCTGCAGTCAGGAAACCTTGAACGTGTCCAAACAAGAATAGAAGGAAATAGGTCAAGATACAGGTATTCTGCCAATTAAACCAATTGCTGTCAACAGGCCACAAGCTGTCCATGATGTTATATATTCTCTTCAATCTTTGTCATGTTTCACAGAGGTGTTTGTTTATTTGTAAAACTCCCATAAGAGCTGGATGCCATTAAATTTCTCCTCAGTGAGGCAGAATCTACTGGATGAAAATAAAAAAAAACTGCAGATGCTGGAAATCTAAAATGAAAACTGAAAATTCTGGAAATGCTCAGGGGGTCAGGCGATATCTGTGATAAGAGAAATAGAGTTAACGTTTCCGGTTGAAGACCCTTCATCAGAACTGGGTTCTATGAAGGATCTTCGACTTGAAATGTTAACTATTTCTCTTCCCAGAGATGCAGCTTGACCTGCTGAGTATATACAGATTTTCTGTTTTTATTTTAGATTCTCTATATGTTAGTCCTATCTTAGAATTCATTCTTTAATCTTTTCCATTCCCAGACACTATTTGCATTGATTAGGGGAGCGAGAGAGAAGTTAATTCACTATGAGACATAAAATAAATGTCCAAAACAATTTTTAAAAAAGATGGGACCAATATATAAAAATGTGTTTTATATATGTATGACAATATAATCAGTTAAAAGTTTTTGGGGAATATAGTTAGCGAACACCTGTAATAGCTGTTTTACTCCTAATATAGATTGGAAAAAAAAGGGGGAGTGAAGGTGAATAATTACTAAAATAGGTGAACTGATTTAATGAGTATGTGTCAAGTCCATCAGGAAGGAAGCAGCATTGGGTATAGTTCTGGGGAATAGAACAGGCAAGTGGAATGTTTATAATATAATTAGGTTTGAAGCAGTTATCGAGAGGGACAAAGATAAATCAAACTTAAAATATCCAACTGAAATTTCAGTGATTTGGAAAGCAATCTGCATAGCTGAAAATAGATCAGAGATTGCACAGGAAATCAATAAATGAGCAAAGTAGGCTTTCAAAATGGAGATACATAGAGGAGCAAACAAGCTTCTTCACATAAGGAGGAAAGATGGAGCACTGAAGCTTGGCTCCTCCAGTGACAAAGGAAAGATTAAAATAAAATAGAAAAAAGTTCATAATCAGGAGTAAACCAAGCAGAATAGAGAGTGCTGAAGGAAATAAAAAATTTGATCTCAGAAGACAACGAGAGTGTATGGGAAAGCTTAGCTGCCAGAAAACATTGAACCTATCTAAACATGAATGGAGGATAGGAGTATTTGGCTAATTAAATAGCTTGCTGCCATCAGGCCATGAGTTGTTCATGATTTCATATTATTTTCAATCTATTTAAGTTTGAAGATTAAGTGAGGCAGCAGCAGATTTCAGCAGCTCATCAAAGTGGGCAGATATGTGGCAGGTGAACTTGAAAGCTGAAAGGTGTGAAGTGGTGCACTTTAGTAGAAGCAACTAGGTGAGCTGACGTTATTGAAATTAAATTATTTTGAAGGGTTGCAAGAGTAAAGAGACTAAGGAGCTTACTCTTAAATCATTGAAGGTGCCGTGTGCATTGATAGGGAATGTGTGCTAAACCTTTAAAAGACCTCAATGGGAATATTGTTTCCCATACTGGGCACTACACTTTAGGAAAGATGTCAAGGTCTTGGGAAGTCTGCAGAAGATATTGGTTGGATGAGTAGTTTGTTACTCTCAGTCCTGATTCAGGGTTTTGCCCTGAAACATCAATTCCTTTCCTCCCACAGATGCTGCTCGACTTGCTGAGTTCCTCCAGCAGATTGTTTGTTCCTCCAGATTCCCCCATCTGCAGTCTCTTGTGTCTCCATTGTGCAGAAGAGATTAGTTGCATGAGTAGTTTGTTATGTGCAGAGGTTGGAGAATCCAAGATAGTTCTCATTATATCAGTAAAGTTTAGAATAGACTTAACAGAGGCAATGGAGACACAAGATTCTGCAGATGCTTGAATCTGAAGCAAAAAACAAACTGCTGGTGAACTCAGTGGGTCAGGCAGCATCTGTGGAGGCAAAAGGATAGTCGACGAGACCCTGCATCGAGACTGAGAGTGTAGGGGGAAGATAGCCAGTATAAAGAGGTGAGAGGGAGGGGTGAGGAAGGGGCTGAAAGGTGGAATCAGGTGAAGTGGGGGATGATGGGCAGATGGAGCTAGGTTGGGGAAAGGGAGGAGGAAGATAGAGACCGAAGCTGGAAGTGATGAGTGGAACCAGATAAGGGAGTGATGATAGGCAGATGGAGCTAGATGTGACAGGGGGATGGGGAGGGGGAAGTTTAGAGATAGAGGCTGGTGTGGTGATACCTTCTCATCTACATCCAGGACACCTCTCATGCCCTCCACCATTTTAACAACTTCCATATCCCTGGCTCCAACCACTTCTTCTTCACTATGGATGTCCAGTCTTTATACATCTCTATCCTCCATCAGGAAGGTCTTAGGGCCCTCCACTTCTTTCTGGAATGAAGACCCAACCACTTCCCTTCCACTAACACACTTATCCACCTGGCAGAACTTGTTCTTACCCTGAACAACTTTTCTTTTGATTCCCCCCACTTTCTACAAATCTAAGGTGTAGCCGTGGGCACTTGTATGGGCCCAGCCTCGTCTGCCTTTTTGTTGGCTACATAGAACAGTTTTTGTTCCAAACCTGCTATGGAAACCATCCCCAACTCTTTGTCCACTACACTGATGACTGCATTAGTGCTGCTTCCTGCACTCAGGTGGAATTCATCAATTTTATCACCTTTGCTAATAATTTCCATCCTGCCCTCAAATACACTGACCATTTCTGATATTTCTCTCGCTTTTCCGGACCTCTTCATCTCCAGAGCCAAACTACTACTATATCTACTATAAACCCACTGACTCCCTTGGCTAATCTGACTACACCTCCTCCCACCCTGTCTCCTGTAAGGACACCATCCCTTTCTCTCAGTTTCTCTGTCTCCAATGCATCTGTTCTCAAGATGAGGCTTTTTGTCCCAGGACTTCTGAAATGTCCTCCTTTTCCAGGAAACATGCCTTCCCCTCTGCCATAGTTGATGGAGCCCTTACTCAGATTTCCTCCATTTCCTGGGGATCTGCTCCCAACCCCTCTCCCCCAAGACAGAACTGAGAGAGAGTCCCCTTGGTCCTCACTTTCAACCTACTAGCCTCCACATCCAGCATATCATCCTTTGCCATTACTGCCAGCTTCCACGGCATCCCACCACCAGCCACATCTCCCTTCTCCTCCATTTGCTACTTTCTGCAGGGACCACTCTGTCTGTGACTCCCTGGTCCACCCCTCCTCATCCTCTGACATGTTCCCCTACAACCATAGGAAGTGCAACATCTGTCCCTTCACTGTCTCCCTTACCATCATCCAGGGACCTAAACATCCCATCCAGACAGAGATTCACATACGCTTGTTCCAACCTCGTCTACTGCATTTGGTGCTCTTGACGTGGCCTCCTCTATATCGGCGAGATCAAGCGTAGACTAAACAACTGTTTTGCAGAGCACTTGCGCTCTGTAAGCTAGAACAGAACCTCATATCCCACTTGGCTGGCCTATTGGGTTTGAACATTGAATTTTCCATGTGCAGATAACCCTCACCCCCTGCGGACCTTTCCCATTCCTGCAGGTCCACTTGGGTTCTTTCTCCCTTTGCTGACCATTTCTATTCCTTCTCCCTCCCCTCCCCTCCCCCTGAATAACCTCGATCTGTTACCTCTCCCCCACTCCCAGTTCCACCTGTCCATCACCCACACACCTATCCACCTGGGTTTCTTCTCCCTCGGCCAACTTTTCCTTAACCCTCCCACTTCTGGTTCCATCTGCCCATCTTCTCTCCCTTATCTGGTTCCACATCACTTTCCAGCCTCTAAATCTACCTTCCCCCTCCTCACTCCCCACCTGGTTTCATCTGCTTAATTCCTTTTTTTCCCTTATCGGTTTCTGCCTATCACCTACCAGCCTCTGTCTCTAAACTCCCACCCTCCCCCTCCTGGCTCCATCTGCCCATCACCCCTGCCTTGCCTGGCTCCATCTGTCCATCATCTCTCCTTTATCTGGTTTCACTCATCATCTCTAGCTTTTGTATCTACCTGCCCTCTCTCCTTCCTCCACCTGGTTCTCTGCCCATCACCCCCCACCTCACTTGGTTCCACCTCTCAGCTGTCTGTCTCACCCCTTCTTCTCACCTCTTTATACTGGCTGTCTTCCCTCTGTACTCTCAGTCCTGATGCAGAGTCTTGACCCAAAACATTGACCATCCCTTTGCCTCCACAGATGCTGCTTGAAAACAGGACATATATTTTATATAATTAGCAAAAGAATTAGAGGGGAACTAAAGAGAAATGATTGCATGCGGAAGGTAGTTGTGATCTGCAAAATGCCATCAAAGGTTGACAGAATCAGATTGCTTAGGCTTGTAAAATAGGAAATTGGCATGAGGAGAGGAAGTAGCTGAGACAGGTACATGGATAGGAAAGGTCCTGAGGGATATGAGCCAAACTGGCTAGATGGGCATCTTGGTCAGCATGGACTAGTTGGGCCAAAGGGCCTGTTTCCATGCTGTATGACTCCGTGACTTGAGACAGAATAACTCTCAGGCTTATGAGGAGAAAGCTGAGCTGAAGGGCTGAAATGAAGAGTGCTTTCAAAGAAGAGAGTGCAGGTATGGTGGGCTGCATGCAGCCCATCTATGGTGTGAGATTGTATAAATTGCAGAGCTGAGCAGAGAGCAAGGGTTGCAGCCTCCATTACTCATGGGGAATTGAAGCAATGAAAATGTTAGATTGTGGCTTATGTGGTAATGGATTAAAATAGGAAACTGAGGCTCATTGCCATAAACAGAGGGCCTTTGCAGCAGGAAGCAGAATGTCATTGTGTACATGGTATTCATTAGCTCAGGGATTCTAGGTATTCTATACTAGATTCAGCTTCATTGCAATCAGGAACTCCATACCAGAGTCTGAGGTTTATTTCTTTTTTCTCTCTTATAAATGTAAAATAACATTTGATGAATATTTTTGGCATGTTGCAGTAATGGGGGTGTTATGGTGACACAGAAGTTAGTGTTGTTGCCTCACAACTTCAGGGACTTGGGTTTAACCCTATCCATGGGTACTGTCTATGTGGACTTTGCATGTTTTCCCTATGACTGTGTGGGTTTCTGCTATGTGCTCTAGTTTCCTCCCACATTCCAAAGATATGTTAGTAGGTGAACTGGATTACTGTACATTAACTTATGGTATTGGGAAGTTGATGGGCATATGAAACAGAATAAGTTATAGGGGAAAAGGGAAGTGAAATGGGTTTGAGGGGATTGATTCGTTGGAAGCCAGCATAAACCCAATGGGCCAAATGGCCTCTTCCTTGCCATTGTAAGGGTGTAAGTAATGGAAGTATAAAGTAGGATGGATTTTGTATCATCACAATGTGACCACTAAATACATGTCATTTTCCTCCTCTTTCTGCTTAAAACTAACTGATGCTGTGCAGTGCTGCTGTTTGATGGAGCCGGTTGACATTGGATACTTCTGTCAAGTGGCTAGTGAAGAATGAGCTCAAAAAATGAATGTTCATTTAACCCGCAGCATGTGGCAGTTCTGCCTCATGTTTTGCATGTCACCTGCTGTTGCTCTTTTGATCAAATAGAAAGGTACAACAATGTAAAATAGGGGTAGGTGTTGGACTTATGACCTTTAGAATCTGCTTTGCTATTCAGTAAGATCACGGTTGATAAGATCTTTGGCCTCAACTTCACTGTCCTGAAATTAATGATTCATTGGCTACATCCTAACGCCCTCTTCACAACCTGCGTACCTGAGATGCCGCTTTCAGGGAACTATGTACTTGTACTCTAGGTCACCAGCAGGAATCATCCACACAGCATCTGTCCTGTGTGGTTCCCTCAGACTCTTAAATGTTTCAAGAAATAATCACTAATTCCTTGAAACTCAAGATAATTAACTCAATCTACCCTCATAAGACAACACATCCATTGCAATAGAAACGGACAGGCAACCTGATAGGTTGTTAAAATGACTCCATGATTGTTTCAGCAGACCTTTTCATTGTAAGCAGTATCCAGTGGATGATCCAGAAATGTGCCAGGTCAGGTGTTGGATGTGTGCCTGATTTTCTACTTTCCTGAAGCCAGATGTCGGTTGTATTACCTGACCCTAGTTCAGCAAACCAAATGCAGATGGGGGATTGAAAGTTTGAGATGTGTGCAGTTGTCTTGCTTTGCTGGAGACTGCTCTAAAGTAATCAGATGAACATATAATTTGGTTACTCACTTAATTTTCTTCTGTTATCAGATTCAGTTGCAACTTTAAACTGTTTTCCCAATTGTTTTGGTAAACCTTTGCATTTATTGAACATTTGTATCAATTATCTCATATGTACTGAATGGCATTATAAGACTGTATCTCCTGATATTTTACCAGATGTCTGTTTCATCATTTTTGTGGGAGGTACAGATGCACCTTTTTTAGACTCCGAATGATTACGAAGTTAAACATCAAATCAATCAGAATACAATTGATGATGAAGTGTTATTTGGATCGTTTAGCTCCATGTCAGAAATTCCCACTCTGGAGTACACTGTCCAAGCTAACAGTGGATTGTCTGAGATATCAGTTTTCAGATGAGAGGGTATTTCATCTGATTGTCCCATGCATTGAGGTGAACACAAGCAATCCAAAGGCAATGTTTTTAAAGAAAGTTTGGAGAGGTGTTGTTGTGAGTGAGAAAACAGATTCGATGGGTCTCAAAAGCAAGGACTCTGAACACACTGGCAGAAAAGGACTTTATTTACAAAAGACAAGCGTGGGAAAATGGTAACGGGAATAACACACACGTGGTCAGTTTAGAGCGATCGTGGAAGAATTGCACAGGGTAAAACACACACACACACACACACACACACACACACACACACACACACACACACACACACACACACACACACACACACACACACAAAATGAACTAGGTACATGCAATCAAGGAAAAACAATACGATACCCACCACCCCTTGACTCAGTGCAGGCACGGCTCTATGCTACTAGGGACACTAACTAAAATGCTCCCAACCCTTTAACAGTGCACACCTCACTAACGATTTCTCCAGCGCCGTTCCACAGTACTCAGCTTGGAGTGAAGCAGGGTGGTCTCTCGAAGATGGCAAAGAAAGCAAGCCGAGCACACATGGCACCTTTTATAGTGTTGGAGGGCTGGGGGGTCCAGCCCAGGTAACTTACAGAGAGCCAATGGTCAGGTGTGCGCTGATGGATAGGGCGGGGCCAAACTTTGATTCCGACCAGGTCGTGGGCAGTGCTGTCACATGACAGCCACTACCCTCCACAATACAGGTGTTTTCTGGCCATCTGCTTCAACAAAAACAATAGCCTGTCCTTCATCTTATTGCCTTTTGTTGCTGTGTGCCCTGTTTACCCTTGCAACATTAATTATCTGTGTAATTAAATGTATGTGAACATTTCTAGAAGACATGATATGGAGCAGCATTGATATTTTTTTTTATTTTCCTGAGTTTGATACTCTTCTTCATCAACTAATCTTTGGTCCACTAATCAGCCTTCTGTATGCACAGCATGGACATATTTGTCAGATTGTGGACCTGTTTGAGCAACTACATTGGAAAGAGTTTCTGCAGCCTTTTGACACATGGGATACAGTTTGTTAGAAGAAAGGAGGACCTGAAAACACTTGCCTTTAAGGCCCATTTAATGAGGTTTTGAACTATCAAAGCAACGGGGAGTTTCTTGGTTTCATAGTCATTCCAGTTTTGCTGAAAAATATAAATTATAAGGCATAATAGCACACAGTAGAATCTCATAAGAATGACTGGAATTACAGCATGCTCAGCCCAGATGATTAGGCTTGGGTGAGGTAGAGTGTGCTGACGGAGCACTATTTCAATAATCCTCTGTATCTGAAGGAGATGAGTAGATGATTGGGAGTCCTCTTTTCTCTATATTTACATGAATGTGATGAAAAAGAATGTATGATAGGGAGAATATTTTTATAGCTTCTACATAAAGAGGTTGTTTGAAGTTTGTGGACTCTCTTCGAGTGGGAGTCCTGGTGTTAAGATTTTCTAGAGTTGTTTTTCAGTAGTTTTTCCTCAGGAGTCGCAGCCACACGCCACCTCTTTGTCTTGGGACTGCTGCTTCTGTTTACAGCAATACAGTCGCAGATGTGCTGGTGCTTTGTGGCCAAGATAAATGAGTGAGAAGAGAAATGAGAGCAGAACTCTAATTGGACCGTGAAATTACCTCTCGAACAAAATTCTGTTGTGAGTTAATTAGCCTTTATGTGACTTATTGTTTTGGATTGGGTCCTGCCAAGAGAAGCAGTTGTTGACATACCTTTTAACTAACCTGACTAATTAACCCAAGTGCAAAGTGCATAATGAAAGAACGCCCAACAAACATTGGCTTAAGCAATTTATTTACTGGGTCTGCCTGTCACATGTTTTACATATGTGAGTGCAAACTTTTGCTAAGTCCAAAGCCAATCAAGGACGAGCAGCAGATTTGATCCTTTCTGAGTCAAAGTTGTTCATCACAAAATGTTGCTTTCACTTCATGAGCCACAGAATATAGGTTTTTGTTTCACAACTCGTAATTTCTACAGTCTAGTTTGGCTCTTTTTTTTCAAAACTATCTGCTCATTCCAAAATCAAATAGGTGGCTACTGCCTTGGGAGTGAGAATTTGCATATGTGATTTTTTTTTGATAAATAATTTTCACATTTTATACATTGGGAGAGGGAGTCTGGGTAAACCCAGTTCAACCACATCCAAGTTACAATGAGAAGATGAAAAACACGATGATGCTGGAGGAATTCAGCAGGCCAGGCAGCATCCTTGGAGAAAAGCAGGTGGTCAACATTTTGGGTCAGGACCCTTCTTCGGGACTGAAGATAGGAAAAGGGGAAGCCCAATATATAGGAGGGAAA
The DNA here is from genome assembly GCF_009764475.1 of Pristis pectinata. NCBI lineage: Eukaryota > Metazoa > Chordata > Chondrichthyes > Rhinopristiformes > Pristidae > Pristis > Pristis pectinata. Next base: position 4,442,727 of record NC_067441.1, read on the forward strand.
AGCAGAGCAGTGATGGGTGGACAAAAGAGGGGAGGCGGGGTGGGTACAGGGTGGTGATAGGTGGTAGTGCCCACTTCACCTCTCTTTTGTCCACCTATCACTGCTTGTGCCCACCCCACCTCCCCTCTTTTGTCCACCTATCACTGCTTGTGCCCACCCCACCTCCCCTCTTTTGTCCACTTATCACTGCTTTGCTTTTCCCTCCTATATGTTGAGCTTCCCCTTTTCCTGTCTTCAGTCCTGAAGAAGGATCCTGATCTGAAATGTTGACTACCTGCTTTTCTCCATGGATGCTGCCTTGCCTGCTGAGTTCCTCCAGCATCATCATGTTTTTCATCCAGATTCCAGCATCTGCAGTCCTTTGTTTCTCTAGTATTACAATGAGAAGAGAACCTTTGAGGAAATTCATTCTGTCAGCAATGATGTAAGAGATTTTCCAGTAGTCTGAAAATTTATTCAGTGAAGTTGATCTTCCTCTTCATTATGGTGCCCAAGGTTTCTTTTTTTCTGAAGGAAGGTCTTCGACCTGAAACATCAGCTCTGCTTCTCTTCCCACAGACGTGACCTGACTTGCTAGATATTTCCAGCATTTTCTATGTGTTTTTTTTCCAGTATTATTGGTTTGAAATGCAGCAAGTGTGCAATAAAATGAATATTTTGCTTCTGAAGATAAGGAAGATGCAGCTACTTTGCTTGCAAATAAAGTGTGACAAGAATATGAGGGGACACTTCTTACCTCCTTTGATAGATTTTTGAGAACGATGTATTTTCTGGAAATTCTCATTCAGAGGGCTGGTTAAGGCAGAAGGCATGTACTGTCATTCCCACTAGAATTACATTCCCACTATCATATTTGTGACCTTTTATTTTGGGTCCCTGCTCTCTGCACAATTAAAATTTGTAGGAACGTAACTGCAAGTTTAAAGTGCATATGGTTATTCGCAGCAGGGAAAATTTACAAGTCAATATAAATTAGTAGTTAGTTTACCTGGTTACCTTAACTGATCTCCATCCCATTAGTTTAAAGAAATTGGTGAAAAGTAAACATAATTGTTTAATTTTTAAACTCATCTTAGAAAATCAGGGATGATATTTAATGCCAGCAATGATAACACTTTAATTGGTGCTTGACACTGTAGATGTGGTGTTGATGTTTGTTTCAGCTAGTATGTCTGGAACCAGAAGTCACAGTCTCAAATTAAGGAGATAGCTATTCAGGAAAGAGAAATTTCTTATTTGGAATTCTCTACTGAAAAGGACTGGAGAGCCTTGGTTGTTGAATATATTTGAAAAAGACATCAATAGATTTTTAGATATTAAAAGAATCAACTGATGTAGAGATAGTGCAGGAGATAAAAGGTCAGGCATAATCTTTTTGAATGATAGAGCAGATATGAGGGGCCAAATGGCCTACTCCTGCTTCTGTTTCTTACGTTCTTGTTCTTAATCTCATTTGCCCAGAAAGAGAATAATGAATATGTGCAATCTCTATTCTGCAGGCAGTAAATTGTTCTTAGAGCTTTAAAGAAGCAGTATTTTAAGCATTTGAATTATTTTCCACTTCCTCTGTCGTCTTCCTTCATCTAATTTCCTTCCCTTTGTTTCGATTCCTGCTCCAGATTTGACCCTAACATCCTGTTTCTTTTTCCTTTTTCAGTCCTCGGATCTCACCAATATACATTGGTTAGTTGATGCTAAAATTCACACAGTCTGCAGATTGCCTTTTTCTCTCCGCTTTATAATCCGCTGTCACTTCCAGCAATTTGTGGTGTTTAAGTCTTTTTCAGAGGAAGAATGAGGAGAGAATTCAAATCAACAAGGCATGCCACTCTGGGGAAATTCTGGGCCATGATGTTCAGGGCATCACAGGTCAATCATTCATTATAATGGAATATACTGCTTTGGATGGGGCTGCATGTCATAATGGAGATACTATAAACATGAAAATTAGCAGTAATTTCATGATACCCATATCTGTCAGTTAATTGCTTTCTCCCCCGATATGCCCAGGCATTCCCAATATTGAAGCAAATAACAACTTGCATTTGTGTTGCACTGTAATAATAGGGAGCTATCCCAAGTACCCCGCAGAGAAACGGTTGATTAAGGTATTGGTGAGACAATCAAAAGTGGGTTTAAAGAAAAGGGAGACAGAGGATTAGAGTGGTCTAATGAGGGAATGCTGAAGTGTGGGGTCAATAATAATGTTGTTACAGTCTTGTCACCGCATGAGTGAGGAATGCCGGTGTAAGCTAGTGAAGATCAGAATCATAGCAAGAGGGGCTTAGGGTGCAGAGACTTAGCTGAAGTTGTATCCAGTCATCATATCCAGATGTGTTAAAGACATAGAGGGATTCAGCAGAAGACTTATTGAAATAGGATCAGAGGTGAATGGTGTTACTGTGGTATTGGTAATTCAGAGGATATGGGGGTTTGAGGTTGAGTTTGGAATTTAATAGGATGCAGGGGTTCCCTAGTCTATTTCATTTAGACTAATATATTAGCCAGGAAGAGGATGAAATTAGTATTGAAGGTAAAGAATTTGGGGAACCAAGATGAGGGCATGGGCCTTCTCAGTGTTCTATCTGCAAGTCATTGTGGCTCATCCAAGACTAAATGCAAGTCATGCTGTTTTAAACTGCAGTAAATATCACATTGAAAATATATTTCTTATTTCCTTATTTGAAAATATAACATTGTAGCGGCTAGCTACACTACTATAGAATAAAGACACGGAGTCTGTTGCTTGGAGTCAGAAGTCGATTGCTCGACAGGGGTGCGGTGCGCCTTTTAATACCGAAACTGTTCCTGCGTTAAAGTTCCCGCGCTGACGTCACACGCGGGTCACCTGACCTTCCCGCGCGTGGGCTTTCCTAGCCCAACGATGGAGAAGGAGGAGGGCCCCACGCCATCTTGGGTCGGGGCCTCCAACGACGCTCGCGATCTCGGGAGCCGGTTCAATACCGGTAAGTCGCCACATAACCCCACCCCTCCAGAACCGGCGATACTGTCGCAAAAGCCAGAATTAAATAAACTATGACTTGGGTGGCCTGCCCCTGCGTCGCGCTGGCTGGACCACTACCGGTTGGTCCAGGTCTAAATGAGCCGGCTTCAGCCGGTCAATTGTAAAAACCTCCTTGCGCCCCCCCAATGTCCAGCACAAACGTAGACCCATTGTTCTTGACGACCCGGAATGGCCCTTCATACGGCTGCTGCAGCGGTGTTTGGTGCGTGCCCCTCCTGACAAAGACAAACTTACAGTCTTGGAGGGACGTCGGCATATGGGTCGGGACCTGTCCGTGTCGCAAGGTGGGTATCGGGGCCAGGGTGCCAAGCCGCTCGTGCAGCCGGTTGAGCGTCACAGCAGATTCTTCCTTGCCCCCGAGGGACTGGTAGGAACTCGCCCGGGACGACCAAGGGCATTCCGTAGACCATCTCCGCAGATGAGGCATGCAGGTCCTCTTTTGGCGTGGTACATATCCCCAGCAGGACCCAGGGGAGTTTGTCCACCCAGTTGGGCCCCTTAAGGCGGGCCATGAGTGCCAACTTCAGGTGCCGATGGAACCTCTCCACCAGCGCATTGGATTGCGGATGATAGGCGATGGTGAGGTGGATCTGGGAACCCCACAAGTTGGTGACAGCAGACCACAGGCCTGAGGTGAATTGAGCTCCCCTGTCTGAGGTGAAATGGGCTGGGACACCTAAATGGGTCACCCAAGTTGACAAAAGGACCCATGTGCAGGACTGGGTGGAGGTGTCCGCGGGGGGAATGGCTTCGGGCCAGCGGGTAAAGCAGTCGACAATCGTGAGGAGGTACCGCGCTCCTTGGGAGACTGGGAGGGGACCGACAAGGTCGACATGGATATGGTCGAACCTCCGGTGGGTAGGTTGAAAGTCCTGCAGAGGGGTCTTGACGTGCTGCTGTACTTTCGAGGTTTGGCAGTGTGTGCAGGACCGGGCCCATTCAGAAACCTGTTTACGCAGGCCATGCCAGATGAACTTGTTGGACACCATCCGGACAGTAGTCTGGATGGTTGGGTGTGCCAGGCCGTGGATGGAATCAACGCCAGGCAACTGGAACGATGGGGTGGGGTTTACTGGTGGCGATATCGCAGAGCAGGGTGCGCTCACTGGGGCCCACCAGTATGTCTTGCAGTTGCAGGCCCGAGACTGCGGTGAGATAGCTGGGCATCTCCATGTCCGTTTGTTGTGCCTCCGCCAAGGCGCCGAAATCCACCCCCTGGGACAAAACTTGGATGGTGGGCTGTGAAAGTGCATCTGCGACCACATTCTTTTTCCCGGACAGATGGTGGACATCAGTGGTGTGCTCTGAGATGTACGACAAGTGCCGCTGCTGCCATACTGACCAGGGATCTGAGACCTTGTTGAAAGCGAAGGTCAACAGCTTGTGGTCGGTGAAAGCTGTAAACGGCCCGCCCTCAAAGAAGTATCAGAAGTGTCTGATGGCCAGGTACAACGCCAACAGCTCGTGGTCGAAGGCGCTATATTTGAGCTCTGGTGGTCGAAGATGTCTGCTGAAGAACGCCAGCGGTTGCCAACACCCTCCAATGAGCTGCTCTAGAACGCCTCCGACTGCTGTGCTGGAGGCGTCGACCGTGAGGGCAGTTGGGACGTCCATACGAGGATGCACCAACATGATTGCGTCCGCCAAGGCCTGCTTGGTTTTGACGAACGCGGCGTCAGCCTCCTCTGACCAAACAAGGTCCTTGCTTCCGCCCGACAGGAGAGCAAACAACGGGCGCATGATGCGGGCCGCGGATGGTAGGAACCGGTGATAAAAGTTTACCATGCTGAGAAATTCCTGCAGGCCCTTGATGGAGGTGGGTCTGGCGAAGTGGCAGATGGCGTCGACCTTTGCCGGCACGGGCAAGGCACCGTGTTTGTCAATCTGATGGCCCAGGAAATCGATTGTCTTGAGCCCGAACTGGCATTTGGCTGGGTTGATGGTCGGGCCGAAATCCCTCAGGCGAGAACAGAGTTGGCGGAGGTGCGTGAGATGTTCCTGGCAGCTGCTGCTGGCGATCAAGATGTCATCGAGGTATATGAAGACGAAGTCAAGGTCGTGCCCGACTGCATCCGTCAGTCATTGGAAGGACTGAGCAGCGTTCTTGAGGCCAAAGGGCATCCAGACGAATTCAAAGGGGCCAAAAGGTGTGATTAGCACCGTCTTTGGAATGTCATCCGGATGCACCGGGATCTGGTGATAGCCGCGGATGAGGTCGACCTTGGAAAAAATGGACCGCCTGTGCAGGTTGGCAGCGAAGTCCTGAATATGCGGCACGGGATACCAGTCCGGGGTAGTTATGTCGTTCAGGCGTCGGTAATCGCTGCAGGGTTGCCAGCCTCCGGCTGCCTTGGGGACCATGTGTAGCGGAGAGGCCCATGGGCTGTCCGACCTGCGGATGATCCCCAACTCCTCCATCTTCTTGAATTCCTCCTTCGTGAGGCGGAGCTTGTCCGGAGGTAGCTGTCGGGCACAGGCGTGGAGGGGTGGGCCCTGGGTGGGGATGTGATGCTGGACGCCGTGTTTGGGCAAGGTGGTGGAGAATTGGGGCGTTACTACAGACGTGAACTCTGCCAGGACCCTGGCGAACTCGTTGGTTGACATGGTGACGGAGTCGAGGTGTGGGGCCAGTAGCTTGGCCTCACCCAACGAGAACGTTTGGAAGGTCCTGGCATGTACCAAACTCTTACCCTATAGATCAACCAGCAGACTGTTGGCGCGAAGGAAATCTGCCCCGAGGAGTGGTTGCGCAGCAGCGGCCAGGGTGAATTTCCAGGTAAAGTTGCTGATGCTGAACTGGAGTTGCACCGAACGGGTGCCAAAGGTCTAGATGGTGCTGCTGTTGGCAGCTCTGAGGGCGGGTCCTGGTGTGCGGTTGTGAGTCTTGTGGCTGTTGGGAGGCATGATGCTGACCTCAGCCCCGGTGTCTACCAGGAAATGACGGCCAGAACGCCTATCCCACACATGCAAGAGGCTATCCGGGTGGCCAGCCGCCATAGCCGTCAGCGGCAGCTGGCCCTGGCGTTTCCCGGAAACCTGCATGGTGGCCAGCACCTGCGGGCATCTGCGCCCCACCGCTGGTGGTAGAAACACCATTGGTCGGTCAGTGTCTCAGACCTGGTGGCGGGTGGGGTGCGGTCGATTGCCGGGTCTGGCCTGCTGGGTACGTGGCGTGGCAACGCACTCGACAGATGCCCCACTCTCCTTCGCCCGCCAAAGGACATCAGCACGGGCGGCCACCTTCCGGGGGTCACTGGTTGGCATCCGCCAGGAGCAGGTGGATGTCGTCGGGTAACTGCTCTAGAAAGGCCTGCTCGAACATCAGGCAGGGTTTGTGGCCGTATGCCAGGGCCAACATCTCTGTCATCCAACCCATCGAGGTGGAGGAGGCGGGAGGCCCATTCGCATCGGGAAAGGCCGAAAAGTCTCAAGAAGAAGGGTCTTGAACTTATCATACTTCTTCTCCGGGGGTGCCTGGATGAAGTCCTTGACCTGGGCTGCGGTGTCTTGGTTGAGGGCGCTCACCATGTAGTAGTACTTGGTGTCGTCCTTGGTGATCTGGCGAATCTGGAACTGGGCCTCAGCCTGTTAGAACCAGACATGTGGTTGGAGGGTCCAAAAGGTGGGCAGTTTAAGGGCTACTGCCTGTACCTCTTGTTGCACAGACATTGTGGGTCCAAAAACGTTTGGGTCCGTTGGGGTCACCAATGTAGCAGCTAGCTACACTACTATAGAATAAAGGCACGGAGTCTGTTGCTTGGAGTCAGAAGTCGATTGCTCAACAGGGGCGTGGTGCGCCTTTTAATACCAAAACTCTTCCCGCGTTAAAGTTCCTGCGCTGACGTCACGTGCGGGTTACCTGACCTTCCCGCGCACGGGCTTTCCTAGCCCAACGATGGAGAAGAAGGAGGGCCCTGCGCCATCTTGGGTCGGGGCCTCCGATGACACTCGTGATCTCGGGAGCCGGTTCGATACCGGTAAGTCGCCACAACATAATAAATCAAAATTGCAGTTCACATATGTATCAGGTCAAATATAAACAGCATGTAGTACAAAAAATATTAACACCACTTTTTACTAAAATACTAATGCAGGATCCAGTTGTCCTTGTATGGGTCTCTCTCTTCTGAAGTTCTTAGCCGTTCTATCCAGGAAGACTGAGTTTCCAGGGGTTTATTGATGTCAGTTAGGAATGTTACAGTTAGCATCGATATTTCTCTGCTAAGAGGAAGAATAACCAATAGGAGTTATTGCTTCTGATTGACCTCATCTGGAGGGCCTTTCCTCTAGCTGTTGAATGAGAATAGGATGGTGGTCAAATAGATTATTGTCATTGTTTAAATAGATGCTGATGACACTCTTTGCCCATTTGGAAATGACAGTGATGGACTGCTTGTGAAACCATACTTAGCATGAAGTAATGGCTTACAGAAAAGGAAAATCATGTAAAAAAACTAAAATAATTTTGACACTGTGGTCAGGCACTAATTATTGACACTCAGTCATGGCTATAGTCTCTCAACTTGCTGAACTGACAGCTTGCAAAAATTCTGAATCCCAATGGTGGTGGAAAGTGAAACATATCTACTGTATTGGGTGACGGACAGATTCACAATCTACGGTATGGATTTGGCAGGAATTTTATAATGAATGGGCTTTTAAGTTCTTTTCCATTCTGTTGAAATGCTTTCCTTTATACATTCCAAAGCTGCTTTGAATGAACAAGGCATCAGTTAAGCCCTATGTCCAAGAACTAGGTGAAAGGAAGCCTTTTATGAAATGGAATTTAATGCTGACAAGATCAGTGTTTGTTTTGAATGAAAGATGAATGTAAAATCCATTGAGTGAATGGAGAAGGAGAAACTTTATAAAAATCATTTCCAAGATGTCCTTCAGCAGAGATGCACTACCTTATTTTAGAAATGGTGATGGTGTATTGTATTCTCTGAAACATTCAACTTTAAAATATGGAGAGTGTTGATTCCCAATCTGACAAATACCAATTTGCCTTTTTTGGATCAGTTTTCTACCTCCCTCCTCTCCCTGTTGAATGTTTTGACATAAGATAATTCAGAATGAAGGAGGTTAGTTGGCATATCTTAGTTTATTCATCCAAAAAGACCATGTTCCTCAGCACAGGTGATGATTCCAGGATGTTTGCTTCCATGGCTCTCAACCGGAAGTCCATTCAACGTATTGTTCACCTTTCACATGAAATGCATCTTCCATTTGGCTTAAAACTTTTCATTTAACAGTTTTAACCAGGCTTCCCTGTCCAATTCTCCAATATGATTTGTTGATATTCTAAATTTATATTTTACGTTCTCTTATACACCATAAGATCACAGCTCATTCAGCACCTTCCAAGCCTTAGAATCCCATGAATTTTCTCCTGGAGCTCAGTGACTCTTGTCTTTTTAATTTTAGCATCTGATGACCTCCTTTATATCAGAAGAACCAGAGTTAGATATGGTATTTCTAAAGGTATGCTCTGAACACATAATTCAGTTTATCATGGCATCCCTACCCATAATCTACTGTTCATACCACACAGATGAATATTCTGTTCACTTTGTTGATTGTCTAATCAGGATTTAATTGGAATATGCTGAGCATCACGACTCCTGTGTTTGTTTTGACTTTGTCCTTAAATATATTTAAGGAGTTTGGTCAGGTAACATGTTTCCCTCTGAGGCCATTTGATGTGTAATCATCTCCAGATTAACTTTTTCTAAAGCTACCCCATTCACTATCTCACAATTCACTCCTGATTGTTGTATGACTCTTTAACCCTACGGTCTCTTCAAGATCATTTGGAAAGGCAGGGACTAATCAGAGACAGCCAACATAGCTTTGTCAAGGGCAGATCCTGTCTGACCAATTTGATTGAGTCTTTTGAAGAATTAACAATTTGTATCGAAAAGAGCAGGACAATAAATGTGGTTTACATGGATTTTAGTGAAGTCTTTGACAAGGTCCCACATGGGAGACTGGTTCAAAAGGTTAGGGCCCTTAAAATCCAGGGCAAGTTGGATTCAAAATTGGCTTGGCAATAGGAGAGTAATAGTAGATGGTTGTTTTTGCAATTGGATTCCTGTGACCAGTGATGTCCCACAAAGATTGGTGCTGGGACCCTTGCTGTTTGTAATATAAGTGAATGATTTGGGTGTGGATTTGGGAGGCATGATCGGTAAGTTTGCAGATGACTGAAGATTGATGCTGTTGTTGATTGTGTGGAAGATAGTCTTAAGCTGCAGAGAGATGTCAATGTATTGGTGAAATGGATTGAAAAATGGCAGATGGAGTTTAATCCAAATAAAGGTGAGGTGATGCATTTTGGGAGCACTAATGAGGCTAGGACATACACCATGAATGGCAGAGTCTTAGGGAATAGTGAGGAACAGAGGACCTCAGAGTGCAAGTCTATCGATCTTTGAAGGTGGCAATGCAGTTAGGCAACATGCTAAGGAGGGCATAGAGGATACCGGCCTTCATTAGTTGGGGAATTGAATACAGAAGTGGGGAAGTTGTGCTCCAACTTTATAAAACCTTGATCAGACCTCAGCTGGAGTACTGACTGCAGCTTTGGTCACGAAGGTATCGGAAGGAAGTGATAATGCTGGAGAGGTGCAGATGAGATTAACTAGGATGTTGCCTGAAATGGAGCAGTTCAATTAAGAGAAGAGACTGGAGAAGCTAGGTCTGTTCTCCTTGGAGTGGAGGGGATTATGAGAGGACATGATTTAGGAATATAAAATTAAGAGAGGTATAGATATAGTAGACTGCAGGAAACTTCCTCCTCTATCAGAGGCAGGTAAAACTAGACAATGTAGCTTAAGGATAAGGGAGAAGAGATTTAGAAGGGATATGAGGGAGACCTTCTTCACTCAGACAGCGGTAAGTACCTGGAATGCACTGTCTGAAAAAGTGGTTGAAGCTGGGTTGCTGACAGCATTTAAGAGGTGTCTAGATGGATATTTAAAACGCTTAGGTATAGAGGACTATGAACCAAGTATTGGATGATGGGATTAATACGGAAGGGTGCCTCCGGGCAATGTGGATGAGTTGGCCAAATGGCCTGTTTCCATGCTGTACAATTCTATGATTCCAAGATCTCTGCACTGCTCCAATTCTGATCCTTGCACAATCCCAGTTTTCATCAATTCACATTGGCAGCAGTGCCTTCCTCTGCTGAGGCCTATCATCTAGAATTTCCACTACAGGTACTTTTTGAACTCTCTGTTAGTTTATGAGACTCCTTGAAACATCCCTTTCTGACTAAATTTTTTGCCTCCCTGTCCAAATATCTTTGTGGCTCCATGTCAGAAGTTCTTTGGTAACAATCTTGTAAGAACCTTGGGTCATATTATTTTGTTAAAGGCATTATATAAATTCTTGTTGACAACTTTGCATTGACTAGAAGGTTCTGTGTTATTGTTACACTAATATCAGCAAGAAGTTCGAGGAATTTCAGGAGATTATCCACTGTGTCTTAGAAATTATGTACATTATACAGCCTTTGAGAAAGCTGTTAAAGCTCTCCAGCTGCTGTTGTACAAGGTATATCCTTTGGTATTAAAATGGTAAATCGATAATCCGGGCAGTGTAACCGTAACAGTTTTGCTAATGAGTCAGTTTTCTATATTTCTACTGTCATGTCTATGGATTAAACATATCCATCAAACAAAACTTATTTAATGGGCATCGAAGCACCAATACAAAATATGCTCAGATCCCAAAGAACAGCTGGTGGAACAAAGACTAGGATGCAGAGACCTAAAAATTCTAATATTCTATTTATGCCAAGGAGTTGAATAATGGATCCACATTAGTCGTATGGCTACAGGTAGGGTACGATGAGCAGGGCATAGTAAATGCTGGGTGGTTTTGTGCATTTCTCACTAAGAACTGCCACTTGAAATACTACTACAGATGTGGTTCAGCAATTCCTTGAGGAAACAGTTTGGAGATAGGAGTGGCATCACACATCTCTCATGGATGATGGGATAATAATTTCAGATAACCCCTATATTTCTCTCTTTCCTTGTGGCTTTTCCCTCTGTTTCAGTTTGTTTCATTTTTCTTTTCTATCTCTGTCTGCCGTTTTGTGACAAGATGCAATTTCGGTCTGCATCCTGTCACAAACATTCCCTCTGTTTTCTCCACCCCATGCCCTTACTGCACCTTAAAGCACCATTGTCCTATCATATTTCGACCCAAAAGAAGTGACTCTGTATCTCTCGTCACTGCTTGAGCTGTTGGGTGCTCCCAGAATTTCCTGGTTTTGCTTTGGATTTTCAGCATCTACAGTTTTTTTGGCTTCAATTCTGATTAGATTCCTCTTCAAAATAAGCCACCACATTTTCTCTCTCTTTACCTTTCACCCATCCCCGGTGGATCTGCTCTCCCCTCCTCCTCCGCACTTGCCTATCACTATCTCTTACCTGAATCTAGCTATCACCACCTTGTGCCCACCCCATCTCCCCTCTTTTGTCTGCCAATCACTGTTCTCCTTTTCCCTCCTATATATTGGGCTTCCCCTTTTCCTACCTTCAGTCCTGAGCAGGGGTCCTGACCCAAAGCATTGACTGCCTTCTTTTCTCCACGGATGCTGCCTGGCCTGCTGAGTTCCTCTAGCATCATCACGTTTTTCATTCTTCAAGCCACTACAGTTGGATGGGTTGAATATGCTCCATTGATGCTGTACTCTTTTTGCATTTTGTGATTAGTGAAGCAGACGTGTAAAAAAAGAACCACTGTACAATTTTGCATACAGAGAGATATATATGAATCAATAAATAACCCAACAATTATATATTTTAGTTCTATATTCATGGTGACACTGTGGTACAACAGATAGTGCTGTAGCCTCGCATTTCCTGTGACCAGGTTCAATCCTGACCTCAGCAGCTGTCTGTGCACATTCTCCCTGTGACTGTGCACATTTCCCCCTGGTGCTCCACTTTCCTCCCTCAAGCTAAAGACGTGCTGGTTGGTAAATTAATTGGTGACTGTAAATTATCCTCAATGTAGATAGATGTTAGGAGTCGATGGGCATGTGAGGGAGAGTAGGTTGCAGGGAAATAATTGGGAGAGCGGAACTGCAGTGAAGCTGGGGTTGACTCAATGGGTCAAATGGTGTCTGATGTCATAGGAAAATATGAGGAATATGAGATGTATTTGAGCTAACTTTGGACATAGTAAAATGCTAAATATTTTATGTATAAATGTGAAAATGAACTAAAAATAATTAGAGTATAATTTTGCTGAAAAATCAGGGATTTTGGGGAGAGAAAAGGCTCATTGATAAGTTTCCCCTCTCATAACTCCAACATTTGTTTTTAATCAGCTGAGAAGCTTGTAAAAATCCACATTACTCCACACTGATAGTAATGCTACCAGGACAGAACCAGGACTGTCTACAGGACAGAATAAAGATGGTGACCATCTTAACTCAGACAGAATGAAGAATGTTTATTCTTGATAACATATATGCAGTTTTTCCCAGTGTAAAAGAACATGGGCAGAGATTACCGCCTAGTACATTAGCAGATTGAAGCTCACTGTTCAATTCCCAGCTATTTTAAAGATGCTACAAGCTCATTTAAAATAAATGAGATGGTATATATTAAAAGCAATAGACAAGAATATTGAACTTCTATGACTCAATTCCTGATAATTTTGACCAGATGAATAAATATGAAGTAGATGTTAGACACATGTTGTAATTTAATATTTGCACTGAAAGACTTTAGAAAATATGTATAAAAGACACATCTCAGATGTTTTCGGAGAAATTATTCTCTATAACTATTTTTAGTTCATTTTCACACTTTATACATAAGGTACTTAGCATTTGGCTGCTGTCGCTTCCTCTCCAATCCTCAACTTCTTTTCCCTGCTTGTGGATAAGCTCTGCTGCTTGGTACTCCCCCATATAAGGATATAACACTGATATATGACAACAAGACCAATTAGTGAGCTCCGGGAAGTGCATAAAGCCCACTGCCAGCATCTGTTCCAGGTGTCTCCTTTTCTGCAGTCACTATTGGACTAATTGCTTTCAAAGTTACAAGATGACTCAGAACTGCAGTTGACATGAGTGCCAACTGTCTGCATCTGTGCTATTTCACACATGCCACTGCTTATAAGGCACCTTTCTTAAAAAAAACTGAACTTTGTAAGCACCTGATAAATTCTGATGTTTTGTTTTCTGATTACCTTGCAACAAAGGCCATCAAGTTGAAGCTGGCCTGACTACATCTTGTGACTGTAGACTCTACAGCTAAAGTTGTGTTACCTTCCTTTGTTGACATGCAGATATGCTCTGGCATACTGAAGTTGGCCAAGTGTCACTCCAAGCTTCATGCGTTCTAGTGCTGCATATTATGTTTACCACCTCCATTGTAAAGGAAACACATATAGATCCTTATTATTTCTGGACCTTAAGAGCGCCATTAAGGATGGTTGAGTTCCATCTTGAGCCAGTTGGCTCTTAATCAGTCCTGCTGTCCCGTCATTATCACTGTCTGCTATTGGATGCTTTATTTTCTATATTATTATAATATCTTGTAGAATATGTAGGCAAGGCTAACATTTATTGCCCATGTTGGTTGCATGAGCAAGTGTCATCGGGCTTTCTTATTATTGATACCATGCATCCCAGGATTGTTTGCTAGACATCTTCAGGATTTTGGCTCAATGTCAGTAAGGATTGCTGATATGTTCTTAAATCAGAATGCTTTGTACTTTGAGGGAATATTGGAGGTGGTGCTGCTGACAATATTCTTGCAGGTAATAGAGCTTGCTGGTAAAGTCAATGTCAAAGTAGCCTAAACAAATTACTGCAGTACGTTTTGTCGCTGGAACTCATTTCAGCCAGTTGCATTGATGATGAAATTAGTGATATTTAAGGTGGTGGATTGGATGCTAATGAAGCCTGAATGGTGTTGAGCTGGTTGATGACATCAATATACATTCCTGACTTTTGTCTTGACAATGGTGGAAATGCACTGGGGAGTCAGGAGCCAGGACACATATTGCAGACTACTCGGCCTTCAACTTGTTCCTGCCGTCAGATTATCCTTGTCTATTAGTGATGCTTAAGGTAAGCTTGTGGGCTCTTGTGGCTGTAATATTCAGTTTTTCCTTTTACTCCTTTGCCTATGATCATTCATTCCTGCAGGACATTGCTTTCCCATCTCTTATAGTAATTTTATGACATTCATTTCCTTACTTCCTAACCTCTAAATCATTTGTTCTATCCTTTCAAAAATTCTTTGTTAACGCACTGTAGTGTAGTGGTTAGGGTAATGCTATTACAGCGCCAGCGACCTGGGTTCAATTCCAGCTGCTGTTTGTAAGGAGTTTGTACGTTCTCCCCGTGTCTGTGTGGGTTTCCTCCAGGTGCTTCGGTTTCCACCCACATTCCAAAGACGTACGGGTTAGGAGCTGTGGGCATGCTATGTTGGCGCCGGATGCGTGGCGACACTTGCGGGCTGCCCCCAGAACATTCTACACAAAAGATGTATTTCACTGTGTGTTTCGATGTACATGTGACTAATAAAGAAATCTTACCTTAATACTGGATTTCACAGGATCAAGCAGGAAATGAATCAGATTTGATCACAACTTGATCCATGTAAGGAAGCTATTTGGAAAGGAAATTGAAGAATCTTTGGATTGAGAGGACTGGAGCAGGACACATAATTCCTCGTATATACCCTCTTAATCACATGTCCACATGATTAAGGCGGCACTAATATATCTCTAACATCTACACCTGTGTAGTTTCTCTACGGTAACATTTACGCTGTATGCATGTACTCATCTTGCTGGGTGTTTGATTTATTTGACAAGCAGTTCTTTCAAATGACAAATTGCTGTACTTGTGTATGTGGGGTCACCATCAAAATCTAAACAATGATGCAGAAATGGATTTTTATCTGTCTATGGGAAGTAGAAAATAGAGTGAATAGTGTTAGATACATTTTTATATCTAGAAAATCTATCTTTGACTTCAACATGAGAATTTTAAAAAAATGTAGTCATTCTGTTTAGAGATGGATGACTTTATGTGAGTTTCATATTGCAGTGAAGGAGTTTTGGATTTGGAATTCTCTGAGGTTTGTGTGGAAGGAGAGCAGCGGGATATTTCCCACCATACCCTGCATGCTGCATTCCCGCAGCAGAATGGGACATGGTTAAAATTGAATTCTCTCTTTACAGCTCTCAGCTGTCCAGAGTGGATTAGTGGAGACTGCTGGCTTTAATTGCCTTAAGCCTTTCAGGAATTTCCCTCCTTCCTCTGATTTAGCTTTGGTCCTCATGCTTTTCTGGAACAAAAGCTGCATCTGCACTAACAAATACATCATTATTATCAAAGCTAGGACATTGATCTGAATTATACGTTACAGAATAACTGAAATGCAGCCAACCTTTCAATCACTAATTGAACAGAAGTAAGCAAGAGAAGGTTGTGGGTTCTTGGCTTTTGTTATTCATACTTGTTTATGTGGTGAGTGGGGGGTTAGATGAGGGAAATTAAATATTTTTAGAATATATTTATAGAATTGTGTTATCCAGCAAGAGCAAAGTTCTACTGATGTAGTGCTGAGTTAATATTATAGTATGAAGAGGCTGATTTATGTTTGGACTGCCACCAAGAGCTTTTACAGACATAAAACATTTGGAAAGTAAGAAGGAACTTGCATTTACACAGCATCTCAGGACACCCAAATTGTCACTGTTGTAATTTAAGAGGGATATATTTGGTTCCTGCCATAAAAATTCAGAACAAGGGTATTTTGAACATTTTAGTATAAATTGCTGGACTGGGGGAAAAAATGGAAATAAACAGGTTAGTTAACACTTTCCTGAAAAGGAAAGTTGATTTATGTTTCTTAAAAAAAAAACTCCTGAAACTTATTTTGTAAAGGAAAATGTAAAAATGACAAAAGTGAGCTGATTTCAGGACTACATCATTTTCACATTCTGTTTGGTCTTTCCTGTTTCATATATATTTATGGTTAATCCAAGAGCAGGTTTATCATCTGGTGAAGTTTTTGATTTCAGCATATTGTTGCTTCAGACCTGTTACTTGCCTTGAATTTACCTTGGGTGGCAACTACAATTCTTCTCAGTTACATGTTCGTGATTACCTTGACAATAGAAGCATTTTTCTATTATCAACATTCTTGCCTCCAATAGAATTTTGGACTATTATTTTGCTTTCTAACTGGCTTTATATAGCATTATCTTGCATGGCACAATCAACATTGAGCAGTGCGACAAACATATTTTGAGATTTCCAGAAGCATTAAAAAAATTTGGTTTCTGGCAGTTCAAGAGAGTTGCCATTTAGGTTATTGCGGAAGACTTATTTTCACTATAACTTAGACCTATGTTTTACGTTAGACATAAGGAAGGGAATGGGATGTCCAAAATAATGCATGATTTTCCCAAATACATTTTTTTTTTGAAACAGTTGGATCTCTTGGACAAAATTATGTATTCCTATTCCTGAGATTTGAGTGGATGTTATGACTTTATTTGAAGAATTAGAAACTCTCCTGGTATCCTGGATGACAATTCTCACCAAGCCAAAATACCTAAAAATAAAATAAGAGATAATTCTCACTGTCATTGCCAAGGAAAATTGGATTCTGCATTTTACTTGGATTACAGCATTCACTACATTCTGAGAGAATTATTTGAAGAAATCCAAATTTAAAAAAACCCTGTGGATGTTAGAAATACGAAATAAAAACAAAATTGCTGGAAATACTCAAAGTCAGGCAATATTTGTCAAGAGGTAAACAAAGTAATTGTTTCAAGTCAATGACATTTTATCAGAACTTGACCGAGCAAAACTTATTTTGGTGTGGTAAGCTGCATCAGCATCCATGCAACAAGGGATCGTAATGCTCACCATATTACTAGTGGTGTCTTGTACCATTTACATTTTAATAAAATTGTGAAGGCCATATTATTTCACACAAAAACATTTTTTTGCTACTACTCCAACTTTGGAGCAGGTCGCTCAGGTGACCCTTCACAGAAGCAGTAGCAGTTCAACCAGCTGTCATCAATTAAGAAGAAATTTGAACTGTTTGTATAACAGGTTGGTAACATCAGTCCTGATGAAGAGTTTCAACCCAAAATGTGGACCGTCCATTTCCCTCAATAGATTCTGTCTTACCTGCTGAGTTCCTCCAGCTCCTTTGAGTGTTGCTCCAGATTTCCAGCATCTGCAGTCTCTTGTGTCTCCTTTGTACTTATCCTTGGTTATTTCAATTAGGCAGTAATTTGCTTGCAATATATATAACAAAATAGAGTTGAGAAACTGAGATGTTGGGAAAAAGAATTAGTTCAAGGCAAAAGGTAAAAAAAACCTTAACAAATCTAGTAGCCTTGCTGTGTCACACCAACAACTATTAGGATCACATTCATTAGAGTATAACAAATAGGAGCAGGAGTAGGGGTATTTCAGTCTCTTGAGCCTGTTTCGCCATTCAACCTCAACTCTATTTTCTTGCCATATACTGTATCTGTATTCTTAGATTACTGTAATATCCACAAATCTATCAGTCTCTGTGTTGAATACAATCAATAACTGATCCTCCACAGCCCTCTGGTATAGAAAATTCCACATAGTAATCATCCTTTGAGTGAAGACACATCTGCTATTTTAATCCTAAATGGCCTACCCTTACTTTGAGACTTTGAATCCTTGTTCTACTCTCCTCAGCCAGGAGAAACATCTGCCACATATTTGCCCCCATTTTTAAAACTTAAAAAGTCTGAAGCAACAATATTCCCAAATCAAATCCATCAGCAAATGATAAACCTGTTCTTGGGTTAATCATAAATATGAAGCAAGAAAGATCAAATAGAACATGATAATTTTTTTTATATATAAAATAGTTCTTTTACAAAAAGAGCATTTTTTATGTTTCAATGAGGTGAAGTGGAGAATATCACTCATCACCTTACTGGGAATTAGAAGATTTTCCTTATTTTTATAAATCTGAACATTTTTTTGTCTAGTTCTGCTGAGGGCACTACATCAGTTCAACAAGATAATAGTAGCAATCCTCAGAGTAAGAACAATATAAAGGCTGAGCCCTGAGTCATATTGCACTTGAAAGCCAGTGATAGCAAAGTGAAGATAGCTCAATCATACCTTCCATTCTATCAGGTCTCCTTAGTCCACGTACAATTCACCCTGGGTCTCCAATGAATTTCCCATCATTTTCACCACGAGGATTATACAATCCAGCATGCAGCTACTCAGAGACAGGTCATTCAGTCCAATTGATCTCCACCAGACTTTATCTTCTGCATGAGTGTCCTCCTACTGTTCTTTATCTCAACCTGTGAGCCCCTCCTGTTATTGAACTTATTCTTGCTTATTTAGCCTTTAACCCATTGACATGTTGGGATATGGTTCCACAAGTACCAGCAGTCAAAGCATTACTCAATCCAAATACCCGTCATGACTAAAGGCCATGCATTTAAGATGACAGAAAGTTCAAAGGAGATGTGCGGGGCAAGTTTTTTTACACAGAGTGTGGTGGGTACCTGGAATGCACTGCAAGGGGTGGTAGTGGAGGCAAATATGATAGAGGTGCTTAAGAGGCTCTCAGATAGGCACATGAATATGCAGAGAATGGAGGAATATGGACCATGTGCAGGCAAAAGGGATTGGTGTAATTAGGCATCATTAGCTTAATTAGTTTATTAAGGGCCTGTGTAATTAGCTTACTCAGGGCCTGTTCCTGTGCTGTACTGTTCTATGATCTATTCAGGTGCAAAGTTTCAAAAATGCTGAGTCCCATAGCTGAACCTATTTCAAACTTCACTTAGGGTCCTTCTGTGCACTTTCCAGCTTTTTTGGGCTACAGGGGAATTGAGATTTATGGGCCCCATTGTGCAATCATCAGCAAACATCCCTACTTCTGACCTTATGATTGAAGGAAGGTCATTGATGAAGTAGCTGATGATGGTTGGGCTGAGGAACTCCTGCAGAGCTGTCCTTTGGCTGAGATGATTGACCTCCAACCACCACAACCATCTTCCTTTGTGCTAGGTATGATTCCAAACTGTGGAGGGTTTATCCCCTGATTCTCATTAACTCCAGTTTAGTCAAGGCTCCTTGATGCCATATTTGATTAAATGCTGCTTTGATGTCAAGGACAGTTTGGGTATAGGTATTGGCCAGGATACTTGAGAGGGCACCTCTTTTATTAGTAATTAGGAGTTTATGCACCAGCTGATTTTTATTTTCCTTTTCTAGCACCAACAACTCTGAAGTTATTTTTTTTATCACGGACATATGTCGTGAAAATTGTTGTTTTGTGGCAGCAGTACAGTGCAAGACATAAAGATTACTAAAAGTTACAAAAATAAATAAATAGTGCAAAAGAGGAAGAATGAGGTAGTGTTCATGGACCGTCCATAAATCTGATGGTGGAGGGGAAGAAGCTGTTCTTGAAATGTTGACTGTGGGTCTTCAGACTCCTGTCCCTCCTCCCTGATGGTAGTACCCTAATTGGCATCACCAAACTGCATTCATAGTAGAGACCTGGGATTTTCTTGTCTACAGGGCCTCAGTACCAAACAACTTGTTATTAAATCATAAGGAGAACTATTCTGGAAAATCTTGACATTTTTTTTTCTGAATGTTGCTTCATGTGCTTCCCTGAATGTGAAATTCTGATATTTAAGGAGGACTCCTGGAAATGTCTCAATTTTTGTTTTAACAAATGGGGTTCCAATGACTGTTCTGTAGTCTTGAGATTAGAACTGTGAATTTATCCTGATGCAAAAACTATGTGATCTTACTCAGACCATGAGCAAGGTAAGAGTTTGTATGTATTTCTGAAAGTTTACTTGCATGAGCTTTTGCCTCCATTTGTCCCACACAGACAAGTAGCACTTTTCCCTAACATTCTCTCAGTATTTCTTAACTCATAAGCAAAAGCTTTCAATTGAAATAGTTTATCTCCTGGATTCTCACAGCCATTTCCATGAGGTAGTAACCTCAAGAGTTGTTTTATTTATTCATGGGACGTGGATGTTGCCGACAAGGCACACATTTATTACCCATCCCCATGACACTTTAAACTACAGTTCTTCTAGTTATTGCCCTTTCACAGTGCCATTGGGTAGGGAGTTCCTGGATAAAGGATTTAGTGGAGAGAGCAGAAAGAAAGTTGAATGGTGATTCATCCTGAACTACTACTATTTCTCAACACTTTTCATTCACAACACTGGTGCTCCACAAGGCTGCGTCCTCAGCCCTCTACTCTACTCCCTATACACTCATGACTGTGTGGCCAGATTCTGCTCTAACTCCATCCATAAGTTTGCAGATGATACCACAGTTGTAGGCCGTGTCTCAAACAGCAATGAGTCGGAGTACAGGAAGGAGATAGAGCTTAGTGGAATGGTGTCATGACAACAACCCCTCCCTCAATGTCAACAAAACAAAAGAGCTGGTCATTGACTTCAGGAAAGGGGGCGCGGTGTACGTGCACCTGTCTACATCAATGGTGCTGAGGTCGAGAGCTTCAAGTTCCTGGAAGTGAACATCACCAACAGCCTGTCCTGGTCAAATCACATAGATGCCACGGCCAAGAAAGCAAACCAGCACCTCTATTTCCTCAGGAGGCGAAAGAAATTTGGTTTGTCTCCTTTGACTCTCACCAACTTTTACCGATGCACTATAGAAAGCATCTATCTGGATGTATCACAGCCTGGTACAGCAACTGCTCTGCCCAGGACCGCAAGAAACTGCAGAGAGTTGTGGTCACAGCCCAGCACATCACGGACACCAGCCTCCCCTCTTTGGACTCTGTCCTTACCTCACACTGTCTTGGTGAAGCAGCCAGCATAATCAAAGACCCCACCCACCTGGGACATTCTCTCTTCTTTCCTCTTCCGTCGGGTAGAAGATACAGGAGCCTGAGGGCACGTACCACCAGACCTAAGGACAGCTTCTACCCCACTGTGATAAGACTATTGAACGGTTTCCTTATACAGTGAGATGGACTATGACTTCACGATCTACCTTGTTGTAACCTTGCACCTTATTGCACTGCACTTCCTCTGTAGCTGTGAGACTTTACTCTGTGCTGTTATTGTTTTTACCTGTACTACATCAATGCACTTTGTACTGACTCGATGTTACTGCACTGTGTAATGAATTGACCTGTACGAACGGTATGCAAGACAAGTTTTTCGCTGTACCTCTATACAAGTGACAATAATAAACCAATACCAATACCAATACTATTACTCATCTTTTAGCATGATACTTCTAACAGTGGTAGTCTGGCAAGGTTGAAGTTGGACTTGCAGCTTGTTGGGTCTTGTTCACATGCCAGCATCAGCTGACAGTTGACTGTTTCTCTGATTGGGTTGTGTATTCATTAGTGTGGAACTGCATGTGGGATATGAGACAGAAAATAATGTCTATATCTCTAACCTTCACTCCACTGAATGTGGTTATTTCCAGCTAGCGACAGAGCATGTTCCCAGTGATCTGATAAGTATGCAGCCCAGATTCACTTAAGGTTGAACCAATTAGAAACTTGGGGGGGAGTCAAAGGTTCATCTGAAATAATACCCTTATCTGGTATTTTGGAACCTCCAGTTTATCAAACAACTTCTAATTTCTGACCTTTGCTGTGATATGCAAATTTAAATAACTCAATTAGGCCACCCTATTTGTACTTTGGCCTTGCTAAGTAGTTTGAACATACATATTGGTAGTTTTCTAAAACTTGCCTTTCAGAATTTATTTTTTTATTGGCGATGTCTCAAATCCTTTGTGAATTAAAAATTAAAGGTTTGGTACTCAGAATTGAAGGCACTTCTGAATAACTCTCATGGCCTTCTATCCTATTCCCTCTGTGCTGCTGAATAATGCTATTCAGTTTTGCAGCATTTTTCTTGCTTCTTTGATATTGGTTGGAGAGCTCGAGCAATTGTGGAAAATATATAGTATTGTGACATGGTCACATACAGCATCCCAATGCTTGACTCAAGAATATTTCCCAAGAGATAAAATGGTTGGTTTTGCTCCTGGGCTTCCAGTGTGTTTGAGAGCAAACTGGGATGATTCATTTAGAATGCAGGCTGATAGATCTCACATTGCATAATTATCTCATATTGCATAGATTGCAAAGTTCTTCCTGGCAGAGGATCAATACTTAACATAGTTTTTTTACATTTGGTTGGTTAGCATCTGCTGGAGAAAGCCACTGTTTATATTTATGGCTGATTTTAAATAAGTTTGAATTCTACATTAAAAAGAACAAATTGCATTTTTACTTTGGAACAGTGGCATAGTTTTATTACAGCTTACCTCATGGTTAGTGTCTCTACAGTTTCTTTGTAACAAATCCCACTCCTTTTCCCTGTCTACTGATAATATCAGATTTATATTGTGTCTCCTGTAAAATCAATACTTTCTGCTGTACTCATACCCACATTAAGAAATTGGTTTTGGCTCTCTGACCATCACACAAACACAGAGGTGAATGCATTAGATACACAATCCTGACATTAAATCGGGGCTAGTAAACATAATTAATGGGCAGTATTTGTCACTGATCTGTGACTTTTCTAATACCTTGGTTACAAGACTACTACTTTTGCATCTGAAAGGAGCATTATCTGTGGATGAGGGGTATGTAATTATGGTAAAGCCTCAGACCTCCTAAGCAACCATAAGAAATAGGAACAGGAGAATGCCTCTTAAGCCTGATCTTCCATTCAATAAAATCATGGCTGATTCAACTCTCCTCAAGTCCACTTACCTCCCCTTTCCCCATTACCCTTGATTCTATCACTGTTTAGAAATCTACCTCAGCTTTGAAAATATTCAAAGATTTGGCCTCCATAGCTTTCTGGGGCAAGGAATTCCAAAGACAGTCAACCCTTTGAGAGAAGTGGGCACCCTTTTATTCTGAGACCATGCCCACGAGATGAAACATCATCTCAGCATTTACCCCATCAAACCTCTGAAGAATCTCATGTTTCAATATTTCACCTCTCATTAAACTCCAATATGTACAGACCCAACATTTCCTCACAAGGCAATCCCTCCATATCTGGCTCGTAAACCTTCTCTGAACTACCTCCAGTGAAAACATACCTTAAATAAGGGGACCAAAACTGTACACAGTACTCAAGATGTGGTCTCACAAGTATCTTCTACTGTTGAATTGACTCTTCCCTACTTTTGTACTTTAAATCCCTTGAAATAAAAGTCGATTATCTGCTGCACCTGTGTTTCAGGAGCGAAGGCCTTTGGTGCTGCAGCTATCAATAGTAGCATGTGAGTCGATGCTATGAGTTGAGCCTTTTATTGGAAACTTTTTAGTCTTCTAGGTGCTCGCTTCAGAAACTTTTCACTTTTTCTACTTTCCAAATGTTATGGATTTTAACTTCTCCCAAAATTGACTCTGAGTGTACCAATTTTATTCTAATTATATCCATTTTGTCTGATTGCTCGTCCTTCACCTATGGTGGTTCATTTTAAAACCAGAAACTAAGTAGCAACCTGCATTTACATGATGCCTTTTAATGTTCTGTACATCCCAAGAGATTTATCCAAATTGAGCTGAAAGTCTCCCTTGAATGCTAAGGGTACGAATCCATTGTAGTGACATTGACCTACAGAACTAAACTGACTCTAATTTGATACTTTCACTCAGGTGATTATCCTCAATGGGAGACACAAGAGAGACTGCAGGTGCTGGAAATCTTTGCTGCCAATGAGAGATGGAAGTACATCATACAGATGCTGAGCTGAGAGACATTGTTGAAGAAGAGAAGAGAAAAAATTCAAAATGTATCTGCCCTGTGGTGTTGGAATGGTGTGGAGGGAGTTTTATTTTATACCTAACTTTCTGCGATCCTATTGCTAGGACAGTGTAGAGGGAGTTTTACTCTGTAAGCAACCTATGCTGCCCCAGCCTGAGGACAATGTAAAGGGAGCTTTACTCTGTAGGTTTTCTTTTGGCCTTTATCCTTCACCCCCATTTTGTGTGTGTGTGTATGTTGTCCTCCATGTGCAGGATATACTCCAGCCTCTGTAGTGCCCACTAGTCCTAGAAGGCCTCCAGTGAGACAGAAGTGCTCCGACTCTAGAAACACCCAGGTACAAACATAACCTTGGAATAGGGGCAGGACAGTAGCCTCCCCTAATAGCCTGCTGCCTGGACCTGTGAATGACATCCCTTACCAAACCAACAGGGAGGTCCCCTGACCAACCAGCACCCCCATGTGCACTGGGTGCCCAAAGATAAGGAGTGTGGAACTGAAATGTAACCAGAACTTGAGGATCATCCTCTTCAATACTGAAAAGGGACTGCAACCTTGCGCATTCCATATCTGAAATTGACACTGTCATGCAGGTGCAGGTGACAAACTGTGGAAGTGGCTCAGGTGAAGAACCTCTTCTCATTATAAGGAGCCAATTCCTTGTGTTTGCCTATTTTCATGACGTCATCCTAGTTAGGGACTTTCAGTTTGCCAGACTTCTTCAGGAAGGGTCCCAGGGCCCGGACAAGTTCCAGCACATTCTGTCCCTGCCCTGGGACTATGCCCAGGCACAGTATAAAGGGACCTTTACTTTGCTTTATCTCATCCTGTCCTTGATCCCAGAGGGTGTGGTGTGACAGTGTAGAGGAAGCTTTTCTCTGTACCTAGTCCCAATTTTCCCTGCCAGGGTGTATGTGACGTTACTGTATGGAGGGAGTTTTAGTCTGTACCTAATCCCATAATTTTTTTAAATAACTTTAAAAAAAACAGGAAAAATCCTTCAGTGAAAACGGTCCAGAATGCACCAGCCCCTGTGATGCCCTTCAGTGAATCAGTGAACACTTTGTGCTCCTCTCCAGGAATATCCACGCATGAAAGTAATCTTGGAAGAGGAGAAGGCAATCAGGGATGGATGGACTCCTATGTTGTCCCTGTCTTGGGCATCTTTGATAGCACAGTGCTGAGGAAGTTTTACCCTGTATCTAATGCCTGCTTTACATACCTTGGGAACATTTGATGGGATATTGTAGAAAGTGCTTTACTTGTATTTACTGCTTGCTGTGCCAGGCCTGGGAGTGTTTGGCAACATATTGTGGAGGCAGCTTCACTCTTTATCTGATCCACACAGCCTCTGCACCAGCAGTGTTTGATGACACAGTTACATGCTGTATTTAACCCATGATACACTTTGTTGGTGTTTGATGGCTATATAGAAGGGAAATTGTTGACACTGAGACTGGCGCAGAATTTGCTTCAAGGGCTTAATCTCTAGCACTAACATTCATGATAAACACAGAAAAATTATATCCATTCTTTTCTCATTGTAGTATAGTGGTTAAACAAAGTTAGAAGAGTGAGAAGAAACTAGGTTACTGCTGTCTGGAGAGTTTATTGTAATCTAAATATAGGTCTGTGCCGATGAAAGATTGAACTCAGAATTCCCTTTTCTTTTATTACATTTTATTTATTGTTCCACATCATAATTTATTTTCTTCCTTATTTGGGTCTCCGTGGGGCATACATCTGAAAAGATGAATAGGCAAACTGTGAAGAAAGTTCTGTCACACCTGTGCTTGAACCTGCCAAGATATCCACTGATATTTTTTCTACCCCTGCAGCATTGAGGAGAAAATTCTGAACATTAAGAAACCCCTCCCCACCACTTTATGGCATAACTGATGGAGGACCATGTTCTGAGCCTTGAATTAGTCAATGGGTCAGATCATTTATGAGCCATTACATTTCATTTTTACATTCCAATATTTTCCTCTGCTGAAATAATTATTGAAATTACAGCACACAGAACCAGACCCCTCAATCCATCTAATCCATGTTTGTGTCTGCTGCACATCAGCTTCCTCCCACCCTTCTCAATGTAACTTTGGCACCTGCTTTCTTTTTTCAGTGTTTGGTTCACAGAAAGCTCTCACAGAAGGAACAATTGTTCTTTTGGTAACCTAACCAGGATAGGGTACTTAGTGAAATCTCCTCTCAAGCTTGTAGAAGTCCTATGGTGTATTATTGTATGCCCAAGTGAAAACAGGTGAAACCTTTTGATACATATGGCTGAGTGCTACATTGGCTACTGATTCACATCTCTTATCTTGGTATTGGCATTAGTTTATTACTGTCACATATACAGAGATACAGTGAAAAGCTTTTGTTTACATTCTATCCAGACAGATCATTCCATACATCAATACATCGAGGTAGTAAAAAGGAAAGCAGAATGTTGTATTACAGTTACAGAGAAGTTGGGAGATTACATTAGATTTAATAAAGTGCAAAGGCCACAACGAGGTAGACTGGGAGATCAAGAGTTCATCTATTAGCGTATGAGAGGTCCATTGAAGAATCTGATAGCAATATGATAGAAGCTGTCCTTGAGCCTGGTGGTACATGCTCTCAAGCTTTTATATCTTCTGTCCAATGAGAGAGGGGAGAAGAGAGAATAACTAGCATGGGAGGGGTCCTTGAATATGTTAGCTGCTTTCCCAAGGCAGCAGGAAGTGTCAATAGAGGGGAGGCTGAGGCCATTGGTAAGAGAAGTGTGGAGGGTGAGACTAAAGGTTAAGAAGATGAAAATAGAGTATATCTAACCTTCGTTATGTGAAGTGTTACGAGCCAGGTTGCTCCTTGGTGAGTGTCCTTTTAAGGCACCCGGATGGTAGTGTGGTAATGTGTATGGCTTTATCTGACTGCTATGAGTGGGAGTGAATAAGCGTCTATAACTGGAATGATGTACGAGTCTGAAGGTGGATTTACACAGACAGACAGACAGACTGGGGGGGGGGGGTGGAGAGAGAGAGAGAGAGAGATAAAAGTTGGTAGCACTGACTGCCAGTTTCTGTATTTATGAGTGAAGCACAATCATTGTGACTGTCACCCTACAATCCATGTATGGATTTCTGGAGCAATCTGTGGAGTCCACTTTGTCATTAACCTGTACCAGGAATCAGGTATACCTGTGGACGGCCATGTATCGAGTGTCCTCAAAGTGGCAGATATCTCTGACTGAAAGCAACAGAGTTCTTTGGCGATTGAGGTGTCGTATTGGTTCCATCGTGGAACTTGTGGAATTTGTAAACTTCTCTCTACATTCTCTCTACATTCTAATGTGGTTTTCAAAAACCTTTGCTCATCGTTTTGCTTCGTGACTTGATGAACTAAACTTTGGGAACTGTTCTTAGACTTGGGGTTTGGGAACTTGCCACACACACACTTCGGGTTATTTTGGTCAGTGTCTGATATCTAACATTTTTACTTCTCTTATTATTACAAGTAGTTATTAATAAATAGATTCTAACATTTAAACATGGCTTGTTGTGTTTCTGTTGTTGCTGGTATGTAACAGAAGGCTTTTCTAGATGATGCCTCCTAGTAAATTAAGTTGTACATCTGATCCATGCAGACTAGAAGATTCAGGATTCTGCCTTCAGACCAGTTTAATTAGCTAATTTCAGCTGGGGATAGAGATGATACCTCTTCATTTGATGTTGGCACCCATTGACAACATGAGAGAAAAACCACCCAGTATTTGGCAGTTGACAGAAACGTAAGGGGTATGGCATATCACATAAGGCCAGCTTTGCATTAAACAGTGGTGCACTCCATTGCCAAGTAGCCTGCCAATGTCCATTATTTAGGATTGTGTAAGAAAAATAGCACCTGTCACACAAAAAAAGTCATCCTAACTCCTCACCTACAAATTCTCAAAGCAGAACTAAAGTGGGAACACCTGTTGGGGTGGGGGCCCATTGAACCAGTTTGTTAGCAGGCACAACTTTTCAATTGGGCCAAAGGCAGGCACATGGGACCAGTTCAGGTAGGTAACTTGGTTGGTGTGGACAAGGGCCTGTTTCCGTGCTGTATAATTCTATGACTCTAATATCTCAGTTGAAGTCAATAGCTCTGGAAGAGCAGGAGGTGAGAAGTTTGGTAGGATTAAAGGTTTAGCCAACGCCAACAATTGACAGGAGACACAGGAGACTGCAGATGCTGGAATCTGGAGCAACAAACAATCTGCTGGAGGAACTCAGTAGGTCGAGTAACATCTGTGGAAGGAAAGAAATTGTCAACGTTTAGGGTCAAAACCATGCATCCTGATGCAGGGTTCCTCTCACAAATGCTGCTCAACCCACTGAGTTCTCCCAGCAAATTGTTTGTTGCACCAACAATTCACAGCCAGCTCTCTCATCCTTCTTGATGATCAATTATGGGTGTTTAGCACCAAACTAATTAATCTATGAGTGAACAATACTGTTGGACTGGTCATTGAAGAAATCGAGCTAATGCCTAACCAATGCAGGAATACAATTAGCAATCAGATTGGATAAGTAAGCAGTGCAGGGAATGAAGCTAATTATTTATGATACCCACATTCCTTTCTCAGAATTGTATCCAGAAATGATCAGCCTCGACTCATCGGCTGCTTGCACCGTTTCTGTAAGCATTCTTCACACACACCATAGAACTGAAGGATTCCTGCCAGGCAGAATAACAAGATATGTGGAAAACCCCAGCTGCAGTTGAGCTGAAATTGATCACAATGCACAAAGTTTGATCTTTCTTGGTGATTGCAAATTTCTCCATATTTACTAATTAATTTTTTATCTCTTGCTCATTTATAATGCATTTCATTCACCTGAAATTTAAAACTGAAGATAATCAATGATTTGTAGCCGGAGGAGTTTAACGGAACTCGTGAGTCACCAGTGCCTCGGGGACAAACAAAAGTTAATCCTAAATGTTGGGTATTTATAAAATATAACTTAATTTTGTGGTTTTCCTCACAGTGTGTTTTCTGCATTTTCCACCTATATTAGCTGCAAGCACATCAATGGCTTTGCTTGTCATCATTCAAAGATCCAGATACGGCTTTTATTATATGTGATGCGGCAGTCCTTTATAGTTTTCATGGAAGACTTTGATCCCTCACTTGTTTTGTCAGCAACTTCTGACAGGAGGGATTTTTTGCACTTCCCTAGATAGTTCATGGAACTGAAATTAGGAAGGAATATTAAAAAGTAGTAATAAATAGTTTGTTGAATAACTTGAAGAGCGGCAAGATTAATGGATCTTGGAAGCCCAGATTGTGGTGGATATCCAGACTTTCAGATGGACTCCAAAAATTGCCATGCAAAGGGAAATGACTAAGCAAGGATTGGTTATCAGGCTTTGGATTGGAGGAAGGAGTAGTAGCAGCTATAAATGCAGTTACTAACAGCATAGATTTTGCATGGAGGACAGTCATGAAGTATCAGTGTTAATCCTCTACTCCTTGCCATTTTTCTTACTGTTCTGGATCAAGTGAACTGGGAACTACACAAGACTTTGCAGGTTTCTGTTTGAGATGTTAACTTAATTAGATTGGATGTAGGCAAATTCAGCTAAGGATATTTTCAGATATGGGGAAAATATGTCTCTTGATAACGTGTCTATTAATAGCATGATGGATTTGAGTAGGGACTTCAAGCACTTGTCAGCCTTGGCAGTGTGACAGCACTTTCTCCTTTGCATCAGGAAGTTTTAGGTTTGAATCTTCCCTGATGGCAAAAGGACTCAAGACCACAAGAAGCAGCAGCTGGCCCAGGCCAGATAGCCCCCTCAGTAAGATCACAGCTGACCCGCTATTCTGTCTTGCCCGATCCCTATATCACTGAATTGCTCAGAATCCAAAAATATTTTGTTCTCAGCTTTGAACACTCAATGACTTAGCATTCACAACCATCTGGAGTACTTAATTCTACAAAATTGAAGAAATCTTTCCACATCTCAAGCCAACTAAAATGAACCACATTTTCCCATATTATAACATCTGCAACTTTGCCACTGACTTGTACATTCATGTGATTTGTCTCTATCTCTTTCCAGAACCTTTTCATCTTCTTCACAGCATACTATCTTTATATCATCAGCAAATTTTTCATGTTCATCACAGTCAGTCCCCAGCACTGATCCTTCCAGCACTCTAATCTTAACAGTCTGCCTGTTTGAAAATGATACGTTTATCCCAGCTTTCTTGGAATTGGTTTATGACAGTCACGTACCATGTACTTGTCTTGCATATCGTTCATACAGATCAATTTATTACATAGAGCACTGAGGTAGTGCAAGGTAAAACAATACAGAATGCAGAGTAAAGTGCCACAGCTACAGAGAAAGTGCAGTGCAGGCAGACGATAAGGTGCAAGGTCATAACGAGGTAGTTTCTGTTTCTGTTGTTTAACGAAAGACTTATGCATTCTGATACATTACTCCAATCACACATCCTTACTTTTGTAACTTTTAGGCAGCCCCTCAGGTTGGAGGATGACTTTATTCCATAATTTCTCTAATTTCTGGCTGATTGGTGGGTTGTTAGGTATGTATGCCAGCTCTGCCACCAGAGGTACTCAGTACTTTCCAGGCTGCTTCTCCTTCATTTTGACCTGTCACAGACCAGAGATACAGATAAGATGAGAGAAAGTTATATTGTTTCAAGGAGGCTTTGAGAATGTCCTCAAAACATTTCCTCTGCCCTCCTGGAACCCTCCTGCTATGATATAGAATATGTGTGTTTTCGGAGTTCAGTGTCAGGTATTCAGAGAATGCGGCCTGCCCATTGGAGCTGATTGAGCATGATCAGAACCCCGATACTCCGTCCATTGGCCTGAGAGAGGTCACTGAGATTGGTTTGCATATCTAACCAGTGTATTTGGGGGACAGGCTGGAAATACTCAGCAGATCACACAGCATCTGTGGAGAAAGTATGAGCTAATGCTCAGGTCCATGACCTTTTATCAAAATCTTAGCAGGTCATTTTATCAGGTCATCAACCTGAAACTTCAGCTGTGTTTCTTTGTCCACTGATGCTGTCTAAGTTGCTGAGTATTTCCAGCAGTTTCTGTTTTTGTTTCAGATTTCTATCTTCTGCATCTTCTATTTTTGCTTTTTAATTCATGGATCTGGAGGACTTTGCAGGGAAAGTGTTTGTGGTACTTTTCCAGTACTTTTAGATGCCTGATATCGGTTGTCCATGTCTCTGAAGTATGCAGGAGGGTAAAGATCACTGCTGCTTAGTAAGTCATAAGCTTGGTCCCAGATTTGAGATCAAGATCCTTGAACACTTTTCCTCAGTTGGCCAAAGGTTTTGGTGGTGCACTAGAGACTGTGGTGAATTCCACAATCAGTGTTTGTCCTCACTG
The DNA here is from genome assembly GCF_009764475.1 of Pristis pectinata. Classification (NCBI taxonomy): domain Eukaryota; kingdom Metazoa; phylum Chordata; class Chondrichthyes; order Rhinopristiformes; family Pristidae; genus Pristis; species Pristis pectinata. Next base: position 4,473,993 of record NC_067441.1, read on the forward strand.
GCTTGTGGCACCTGGGATATAGAAACTGGTCCACGTTTTCCAAGATCCCTTCATAGATCAGATCAAATTCAGATCAGATTTCTTTATTAGTCACATGTGCATCGAAACACACAGTAAAATGCGTCTTTTGTGTAGAGTGTTCTGGGGGCAGCCTGCAAGTGTCGCCACACTTCCGGCGCCAACATAGCATGCCCACAACTTCCTAACCCATACGTCTTTGGAATGTGGGAGGAAACCGGAGCACCCGGAGGAAACCCACGCAGACACAGGGAGAACATACAAACTCCTTACAGACAGCGGCCAGAATTGAACCGGGGTCGCTGGTGCTGTAAAGCGTTACACTAACCGCTACACTACTGTTGGACAGGATTGTGTGATGGGGGTAGGTTTGTCGATGACTTTTGTCTTCCAGCTGTCTAGTGCAAAGCCTGTCCTCTGGTACATTTTAGTGAAGGCATCAACAGCAGCTTGGAGCTCAGCCTCCGAATTAATGCATATGCAGGCATCGTATGCGTACTTAAATTGATGACTGAGTTTGGCGGTGATGTTGGTTCTGGTGTGGAGGTGAAGAAGATACTCTACATTTTCCTGTTCATCCTGTAGATCAAGCCCAATGCAACAGGAAGTTTGTGGAGATAAACTACAGTATTGCAGCCAGAAAGATGGAGAGTGTTGGTGCAATGTAACAGCCTTGCTTTATCTCATTATGCACTGGCATTAAGTCTGTGTTGAGACCATTGGTTGGGATCACCATTTGTATGTTATCGTGTAGTAAACAGAATGGCATCAAATTTCTGAGGACATCTGAATTTGACAGAGCCAGAGTTGTTTGTGAATTTAAAAGAGCATAAATAGTAGTTGGTGCTGCTTCCTATGTTTGCATAATGGCTTTGGGAAGTCATGAGCTAGGAGGAACCTTGCTATGAGTTTCCCTGTGACATACAACAGAGGGACTTCTCTGTAGTCAATGCAATCAGTCTTCAAGATGGACACAATTGTGGCATCTCTGAGATTCCTTTGCATGCTATCTTTTTTTCAGAAGAGGCAATGAATTTGCATGTGAAGTACTTGTCTCCCATTTTAAATTGTCTGCTCCAGATGCTTTGTTGCTTTTCAACTACTGAAAGGCTTTTTCAACCTCTGGCTTGCCCAGGGTAGAGCTAAGATTGTGGAGATTAGTGTGCTGTGGGATAGAATCCAGGATGTTCATGTCTAAGACTGATGAAAGCTTAAAAGTACTGTTTCCAGCAGGTATGAACTGCCCTTCTGTGCTTGGTAAGCTTTCCATGGTTCTCAACCTTTCATGTGTCCACCTTTAAGATGTTATTTTGAAAATCCCTGAATACTATATCCATTGGAACAATTTCTACTCTGTAATTATATCCTCAAAAAAATTAGATTTTAAACACTATGTTCCTTTCATAGACCATGTTGACTCTGCTTAATTATCTGTTTCTGAGTCCCTTGTTACCACTTCCTTAATAATGCATTTCAATATTTTCCTGACAACTGGTGGTAAGCTAATTCATCTGTAGTTTCCTCTTATCACTCTCTCCGTTCTTGAAAAGCTGCCTGACATTTGCGACCTTCAAATCCACTGGACCATTTCCAGAATCATTTTGTGCTTTCTACTGTGAAGACTGATTTAAAAATATTTGTTTAACATCAGGGCCACCTTCTTACTTCCTGTCGTAATTTCTCCAGTCTCTACTTTTAAGGATCCTCTGTTTGCTCTTGCTCATCATTTTGCTTTTTACATTCTAATAGAAGATATTGCAATCATGTTTTATAATCTAGTGTAATACTGAAGGAGTGCTTGGAGTTACTGAATTTATTATATGGTTATTATATTTATTATATTATTATATTTAAGATATTATATCAAGACCTGCCTTCCTTCTCTCCAAAGGAAAGCTGGGGAATTCTGCATGGGGCAATACTTATAAGAACATAGCATATGAAATAGGAACAGGAGTAGGTCATATGGCCCTTTGATCCTGCTTCACCATTCAGGAAAACTATGGCTGATCTGATTTTGACTCCACTTTCTTGACTTCTCCATAAACCTCTATAACCCTTGAGTCCAAAAATTTCAATGGATGCTGAATGTCTGAATATCTTCAACAAAGGCAAACAAATATACAATCCTGTAAAAGAAATTCCTCCTTAATACTAAGTGGTGACTCCTTATTCAGCAATATGCCCCTGCTTTTAGGTTCCCCAGGAAAGAAAACATTCCCTTGGCATTGCCCTGATCAAATCCTCTCCAATAAGATTACTTCTTATTCTTAAGAACTCCAAAGAATATATGCACAACCTTTCCTCACCAGACAACCCTTACACCAAAAATGAACCTAACGAATCTTCTCTAAACTTTTATCGAAAGATTCCATATCCTTCCTTAAACAAGGGTATCAAAACTCTACCTAGTGTTCCAGGTGTGCACATCAACACCTGCACACTTGAAGCAAGAATCCTTTACTATTTTTCTCCAACTGCCTTGCAATAAAGATAACACCTCATATTCCTCCTTAGGAGTCTCCATCCTGATGGCCTCAACATTGATTTCTCTAACTTCTGGTAACCCCACCCTTTCTTTTTCTTCCTCCCCCCACTCCTTTGTCTTCCCTTATTCCTGTGGCTCCCTTCCTCCAACTTGATGACGTGCCCATCTCCTCTCCTCTCCTCCCCTCCTCCATCCTTTATTCTATGGTCCATGGCCCTCTCCTACCAGATCCCTCCTTCTTCAGCTCTTTGCTTCTTCTTACCTATCACCTCTCAGATTATTACACCTTCCCCTCCCTCCCCCACCCTACTTTCCCCACCCCCACCCACCTACCTACCTACCTCCACCTCCCCCTCACCTGGACTCTCCTATCACCTGCCTGCGTGTGCTCCTCCCCTTCCCCCCACCTTTTTATTCTGTTTTCTGCCCTTTTCCTTTCCAGTCCTGATGAAGGGTCTTGGCCTGAAATGTCAACTGTTTATTTCCCTCCATGGATGCTGTCTGACCTGCTGAGTTCCTCCAGCACTTTTTGAGTGTTGTGTCAAAGCTGGATTTGCCTTCCTAATTATTCATAATACCTAGATACTAACTTTATGGGTTTATGTACAAGGAGTCACAGATTCATCTGTGCAGAAATATTCTGTAGTCTCTTTCTAGTTAAACAATCTTCTCTATTCTCCCTACCAAAGCAGATGAGCTCACATTTTCCCATGTTATGCTCCATCTGGCATATATTTGCCCCCTTATTTATCTTTCTTCCTCTGCAGACTATGTCCTCCTCACAGGCCAACATTTACCTCAGCTACTTTCTTGCTTTTGTACACTTATTGGGGCTCTTAGTTTCTGCCTTTATGTTTCCTGTGAGTTTATGCTCATAAATCTATTTTCTGCCAGTGTTATTATCTTTTCAGTTACCTTTTGCTGGTTTCTAAGATTTTCCACAATCTTCCACAATCTTATGAACCTTGACAACTTTGTATGCCTTTTCTTTCAATGTGATAGTGTCAGCATTTATACCTACTTTTGTATTTGTATGTTCTGTTCCTTACGTCACTCTCTGGTTATTATTATCCATAATTGCCTTAGCCTTTAACTTTTTTACATTTCCACTATCTAAAACCTTCTCCCTGCACCAGTACTTGCTCACCTCAGCTCCCACCCTATTTAGTTTAGTGGCAGAGTGGCACAGCTAGTAGAGCTGCTGCCTCTCAATGCCAGAAACACTGGTTCAATCCTGACCTCAGGTGCTTTGGTTTCCTCCCCTATCTCAAGATGTGTGGGTTGGTAGGTTAATTATCTGCTGTAAAATTCCCCTGGTGCCTGGTTGAGTGGTAGAATTTGGAACGTGTTGGGGAGGGGGGGTGGGTGCGGGAATGATGAGAATGTGGGGAGAATAAAAATGGCATTTATGTAGGATTAATGTAAATGGGTGGTTGATGGTTGGCGCAGACTTGATGGGCCGAAGGGTCTGTTTCCATGCTGTATCTCTCATGTAGACCTAGTTACTTATTATATCAGGACACTTGGTACCAGCCTAATTTAAGTGAGCCCCATTCCGACTGAACAACTTCCTCTTTCCACAGTGCCCTGTTGTGACTTTGAATGAGCCACATGGAGACGGGAGCTGTAGATGTAATGGATCTTTATTCAGCACAAGTAAACATTCAGTAGGAGGCCTAGTGGAAGAATCCCCTGTGCTTGTTGCTCAGGTAGTAACCCAGAGATTATTACCTTTGCTTGTGATAATTTAGATCTAGCTGGTCATTATCTTCCAGTAGAAGGTCTTTCTGAGTCTTACTTTTGTCATTGATACCAGCTTAGACTATGACAACCGAATCTTCCCCCTCATGATTCATCTCCTAACTGTACCAAATCTTACCACTACTGCTTTCCGTTTTATTCCCTCAGTGTGAATGGTGCCCTGTACCACAGTGCTTTGATCAGTTTGCTCACCCACCTTGCAGTCCCTGATCTCAGCTACATAGGCTGCAAGAACCTTGAACATTTGAAAATTGAAAAGGGCAGAGACTCTTCAATGTTACTTTCAGAATACCCAAACCTGATTGGCTTGTAGTTGCACCCTCCTGTCCCTAAACAACCTGAGGGGTGTGACTGCCATCTGAAACAAATTATCCAGTTAACTTTCTCCCTTCTGGTGTGCTGCAGTGTCCAGAGTTCAGCCTCCAGTTCCTCATTTCTGGGCTAAAGTTCCTCAAGCTGCAGTAACAGAGCAGATGTGACTGCTGTGGATCATAGTAGTCTTCACCAGCATCCACATGCAAAAGCCATAATACAGCACCTGGCCTATCACAATTTAATTTGTTTTAATTATATATTATAAAGCCAATTAATTATTAATATAATTCATTCTAGATAATTATCCAATTTTAAGCCCCCAATTTTTGCTGCAGATTTAAAGCAAACCCCTTTAAACTACAATACTAACCAATTATTCTACTGTCATGTCAGAGCTTGACTTTTGCACTCCACTGCCAATTTCAATTTTTAAATTTTGGGGTGCTGCCTCAAATGCTTTTTTTTGTATTAACTTAATCCTGATTGCTTTCTTAAAAGTAATGATGCTATTCTTCCTCCTCTCCCTTCAATTAATTTCCCCACTTTGCCAAATTCTGACCTTAGCATTCCATTGAACTCCATTGTATTCCATTAAAAATACACAAGGGTACACATACTGCGAGTAAGACCACAATAGTTTATAATTTTGGCCTCAGCTGACAGCAGTTGCCGGTGAACCAGTTAGTTACCAGTTCTAGCTGAGAACCTACTTAACTGAGAAACTGCCACTAGCATGCAGCATGTCTACCATAGACGGTCACTGTGAAAGAAACAAAGTTAAGGTTAAAGTCACCTAAAATTCTAAATGCAAAATATATATACATTTTGAATGAGCTAGCTTCCTTAACCCTGACTTACAATTCCCTTTCTTTATCAAATTCTAACCTCTGCACTCTGTAGAAAATACACACACTTTTTACTTAAGCAAAAAAACTTGAGATTTATCAACTGATAGTAATTAACAGCTAATCAGTTCTAGTTGACTATAATTAACTGAGAAACTGCCACTGACAGGCAGTTCTCTTAACTAAATGTCTCTGGATTTTGCTAAATATAAATTGGCTGTCACTTATACTGCAACAGTGGCTACAGTTCAAAAGTACAATGGAACATTTTGGGAGGTCTTGAGATGGTGTGTTAAAACTGATGGCCAGAGATCGCACAGGAACAGTTTTTTGCAGAATTTTTCCTACAATAATAGCAAAAATGGAGTAAGCAACAATACACATGCATGGTATCATTGCACTCAACAAAACATTCATTTACAATTCAGAGGAAGTTTAGTGGAGGCCTGGTGCAATTCATTGCCTTGCCGCCTTTACTTGGCACTGAACTCATAGAGGAGGGCCAGGGACTTAAGTCAAAACAAAACACCAATAAACTTTCACAAAAAAAATTTAGTGTGGAATCAAAAGTGGCTGAAAGGTAAGTATAGTTGAACACTGATCTCCATTAACACAAGGCAATATGATGATGGTTCCTGTATAAAGAGGCAGCTTTTTCTGGAACTTTCAAAGTAGCTTTTCTGTGTTGGTTGGCTGGGAATGTTTTCATGATGGAATTCTTCTGACTGTACAGACACCTATGATACTTTACTACCATGCAATTTGGTTTGCTAACTTGCGATTCAAATTCGCTTGGTTTACACATCAGAGTGAATTAGAGATCTGCAGCAATCATGGAATAACTTACAGTTGAAGGTCCAGTATTGCTCCTCCATCTGAGCTAAATCAATTGGTTCCAGCCAAGACTGGCAATATGTGTTAAATTTAGCCTTGAGGCATTTGAATCTTCATGAGTGGAAAAGGAAAATTTGGAGGATTAGAATAACTCTGTGATATACTTTCTCTAAAGTCATTGTCATTGTTCAGATATTGGCTTGGAGAGTTTCACTGCTCTTAGAATCTTTTCTGAAAAGGCCAGTGAGGTCTCAATTTGTTGTCTCATGCAAAATACAGTAGCTCCAATTTCACAGCATTCCCCAGCTACTGGCATAGATTAGTCACACTGGATCTTATGCTTAAGAATGGAATTTGAACTCACAACTGCCAGTTCAGAAGTGAGAGTGCTTACCACTGAACTACAGCTAGCATTGTGGATTCTGATGAAAGAACGGATAGGATGAGAAGGTGGGATGGAGGTATCAGATTGAATGATTTAGGATGGAAAAAATTAACCGTAGATTGTGTCAAAGGACTCACCAGGTCAAGAATGTTGGTTGAGTATCACAGATCTCTGTGTAATTTGGGAGATAGAATTGGGGAAGCTGGAACACTAATTGTCCAGAGCATTTAAACAAAACCAAAAATATAATGGAAATGAAAGAGCGGGATTTGTGCAGTGATATTGTAAGGATTTAAGCAGATTGCTCTTTAATCAAGTAGGTACATTGTATCGTTATTGAAGTCAAATTTGATGTAGGAGACATATTAGGGCAGACGAACCTAAAGCTTGGTCAAAGAGGTGAATTTTAAGTATCTTAAAAGAAGAATGAGAATTATGAGAGGATTATGGAGGGAATTCCAGAGTTTAAGCCCCAATCAGCTAAAGGCAAAGCGTAACTTTGTGAAATTAGTAAAATGAGGACTGTAGAATGAGGACTCGAAGCAAAACTGGAGATATTCCAGGATTGTAGGGCTGGAGGAAATTATAGAGGTAGGGCATTGCAAGTTCATGGAAGGGTATGAAAACAAGAATGAGGATTTTAAATTCAAGTTGTTGCTTAACTAAGAGCAAGTCTAGGATTGATGCAAGTTCAGACACAGGACAGCAGAATTTTGGTTGGCCATTAGTTAATGACAAAGAGTGGCTGGGGGATTGTTGGAATGGCCAATTTTAAAAGTAACAGTGATGTGTTTGAGGATTTTGGCAGCAAATGAGCAGAGGCATGTAAGATTTTGCTGTCCTTTTTTTTAATATGGCAGAAAACCCTCTCCATCCAATATTGCATATATTAACCTATTAATTTTGCTAACAACTTTCAGCATAATCACTGAAAAGATTCTGTGCCATGCTGCCTCTGTCTCTCTCTGAGTGTTGCTCCACATAATAATCTTAAATAAATAATTGAAACTGTATAAGAGCAAAGGAATGGAAACTAAAACTCCTGATAGAGTACAAAATCGTCCTGAACTCATAGAGGAAAAATAATGACTGTTGATGGGGAAACAAAATGTGTGTTAAATCACTCCCATCTGCTGATGGAGATGTGACAACATGTAGGATCATTTTTGGCAGATATTGCGAAGGGATGTGATTGAAGTTACATGAACAAGAATGCTTGAGTACAGAATTTGAGAGAGACAGAAATAATGGGACCCGCAGAGACGCAAGGCTCCGCCAAGGACTGGCAGTGATATATACTGTTGTGTTAATTCAGTTTATCAAGAAAAAACATCTCTTTCAAGATGCTTGTTAAAGTGACTGCAAATCAGGGTTTGTGTCTGATGTTTGATGATGTCGGAATTAGAGAAAAAAAATGATCTGGCCTGTGGCAAATTCTTTAGTCTGCTGAATTATGTCAGTATTATATGCAGTTCTCAGTACTCTGTACCTTGAGTCCCCAGCTGTCACATCTGACAGATCCTGAGGGTGACGCTTTAGGCAGTGAACTGTATACCCAAGGCTACCTCTTGTTTCAAAGATATAAATATGATTAGAAACTGCAAGCACTGTCTGTCATTTGCACCACAAGGGATAGCCAGACATTCTTCTGTTCTCTTTCCTATCTTTATCTCCTGATATTTTCTCAACCTTGCCCTCCCCTTTCTGTTCCTTACCTTTAAATGTTTTGCTCTTTCTCTATTTACAGACTTGGTTAGCTTCAGGTTTTTCATATAAATTTCTCTAGGACATTGTGAATTACAGCTGAATATGTGAGAATTGGTAGGCAGGTCTGTACTGCATGAAACAGCAATAAAGTTGATTTTGCTGTCATGTAGAAAGTGTCCTTGGATGATTTTTGGAAATGAGAGGTACATATGTAAGGAATAGACCAAAAACAAAGCATGGGAGAATTGAGTAAATTCGCAGTCAAAAAGATAGGAAAATTTTAAATGTGAGACAGAAAAAGAACTAAAGGTTTAGAAAGAGAGTGAGTACAACAGTGATAATTGATGGCTATCCCTCATTGATAATGGGGTATGTCAGATCATTGAAAAGTATACAAGGAAACGTGAGACTTGGCAAAAGCATATATTTGCTGAGGTAGGGTAAATTGGGAAGAGCTGCAGAGGTTTCTGCAGATTAGGTAAGAAAGTAAAATTGTATTGGAGGATGGTAAACCTGTACATGTCAGAAAAAAAGGCAGGAGTGATGGACAAATTGGACTTAACTCAGGATTCTGAAGAAATTGGAAGCTGTGGAGGTTAGATAGTGAATGAGGTAAATATTGGATGAATTGAAAGCCAAGCACTAGATACTTGCTTTCTGAAGTAAATACTGAAATTGCTGGGAATGCTCAGTAGGTAAGGCAACATCAGTGGGGGGAATAGAATTAAAGATAACAAAAATAATCAGATCTGAACCATTCACTTTGGATCTCACACCATAGATGGTCTCTGACCCATTGAATGTTTCCAGAATTATCTGTTTCTAATGGATAAATCAGTCCCAGAGCTAACAGAACATGGGTGTTGTTGTTAGTGCTGATTCTTGCGGCAGTGGGGTCGTTTTGTGAAGGTGGAAGTAAATAGATTTGGTAATGGATTGGATGTAGGATTCTATGGTCAGCTATGGATGATGAGGGATGCTTGTGCCTCACATGTCTGGTTCAGACTGGGTGAGTTTCAGAGGAAGGAAGTGGTGAAAGCAGATATGATAGCAAAATTTAAGAGGCATTTAGACAGTCACCTGAACAGGCAGGTAATGGAGGGATATAGACAATGTGCATGCAGATGGGATTAGTTTGGAGTGGCATTATGGTCAGTACAGACATCATGGACAAATGGGCCTGTTCCTCTGTTGTACTGTTCTATGTTTTTAAGTTTAGCATAACATCTTATGTTAACATGCTTATGTACCCTATACTGACTGCACCTCAAACCAAGGTTAGTATTGCTGGAATGTTCTAAACCAGGGAACAGCTGCTATTTTGTTTCCAGAGATACAGACAAGAATTTTCTTGAGAAAGAACAACTCTGCTCGGTATCCTGAGTGGTCAAAGTAACTAGGGTAGGTGGTCATGGGATCAAAATCTGACTGGGTGAATACACTACATACGTGCTACTCCTATAAGTGGATCAAGGGATCATACTGTCAGACTAGTAATTGCTAGTAATTAGTTTAGGATGCGGTTCTCAGCCTCCCAATGACTCTTATCTGCACTCTTGTTGAGTGTAATCTATGCTTAAATCAGAATACACTGGTGTACCTTAAACATTGCTATCATATCTGCTTCCACCATTTTCCCTGGCAGTGCATTCCAAGAACCTACCACCCTCTGTGTAAAAAAAAATAGCCTTGTAAATCTTTAAACTTTCCTCCTCTCACCTTAAAGCTATGCTGTGGTGTTTGACATTACCACCCTGGGGGGAAAAAGACTCCATCTACCCTATCTATGCCTCTCATAATGTTATATACTTCTATCAGGTCGCCACCCCCCCTCCCCCCAAGCCTCCAAGGCTTCAGAGAAAACAATCCAAGTTTTCTCCTGATTGTTAATACTCTCTAATTCAGGCAACATTCTGGTAAACTTCTTCTGCACCCTCTCTAAAACCTCCACATTACGGCACACAATACTCCAAACGTGGCCGAACCAAGGTTTTATATACTGTAGCTGCAACATGATTTCCCAACTTTTATACTCAACACCCCGACTGATGAAGGCAAGTATGCCACATGCTTTCTCTACCACCCTATCTACTTGTGTTGCCACTTTCAGGGAGCTGTGGACTTGTAATTCAAGATCTTTCTGTACATCAATGTTCCTGTTATTTACTGTATACTTTCCTCTTACATTTGACCTCCCAAAGTGCAACACCCCACACTGAATCGGATTAAGCTCCATCTGCCATTTCTCTACCCATATGAATAGATTGTAACTGGAGAATTGTGGAGATCTTTGGAGAATATTAAAGGTTTAGAAGGGCAAAAGAGATTTATTAGAATGATAAATCTATCACCCTTCCCTCTTTTTAGGGGTGAGCATTTTGAGTTATATTGTGACTACAGAGATTGCAGTTGAGAAGATTAAGGGAGATCTGATAGAGGTGTACAAAATCTTGGCATTTTTTTTTCGAGTACAAGTGGAGAAGCTATTCCCAATGGTTCAAGCTTTGGTAACCAAAGGGCACACATTTAATGTGATTGGCAAAAAGATAGAGACAACACGTGAAAATATTTTCATACAGTGACAAGTGGTCAGGAATGTGTTGCCTGGAAAGGCAATGGAAGCAAGTTCAATAGGACTTTACAAAAGCAAATTAGATAAATTCTTGAAAGGGGAAAAAATAACTTTCAGGGCTCTGGGGACGTAGTAAGTGGAGTGAGATGATTGAGAGAACTCCGAGAACTTACACAGATACGAAGGACTGAATGGCTGCCTCCTGTATCATTTTATAATTCTTTGTACGCCTTTGTTGAAAGAAATTCATATACATAAAGGCATTTGTTACTGTATAATGTCACAAAAATTGATTGTACCAGATGGAACTACTCCACAAAATATAGCAGCGATGAGCTTGGCACAGGATGTATTTTCTATTTCCATTTTCTTTCTGGCAAAGAATAATGCGATTTCCTCTGTCCAGCTGACTCTACAGTACTTGTGTACATGCAAGGATGGGAATTTGCCATGACCTTCGTGCAACCTCTTCACAGTCTGGATAATCTATTTGTTTACATGCATTGCATCTTATTGTCATTGAATGTGATGAGGTTTGAGATTGTCGATAATGCCATCGAGTTATGTTATTTCTTTCAGGTAACTCTCTAATAACACGTTCCATTTATTCTGCTCTCCAGCCTTTCTACAAAGTTTTGCACATTGCTGCCCACCATCGGTACTAAGGAATATAAGCTGTTCACCTCAGTTTGATTTTGGTCATGGTTCAAAAAGTTAAGACTAATATAGAGAAACAGAATTAATATAGTCCAATAATGCTTCTCTTTGCACATCCTGACCTATTTCTTGCTGCAGGATTGGGCTTCTTTGCAATGCTTGAAAATACATTTTATTTTAACACTGCATGTCCATGGATGTCTGGTTGTCATGCAGTGAAGTTAATAGTCATTATTACAATTGTCATTAAGGGAGTTATTATCAGCTTGTGAGTTGCAAATGCCACTGGGTCAGTCAGGATCATTTTTCTGATAACCATGCTGTCTGAAATGATTTGCCAGTCTATTACCAATGTATTCAACATCTTGCAGATGTATACCCCTACTGTCAGCATTTTACGTTATACATTCCTATGGCTGCATTAAAATGCAAAAGAGTCTGTCTTTTTTTCAGTGTAATTGCATCTCCCCCATAGCAGAGTTGCATTAGTACTTGCACTAACAGAATGGTCTCACAGGATGGAGATGGGTGAAGTGGGTGCACTTTTGTTGCGTAACAAACTAACTTGTTTTTCTCTCTCTCTCCCAGTTTTGATGAAGGGTCACTGACCTGAAACATTGAGTTGTTTCTTTCCACAGATGCTGCCTGACCTGCTGAGTATTTCCAGCATTTTCTGTTATTGTTGTTTTTTGTTTGATATTCATTAAAAAGATGGTTTTTGTTACAAATGTGCACAAGGAACTTATAATAGCATAGAAACAGATCCTTCGACCTACTTATCACATGGGATCCACAGTTAGCTAGTCAATTGGATACAAAATTGATTTAGTGGAAGGACTCAGAGGGTGGGAATGGAGGGTTGTTTTTCAGATTGAAGGTCTTTGACCATCAGTGTGCCAAAGGGATTAGTGCTGAGTCCACTGTTGTTCATCATCTATATTAACAATTTGGATGACAATGTAGTTGGCATGGTTAGTAAATTTGCGGATGACACCAAATTTAGTGGTGTAGTGGACAGTGAAGAAGGTTATCTAAGATTACAACAGGATCTAGATCAACTGGGACAAGTGCGAAGTGTTGCATTTTGGTAAGTAAATGGCAGGAATCTGGAGAGTATTGTAGTACATAGTTCTCTGAAAGTGTCAACAGAGGTAGACAAGGTGGTGAAGAAGGAATTTGGCATGCTTGCCTTCCTCAGTCAGGGCAATGAGCACAAGAGTTAGAATGTCATGTTATAACCACACGAAGTATTGTGTGCAGTTCTGGCTGCCTAACTGTAGGAATAATGTCATTAAGCTGGAAATGGTGCAGAAAAGATTCACAAAGATGTTATCAGGACTGGAGGGCTTGACTGGAGAGGCTGGATCGGCTGGGGCTTTTCCCCTGGAGCATAGGAGGTTGAGGGGTGACCTTATAGACATACATAAAATAACGTGGGGTAGTGATAAGATGAATAGTCTCAGACTTTTTCCGGGGTAGGGGAGCCAGAGATTTAAGGTGAGAGAGGAAAGATTTATAGCCCTTTGAAAGCAGAGGAAGGTTTTGTAGACTTTCAGAGCAATGCAGAAAGCTGAAGCTGAGACAAAGAATGGAACGGTCTTAAAGGTGGATTTAAGAAGGGTGATGGAGCTTTGGGATAGGCCAGTATCGTTGAAGTGTGGAGGGAATGCGTAAGGCCTGAATCAGGGAATCTTATCAATGGAATGAGGGTGGTAGGTATGTGGAACGAGCTTCCAGAGGAAGTGGTAGAGGCGGGTATAATTACAACATTTGAAAGACATTTGGACAGGTGCATGGATAGGAAAAGTTTAGAGTGATATGGGCCAAACAATGGCAAATGGGACTAGCTCAGATAGGCAACTTGGTTGTTATGGAAGATTTGGGCCAGAGGGTCTGTTCCCGTGCTGTATAACATTACGACTCTCTGACTATGTCCATGCTGCCCATTGTACCTGCCTACACTACTTTCATTTACCCACATTAAGTCCATGTCCTTGTCCTTGTCTAGATACTTCTTAAATGTCGTGAGAACATCTGCCTCCACCACCTCTTCAGACAGCACATTGCAGACTTCAACCACCCTCTGTGTGGAAAAAAAATCCCCCCTCAGCTCTCCTCTAAACTTCCTACCGCTCAACTTAAACCTATGCTTCTTGTCTTTGACACCCCTATCAAGGGGAAAAAGAGTCTTACCGTCTACCCTATCCATTCCCCTCATAATTTTATATACCTCCATCAGATCAATCCTTAGCCTATTCCACTCCAGAGAAAACAAATCCAGCCTATCCCATCTCTCCTTATATCCATAATGCTCCAATCCACACAACATCCTGATGAATCTCCTCTGCACCCTCTCCAGCACAATGCATGAAGGACATTTGCATGTTTTCTCCTTTCCCAAACCTTCAACCCGTGAGATCCCCCTGGGATTATTTTGGTTTAATTGTGTTATTCTTTTCCTCTAAGCTGCTGACTCTTGCTGGGATAATGTTTCATGAGTACTGGTTGCCTTTAAGTACCTTGGATGGAGCCAAATGGTGCCTCTGAATCAGAAAGCCTGAGGTTGAACTCACAATCCAGTGAGTTGAGCATAGAAGTTTAGGGAAATTATTGCCTTTCAGAAGGGTGAGCTGCACTGTTAGAGTAGATTCCTTCAGATTAGATATTCAGCCTTGGCCCTGAGTATTCCTTCCTGTAGCACCACTTGAAATGAGCAAGGGAATTCTCCCTAGAATCCTGGCCAATGTGCTTTCCTTGATTATCATTATCTGATCATGAATGTGGGACCTTGCACAAATTGGCTGCTTCATATCACTGCATTACTTCGAAATAGCTGAAAATGACTGCTGTGTGGTGACCACTTTGAAATTATTTCATTATCTGCAAAATACTCTTGGATATACTGCAACCAGCAAAAACGCTCTATGAAAGGAAGTTAATTTTCCTTTACCCATTACTCCATCAGGAAATTAACCATGGAGTTTTTATTTGAAAGTTTATTTGAAACTCCTTTTTAAGGATGAGCCTGTGATTCAATTTGAAATTATAACTGGTTTTGATGAAAATCCTGGATACTTTGTTTTTGAGCACATGTGAACTTCAACCAATCTTGTTTGTGTAATTGCACTTTTTAACAGTGATTACAGAATGCAGCCATAATTTAAGAAGGCTTTTCTCTGCAGCAGGACATAATTAAATAGTTCATGTCCAACATATTACTCTCTATCTTGAGAAAGGAATTGGTTAGGTATGCCCAAGTTGAAGCAGTGTATATATTCATTGTTTCCATTTGTTCAACAAGATAACAAGATAGGTGAATTAATGGCACAGGCAGGAAAAAAAATGGACACCAAATGATAGCCATTACAGAGACGTGGTTGCAAAGTGAGCAAGGGCAGGAATGAAATATTTCAAGATACTTAACTTTTACAAGATATAGGCAAAATGGAAAAGGAGGTGAGATGGTGAATGTTAAGGAATAGGACAAAATCATTAGAGAGGAAAGATCTTAACTCGTAAAATCTAGGAGTTAGAATGACTTTGGGTGGAGCTATGAAACAGTAAGGGGTAGAAAATATTAATGGGAGTTGTACATATCCCCCAAGTTGTGATGATAATGCAGGGCATATAAATCAGGAAATTAGAGGTGTGTGAAGCAGGGCTCACAATTGTAATAGGGGATGTTAATCTGCACGTAGATTGGGCAAATCAAATTAGCAGTAACATTGGAAGATGAATTTATGGAGTGTATAAGGGATGGTTTTCTGGTTTTGTAAGCTGATGAACCAGTGAGAGAACAGGCTATTTTCCCACATTGTGGAAGGGTTAATTGATGATCTGGTAGTTAAAGGGTCTTTAGGGAACTATGGTCATAATGTGATGGAATTTTATATGAAAATTGAAAGCAGTTTCGTCTAGCACAAATGCATGAGGCGTGAGTTGGCTATTGAGCAAATATATTACAAAGTGTCAGGGTAAGCAAGAAATGGCAAACACAAAGAATGAACGCACAGTTTACAAGTAATATCAGTTGTAAGGCAAAAGAAATTGGTATTGGTTTATTATTGTCACTTGTATTGAGGTACAGTGAAAAGCTTGTCTTACAAACCGATCGTACAGCTCAATTCATTACACAGTGCAGTTACATTGAGTTAGTACAGAGTGCATTGAAGTAGTACAGGTAAAAACAATAACAATACAGAGTAAAGTGTCACAGCTACAGAGAAAGTGCAGTGCAATAAAGTGCAAGGTCACAACAAGGTAGATCGTGAGGTCATAGTCCATCTCATTGTATAAGGGAACTGTTCTATAGTCTTATCACAGTGGGGTAGAAGCTGTCCTTAAGTCTGGTGGTACATGCCCTCAGGCTCCTGTATCTTCTACCTGTTGGAAGAGGAGAGAAGGGAGAATGTCCCGTGTGGGTGGGGTCTTCAACTATGCTGGCTGCTACACCAAGACAACAAGAGGTAAAGACAGAGTCCACAGAGGGGAGGCTGGTATCAGTGATGCGCTGGGCTGTGTCCACAACTCTCTGCAGCTTCTTGCAGTCCTGGGCGCAGCAGTTGCCGTACCAAGCCGTGATACATCCAGATAGCATGCTTTCTATGGTGCATCGGTAAAAGTTGGTGAGAGTCAAAATGGGCAAGGTGATCCAAATGTGGCTGTCAAGAAGGACTGGGAAAATGCTGGTTCCTTACAGACTGAGACAGGAGAAATAATATTGGGGAATAAGGAATGGTAGAGAAATTAAACAAAGATTTTGTGTCAGTCTTCATTAATGAAGACACAGAAAACTGCTTGGAAATAGTGGAGAGCTATACATTGAGAGGATGTGAGGTGTTCAAAGAAATTAATGTTTTTGTAAAAAAAGTTAGCATTGGAGAAATTAGTGAAACTAAAGAACCAGATGACCATGATCCTAGAGGTTTTAGGAGGTGGCTATGGAGACAATGGACTAGGCACTGGTTAACATCTTACAAAATTTCATTGTTTCTTGTACAGTAGATTGGAAGGTAGAAAATGTAACACCACCATTTAACTGTGCTTCCTAGGATGGATTATGCTGTGTGAAGAGAGATTAGGTTGACTAAGATTGTATTCACTAGAATTTAGAAAAATAAGAGGGAATCTAATTGACATACAGATAGACAGACTGGATGTGAGGAGGTTATTTCCCTGGCTAAAGTTCTGGAATAAAGAATCACAAGTCTCAGGATATGGGGAAAGATATTTAGGACTCAGCTGAAGAGAAATTTCTTCACTCAGCGGATAGTGAACCTGTAGAATTGTCTACCACGTAGAGCGGTTAAGGCCAAATTGCTGAATATATTTAAGGAGGTGGTAGACAAATTTCTGAGTATAAAAGGCATCAATGAGTATGTGGAGGGACTGGGGACATGGTATTGAGATAGATGATAGGCCATGATCATATTGAATGTTGGTGCAGGCTTGAAGAGCTGAATGGCCTATCCCTCCTATTTTCTGTTTCAGTTTTTAAGAAAGGGAGAAGAGAGAAGATGGGAAATATAGACCCATTAGCCTGATATTAGTAGGAGGGAAAATAGTGGAAGCTATTATTCAGGAAGTGGTCATAGGGTACTTGGAAACTGATAATCAGGCAAAATCAACATTGATTTATGGAAGGGAAATCATTTTTGAAAAATCTGTTAGAGTTTTTTTTGAAGTTGCAGTTAGCAGAATGGATATGGATGAACCAGTTGATGTGGTCGATAAGGTGCTAGGCAAGTGGTTATTAAACAAAATTAAAGCACATAGTATTGGGAGAAATATACAGGTGTGGATTGAAGATTGGTTCATAGGGAAAATATAGAGGGTAAGAATAAAGGGGTCTTTTTCAGATTGGGAGACTGTGACTGACTGCTGAGGTGCCACAGGAATTGGTGCTGGGGCCCCGATTATTCACAAGTTATATCAATGATATGGATGAGGGGCTCAAGTGTAATATATTCAAGTTTGCTGCTGATATAAAGCTGGGTGACAATGTGGGCTGTGAGGAGGGTTCGGAGAAACTTTAGTTTGGGGGAAAAAAGATGATCCAGTTGAAACTATTCATATGGGAATTAACAGGGCAAATGTAGGGATGATGCTTTCCCTGAATGATCTTTTAACTCAGTACTATTTTCGTACACTAGCCCCATATTCCTTGATTCCCTTAATATTCAAAAAAATGATCAGTTTCTATCTTGAATATATTCAGTCTAAGCCTCCATAGTCTTCTTGGGTAGAAAATTCCAGGAGTTTATTGCTCTCTGGGTGAAGAAATTTCTTGATGATTTTATTCTTAAAAATAACTGATACATTAAATAATTTCATGGCTGAAGCAGTTAATGTTGGATTGATTAACGTCTACAAAAATGATTGAACAAAAGTCCAGTTAAAGTGGATTGATTGTTGCAAGGATATTTAAAGATAAAGATAATGCAATACTGTTCAATACATAATGGTTCTAGTGATACTGGAACTGTGGAGAAATATATACCAGGGAAGACTATTTTGTTAGGAATTAATAGTGTGGATTTGACACTGGTTAGATATTTTGAATTTCTGATGGGATTTGCGTCAGTTTTCTGACAGATGGATTATATGGGGCCCATGGAGAGAAAAGCTTTAGCAGGCTAAATTATTTCTTCAGTTCCCTGTCTGTTTTGTTATCATGTCAGCTTGGTCACTGCATAAGGGCATTAAGTTGTTTCTGCACAGGCAAGGGACAAACTCATTCCAAATTCCTCTGTGTACTTCCTTTGGCTTATTGCACAGTGGCCTTGTTGAAAGTCTCATTACAGACTATATAGAACATTCCCTTTCTTTTGTTGGCTCAGTCAGTTATCAACATTATCTGGTATCACCTGAAGCCTTAGATACCACAAGTTAGCAGAGTGGATTTCTGATCTTCATTGTTTTCTGCTTATGTTCTTGAACTGCTAACAGGAAGGGAAAAGCAGGAATTCTGGCTCTAGACTGCTATCTTTGCAATCTAAATTTATGTATTGTAATGTAACAATTGGTACCAACCAACTGTGTGAAAAATGTCTTCAGATCTAAAATGTATGATGGTGTAACAGAAGGCAGACCTTCAGCCCTCAAATAAATACATATGTCCATAAGATAAATTAATTTTGGAAATGTGATAGGCACAGCCTTCCACATTCCTGCCTTGATCTATCGTTCTCAATTACGCACATATAAAATAGGTGCCTTTAGCTACCCTTGCTGACGTTGAGCTAATTCTCTTCGTTGAGTTCTCTCTCTTGGACAGCTTAGGCATAAAACTTGTGTATCAAAAGAAAACAAGACACAGTCTTTTATGTTGAAGTCCAGAGAAAATGATTAGGAATAAAATTTTAAAATTAAATTATCCCACTTTAAGGATGATTTAATCAGTCATCATTAATTTTTTGGCATTATTTCTCCCATTTGATTGTCTTGAAGGTATTGATTCCTGCTGTGGTAAATAAAATACTTGGGTTTATGATGGTTTTCAGGTTAGATTATCTCAAAAATACTTTACAAATTGATTAAGTTTTGTAAATGATTCCTGTTATTTAGAAGTTTGGTTGGGAAGGAGACGTGGAAGTGAGTGGGAGGGAGACCTGGAGGTGGGAGGGAGGGAGATCAGTGGGGGACTTGGAGGTGGAGATGGAGGGAAGATTGGGAGATAGATGAGATGGAGTCAGGGAGGGGAAGGAGCTGAGATGGAATCGGGGAAGGGAGGGAGATGGGATGGAGAGGGAGGGAAGAGAGGGAGATGAGGTGGACTGGTGGCAAAGCGAGAAGAAGGCAGAAATGTTGGGGGAAGGAGGGAAATTGGTTGGGGTCTGGAGTAAAATAGGCTAGGAGGAGGGTAGGTAATTACTGTGGTGAGTTCCAGCCTCTCTGCATGTAATCTCTTTTATAATGCTTCTACCAATTACTTTAAATCTATACCTCTGTGCCTACCCCTGACCCTCCTCCACCACCACCACCACCACCACCACCACCCCCGGATTTTGAGATCTCTGATGAGTAAAATGGATTCTTCCTCTCTGTTAAGGCAAATAGATTCCCTCAGCGGCCTCTGTTCCAAAGAAAATAACCTTAGCTCATCCAATCTTTCCTCCTAGCTATAATTTTCCAATCATACAGTCAGCTAGCACATAAACAGGCCCCTCGGCCTATCATGTCCATGCCAACCACGTAGTACCCATCCATACTAATTTAGTTTCCCAGCATTTGACCCATAGCCTTAATGCTTTAGTGATTGAAGTCCTCATCCAGATATTTCTTAATTGTTGTAAGTCTCTGCCTCTGCCACCACCTCAGGCAATGTGTTCCAGATTCCAGCCACCTTTGAGGTATAAAAATTCTTCGTCAGGTTTTCTCTGAATCTCCTTCCCCTTACTTTAAATCTATGCCTTTTGATTTTACACGAGAAAGGTTTTTTACTTTCTACCTTATTTATGCCCCTCACAATTTTGAATATCCCTTTGGTCTCCTCTTCTCTCAGGAAAACAAACCCAGACTGTCCAGTCTCTATTCATAGTTGATGCTGTCAGACCTGGGAGCAACTTTGTAAATCTTGTCTGGGCCCAAACCTGTGCAATACAGCATTTCCAGTAAAGCGGTGGCCAGAAGTGTATGCGTTGCACAAGGCTGTGGTCTAACTTTAGTTGTATACAATTATAATATAACCTTCTTATTAGATTCCATAATCTGCAGCACTCTGTTGTCTCCACTATCACCTCCTAACCTCTGTCACTATCTCCACCCCTTCCTCCCCCATTTAGCTCCATCTGTCTATCAATCCTCCTCACCTGAATCCACCTATTGCTTGCCAGCTCCTGCCTCTCCCCTACCCCTTACGTTTTTATACTGGCTATATTTCCCCTTTACACTCTTAGTCATGATGTCGGGTCTCAGCCTGACTGCGTCCACAGATGCTGCTTGACCCACTGAGTTCCTCCAGCAGCATCTCTGGAGGCAAATGGAGAGTCGATGTTTTTTGCTCCAGATCCTAGCATCTGCACTCTCTTGTGTCTCTATAATATAAACTCCCTATTCTGATATTCTGTGCCTCATCTAATAAAAAGCAAGCATCCTGGATGCATTTTTTTAACCTCTTCATTGACCTGTCCTGCGACTTTTTGGATCTGTGGACATTCTCTTGAAGCTCCATAAACCAAATATCATTTCTCTAGGGAATATGTAACCCTAATCCTCATTTAGTTGGTGTTTTAAAAACACAGGCATTTGGAACAATAATCAATTGGCTCACAGAATCAATTTGCACAGCCTGAAATGGCAGAAGGCCTGAAGTGCCTTGCATGCACATTATATTAACAGCAAGGAATCCATATGTTCTTCGTGTGCACAGTTGACCATTCTTATTAACAGAGACTTTGATAGCAGCCATGAGTCTCCTTTTCAACTGTCGCATCTTTCATCCTCTGTCAGTGGTAGAACTGGTAAGACTTAAGAACTGGATGCTGAAGTTTGAAAGCGTCACAAACTGGGATGACACTGTCATGGTTGTAACACTTAAATCTGATGCTGTGTCAGGGAAACAGTAACAGAAATGTTGATTCTGCAAATTGTTTCATTCCAGCAAAGTTTCTTGAAATGCTCGCTGATTCCTGCTTTCTGTTTGCTTGGCACTAACAAAAGGAAGTGGTTCTGCTAAGTGAAGATCACTGCTATTAGTGCTCTGAAAGGAGGTGCAGCCTTCCCATCTGTGAGCAAAGACCTTGCCAGGCAGGTTGGAAAATGACATAGTGAGATTGAGAGCTCGCTGGCAGGTTGCAAAAGCCTTGTTCACACTATTCCGTAGCACATCAAATTAACTTCTATCAAGCTGCATCGCTTTTTGGATGAGGCACTAAACTAAATTCCCCTCTGTACTGTCAGATGGACGTAACATTCCATGGCATTATCTCCTAACTATTTCTTAGAATTTGTTGCGTGCAACTTCATGGCCTGATTTCCAACATCACAAAAAGGCCATTTTTGACTGTTATAAAAATAGAAAATGCTGGAAATACTCAGCACATCGGACAGTATCTACGGAGAGAGGAAAACAGAATTAACAAAACTAGATGAACTGAGTTTCTAACTTTTCCTAATTCTGATCAAGGGTCTTCAACCTGACTATAAAGCTTGTTGGGGTGTTTTTCCTCCTTTCTACCATTACATTGCCTTTTATTTTGCTTGTATTAAATTCGTCATTGTGCATTACTTTGCTGCAGTTTTTGAAAGGGATCTACAACATAGATGGTTAACAATTGTAAATGAATTTATTCTAAACAGGTGAGAGTTTTGACCTCTGTCCATTTTATGATCTAGGGATCTAATTGGGTCTCTGGCAAAAAGTAATACGTCATTGTTACATAGACAAACCAAAAGACTAGGAACTTCATTGCTCAGATTTATTGTGCCTTGAACAGTAGATATTTCATGATCCCATGCTACTAATGTCAATGTCAGTGATGTAGAAAAGTCATGCAATCTAATTGCATGTTAATCTAACCACCTAAATGATGCTTGGTATTATTTAGTACACAGAACTTACATTGTAAAAAAAACAGAAATCCCAGGCCCAATGTTTTTACACCTTTTAAATATGTTGAGAGGAAATTTTGCAGAAGGAATATATTTTTTATTGTCATATGATTTCTCCACAGAATTTGCTCACAGTAATGGGCTGGAATTTATTTTTTAATTCTTGAAGACTTCACAGTAGTTTTTCACCTTAAGAATAGTTGGACAAGATAGCAGAGGACAACTTTCTCCAGCAAGAATAAGCACTTTACAGAGAAGGATCACAATAGAGTAAACATTACTTACATTTTCAGCACCATTCATGAATATCACTGATTGTGCTTTAACATCAATGAAACAAGTTTTATCCTTATTGGAAATGGCTGTTTTAACATATTCTTCCCTGTGGTCCTTACGAAAGATTTGTGCACTTACTAAAGATCAGATCTGTGAAGAAAATATACCAGGCACGTGCACAGAGAAGTGTTTCATGTGAATTTTTGGGGGGGAAATAGCAACAATACCACAAAAAAATGTCTGTCATTGTATGCTCCTCTGATTAGGATTGGGAGGTCCAAATCATTGGAAAATGCAATGCAATTCTCTATTCTCTGCAGAAGGTTATTTGCAGCTGCTCAGCAGAACAGATTGGTCGCTACAGGTGAAAGTGGAGGCAGACAGGGTTATCCCTTCGGCTGAATTAAAATGAGAAACAGCTGTTTGCAATTCAGGGCACATAGGAGCTAACCTCACTGCACCAGTACATGGCAGGCTGCTGGTCACACAGCAACTGCTGTGAGGTTCAAATGTCAGGCCTATTTGTGAAATGTTCAGGCAATATAGAATGTACCTTTGTTTCATGGTTAGTAATTTTGCTTTTTTTTAAATTGAACATTCCCTTGCCACTTTTTGTATTTTTTCTGTCATGGTGTCTGACCATATCTTCACAGTAAATGATGCACCTGTTCAATATTTGCATGATAAGTCTGATGATTTTTGATTGTGCTAAAGATTTTGGCTGGAAACAATCCAACAAGGATTATATTACTTCTAATAATAAAAAAAGAAAATTGAACTTTGAACTAATCTGGTAATATCATGTACCTGAAATGGCTCAGACTGTATTAAAATTCCATTCCAAATTTGGGTTGACCAATCAGCAATTCAGCCTCTCACAGAACTCTTCTGAGAATGTTGTTTACGAAGCCTATAGCACGTGTCAAGTGGTTGACAATAAGATGTATGTTTGGCAGTACAGAGCATGAATAATTTGTTCCTTTTAACCTGGCATGTATAGCAGACATGTGGAATTGACCCCAAGATGTACTTGTCTTACAGCACTAGATGTGAGTGAATCATTAACTTTGCAGCAATGAAAGCTGTCTTATTTTTTTCCAGATATGATTCTGTTATTTTGAGGTGCAGTTCCACAGATGTTGCATGCTTCCTATATGTCAACCAAGTGGCCTTCCTGCCTTTGAAAGCAGAAACATGATCAATGATGATTGGACGGAGGTGTGAGGCAGATTAGCCATCATCAAAATAAAGGATCACCAGCAAGTGTGATTCTCTTCTCATCCAAAGTCACAGATGCATATTGTCCATCCTTAGGTAAGACAGCAACCAGGAATGGAAGTTTGTTCTTGTTTTCTTCTCAATATTCAAAGCAATATCTCTCTCTCCCTTCAGTCTCCTAATTCAATTTCTGATAGTAATTTTCTGTTTTACAACAGGGCCACACTTTTAAGTTATTTTGGGATATCCAGAGGTTCTGAAAAGCATTTTTCAAATTCAAGATTTTCCTCTTCCATTCTCCTTTTATTTCCCCTTTTTCTTTCTCTTTCTGGTTATTTCTCTCTTTCTTCCCTACACTGCAAACTTAAAAAAATATTTGTAGCATGCCTGTGACAGAGCTATCATTTGGATGCAACTGGATGGCTTCAGTGTATCCTTGATGTCTTGCTGTGAGCTGTATCAAAAAAATCAGTTCTTAGATGCGTGTGTGTGTGTGTTTTCTTAAAAGCCAAAAAAGCTCTTGCCTGTGAGCATCTAGTGTTCAGTAGGATTTAGTTTCAGTAGCCATGTGAAGGATTCCATGTGCTGCAGTGGCTCAATGACCTATATTAATCCCTCGTACATAGTGGCAAGTTAAAAGCGTTTCAGATTAAAGTCAGTCTCCCTCTGGCAGTTTTATGTAAATACTCCAATTTGGTTGATTTTAACCTTCACAGTCCCCAAGGCTTGTACTAGTCTGAACCAGAGAAATAGTGAGCTCTTCTCATTTATTTAACTGTTGTCATTCCGGATTTTATTGATCTGAACTGAACATAAGTCAGAATCTGATACACCACTTAACCTATGCTATCTATATCTATATTATAGCAAAGCTAAACAAAGATTATTTGTATTTAATGGCTTACTTCTATAAAATAGTAATATTTTCACTGTATAATAGCAGAGCTCCTGGGTACTGGGATGATGAAATATTTTTGCCCTTATGGATCCAGGACATCTACGCGTTTAAAGCCCTGTTCATTTCCTCCAAAGAAATCATTTTGCTCTGATACCTAAGGGCTACCCTGCATTTACATCTCCTCAACTTGAAAAAGTAAACGTGCCAAACTGTATCAGCTCAGCACATCATGAAAACCAGCCTCCCCTCCATGGACTCTGTCTACAAATCTTGCTGCCTCAATATAGCAGCCAACATAATCAAAAACTGCACCTACCCTAGATATTCTCTCTTCTTCCCCCTCCCATCGGGCAGAAGATACAAAAGCCTGAAAGCATGTACCACCAGGCTCAAGGGCAGCTTCTGTCCCACTGTTATCAGACACTTGAATGGTCCCTTAGTACAATAAGATGGACTTTTGACCTCACAGTTGACCTTGTCATAGCTTTGCACCTTATTGTCTCCCTGCACTACACTTTCTCTGTAGTTGTAACACTTTATTCTGCATTCAGTTATTGCTTTTCCCTTGTACTACCTCAGTGCACTGATGTGATGAAATGATCTGTATGGATGGCATGCAAAACAAAGTTTTTCACTGTACCTCGGTACGTATGACAATAATAAACCAATTTACCAATTTACTGTATTGCTCTGTACAGGATGTATTTAGAGCAAATGGGCATGACATCATGTGAATAATCTGTAACTTGCCAACAGTACAAGAAAATCTTGCCATCAATGCTATTTCTCAATTTAAAAATAAGCCAGGTTCACTTCTTTCCATGAAATGTTTGTTTACTGATTGGCTTTTTTTCCTACCAATTTTCTCGTCTCTGGAAACCCAGGATATCTTGTTAAAGTATTACCTGCTGCTGTTTAAGTAGCTATTTTTATGCATAAATTTCAATATTAATTATCTTAAAGCATCATTCATTCTGACTTATTAGATCTAGAGTGGCTTCACTGACTAACTTTTATCTCCCCTCTGCATAATATTGGAGTTCTGAGGCCAACAGTTGCATTTAGAGTCATAGGGTCACACTGTACAAGAACAGGCCTTTTGGCCCACCATGTCTGTGCTAGCAATTAAGTAAGCCATTAATACCAAACAGATTTTCCAGTGCTTAGCCCATAAATTTCCATGCCATGGTTTTTCAAGTGTTCATCTAAATACTCATGTCATCTCAAATAAAATCAGTTCACTTCATATGGATAAGGATACATTTTGGTTGTTATAGTTCTGCTTCCTATCTTATTAACTGTCTGAACACTGGAAGAGTCCTAAAGTATTTTGGTTTTAATGCATCTTAACCCAGATAGAGAAATTCAATAGTGATCCATCATGCTTATAGCTGAGAACCCACAACTGTAGCAACCTGCAAAATGCATTTTTATCATTAACCAAAGAACAAAGTCCATAAATTCCTTTCTTGCTTCTTACTAGTGCTAAATCAGCATTGTGCATCACCCTAACACTGTTTTATATCCAATAAAGACAGAGATCTTCTAATATAAATCAGGTTCCCATTGCAGAATTGTTGGGTTTCCCCGAGTATTGCTGGGCTGTATTAATTTTAGTGAATGCTATTGTATTGCAAGACCTCAGAGCTGCTGGCACTTTATCAGTCAGATGTGACCTTGGGAACTAGGCAAAGATGCACAATACAAGCTGCACTCTTCCAACCACTAGAGAGTGTTGCTTCTTCACAAGTGGATGCTGCAATGATTGGAGAAAGGTTGCAGAGTGCTCGCAGTCGTCCAGTGGGTTCTGGACAGGCTGATGGAAATCATTATCCATAGGAGGCATGAGGTTTATGCGTGAATGCCACAGAAATGCTTCAGGGCGTCAAGCAAGACGTTGCCAGGGAAGTTTCTGTATGGTGAGAAAGAAATTTTCGGCTAAAACATTTTGTGCATGATGCAATCTTATTTCAAAGACAAAGTGCTTTGGAATTTCAGTATGTGATCACATCATCCCTTATGAGTGGCTTTATCTAGCATTTGTCTTAGTTATGAAAAATATTTTCCTTTGAACAAAAATGTTAATATTAATAAGGAAACAAACTTGTGACTTGTGGATTGTGAAGTGAGAGAGGGTTGATGCACGCATTTTGGACGATCATAATTCATACAGATGTTCAAGTTGGAATGTAGCCGTACTGATTTGTGAAACAGAAAATGAATAATATATTTAACCTTTTAGCATCCCTGCATTTATAAGACCAGATCTCTGAGTATTTTGTTTTCTTTCTTTGTGTTAATGATTTCCATTCATGAACTAATCTTACCATTCCTTTTTATTCCAGTCTAAATTCATCCACCACTTCAGATCTCTATCATTCAGTACTTGCATTCTCTGCCATCTCAAAGTGTAATGATTGATTCTCAACACAGCAATTTCATTTGTGTCCTTTGATGGAAAGTGGCAATTCTTTCACTTGGTCAATATTTCTTCATTTCTTGTATTGCTAGTGCACTGATAGTGCCACGTCTCTTTGCCCTTCTCCTTTTATTGGTGTCCTTGGCTTTACTTCTTCTCTGATCTCATAGGATTCCAGTATTTTCCCCATCACAATAGTTTCCTTCAAGAAGGTTGATTTCTTCTATTCTTCTGCTGAACTTTTTCTTTGAAGGATAATTGTTCACTGCTTATAGCAAAGCAGTAAAATCATTGCTTGTATTCGTATTTATAATTATGCTGCAAGAGGACAAAGCAGAATTCTTTCTCTTCCTTAAGTCTTGAATACTACTACATTATTTGAGGGAACTTTGCACACTTCAATTTTGCACTACTGGATAGGATAAAAGAATGTTTGTCACTGGTTGGTCCTTCCATCACTGTATTAATATCATCTGCAACTGTTTCTTCCCTAAGAATTTCAAACTGGAGCCCTTTATCCGCGTTGTAATTCTTAGATTTTTAACTCAAGGTTTTGTCACCTAACCACTGCTTGTTGATTTGTCTCAATGACCTTATGCCCTTTAACTTGACTTCCTTTTCCATTGGCTTGAAAATGTATGTGTGTAAAATACAGGGGCTTTATTTGGTATCTCGTTGATTGTTCAAAGAAAAGTCATTGGCTCCAAAATGCTTCCATGCAATACAATAGGACAAAATAAGAACTATGTTTGGAGTCTTCCTTTAGGGACAAGTTTAAGATGTGTCATTTGAATTATGAGTTAGAATTTACATTACCTGTAGTCAAACAGAACCAGAAGCTGACAATTCCTTTGTATATCTTAAGACAATCATCATTTGACAGATGGCTGAGAGAATGAACTGCCTAGATAGTAAGGATTCAACTGTTGATTGAACTCAATATTCAATCAGTTTCTCACCAAATTATTCTGACAAATATCTGTCAGGTTATTATTCAGTTCTGTATTTAGAGCTTCCATTCTTTTTATTTTCAATACAAAGATGAATAGATAAATCACTCCATTGTACAAAGGTAGAGTCATCAAAGGAAGTATGATTCATAATTTTGTGAAGCTTTTCCTCAGAACAATCACGTCTCCAATGAAAGATAATTTTTATTATGAAAACCATAAGAGGCAAGCCAAAGCCCAAAACACAAACAAGTCTAAACCACAAAGGAAAATTCATTGATTGGTTTCTACCATCTTATATTATAACCCAGGACTCTCCAAGCACATCATGTAAAATGTAGGTGATGCCAGTGGATCCTTAGGAGGTAATATTAAACTGAAGCCCAGCCTGCTCTCCCAGGTGAGTATTAGACCTCACAGCACTAGTCATTGCCCTCCTCACCCAATATTTATCCTAAAATCAGCATCTAAAGTCAGATCATCTGATCATTATTATATTACTACTTTTTAGGAGCTTGCTCTGCGAAAATTGATTGCTGTGTTACCTACATTACAATAGCAACTGTACTTTAGAAAATACCTGATTGTCTCTAAATGCTTTGGGGTGACCAGTTCTGAAAGGAACCATTTAAAGCAAATTCAGTCTTTCTTTCTTGTCTAATGGAACAAGAGCTGGGATATCTGCATCATATGACTTTGTGCAACCATCCTAAGGTTTAGTTCTGATGTTGTTAACGGTTACTGTTGAGAATTTTATCAAATCAAGGGACATTGAGTCACTTGTGTAGATCACATAGAAAATGTTGTGTATAATGGGCTGGAATTCTCTCTACCACATTTTAATTCTGTTATAACAGTATTGTGAATCTCCTTTACATTGCTTGTAAAAGTCACATTAAAATCAAGATCTCAACTATAAAGTTCCTGGGAAAGATTGTCAGGTTTTCCCATATTATGCAGCACTGAAACTTCCTTTGTCAGTTTCAGAGCAGTGTTCTCCATTGATGTATTGCAAATTCTCACTCCGGCATTTAGCAGAGCAGGTGAATTCTCTGTAACAAGCCTTAAAGGGACATACGACAATACAATGAACATTCTTTTGGCTTCAGTTATGAGAAGGGAGTGAGAGAGTGCTTCCAAGAGGTCAGAGGGTCCTGGGTAGACTAATGAGTAGTGGTCACAGGAATTATTTGTGTACATGGGCCATGGAAGCCTCCAGGACTACAGCCAGATGCTGCCATAGAGGTCTCTGTAAAGTCATGACAACAGACAATAAATGCCTGCACTTTGGGGAATGCTGCCAAATGCATGTGTGTAGTCTGCTTCCTCCGGTGGGCTGAAGGAAAAATAGATGTTGTCATCTCCAGTATAGAGAATGGATGACCTTCTTAATGCAGAAGTCAGGACCAAATTGTGAGACATGGCAGCGATCAGCAGCTGCCTGGAATGATCCTGAGGTTAGGAAGCTGAGAGTGAGCATGAGTGTCTGACCTCCATGGGCAAAGCAATCCAGGCACAGATGTATTTGAGTTTAAGGAGGTGACAGATCACAGTGAGTATGGGATCTTTAAATATCAAAATTTCTGGGGAAAATTGGTTGGTGGTAGATAGGAACTCTTCTGAATCAGAGGTTGAAACTCTTACTGCGAAGAAAGTTGCACCATGTGTGGCACTGGCATTCATGTTGTTTGGGCATGTTCTATGCTGATAAAAAAAAATTCTGCTGAAAGATCAATAGTTGAATTTCCTCATGGACTCCCCAAAATGTGTGCAAGCTTGCCCCAAGCATACTAAAATAAATTTTCCATTGCTAAGCAGCCAATTTTTATGGTATTGTGGAAATGAATTTTTAGGCAAATGTGTTTTATTGTTTTCTACGGAAAGGAAAGCTAAACTGAACTTAACAAGACTATTTTCCATTTGTTAGATGTTCATGTCACAGGGCTTGACTAAGGATATCACTTAGTGATTACTGAAAACTCTTGAAGGGGAAACGAGAGCAGCCAGGGTTAATGGTCCACATCAGTATCAGTGACACAGGTAGGAAAAGGCATGAGGTGCTGCAGGTGGATTTTAAGGAGTAAAATGACAGACTGAGAAGCAGGATCTCAAAAGTGATAATATCTGGAACACTCCCTGTGCTGTGCACCATTGAGTGCAGCAATAGGAGGATAGCACAGATAAATATGTGTTTGGAGAGAGAATGCAGAAGTGAAGTCTTCTATTCCTGAGGCACTGGCACCGTTTCTGTGGGAGGTGAGACCAATACAGGCCAGATGGATGACACCTGAACACTACAGAGACCAGTGTCCACGCAGAGAGGTTCACGAGTGCTATTGGGGTAGGTTTAATTTGGCAGGGGGATTGGCATAGGAAGGTAGCATTGAAAATGAGAAAAAAACAGAAAGAATTAGGAGAGATAAATGGCACCAGAACAAAAAATGGAAAGTTCTAGACAGATCGAAACTAAGAGGGTATACAAGAGGTCTAAAACAGGTTGATAGCACATCTGTGTAAATGGCAGAAGCATATTAGAGTCACGATACAGCATGGAAACAGGGCCTCTGGCTCCTCAAATCCACACCAACCATCAATCACCCATTTACACTCATCCTACATTGATCCCATTTTTATTCCCCGTACATTCTCATCAACTCCACCCAGATTCTACCACTCATCTTCACACTTGGGACAACTAACAGTGGCCAATTAACCTATCAACCTGCACGTCTTTGGGACATGGGAACACTCAGAGGAAATCACACAGTCAGAGGGAGAACTCCACATAGACAGTACCCGATATTGAATAAGGTTGGTGAGCTGCAGGTTCACAGGGGATTTATCCTACAACCTTTTCAGAACAAAAGTGTAATGCTTGTAATTTTCCTGAATCGATAGCTGTTTCGAAAATTATGATCAAGATCTCGGAATTTCTTCCTTTAGTTCCCTCAGCAGCCTTAGATGCATCCCATCTAGAGTACAACTTGCCTTACTAGTACATCCTCTTTATCAATTTCTAGTCAGTCCAGGATCTCAGCTACATCCACCTTTGCTGAGACTCTTCTTCCTTAAACTGACTAATTTGTAGTTACTGGATTTATCCTGCACCTTTGTTCTAAAATTTAGTCAGTTTAATCTCGGAGGTGAGAAAAGTTCTAGAAACAACAATCAGGGCCAGAATTAATGCATGTGTGCATTGATTGGAGAAAGCCAGCAGAGGTTTCATAAAGTCAGATTATGTGAAATTGACAACAGAAGTTTTTGATCAAGGAGCAGAGAGAGTTGATGAGGAAAATGTAGTTGATGGTCTTTTGAAAGGCATTTGATAAGGTGTCATATAATGGGCTTGTCATCAGGGTTGAAGACCATGGAATAAAAGGGGCTTTGGCAGCAATGATTAGTAAACAGGAAACAAAGTGAAAGGTTTTTAAGAGATGAGTGCTTTGGAGTTCCGAGGAATCAGTACTTATCCACTGCCTTATGTATGATAATGACTTGGACTTGGGTGTACAGGTTATAGTTTCCAAATTTGTTGATGACGTAAAACTTGGAGATGTAATGAATTGTGAGGAGGATAGTAATAGAATTTCAAAAGATATAGACAGGCTGGTGGAATGGATAGATAGTTGGCAGATGGAATATATTGCTGAGAAATGCAATGTGTTGTGCTTTTGTAGGATGAACAAAAAGTGACATTAGACTAAAGGTCACAATTCTAAACGGGGTACAAAAACAAAAGGATCTGGGGGCACACGTGTACAGTTTGTTGGAAGTGGCAGGGCACATTGAGAAAGTGGTTAAAAGGCATAAGGGATCCAGGACTTTATATGAGCAAAGAAATAATGATGATCCATTATGAAATGTTGGTTTGGCCATGCAGAAGTATTGTGTCCAGTTTTTTGGAGGGTCAAAAAATGGTTCTGGGGTGAGGGAGATGGCTCTGTGGATCGATTGGAGAAACAGGGATTGTTCTCCTTGGAGTAGAGGAATTTGCAAGTGGAGCTGATAGAGATAATTAAAATCATGATGGATATTGACAGGGTGATAAAGAGAAAGTTACCATTGGCCGACGGCATAGAATTAAGGTGATTGACAAAAAAAAGTGGCAAGGGGAAATATTTTCTTACAGAGATTTGCTGGGGTCTGAAATGCACTGCTGGGAAATAGTGGAAACAGATTAATGGCAGCATTCTAAATGAAGCCAGAAAAGTATCTGAAAGGTTTTAAAAAAAACAGGATAGTGGAGAGACGGTGAGGGAATAGGGCAAGCTGGATTACTCTTAGATAGAACCAGAATGGACTTTACAGCACAGGAGGCCACTCAGCCTGTTAATGTTCTGTGATTCCATCATTTACTTTTGGAAACTCCTTGTCATGGGTCAGGGTACCTGTGAAAATGAAGTACTTTTGTTCCACGTCAGATTGTTTAATTCTTTTACTATAATATGAAGAAACTCCAATTTAGGATTGGTTTATTTCAAAATGATCTGAATTCAAACATCTTTAGACAGCTTGTGTGATTTGAAATACTTATTGAATTGCCACTACTGTTTGTTGTAACAATGCTTTTTGTTTCACCAAACACACCTCAACAATATCTGTTTTGTTGGATATAATATTAGCAAGAAAAAGAGAGACATGCATTTCTATATGACCTCTGATGTCTCAAAGCATTTTACAGCCAAGAAAAGATTTTTTGACATGTAGCCAATGTTCAGATATGGAAAGCATGGCAACCTATTTACGTAAAGCAATCTACAGAAGCAGCAGCATTGTAATGACCAGATAATCTGTTCCAGTCATGTTGATTGAGAGATAAGCATCAGCCAGAACACCAGGGAAAACTTGCTGCTGCTCTTCAAAATAATGTCAAAGAATCTTTTACATTCACTTCAGAGAGTAGACAAGGGCCTCTGACTAGTATCTCATGTGAAAGTCAGCTTCTTTGTTAGTGTTCTGTTCCCTCAGTACTGATCCAGGAACATCAGCCTAGAATTTTGTGCTTAACTTGATAGACCAAGACTTGAACCACAGCTGTGTGAGCTACCATTATGTAACATGTTTTTAAAGTAGTCATTTGGCCTTAGCCCAAATCTTTTGCTGCATTGAAGTTATCCTTTTGGAATTAGTCAAGCGCCGTGGTTGTGACTTGCAGAGTGAGAGGTGACTTGTTCCACTTTTGCTCTTGTCAAATGCAAAAGGTGATCAGACCATTCACATTTGCAATCATGGGCCGTGAAGCATGGATCTTGACAATCAATAACATAATCCAGTGCTAATTCTCTTGGAGGCACTTTATATAAGAACCAATGCTTTTGTCCCTTGGCTAAACTGATGATTTTGATAGAGCAACTTCCCGCAACTCAGAAGGCTTTCTTTATCAAAGCTTGATCTGTTTTCTTTGGCATCCTTTAATGTCACCACAACATTTCTCCTTAAGAAGATTATGTGGCTTGACAAACAAGTTTCCCAAATCCTTATTTGATTAATAAAACTATCTTTCTTTTAAAAGACATAAGAAAATTCAGTGGGTAATGTTAATTTGCTTCCATAAAACATGGAAGTTATTTTATTTCTCCTTCAAGTAAGTTCAGTTGTTACGAAAATAAATTATTGTGCAATTATTTATTATGCAATATCATGAAAACAAGAAAAATACAGCAGATACCAGAAATCTGAAATAAAACAGATAACGTTGGAAACACTCAGCGGGTCACCCAGCAACTGTTGAAAGAAAGTTGGTATTTCAGGTCAATAACATTTCATCAGATCTGTGCTAAATGGTATGAAAATAAATCTTTGAGATCCTGAACTAATAATTATAAACGGAAGCACAGCACATACCCCATCCAGCACTGCCCAGGGCTGTAGACGACAAGCAGATATTTTAAAATTCTGCGTGAAGCTGCGATAATGTAACTGCCACATAATCAATCACAGCATATTAAAGCATTTTTCAAATATGTATTGAGCTACCTCAACACTTAGATTGAGGTGATGTTATAATGTGCAATGCAATTCAACAGATTAGATATAAACTGTCATAAAATATGATTTTTTTGAGTTGTGCAATTCTAATAGCTCTTCAATATTGCAGTACTGAGGCCAAGATTTCAATTGTGAACTGTTAAACTCAACTGGGCTAGCACAGTGTAAGATCTTTTCTCAGCACAGGCAGCCATTTGGATTCACAGAAACAACTTTAATACTCAGTGAGGCCCTGAGCACAGGCTGTTAAAACTCTCCTTATGGTTAGGGCTTTTGAATGTCTGCAAATATCTTTAATGTTCACCAACATTCAGTAAATCTTGGCACATGTAATAAAATAAAATTATTTTTTATAAAATAAGAATATCTTAAAAATGCTTTCAATTTAAAAAGCTAAAATACAAACCCTCAGACTAAAACCCAATCAGAATCATTAAAACTTGCTTAAGTAAATAATAACGACACAACTACTAGCCATTTTGCTGTCTCATGTTCACTTGAGTGGGGTCTGTCATGCTTGCTCCAAATTTAACCAGGTGTAGGCTCCCATCCTGAGGATTGGGAAATCTGTGAAAAGTTGCATTGCCCCATTGGGCTTCATGAATAATCTACCAGAGCAGCAGAGGCAGTAAGATGGAAGGTGCCACAGCTGTTTTTGACTGGTGCCAACAAATGAAAACCAGGTTAGTGCTGGCATCTCTCTTACTGTGTGGGGGGGAAAAAGTCCAGCTCTTTTCCTGAGTCAAATAAGGGTTACTTTGCAGTCGTGACCTTCAGGTGTCTTGTCAAAGAGATTATTTCTCATATGCAAGAATAGATGATGAATGTTGGGAAGCTAGTTAACCATATTTGCATCAGTTGAGCTCATCTTCAGCCTCCCCTCCATTAACTCTGTCCGCACTTACCGCTGCCTTGGGAAAGCAGCCAACGTAATCAAGGACCCACTCCCACCCTGGTCATTCTCTTTTCTCCCCCTTCCTTCAGGCAGAAGATAAAAAAGCTCGCAAACATGTGCCACCAGGCTCAAGGGCAGCTTTTATCCCACTGTTATAAGACTCGAACTGACCTCCTTATACAATAAAGGTAAACTCTTGATCTCTCAGTCTACCTCATCATGGCCCTTGCACTTTTTGTCTATCTGCACTATACTTTCTCTGTTACTGTAACACTATGTTCTGCATTCTGTTTTGTTTTGCTCTTGCACCTCAATGTACTTATGTATGGATTGATTTGTCTGGATGGCGATCAAACAAAAGCTTTTCACAATTACTAATTTCCTTTAGGCTTTCCACCAGGGCTCCTTGGCTTATTGTGGGAAACTAAGGCTCTGTCCGATTCCTCTCATTGTTGAAGTTTTTACTTGTCTCTCTGAGATGAGTTTATTCAGTATAGACCAAGATTCAGTCCCAGGACCTCTGATTTTTATGGCTCAGTAGGCCCGCAGATGTTGCTTGGTGAATTTTATTGTTGTTTTTATTGTTTGTACCTATTATGAATGGTTGTGGTGGGAATCTTGGTTTTTGTGAGCACTGTGTATACTGTTCCATTTGGATGGTAGGATTGCAGGAATTCCTTTTTAAGTTTCAGTTGCATTGGAATAAGTTGTTTGTGTTTCATTTAGCAAATTTCCCAGATAACAAGTCTCAAATGCAAGATTATTTGTGTGACTAAGTTTTAAAAATTTAGAACTATTTAGACCTGTTGTCTGTGCCTA
Organism: Pristis pectinata; assembly: GCF_009764475.1. NCBI lineage: Eukaryota > Metazoa > Chordata > Chondrichthyes > Rhinopristiformes > Pristidae > Pristis > Pristis pectinata. The sequence goes on from NC_067441.1 coordinate 4,509,589, forward strand.
ATCTGCACCATCCAGTTCACTTCTTCTCCCATTGCTTGCTGACTGCATTGAGTTCGTTTTAAGAAACATCATGATTTTAAAATTCTCACTCTTGTTTTCAAACACTTCCCCATCTCTGTAATCTTTTCCAAAACCCTTAACCTTTTGGGATATGTATTTCTGGCCACCAGAGGTTCCCAGGTTTGAATCACTTTACTATAGGCACCCATGCCTGCAATTACCAAGGCCATAAGGTTCAGAATTCCTTCCCATAACCTCTTCTTTGTCTTGTTAAGATGCTTTTTAAGCCTTTCCTCTTTCACCAAGCCTTTGCTCATCTGCCCTAATATCCACTTGGCTCAGTGTCTCTGCTCAGGGCATTTTACTACATTACAAATGCAATATAATTTAGGTTATTATTATCTGGGCAAGTCCTGGTTTACTTAAAATGATATCTGCAGGCATGATTGAATCCTGGACAGATCCTGTGTTGTCGGAATTATTACCTTTGCAGTGAAACTAGTTGGGTTGATTGAAGTAATTTCAGGTGTTAGACTATGAGTCTGACATTTTATGAGGTTAACTAAAATGGTAAGGTGATTTCTCAATTTAGTTGATCACATTTCTCAGAGACAGAATGGATTAAAGTCAAGAAAGGACAGGTTGTGCAGGTGTCAAAATTGTGTAAACGATTCATTATGGGCACATAAATAAACAATGAATATTAATGACCCAAATTTTAAAAGTTCAAACAGTGGGTAGAGAAATGGCAGACATTAGTTAATAAGAGGAAATATGTTTGCAAGAATAGACAGAGGGAAGAGATAGAGGCTGTGCTAAAAAGGAAAGAGTCCCTTCAGTAGAAGAACAATTGGACAAGCTCTGTTTGTGATGTGTACTTCTTCCTGTCGGCATTTCCTTTCAGCACTGCATTCAGACAATGCTTAACATTCAGCCAGTAAGATGAAAATAAAGTCTGTGGTATCAAGTCCAGATCACAAGAGAATCCTTTGACTGCATTCCTGGCTTACATTATAGTTCAATTTTATATCATATGGACACAGTTTGAATGAAACATGTTCAGACAATTGCAAGATTATATTATCTCTTGCTCACCAAGTCCCCAATTTCTGTCTTCATCATCTCACTTGTCTATCCTGCTGTTTCACCTCCCTGACTTTAAAACCTTCATCCATACCTCTATTACTACTATTACAGTGCTCTCCTGGTTAGTATTCCACCCTCCATAAATCTCAGCTTGTCTAAAACCCTGCTGCCTATATCCAAACTAAGTCTTGTTCACCTAATGTTCTGTCAAGATGTGTAATGGTTTTGTGCGTGCGTAGAATTCTTTTGTGCTAACTGTTTTGAAATTATGACCACATTGGTTCAAGTTATATTGTTGAAACCACCAAATTTTCATTTTTAGTCTTCTCAAGATGTTAATTGTGAATTCACACGAAGATTTAGATCACCTCACCTAATTAGCCTCCTGTCCTCTATAATCTTCAGCTCATCCAAAATACTGCTGCCATATACTAACTTCCTCAAGTCCCATTCACCTAATCTTGTGCTTCCTGGCCTACATTAGATCTTGGTCCAGCAATAGATTCTCTGTCCTTATGTCTAGCTCCTTCCACAGTCACTCGATTTCCTATCTTCACAACATTCCCCAGCCTTAAACCCTCTATAATCTCTGCAGTCCTATGATTCTAGCCTCTCTTGTGTCCGAGTTGTCATTGACGGCTGTGTCATCAGCTGCCTGGCCCCAAACTCTGGAATTCCCTCCCTAAATCTCTTCCTTCTCTCCTCTTTTCGTGTGTTACTCTTTAAACAGCCTTTAGCCACTTATTATCTTTGTGACACAGTGTCAAATTTTGTTTGATAACACTGTTGTGAAATGTTTTTCCTACAGTAGAGATGTAATATAAATGCAATTTTTGGTCATATTATTTCTGACAACCAATGTTAAAAATGAGAAAACTAAACATTGACCAATGTGACAGACCTTTTGAATTACCCATAGTAGCTAGTTTTCATTGATTTACTTCAAGATATAGAACTAGATTAAGCAAAGACTGACATCTCCTGTTATAGCATTTGGGAGTAGGTGGTAATTCCGTTGAGTTCAGTTCCTTTCTGTTACATGCAGAGTAATTTAAATAGCCAGCAATTAGCTGGTTACATTATTTGAGCCGTGTACAGTCCTCTGCTGCTTCATGAGATTTGGCTGAAAGATGCACAGTTTTCTGTAATTTGGCACTGACTGGGCTCTTGTTTTTTTTCTCTTGATGCCAGGCCTCTCACAGGAGCCAAATAAAACAAGACCAGCAGCCAAATCTGAACATTGGGTGTGAAATCCAGCCAAGTGGCTCATTTTACACATGGTTTTGCTGCGTGTGCTTTGTGTAGAGATGCATAATGATCTTGTGCGTGCTCAGAATTCTGTGCAGCCAGTATCCTGCCAAGAGTTTGGAATTTGTGAAACACATCATTTCATATCATACAAACCAGAAAATTTTCATTTTTAATTTTCTCAAAATGTTAAGGGTGAATTTATCAAAAGATTCAGATTACATCACTTATTTAGTCCTGCATAATTCTTCCAATTTGTCTAGTGCATCAGTCACAGCAGATTTAAATTGAATTGCATTGTGTGACTGTTTTGTTCTTGTACCCTGTTTTTCCATCTAAATAATAGCCTTTCTCCTAAAGCACAGCACATGAAAACCAAAATTGTCTTGAAATTTTCAATTAAAACACGATTGATGGTTGGGAGATAATGACTGTAGTGTGGTCTAGTGAGAAAGGCAGCTGGTGGAGTCAAATAAGGCAGTAAGGGGATGAAGGAAAGAGTACTGAGGGAGATCAGGGCATAGGGGATGGTTGGGGATGGCATCAGAAAGAGATCAGGAGGTGGAGGATAGCAGGGCCATCACAGGCAGCAATTAGGAGCAGAGGAAGGAAGTTGAGAAGAAGGGCAAATTAGATCAACAAAAGTAAGGGTTAAGAAATGTCTGAAGCATTTGAAGGAAATGCCATGCCCACTAATGGAGGAGATACAGTGACAGAGGAAATGAAGCAGGATAGTAGTGGGCTAATTGTTGTTATTGGAGAGTTGTGAAGTAGCCATTGGATAGGTTGGAGCAGTATGTGCAAGAATATGTCAATACCTTTTTCATTTGTGGTGGAAGAGAAGAATGATACCAAATCTTGCACCTGTGACAGGATAGTGTTATGGAGCAGCTCTCCTGTGGGAGAAAGAGAACTAAGATCTTTATCTATGACAGCAATCTGAAGGGGCTTTCTTTATATTCACTTAGAGATTGTTTGGTGCAGCCCCTTTGCAATTGTATTGGTTACATTATGTATCGAATTCAGCATCACCAATGGGAACACATCGTATGGATCTTGACACCACTATAGCTCTTTATATAGAACATCTAGTCATTGTGTTTCAGACTATTTTTATACATAAGTCTTCACTGCCTTTGTTTTCAAGATCTTTTACTGACCTGCTATCAGCTCTTGGAAATATTTTCTGACTTTTCATAAACTTCAGGAAGACTATCTTTGGAGGTTAATTGATCAATTATAAACTGCTAATTAATAATTGATGATAATAATTAATAGCAGAATGTGCAAGGTTTAAGGATGGTATGATGGTTAAGTTACCAGTCTAGTATGTGAAACTCAGAACTATTGATCTGGAGACATATTCAAATCCAATATGGCAGCTGGAGAATTTAACTTCAAGTAACTAAATACAATAAGTAATAAAAAGCATGTTTTAGTAATTGTGACCATGAAGCCACGGATTGTCAAAATACCTACTTATTAATGACCTTCAGATTTGAAAATCTGTTACCCAATCTGGCCAGTATGAAACTTCAAACCTACAAATGTGGTTTACTCTTAACTGCCAACTGAAATAGCATTGCAGACTGCCTATTTCAAGGGACAATTAAGGATGGACAATAAATGTGGCCTATCTAACAATGTCCCATCCCATCAATGAATAAATAAAACAAAACCTTTTCATTCTGTAGGCAGCTAACATTACAAGACTATCCCTAAAATCTAACATATGTTTGCAAATCATTGTACATGTCCTACAACTTGACAAAGGATCCTTGACTCTGAATTAAGAGAATTATTCCAGGTACAGAGCATTTCTGTATTTCTCGGTGATTGAAGTGCTTGTGGAAAACAATGAAAGTTTATACTCTTCCTCCAGCATGACTGGTACATTGGTAAGAAATATAATAAGAAAATTTATTGTGGTAGTTACCTAGAACAAGTTTATAAATATATTCAATAAAATGCAATTTCCATGTAGGAGCAACCACAGATTGAACCAGGGTGTGGTAGCTTTGTTTGTAAATGAATGCTTTTAATCTTTTAATTTTTTTGCCATGTTTCAGATGCATTACAGAGTCAGATCATTAAAGTTTGTGCACTAGATTTCCAGCCTGTTGGACTCCACATTGCAGTGGTGCAACTTTGTTGAGCATATGAAGTGGTAGACAAGCCATTTCTTCAGAGAGGGGGTTGGCAAGTAGAAAAAAATAAACATCAAGGTAGTGCCACAGATACTGACTGGTACCAAATTCAGTAATATATGACATGATCTGTTTAATGTATTCAAAGTTGCCACCCTGTTCTCTGAAGAAATGGTTTGTCTACCATATTATCTGCTTGATTTCTCAGATGTTTTTCTAATTCTTCTACATTTCATGAAGGCCATTGAACCTGCTTACAGCACGTTGTTGCAGGCATTCTTCCAAATCTATCTGTTCCTTCAAATTCCTCTTATTTCAGCTGACCTGAATGGCATTAATGTAAAAATGTGGTCCAAGTATGTAGATGCTTGGAGCATTTTGTATCACGTTGGTTTTACAGTTGCTTTCCTGTGCTAGTGACTAATTAAATAGAACTGCATACCATGTAGAAAAGCCATTGTCTCTTAATAAAACAAGCAGGAAATTCTTGTATTCTCACCTCTCCTGAAGGCACTGACTACCGCTTGATAACAATTCTTCCGCTGGAAACTCTCATGCTGTAAATAAGTTTCCATTCCTCCTGTCGGAGCAAAGATGATGAAAGTCAATAGATTGTCACAGCCAAGGAACAGTCATGGCCAAAGGTAGTACTTTTTTTTGACCACATTCAAATTGATCTAAGAATCATTTGGCAGTGACAGTAGAAATGCCAAACCTTTGTCTGAGAGAAAAGGTAATACAACTGTCATTGCCTGGTGAGGAATATCTATTGCAATAAAGAGAAGTGATTAAACCTTGAGCCTTCCTGATCTTTGTGGTTCACTACTGAAACAAACTGCATTCAATTAGCAGGCCATAAGAGCAGGCCAGAAACTTCAAAACCTCAACCTTGGGTTTCAGGTGACTATGCAATTCTTCTCAGACTTCAGTTCATCCAGAAAAAATCCTGGCCTATATGCTTGTTACTCTGTCTTTACCAGCTGTGGTGATGCTAAGTGCATTGCATTGAAGTCCTTCAATGTTCTTACCTTATACTTTCTGAGGATGTGCAATGACTAGCAGTTCTACCTCCACCAAGCCTGTTCCCCACCGCATTTCCTTTTTCATTTGTTTACATCCTAGTTTTTGGATATCTTTCCCATAAACATTGTAGTTTACTGCCTCTTTCTGGTCTTTGCGAAGCTTCCTTATCCCTTCAGCAATGTTTGATCCAATGCCACACCTTTTCTTCTTTTCGACTCCACCTCATGTCCAATACAACCACATTCAGCAATGAATAACAATCAAAAATAGGATGTTCTGCTGTTTTTATTTTCTTCTACCTATTCTAACTCTCGTGTCTCTATCGTCATCTTAATTGAATAAGCTTATCCAGACAGCAAATGAGTAGGATCATGACCCTTGCCGATACCAGGCAGCACATGCATCACTGGATTTACAAAGCACTCTGATATGCTTCTGATTTTGGATTGATATTGACATTCATTTTATTGCCCTCGTTAAGTGTCCTTGCACGTTTGCTATGTCACACTGAAAGGAAGACTTAGCTTTACTATAGTGCCTTTCACAAACTCTGTGATCAATATAGAAATGCAAGATCTAACACAAACAATAGGGGACATTGATAAGCCAATTTATCTTAGTGATGGTAATTGATAAATATTGGCCCAATATAGAAAGAAGGGTTCTTCAGAATTGTGCTGTAGAATTTCTTCCATGAATCTAAGAAGGCAGATGGAACTAGCTGCTTGGTATGAGAAGTTTGCCTCCAGTTTTCCTATTGCATCTTGTGCAGCATTGGTTGAATATATTCCCAAATGGGAAATCACAGTCAGAACCCCTGTGCATTATCACTGTTATTTGGCAACACCAGCTGCCACCCATAGTTTCTTTGAGGTTGTTGCCCTGTTACATGAAAACAATTTCTCAGGTATTTGGACTATGAAAGGATTATTTAGTTGGGATAATCTGGATAGACCATGCAGTGATGCACAATAAAGCTTTTGTCAGTGATAATTATGGTTAGAATAGGCCTATGCACCAGCTCACACAATGGTATGAGGTACTGCTTTATAGCACATATAATAGTCCACTGTGTAAAATGGTCAGCTTGCCAACAAGCCCAAGTACTACACAGCAGAGGAAACCAGAGGGGAAGGATCCATTCATTGCCATTTTCCTCTGCAAAGTAGCTAAGCCATTTTGATACTAAATAACAGGCTTTCATTTTAAATAAAAGTGGAATTATAAAAAAACCAAGAAATGAACCAATTTTGAAAGCAAATTTATCTGGTTGGCATGGCTTGGAGTATTTTCTATGATGAATGTTTTACTTAAAACTATCCATAGACTGAGATGCAGTGCTTTTGAGAGGCATTGCCTGGTGTTTGTGATTTGAACAAGCAGAACTTCAACTGTACACAAACAGGCTGTAGGCAGAAGCTGCTTTTATATCTTTTTATTTGAATTTCTGGAGCCCATCATCCAGGAGGAAGCTCCCAGTGTTGACACCATTTTCCACGGCTTGGCAGCAGACCATCTAAACAAGGCAGACTTTGTTTACAAGTCCACTGCCAGGGTACAACAAATGAAAATAACAGCACTTGCTGAAAGTGCCTCAAGAAACATTGGATTCCTGGACTCCAGAAGAACAAAGATAGATTTGAATTTTAATCATGCCTTTCATGACATCAGGATGGCCCAAAACACTTTACTGCTTGTTGAAGAAGTCTTTAAATGGAATCACCACTGCATAGCAGGAAACATGGCAAATTACATCCAATTACACACCAAATCTCCCACAAACAGCAATTTGACAAAATTTGTTTTGACTGAGGGATAATATTGGCCAGGACACTGTGGAGAACTCCCCTTTTATTATAACTTTGCAATGAGACAAAGAAATCATAACGGTAAATTCGATAGTTATATCAAAAAATATCCAAAAGTTGATACTATAATTAGCATCCAGGATTCATGTCTGCTTCAAAGGAAATGAATGTCCTTTTAAAATAGTGCCATAAATGGTAAGTGTTTCAATTGATAACTCACAATGTTTAAATTACTCAAAGTTACCAAGTACCATTTTATACTAGTTGCATTTGTCGTAAAAAAATGACTGCATGTAAGACATCCTTGCATTCAACAGAGCTTAGATACTGATGCTTTTTGCTGTTCAAGTTAAGATATGGCAGTTCATTTTGGCCATTGATGTACAGAGGTTGGATTTCATAGTAATGAAGCACTGAAAGAAAGCCTTGTTTGCATGCATTTCATGCAATTGATGGCGCACTGTTGAATGCAGGGAAAACTTGTGCCAGTGATTTTATGACAAATACAGCCCGTAGACAAAGCTGTTGAGCTGTAACATGTCTTTGGAGAGTTGACCTTACAGTGTGTGCCTTTGGAGCTTGGTATTGGTTTCTGATGCAATATTACATTCATTAGTTCTAGCTAGTTATCATACTAAGTTTGAAGATGAATAGAACACCAGCGCTATGGGGATTGGTCATCTGTGGAGGGCAATGTTGGTTCTGCTCATTGTTATGTTTTGAACCTGTCGCAACTTCATTTTTGACCTTTGATTGTCTTGCTGTTGCTAGCTGAGATGTACGATATAGTGCTGTTCCTTGTTGCATTCTAATGAATGAAATTTAAAGTAACAGGAGGTGGGTTAATATTAAAATAATTTAGTTGCTGCATGCTCTTTCAGAACCTTGGTCAGTGGATTGTATTTCCTGTGGTCCTCATCTCTCCACACTATTGATAAGAACCCTACACAGGTGACCTCTGTGCTAAGGAGAGGGTTATGTTCCAAGAAAATGATCCATATTGATGCACGTATGATGCATGCATCAAGAAATGCAAGTTGAAAGAAAATTCTGTTTATTTATTTACTTTTTTCACATAAATTCCTTGAGAGTGAATTTTATTCCGTATCTTAAATTTTTGGGTAGTGATTTGTGAATTCTGCAAGGGTGAATTTCCATTACTTAAACAGCCGTAACATGTAATTCTGAAAAAAGTTAGCTGTGATGCTTGCCAACCAGGTGTTTCATGGCCTTTCTGGATAATGTTTTCACACCTTCAGAGAACAGGCCCTGAGTATGCTACTAGTGTGATGTAACTGGTTAGGTCTGGACAAGCAGCCTTCAGGTGACATTCAGAGGAGGTTTGTTTGGGCAATTATCTTTCTGACCTGAGGATTGATGACATGGTCACACCTTTATTAAAGTCGAACCAATAATTTTGGATTTCCTTTTAATGTTAAAATGCTCAGCCTTCAAATGCTGCCTAGAAATGCCTGATATTAGGAATTCACTGTATTACAGGTTCAAACCACATGCATGATTCCTGGAAATTGCCTTTAGCAAGATATTGATTGGGAATATAGCCCCTGGCAAAAACTTAACATCCAACACTGGAAAAATGAGGGGAACAAGTCATTTTGCACAGATCATTGTTTAAACCATCAGAGGTTTGAGGCCTTTCCATGTCTCAAATAATAAACAATTAATTATCTGGAATTTGCAATTTTCAAGGGTTAATACTTTATTTATGTTCAGGATGCAAAATTATTGAAGGATTAATTAGCATTAGGAGTCTCCTATGACTTGTAGTAGAATTAAACCCAATTTATCTGACTAATATTTAAATGCAAGCTGTTAACTTTCAGGGATTTATTTTTGTTTATGTTTTGCCTCAATAACAGATTTGATAGTTTACAAGATTTAGCCTTTGGCCTCCTTAAATTATTTGGATTCTGGAGATTAAAGCAAATTCTGCTGCTCATTCTTTATCTTAGAAAGAGAGCGCAGGTTGAGATATTCTTGATAGAAATTGATGATTCTTAGGAATGTTGAACTGCCTGCCATATTGCAAGTCTAAGAGGCAAAGTACAATTATCTCTGGGTTGCATGCTTTGACTTTTTTATATTGCTGGCTGTCCTGAAAACTCTTGATGGGTATTGATCCACAGGCTTCTATAATATTCAGGTGCTTCTCCTGATTCATATATATATATATATATATATATGCCTAAACAGTGAGTATTTTCCGGCTATTTAATAATGAAGGTTTCCATTTCTGTAGAACCTTTCATGTCCATTCCATGACATCCCAAAATGCTTCACAGCCAATGAACTAAGGTAGGACGTTTGAGAGGGCATCAATATGAAATCAATCATTTCTTATTGCTTGTTCTTTCATTTGGGGTCACTTGATAGTGAAGAAGATGACAAAGCAGCAAATTCTCCATAAATCAAGAATTCTACAGCTTGGAACAACTTTGTGCTCCCAGTGATCTTAATGAACAGACAACACTGTTAGTACTTCTTTTTAAGTGCAGAGAGTGAGCCACTGGCCAAAGCCTACAGTTTAGAAAATTGGGTAGGAAAGAAAATTTGGTTAACAAAGGAAATAGTGGATAAAAATAGCAGAAGCAAGAAAGGATTGAAGAAACAGATGATTTGTTTTTTGACCCTGGGAACTAATAAGCTGGGGGAGGATTTAGTCTAATAAGTCTCAATTTTAGTTTTGTAAAAATTAAGGGAAGAGAATGACTCTATCAAGCTGCATATTTAGAAGACAGATTGTTAAGTAAAAAAGAGCAATGAGAATTATAGTATTGTGAAAGTACAGAAGAGAAAAACAAAAATGTAAACGAAAAGCTTGGAGATGTGAGGAACACACATTGTGTATCACACTGGATTTTGAAAGAGGTGTCTGAAGAAACCTGCCTACATTCAAGTCTTTAACAACTGTACTATGATGAGTGAGAATTCAGTGCATCAAGGAAACCATACAAGTTGAAGGAAGTTCAAGAATACATTGTGGCTTCATTTGCAAAATAGTCAGATGGGTAATATGTTAAGTGGAGAACTGAGTAGAATGGGAAAGAATGTTGTTAGAATGTAATTCAAAATAAGTCATCCAAATTTCCACATCACTCTAATAAAAGGATCTTCCCAGCCACTGGCTTTAAGGACAGGAGCAAATTTATTTTGATGTTGTGGGATATTGATCCACAGGTTTTGTACAGCTGCTAGAAAGATTCGTATTTTTACTATATCTTCACAGTGGCTGGGTCTACCTGTTGGATGGCACCTGTGTTATCAGATGACAAGTGACATGAGAGTAAGATCAAAACAGCTATGTCTTCCTTTCACTTAGCATGTTTGTGCTGCAGTTGTTCTTGATATAAGCAGTTACTTCTTCAGTGGATGTTTTTTTCTTATGTAGATACTTTGTCAGTAGTTAATTATATGTTGTATTTTTTAAAAGTATATTATGACCTTTGTGTTTGTCATCCACACCTCATTTGTAGAGGCAAGGGATTCAGTTTACTGGGATAATGATATATTAAATCTCACGCCTACATAAATATCAGCAATTTTGAGAATTCTGAGTAATGGAAGACCATCAGTGCAAACTGTGTTGGAATAACCTTATTTTGTGTGATATTTTTCACTTCTGTGCTCTCCTTCCAGCATTGTTTCACAACAACATTTCAAATTAATTATTCTGATCTTCATTTTTGAATCCTTCTGTGGCCACCCCCTCAATATCTGTATTGCCTCATACACCCCCATGACCCTCTGAGATGTCTGCGCTCCTTCAATTCCAGCTCCTTGCCAATAATTGATGGCTGTGCCCTTAGCGGCATTGGTTCTAAGCTCTAGAATTTCCTCTTTACCTCTTCGTACAAACTGTGTGGGTTTCCTCTGGGTGCTCCGGTTTCCTCCCACATTCCAAAGACGTACAAGTTAAGAAGTTGTGGGCATGCTATGTTGGCGCCGGAAGCATGGTAACACCTGCGGGCTGCCCCCAGAACACTCTACGCAAAAGATGCATTTCACTGTGTCTTTCGATGTATATGTAACTAATAAAATAAATCTTATTATATATATGTGAACATACAACTTAGGAGCAGAAGTAGACCACTCAACCCTCAAACCTGTTGCACCATTTAATGAGATCATGGATGATCTGATTTTAACTTGAATTCTACATTCCCATCTACTCATGGCTATGTGGATGGAACAAGCTGGGAGAGGAAACTGTAGAGGTGGAACTTCTAAAGACATTTGGGCAGGTACATGGATTGGAAAGGTTTAGAGCGATGTGAGCCAAACACAAGCAAATGGGATAAGCTCAGGTAGGCATCTTGGTCGGCATGGACGACTTGGGCAGAAGGGCCTGTTTCCGTGCTGTATAACTCAATGGCTCTAACTTTCATCTCCTTTCTTCTTGATCTCATAAGAGGCTCTTTAAAATCTCTATCTTTCTAAATGCCCCTAATATATGGTTTGGTGTTCTGCTGACATTCTTATGAGGTGCCTTGGGTTTGTTTGCTATGGTAAGGGCAGTTTACAGATGGAAGTCATTAATGCCATGAAATACTAGGGATGAGCCAGAAGTAAATATGAAACCACAAACCACCATCCAGGACACATTGTGTTGAATCCAAGATTTAAAGCAAATGCAGAAAATTCTGCCCCAGACATTTGCAATGTCAAAAATGACCATACAGTGCAACAAACTGGGAAAAAAATTGCAATTCTAAATCTGTCAATTCTAAATCTGTAGAAATAATTGCAAGAAAATGATGAAAATAAAAAACAGACTAATGGAAATACTTACCAGGTTAGGCAGCATCTGTCAAGAAACAGAGTGAACGTTTCAGGTTGACGACTTTTAATCAGAACAGGAAAAGTTATAAATGATGTTTTAAATTGTAGGGAAGAGAGGAGGGTTGCTGGATGAGTCCAAAGGGAATATCTGTCTTAGGGTGGATACCAAGAGAGACTGAATGACACAAATGATGTTGTAGAGAGCCTGGGATCTGTTGCTCTGCTAAAAGGCTTAGTGTTATTGCTTAAGCTTTCAGAATTCTTAGCCACACAAATAAATCAAACCCCAATAATATGTTTGCTCCAAAGGGAAAATAGTTCAAAACCTCTGAGGGCGATGATACCCAGAAGCTTTTTACTTAGTATTATTTTGTGCAGTGGGTGATGACTGTGCGGCACAGAGTATGCTATGGAAGGAGACAGTCAAAATAGATTAGTGTTTTAAATATTCAGCAAAGACGAGTAGATAGTTAAGAGGGTGGGCAATATGAGTTATTAATTTTTGGTACCCGGGTCTTTTACAATCCTTTCATATCTTTTAGATGTTGTGAAGCATGACAGTTCATGATCTCTGGAATTACTAACCTAAAGCTATTTCATCTTTGAAATTAACTGAAGAAAAGAGTGGTCCTCTGTCAGATTGGAAAGTTTAGTTCTGTGTCCAGGGGTCCTTCTTACATCTTGGATTGTTAATTTTACTGTTGTACTTTGTAAATAAGGATATTGTGTCCTTGTTGAGAGTAGTTACTCTGTATAAAAGCATTGCACATACTTGGAAATGCTGAGACCTGTGTATCTGGCATTTATCCAGCCTATGAGGCATTTATTGCCTTATACAGTCCTCTCAACACGAACGTTATCTCTTAATTAACAAATGATTTATAATAGTTTGAGGAGACTTCAGACCATCCCAGGCCATATAAAATAGCTTTCACTCAGCAGAATTTTCCTGATGAAGCTTCGCTCTCTCTCACTCTCTCACCCTCACCATTAACTTTATTCCCCAAAGTAAAAAGATTGACTCATCTGCTTCATCATGCCCATGCTGTGCTAGATGACAGTGCACCGTGGTTAAAAAAAGACAGAGCATTGGAAGAACTCAATGGGATAAGCAGCATCTGTGATGAAAAAAGGTGTAAGTTGATGTTTTGGTTAAAACCTTACATCAGGAAGGACTGAGAGGGAAGAGGAAAAACTGCCAGTATATAGCAGTAAGGGCTGGGGGTAGGATAGAGGCTGGTGTGGATGTGGGTTCCCTGAAATTATAAAATTCAATGTTCACACCATTGTGTTGTAAAGTACCCAAGTGGAATACAAGATGTTGTTCTTCCAGTTTGCATTTGGGTTCTCTGTAGCAATGGAGAAGGCTGAAGACAAACAGGTTGGTGTGGGAGTGGGAAGGAGAGTTATATTGACATGCAATTGGAAACAAGATGGTTGTTGTATCGATCACCTAATTTTCTTTTTCCTATGTTCACCTCTCCCATCCCCCTCTCACCCATCTACCCATCATTCCCTCTCACCTGGTTCCACCTGTTAACCTCTAACCTCTGTCCCAATCTCTCCCCGACCTGCCCATTATCCTCTCCCCATATTGTTCCACCTCATACTGCTATATGCTAGCAACCTTTCCTTTCTTCGTCTCTCTTAGTCTTGATGCAGGGTCTTGAACGGATGTATCAACTTACACCTTCTGCCTCCACACATGCTGCTTGACCCACTGAGTTCTTCCAGCGCTCTGTTTTTTGTTCCAGATTCCAGCATCTGCAGTCTCTTTGGTCTTCACCGTAGATTAGAATTTTTCTTCATACACATGATGATGCCAACTCCTTCTAGTGTTCAATAGACATAAGAGTAGGCAGCACAATAAGAAATATAAATTTGCTTCCATGTTACCAGAACCAGTTAGCAATATAGTTCTTCCCATTTAAAATTACAGCTAACTTTTATCAATATAGCTTAAATTGCTCTCTCTATTGTTAAATTTACAGCATACATGATAAGGTGTGGACAGCAATCTGGACTGCACTCTTGGCACTGCCTGTCACTCACACATATAACTTCATCAGTCACAAGATACAGGCCATACCACTTGTGGAATATGAATCATATTACATGGCTCCTAGCCAAGGATAGTCTATTTAATCTAAAGGTTGCGTTGTTCGTCTCATTAGATGACACTTATTGCAATATTTCTGGCACCATATTTGACCCCATATGTGCACTGACAAATGACCTTATTTATCTAATAACTGAATATGATGTTAGTCACTATCTTGAGTATCCTAGGACATTAAGTTCATCTCATCATGTAAAGGACATTATTGTCCTTGAGATACTCCAAAAACAAACTGCTAAGGTCATTTAGAAATGAGAATTTAACTTGCGTGGTAAATTGGGTTATTTACTTTGCAAAGGAGAAGAAAAGGAGGATGTTGATATGACTATATACTTATCACCTATTTGCTGAGAAAATGGAGGTGGACTCTCTTCCTGATGCACTGATTCACACATTTGAAATGATGACATGATAATGGTGCTTCTATAATGGTCTTATGCAGGTAATTCTAGGGTGTTAACCAGCAATAGTGAAGATGTGTTGAGGGACATGGAGGTGGACTAGAAAATCATGGTGTTTCTGTTAGGTTGTCTTCCCTTTCTTTGTTGGGAAAGATGTGCTGTTGAAAATAATTTGGAGGCAGTTGATGCAGTGTATCATAGAAACTGGCAGCATTCAGCCAAGTATTCTTTTATTCTTCATCGATTTTCATAGTTCTGTGCTTGGTTCCATTTTTCCAGTTATATGTAGTTGCTCTATTCATTTCAGCATCATTACCTTTACCACCCAAAGATCTATCCTTAGCCTCTCCCCTTTCCCCATACCTCTTTATTTATGTTGCCCTTGGTGATGTCATTCAAAACTACACATTGCGTGCACTGCCCAGCTCTTCCTCTCACCGATCTCCTTTTTATCCTTTCACTGACTCAAAATTACATCCTGCTCTGTGATGTTCAACACTGGATGAGCAGAAATTTCCTTCAATTAAATATTAATAAGATACCAGAGTCATTGACTGTAGGGCTTGCTGCAAGCCCATTTCTGAGCCATAAACTTCTTCCCTCTTCCTAGGAATTGTATGAGGCTGAACGAGAATGTTTACAATCTTGGTGTTGTGTTTAACCATTTATTCACACTATCAAATAACCCTCTCTGCAACATTGTCTGTTTTCTAATTTATACCAAGGCACATTCATCCATCACCACTGTGCTCACTGACTTATATTAAGCAAAGCCATGACTTTCGAGTTCTCATCCTCCAGTTCAAATAGCTTCATTGTAATCGTCAATTATCTTGTAACTTTCCAAAATATATATTCCATCAATTCGTGCCTCTTGATATTCCCAGTTTTAATCACAGTACCCTTGGTGGCTGTGTTGCTGAGGATTCCCCATCACCCTACCACTCTTTTCTCCTTTCATGATACTTCCTTAAATACCACTCTGTGACTGAGTGTTATTGTCTGGACAATATTATGGACAATATTTGTGCATGCATGTCCATAATGGAATGTTACATGTCTGTTTTGGATGATTATTGAGGAATAGGGCCTATGTCTCTCCCTATTGTTCATTTGCAGGCATAATAACTGTCTATAAATCATGCAAAATCTTCAAATCTGCAGTCTGGTTAGCTCTGGCTCAAGAACTTTCAGTTTTGCCTTACACCATGTGAAAATTTTAAGTGTGTGGCTTGACATGTAAGGACCAAAACCTTTTGTGATTCTTACTCCAATCTGTCTTCCATTTCTTCATCTGGGATTTCCTTTGAAAATTCCACACTTCCTGTTTAAAAACAGCAGTGTTAGTTTGCAAATAGTAGCCAAAGTCTTTCAAAGCCATTAGAATGCAGATATGATAAGACTAAAATAAGATTGCAAAAGTACACCAGGCAGCCTCTGTGGAGGGTTGATGAACGTGATGAGATGAGATATCTTTATTAGTCACATGTATATCGAAGCACACAGTGAAGTGCAACTTTTGCGTAGAGTGTTCTGAGGGCAGCCCGCAAGTGTCGCCATGCTTCTGGCAGCAACATAGCATGCCCACAACTTTCTAACCTTGTATGTCTTCCTAACCCATACATCTTTGGCATGTGGGCGGAAACCGAAGCACCCAGAGGAAACCCAAGCAGACACAGGGAGAACGTGCAGACACAGGGAGAACGTGCAAACACCTTACAGACAGTGGCTGGGATTGAACCAGGGTCGCTGGCCCTGTAATAGCTTTACGCTAACCGCTACACTACCATGCCTGCCCTGTTTGAATGTTTTCAGGTTAATGATCTTTCATCAGTAAAATGTTTCTCTCTCCACAGATTTTGCCTAATCTGCTGAGTATTTCCAGTATTTTATGTTTTTATTTTAGATTTCCAGCATCTGCAGTTTTGTTTTAATTTTTGATTGTGATATCTCCATCCTGTCTCACAACAACAAATAGTCACAGATCTGAACCATTGACTATTTCTCTTTCCACAGATACTGCCTGACTTGCTAACTTTCTCCAGCATTTTCTCTTTTTATTTCAGATATCCAGCTCGTGCAGTTTTTCTTTGACTTTCAAGCAAATAGATCTCCTCATTGTAATGTAATTTCAATTACTTGAAATCAAAATTTAAGTGATGTCAACATCTAAGCACTTCTTGCCTTGTAAAACAGCAAGAGTCATTACTGCTGGAAAAATTAAAAGCACTGAGGAGCACAGAGTGCTCCCCAGCACTGCTCCAGATGTCATATAGTTACGCTTAATTGTCAATTCCTGGAATGTGATACAGCTTCCACTAAAATGACAGAGAGAATCTTTTTTTTGTTAAGTCTGTTTATACTTGAGTGTATCTCATTAGTGACAGGTTCAGCAATGAGGAACAATTAAATCCCTTCCCGTCATTATCTTAATTACACCATGGAGCTAAACTGCTAATGAGACAGAAAACGTGAGATACAGGCTTCAAGCCCTGTCAGGCACTGATGGTGGTGTTATGCTATTAATATTATCTTTGATATTTGGCTTGTCATGCTCACCTTTCTTTTGTTGTATTGTTTTCTTTGCTTCTTCATTCTCACTCATGCAGGAGAATGAAATCGGGAATTTTCTTGATGGAGTCTGATGGTATGACAGTGATGCACTGGAGGCACAATTATTAACCCTCCAGCTCTTTCAAAACACCTGCAGTTGGCCTTCCTTGCAAATGTCAAAATCATTAACATGTTTATAGATTCTAACATTAATACTGAAATTCATATTAACAATTAAGTGGCAGGGGAAAAAACTATTGCTAGAGTAGATGGTAATTCTGCATTTTGAAAATGGTAATTGTGATATCTTCAACTCTTAATGCCTGAAATATTGACGTTAGAACATGATGGAGATCTGTACAAGGGTGCTTCATTCTGTGAAAAGATCCAATCTACAACCTCCTTTGATGGGTGTATTAACAAATCCGGTGTGGAATACAGATGTACTGTGAATGGAAATGGATCTTGGCTTCTGTATCATCACCTAGCTCATTTCCATGGTCTGGAAGGACCATGCACAGGAGGCCAGAGTTTGTGGACAGTTAGGGGTGGCACCACAGGCTCTAGAGGTAGTCTTCATACTCCTGGACCTGTGAATGGACTGCCTCAGCCAGCTCACTGCACATTAAAGCCTGTGAAAAATGCATGTGTGTTTATATTTAGCATGACTGGGTCTTTCTCTAAAGCCATCCATGATTAAAACACATCATAGTGCTTAGAAAGGAACAGCTTGGTTTATACACTGAAGGAGACTTAGCTTATAAAACCTAAGCCAACACTTTCAGTACAGTACTGAGGAAGCGCTGTAATGTCCAAAGTACAGTCTTTCAGAAGAGATGGTAAATCAAGGCTGTTTGTCCTCCCAAATGGACATAATGTATCTCATGGCACTGTTTTGGATACAGGTGGAGATCTCCTCAAAGTATTCAATAACATTTATTCCTCAAGCAACCTCATGGTCACATTGCTGCTTGTGGGATCTGATTATATACATTTTAGATGATGCATTTCTACCATCGCATCAGTAACCACACATTAAATTACTTGCGACTTTTTGTGTCATTAATTGCACCAGTTAAATGCAGGTCTTTACTTTTCGTAACAAATTATGGAAAAGTCATCTGTGCAGTACTTTATCACTTTGACAGCACCGCTTGCATTTTTATAATGCCTTCTCAAAAGGCTCCACATCCGAGGAAATTAACTGAGGTGAAATGTAGTAACTGTTAGCCCCAAGGTAAATGTTTGCATGGAGCCAAATTTCAGAAACCAAAAATTAAATGAATGACCACTTAATCAGTTTTGGGTGGTGTTGTTCAAGGGAGAAAGCTAGGAAAATTCTCTTAAACACAGCAAGCATTTCTTATAATTAAGTTTTAAGATGTAACTGATTTAAGAAAAAATATAATGCTGCTCTGCATTTCATCAGGAACGTTATCTGAGTTAGGCAGAATTGATCGGCTGTCACATGTGAAATTGTCGGCAGGCAATGTTGGCTCTTTGGGTGAGGCAGAAATGAAAAACAGCTGCTACATTTCAGGGCACACAGAGGCTAATCTCCCTGCACTAATACAAGTCGGAATGCTGGTCACACAGCAGCTGCCTCTCACTCAAGTCATTGTGTGATACACTGCAGAACCACACTTCTTCAAAGTTTTTCCCTCTTGATGAGGTGAAGCCTCTGTGTAGCATGCATTAAACAGGGAACAGTTGATTTCTCTTGCTCAAATCTACTGTGTCCTAAATTACATCTATCCATTGATCGCCTTTGTGTTCACTGACCTTCTATGGCTAAGCAACACCTCAATTTTAGAATTCTCACACTTGTTTTCCCAATCGATCCATTACTTTCTCTGTAATCTCTTTCCTTGCTATAACTTTCTGTAATATTTGTGCTGGACTCCAGGACCTGAATTCCCTTTCTAGACCCCTCTTCCTCTTGCTCCTCTTTTAAGATGATTCTTAAAACCGCCCTCTTTAACCTCTGTGCCCTAATATCTCCAATTGTACTCTGGTGTCAAGCTTAATGACTCTCCTTGGAAGGCCTGTTGATGTTTTTTTTGTTTATGGTGTTATATAAATGTTATTGTAGTGTTTTACACCTATCCAGACCATGGAAATGAGCTAGGTGATGATACAGAAGCCAATAATATGAAAAAGTAGTAGGGGGAGGGATGCACAGGAGGCCAGAGTTTGTGGAATGGAGAATATTCAGTCCTTGGGAATCTTACAGTAGAATCTGAGCCACCAACCTCAGAATCTCAAGGTACAAAAGTTAGCACCATGTTGGGAAGGTTTATATTTGAATCAGATTAGATGAAGGGGTAGATATGATGAAATTACATACTAATAGAATATACCTCCAAGGAAGTGTATGGGGCTGCTGGACACGATGAAAGTTGGGAGGGAATGCCGTCATTAAAGGAAATAAGTGCAAGGAAGAAAAATCATTCTTTATCCTTTCCAGCTTTTCAATAAAATGTTTCCAAATTTTAACAAATAAGAAAACTAAAAGCCGAAATACATATAATCCATAAATAGATATAATCCATGTGCCAAGATTACATTTTTCATTTTATTAATGTGTTAATGTTATGTCCACCCCTTGCACCTAGTCTAATTTAAATGTGATCTTTCCCTACATGGTGCAACTTTTGTCTCATAGAGATTTAAGCTTGGTGGCGAGCATTCTACTGAAGGAGGCTTAAGGTTTGAGGAGGCAGTTATGTTTTATTGATACAGTTATTGATTTCCTTGCAAGGTGCTTCCAGTGTCACATCTCTCGTGTGTTCATTGCTTGTTTACAGACACTGGTATGAAGATTATTGGATTGATGTAACAACTTTGTCATTACTATCAAAAGTCACTGTCCCTTGTTTCTCAATTACTGGGGATGGGCACACTTGGGTTTCTCGTGTATATGATAGCAGATTGTAATGTTTTGATTAGTCCTGAGCCTTTGGAAAGTCATGCCAATGGTTGTAATGTTCATCTTGAGAACCTTCTCTTGATATGTAGATGTTTAGAAATCTACTGGAAAACACTCGCCATGGATCTTCTGCATCCTCTGGCAAATTTTCTTTGGTTCTGAAGGTTCACCTACCAGTAGCAACTCATTAGATACAGAATCTGAACTCATTCATGCCTCCAATAAAAAGATGGTTGGTTCCCCATCTCCCATCTTCTGTGATTTTGCATTTCACTCTGTGACAAATGGTCTGTTTTTGTAGCTTTATCCACCCAAGAGATTTTTATTTGCCCATGTTGCAAGATAAATTATATATTAAGTCGTCAAGTGGAGTTTATTGTCATATGCATGAGTATGGTGATGTACAGGTACAATGGAAAACCTACTTGCAGCAGCATCACAGGCATGTAGGTCCAGGCAAGACACAGAACTTAAATTATACTAGACAGTGGAAAAAAGTGTGCAAATCAAGACATTAGTGCAAGTCTGTAGTGTCCGTTGCTAACATAGGATCACAAAACTCATTCATAGCCATAACGTGCTATGAAACAACCTGAGCATGTGCCGTGCCTTCCTTTATATGCTCTGTGGATAGAACTCTATTTATAGTAACTGTCCAGTGACCCCTAATGGAAGGCATTTATTTGTGAACCTCGTATGAGATTGTGATTTGTATCAGCAGTGATGCCTTATGATTGATTGGCCAGCCAGTGCTTAACATAATAAACAAAGTACTGGAAAATACTGATGCCATTGAACTATGCCTCAATAAAAGGCAGAGGAAATAAGTTGGGGGGGGGGGAACTAAAGAACAGGCAAGAAGAATGGTATATTTATAGGGTGAAGTAAGAAGGAGCCTTATGGAGTATCATCTTCGTTTTAGGTGGGTCCATTGGGATGGAGGATCACTTGCTTCCATTCTTGGTTTGCGGATTCTGAGGTGGACTGATGAAACCATTGAGGGAACTATAAACTCTCCTAAGGATGGATCACAAGATAACTGATTGTGTGGGGTAGATAGATGGCTAGTTTTTGAGATGGTGCTCTCCTTTCCTATTCTGTGTGCTCCCAATGCAAGGTTCTCAATATCTTGGCAAATGCTTCTCTAATGGGCCAGGGATTCCCAGGAGTCGATGGGGCTGTTGCATTTTTTTCAAGGCTTTGAGCACACCCTTGAATCTTTTCCTCTGTCTCCCTGGTAATATCTTCCAATGATGGAACTAGAATAGAGTTTCAGGAGTTTGATACCAGGCATGTGGACAACATGGCTTATCTAATGGAGCTGATTGAGTGTAACAAGGGCCTCAATAATGGTGTTGGAAAGGATGCTGACAATAGTTTATTCATCTTCTCAGTGAATTGGAGGATTTTATGGAGACAGTATTGGTGGTATCTCCTGGATGCCTTGATGTGTCTGCTGCAGGTAGTCCTAGATCACAGCTACAAACATAGGCCTCTGTGCTGTATGTTCTATGTACAATAAAATTCCTACGGTCCTGTACACGGGTTGGATCTTTGGTAGTACCAGACTAGCCCATTTTCTAGCCCAGCAGATTTTGCAGACTATTAAATGTTATTCCTATTAACACCCCAGCACATTTTAATTCATTTTGTTAGCTGTTATACAATATTGTAATAAACTTGCCAGTGAACCTGGGTAGGTTTACAAGGGAACATGGTTAATGAGACCCTGGTCAGTTTAAAGTGAGCACGGGCTCCAATGGGTTGGGGGCACGGGAACCAGTGCCCCATTGAGGGGGAGGGAGCGTGGTGAGCTCATGCCCCGGTGAGGGGAGCACAGGAACCGGGGCCCAGAAAGTCAATGCAGCTAACATCACCTGGTGAGCCCAATACCAAACCCTTCGGATTTCCAAATGGTCGGGTAGTGGTAATACTTTGCAAAGCAGGCAAGAATCAGATTGGAGTCTTGAGTATCTGAATCGTGCGATCAAGAATGTTGATAAAGCAAAAAAAATGCAGAGGTGCAAAATATGAATGAGGGTGTTGTGGGAACTTGTTTTTTCGAATTCCATCTCTGTATATGGCTGGTTTCCTCTTGGGCATCACAAGAAAAAGGAGTAGGAGGAGTCTACTCGGCCCTCAAACCTGCCCTGCCATTCAATCTATGACTCAACGCCTCCTCTGTATCATTTCCCCATAACCCTCCTTGCCATCCTCTGGATATAAGATAGTGATCATGTAATAAAATATATTGTCTTTGTGATGTTTTTCTTTTCCAGTGGACGGCTGTATTCACATGGCAGCAGGGCCCCTATTGAGCAAGGAATGCAGTACGCTCGGCGGGTGCAGTCCAGGAGATGCTAAAATTACCAGTGGCTACTGCCTGCCTGCCAAGTGTGAGTAAAGATAACATTACCTTTTCCTACTTACACCAAACAAGCTGTTTCCTTCCATGTTAAGGGAATTCCTTTCTGTCAGCACTTGTGTTATGTTTAATTAAGTAATGTCCTGAAGAAGAGGTCACTCTGGCATATGCAGGAGCTTCACTATGATTGGCACATCCAATTTACTTCTCCCATTGAACGTGCATTTTCTACTCTAAATTTACTCCAATAATGTTCAACATTGAAAGAATATTTTTAAAAAGTACACCACGAGTGATAAAATATTCAACTGTGGCTTAACTATTTTATATTTGAATGTACTGATAAGACATCACCAGATAAAGGTACAAGGGAATAGATCCTTAGGTCATTTGGTAGTTCCCTGCCTATATTTGTTTAAGAAACTTGTTCCTGTTTTGAGGCTTATAATTGGGATTTAATTCCTGCAAACAGCTTTTGGCATGGAAATGCACAGCTTGACATTAACTTACAAAATCAGTAATGAGCTCGTGTGAAAACTTCTGGTCTTCTATTTTGTCAGAAGTGTTACACCTATTTACAACAATAAAGATAAGTGCTGTGAAATCACACTTTGCCATATGAACATGTTTATGCATATTGCACAAGGAAATTTTAACATTGAGATTTTTGTTCCTCTGTTTCTGACATAGTCAGATTATTTGGGGGCACTTTTCCTGGGAGAAAAATCAATACAAAGCTAGTATGCTTTCAGTTAAGCTAAAATTAAGGAAGCTTTCTTGGGAAATACATTAGTATTCCCAAGAAATCATAACACTACAGTACTAAAAGGTCAGTGGAGCTAAGGTGAAACCACATGGCTTGGTTATTTTGGTATTGGTTTATTATTGTCACTTGTACCGAGGTACAGTGAAAACTTGTCTTGCATACTGATCGTACACGTCAATTCATTACACAGTGCAGTTACATTGAGTTAGTACAGAGTGCGTTGACGTAGTACAGGTAAAAACAGTAACAGTACAGAGTAAAGTGTCACAGCTACAGAGAAAGTGGTGCAATAAGGTGCAAGGTCACAACATGGTAGATCATGAGGTCAGAGTCCATCCTATAAGGGAACCGTTCAATAGTCTTATCACAGTGGGATAGAAGCTGTCCTTAAGCCTGGTGGTTATGTGCCCTCAGGCTCCTATATCTTCTACCTGATGGAAGAGGAGAGAAGAGAGAATGACCCTGGTGGGTGGGATCTTGATTATTCTGGCTCCAAGGAGGGGAGGCTGGTTTCTGTGATGCGCTAGGCTGTGTCCACAACTCTCTGCAGTTTCTTGTTTTCCTGGGCAGAGCAGTTGCCATACCAAGCCGTGATGCATCCAGATAGGATGCTTTCTGTGGTGCATTGATAAAGTTGGTGAGTGTCAAAGGGGACATGCTGAATTTCTTTAGCCTCCTGAGGAAGTAGAGGCACTGGTGAGCTTTCTTGGCTGTGGCATCTATGTGATTTGACCAGGGCAGGCTATTGTGATGTTCACTTTCAGGAACTTGAAGTTCCTCAACCCTCTCGACTTCAGTACCATTGATGTAGACAGTGCATGTACACCACCCCCTTTCCTGAAGTCAATGACCAGCTCTTTTGTTGACATTGAGGGAAAGGTTGTTGTCATGACACCATGCCACTAAGCTCTCTATCTCCTTCCTGTACTCCAACTCATTGCTGTTTGAGATACAGCATACAACGGTGGTATCATCTGCAAGCTTGTAGATGAAGTTAGAGCAGAATCTGGCCATACAGTTATGAGTATATAGGGAGTAGAGTAGAGGGCTGAGGACGCAGCCTTGTGGGGCGCCAGTGTTGAGAATAATCGTGCTGGAGGTATTGCTGCCTACCTTCGCTGATTGTGGTCTGTTTGGTCAGAAAGTCAAGGATCCAGTTACAGAGGGAGGTGTTGAGTCCTAGGTCTCGGAGTTTGGTGATGAGTTTGCTTGGGATTATTGTATTGAAGGCAGAGCTGTAGTCAATAAACAATAGTTGGAATCTAATACCAAATCATATGCAAATATAAACAGATTATGGGAAGGAACTGAAATGTATTTGGGTGTCCATTGAAAGGCAAGAAATTTGTTGGAGGCAACTGAGTGAAGCTGGGAATTGCCACTGTGCCTAGGGTTCAGCCTACTAGAATAACCCAACATGTATATTTCCAACTGCACAAGCGAAGGTTTTGCCACCTTTAATACACTGTCATTGGGTCGAGTCAATGGCATTGGTAACAGGAGGACTTTGCTTCTTAAACTGGTAAGTTCCACAAACAACTTGGGCAAACTAGGAAGATCGCCGAACCATTCTGTATGTGCAGTATTTTTGAGTAGAATTCATCAAACAGAGGGACTTGTAAAATCACTCAGTACTTTGGAAGAATCAACAAAAAAACAAAACAATGTTGAATGTCTTGGGTATAATCTTCAGTACAATGTAAAATATCTCCAGAAGATCAGTATGTGAATGCTAGCCATGCAGAATTGCATCAGGTTTAGGGTGTACAGTGAAATACTACTGTACAGCTTGTGCTGTTCAAGCCATGCCTATAGTTTTCCACCTAATTGTGAATTCCTATGAGACATTTCTCCAAATTTGCAAATTACTAAATCCTTGCAAAAAGTACTGTTTTCCATTCAGCACCTTTTTGAATAATCGCAAGATTAAGAAAAGATTATATGCAGATATTGTATTAATAGTTGGATTCTTTAGGATATGGTGAAATATCCAGTAACAGTAATTGGAGGAGATACAAAAAATGCTTGATGGGTATGTAATAATGATATCATGGTCTTTTATTTTACTCCCAGTGTATCTGCAGTATTATTTTTCACTATTCTTCTCTGGAACAGGTATTGTTGAATGATATGCTGCTTTGTCAAAACAGACTGATTTTACTCTCTAATGTGAATTGCTGTGCAGCTAATGTGCTTCTTTAAGGACACAAAGTCCAGGTGTTGTAAATACATCCTAGTTTAGGTTGCTTAAGTCCATCACTTTTCCTTGTTTGCCTCACAGTCCTCATTCTCAGTCCAATTTATATCCTAATTTCATGTTGAGGCTGTTCCAAAAAAAACTCTCATGTCATTTATAATTGTGTTTTGAAACTCTAGCTTAGCCTTTAGCCCTTCATTTGCCACAGTGTTTCTGTTGCTATTGAGCTGCCCAAACGCGTTAGTGTGTCTCAAATTTTCAGCCCCTCAATATGGCTTTATCTGTGGTCAACATTTCCAAGTCTCCTTCAACTCGAAAAGAACATCTTTTAGCATATTTGGTGAAGATTTGATTTAACCATCAAATCTACCAGGACCTCATGAACCACTTTTGGCTCTGGGACCTCTTTCTGCTAAAAATACTCATGACTCATTCTGGAAACTAAAGTTAACTCCTTTTCTTTTTCAATCTTTTTATTAGTTTTCAAATTAATACAGATTGATATATAGCATCAGTATCTATACATGTAATACAAAGAGATCAGGATAACAATCATAGCATAGATAATCATAAAGAACAACAAAATATAAAACAAAATCTGTAGATCCAACAATCTCTTAGTAAATGAATATAATATAAAGAAAGGAAAGAAAAAGATTTGTTATATAATTTAAAAAAAAACTCAAATCAATAAGAAAAATTGTAAACAATATAAACAAAACAAAAAAAAAAATTTTAAAAAAAGCAAACAACAAAAAAAAAGAAAAAAAAACTGGGCTAAAATTTCTCAGTAGAAACAGAGCAATATTATGTCGTCAAGTCCGTTCCTCCAAGTTGGAGAGTTATTGAAAGGGGATCTACATCATGTGAAAATATTGAATAAATGGACTCCAAATATCTTCAAATTTAAGTGAAGGACCGACAGTACCACTCCTAATTTTTTCCAAGTTTAAACACGATATAGTTTGAGAGAACCATTGAAAAGTAGTCGGGGGTATTGGATCCTTCCATTTAAGCAAATGGATTGTTTGGCCATTAATGTAACAAAGGCAATCATACGGTTAGCGGAAGCAGATAAATGGCCAGACTCTATCCTTGGTAATCCAAAAATTGCAGTGATAGGGTGAGGTTGTAAATCAATCTTCAATACGTTTGAAATAATGTTAAAAATGTCTTTCTAATATTTTTCCAGAAGAGGACAGGACCAAAACATATGTGTCAAAGAAGCCACATTCGATTTATACCTATTACATATAGGATTTATATCGTTATAAAAAAGAGCTAACTTATCTTTGGACATATGGGTCCTGCGGACTACCTTAAACTGTATCAACGAGTGTCTGACACACATTGAAGACGTGTTAACTAAACGAAGAATTTTCTTCCAAGTCTCTATAGGTATGGATGTCTGGAGTTCACTTTCCCATTCATTCTTAATTTTGTCTAATGATTCTAGATGTATTTTCATAATTAATCGTAAATTATTGCTATCAAGCCCATCTGATAAGGATTAAGAACCTAAAATTTTTTCTGTAGTTTCAATTTTGTAAGCTGTCGGAAAAGAGGGTATAGTAGTTTTTTAAAAAATTTCTAATCTGCAAATATCGAAAAAAGTGTGATTTAGGCAAATTATATTTATTAGACAATTGTTCAAAAGATGAAAAAACAGTTATCAATGAATAGATCACGAAAACGTACTATTCCCTTCCTTTCCATATGGAAAAAGCTGATAAAGTTAACTCCTGTTGGTTTCTTTCTTCTTTTGCTTGTCCATGCAAGATATTCATGGACTAATTTGTCAGTGAGATTGAGACTATCTGTTTGACTTCCTCTTCGGTTTAATCATTGTGAACTTTGTATTCATTGAATTCTAGCCTCTTGGATATCCTGAAATAATTTTATCATGTGCTATATTGACATTCTGTCTGGAATTATATGTGTAAGGGGTGTTGCAATGTATACTTTGAATCTTGAGGGGCTGGTGTTGATTGACTGAAAACTGTTCTAATTTAATTTTTATTGAGAAGAATCCTGTGGGTATAAAAAAAGATGATGTGGGTACATGCAGAATGCTTAATGTGAGAAGGTTTTTTTTAAATGGACTACAATGTTAAACTTGTAGCTCAATCTTAGATGGAATATTTAACATTTTTAGGGACCAAAAATATTCAAAAGCCAAATTCCTAACTACAATGATTTTAAATAAGATACTGGATTGACAATCATAACGAACAGTACATTCGTGCCCATGTCTTCAACCATTTGGACAACAACTCCACAAGTCTCTGACTTAAACATATTGGGTCTTTACATGCTACGTTAAAAACTACTTCAGAGTTTTTACACCCCACTCTTATATCTCCACTGCTTTTGATTTCTATGTTGTGAAGTATCTTGATACATTTTCCTGAATAAAAGATAAATACAAGAGGTCATTGTTGGAAAATGCTTGTAAATTTTACTCTGCAGATTAGAAGTGTCTAGTATTTTCCACTTTTTTTTGTTTATTTTGATGTAAGCTAATTATTGGATACAGATATTCTTACTTCAGTGTCGGTGAGTTTTTTTTCTGATGCTTTGTACATTGTAAATGACTTTCTCTTTTAACACTTTTTGAAGTGTGACAGACAACATACATCAAGTGTGCCAATTTTTGCAATGTACATCCCTGGTACATTGGAAGAACTGTAAAATATTGTTCATTTTCTCTGTGGTTTCAATGCCAAGAACATCTTTGAACCTCATTATCACCAGGGAAGTGCATTTATTTAAGTGTTCTGTGCTCATGCATGTCCTTGTAATCTTTCCACTGGTAAATCTGATATGACTGGTAAATCTTAAGCATGCTGAAAGGTATTTTGTCATCCAAGAGATCTGCAGTATATGAGGTGGTTGGCTAACTTAAGCATCTAAGGTGCCAGCAAAGAAATATTGGCTTCAGCACACAGAGCGTCTTGTCGTCATGTCCAGTGTCAATTCTTCAGGCTCCTTTAAAAGGCTATTTCTGACCTACACAGATCAGGAAACTTACCAAAATGTTGTTGATCTATGTAAAAAAGCAGTCATTTCTTATTGGATGATTTTCAAGTTGCATCTATATTTGCACATGCGGTTTTATTGCACACTTAAGTGTTGTTCTGATTAGCTAATAATGTGTAGTTTCTTCCTTCCTTCATATCCAGTCATCTCATTATCTGATATCCATGGTTGTACATGCTTCATTAGAGTTTGAATCCTTTCTCGGTAGCAGGTTGAAGGTTTGTGAATAATGTCTCAGTGTCATCTTCCAGTTATGTATTATTTGACTGTTTTGTCTGGAACACATGTACAGTATATGAGGAGTACTACATTGTATACTTTGAATCTTTCATACCTGAGGAAGCTGTGTGTTTGCGTGGAGTTGTTCTCATTTAATTATTATTGAGAAGAGTCCTATGGGTGTGAGGTGTAAAAAAATGTTGATATGGAATACATACGAAATGTACAAAATAATTGGTTTTTTGAATGGATGAGCAGTTTTAAATTGGCAGACCACAATTCTTGATACCGTTGAGGAAAGATATCTGTTCAAGTGTTATTCTTGTGACCAGTAATTTTTTTTTTAAATGAGAGCACTAAACTAGCATTGGAAGAGTAGCACCATACTAACAGAATTAACAAGGGCATCATTATAACCATTCTGTCTTTACTTTCAAAAATTTCTGATGTAAGTTACTCTTTAGATTATTAGCTGTGGAAATGCCAGTTGGTTTTGAAGAATTATCTCTGACATCAATTTCTATTACAATTTGGTGTGTCACTGGAATACTATTTGGGCCCATAGTTGTTCACATTACTTAATAATTGGTCAATAATACCTCAATCAAATTGAGAGCATTCTTACCTCAGTCATGAACGTGTAGGTTCAAAGCTTCAGCACAGGATATAATCTAGATTGAAACCTTGGGCTCATACTAAAGGGAGTGGGACTGTTCTTCCAAAGAGACTCAAAATTAAGTTTTTTGGTTCAGGTAGATGATAAAATTTCATAATGATATACTAGACAAAGAATAGTCAGTACTCTGCAGTATTATGGGCAACACTAAAAGGAAGTTTTAATTAATCATATATTTAATTGTTGTTTGCAATACTTCCTTCCTCTAAAGGAACCCATCAGGCAGCCCTCAGATTGTAGCTCACTAATTCTTTCCCAGACTATTATAGATTTCAGTGGGAAACTTCTGAGTGTAGTGGAGGCATTTTTTCCAATACCTGAAGTAACTCCCAAGAGATCTTGAGCGTGTCTCCTGAAGCAGCCACCTCTGCCTGGTACAGATTGCACAGATTATGAAGTTATCTTAACTCTGTCATTTGCATTAATCTGTCACTGAGAGAACAGATTCTCTTCAAACGCTCTTGGAACTCCATGTGAGTTGATGCCAAGATGCATCTGAAAGACTTGTGCGCTTTGGACCCATTTGCAAAAAAGTCCCCATCAGGGTGCACTTACGCAGTTGCATCCTCTATCAAGTTCATAAAATTTTGGACCTAACATCTGTGGACGAGGAAATGGTAAAAAAGCAAACTGGAGATTGATCTTTAGAGAAAACAACAACCATTACAGTGAAAAGGGAAGAAACTTGTGTCATTTAAAAAGTGGGAGTGACAACAGATTCATTCTGATTGAAACAAGATGGCTTTCTCGCCTACATCTGAATATAAGTCCTTTGCATGACTCAGTAATAGTCTCAAACGTTGGATTTGAAGAGGGGCAAGAATAAACACAGAAATGAAAATGATCTACCTTTCAGTAAACTGTGTTCAGGAAAGGAGAAGATGCTGAAAGGTACCAAGATAATGAGGACAGGGAAGGAGTGTAGCACAGTGGTGTCACTGATAAGCTCCCAAGTTACACTTTTAACTTGACTAGAACAGAACACTTGCTGAGCAGAATTTTTCTATCTTGATCTGGAGATCAAGCACCCTTTTCATAAAATCTTTACCACAGTAGGCCAGAGACTTTAGATTTTTCAGAAAATTTTAGCATCCAGCTATAGAAGGGTCAGGAACTCTCGCAACTATTCCATGGCATATTGCTTCTGTTGGTTTTAAGACAGGGTTACAAGCATGTATGATTGTTACTCAACTTGGCTGGTGTTTGGTTTTTACAGTAAGAGTTTCTATTAATTATTATAAAATCAAGCAGCTTAATTATTAATCGTTTAAACTCGGGCACATTGGCGAAGTTCTTTCTATGGAGGATCACTTTGATATGAGACTTCTTTGAGGTTTTAAACAAATTTCTAGTGTTAGTGCAGGAAACTTGGTTGGAGACTAGATCTGAATATAAAACATAGGTTAAAAGCTCACCTATAACTCGTAATAATATGTCTGGCCCATGAAATACATGGTAATTGGCAGAATATCAAACTGGAGACTGCACAAATTATGCTTAATGTAAGAATGAAATCAAAATACTGCAGATGCTGAAAATCTAAAATAATATGCAGAAAATACTGGAAAGATTCAGCAAACAGGCAGGTTGAAGATCCTTCATCAGACCCGTTAAATGTTAAAACGATGGCAGGTTCAATCTGCCATCATTTTCATTATTTGTTTATTTATACTCAGGATGACAGGCTTGGGGGCAAGAGTGACATTTAGTTGACAATCCTTGATTGCCTTTGAGAAAATGGTATTAAGTTGTTTTCGTAAACTGCTGCAGTCCATCTGGTGAAAGTATGTTCCAGTACAGTTGGGTAAGGAGTTCCAGGATTCAGTCCCAGAGATGAAGGAATGATAATATATGCTCTGTCAGGAGAGACTGTTACTTGGAGGGAATTTGCAGGTTATATCCACCTGGTACATTTGTCCTTCTAAGTGGTGGAGATCTCACTTTTGGAAGATGATGTTAGAGACGCCATGACAAGTTGCTGCAGTGCACTTTTTAGCTACATTCCTCTGGGTAGTGGAGAGAAATGACGGCTTAAGGTAAAGGATGGTTTGCTGATTCTAATTTGGAAACTAACGTTGTCAGTATCAATATTGCCCACAATTCAATTTTCGTGTGAGTGAATATTGGTGTCCATTGCCAGAAATTCGCACCACAACACAAAACTATTAATTTTGTGGGATGATATTGTTTCTATCAGATTGTCCTCGTTCATTTTGGTATGTCAACTCTTTGCTCTAAGTGCAGCATTGGTCATGAACCTTTAGAGGTCCTTGCACTGCTTTATTTAGATATTTTTCTTTCCCACCATAACTCTGAGATCAGTTCCCTTCCCTGAGGTGCATATGTATCTTAGCACGTGACCTGCCCATATCTAGAGCTCCGAACTTTGCTCTCATAGAGTTGTACAGCACAGAATGGGCCCCATGATGGCAATGTCAACTTATTTACCTATAGAACATAAAATGTTCGGCCAGGAGCAGGCCCTTTGGTCTACCAATGTCTGTGCTGACCATGATGCCAATCTAGCTACTCCCACCTGCATGCACATGGTCCATATCCCTCTATTCCTTGTCTGTTCATGTTTCTGTCTAAATACCTCTTAAACATTGCTATGGTATCTGCTTCCACCACCTCCACAGGCAGCCAATCCAGAAAACTACCGTCCTTGTGAAGTGAGCTGATGGAATTTTCCTAATGAGTATTCATTGACAATACTGTTAGTTGATAAATTGATGATGGATGTGACTCATGCAGTGCCTCTGTTCAACACACACAATTAATTTACTCAGTACGCAGACTATTTAAAGGACAAAAGAAAACAAAATACAGCAATTTCCCCAGTGAAAAGCTGGATAATTTTTCAGGTAAATGCAGTGAGTGGAGGATTATTACATAAATTACATACATGCAAGTATTCATGATTATTTTTGCAGTGACAGCAAGCTTAGTTGGCAAGAGAATTACCCAATTTCTTATGATCCCAATCATTTCCACCTTGACTGGCTATAGCATTGTCACCAAAACGAGCCTTTCAGTACTAGGACAAGGAAGGGATTGATCAAAGTACATCTCCACCATTACAACATAAATACTACCAGATTCAAAGCGTTCAAATCATTAATGCTTGGGGGAGGGATATTATTTTGAAGAAACGCAGAACACAGCTCTCCCTTGAATTCTCAGGGCCAATATTTATCCTTCAATCAAAATCACAAAACAGATAATTTGGGTCGTGATCATTTTGTTCACTGTGGGATCTTGCCTCCGTAAACATTTGCTGCCATGTTTCTTTG
The DNA here is from genome assembly GCF_009764475.1 of Pristis pectinata. Taxonomy (NCBI): domain Eukaryota; kingdom Metazoa; phylum Chordata; class Chondrichthyes; order Rhinopristiformes; family Pristidae; genus Pristis; species Pristis pectinata. Next base: position 4,542,258 of record NC_067441.1, read on the forward strand.
CAATACAGCAGTGACTATACTTCAGACATATCTCATTGGATGAAAAGCTTTGGAAGAATCTGAGGTTATGAAAATAGAAATCCAAGTCTTTCATTCCTCCTTGAGTTTATATATATCATAGTTAGTGAAAGTCTTGTCACCTCATCCAGATGTTCAAAGTATCCCTGCATACCAAAAAACTGCCAGAATTGAAACTCTCAAAGGAACCCTTTTCTACCTCATTTCCTTACACATCTTTCTTGGAAATCTTGATTTGCTTAGGTAATTTGAATCAAAGAATGACAGACAGACACATGTGCTTCCCGTTTCTTTCTGTTCTTGCCAGCTTTGTTGCAGCCTTTGGGAAAGCAAGCAACAGCACCATTGTCACTCAGTAGTTCCATAACTGCAACATCTCTTAAAGGATTGTACAGGACATCCTGGTGGGTGTAGATCAAAGAAAATTCAGGCACAGGCAAGCTGCTGCTTAGGCTATGGGAGCTGTCCAGGAAAAGGAATGATTTAAGGGTTCAGGGAATTCCGTGGCACCGCCCAGTTCCTGACTGAATGAATTAACAGCAACCCCACTTCAAAAAGGGGTGAAGTGAAGGCATTAATCCCAACTGATTAGAAGGTTCCTGTTTAAATTGCCTCTATGTCCTGATTTAATTAATCTCAGTTGGGATGCTGCATTTGGCCTCAGATACATCTCGCAATAAGGAGAGAAGGATCATTTAATGCAGGTTGTTACAAATAAACTGCTCTGTCCCTTTTCCCTTGGGTGACCTGTTGTGCAATTCTGTACCAGCAAGCCTTGCTTAATTGATCCAGAAGTACTAAGTATTGTTGTAGCTGCAGTGATTTTAAAAAAGCTCCATTGAAGTTCGAGAGTGGATTCATTGAGACCAGTGAAGCTGATCACAGGTTGGAGTGATGAACTATGAGAAACAACAAAATAAACTACACGCCTTCAACTTCACAATAAAACCTTCTGGAAGGGAAATTTCCAAGCAAACACAAGAGAAATGCTTTCAGTTATCTTAACTTGAATGGTCAGGGGGAGGAATTAAGACTCCAGGAAATTTGCACAGATATGATAGCATATATTGAGAAGGATTGAACACTTGCGAAACAGATGCTGCTGTGGGTTTCCAGTACAGCTTTTATTCTGAAAGACAGAGCTTGAATGAATTCAATAATGTTCTTATCCAAGGAGGTTATGGGAGCTGGTTGTTGATATTGTAGCTCTGAGTTTAATACTTGTTCACTGAAGTCAGGAAAAGTTAAAGACACAACTGCTGTTACAGTTCCTATGCAGCAGTTTAGGCAGTTAACCTTTCATAACGAGCCGCTTTGAGACTTATTTTAGGTATTAAATATTCCGAGAGGATCGTTATTATTTGAGATCCTTAATTAGCTGGATTGACTTTAATGTCTATACATAGTTTGACCTTGTGGAAAGGAATGAACACAGTTGGGGGGATGTGGTGGGGCAAGAAAAAGCAGAAGGTAACATTAAGAGGAAAAGATGATTGAATTTGTGAAAGGAATCTGTGATCTGGGTTTTAATTGCCAGCTTGTATCTGGCAAGATTAATTGCCAGCCTGCTTGCAGTAGGATGAGACCCAGACAATGGAAAGCGGAGGAAATGGTGTGACCCAAAGGTTGCCCAGCAACAGTAAGTAAGTGGGTGGCTGCCAGGCTGTCCCCTATCAGAAAGGTGGGCGGTGAGACTCTGGCAGGAGAGGGCTAATCCTTTCCTTGTAAGGACCTGGAAGAATATTTTAAAAAAATTAAAAACATTAGTTCTGGGTTTCTTCTTGCTCCAGAAGAGCTCCAGTCCTTTATTGCACTGGAACTGGCACTTACTGTCATCTGCCGTTCAAAGTAATGGTGAAAACTGTAATAAAGGCCCAGACAAGGACTCTAGGTGAGGGTTTATTTTGAATGCTTGTAGAAGAGGTGAAATTTGGATGTTGTAAACTTACTACAACACAGGAGACCACTTGACTCATGCTGGTTCCCAGCAGAGCAATCTCACCGATGCCGTTACCCCACTCCCCACCCACCTTCACCTTCCTTATTTCTCTGTATTCTCTCTCAGATGCCGATCAGAGTTAATTTACAGTAGCCAATTCATGAACATACGCATCATTTTAGAATGTGGGAGGAAATTGGAGCAGTTTGAACCCACTTAGGCATAGGGAGAGCATGCGAGCTCTACACAGACGGCACCTGAGGTCAAGATTGAAACCTGGGTCCCTGGAGCTTTAAACCCTATATAATCTGGTAACTTCACACTTATTGTTACAGAGACTATCTTTTTGCAAAAAAAAATCCAGATTTATTTCATTACTTGAATTTGAATTCCCTAGCTTCCTTGGTGGAAATTTGAACTCGCATCTCTGGGTCAGAGGTCCAGAAGCTGACTACCAGTTCAGTAACTTAACCTGTATGCTACTGTACCTCATATAACACAAAATTGTCGTTGTTGTTTAGAATCTATTCAACCGGTGTGTTGGGGAGCTCCAATAGCTCCAGCAAGGGAAATTTTGAATCTTGTTCACTTGAAATCTAATCTTTGCAACAAATATGATTTCAAAGCTTGTTAATAAGAGACTTCCAGTCTTTGCTTCTCTATTCCATGTATCCCACTCCTCATGCTGAAGCAAAGAAAGCAAAGTTAGTAATTCTGGAGAGCGGAACACATAATTTCTTACCTTCTCATCGTTCTCACAATAAAGTACTTTCATTGTCAAGCAGGATGACCTCCTGCCACTCCTTTTACTTTCTCCACTCTGGAGGTTGTGATCACACCATATTTCATACATTCCAGTCTCCTGAACAGGTAGTATTGTTCCTGTTGGAATTAAATCAAAGACTTTATAGCATCTTGTCTCTGAAAGGGAAGATTGAAGATGTGACCTACTGGAGGTCATACAATGGATGGTAGAGTCTTGAGAAACAGAGGGACCAAGGATCCCTGAAGGTTTCTGCACAGATAGTACAGTGGTAAAGAAGACATACAGGATACTTGCCTCATTAGCCAGGCACAGAATATGAAGAAGGGAGTTATGATACAGCTTTACATAACGATGATAGGCCACAACTGGAGGTCTGTTGTGGTACCCACACCATAAGAAGGATGTGATTGCGCCGGGGGAGGGTGCAGAGGAGTTTACCAAGATATTACTTAAGATCGAGCATATCTAGACAAGCATTTGAATTGCCAAGGCATTGAAGCTGTGGACCAATTGCCCATACATGAGATTAGGGTTGATAGGTACTTGATGGTTTGACATGGACATAGTATGCTGAAGGGGCTTGTTTCTGTGCAGTATGACTCAATAAATTTGTGAAGGGTTTTTAATGGGTAGACCATATAAATAGTTTCATTTGTGGGAGCCAGAAATAAACAATGGCCATATTCAGTTCAGAGTGGGGAAGATCATGAGCAATAAATGCAGGGGCTTGTCAGTGACAATTACATCCTGTAAACAAATAAACAAAAGAGATCATTTCTATATTATTTTTGCATTGCACATTTATTGCATCAGAATTATTGTCTCAGTCCTTACCAGGCCATTTCATCTTGCAAGTGTGGGTCAAGTTGCAAAATTCCTTAGAACTGGAGCTAAAACCCCGAAAAATTAATTAAAAAAAATAGCTCCCAGCAAATGAAATTAGCAGAATTTTGATTCAAGCAATTTAGTCTGCTCAACACTTGACTTACAGGTGAGTGGCAATGATAGCAAGTTGTAAGTATGCGCTCACTCTGATCTTCTTTCCCAATATTATGATTATGTCTTCGAGCTATTGTTTAATACATGTGTGAATTGTGTGATCATTGCTCAATGTAGAACTGACCATTCCAATTACTGCTAATGCTGGCCATGTTTCATTTGAATGTGTGACAATCTGTCGCTTTGATACAATGTGGTCTGTGTGGTCCAGGGTTCCTGTTTTAGCTGTTTAAATCAACGGCAAAATCTCATAATGAGTCAAATACCTCGTGAGTCTTTTAATTTTGATTAATGTGATTATATTTGTACGGAGCTGAACCTCTTTCCCCACCCTTCCCTACCCTACATACATTTCCTGATTATTTTCTTATCTAGTGAGAGGAATTCTGCAATAAATACTGATTAATCAACAAAATACTTAGTCCCAGCTAACTTCAATTGAAATTTATCTGCATATTTACTGTCAATGTTTGTTAGTGCTATTTAGTGAATTTTTTAGGTCATAGCCCATTGAGTAAACAGTAACTCCTTAGAGTTAGTTTTTTTTATAAGTTGTGCAATGTTGCAGTAAGATATTTACATTAGCAAGTTTCAGGCTTGATTCATGATGGAATGGTTCAGCTAATCATGATCAGGACAACAGATAACTGGCTTTAGTGCTCCAGATTGGGATAATGGGCTGAAACTAATCATTATTCATGCTCCTGGGTGTTAATCAGTCACTCTTGAAGATAGGATTGCCTTTGGTAATGATGCCTTCCACAGTCAGATAACTGTCATTGCTTAGGTTCATAGTTGCAAAAGCGGTTCAGTTGATCTGCAGAAGATGAGAAACTGTACTCCAGTGTGAGCTGGAACCTTCCGAAAACAGTGAATGAAAGTGTTTGAAAGATGTACACTATTCAATAGGAGAATGAAAGACTCCTCCTTAGCTCCTCCTCAGTATCCTATTTAATTGTACGGCTAAACATTCAATGTGCAGTTGAGGATTCCAATTCAATTGAAAGCCTTGGAAGTTTCAGAGTTCTTTAAGTTGATACAGTGTAGTTAATTATAATTATATACCCTGGTTTAATATTTATTTTCTGCCAATCAGTAACAGTCATGTGTTCAGTGCATTTTGTATGTTAATATGCATTTATTGACCAGAGACAAGCTGTTTGCATTGTTTGCTCCATTTTCCACTCTTGCTGCAGGAAACCAAATGTGGGAGTCTGAGGGTTATTAAATCTACCATTGTTTATGTGTGTGCAACAATCTTCTAAGTCCAACATTGTGTTGCTTCAAAGCTCAGCTCCAAGCACCTTGATTCTAATTTCATGTTGTGGCAAGACTGGACTGCTGAAGGTCAGCACAAATACCCCATATGGCTGCAAATGTGGTTTCATTGCCTGTTTTCATCCTCAACAATACTGCTGGCATATTGTTAACTTCTTCTCTCTTTTCCTTTGACATCGTCACTTTGGTGTACTGTGTTTTATTCTGGATCTCCCCTGTGTATTCTGAATACCTTCAGTGGTCACTCCAGGGTTTCACTCTAGACTCAAGCAGGCAGGCAGCATCCATGGAGAAAAGCAGGTGGTCAACGTTTTGGGTCAGGACCCTTCTTTCAGGACTGATGTTGACCGCCTGCTTTCTCCACAGATGCTGCCTGGCCATGCTGAGTTCCTCCAGCAATCATCAATGTTTTTCATCTAGATTCCAGCATCTGCAGTCCTTTGTTTCTCTTCTCTTTAGGCTCCTCCTCTTCAGCACGCATGGTTCCCTGAGTGGCAGCAGTATCATATGAAAGGAGGTGCTCAGTATTGATTTGTTCTGTGTGATGATTTGGACATCACTGCCTTCTCCACTGACTCCACACTTTTGCTCATTTTCTGCTTGCCTCAGTATAAACATCTCCTCTTTGCCATCTCTCTTGTGTGCTTTGATAAAGCTTCTCAAAATCACTTCCTGATTGTCCTTTTTTGCCTCATTCAAATTCCTTTATTATCTACATCATTCCATAAAGCACACTGAATTGCCTTCTTTTATATAAATAATTTTTCAGCTCTGAGAAAGGGATTTCTCTTGAAATATTATGTTGACATTTCCCTCCTTAGTTCTTTTTGCTGTTTCAGCTTTGCTTCGGTTTTTATTTTATATTCCATTACAAGCAGCAGTTTTCCTTAGTACCTCCTGTGCCTGTTTGTAATTGCCCCTGCTGGTTTAGATATTTCTCTGGAAACTTCATTGATTAGAGTTGACTTGTTGCAAAAACATAAAAATCACATTGAAAGGATGTAAAAACTAGGATCCTTAAGGATTTTGTCATTACCCCCACTGCTACTATTTCCCACGCCCTGACTTGAAATCTACTGATATCGTGGACTAAACCTTGCCTGTGTATCTTGCATTTAGAGTGAATGTGAACTGTACATTATTGACAGAGGAGCGTGTAAATAGCTACCACATTTGTACAGTTAGGGCCATAAAATTTCATATTCTAATAATGCACAGTGTGATTTCACCCCAATTATTTGTTGAATGTACATCGTTATTTGATGCAGTGGTCCCTACAAAAATAAGCAGCAAATTGAATATCTGCTTTAAAAACAACCAGAGTTTTTAACTTTTGAAGTCCAAGAGTGATGAACAAAAAGGATGTTTTAATTGGTTTTAGTTTTCAAGTTCCTCCATCAGCTGATGAATCTCAAACAAATATTTTGCAACGTTTATCATATGCAATGGTGTTCGCGCAATAACCTGAATTTTTTTCCAGTCAAGTTGATGGGGGAGAAAAATTTGTTCCTGCAGAATCCTTTGATCTCCTTTATTTCCACTGTACCTATCATCTTTCTGTCTGCTGTGCTGGTCAAAGATAGATACCATTCTCTGTAGCAGCTTAATTCCATGTTAAGGGATAGTGTGTCAGCATGAGAGATAGGCAGAGCTATTTGGCTGTCTTTGTGAGGTCTCATCCCCGTCCAGAATCAGATTTATTATCACTGACTTAGATGACGAGAAATTTGTTGTTTTGCAGCAGCAGTACAGTGTGAAGACATAAATTATGATGAACAATAAAAAGATCACAAAACTGAAATAAACAAATGAATCAAATAAATAGAGATAAATAATGAACATAAATAAAATAGTGTGGAGAAAGAAAAGGAATAAAAAGTGGTGTTCATGGATTTATGGACCATTCAGAAATCTGATAGAGGGGAAGAAGCTGTTCCTGAATCGTTGAGTGTGGGTCTTCAGGCTCCCGTACCTCCTCCCCGATGGTAGTAACAAGAAGAGGGCATCTCCTGGATGGTGAGGGTCCTCAGTGATGGATCTCTGTTCATCTTTGCTGTTGTTACACTGTGGGCCTCCCTTGGAGACTGCACCAGCAATTTGGAAATTGCACAAATTTTATTAATGTGTAGAACTCATTCCCATAACTCTTATTTACATACTCAATAGCTAAGCATAGTTAACCTGTAAGGAATTGGGGGAATGTGCATTTTTTTATGTTTCTTTCTCTGCTTCTTATCCAGCCAACCATCCCCACCTCTTCCCCCCCCCCCCCCCCCACTAATGTGAATGTGAAGAGACTTCCGGGGTACAATTCCACAAATTCTGGCAACCCACCAGTCCTCGTCCAAGTCCCCTGTACTTGATGTGTGAGCCCCTGCAATGAGAGTTGGCAGCATTGCAGCTAATGCTGATACAGTCCATAGCTGGCATCAACAAAAATATTTTTCTGAGAGGATTTGTAAACAGGAGTCTTGAATGATTTCAAAGAAGGCTGCTAAGGCAATTTACACCACTCAACTGAGCCTTGGCTCACTTCTGATAACTCATCTCCGATTAGGGAACAAAACCTGCAGCTCCCTCTATTTGCAGGAGGTGTCATTCTTGGTACAGTCTGGGCCACAACATCATGGGTTCAGGCCCCTTCCAGTGCCCTGAACATATAACAAGCCTGGCACTTCACTGCAGTGCTGAGTGAGTGCTGCACTGTGTTAGGTGCTAAATTTTGGGTGAGCTATTAAACTTGAGGCCTTATCTGGTTCTCTTATGTCAACATACTTGAAGAAGGGCCACTGGATTTCTCCTGGTGTCCTGGCCAGTGTTCAATGCTCATCCAGATGACTTATTCTTTTATATACTTGTAGTTTGTGGGACCTTGCTGTGCATTAAAAATTGGCTGCTACCTTTTGCACATGACTAATGTTCCAAATTAGTTTACTAACTTAAAGGTGCTCAAGTTGTGAAAGGTATTGTAAAAATAGGGCTTGCCTGTGTTTATAGAAAATAACCAAGATATGCCCCTGAAGACCTTAAAAAATTATTTTCTTCCCACCGTAAAGCTCTGTATTGGTGATATAGCTTATAAAGCCAACCATGAAATTTGCTTTAAGAATATGACTTTCAAAATGCTGTGCCATGCACATGAACAATTGCATTTGTAGTGGACACATTGCAGAATATGCAAGTGAGAGAGGTGACTGAGTAACTTAAAAAAAGAATAAAACAGTTTAAGTGGTGTTGATAACTTTAAATATGCAAGTATTACTTACTGTCGTTACCAAATTTGTTGCAATTTATTATAGGAGCTGAAAGTTGATGCATTTGCCTAACTTGTGTTGTTGATAACTTAAAATACACGATTTACCAAAAAAATGACCAAAACAGAATTAAACCAAAGCCAAAATCTCAAAGTTTCAAGCTCTTGTTCTCTCACCCTCTGGCTCAGCCACACTTGGATAAATTCATTCAGTCATTTGGGAAATCCTTTCAATTGTTTTTATTAATCCAGCCCTGCAATTTCTACATTTTCAACCTAACCCCATCGAATGAAATAGTGCACCTGGCAAGATAGTGAACTGATCTCCATGATTTAATACAAGATTCTTTGGATGTGTCAACAAATGAATTATGTGGAAGCTTATTTCTTCAAAATATGAGCTTCAAATGGTCTGAGGCAGTACACTAATAATTTGAGAAATCATGAAGAAGTTCTTTAAATCTAATGCTGATTTGACTCTTCAAGTAAGATCTAATATAATGAAGTCATGAAAGAAGAGATAAAGTGTGGAAACAGGCCCTTCAGCCCACCAAGTCCAACTATCATGCACCCATTTTTGCACTGATCCCACTCTAATGTATTTTATCTTCCTCACATTCCAATCAACTCACCCCAGAGTCTACCATTCATCTAAGGAAAATTAACCTACCAACCCAGAGGATGTGCAAGGAACCAAAGCAGCTGGAGGAAACCTGCAAAGTCTCTGGGAGAGCATGGAAGTTCCACACAGACAGAACCTGAGGTCAGGAGTTAACCTTGGTTGCTGAAACTGTGGCAGTACCACCCTGTGGAATAAGATGGATATGGATTCGCCAAATGGAAGTTGCCAGAACTTTACAATTTGGGATGAGGTAAAATAAGGTCCATTTAAAGTTAACCATGTCTCACATCTGCTGCCAAAATGATTCTCCTGGGATTCCTGGGCCTGTGGATTTATTTGTCAAAAATAACAAATGAAGTCATACTGAATCTTTATCAGGTCCAACAAAAAACATGTGAAGTAAAATTTGCTTAGTACCTGCAACTGAAAATGTAGAGGGACAACCATTCTATTAACAGAGTGAGGTCCTTAATAGTTGGTATTAGAAAGCTTACACCTATCTGTATTAATTACCATCAGCTTCTTTCTCCATAGTTTGTATCACAGTGAACTAATGTGATATCCCCATTTATTAAAGGATAAACCTTCTGCGGTTCTGGGAGAGATTGCCTTGCTCTGGAACAGGAGATAATGTCAATGTTGATTTTTTCCAGAGTGAATCATAGGGTCGTAGAGTTGTACAGCACAGAAATGGACCCTTCGGCCCACCATATCACGCTGACATTTATTGCCCATCTACACTAATTCCATTTGTCTACATTAAGTTAGTTTCTATCTATGGCTTGCCTCTTTAAGTGCCTGTCTAAATGTATCTTAAATGTAGTGAATGTGTCTGGTTCCACCCCCTCTTCTGGCAGCGAGTTCCAGATATCAACCACACTCTGTCTAAAAAAAATCTTGCCCTCAAATCCTCTTCAAAACTCTTTCCTCGTATGTTAAATCTGTTGTTTTTGATACCCCTACCATGGAATAAAGTTCTGACCTACCCTATCTATTGCCTCTTATAATTTTATATGCATCTATCAGGTCACCGCTCAACCTCCATTGTTCTAGGGAAAACAAACTCAGCCTATTCAATCCCTCCCCATAACTGAAGTCCTTCAATCCAAAAAAACATCTTGCTGAATCTCCTCTGCACTCTCCAGCACAACACATCCTTTTGATAGTGTGGTGACCAGAACTGCGCACAGTTATCAGGTGTGGTCTAACCAGTGTTTTGTAAAATTGCAGCATAAAATCCCAATTTCTATATTCCATGCCCTATGAAGGCAACCATACCATATGCCTTCTTAACCACCCTATCTACTAATGTTGTCACTTTTAGGGAACTTATAACTTGAACCCCAAGGAACACCAACATTCCTTATACTGTATATGTCCTACTTTTATTTGACTTCCCTAAATGTATCACCTCACACTTGTTGAGATTAAATTCCATCTGCCAATGCTCCGCCTAGCTTTCCACCTGATCTAAATCCTATTGTAGCCATAAATAACCTCCCTCACTATCCATAATACCACTTACTTTTGTGTCATCCATGCACTAACTACTCATACCTCCTACATTCACATCCAAGTCATTAATATATATCCCAGCATTGTAGTACACCACAGACTTCCAATCAGAAAAGCATCCTTCCACTATCACCTTCTGCTTCCAATCACTAAGCTAATTTTGGATCCAATTAACCAGCTCACCTTGGATTCCATGTGCCTTAACCTTCTGAACCAGTGTCCCATGTGGAACATTGCCTGTATGGACTTCAGCAAGACGCTTGACAATGTATACTGTCCTGCCGACATCAACCTTCTTAGTTATCTCCTCAAAAATCTCAATTAAATTAGTGAGGCAGGATTTCCATTGCATCTAATAACACTTCCCTCTTAATACTGACCTGCTCCATATTATCCTTCGTACCCTTCCCCAAACTCACTATCTTCCATGTCCTTCTTGGTGGATACAGATGAGAAGTATTCATTTAAGACCTTACCACATGGCCTGACTCCACACACAGGTTACCCTTTTGATCTTTAAAGGGATCCAATCTTTCCCTAGCTATCCTCTTGCTCCTGATAAAGAATGTCTTGGGAGTCTCCTTAATCTTACTTGGCAAAGATATTTGATGGCCCCTTTTTACCTTCCTAATTTCTTTCTTAAATTGTCTCCTATTCACTATATTCCCTTGATTGCCTTGATATCTGCCATATGTTTCCTTTGTTATTGCTGATCAAACCGGCAATATCTATTGTCATGCAAAATTTCCTAATCTTGCCATCTTTGCCTTTCACCTTTACCAGAACATACTGTCCCTGAACTCTTACTAAGTCTCTTTTAAAAGATTCCAACTTGTCAGTTGTACTTGTCTGTCGGTTTACCCGAAAGTATCTGCTTCCAATCTGCTTTCACCAGGTCCTCCCTTCCATTCTTAAAATTGGCCTTCCCTCAATTCAAGACCTTAACTTGAAAACCGAGCTGATTCCTTGCAGCATAAGTGGAAAAACAAGTAATATAAACATCCTTCTGATTTAATAAGAATAAGGAAAGTAATAAAGATATTCACGCAATTCAAACATTTTTGAGGAACAATGTGATCAGGTCCATCAACTGGGTTGAATGCAAGATCGATATAAATGGGTGTTTGGTGATTTGCATGGACTCTGGGATGAAGGGTCTGTTTCCATGCTACATGTCTATGACTCTATAACTTTACCCCCTTTATTATAGAGGGGTAGATTTTACAGGGGTTGCACTGGAAGTTAAGAAAACATAACAAAGCTTTGATAGAAAATTGTGCCTGTTCTTCTCAGCTGAACTCTATTGATTATTAAATTTTCATGCTAAGTTACAAACTATACCCAGAACCACCAAATCCCTGTTCACCATATCCTTTGTCTGCCTGTTTAGCTTTACTTCTTCAATGGCTTTTTATTTAAACTCCATTTCCAACAAACCCTAGGATGAACAAATTCCACTTAACTTTCCTCCTTATCCAACTGACTTTTAACTGGTGATGATTTTTTTTCCCAATCAGTTGGTTTCTCTTATATAAATTTGCATTAGAGCCAGCATACATCTTAATTGTCTGACGCGTTTATACAGTGGATGCGAGCTTTTGTTACGCTCCTCAGATTGGTTCCTGGAGAATGGGGGTTTCATGCACTCTGGGATCACTGACTTTACGGTTTTCGTTGTTGGTTAAGAAGCAGTTATTTAGAAAAAATGCAGATATACTCAGGAGTTAGCATAACTTGACAGTCTGTGAACCAAAGGAAGCTGGAAGAGTTGGAGGAGAGTTAGGTGCTGGCCTTCTGAAGAGACATTATCCATCATACAATTGGACTTAAAAATCCCATGGCATGATATAAGGACAATCTTCCAGATGCCTTGCCAACAATAATACATCAGCCATTCCCACCAAAATGGTTTTATGGGATTTTGCTATGCCCAAATTAACTGCTGCATCTACCCACATATTAATAATGGCTACACTCCAACAAGCTGAAGTGCTTTGTGTGCCCAAATGATGTGAAAGGCATTATCCGATGCAAATTTTTGCTTGCTTCCATCTTCCTTTACAGTTTTCCCTCTTCAGTCCAGTGGACACTGCATCCTCCTCCTGGACAAGCTGCCAAAATAAATTGTTCTTAATTCTACAGAGTCAGTTGTTGGCTGGTATCCAAAAACAGCACGAGTTATTTCTGCACCCCTCCACTGCCTCCCCCCCACGCCCCCCAACACCTCCTCCTTTCCTCTCATTTCATGTGGAAAAGATAGCTCATTTTCACTCAGCTGCATTGTAACGAAATAGTGCTAAAATCAGGAGCTCAGCCCTGCAGGCAAATTGCCAGCAGAGAATTGATTATACATTATACTTCCTCCCTTAACTCTGTTAGCAAACTGCCTCGAGGTGCATTAGTTCTGATGTCCATAACTAATGGTGTCCTGTGTTGAAGCAATGAGTGTCCTCCATCAAGAATCTTAGTATCGCACTGTTAGTCATCGTGAAAACTGTGCTTTAATTATGAGTTTGTACATTTGACAGCCATCAAACAGATCATTAGCGGAAAACTGCTTCAGTTTTTTTTGGATTGAAATGCTTGAATTTATTTTGTAATGCAGTGAGAGAAAGGGCATGACTTAGAGCAGGAGAAAGATAACGTGAACCAGTTTGCTTTTGTCCTTGTGTTTTTAACCATTTCCTGTGGAAGTTTTTTTTAACCTTTTCCAATTAGATCCAGAATATGGCAAATTAATTTCCTAGAACTGGAATAGAGTGGTCAGAAGGCTTCTTTTAGGATCACTCATCTACTCTTCTTCCTGCCTCCCCTTGACTAAAATTCTGCAGGCATCATTCAAGTGGTAGTAATGAATTTTGACATTATTTGGCCACATGGTATCTAATAGAGACCTAATCCTTACTCGTGCCCACTCAAAGGAATTCTCGCACTGAATCCAGGTCGCTGAGTATAATCAGGTGTAGGAGTCCAGTTTGACCTTCCATTGCCATAATTCAGCAGTGTACTCTTACCCCACTGGGCTCAACTAACAACACAAACCTGGGACCTCCTTAACCTGTATTCTTAAACTAGTCCCTGGATAAACTTGACTGAGGCATCACAAAGCCATGGAAAATATTTTCAAATAGTTGAATAGTGTAAATTCCATTGTAACGTAGAGTCTTGGCTCAGTCAGCAGTACCATTGCCTCCAAGTCAGGAAGTTATGGTTCAAAGCCCATTCTATTACCTAATCCAGACTGACACCTCAATGCAGCACAGTGGAATGATGCACTGACAGAGGCAGCATGTTTTAGATGAGATATCAGGCTGAGGCTCTGTCTAACCTTTGTAATGCATGTAAAGGATCCGCTGCACTATTCAAAGAAGAGCTGGGGAGCGGCTGTAATGTTCCTTAACCATAAATTAGCAACATAAAATTATTTCACATTTATTTTCAGTACTCAGTGAGACAGATTGGCTACTGTATTGTCAGAAGTACCTACTCTTCATCAGTTGTAAAGCTTTGGTGCTCTCAAAATTCTATTCCCTTTCCACCATCTTGCTGAGTGACCACCTGCCACATGTTAGTTCCACCAGGCTGTTCCAGATGAGGGTCAACAAAGCCCACCAAATATTGTTATCATAACATGTGACTGGTGAAACAAGCCAAATTGATTTGCCTGTTTTTACTGTAAATTGTCAATATAATGGACAAAGAAAACAGTTCCCATAAAATGTAATTTCTATGTCTCCTTCATGCACTCACCCAGGTGGGTATACAGCATCACAGCTGCCAGGGTCAAATTCATGACAATTCACCTGTGGAATCTCCCAGATTAAAGATCAGAGCAGGCAAGATATTTGGCAATTTATGCATTAGTAGATAAAAAAGCTAACTTGAACCTCAATTGTCACTACCCCCACTCCCCCCCCCCCCCCCACCAAATAGCTGAGCATTATCCAGGAGTGGCCATTTCTCTGATAAACTTCAGCAATGAGTACAAACCAGCAATTCTACACATCACACTGAGCCTGGTTTTCACATTGGAACATTTCCACCATAAGCATCACTGAACAGGAAAGGGAAGCAATGCGTTTTTTTTCTTGTACTTTCTCTCAATTACAAAAGTCATATCATTACACTGGTTCATATCAGCAAACTGCATAAAACAGGCTGAACTTGGGACTTTCTTATCACTTAAAATTATGTGTGTGCAGTAGATTCATGCCTACTGTCATGGTCTGTAGTACCTTCCACTGTTGTCTGAACTAATTTCCGGCTCCTTCAATGGCTTGATGGACAATTTGTTGCATAAGGCCATTCACACTTAACTCATGGATTATGCTGAGCTATTTGGGGGGGTGACAATTTAGGGTCAAGTGAGTTTTTTTTATCTTTTGAAGTTTAAGTTGCCAAATGTCTTGTCTTTAACCTGGGAGATTCCACGGGTGAACTGTCAGAAATATGACAAATTGCAAAACACTGCAGATATTGGATATCTGAAATATAAATAGAGAACAGTAGAATACTTATCAAGGCGAGGTTGCACCTTTGGAGAAAGAAACAATTTACATTTCAGGACTGCAAATTTTTATCGGAATTAGAAAATGTTGACAGATACCAGAGGTCTTAAACGAGGACAGATGTGTTTTAGGGTGGGGAGGGGAAAAAAAGATGAAAGGCAGGAGAGTTTAAATCAACTGCAGAATAATTTCCAGAAATTGCTGTTTGAAACATTGAGAATAATTGTGTTACTGTCTGAAATTGTTGAACATCCAATCCGAAAGGTTGTGATTAGGTGTTGTTTCTCAAGCTTTCATTGAGTTTTGCTGAAACAGTGTAAAAGGTTAAAGATGGAGAGCTCAGGGCTGCGGCAGAGCCTTAAAATGACAAATCACAAGAAGTTTAGTGTGATGACACTGGACTAAAAAAAAGGTGTAAAGTGATCACCCACTCTTTGAAAGGCATATAAATGCAGATGCTGGAAATCTGAAATAAAAGCAGAAAGGGCTCCATATACTCAACAAATCAGGTAGTGCTTGTGGAGAGAGAAACAGAATTAATATTTCAGGTCTGACCCTTCATCTGAACAGGAAAAGTTAAAAAAGCAAGGTTGTTTTAAGTTGTAGGAAGGAAGAATCATGGAAAGAACAAAGGGGATGCTTGTGATCAGGTGGAGACAAGGTTGTCCGGGAGATGCAATGCTTTTGGTGCCATCTAGTTAATAAATGAAAGAAAGCTGTTGGAGACAAAAAAATACAAAAGAGTACACTGGAACTGTGAAATGCAGAATACAACAATTGCTGGAAATCTGATGCAAAAGAGAATGCTGGAAATACTCAGCAGATCAGGCAGCTTGTGTGGAGAGAGAGAAAAACAAGTTAGTGTTATGGGTGTGTGACCTTTCATCAAACCTGGCTAGTTCTGATACAAACTGGAAAGGCTGGTTATCTGAAATTGACATTGAGTGCTGGGGGCTGCAACGAGTCTGGATAGAAGATGTGCTGTTCCTTGAGTTTATGTTGGGCTTTGTCAGATCAGTGCAGTCTGCCAAAGACAAAGGCCAGAATGGGAGTGGGCTGGAGAATTAGAATGACAGATCACCCAATCTATATATGGTCTTCCTAAAAGAGAGACCATATCCTGACCGAAGAAAGAAATTTAAAAGAATGTATCACCTCCTCTGTTGTTCCTCTGTTCATATCAGCTCATTACATCATTGACACTGAGAGAGAGCTGTGACAAGCTTGATCTGTTGAAAGGGACTCATAACCTTAACTGAGGCCAAGAAAACTAAAACATAGCACAGATTATATGTTTAAATATGCGATATAAGTGAAAAGATTTCTTTGAGATAATAAACATATGATGTAATTGAGTGAAATGAATATCAACGGTTTAATATGTTCCAAAATTTCTACCTTTGTAGATCCAGTTGTTTGAGGATGTTTGACATTGCAGCATCAAATTAGAGCAGCCTTTTCTGGAAGGAATTTAAACTAGACTGTTTTTGGAGAAGCATGTCTAACACAAATGTGCATATGTGCTTATGTAGACATCCTTAATGTGCATAATGATTATTGAGGGCAGCATGGTCAGTGCCCTTGCTCTTACTCTCCCCCCCCCCCCACCAATCCTTCTGCACATCACTGCTTACAGCCATCTTGTGGTTCCACTGCAATTCATGCAATTTCAATGGGCCTTTTACAAAAAAATAATTCTAGTGGTGTGAATGTCATTGGCAAGGCTGTAACTTATTTCCCATCCCTGGTTAATCTTAGAAAGATGTTGGTGAGCCACTGTCTTAAAGTACTGTGTCCCTTTGTTGAAGGTGTTTGCACAGAGCTACTCGGTAGGAAGTTCTAGCTTTAATCAGTGACTGATTAAATAGAGAATATATATATATATATATATATATGTGTGTGTGTGTGGAAAAATGATGAAGAAAGAAGAAATTACTTGTGTAGCACCGGTGATTGCCTTTTTTTTCAATTGAATAAGATAGTTTTTGTTTTGGGAATGCAGAGGGAAGAATCATGTTGGGAAAATACTTGGACTCTCACTGGGGTCAGAAATAGTGCAGTGAGAGATAGTTGTGTGTTCTCTGTAACTGAGTCTCTCTTGACAACTCTGTGTCAGCGAATAAGCTGAATGCTGAGCAGAGCACTCATCTGGGCTCGCAGCAGTCAATGTCATTTTTGTTTTATTTTTATTTATTCATTCACAGGATGCCAACATTTATTGCCCATCCCTAATTGCACCCAAACTGAAAAGACAATAAAGAGTTAGTCACATTGGATCTGGAGTTGCATTAAAAAAAAGCTAGATGGGGCAAGCATGGCAGATTTTCTTCCTGAAGGATATTAATGAAGCAGGTAGTTTTATTTATAACTATCCAATAGTTTCAAGTACTATTACTGAGACTAGCTTTTAATTCCATATTTTTATGGAATTATTTGTATTTTAAATTCGCAGCTGTCATGGTGGAATCCAAACTCATGTTTCTGGATTATTGGTCCAGAACTCTGGTTGCCAGGCCATCAATTTAACCGCTGTGCTAACATACTAGCCAAATAATAACCTACTGCCCAGGATCAAGTACTGGACATCTTCCACATAATACCTCCAAATGCAGCCTAACCAAAGATGTATGCAGTTGCAACATGATTTGTCGACTTTTATTCTCAACATCTCAACCAATGGAGGCAACCATGCCATACACCATCTGTCCCAACCTATTTACTTGTGTAAATGCTTGCATAGCTCCTCTTTCAGGGAGCTATGGACTTACACCCCAAGATCCCTTTGTACATCAGTGCCATGAACTAAAAACTTTCCTCTAACACTTGACCTCCCAAAGTGAAACACTTCACGCTTGTCTGGATTAACCTCCACCTTCCATTTCTTTGTCTACATTTCCAACTAGTCTATATGCTGCTGAACCTTTGAGAAACTTCCTTATTGTCCACAACTTAGCCAATTTTTGTGTCGTCTGCAAACTCACTAATCAGCCTACCTACATTTTCATCCAGATCATTATATTGTATATCTTAAAAAAGACAGAGGTCCCAGCAGTAATCCCTGTGGATCACCACTGGTCACAGACCTCTATTCAGAATAACACCCCTCCAGCACTACCCTCTGACTTCTGCGGTCAAGCCAGTTTTGAATGCAATCTACCAAGTTTCCATGGATCCCATGTGCCTAATCTTCTGGATCAGCTGACCATGAGGGACCTTGTTGAAAGCTTTATTGAAGTCCATGTATGCAATATACATTGCCCTATCCACATCAATCAACATTTGTCACCTCCTCAAAAAACTCAAAACAAGTTTATGACATGACCGCTCCTTCACAAAACCATGCTGACTATCCCTAATAAGTCTATGCTTTTCTAGATGCAAGTAGATCCTATCCATAAGAATTTTCTCCAGTAATTTCCCCACATCTAAGTTCACTAACCTATAATTTCCTGGTTTGCCTCTGTTGCCCTTCTTAAACAAAGGAAAAACACTGGCTGTTCTTCAGTCCTCTGGGACCTCGTCTGTGGCTAAAGAGAATCCAAGATCTTTGTCAAAGCCTCAGCAATCTCCTCTCTTGCCTCTCTCAATAAGCTGGGATAGATCCCACCAGGCCCTGGGGACTTATTCACCTTAATGTTCTTCAAGAGCTCCAACTTGGTAACAACGTGCCCGAGAATATCAGCATACCCCTCCCTGATCTCGCTCTCCTCCACTTTCTTCTCCTTGGTGAATACCAATGTGAAGTATCCGTTTAGTACCTCATTCACTTCCTCTGGCTCTGGACATAAATTCCCTCCTTGGTCCTTGAGTGGTCCTACCCTCTATCTCGTTACCCTCTTGTTTTTAATGTATGTATAAAATACCTTGGGATTCTCTTTAATACTGCTCATCAAAGACATTTCTTAGCCCCTTTTAGCCCTCCTGATTCCCTATTTAAGTTCTCTCCTGATCCTTATATTCTTCAAAGACCCTGTCCGATTTCAGCTTCCTAAAGCTTACATATGCTTATGTCTTTTTGACAATTTACATCATCTGTTGTCATTCCAAGGTTCCCAAACCTTACCATTCTTGTCTTTCTTCCTCACAGGAGCATGTTGGTCCTGAAGTCCGACCAGCTGGCCTTTAAACAACTCCCACATGTCAAATGTGGACTTATACAATAACAGCTGCTCCTAATCTACTCTCCCTAACTCCTGCCTAATAATGCACTCATACTCTCCTTCCTTTTGGTGAAGCTTCCCATTATATATTCAGTTTGGGGTGGCAGAGTGGGGCAGTGGGTTAGTACAGTGCTTCATAGCGTTAGAGACCTGGATTCAATCTGGACCCTGGATTCTGTCTGTCTGGAGTTTGAATATTCTCCCTGTGATCAAAAAAGGTTTTCCCTGGGTACTTTACTTTCTTCCCATGTGTCAAAGAGTTAGTTGCTTGTTTAACTACCTAATGTACATCCAATCCCCCCCACCCCATGTGGATAGGTTGCAGGAGGGTCAGATGAGTTGATGGGGAGGTGGAAGAAAAATGGGATAAATGTGGCTTGATGATCGTGCGGACGTAGTGGGTTGAAGATCCATGATGTATGACTATAACAGGAAATTTGCTGGTAAAGTCCATTCGTACAGATTGGCACTTAAGAGGGGTCTGAGCATAAATAGGACATTGAAAAGAAAATTAAGAATGCTGATAATCATGATTTTTAGTTGTAGTTCCATTGAAACATAACCTAATAATTTCTATAACGAACTAACTCAACAGAAATGCAGCCTTACTGAAGCACATTGCAGAGGTGCCAGTGGCCCTCTCATCCATATGACCATTTTTCATGTGAGAGCATGGATAATGTACAATGGGGTTATTGATTTCTTCCACTGAGGGCTGCAGGTCAAGTATTATTTATTCAGGTAATAACATATTTGGGCCGTGGCTAGGTAGATAACTTTTTACCGATTCTCAGTATGTGCTACGGCATGCTTATTACAACCCCAAGGCCTGGTTGATATGATTTGAGGTTTAAAATTGCCTTCTGATTATTTTGTCAATGTAAAAGATCATTTCAAAGTCTAATGATGTGATAACTCACCAGTTTGAAACTTAAAAATAATTACCCCACTCCCTATGGAGTCATCATTTAGCAAACTGGTTCCAGGTTGAGAAAAAGAAGAATGGAGACGCCCATCGTATAGATCCAACATCACTCCTGGGATGGCTCCTTGTGCAGCAATGTGCAGTTCCATTTGCAATGCAGAGAGAAGAAGGTGTTCATATTTCAAGAAGAAGGTCCAAATCAGAGCTTAAATCTGAGAAATCCACATTGCTGAACATCGGAATACAAGATATGATGGTTTCCAATGTGAAAGAGATTTGAATTGTATTTTATTTTTAGCCATGCACCTCTACTCTCTCTACTCCCCTCCACAACCCATGTTCATCTGAAGTTACCGAGGTTTGTTGAGGTAGGCACATTAGCAGCTGGGTTTGGTAAGATCAGCCACAATCAAAACAAATAGAGGAACAAACTTTATGAAGCTCCTTATGTTCCTGTGATACTGAGCCATACAGTCCAGATAGCAGTGGTGGGATTCTGCAAATGGTCATAGCACTTTGGATGATGGAACAAGAAACAGAGAAAATTTGTCCTGATAATGAGAATGGAATCGAGCTCAATTACAATATTCACCCAGCATTAAAGAGCAATGTGTCACTTGCTCACTAAATTTATGCATAACTCATCACCACTTGGTTGAGATAGTGGAACCATATTTCAGCTTTGGTAGGACAAGGAAGAAAAGAGAATATTGTTTTTATAACAAGCATGAACTGAATTTGTTAATGATCTGGATGAAGGAACTGATGGCATTGTGGCCAGGTTTGCAGACGATACCAAGATAGGTGGAAGAACAGGTAGTGTTGCAGAGGCAGGGATCTGCAGAAGGACATAGACAGGTTAGGAGAGTGGGCAAAGAAGTGGCAGATGGAATACAGCTCGGTGAAGTGTGGGGTTATGCACTTCAGTAGGAAGAATAAAGGTGTAGATTATTTTCTAAATGGGGTGAGGATTAAGACATTGGAGGTGCAACGGGACTTGGGAGCCCTAGTTCAGGATTTCCTTAAGCTTAACTTGCAAGTTGAGTTGGTAGTAAGGAAGGCAAATGCAATGTTAGCATTCATTTTGAGAGGACTAGGGTATAAAAGCAAGGATGTACTGCTGAGGCTTTATAAGGCATTGGTCAGACCGCATTTGGAATATTATGAGCATTTTGGGCTCTCTATATAAAGTGTGCTGGCCCTAGAGAGGGTGCAGAGGAAGTTCACAAGAATGATCCCAGGAATGAAAGGCTTAACATTTGAGGAGCGTTTGATGGCTCTGAGCCTGTATTCGATGGAGTTCAAAAGGATGAAGATCTCATTAAAACCTACTGAATACTGAAAGGCCTGGATAGAGTGGACATGGAGAGGATGTTTCCATCAGTAGGAGAGTCCAGGATCTGAGGGCACAGCCTCAGAATAAAGGGATGTCCCTTTAGAACTGAGATGAGGAGGAATTTCTCCAGATAGTGGGTGGTGAATCTGTGGAATTCATTGCCACAGAGGGCTGTGGAGGCCAAGTCATAAGGTTTATTTAAGGCAGAGATTGATAGGTTCCTGATTGGTAAGGGGGGGTTAAGGGTTACGTGAGAAGGCAGGAGAATGGGGTTGAGAAAAATAAAATCAGCCATGATTGAATGATGGAGTCGACTCGACGGACCGAATGGCCTAATTCTGCTCCTACATCTTATGGTCTCATGAACGGCAGCTTATATTTCTTGAAATTTCAAATTGGAAATTCAAGTAATGGAAGGTAAGTAGTTCCTCAGGGAGACTATTCTAAATCTGGGAAAGTAACATTGATATGAAGTTGCTGTACAGAAGTCAAAAGAAAGCTGCTTAATGTGATTTTATAACACTAAACTCATCCTTTACTGATTTTGTTCTGATGTTCATGTTGTACTTGTTCAAAATGGAAGGATGGAAACAATACCATGGTGCCCTGGTGCTCCCAGGTCCTGGTGAAATGTGTGGGTCAGGAGAATCTATCAATTAGAGTCTCCCAAGCGACTCTTTCCCTGTCAGCACTCATCCATCCTGTGCCCAGCTCTACTCTCCAGTGATTCAGGTTAAGTGGAAAAATCGCCTTTGACGTGAACTGTCGTCTCATTAATAAAAATAAAAAAGTAATTTCACAAGAGCAGGGAGCTGAACTTGATTTCTTTACACCCAGCAGAATATTAAAATTACTTTGATTTGCATTTGTTCCGGGTGCAATTGCTCCAGGCTGGTAGTTTTAAAAGGAAATGGGGACCCACCTAAAATTTAAATCTCATTAATACATTTTTCAATGGTCTGGTTTTATCTCGTATAGTGGGCAATTGTAATCTTGAATATGTATTTAATGTAGTTAAGATATCCATTGGGAGACAAATAATTTGAGTCTTTTTAATAATCATTAGGCTGTTTTAATCCTTGATTGAAATTTAATTGTGCATTCATTGCTGTAAATTTGTGTACATGTGCGTCCATTAGAGTGCTTCACTTTCAGGGAACTCATAATCCTCTCTATTTTAAAAAAATGTGTTCACGATTGTGTTGCTTCTGCATTTGCAGAGCCATGCCTTCAGCTGCCAAAAATCAAGGCTTTGACAAGCTCTACCTTAAACGTCTCCTCCTCTATCTAATTGTCTTCCTTTAGACACATTCATTAAAGCCTACACTGACTATGCTTTTGTTCACATTCTGTTTGCTAACAAGTCTTCTGAAGCATCTTGGCACAAGTACCTTTGTTAAAGGTATGACAAAAGTACGAGTTGTAGTTAAGAGTTGCTTGGGGATCCTGAGGTTGTCAGATAGTTATATAACAGAGAACCAAGCCAGTCAACCCACCCAGGTCATGTTAGCATTTATGTTGCACGTGAATCTTCTCTTATTTTTTCCTTGTGTATCAGTGGAACTCTCTATTTTTATTCTCCCTTGACACTGCCTGCACCTTATACCACAACAAGAAGTGCCACACTCTCACACTGTTATATATGTTTCTTTTGGAACCTCCCCCACGTGATCACCCTCGGTAAATATTGTTTGTCGCTTTCCTTTTACCCACATGTATACGTAACAGCGGCTAAACTGGGTAGTAGTGGGCAGCATGCATTAGTCTCGTATTGCACAACTGATCCTTGTTTGTTTGACCTTCTTGGAGAACGTAAAGGTTTCTGCTTCCAGCTTGTAATCATGATTCCAGACAGAATTTACCACATTGTTGCTTTATGAATATCTACACAGTTCAATTTCATAAATGTCTTATACTATCACCATTACTTAATGTCCATTTAAACAGCAACTTTGTGATAGCCAAATAACTTGAGGCACCACACATGAGGTCCATCCAACAAGAATTGATGCAGAATCATTCATCAGGGTGAATAACCAAAAGTTTGGTGAAATAGGGAGGTAATAAGCAGTAATTGGAAAGCAGTTGAAGGATAATTTGCAACTTCTTTTTGCCTTGCTCCATCATAAGTTCCAGTTCATTTGTTCTTAAAATCTTGCTCAAACTTTATTGCTCTGGTTGATGAGTACAGTTTCTCTCCTGCAGATTTAGTATTTTCCTCAGGAATGTCTGAATTTTTTTTAAAAATCAGTTCTGAACAGCAGAGATAACAAGAATTCTGAGTGGCATTAAAACACATTGCACTGTTTTTCCTCCAACATCTTGAACCAACTTATTAGTCTTAAAATTATTGGTAGTGGAATGAAAAGACTTATTGGCTATTGGTGGTAGGAGGCAAGAAATCAAGAAATGTGCTAAAACCAGCAGGAATGTATCCAATGTGAATTAGCAGCCCTAGTTTGCTGTAGTAGCAATGCCCACATAATGCAAGAAGCTGACAGATCCCCTGAAAAAAGTTATATTATTAAAAGGAGATATTTGTATTCTGTTTTAGGCCATTTCAAGTTATAAATAATGGGTAAAATCTCTTCATACAATCCCATTTAGGATTTAATTATTATTGCAAAATTTAAGAAATGAGTATTAGATTTTTCATCAAGGTTTATGCTTGCTAATTTCAATGTTGGACAAGGTGGTGGCTGAGTGTGGCTTTGAGTTCTACAGTTTGCTTTGTTGCTGCTGATTTGAAAAGTATTGATTAACGTTTCCAGGTAGTTAAGCAGATAGACTCCATTTTTCATAAACTAGGCTTTTACCATCTGTGACGCACTTTAAGCCACCTTGTTGAAAACTGGACAGATAACTGCCCCACAGCACGAGACTGCAGTTTGAACTGAGACTATATCCATAGTTTGTCCGGGCAAGTGGAGAGGAGTGAATAGGAAGCAAACTCTAAGTTAACCACTGCTGCTCCACCATGACCCCAGTTACAATAGCTACTGTTTGCAGTCCCTTCATTAATAGTGAAGCCCTCCCACCATCATACAGCCCTGTGTATAATGCACCTTCTGTCCAGACCCTGGAGACAGACTGGTTGGGGCTATTGCTCACAAGGGTTCTACTGCACTAAACTGATGATCTTCAATGCACAACAGTAAAGGCTTTATCTTTCAACAAAATTGTCCTGTAGTTGGAATTTGAATGTGTTTTGTCAATTGAAAATGTGAACAAATGTATTAGTCTATAAAAATCTGAAAGGAACAATGTTGTTCCGTAAGGCAGAAAACTTCAGAAGGTCGCTTCAAGGGCAGCTGACAGTAAATGATTCAGTTGACATGATTCACAATTGTTCGCAAGGAATGATTCTTCTACAACAACTTCTACTTATATAGTACCTATAATGTATCAAAACCATATAAGCTGTTGGGGAAGATGATTATCAGGAAAGGACGAACATGGTCAAAATATTAAATTTTGTGGAGCAGAAGGGACATGGAGAGATTTTGGGAGGGAGTTTCAAAGTTTGGAGCCCAGACAGCTCAAGGCATGGCTGCCAGCCATGAGCAATTAAATACAAGGGATTGAAGGGAGGCAGAAACCTTGGAGTTGTAAGGCTGGAGAAAGTACAGAAACGGGGAGGCGTAGGTTATGAAGGGTCTTGAAAACCAAAAATGAGAATTGCAAAGTGCAGGCATTGCTTAACTGGGACAAACACTATCGTTTAGTAGTAATTTTGATGAATTTGAACATAGCTCCTCATGAACACCTTCATGTGATTTTTCAGAGAGCTTCGTAGTTTTTCTTTGTGCTATATGGGGCTAGTTATTCCAGTCTATCCACTACACCAAGGATTCCAAAAATTCCCCACAGATTGTGTCAGATTTCCATTGATGGGATAGTTGAATGGGTTGTGCACCCAAATGTGCAGTGAAGTGCATCACTTTTCCCGAGCATCTCTCAGAACAGATCAGAGACAAGTTTTGGCAGAGGCTCAGGATGCTGAATTGCACAGAAGCAGAAGATGGTGCACATCTGTCCACCAGGGGCAGCACTGGAGGTACTGCAAGTATCTCAGAACTAACTGGACAAAGATAAATAAGTCTGTTCTTCTTCCTCACCAGGAAGATGTACATGTGTCAGCCCCAGCAAAAGACTGAAGTAGGACTTCTGCTGTTTGTATAAAGCACACCCATCAAAAAGGCAATATGGAGGTAACCACTCTCAGGCTCTTATATCCCAGAGTACTAAATATTGAACCATTGCGACATGGAATGTGAACTTAAGATTAGATAAGGAAAGGCAAGTATACAGTCACAACTTCAAGCCTTTGTGCAGTGTGTGGCAAATGCAGGTGATAGTTGGGAGCATAAATACTTGGTGGAATAGGGATAAATTTTTGAATGTGAAGCTCTTGAGCTACACAAGATAGAAATTCATTTGCCTTTTAAAATGTGTGCTAAAATAGCACTGTCCGGGGATTCACAGCAGTTTGTCCCAGCGCTTTTACTATGTGATTTTTATGAATGGACCTCATGCCAGAATTTGTGCACTTTGGAGCCACCGTACATTATTGCACACTAAGGTCGAGTAATTTCAGGAATCCCATCTGGCAGCTGGAACTGACCTAATCCATATTATGTGTACCTTTCTGAAAAGAGAGACCACCAAATCCAGTTACTGCCAGAAGTCATTGGGTAAGGCTCTCAGCTGCCTTAGACTGGACACCTTAATTCATGACACTGTATCTGGGTGGAAGAAAGAGGTCTTTCACCCTCAGGACCCCAAGAAGCCACATGAGCAAAAACAAAATGTCTGTGGGAAGAGATGGTTAGATGGGTAATCGCCTGCAGTACTGACGTGGTCCCAGTGCCTCAAGAAGATTTAAAACCTTACATGTATGGTTAAACCTAGTGGAATGGCAATGTTTTACACTACTACACACACACCTGCTTCCACTCAAACACTCACATGCATATCTTGCAATTTAGATCCACTGACAGCTATGTAACAGCATTTAAACAAATACACTCAAACATGCACTTAGAGAAGGCTCTTAAGTAGTACAAGCTGGAGAGGAACCCTACTGTGCTCACTTATCCATTTATCCACTTGTTGGTTCTGACTTTTGTGATTTATGCAGAAGGGGATCAGAGGGCTGGCACAATGGAAACTGTATTGCCATGGGAATTTGAGTTTTTGTCTTTATTAGTTTTTACTGTTGAAACAACACACATGATGCTGGAGGAGCTCAGCAGGTCAGGCAGCATCTGTGGAGGGAAATGGGCAGTTGATGTTTCGGGCCAAGACCCTTCATCTGGACTGGAAAGTTGAAAGTTGGCTGTTTGCCATTGAAGGTGCTGTGTAACTTGAAGTACAGAAGTGCTTGTGGTGAAGGAAGTCGAACATTGCCATTAAGGGGTCAGCTCCAGCGTAATGCATGAGTGAGCCCACAGGAAAGAGACTTTATCCACCTTGCCTACTTTAAAATATCCAAGTTGCAGGCTGCCCAGGCTGTTGCAGATGGTACAAGTTGAGAGGTCTCCTATTGATAGGGAGAAGCTTTGACAAGTTACTTCTGGCCAGCTGGAAAATTCTTACACTGCAGATATTGTGTCGATGTGGAATTGAAGTGAAAGATGAGTGTGGTTCATGAGGCCGGCATGCTTTGTGCTGAATGAGGTGCAATATTGTTCATTGTCTTCAAAGTTCTTTTTATTTATTCATTAATTCACATTATGTGGCTGTTACTGGCAATGCCAGCATTTATTGTCCATCCCCAATTGCCTCCTTAATCTTATAGCTTTTTGGATCATTTTGGAATACGGTTATGACCCAACCACATTGATGGGTTGGCAGTGACATATAGACTCCATAGGGTAAGAATGGAAGATGATCAGATTTTAACCAAATGTCCCTTCCATTTCCAAGAGAGGAAAATTAAGTAGTTTAAAAGTACCTTGCAATTTGGTATGCTTAGAAATGAAAACAAATGGGAATAGATGTGACCAGATGTGATTTTGTACAAAGTTAACATGCATAGAATATATGGCACAGAAGCAGGTAATTTGATACAGCCAGTCCATACTCCACATCCCTTCTTTCCTCATCTGTCCATTGGCGTGATCCTCTATTGCCTTCTTCATTGCATGCTTGTCTAGCATCCCCTTAAATATATCAATAATATTTGCTCCAACATGCCCTGTGGCCCGGTGGTAGCAAGTACCGCACTCTTACCACTCTTTGGGAAAGGAAGTTTCTTGTGCTTTTTGTGCTGGATTTCTTGATGGCTGTTGATGGCTGTCTTCTATTGATAACCTCCGGTTATACACTTCTGTCTTTATTCTATCGAAACAGTTCATCATTTTAAAGACCTTTCGTAGGTCATGCATCAGGCTTCTTTTTCAAGAAAAAAAGAGGTACAGACTGTTCATCCTTTCCTGATACGTACACCCTCACAT
The DNA here is from genome assembly GCF_009764475.1 of Pristis pectinata. Classification (NCBI taxonomy): domain Eukaryota; kingdom Metazoa; phylum Chordata; class Chondrichthyes; order Rhinopristiformes; family Pristidae; genus Pristis; species Pristis pectinata. The sequence goes on from NC_067441.1 coordinate 4,570,035, forward strand.
TTCTCTTGTCTTCATTGTAACTTCTCTGCGCTCTTTTTGGTATTGGTATTGGTTTATTATTGTCACTTCTACCGAGGTACAGTGAAAAGCTTGTCTTACAAACTGATCGTACAGGTCAATTCATTACACAGTGCAGTTACATTGAGTTAGTACAGAGTGCATTGACGTAGTACATTTAATATCTTTTTTATAATATGGTGACCAGAACTGTATGCAACACTCAAAGTGAGATCTAAACAAGTTTTGATGTAAATTTAGCATAACTCCTTGTGCTTGGTTTACTTTTTATTTAAAGACTTCCCAACTTGTGGCACAACCTTGAGTAATTGATTATTTGTTCTCCATGACCCCTTTGTTCCTTTACTTCACCTAGTATCATACCCTTCAAGTAATAACTGACTTCCCTATTCTTTCTACCAAAATATACTGCTCACATTTAACTGTGTTGGTCTTCATTAGTCCACTATTTGTCCAACTATGCATGTTTATTCATGTTATTTGTTCCAGTTCTCATTATTGACATTCTTCTGGAAATTTAGAAATTGTGTTTTTGGCTCCAAATTCTAAATTGTTAATGTTAATTCTGAACAGCAGCGATCCTAGCACTAATTATAGTGAACCATGGCTATCCACCTTTTTCCATGATGAACTGCTACTCTTTACTCCCACTCTCTACTTTCTGTCCTGAAACCAGCTAGCAATCAATTTCTGAAAAAACAGTTCCTGATTCTGCAGTCTCTGACACTTATCAGTCTCTTCAGTGGGACCTAATGGAAGACTCTGGATAAATTACATCTACTACACTACCATTTGTCTGCTCTCTGTGTTATCTCTTCAAAAAATTCAGTGAGATTGGCCAAACAATATTTTCCCCTAGAATTCCAAGCTTGATTCCACTATTTTTCCTATCACAGGTGCGAAGTTGTCTTTGTTAGCTATCCTCTGGCACTAGACATTTCTCCAACAAATTTTTAAATGAATGCAATAATGTCCTCTGCTAGTTCCTCCTGAGATTCTTTTAAAATACATAGATGCAATCCATCTGGAACAAATGTTTTATCCATCTTGATTATTTAACATACATATTTCCCTATTTTAAATGCACTCATTTCAACATCCAGTGTCATATCATTCTTTCTATATTCTATATTCCTGTTAAATACCATGCACAATAATGATTTAATATTTCTGGCATCTATTTTTGCCTGTAGTATTCTGACTATCCTTCATGACTCGGGAACAATCCCAACCTTCATTTTTAATGGTATTTCTTGATAGTTTAATTTCCCAGTTGCTCTTTGCCTCCTTAATTGTTTTTCCTAATCCATCATATTCTCTCATATTGTGTGGTCTTCTTTCCTCATCCTCAATTGTTTCCTTGATTATTCATCCATGAAGTCTTGGGTGCATTTTTAGTGGAATATATTTTTCCTGCATTGTTTGCCAATATTGTGGACTAATTTATCTTCCCAACTCATAAAAATCAGTTTTCATGTTCTCTATTATTATCTTAAAGCATGCTATATTGTGGGCAAGTTTCACTACTTCAGCTTCCCTTATCTGCTCTGGTTCATTCTGCATTTATACAACCATCTTCCTTGATGTGCTCCTTGCAAAGGAATCTATACATTGCAGGAACTACATTCCCGTGTCTTCTCTACCAATACCTTTTCCCTTATTAACATTGAAGTAGTTTAAATCCCCCATGATCATTATTCTATATTGTTTTTCTCATTTCCCAAGTTTGTAAGCATATTTCTTCCTCCACCTCCCTTCCATTAGTAGGTGATCAGTAGAATAAGCCAATTAATGTGAATAATCCTGCAATAGCTTTTGCTTCTATCCATACAAATTCTATTTTTGTCTCCCTTATAGCTGCACCCCTTTTATCTATTGCCATTCTGTTTCCCTAATAGGTACTGCTACTCCACCTCCCCTTAACCCTTCTCTGTCTTTTCTAAACATATTGTGTGTTGAAGTGTGTTTAATTTCTGGTCCTAATTTTTCTGTAAGCATGTTCTTTCTTTAACCATGTTTCAGTAATCATTGCTATGTCACGGCACAATTGCCACCAATTGCCTTATTTTATTATAGGCGCTCTGTACTTCATTGTGTAGACAGTTTAATTTGCTTTTAACAGGATTTCCTTTTACCTTATGGTTAACCATCTTTTAGTCTCCTGCTGTATAATTATTACGTCCCTTGTTGTCATTTTCCTCCCATACTTTATTCTTTTCTAAATCCTCTTTTATTGTTTACATCAAGGCCTTTATTGTTTCTTGCTGATTTTCCACCCCTCCCCCCAACACCCTGCCCCTGACTAGTTTAAATTCTCTACCACCAGCCCATTCACAATTAAGTATACCTAGGAAGAAACAGATGAAGATAAGATTTCCTTTATTAGTCACATGTACATCGAAAACACACAGTGAAATGCAAATTTTGCATAGTGTGTTCTAGGGGAAGCCTGCAAGTGTGGCCACGCTTCCGGTGCCAACATAGCATGCCCACAACTTCCTAACCCCGTACATCTTTGGAATGTGGTAGGAAACCAGAGCACCCGGAGGAGCCCCACACAGACACTGGGAGAATGTACAAACTCCTTACAGACAGTGGTCGGAATTGAAGCCGGGTCGCTGGCGCTGTAATAGCGTTACGCTAACCACTACACTACCATGCCTGCCCATGATTCAATGAGATTCTGTACTATGGGAAAAGTGGGAAACAGTTAACTCCATTCGTAATTCTGTATAGTGGAATTAACAGGAGGGAGTTTGATTCTCTGGAATTCAGTAGTGACTGGGACATCCTTTGTACTGGATTGGTTACACTGTGAATGTATTTTAGGTTGTTCCATTGATGCTTTTGAAAGATTTTACTTGCTGCTGAATTTATAGAATTTATATTTGAAACATGAATAAAAATCATTCACACTATTAAAAACAAATCATTTCATCAAGAGCACAAACTTGGGTTCAGCATTACTTGAAATGACGCTCGCATCCCATAACTCTTTTTCCTACAGATTTAGTAAAGCATTTAAAAGAATGATAAATACACACACAAGTATACAACAGTATCTCTGATTAGCATTTTAACATTTTCAACAGGATGAATAAGAATTCATGGATCTTTTAGTGGGGAAAACTTGTTAGCCTGAGGGTCTATTTCTAGTCAGAGCCATGTGAGATCTATCGCAACTAATTCAAGGATGATTTTGGATGTAACTGCATCTGTGGATCATTGTAATCACACTGATGTGATGGTGAAATTCGATTCTCTGAAACTAGAAGGAGCTTTTAGAATTTGAGATTGCAAATCACTTGATAGTATTTTTCACAATTATTTTTGATTTATGAGGCTGAATCTAGTTTGATTTCATTAGAAAAGAAGCCCTAAGTGGAGCAAATGGGTCCATTAAAACCATAGATTCTTATTGAGAGGGATAACAAGAGAATCTTAATAAATAGTAATGAATCAACAGATACAATTATACAAACAGTTTGAGCAGACTGTCCACAGAAACCAGGTAGGGTTAAATCCAATTTCAGATATAAATGGGCTCTTGATATTAGCCTGTTAATACTTCTCTGAAATACCTTAGGATGTTTTGCTTTGTTAAAGGTGTTATGTTGTTGTTGAACATAGATTGGCACATGGCCTGCGTTTAGAAATTTGGTAAGTTTTGTTCTCTCTTTTGTCCCATGAGGTTCAGTTTTAGAAGACTTCCGTTATATGTAAGTACTAATTGACTGTTCAATTAATTCAGAACCAAACTCCATCATTTCATTCTCCATACACTGCAGGTGATATAGCATGTAAACCACGAGCAAGAACCTTCCTTGAAACATTTCCCTCTTTGACACAAACCGCAGAGGTTAGTTGTAGTAACTCAACTGCAGGCAGGACTAAAAGAGGAAAATACAAAACAACATATTGGTAAAGCAGAGCTGGTTTATCAAACTTGAACTCTCAGAACTGTGATTCACACATCATCATGTTTATCCATTCCTCTTCTTCCATTCATCAGCAAGCATGTACATTCTGTGGGAGGAAAGAAATAATGAAAAGTCTTGACCAACTTCAGAAAATTCCACAAATTATTCACCATCTCCCCAACAAACCAAAACTAGCCCAGGACATCACAGTGACCATAATTTATATTAATGGTCTGCTGTGGTTTCCACCCCAACTATGAACTATTTCAGTTCCTTTCAGAAGATAAGGAGAAAATTATCTGGCGGGGCATGATCGACCACCATCCAGGAGAAAAGAATCTGCCTGGTAGCTACCATAATTGATCTCATTTGTTGATGCTGAGTATGTCTAAACCTAGCTTATTGAAATTAGTCTCTCAGAATTAATGTAGTCTGTCCCCTTAATCATTCTAATTAACTCCAAGAGAGTATTTCCAGAGTATTGCAGGTAACTAAGGCATTTAACCTGGCTATGATATTTGTGGCCTTCTGAAGGCAAAACTGCAATATGCAGGTGAGCTTCCTTTCAGATTTGCACACCCTGTGCATAGCAAGCTTCAAGACGAGCTGTAGGTCAGATCCCAGTGCATCTACCCTCCTGTTTTGTAGCTGCACAAACATTGTGAGCTGAGGGGTTGGGTGCTCTTTGCAGGGGTGGCTGGTGCATGCGACATAACCCAATGAATTTGAATGGAATTATGGAGCTTGTTTAGAAAAGATTAGTGCTTGTTTTTTCTTTATTTTACTGATCTTAATGTTTATAATATTCTCTAGACATAAAGGTATTTTAGGTAAACTTGGAAATTATTTTCATTTAAATTATTTAGGTCTATTAGAACAGTTTTAAAATATCTGTCATTATCAAAACATTTAAATATTGTTCAAAAGACTTTCAGGAGCAGCGATAGGCCAGAAGGCCGTCAGGGCAGGGCTGGGCCTCAGAATGCACTACGAATAGCTTCCGCCAAACACTCGCAGACAGTCCGCCTCATGGCACTCTTCTGGGACAGCCAGGCCTCGAGGACAATCAGACCTGCACTTGCCACAAAAAGTCAATACAAGCAGAGTAAAATGAAGGGTGCAAGCACAATTCCGCCAATTGTATTTTATTGCTTTATGTGTTCTAATCTTGGCAATGCAAGCAAATCTCTTATTTGTTTTTACTGGTGCTGTTGCATAGTCGTAATGTACACACAAGTCTTTCTTTTATCTGCAAATTCTCAGATAATTCCCCCACTACTTATTTCGAGGTCATTAATGAAGATAGTAAATAACAATGGGCCGAACATTGATCCCTGCAGGCCGTCATTATTCGCAGGTCTTGAAGCAAATCGCAGTAATTAATAACTGCAATTTGCCTCTAGGAATGCAACCAATTCTTAATCCAGTGTAGTGACCTCCCACCAGTTCCACAAGATGCCATCTTGCAGAGTAACCTCTTGTGAGGTACCTTATCAAAGGCTTTCTGAAAATCCATGTGAACAATCCCAGTGAGACTTTCTCCACTGATGTGTTCATTAAGCACACCTCTGATAAACTTTCCTGGCATCTTGTCTCAGATTGGAAGTGAAACAATGGCTCCGTCATTCCCCAGTTATTTCCAGAACTTATTATTGTTCTGAAAATTGAAACTGAATATGCATCCTTGCAGTCCAGAATCAGCTAACTCAGCACAAATTGCTTTGAATATCTCATTAACATACCAGCACTGTGCTTAACAGCTCTTTTGATTTGCCTTCATTCCGTTCTTTCAAAGTTTCTCGATTATTCCACTCATTTTCTTAAAACATCCACCTAGTTGTTTGCTTCTACCTTTTCAGTACTTTAAACATCCATATTATAAGAACTGAATATCACTGAGTATCCATGAGATACCATTTATGATCTAGGACTAGTGCAAAGACGTTGCCTGGTTTGCTAAGTGGCAAATATGGCAGGACATGCAGGCCTATTTTAAAGCTCATTGAGAATGTCATCACAAGAGGAATGCTCGAATGAACTAAAGTTCCATCAAAGCATAACTTCCCTTTTGTCCAATCGTGTCCAATCTCAGTTTAAATCCAGCCCACATTTATGGAACAAGTAGGGAAAATAGTTATAAATGTGGATGCGTTGGAAGTTTGTAGCAGATGCTTTAAAGATTACCTCATGGAATTTTGTGTACTTTTATTGGCTCTGAACTATAAGATACATTAAGATTTAAAAGCACTTGACAACTGGTCATTAATTGTTTGTCTCTGCTGTACTGCATTGCCTTCAACAATCGACCAACCTGAATGGACCACTTGGGCCATTCTAAAAACTGACACAGGCACTCACCACAACAGTGATGAGAGAACCAAATTCACTTTTACCTTTGCTGGTCTAGTTACAGATTCTTAAAGCACAGAAAGAGTGTGTTCAATCATTGTGCTTTTACTGGCTTAATTGCATCCCATTTCACTGCTCTTTCCCAAACTCTGCAAATTTCTTTTCCTTTTTAGTTATATTTCCAGTTTCTGTTGTGTCTTTGTCATCCCTATTTAGGGGTTACCATGAAGCAAGTTTGTCTCCCCAACGTATAGATTCCTTGAGGATGCTACAAGGACAGACACAACTCATTTTAGCAACAGCAGATAAGGTGACACTTAATGTGATGATTTTTTAAAAGGCAGAGTAATTCAAATGTGTCCTTATTGCAGAGTTATAGCTGTCAGGATATGAATGATTTATTTCATTAAATCATCTGTGCTTTCAATATTTTGAGCTCATGGAACACATGGACTGGTTTTTATTATTTAATGTGAACCAGTTTTGTTGAGAGGGAGCTGTCACCCACTAGGTTACAGTTCCAGTCATACACCCAATTGCATTAAAATGTACAGCACAGAGGCAAACCATTTGCCCCAACATATCTGTGCAGTGCTTATGCTGCAGATAAACCTTCTCTATCTTATTCATCTAACCCCACCCACATAACCTTCAGTACCTTACTCCCTCATGTGTTCAGGTGGCTGTCCCTTAAATGTATCTGTGCTAGTCCCTTTAGTTGCTTCTTGAGATTAGGAGTACCACATTTATATTATGCATATACATATTGGGTGTTTGTTGGCTGCTGGAATATGGCAATGCTGGAACTGGGCCTGTCCTCACATGATGACCAGATATAGGCACTTTCTATCAGGGCATCCTGGGAAGCAAGTGACCAGGAGCAGAAACCCTAAAAACATTTTTTTTTCTAACCCCATCTGAACTTCAAGGCCCTCGGAGCAATTTCTCTGTTGCTTTTCTCTGATCATGAACCCATACTTCAGCCGAATACCAGCCCATAAACAACAGCTTCTGCAGAGAACTTGTTTTCAGATAATTATATTGAAGTTGTATGGGCAGTCATTAATAAGAGCTGCATCACTGATGCTTGCCATGCTGTGGAGGACCATAGCAGGCATCTTGGTGAAGATCAGTCATCTTCTGGAGGCATGTTGTGCAGACTCCTAGTTAATGGATTTATGCTGGCAGCAGGCATATTTACATATCCTGACTCTGTCAGCAGATGCCTCTGTTGTTTCTTAATGAAATGTACCTAAACTTATTGATAATTTAGTTTATGAAGGATTTTTGTTCCAGGCATTGATTCCATAATTCACGTCAGATTTCAGCAATAAACAGTTTTTGAAAATCTTAATGGCTTCTGATGGCCTAGCAGTGAGCAGCAATACAGTGAGCAGTGAGTAGGCTCACAGTTGAACTGCCCTCCAGGCTGGCCTCCATTTTCCATTCTCCATCAACTTGAACTCATCCATGTCCAGTCCCCTCTGCTCGACCTACATAGTCTTCTCGTCCAGTGGTGCCTTATACTTCACAACATGCATTCTTGTTTTCAAATCCCTCCATTGCCTTCAATCCCTCCCTATCTTTGTAAACTCCACCAGCACTAAACTCTCCAAGATTTGTGCGTCCACCAATGCCGGACTCTTGTTCATTCCTCATTTTCTGTTTCTCCACTTTTGGCAACTGTGCCTTCAGGTGCCTGGCCCTAAGCTCTGGATTTCATTCCCTGAATTCTCTCTGCCTCTTTCATTTAAGAAGCTCTTCAAAAATAAAACACCAGTTTTTGGTCATCCACCCGATTATCTCCTTTGATGTTTCTGATGTTTCTCCAAAGTGCCTTGGGACATATTTCTACAGAACAGGTGCTGCATGCTTACAAGATTTTGCCAAATATCCTTCTGACTCTCACACCAGACATGCATGCAAAGAGTGTGGATGAATAACCAGAGGGTGACTCTGGCTCCAAACCCCAATAAAAATCAGTGCCTAGAGGCTATTTCACAAAAATATCACAAATAAGCCCTTTTAAATGTGCTGTGTTATTGTCTTTTAGTCTGTCTTAAAACCATTGTATTTGCATATTCGTGGTTGTAAATACTTGTAATAAGGCTTCGCAATAGAGCCATTCACTGAACTTTGAGATACCAGTGAAAATTGTTTGATTCAGGTGGGACTGAGTGGGATATAAGACAGAGCATGTCAATCCTTTGTGAGGCTTTATTGTCCACTCCACCTGCAAACCCGCAAGGCCCTGTTTGTTGTTCCTGGTGGGGTGGTGGGGTGGTGGAGTGGAGGAGTGGAGTGGTGCAGTCAATGCTTTATGCTGTACATCCTTCACGGAGGATAACCACTGCTGCCACTCAGAGCTCTGCTGAGCAGGGACTATAAAGAAACAGAAAAGCCTTGAATTGAGCTCAGGACCATCATGATATGTGTAACCATTCATCTTACAAGTAAATTCTAGCTCTGTATCTCTTTACTGAGCCATTTTGAATAACGTCTATACTTTTCAGGGCTGGGTTAGAAGAGGTTTTCCTGGGTCCATAAGACATAGAAGCAGAGTTAGTTGAGTCTGCTACGCCATTCAATTATGGCTGATTTATTTTTCCCTCTCAACTCCATTCTCCTGCCTTCTCCCCGTAACCTTTGGCACCCTTCTTAATCGAGAACCTATCAACCTCCATTTTGAACATACCCAATGACTTGACCTCCACAGCCGTTTGTGGCAATGAGTGCCACAGATTCACCACCCTCTGGCTAGAGAAATTTCTCCTCATCTCTGTTCTAAAGGACATCCTTTCATTCTGAGGCTGTGCTCTGGTCCTAGACACTCTCACTACTGGAAACATCCTCTCCACATCCACTCTATCCAGGCCTTTCAATATTCAGTCGGTTTCAATGAGATCCCCTCTCATCCTTCTAAAGTGCAGCAAGTACAGGCCCAAAGCCATCAAACACTCCTCATATGTGGATCCGAGTGGAATGATCCCCTGGATCATTCTCATAAACCTCCTCTGGACCAGCACATCCTTTCTTAGATATGGGGCCCAAAACTGCTCACAGTACTCCAAATGTGGTCTAACCAATGCCTTATAAAGCCTGAGCATTAAATCCTTGCTTTTATATTCTAGTCCTCTTGAAATGTATGCTAACATTGCATTTCCCTTCCTTACTACTGACTCAACCTGCAAGTTAACCTTTAGGAAATCCTACACTAGGACTCACAGGTCCCTTTGCACCTCTGATTTCTGAATTCGCTCCCTGTTTAGAAAATAGTTTACGCCTTTATTCTGTCTACCAAAGTGCATGACCATACACTTCCCCATGTGTTTTCCATCTGCCACTTCTTTACCCATTCTCCCAACCTGTCCAAGCCTTTCTACAAGCTCCCTGCTTCCTCAACACTACCTGCCCCTCCACCTGTCTTTGTATCATCCACAAATTTGGCCATAAAGCCATCAATTCCATCATGCACATAATGTGAAAAGTAGCGGACCCAACACCGACCCCTGTGGAACACCACTAGTCACCGGCAACCAACCAGAAAAGGCCCCCTTTATTCCCACTCTTTGCCTTCTGCCAGTCAGCCAATCATCTATCTACGCAAGTACCTTTCCTGTAATACCATACCATCTTGTTCAGCAGCTTCATGTACAGCACCTTGTCAAAGGCATTCTGAAAACCCGAGAAAACAACATCCACTGACTCTCCTTTGTCTATCCTGCTTGTTAGTTCCTCAAGGAATTCCAACATATTTGTCAGGCAATATCTCCCCTTAAGGAAGCCATGCTGACTTTGGCCTATTTTATCATTGTGCTTTCAAGTACCCCGAAACCTCATCCTTAATAATGGCCTCCAAAATCTTACCAACCAGTGAAGTCAGGCTAACTCGCCTATAATTTCCTGTCTTTTGCCTCACTCCCTTCTTGAAGAGTGGAGTAACATTTGCGATTTTCCAGTCCTCTGGAACCATTCCTGAATCTAGTGATTCTTGAAAGATCACGACTGATGCCTACACAATCTCTTCAGCTACCTCTTTCAGAACCTGGGGTGTAGTCCATCTGGTCCAGGTGATTTATCCACCTTCAGACCTTTTAGCTTCCCAAGCACCACCACCTTAGTAATAGTGACTACACTCACTTCTGCCTCCTGACTCTTTTAAATTGCTGGCATGTTGCTGGTGTCTTCCACAGTGAAGACTGACACAAAATACTTATTCAGTTCATCCGCCATTTCTTTGTTCCCCATTACTAACTCTCCAGCATCATTTTCCAGTGGTCCGATGTCCACTCTTGTCTCTCTTTTACTCTTCATATATCTGAAAAAACTTTTGGTATTCTCTTTTATATTCTTAGCTAGCTTTGCATTTCATCTTTTCTCCCCTTATTGTTTTTTTAATTGCCTTCTGATGGTCTATTAAAGCTTCCCAATCCTCTAGCTTCCCACTAATTTATGCAATATTGTATGCCTTCTCTTTTGCTTTTATGCTATCTTTGACTTCCCTTGTCAGCCACGGTTGCTTCACCCTCCCTTTAGAATGCTTCTTCTTCTTTGGGATGAACTGATCCTGCATCTTCCAAGTTACTCCCAGAAATCCTGCCTTTGCTCCTCTAGTGTCCCCTTCCAATCAACTTTGGCCAGCTCTTCTCTCATGCCTCTGTAGTTACCTTTACTCAACAGCAATACTGATACATCTGATTTTTAGCTTCTCCCTCTCATACTGCAGGGTGAATTCCATCATATTATGATCACTGTCTCCTGACGGTTCCTGTATCTTCAGCTACCCAATCAAATCTGGTTCATTGCACAACACCAAATCCAGAATTGCCTTTTCTCTAGTGGGCTTGACCACAAGCTGCTTTAAAAATCCATCCTGAAGGCATTATACAAATTCCTTCTCTTGGGATCCAGTGCCAACCTGATTTTCCCAGTCGACCTGCATATTGAAGTCCCCCATGGCCACCTTTCTTACATTGCCTTTCTTACATGCCTTTTCTATCTCCTGTTGTAATTTGTACCCTACATCCTGGCTACTATTCGGAGGCCTGTATATACTGTAACTTCCATCAGGGTCTTTTTAACCCTTGCAGTTTCTTAACCCTGCCACAAGGATTCTACATCTTCTGATCCTATATCACTTCTTGCTTAGGATTTGATTTCATTTTTATCAACACAGCCACCCCACGTCCTCTGCCCACCTGCCTGTCTTTTCGATAAGATGTGTATCATTGAATATTTAGCTGCCAGCTGTGCTCTTCTTTCGGCCACGACTCTGTGATGCCCACAACATCATACCTGCCAGTCTGTGTCAATTCAGATGCTAAATAGATGTGTAAGCAGACTGGGTCTGCCTTTTCTCGAGTTTAGGAAAACGAGGGGTGATTTCAATAATATATACTAAATTCTTAAGGGGCTTGACAGTAGAGTTGATATTTCCCCTGGCTGGTATATCTAAAATCAGAGACTCAAAATATGGGAACAAAGATGAGAAGAAATCTCTTCACCCAAAGTGTGAAGAATCTTTGGAATTCTCCACCCAAGAAGACTGTGGAGGTTTATTTGCTGAGTATTTTCAAATCAGAGATTGATTGATTTTTAGATATTAAGAGAATCAAGGGATATGAAATTAGTGCAGGGAAGTGATGCGGGAGTTTGATAAGAGCTGTGATCTTATTGAGTGACGGAGCACACATGAGGGGCCAAATCATGAAATCCTGCTTCTATTTCTTATGTCCTTATTATTGCAGATTTATCCTGATTGGCAAATACTAATTCTTTTGGATTATACTCAAACATTTGATTGTAGATAGTTTCTTGATATGACTCATTCATTTGTACAAACTTCTTGGATAATTATCCCCTGATTTTTAAAAATGATTTAATAGCTCATTGACGGTTACTTGTGTGGAATGGACACAGGGGATCAAAGCTTTGCTGCATTTATCACACCTGTCAGCATTGTTCCTAAAGCACTATGCAAACAATGACTGATGTCAAAGTGTCATGCCTATTGTTATGCAAGCTGTGATGCCAACTATATGGATAGCAATACCTGAAACAGGAATGAAAAGAACCAAACAGTTGTTTATTTTTGGTTATATTGGTTGCAAAAGGACCATTGGACAAGCCACCAGACCAGTTGACTGTTTTTTGAATAGTTGTTGGTTTTTAGTGTTGTTTGGACTGACCCTCAGTATAGAATCTCACCTCACTGAGGGCAGAACTCAATGAAAAATAACAAATAGTCAGTTCTTATTTTCCAAGCTGGATTCTTGAACTATATAGAAATACAAAATGAATTTTCGAAAGTTGACCAACAGTGACAAGTTTTTTGTCATTTGGAAGTATAAATAAGATTCTGGTCTTCTGGTGCTGTGAACGTGTGGTATTACATTTGGTTCTATTTGTTCTTTAATAATAATATGAAGAGATGGTAATTTATCACTGCAGAAAATCCTGCATCTCTCTAGAAAAAGGGAAATGTAATAAATAATAACTTCTTGATGTCCTTGGTTATCAAGTCTGACACTTTTATTAATGTTTTAATTCACATTATAGCATTGCTTTCAAATGGATGAACCAGTTGCTGTAGCCCTGAGGCCGCAATCTTGTTCAGTCAGAGCTCGGCATCTGACGGAGTGACTGCACTAATTTCATTTTACAAGTCTGCAGTTTCTGTACCTTTAACCCATCAAAGGTCAAGCATGGTGTTCCAGCATTCCGTTACTCAGTATGAGAAGGTTAGCATTTTCATATGCTGAAATGTTACACATTTTCTGACCTTCACTGTTTCCTTTTCTTCACTTTAATGTGTTGCGCACATTACAGTCCTTGCTTGAGCTTTTTTCTTTACATGCTTTTGGATCTTAGGCATGCTTTTGGTGTTTATGCTCCACATAAACCTCCTCCCACCCTCCACATTTTGTCAGCAGTCTACCTTCTGTTCCTTTTTCCCTTGAGTGTTTATCTGGCTTGCCTTCAAATGCATCTATAAAGAAGATTTGCATTAAAACAGATCCTTTCATGACCTCAGGGCATCTCAAAGTGCTTCACAGCCAATAAAGTACTTCTGAAAAGCAGTCCCTGTTGTAATGTAGAAAATGCAGTGGTCACTCTATACACAGCAAGCTCCCATTGACAGCAGTTTGTTAATTATTAGATTATCTATCTTATAATTGTTATCAGAGTGGTAAATATTAGATAGAGCACTGAGGAGAATTGCCTTTCATATCATCTTGGTGAGTAGACAAGGCCTTAGTTTATAGAGTGATAGAGAGACACAGCATGGAAACAGGCCCTTTGGCCCACCAAGTTTGCACTGACCACCAACCACCCCTTTACAGCAGCCAATTAACATACAAACCCATGTGTCTTTTGGATACCGGATGAACCAGAAGAACCCACATGGTGACAGGAGGAACACGCAAACTCCTCACAAATAGTACCCAAGGTCAAGATTGAACCTGGGTCTCTGGTGCTGTAAGGCAACAGCTCCACTAGCTTCGCTACCGTGCTATCCAATTTAAAAAGCAGCACCTCTAACTGTGTGGCATCCCTCAGTACTGCACTGGAAAGTCAACCTTGATTTTTGTGCTCAAGTCTTAGAATAGACCTCAAACACAGTGGGAAGTGTACAACCCACCGAGCTGTGGCAGAGTTGCTTACCAACCATGATATTAGCAGTAATATTAGAGAACACTAAGAGACCTTAACGATAAGATCTGCTGGAGGAACTCAGTGGGTCGAGCAGCATCTGTGGGAGGAAAGGAATTGTCGGCATTTCGGGTCGAAACCCTGCATCAGAACTGAGGTGAGGTGATTGCTGGACCGAGGAGGGGGGAAAGATGACAGGCAGGTTATGCCAGGAAGGGGAGAGGAGCAGTTGGAGTTGGTAGACAGTGGGAGGTAAATGAGTCACCTTGGACTCCTGTCACACTATTTCCCTTCTACTCTCTATACTGGCCATCTTCACGCTCAGTCCTGATGCAGGGTTTCAACCCGAGACATTGACAGTTCTTTTCCTCCCACAGAACCTGCTTGACCCACAGAGTTCCTCCAGTGGATTGTTGATTGCCCCAGATTCCAGCATTTGCAGTCTCTGTGTTTCCAAATTTTAAATGAAGCTGGACATCACTGGGTTTTCCTAGATGTATAGATGTACAGGCCAAAACAATGGGTAAAATCAAAAACTAATCCTTTGTTTTGTTTCCGGTGGTATAGAATAGGCAACTAAGGTGATCATGTCAAACTTGCCCAATACTTTCAGTATGTACTTTATAGTACAGCTTCCTTTCTCTTCTGCAGCTCAAGGAGAATGACAGATTATCACTGTGCATTGCCTCAGCTTTTAGTTTTATATTGTTCTTTTACACTCCCCCAAGTTGACAGTGATACTAATGAGGGAGATCATGTGTGAGTGGTGCATTTTATTTGGTCTGGGTCAGTTGGACCAGAAAATGAGTGTATGCATGTTCAATAAAGAGAATGAAAAGACAATGCCTAAATCTGATCACTTTATTAGGTCCATCTAGATGGATCATGGTCTCCCTATTGCACCATTTGTCAAATTCTTCCATTTTCTGTCTGTTATTGACTAAGTCCTAAATTGCATTTCTTTCATTTTGGGTCTGTCCCTCCCATCGTCTTAATTAGCGGTATCGCTGCATATAACTATTGCGTGCTTTGTTCTACATCATCCTGGGTCCCTCCAGTCTATGCCACAGTTTGTGAAGTAGAAGTCTTTTGCAATGGTATGATATTTCACTCAATCTTTCAAGGAATGTAGACCTTCACCATTGCTTAAATGCAAATGCTTTATTTTCTCTTGAAAGCAAAAGGCTTAAGGATGACCAAATGGAGCCCTCTAAAACGATGGAGTGTATAAAGAGAGTGATGCCACTTTCAACATAGGTGAGTCCCCAGAGAATCTAACAGGAACTTCAGAATCTACTCCTTTACAGAGATATTGATGAAAATGTTAACCTGTGACCAAAGGGATGCATGGGTCTATATGGGACATCATAATACCATGGAAGTTATTACATAATTACCATACCTCACTAACAAAACAGGTGACAAAACAGATGAAATGTTTAAAAAGATATGAAGATAGGTATGTGATGTAATTGATAAATGAATCAAAATTGGAGAGGATTAAACTGCTTATTGAGAAGGATTGTATCTTTTCATTTTAAAAGTTAATAAAGAGATAACAGGCAATATTTTATATGTTAATCCCTACACAAATAATAAATATATTACTTAAATTAATTTGAAGGGAAAGAATGACAAGGCTGGCAAATATTCAGTATGATTCCATTATATAAAAGTAGCCATCAATGGACCTGTAAACCAGTAGCTTAAAGAAAGATTATGAATCTGTACTCAAAGATGAAATAGCAAAATATACAAGAGACAACGGGCTTCTGAGAGTAAAAGCAATGGGAAGAAAAGGACAATGCAACAGACAGATGCCAGCAACCTCTTCTCATTAGAGGATTAACTAAACATGGAAAACCGATGCGCAGACAGAGAAAACACCAAAATGGAGGGGACAAAGTGGGGGGGAGCCGGCAGACAAATACAAGCAAGGGAAAAGTTCAGCCTGCTGCCCCCCCAGCTCTGCGAGACCAGGAGCAGTACAGAGGCCATCAGCCCCCAGCTCTGGGAGCCGGGGAGCAGCACAGTGTCCAGCACACCCAACTCCGAGAGATGGAGGGTGCAGAACAATCAGATCTGGAGATCGGAACAGGAATACAGACTGATTTCCCCCTCCCCTCCCCCCCACCAGTGACACCACCAGCATCGTCACACCCTGAGGAAGACCATTCCCTGTACCTGAGCCCAAAAACAGTGAGGCAGTTCACCAAGGCTGTGGATATGAGGGCTCAGGCTGATTGCCAATGGACTGTGTTTGTGAACCGTGAACTCCAATAACTATGGAAGTAAAATTAGCATCTCTAAACATGCTCTCAGGGCTGCTGTACTTGGTGCAGGTGTGGCCTGTTCCCTGTTCCTCTGCCTCAGTAACCACCTGGGATGTCTTCCAGTTTACCTGGGGATCCAAGCTGGAGCAAGTCCGACGGGTCACATTACACAAGGCCCCCAGAGAATGGGGGCAAAAATGTACCCAACATTGCCCTCATCCTGATGACCACCTTCGTGTGTGGCTGTATCAGGAGGTGTGTGGACCCAAAGTATGTTGCCACCAAGTGTTACTACGTGGTAAGGTTCTACCTGTCCCTGGTGTTGCAGAAGATAGGCCTGGCCCCGTTACCTTGACATGTCCCAGTCAGCTGGACGTTGCCACACTACTCTTCCTTTGTGGAAGAGTACTTCCAAGTAAATACCTTTGACCACAGTTCCATCAGGCAGTGGTCAGTGTGGAATGTCCTGCAGATACTGTGAGACAGGGACACCATGGATACAGTGGGGTGGTTTCCTGAGCAGATTGTCCAAACAATCTGGTAAATATTGATAAACTTACATGTTTCAGCAGCAACTTTGGGATGTCGTGGGATACACCCAGTCCTCTGAGTCTCCAGGAGCCACATCAAAATGAAGCCAGCTGATTAACTGACTGAGAAATGGCGTGTGATTACCAAATGAATTTCAATTTGGATAAGTGTGAGGTGGTACATTTTAGTCATTAAAATTAGGAGAGTATATACTTCAAAAATAAGAGGAGAAGGAGGATCTGAGGGTCAGATGCACCGCTCACGTAAAGTGACAGCAGTTAATGCAGCTATTGAAAGGTAAATAAAGTATTGCTGTCCCTTTCTCAGTCATTCATTCAGATGCCCTCATGTTGATGTTGATTTCTGGAGACCCAATGGACTGGCTGTATCCATGACAATGCATCACCACCATATCCCAAAGTTTCTGCAGAAACATGCTTGTGGCATCTTTGATCACAGGCATCCACCTTGTTTGCTGCCTTCCTCTTTTTCTGTTTCCTACCATTTTACCAACCGTCTTCTCTGTTTCATTATTTGTCCACACACCATTTCCAGTTTCTGCTTGAGTATAGCACCTTCAAGGAAACAAATATACTTTATTAGTCCCAGGACTGAATAGTTGGTTCTCCTTGTTATTCATAGGGTGTGCCAATGTTCTTCCTCTTGCTCTTTTATAAAGTCCAACTTTTATGCCCATACAATGTTACTGGTAAAACTAATGTTCTTATAGCTCATAGCTGGAGGATAGAATTGAAAAGCAAAGAAGCCATCTTAAATTTATATGGAATCTTTGGGTAATCTCACAATACTGTATGGAATTCTAATCTCCAATATCACCAAATGGTCGCAGGCACTAAGTCACTCGATTGGTACCAGAACTCAGAGGTAATACCCATCAGGAAATATTGAACAGACATGGGGCTAAACTTGATCAGTTCTTTAAGTTTGTGATATAATTTAATAGGTAGAGATGTATAGAAGGAGTTTCCACTTGTGTTCTGGTGACCAGGACTAAAAGTCAACAGTAAATCAGTCACTAATAAATCAAGTGGGAAATTTAGAAGAAACTTCTTCACAATGTGTGATGAAAATATGGTGGTACTAGTTGAGGGAAATAGGATAGGTATATTAAGGACATTAGGTAAATGCACAAGGGAAAGAAAGAAGGATATGGTGTTGGGGTTGGAATGAAAATCTTTGGGAGCATAATTATTGGTATCAGACCATTGGGCTGAATGGCCCCCATAAATACTAGGTACTGGTAATTTATTCATCAGGCTAATATTTCATTCTTTTCAGATTCTGTTATTGTACTGGCACACAAAACTTGGCTGAGTCTTAGCAAAATGTTGTGAATTTTGTACACCAGAGGAACACTGCTGATTAAAGTGTCAGATGACTGGACTGCCAGAACACTGAGGGAGGAGGAAATCACTGAATCGGGGAAGTGTGCAGTCAGCTGTGACTTCTGCTGCATTACTAGGTCTGCTGTACTGTTGAGAAATGTCACCTGAGGTGGGAGATTGACATTTTCAGGCTGAAAGATACAGAACTCTGGAACAGGCATAAGTATATAAAAAGTCAGAATTTACTACGTAAAACCAGAAACCCGTGAGCTGACAGCTGCTCCACTGAATGAAGCAAGTGTCGCAAACTCTTCAGCAAAGAAGGTTACAAGGCTTCAAGAGAAGAATTGCAAACCAAAGATCAGAGCCAAAACTGCAGAAACATCAGGTTCCAAGTGAATTAGATGAAAAGTTTGGCACGAGAAAAGTTTGGGGCTTCTATAAAATTCAAATAAACCATATTAAGGAAATTACTGGTTGTGCATGAAGTGTGACAGCAGTGACGGCTGCTTTGACGAGACTGAATACTAGTACGTGATGACTCTCTCTATGTGAAGAAGAAATGAGCAATGGATAAAAAGCAATTAGATGAGTTCTACTGCACAAAGTGAGCTTGTACTATCTTCTCCTGCTTCTGTGATTGGCATTTTTATACAGGTGGTTGGAGAGGGAATTGTAGAAAATAATCACGTAATCCCTTACAAGCCAACTTTCCAGCCTTTTGTTGAGAATATCATGGCTTGTTGATTAGCCTTCTATGAGCATTATGAGCAGTGCAAGGAAGCAAGTGCCTTTGTCTATGATCAGACACTCCATATCAGTTGCACCCCCACCTTAAAACCTGTTCCCTGCCCTCACTCAGTGCTCAAGAATTTTCTCCACAAGAACACAATGGGCATGTTTCCTTCTATTCCTAGCTGCATTTGCACACACTACTGCTATAGGATGCACAACTTAGTCATTCAGATCCATTGACACATCTCATTAGCAATTGGAAATGTGCAATATTATTGAAAGTAAATGTTCATTGAATGCAGAGAACCTAATTACAGTTTGTGTATTTGCTCATAACTAAGATCCACAACATTTATTTGGTCCATTGGGTGTCATTCTGTGGAGACTGGTGAGCTGATCATAGAACCATAGAACCATAGAACACTACAGCACAGAAAACAGGCCATTCAGCCCTTCTAGTCTGTGCCAAAACTTTATTCTGCTAGTCCCATTGACCTGCCAGAAAATTAAAATCCCAGAGGATCTATGGAAAAAGGGTGGGTTGTAATCAAAGTTGGCTTCGTAGCAGAAAGTAAAGGGTGAAAGTTGACAAGTGCTTTAGTGACCAGAAGGCTAGTTGCATTGGAGTTCTATGGGGGTTGGTATTAGACCCCTTGAAATGGCATAAATTCGTGGCTTAGATCCAAGAATAGGGGCAGTATTTGAGAAGTTTGCAAATAATACAAAAGTGGAGCATTTAGTCAAGGAAGACAGATGTGGGATATGGAATGATGTCAGTGGACTGTTCAGATGTACAGAAAAGTGGCAAATTTAATTCAGTACAGAGACGTGAGGTAATGCATGTTTGTAGACAAGACAAGGAGTAAAAGTAACTTATCTTTCTTGCCAGTATGTTGTATCTGCCTGTACCTCTGGACGTACACTGTTACGGACTAGGTGAATGTCCCTTTAAGATAGAACATAGTGGTGTGTGTGTGTGTGTGTGTGTGTGTGTGTGTGTGTGTGTGTGTGTGTGTGTGTGTGTGTGTGGGGCGTGCTTACGTCAACAGAAGATAAAGGACGTAATGACGTTGTTGAAGAAGTCAGTCAGGGAAGAGAGAGAGAGAAAAGGGAGAGAGACACCAGCCTGCTAGTTTCTCTCTCGATGGATGAGAAACAATAACTGTGTCTGTTACTACAATCCACGTATGGAAATTGGGAGTAATCCGGTGGAGTTCACTTTGTTGCTGACCTGTAGAAGGAAACAGGTATTTGTGTGGACGGCCACAATTTGGATGCTTTTCGGGGTGAGGAAGTCACTACTGAGTAAACACTGAGGTGTCGTTTGGGTTCCATCATGGAACATTTGGATTTCGTAATTACTCTCTCTATGTTCTCTACATCTATGTCTTATCTTCAGACAACGGTGGTTGTTGAAGAAGCCTTTGTTCATGTTTTACCTTATGGCTTGCTGAACTGAACTTTAAGATTCCTGGACTTGGAGTTTAGGACTTTGCCACACACACACACGTCGAGTTTAGTTTTTGGGGTTGATGTTCAAGGTTTAACATTTTTACTTTTATTTTTCTTATTATCATAAGTAGTTATTAATAAAGTAGTTTTTAACACTGAATCATGACTCAGTGTGTTTCTTTTGTTGCTGGTTCGTAACAGCACAATAAACTGTAGCTAAGGGTAGAGAAACAGAGGAGTCTTGGAGTGAATGTGGCAGACCAGGTAGATAAAGTGGTTACAAAGGCATACAATATACTTAACTTCATTGGCCAAGTCATGCAAGGATTTTACTGGTTTAGCCAAGGAAAGACTACTGTGTATAGTTCTTGATAGCATACTACAGGAAGGATGTGACAGCACTAGAGAGATTGCAGAGGAGATTTATGAGGACGTTGGCAAGCTGAAGATACAGTTATTAGGAGAGCTTGATCAGACAAGATGTTCCCTTTCAAACAGAAGAGGCCAAGGGGGTGATTTAATTGATATGTATAAAATTATGATGGACAGATGCCACAAATAGAAATGGCCAGTTTCCCTTAACAGAGGGGTCAACGACAAGGCGGTATAGATTCAACGGAGAAGGATAAGCTTAGATTTTGTTTTCACGCTGTTTAGTGGTTGCCTGAAACTTGCGGCTTGAAAATGTGGAGAGGCAGAAAACGTCAATACTTTAAAAAAAATTGGTTGAATACTTGATGTGCTGAAACCTGGCTATGGACCGATAGCTGGGCAGAGTGATTAGCTTCAATTGTCTTCAGTCAGCATGGGTAGATGGGCCAGGTAGCCTCCTCCTGTGCCATGAATTCCTATGATTTCTTTGAATTACGAAACAGAATTTCAACCTCTGAAACTATAGAAAAGATTGCAGCAGTGAATGAAGAGAACCAGGATGAATGGCTCGATTACTTGCCTAGATTTTGGAGCACCTGATGCATAATCAGATCATCTGTGTTAACATATTATAAGGTAGCTTCTCATTTTCCAGAACATGCTGCTCAGTGGAGTAGCACATAATTTTTTTTATCACTTTTAATGGGGTCTCTAATTGAGATCTCTTTATGTACATTTGTGAGAAAAATACAGTGAGCTTTTATATGTTCTCTCTGGTTGAAACCTAGGAATAGGAAGTAATAAAATTGAGTTTGTTTTTCTGATCCAGATGAAAAAAAGCTTGAAGTAAAACTTAGTGCTGGAAATACAAAGCTCATCTGTCAATAGCTGGAGGAGAAGAGGATGGTTAATGTTCAATGTAGAATTTGAATTAGAAGTGAAACTATATTTCCTTTCTTGATAGACCTGTTGTGCATTTATGTATTTCTGCCTTCATGTTTGTATTTAATCTATAAATAATTTGAAAGCTTTTAGGTTCACCTAGCTTAAAATGAAGCCACCTTTGTTGAAAGAAATTCAAGGTGAAGCCTGTTTCAATTACTCCCACTCTACTGTACATCTCACCCAAACCCATTGATACTGTTTTTTTTTAATCTTGCTTTTCACTCTCTCTGGGTTTTTTCCATTCTCTCTCTCTCTCTCTCTCTCTCTAAAACACACACACACACACACACACACACACACACACACACACACACACACACACACACACACACACACACACACACATACTTATGCTGTTGCTTTTCTCTCTCATCCTGTCTCTTTTTTTTCACTCTCCCTCTTTCATTCTTTTGTCTTTATTTTTTCCTGTTCCTATTTCACCTCTTCACAACCTTCCTCCCTATTCCTATGTCACGTTTACCCTCTCGCTGTCTCTCCATTGCAGCGTCTCTCTCTTTGTGCGTGCACACACACAAAATCTTTCCCTCTCAATGTTAGTGATGTTTTATCAAAATCAAAATAACAACAGGAAATTGACCCCTATATGTGCACACTCTCTGTCTCTGCCTCTCTCTTTCTCTCTTCTCCTCTGTTTCATCCCTACATTAGATAGTCACAGATGTTTGCCACATTTGAAAGCATTTAATACTTACTATTTTAATTTTCAAATCTTTCCTTTAACTCCACAACCTACAAATCTATATACAAGTAAGCTACTTCATAGACTTGCTTCTTTCAGCTTTTGTAGGTGTTGTTTTAATTTTAACTAAAGAGGCTGAATTTTTCTAGGGCTTTCCCTGTTCTATTCCCTACCATCACAGGAAGGCCTCTGCAACATTTCTCCTGCTGCCCCAATAATTTTGGAAACGGTGGTTTCCTTTATTATATGCTTTTTTAAGAATTCTATTCAGGAATGGATGTTCTTGTCAAAAAAGACTATTAAGCCCCCCATATGAGGCTTAATCTGTTCCATGAGCCCTGGACATTTGTCTGTCAAGTATCTCGTTTATGATCCTAGCGAAGCCAGGGAGGTCCCCTGGTGCATCCTGAACAACACTGGGAGGTCCACTGTTGTTTTTATTTATAAAAGGCCAATCTTGATTGTCATAAATTTTTGCTATTCTTCTCACCAAAATTATATCCAGGTTATCTATGGGCACTATCACAATCGCTTTCTCAGTCACCTCACTCAAGTCAAGCCAGAACCAGTTCCATTCCTTGCTAGTTTGTACTTATTTCTGGTATGAAGCTGGTTTCCAGTTTTACATATTTTATATCATATTTGCAGACTAGAATAACAGATAAAGTACATATAGTGTTGGAAACAAGCTTCTGGTTGGGAACAAAATAGCTGGCAATGAGTAAGAGGCAGGAGTACAATGCAAGGGGAAAGTTATTCAGGCTAAGATGATTATTCGCAAAGCACTTCTCACAATGGCAACTTCAGAAGCATCTCTTCTCATGCTGCCAGGTATTATGGTAAGAGTTAGAAGTCAACTTGCCCAGCTTTGCCAGATCTCAGAACCAAACCTTCCCATTTTGCTATACAAAGACTTCCTCCAGTGCTGGGGTAGTTGGTACTGAGTCCTCACTCCTAAAATTCTGGATTCTGGATCTTCCCTATTCATCTTCCCTGGCCTCAACCTCATTAACCTCCTCCTATACAATCCACATATTCCGAGACCCTGCGGAGCATCATGGGGATAAGCCTTCATCTCCAACACTCCTTCAAAAAGCTACTGTGGTTCTGAAATGGAAATAGATTTTTGTTGGGTACTTGCATTAATAATTAGGAATCAAAGAGGTGAATGAGGTTATCTTTATCTTCAGCTCAGTCTTGGTTAAGGTTTGACCTAACTTGCAGGGTGAACTTCAATACCCTCTGGCTGAGTTGCAGACAAAACACATTTGGGGAAAAGTAATGTTTCCTTTTATGAATTGTGGTAATTTGCAAAAAGTAAGTTGGTATATTCATTTCTAGACAGAAAATGGCTTATGGTACATAAGCACTAATACCTTTTCAAATAATTTAAATCATGCCATCAAATCCTATTAGTGGAATGTTTGACTGTAATAGCCATTGTTTCTTTTTCAATACATTTCCTTTTTCACTGGTCCAATCCAGTGGTGCTGCAGAAACCATTGGGTCTGGGATCTGGTTTTGGGTGACAGACAGCAAACCCCAGAAGCTGCCAAGAGGGAGGTTGGGGACCCCAAAGTATCTGAGATGGAATCCAGTGACTCCTGATATAGCATGGGGGTAGACAATCTGGACCATTGTCTGATATTACAGAATCCTTACTTTGAAGAATTGTTTTTTGGTAGCACCCCCAAACGGACCAGATCTTTGTGTCAGGGAGCATGCATAAAAGTTCCTGTAACTGGGAGAGAGAGGGTTTGGGGTCCAGTGGAACAGCAGAATAATGCAGGAGCATACTTCCAGTGCTGTAAGTTCCATATCCAATATTGAACAAGCTCCTTTTCCCCTGCTGCTACTTGATGCTCGACTTTTCCAGGAACTAACCCTGCCAAAGACTAGTAAGCACCATTTACCAACTTCCCACCTGCCACTTCTGCTTTCTATTAACAAAAGTTAACAACTAAAAATTGGGCCCAGAGAGATTATATAATAATTGAGATTCTTTTTTTTACTATAACCGCAGAATTAACTTAGATCCTCATAACACACAAACAATTCCAGAAGGCCAAACAGTAGCCCTGATGATAATACTGTAATCTGTTGAAGGGAAACACATCCCGTAACAAACCTTGACTCACTTTGGGAACCTTGAGAAATGCCTGATCTGTCACAGACTGGACATGAATCTTAGTCATCTCCACAAAACATACTTAAAGAAAAAGGAAAGCTGATCACTGACCTTAAAGGCTTGTATTCCAAAGCAGTTACATTCATTATCTGATTACTGACAGTAGTTTATCAATGGACACAATACCTGAATATGCTTGTTCAGGACTGTGACGTTAAAGGCACAACCACATTCCACTCTGGATAAACAGCACCATGTGACTCCCACCATCAGTTTGTGCAAGAAGACAGACAATATCATTCTGTCGATTCATTAGGTCTCTGAGCTTTTGAACAGAATTCCAAATAAGAAAATATGTCCTGAAAAGGGGGAAGGTTTATATCAATAATCTCCAAGAATAGAATCTCATCTTTAACTCCTGGATCTTGGAACAATCAGCAATTATTCCAGTTCAGATAAGGATCCCATAAGATGGAACAATCCTTTATTTCACCTTGAGCTGCTCCATGAAGCTGGCAAAGGATTTATTGCCTGGAATAAAACTGTGTGCTGGTCAATAAGCTTACCCTCTCAGGGATAGTTTAATAGATGTCATACTGTGCAATAATTCAATTTTACATAATTAATGTGCCTCATGTATTGAGCTGCCTGACAACATAATTGCAACCATTCTGTTAATTGATACAGTGTGATTTGTTTTAATTAAACATTAAAAATATACAGGAACCTATTTCTTTGCAGGCCATGTGATTGAAATCATGTGTCTATTTTGAGGGCTGAAAAAGGCTCTGGTAGCCCTGCTTTTTTTCATCTTTTTTCCCAGACTCTTGAGTGATGAATTAGGCAGTGTTCAGTTTGAATAGGTCTATTGGCAGCACTCTGGGTTCAGAAGTTCGAGTGCCTGAGATGTCTTTATTAAAGGGGGAAAATAGCTTTATGGTTGCCTTCTTTGTTTAAAGAAAATGAGCACTGAAGTCTGCAAGAAGACTGTGCATCCGCCTGATGGCAATTTCTCTTTGGCCAACTAACGTCACATCACCGCCATGGTTTAATGCTTCCACACTCATTGTCAGAATTCTTTTGTATGTCAAACATTTTCCACACTTTCAACCTTTGCTTGAACTGAACTTGTCAGAGGGTGAAGGTGAAGGAATGTGACAAGGGAAGCCAGCTGAACTTCCTGATAGCAAGCGAGTCTGAGTGTCACAAATTTCAAAGCATCTGGCCAAAGAGCAGAACTGGCAGAGGCAACAAGTTAACAATTTAAGTTGACTGTCTACTCTCTGTCAGGGGAGTCATGCTGGAAAACTTTTGAAAAGAGCAGATAATCTAACAAGTGAGGACCAAATGTTTACCAATAGCTTAGTTGGTATATAACAATAACTTGCATAAAAATAGTTTGGAAAAATATCCCAAGGTGTTTCACAGAGTTCAGTTTGAATTCAGCATGGAATTGACTACTGAGCCTCCAAAGAAAAAGTTATTGAAGATGGAGAATAGCTTTGCAATAGAGTGTATTGGGAGAGGGAAGCGGAGAGCAGAAGGTAGGGAATTCTGGGATGTGAGGCCAAGATGGCTGAACCATTGCAATGGAGTATCCTTGGGCAGAATACAGACAGGTAAAGATGAGATTGTGATGGATTTAAAGGATGAAAATTATAATCTTTGGATATTGTGAGGTGCTAATGAGCCACCTTCTTGAAACACCGCATTCCAGACAACAAAACTGTTCCTAATATACTGCAGGGAATGAAGTGCCAGGGTCTTAATACATTTTCAACTCGGAATGATGCTAAGCTTGCAGGAGGCCTGGAGATCATGACATTCCCATGTTCTTGTGGAGGTCATAGAATGAAATGCCTTCAACAAAGAAGACCATGCAAGAGGTGTGCAGTTAATCCTACTCTCCAGCGCATTTGTTGGAGCCTTTCAATTTTCTTTTCCTTTCAGGTACAGATCCAATTCCCCTTCAAAGCCAAGATTAAATCTTCCTCCACTACCTTGTCAGGCAATGTATTCCAGATGTTAACAACTCACTGTGTTGATCGATGCCAAAAAATTACCAGCAATGATTTCTTTTCCTCCTCCTACACTGGTCATCACTGGTATCTTACTTTTTCCATTTTCATCTTCTCTTTATGTTTTAATCACCCTCTTTTCTGAACCTTCTCTAATAGGTCTACACCCTTCTTGTGGCTTGGTAACCAAAACTGAGAAGTGTGCATTGGAATGATTAGTCTGTTTTGTGAGCTTTATAATTGCATTTGCAGGCTTGCATTCAGTTTCCTAATCTTGTATTCTGTTTGCCTTTTAGTCTCTTCGCTGCATGAAATAGACATTAATTGATGGGTTTATAATTAATTTTGGTCCTCTTTTAAATTTTCCAATGATAAAATAATATCCTTCTGCACTGGTAGCACACATTGTCATTAATTATTTTTATCAATTAATCAAATTTTTGATCATTTTCTAAAAAGTGCATATACTGATCCTGTGGTGGGTATAAAATCTTCATGATTCAAACTCACAATAGGTCTAACATTTAGCTGTAACACAAAAACCTTAATAAAAGGTTATTTCAGGGTTGAAACTGCCCACGATGAAATAATTTATAATTTTTTTTGTTATCCAGCTGGGTACTGAATTTTAATTAAAATAAAATGTAATATTTCCTATGTACAGAATTTTTCAAACTTTCTGTTGTTCAGTAGTTTCTAAAATAAAAATTCTGGTATTTTCTTCAGTCCCTATTAAGAGGTCTCTGCCCAGCTTTGTGGCATACCCACACCTCAAGGACTGCAGTGGTTCAAGCAGGCAGCTCACCACCACCTTCTCAAGGGCAATTAGGGATGGGAAGTTAAATGCTGGGTCAGCACATGAAGCCCATATCCCTTGAATGAATAAAAAAAAATGAAAGAAAGAAGGACTTGCATTGCTCTGCATCTGTTATTACCTTGAATTTCCCAAAGCACTTGGTCATTTTTGCAATGCAGGAAGCGCAGCACTCAATCTACATACAGTGGTTCCTACAAATTATAATGTTATAATTGTTTTAGTCAATAG
Source organism: Pristis pectinata (assembly GCF_009764475.1). Taxonomy (NCBI): domain Eukaryota; kingdom Metazoa; phylum Chordata; class Chondrichthyes; order Rhinopristiformes; family Pristidae; genus Pristis; species Pristis pectinata. Next base: position 4,597,520 of record NC_067441.1, read on the forward strand.
TTCAGGAATAAATATAGGTCAGGCCTTGTTATTCATCCAAAAAGTGCCATGTGATCTTTTAAGGTCAATTGAGAGATCAGATGGGCCTCATTTAATGTTTTATTTGAATTTTGGCACTTCCAGCAATGCAGCCTTCCCTCAGTGCCACAATGGAGCATGAGCAGAGATTTTTTGATGTGCCAATGTTCCAAGAAACCACAAACTTAGGTGAAAGCTCTCCCACAGAAACAGCTGAATGTAATGATATCAGTGCATAGTCTATCACAAGGAACTCATGGAGAAGCTTTGGCAAAAAGTTTCTACCCAAACATATTTTTCATATATTGGCCAGTTTGATGCAGTATTTTGTGCAAGCTCTCTTTTATTTCAGAATTCATGTAGCTTTCTCACCTTTTTCCAATGAGATCCATCAGATTTCAACCACTTAAATCTGTCAGCCTCAGAAACTTTCTCATATGCAGCTGAATGCCAGACCCATTGAGAGAGAAATGCTGGTGTATCACTCACTCCACGTTGTCACAAACCAGCAACAAAAGAAACACACTGAGCATGATTCAGTGTTAAAAACTATTTTATTAATCACTACTTATGATAATACGTAAAATAAAAGTTAAAAAAAAATGTTAGTATGTTAGAATTCAAGAATGTTAAACCTCGAACGTTAACCCCAAAACTAAACTCTTCGTGTGTGTGTGTGACAAAGTCCAAAACTCCCAGTTCCTGAATGGTTCTTAAAGTTCAGTTCCGCAAGCCATAAGGTGAAACATGAGCAAGGGCTTCTTCAACAACCACCGTTGTCTGAAGATAAGATGTAGATGTAGAAAAACATAGAGAGAGAGTACATACGAAATCCAAATGTTCCACGCTGGAACCCAAACGACACTTCAGTGTTTACTCGGTAGTGACTTCCTCACCCCGAAAAGCATCCGAACCGTGGTCGTCCACACACAAATACCTGTTTCCTTCTACAGGTCAGCAACAAAGTGAACTCCACCGGATTACTTCCAACTTCCATACATGGATTTCAGTGGCAAACACAGTTATTGTTTCTCATCCATCGATAGAGAAAACAAGCAGGCTGGTGTCTCTCTCCCTTCTCTCTCTCTCTTTCTTCTTCTGACTTCTTCAACAATGTCATTACGTCCTTTATCTTCTATTGACGTAAGCACGCCCCACACACACATACACACACACTCTCTATCTTAAAGGGACTTTCACTGAGTCCATAACAACGTGGAATCGAGCAACAGAGCTCTGTCTTGCTGAGATTCCCCAGAAGTGTGATGCAGAGTTTCCCTCTCCAATTCTGTGCCCACCAGACCTGGCATAAAATGGGACTCCCCTTTTAAATGAATGGAGATCAGGGGGAAACGTCTAATACTCAACTTGTTTTAATGTCTTCGGCCAACATGTCCATACTGACCAAGTTGCTTCCCTGAGCTGGTCCCATTTGCCTGCATTGGGCCCATGTGTGTCTGAACCCTTCCTATCCATGTACCTGTCTAAATGTCTTTTAAACGTTGTAATTGTACCCACCTCTACGACTTCTTCTGGCTGCTCATTCCATATAGCCAGCACCCTCTGTGTGGAAAAAGTACCTCAGATCTCCTTTAAATCTTTCCTCTCTCACCTTAAACCTATGCACTCTAGTTTTAAACTCCCCTATCCTGGGGAAAAAAACTGTGACCATTCATCTTACCTGTGCCCCTCATGATTTTTTATACCTCCATAAGGTCACCACTTAGCCTCCTATGCTCCAAGGAAAAAACCCTAGCCTATCCAGTTTCTCCTAAAAACTCAAGCCCTCCAGTCCTAGTAACATTCTTGTGAATCTTTTCTGCACCCTTTCCAACTTTATGACATCCTTCCTCTCACCAGGCGACCAGAACTGCACACACTACTCCAAGTGCAGACTCAGCAATGAATTGTACAGCTGTAACATGAAGTTCCAACTGTTGTCCTCAGTGCCCTGACTGATGAAGGCAAGCTTGCCTAACACCTTCTTCACCACTTTGTCTACCTGTGTCATGTTCAGGGGACTATGTATCTGTACCCCTAGGTCTCTCTGTTCCACAACATTCTCCAGGGCCCTGCCATTTACTGTGTAAATCCTGCTCTGTTTTAATATCCCAAAGTGCAACACTTCACACTTCTCTGAGTTAAATTCCATCTGCCGTTTCTTGTCCCACTTTCCCAGTTAATCGAGATCCTACTGTAATCTTGGTTAACTTCCTCCACTGTCCACTACACCACTAATTTTAGTATCATCGGCAAACTTACTAACCATGCCAACTACATTCTCATCCAAATTGTTAATATAGGTGACAAACAACAGTGGATCCAGCACTGATTCCTGTGGCACACCACTGGTCACAGGCCTCCACAGGTTGAAAAACAACCCTCCAGTACCACCCTTTGACTCCTACCACCAAGCCAATTTTGTATCCACTCGGCTAGCTAACGCTAGATCCTATGTGATTTAACATTCTGGATCAGCCAACCATGCGGGGCCTCGTCAGATTTGTGAGATACAATTTCCCACGCACAAAGCCATGCTGACTCACCCTAATCAGTCCTTGCCTTTCCAAATGCAGCTAGATCCTGAGTATCAGAATTTCTACCAGTAACTTTCCCACCACTGAAGTGTGGCTCCCCATCCTGTAGTTCTCTGGCTTGTCCTTGCAGCCCTTCTTAAGTAAAAGCACAACGTTAGCCAGTCTTCAGGTATCCCAACAGTGGCTAACGATGATACAAATGTGGAGATATAAGAGACTGCGGATGCTGGCACCTGGAGCAAAAAGCAAACTGCTGGCAGGTCCCCAGTAATTTCTTCCCTGACTTCCCACAACGTCCTAGGATACACTTGGTCAGGCCCAGGAATTTAGCTACCTTTGTGTGCTTTAAGACCACCAGCACCACCTCTTTCGTAACGTGGATATGTTTTAAGACATCATTATTCTCTGCCTGAATTCTCTAGCTTCTACTACCTTCGCTGTGTAAAATACAGACAAGAAATATTCATTTAAGACCTCGCCCATCTCCTGTGGTTCCAACCATAGGTGACCACATTAACTCTTAAGGGGACCCATTCTCTCCCTCATTACCCTTTTGCTCTTAATATACTTGTAGAATCTCTTGGAATTCTCCTTTACCTTATTTGCCAAAGCTATCTCATGTCCTCTTTTTGCTCTCCTGATTTCCCTTGTGTGTCCTCCTGCATCCCTTATACTCTTCAAGGGATTCATTTATACCTACCTATACCTGCCATAAGGCTCCTTTTTCCTGAACAGAGCCTCAATATCCCTCATCAACCAGAGTTCCCCAATCCTGCCAGCCTTTCCCTTCATTCTAACTGGAACATGCTGGCCCTGAACTTTTCCTCTCTCACTTTTAAAACCTTCCCACTTGCCAAGTGTCCTTCTGCCTGCAAACAGCCTCTCCCAATCACATTTGCACTGCTTCCTTTAGCTGATCTCACAAGAATAAATCTGCTTTGCATTTTGGTTCAACAATTAAATACTTATTTTGTTTATTAAAAACACAATGCTTTAGATCACTTAGAGTTCAGAGCATCTTAACTGACATTGACGTTCAGATTTGTCAGCTGTGTATCTGTACTCACTCAGTGGGATCAGATGCCTCGCATCATGGTCACTTTTTTTTCAAACTGTAGATGTGCTTGGTACTGTGATGATGGAATAGAATAGTAAAATAAAATGACTGGAGTTTACAAGGGGTGCTCTCCAGTGTAGCAACCTTCCCTATTAAATAGCAAATCAAATCAAATTCCTCCACCCGAAGTTGGAGGATAATTTTGTCATTAAGTATTCATTGCTCTTTGAAGTGATTTAACTAACCAAGACACACTACATATTCAGGTATTATTGCTCAAAAAGTTTGTTTTGCAAAACCACTTAAAACCTAGAAGTAAGTAGAAATCAGTGAATGCTGGGAATTTGAAGTAAAAAATTCTAAAGTTACACGGAAAGGATTAAAAGGTTTCAGTCTGTTTCATTGAAACTGCAAGATTCACTGTGTATTTCCTGCAATTTGTGATTTTGTTTTTGCACTTTCTGTGTTAAGAGCATGGTTGTTATACTTAATTACCAACTTCATTTGCTACTCTTACAACACCTTTGAATCAGTGTCCTCCCTATAATGTGATGTAAATACACAACTTAGTTGCTTATAAGCATCTGAATCCAATCAGTGGATCCCACCGCTTACAATATCCATGCAACCGATAAATAATGATATTCTACTCAAATTCTTTTAGTTCCATGGGAGACTTCTGTGGGAAGATGAGCATGTCACATTGAGAGTGAATGTGTATGTATAGATGCAGGTTAGGGTTGCAAAAATATCTCATAAGTAATAATGATAAGAAATTCAGACTCCTTTGAATAAGTTTATTGGAATCAATAGGCCTGGTTACTACTGCATGTTGTTGGTCAGCATGGATGTTTCCCCCTTTGTTTTTAACCTGCTCTTTTGAAACATGTCACTATTGGAAAACCAGGTGCCTTTGTCATATAATTTACCAACCCCACATTTTGTTCAACATTTGACTTACTTTCTGTAGTCAGAATGATTTTGAGGAAACATTTTAAGCTGCTGCAGGTCTTCAAATCCAATTTGGTGCATTATTTCATAATCCTCACTCTGCACCATGCCAGAAGATGTATTTGAATCTCCTTTGGCCTACTGATGCAACCCTGGAATTGATGACATGGTGATTAAACTGGGTCACCCCCAGTGAAAAATCCAGGCTTTTGTCACCAAAATCAAAAGCTCTAACATCCTTTTCCACCACATTCACAGAATTCTCCAAAAGCTGATGTAAAGATTCTTAAATCTATACAATTCCACCATCTCATTTAATCTATCCGTGGAAGGAACAGATCTGGTGACTGCCAGTGAGTGTTCTGCTGTGATAAAAGTAAACACGCATTCTTATAAAGCAAGGAAACAATTACAATTCGAGGGAAGCTTGCATTACTTGGCAAAGAAATGGTTTATTTATGAAAACCTCAACATCTGTTGGAGACATTTTATTTAAATATGGATGTTCAGGCCATTGCCTTCTGGAGCAGGACAATTGTGAAGGATTTGCCTTCTGTTGCCAGATAACCAGATTATTTTGTCATCTTATGAACAAGATGAATTACAAACCCACTGTTGACATGAAAATATGTAGGTAGGTTGGCATATTGTGAAGAGAATATTTCAACTCTGCAACATGATCTAGATTGGTTGAGTGAGTAGGTGAAAACTTGGCAAATGGAGTTTAATGTGGGAAAGTGTGAGGTCATGCACTTCAAGTGAGAAGAATCTAAAGGCAGACAATTATCTAAATGGAGAAATATTGTACATGAGCAAAGTACAGATGGTGTTCTTGTGCATGAATTGCAAAAGCTTAGCAGGCTGGTGCGACAAGTGGTAAGGAAGGCACATGGTATATTGGCCTTTATTGCAAGAGTATTGATAGGGAAGTATTGTTACAATTGTACAGAGTAATGGTGAAGCCACACCTGGAGTACTGTGCACAGTTAAAGAAATGGAGGTAGTCCAAAAGACATTGACTTGGCTAATTCCTGGAATTAGAGGATTATCCTAACATGGGCACCTAAAGAAACTTTACATATATATATAGTCCACACTCCCTTGACCCACCACTGGTACATTCTCCATCGCTTTGTAAATTTTTCTCCCCCATATATTTATCCATTTCCCTATTGAAGGTCCCAATGGAACCTGCATCCAGCATATCTGCAGTCAATATAGACCAGATTCCAACCACACTCTGCATAAAAAAAGCTTATCTGCATGTCATTATTAATTCTCTTTTTTATTTTATACATGTGACTTCTTGTCCTCAACTCCTCCACCAATGAGAATAGCCTCCCATTACTCACTCTGTCCAGACCCCTCATCATTTTATATACATATCAAATCTCTCATCATTTTATATACTTGTATCAGCCTTCTCTTCTACAAAGAAAAAAATCCCAAACAGTCCAATCTTTCCTTGCATCTATAGTATCTATAGTCTCTCATTCCAACGATCATTCTTGTGGACCCTCTCAAATGCCTCCCCATCCTCTTGCAATGAGCTGACCAGAACTGAACACAATACTCAAGCTGAGGCTGGACCAGTGTTTTGTAAAGGTTCAGCTTGACCGTCCTATTTTTATACTCTCTGACTCTATTGGTAAAGCCCAGAATTGTGTATGCTTTATTAACCATTTTCTCAACGTCCTTTCATTTTTAATGGCTTGTACATGCATATCTACAGATCTTTCTGCTCCTGCACCTCTTTTAGAATAGTATCCTTTATTCTATCTTGCCTGTGCTCATTGTTCCTACCAAAATATATTATGTCACATTTCTCCAGATCTGCTATGCGTCTGCCCATTCTATCAGCTTGTTTATATCCTGCTACAATTTATCAATATTCGCTGCAGTTATTCGCCCAGGCTTCTCCAACAGTGCAGCTCAAACCCATGACCTCTCCCACCAAGAAAGGCAATGACAGCTGGTGCATGGAAACGTTGCTACCTGCAGCTTCCTGTCCATTTTGCACACCATTCTGACCTGGAAATATATCATTGTACCTAAATTCTGGAATTCCCTTCCCAAAAATAAGTGGGAATACCTTCACCAGAAGGACAGTAGTGGTTCAAGAAGGCAGCTCTCCACCACATTTTTGAGGGCAATTAGGGATGGGAAATAAATGCTGGCCCTGCAAATGATAGCTCAACCTCGAAAATGAATTAAAGAAAAAAAAAGACCTGCGCTATCAGTCCAGGGCCTGTGATCCAGGTGTGCAATTATTGCAGAGGTAAAACATGTCCACTGCTTACTGATGGATGCCCTTGACCTTCCATCTTCTCAACACAACTTCCATTTCACTGTCCCAAAGAACTTTGCTTATTTTTGAAATATTCTTCCAATTTGTGTTTCAGCAATGCCACTAATGCTGTTTGCATTGCATATTATTTTAACTCTGTGTCTCATTCCATCAAATATATATGATAGAGCACCTTGGCTTACATGGTGTAATATTGTTATAATATTAATTTTGTGGAACAAAGATGATGCAACTTGAATTGCGTGATGTGACCATGACCCAGTTTAAATTACATGGGACATCACTACAGTTTGGGGATTACAAATCCCATGGTGCCTTGAAATGGTGCTTCATTGTGCTACACGCATGTTCTCCTAAATTGTTAATTAAATGATTAAAATTTAATTACCAGATTGATACAGAGCCTGCCTTTCCAGCATAGAAGCATGGCTCCACTGCACTACCTGCAGGCATAACCATTATGCATGGATCTCTGTCAGGAGGCCAGTATTCAAGTTCCCACCAATGCCACTCCACCAATGCTCCTGTTACCCCGCCTGGACAGTTGTTGCTTGTGTTGAGATGGTGTGATCTGAAGATGCGCATCTTAGGCCCAGAGCTAACTCAAGCATCTGTTTTTCTTTGGCAGTCTCTCAGATTGATATTACCACATTTCTAAACAAGTATCCCGACATGCATTATCTTTAATTATCTGTACTTATACACCCACAGAATCTGATGAGTAAAATAAAATGTCAAATCTTCATTTCTCATGAGGACTGATTCAAACCCACCTGCAGCCTTCTTTACAGCAGATTTGCAGCCTTCCACCAGCCACACTGCTGCCATGGGGGAAGCATTCCGTAGTTGCACTGGAGACAGGCAAAGGCCCACAGAACTGAGGAATGTATTAGTTGATGATTTTATGTATTCTGTCAAAACAAATCTTCTACTCCCAGTTTAAAGTAGGCAAACGTAAAAGAGGCAGACAGCAGAAGAGATTCAAAGACGCCTTAAAAGCCAACATGAAGAAATGTAGCATCAACATCAACAATTGGGAAACCAATGCCAAGGACAGGAAACTCTGGCAAACCATCATCCGAGAAGGAACAGCAACTTTCGAAGCCAACGGATATGCAGAATTAGAAGAAAAGAGAAGAACGTGGAAAGAGAGGCAGCCACAACCAAATCCCGATCTGCCATCTGGAACTACCTGTCCTGAATGCGGAAGAACTTTCAGAGCCAAGATAAGACTCATAGGCCACTTGAGAGCCCATAAATAGATCAACGGAACGAAGACCATCGTCCTCGACCTCGAGGGATGGCCATGACGATTCTGTCAAGGTTGGAGATATGTGGTTTGGAATATTTAGCTAGTGTGGTCTTGTACATTATGATTATGGACAATCAGGATTTTGGATATTCAGCATTAGGGAGAAAGTAAAATAGGAACTGTAATGAAATAAAGTATTAGGATTGAAACTGTAATTAGTAGTCTGAATCCCCATCAGAAAACAACTCCTAATGTTTCACCTTCATCCTCTTTCACTTGCTCCAGTTACTGGACGACTCCTTTACGGTTAGGCTGTTGAGGAGAAAGCAGGAAATTACACATTTTGATACCTGATCCACAGCAGTCCAGACATCAAGAACACCAATCAAGTTGTAGTGGTACTTTGCTTTTTGCTATGTTAGCATTCTCTTCACAGGCATGGGATCCAGACTGGAGTGTAAGAGCCAGATGGATGAAAATAGCTCATACCCAATGCCCACTCTACTCTGCCAAGAAGGGCACAGAAGAATGAAAGAGCTGTGACTGATTTCCCAACCGCCCCCCAGGATCTGGCAATGGCCATCAAGATTTTCTGTGCAACGTCACAGAGCAGCTGGATACACAAGGTGTGAAATACCTTGTGATTCCTTAACATTTGCAATCCTGAATAGTGTTTGGCCCTGGTCCCAGAAGGGGAAAATGACAGTGGTTGCAGTTGATGGCTCTCTGCACTGTTGTTTAGTCCACAATCCCGCTAATTCCGACTCTGCTTTCCTTCAAGGGACAGGGAGGTGAATTTGGCTAATCTTGAATGGGCACTCTCCAAGATCTCCAACTGTTGCAAATTTTGAGTAGTTGATGTCCCTAGCACTCGCCCAAAGACTCAGGAGGTGTAGAAATTTATCTGACATCTGACACTTTCACCAGCAACACAGTTCTGGCTCTGCACTGTGAATGCATGCAACATGCAGCGACTTTGAGAGGTTAGAAACACAAAGTGTTGGAAATATTTAGCTGGTCAGGCACCATCCGTAGAAAGAGAAACAGAGTTAACATTCAGTTTAATAATCCTTCATCATGGATTCTGATGAAAGATAATTGACCTGAAATGTGAATTCTCTTCTCCACAGATGCTGCCTGACCTGCTGAATATATGTAGCACTTTTTATTTTTATTTCAGATTTCCAGCATCTGTAGTTTTTAATTTTCAATTACTTTGAAAAGTGGTGTCTCCAAATTCAATACCCTTTGCTGATGGGTTTGGCTGAGCTTCAATGCAGTACTAAATGCAACTGCATAACTACCTGAAGATTTAGGAAACTGTTGTGAATTATCCAAAGACCAATAGACAATTCTTTACAATCAACCATCAACAAACCTCCAAGTAAGTGATTATCCTTTTAACTATGCAAGATGGTTCATCTTCCTTCTGCTATACACATGGTCTGCCTTGGGAAATGACCACTGGCTCATCAAAAGTATGAATACTAAAATAACTGAGATTCATTTTAGCTGTGCTGGTATCAAATCGGCACTGCACACTGAATGTTGTAACAAACTGGCTGCCCCATATATTTCTGGCAAACAACATGCCAAAATGTGTGCAGCATCATGTCAAATTCCAATCAGTCTGCACCCATAATGTCCAAAAAAAACCAATTTTGTGGACTACTTTTTCTTAAGTAAAATGGTAGGACGATATTAACCTATACGAAGAAGTATCAAAGTATTCTAATGTTCAGGAGGGCTTTGATGAGAAAAAAATTGGTGTTTACGGTGCAGCTGCTGAGGACTCAGACATGAGCAGCTTTTGAAGCTACTATAGCAAAGAGACAAACACTCTGTATGTTAATTTCTATGGAATTATTCTTGCTACAGTGACAGTAATCTGGAGGAGTTTGTTTCACTTACAGTTGTGAAATGGAAATTAACGAGTGTGGAATATTCTGTATGCAAATTTGAAACAGTGGTGTGGAGAAGGAGTGTTTCAACTAAATAAACAGTCTATTATTCTTTTATGCCTGATAACTACTCTGGTTGGTTTGAGGTGACGTGGAGCATGGTTCATAGAGATTAGTAATAGTTCAGGATCTTGAATTTTCCAAAAGCATCTGCAAATTTCACATGAGGACTATTGCTAACATATTTAGGTCAAATTCCTGTGTGAGCAATTTTAAAGTTGTTCATTTAAGAGCAGGCAAGATAAGTGTGTGAGGGAGAAGAAGAAAGCTTCTACAGAAAAGCTGAGATGAAGTAAAATAGCAGTCTCATCTGAAATATTAACATTGGCAAGGCCCAGTGAGACCAAGCAATCTGTTCCTGCACAGAACATCTTATGCCATGTAATTCATAGAATTACTTTGACTCATTTGGCCTATTGAAGTCAAGTAAAAAGTGTGAGCAGAGGAAAGTGGCATTAATTTGTAAACCAATACCCTGTAAATGGAAAATGTTCAACTTTATGATGATCTCAACTCAGTGTCAGAAAGAGGAGAAGCAGTAGCTCACAACAACACTCCACAGGGACCAAATTGTAGGATGTGGGGAGGGAGAGGGAATGTACAGAGACAAAATGGTTAGTACTCAACTTGTGTGCCTCTAGTTGGTTGCTGCAAAATAGCAAGATCAGGATCTGGGAAAATTCATATTTTAATTTTAATCCTCCTTGGGCTTCCTCTTCCCCTTCTTTGTAACATCTGGTAATCCTCTGAGATCTCTAAACTCTTTCAATCCTGGCTTCTTGATTTCCCCTTATTTCCCCTTCTGCAAAGGACTGCAGATGCTGAAATCTAGATGAAAAACCAAAAAGAGCATCTTGTTGTTTTGCCCTTAATTTTAATTGCTCTGAAATTTCCTGCCTGAACCTCTCAACTCTTCTAATCCTCTATTAAAAATCCACCTCCTTAGTCCTAGTATTTTCTTATGTAACTGGCCTATGTGGCTAATTATGTTTGATAATCATATAAAAATTATCACATTGAAGGAGGCCATTTAGCTCATCATATCTTTGCCAGTTGAGAAAGAGGTAACTCCCTCCTTCCAGTACTTTATCTACAGTCCAGCAGGTCATGTCTAAGTGTGTTTAGGCTTACTTTGTCGACAGCCCTTTCAGGCAACAATTTCCAGATCCCACCATGCCCTAGGTGTAAAGGTTTTTCCTCATCTCCCCCCCTAATCTTTACAGGAAACACTTTATCTACAATCCCTGATTTTTAAACCCTCTGCAAAGAGAAATAGGTTCCATCTTTTTCCTATTTCTAGACCTCTCATAATTTTATATACCTCAATTAAGTCTCCCCTCAGTTTATTTTCCAAAGTAAACAAGCCTATCCAATCTTTCCAGTCCTGGTGACATCTTCATAAATCACCTTTGTACCTTCACCAGTACATCTATCCTGTGATGTTATGACCAGAATTCTATGCAGTATTCAAGCTGTGGCCTAATAAGTATTGATTATAGTTCTTACATTACCTCCCTGCTCTTATATTCAACACCTCAGCTAATAAAGGAAAGCATCAGTTTTACCTCATTACTATAATTAAAAACATAAAAACATAAAATATGGTGCTAATAATAATAATAATAAACAAGCATATTGGGTAAAGTTTTCAACCCCATCCAGATGAATTGGATATCTCCTGCATGCCAGTCATGGCTGGCTGTTACGAGCCAGGTTGCTACTTGGTGAATGTTCCTTTAAGGCACCTGGTCAGTAGAGTAGTAATGTGTGTGTGTTATCTTCAAGACGGCAAGAATAATTGGAGCATGCTGGCTGTTTTGCACAGAGAGAGAGAGAGAGAGAGGGAGAAACACTGACTGCTGGTCTCTGTATCAATGGATGAAAAACAATAGCTGTGTCTGTCACTACAATCCATGTATGGATTTTTAGAGCAATCCAGTGGAGTCCACTTTGTCATTATCCTGTACTGGAAAGCAGGTATTTCTGTGGGCGGCCACGTATCGAATGTCTTTGGGGTGGCAGATACTTTAGAACAAAACAAATGGAGATTTTCAGAGATTGAGGTGTTGTATGGGTTCCATCCAACGTATGGATTTTGTAAATTCTCTCTACATTCTCTCTACATTTTCTCTTCAGTCAATGGTGGTTTTACAAAAGCCTTTGCTCATGTTTCACTTTATGACTTGCTGAACTGAACTTTGAGAACTATTCCTAGACTTGGGGGTTTGGGATTTTGCCACACACACACTTCTAGTTTAGTTTTGGGGTTAATGTTTAATATCTAACATTTTTACTTTTCTTATTATTACAAGTAGTTATTAATAAAATAGTTTCTCAACACTTATACTTGACTCGTTGTGTTTCTATTGTTGCTGGTACGTAACACTGGCATAAAGCTGCAGTGCATCTGACCCCTCATCTCATTACATTCCTGAACTAGCTTTGAATGGTAAGTCCAGAGGCAGAGCAGGTGAATTTTACCAGGCATCTGAGGTCCTACATGTTCCCTACTTCCACACAGCAGTGTTTGGAGATGGAAGTCAAATTGCCACCAAGTAGCAGAGGAATATGGTCAGCAATCCCATGTGGAACAGTAGCACAGTCTGCCCCAATAACTTCTTAAAATTATCAAATTCTACCACATCACCACAGTGATCCCACTGACAATGCATCTCACCAAAAAATGAGATGGGATGGGGTTGGAGGGGTTCAATTTGCATATTCTGAAAGCCTCATGCAGTGTTCTTAAAACTAAATATGAATAAAAATGTAAATTCTGCACGGTTGGCATTTATTGCCAACACAGTTTCACCAGTGGGAAAAAAAATCTTCAGAGGTTTCTTTATTCATATGTATTGGTTAAAACTGAAAAATTCAAGACCTAATTCAAATTAAAATACACTGGTGGTACATGTACAACAAACAGTATATCTAAAATGTAACATTATTTATGCTTTGCTGGGAAACTCTTGGCTTTTCAGCTGCCTGTACCAATAAAATGGGGTCTTCTAAAAGTGGAGTAATTGGTATCTAGTCTTAGTCACAAAGATGATATTTTATATCCTGAGGAGATTTCTATATATTTATGTAACCAAGATTTTGCTGGCAACATGCTGAGAATATTTCCCAGTGAAGGGTTATTTTTCTTTCACAGACTTGCATGCATTGGGAAGGAGATGTCTGTATAGATAGGGTGTCTTCTTCTTATCTTCACTCCAGCAATACAATCCCTGTTTGCAGGTCTTCCAACAGAGTGAGGGCTTGCTCTAATGGTAGAGGGTCTAAGATGATTGGAGATTAGTGTTGCTCACTATTAAGAAATCTAGTGAAAGAATGCACTATTCTCTCCATCTATTCTGGATGGAGAGTGATTCATTGATTTTAAATGAATTTCTTTGAAAGGAGAGCAGAATTTTGTCAATGCAGTGAACGAAAGGAGAATAGTTTGAGACAATCGCAACTTACTGTTGGAGTTTTCGCCAGTCTGCAGAACACATGGAAACCAATATATTTAGGATGCTCTTGTGTGAATGTGCACACAATTCTTTCTTGTTGTAGTATCTTGAATCTAGTGTAGGGAAATTAGTGGGCACAACAGAATTGCAAATTTGGTAATGCTGAAATAATGTGTCACTCATTGAGAGAGTTAACTACTTTATGAATCAAGAATGGGCCACAACAAAAGATGAAAACCCAGTCTGTTTAACGAAGCTTCGGATTTTTTTGTTAATACTTTAGCAAATCTTCTCTGACACTGCTGATAAAAAATTTGGTGAATGGACCTTTTCATATCATGTTGAAGTTTCTGACATGTTCTAAGCAGAGCAAGAACAACTTCTGTTCATCCAGCAGAGTCGTAGATTGTTCCTTGAGGGGCAAGTTGACTTGAACAAGATCCTCATCCATGTGTTGCCTGTTCTCAAACCATAGGCAGACCAAAAGGTGTTATATGGCCTGCCTCTCACCCCAGGTGCTGGTTCCTGCAAAATTACCTTTTTTATAGTTTATAACCAGGAGGTACTTCTGCAAAGCTTTAAACATTTTTTTTCCTTTTTTATTCCCATAATAGCTGTGATCAACCCAAGTTTTGCTAGCCCTTACTCTTTATCCCACCCCAACATCCTGCCCTGAATAGACAAGATACTTGCAACAAAGCCAACACAAAACTTTTTAACAATTAGATTAGGAAAAAGAAATTGATCAGAGCAGCACTGTATACTGATATCACAGAGTTAGAGTTGTACATTGCAGAAACAGCCCCTTCAGCCAGCATGCCCATGCTGAGAATGTATTTATCTATGCTAATCCCATTTACCCATATTTGGTCAGCCGACTATATCTTAGCAATTCAAGTGCTTGTCTGGACGCTTCTTAAATGTTTTGAGAGTACCTGCCCCCACCATCTCCATAGGCAGTGTGTTCCAGACTCCAGCCACTTTCTGTGTAGAAAAACCTCCCCCTCAGATCCTTCTAAACCTCCCACCTCTCGCTTTATACTTGTACCTTCTTATTTTAGACATCCCCACCATGGGGAAAGAGATACATACTGTTTGAGGATAGCAAGGTGGGAATTTCTTGCAAATTATCTAAACTAGCAGAAGTAGGAGTGGGGACACTAATGGAACTAAAGAATATTTTTTAAACAATTCCAAGATTATCAGGTTTCCATCCCATAACTTTCAAGGAAGTAAATGGGGACATTGCCGAAGCCCTGACAATGATCTTTCAAAGTTCTTCTCCAAAGTGTGAGGGAAACTGAGGAACTACAGAGAAGTTAGCATAATGTCTGTTTTTGTTAGAATTTATAATTCAGGATGAAGGACTGGACACCGCCAGAGAAAACCAGCATGAATTTGTAGGTCCTGCCTGACAAACCCTATTACATATTTTGTCTAAATTAGTGGACATGGTTGTATCTCTGGGTATCAGTTAACTGGTATTCCAGGAGGCAATTGATAAATTCCCCTGTAAAAGGCATTTAAGGTTTATAGAATTGAATCAAATTAGTAATCTGGTTCAGGAATGACAAAAGGCAGACGGTAGAGACTGTAGTCATAATCTTTAATCTGCTTGATATGGCTAGTAGTGATCTGTAAAGATCTACATTCAGGGCCATAATGTTTCAGTCTATTTATTAACAGATAATGGAATAGAAAGCAGCCACCTATCTACATTTCCTGATAACAAACAAATAGGCAGCATTAAGGGCAATGTGAATAAAATTATATCTAAAGTTGCCAAATTGCAAGGGGATAAATGGTGACTAATGGATCTTGATGAGTATTTTCTAAAGGAGGAAAAGTTGGAAACGGTTAAAGCTTTCTTTAATTCACAGAAAAGTGCATTCCTGATATCCAGCATTTACTACCCATCCCGAATCACTCTAGAGAAGGTGGTACTGAGCCATCTCCATGAAGTATTTATGATGGATGTTAGCCCACTTTGGAGCACAATGAGTCTGTAGTCACACATTGGCTGGGTGGGGTAAGGATGGCAGATTTCCTTTCCTGCAGGACATCTGTGAATCGTATTTACTACATATTACATATTTACTTAACCAGCAACTTAAATTTCCCAGGTGCTATGGTGGGATTTGACACTAAGGGGATCTGATAGGGAGACGTGGGGTGCAGGACTGAAGGGAGTGACTAAACATTAGAGCCAGGCCTTTCAAGGGTGAAGTTAGGATTGAGTGGTAGAAGATAAGAATAATTTGGAAATCTGTGAAAACAGTTGGTTTTAAATGAATTGTTAATTCTGAACCTGGGATTTGGTTGAATTTTATTACCCAAAGGTTTAAGGGAGTGTGGGGCAAAGGTGGATATTTGGATTTAGTTCACAGATCAGCCACAATCTCACTGAATGGCAGACAGGTCAGAGGGGCTGAAGAGTGAGCAGACCTGAGGGGCTGAATGGCCTCCTCCTGTTCCTGTGTTCCTAATGACACAGAGGAACGTTGCGTTTCCATCAGATCATTGTGGCTAACCAGTTGAATTGCACATGTTGAAGCCTTAAATCTTTGATTATTCAGTTGCATGTTGATGAAAGTGTTTCCTCATTCCACTGTTTCTTTATGGCTTTATAGATTAATAGTAATTAACAATGAATGCAATTACAGGAATGAACTGGATTGATGCAAGCAGTATTGTTTCTAATAAGCTGCTAATCACTTTTTTTCTGCTCCCTGTGTCAAGTTCAAGTCATTTTAGGAAACCATAGTGATGGAATGCCGGATGACCATACAGGCAGGATTGTTTCGGTGATTGTTTTGTCAGATCTGCATTGGGAGAAATGACAAGCTGCAGAATGATTAGGATGGAGGATGTAATTTTTCTTTTGGACATTACAACCTCTACCCAGATCAGCAGGGCAATCATTGCCAGAGTAACCACGTTTATCTACATTCAGTAGAATATACCTTATTTATGCACTTGTCTTGTTTTAAACATCTCTGGTAAGTGGCATCCAAGACTGTAATCAATCCTCTGTATTGTTCAGCGACTATCGTAAGTGTAGACGGCAGAACTGATTCAATCTTTCTGAGTGGATGTGCATTACATGTAATGTTTCAGCGTCTGACAACCCAGAATCTTGCCAGTTTGAGGGAGCATTGTCGTCGAAATCAGAATCAGGATCACATTTGGGGCAGGGAAATTAGTATCAGCTGTTATTGAACAGGTGATGATTTAGTCCAAGTAATTTTACCTTTTCTCTGTTTATTTGCGAACTATTGAAAATTACTCAAACTGAATTCCAGCTCTCACTCCGTTATGTTACACATTGCACTTATGCTATTGATGTTGATAATCTTCAATAGTAATTTTCCAAAGTTGCTGTTAATATACTAGGGATCATCTTGGGATTACATCTCGTGCAGGAGGGAGTTGATGATTTTAGTAAGATCAACTAATTTAAATGATCATGTGCTCGAAATGCATTCAACATGAGAACTATAAATGGAATTATGTGGTAAATGTTGCTCTTGGGAAACCTTGCTATTTGCTGTGGCTGACTGCAAAGGCAGAATCAGCCAAAGGGCAGAACTGTCTTCCTTTATCGGAGCGTGAGATCCAACTGATTGGAGGAGCAGCACCAGTAATGTGCCAAGCAGTATTCTACTCGGAGTTTGGTTCAGGAGAGCTGGCCAGCCACAACACAGTGGACCCTGTGCTGTGGGTGGGGTGGGAGGGGTGGTGGGATCATCAGAGCTTCTCAGGACAGTTCCACTGATATTTGGAAGCTAAGTGGGGTGGGAGAATTGTGATATCAGTAAATTTTTGGATGGTTGCCTAGGAAGGAGATGGAAGATTGGAGGCAGTGTTGGGGACTTGGGACTCAGAGGACTGTGGGATAGCATGTTGGGTGGAAGGGGTGTAGCTGGCATTGGTTGCTGGAAGGATGAAGTTAAAGTGATTGGCTCATCTGAAAAGTATCTCTGTCTGGCATTATGCTGGGAAGACCATCTTGTCTCAGGAGTATTGATGATCCAAAAGGAGCCTTGCACTGGAAGTGACATCATGGCATATGCACCCTGACGTAGAAATAAAGACAGGGCATAATGGTGAATTATTCCAAGCTGAATCTCTGAAGTGATATGAAACAACTCAGAAAGCATCACTGGTGTGTTTCCTCCAGAAAAAGTTTTCAATTGCACAATTGTGTTACGCAATTATACTTCTGGCCATACATGTTAGCTTAGCTACCTGGAGTAGAAGATTGAGTTACATCTTGTTTAAATAGTCTAACAGTTCTGGTTTTTGTTTTGCATGCATTAATCTGTAAGAATGGAAATTAATTCATAAATAAAACCTAAAGCAACATCCCAGGAATATAAAATATAAATACCTTAATCTCGCAAGTAATGATATGAAATTAAAATGTAAAACGGCAGTTCCTTGCCTATTTTCCTCTACATCCAATATCACTGTATATTTCATGTTACAGACTGTATACAATTTACACAATGTGCAGGTGGATAAAGCAAGTCCTGCGCATCATCCTGAGATAAAGGAGTTCAATGTATAAATTATTGACTTGCCCTATAAACTATTTTGTTTACAGTTACTCCTTAATTTATAATCACACTGATTGAAACTCAGCACTTGCAAGTATAGAGGGTCCAGTGGACGCTGGTTATATTACTGAAAGTAGTAATTCAGAGGTGTGGAGTAATAATACGGGAAAGGTTGAGTTCAGTCTCTCCAAAGCAGTTTGAGAATTTCAGTAGCACCATACACTATCACAAGCATTACAGATGTGTCCCAGTATGCTTCTCTGCTGACTTAACCAACAAGGGAGAGGTGTATCCACGTTCAGAAAGCTGTCTGGTTTCCACTTGATGACTCCTTGATCGTACTACATTATGAACCAGCACAGTCTTCTCTGTAAGTGGTGAGTTGTTGGGAGGGACATTTGCTGCATTTGGCTGAGATCCTTAAAATCTGCATATTCTTTTGGCTCATGTACATTATCATTTAGTCCAGAGCAAAGAATGGACCAAGAAGAATTCTTGTCCACTGACATTTTTAGCTGTCCTGTAAAAAAAAAGATAAACCTTCAAGGTTTCGGCACAACATTGGAACTATAGGAATACAAAAACACTTTCCTAGAAGCTGAAGGAGCCACTTTTACCTTCTTGCCATTAGTCATATCTCTAGAGAATCGCTAAAATATCCTGCTCCCTTATGTGTACACACTTTTAAAGGGCAGCATCTGGCTTCAACAAATGTTGACATCTTTCGGGATAATGTATTGAGAAAGATTTCCCCATGCAATACTTAGGGGTTAGGATAAATGAGGGGAAACAGAGACTGTGAGGCATATCTCTACAGTTTTGCTCACTTTACACACTGCCTATGCTTTTATCAACTAAGGTGGGAGATAAAATAATGTTGGAATGAAATTAGGAATAATGCATATTGCTGTTCACTGTGCAGAAGTTAATTTGAAAGTTACAGAAATTGTCACTCTAAATATTGTATAAATCGCACAATTAGATGGTGGGAAAATTCAGCATTCAGTGAGTGAGTCAGTGACTTTGACAAGATGAAAAGAACTCTTTACTCACAGGGGACTGCTGTTAAGAGGTTTTTCTTATCCTGTTAAAAGTGAAGGAGGTAGAACAAAGAATTATGTGATTGACAAAACTGGAATTATGAAGTTGTGTGTCAAATAAACTGAAATGTAAAGCAGTTTACGAAATCCTGTCTGGTGCAAGAAACACTTGGAAGGTGGCAGGAGCATCATTACAGTGGAATGAATGGAGAGGCTCAATCTCGCACATTATTCAGCACAGATAACGGAGGTAGGGCCGGCATAACTCCTGTGGCTGCTGATGACTCCAGTTCAGTAAATTGCTGACGGTGGGATATTTTTGTGAAGTGAACAGAAAAATGAAAATCCTCAAACTGCCTCGATCTTCTGCTGCTGACAACTGAATTTCTTCATCTGTTGAAGTCTTTATGAGCTTATGCCCAAATTCAATATTTTATAGCATTTACAACACGAAATAACACTCTTGCATGGCACTCTTCAGGCAGTTTACATAACCCACACATATTTGCTTTGTACATACCTACTTTACAATGATTTAGGCTGTGCACATATGAGCATGAAACTCAGTAGTTGGCGACTCTCACAAGTTCTGCTGGTGCTTTAACCCCTATCTCCTGCTTCTTGCTTCCTCTTGTGAAGTTGCTAATATTTGCTCAGGCATAGTTTGACACAAAATCTCCAAAAACCACTAACTGTGAGCCAAGACATCAAGATGGATCATAGCTTTCACCACAGTCCTTTAATGCATACCAGAATATCAGTTAAATGTTATGTACCTCGGGTATTTCCAACTTCAACAGGGGTCAGTGACTATTAATCATTAATAGGAACGAAGGGGGATTTTCCCTTCGAAAACTGCTTTTAGAGCTGTATCTGGCTCAATGTAGCCAGTGGTTCCAATCATTTTGTATAGCGGTCTCACATTTTCATTCTTGGTAAAACACATGTACTGAGGCCTATACTGCTTTAAGTACCTGATGATGCCATGGGCCACTCCTTTCAAGTAGTTGGAGCCATCCCTGGGACATGTTGGACTATTCGCTGTCCAGCAGTAGGGGCAGCTAATGCACCAAGTAGATTTTTAATTATCAAAATTACCTCCATGGTATAAAAGCCTCCTTTGGGTGGGGCACCCTCTGAAGGACCCCCCCCCCCCCACCCCAAAGAGGTTGCACACCACGGATTGATTAACCATTGGACCAGGAACTCTGACCTGGAATGCCACATAAAATGGAGTTTTTACTTAAGCCAGATGTGTCTACAGTTGAGAGTACTACTGGCTATAAAAGTGCTTTGAGACAATCTGAAATGGACTTGAAAAGGGTAATATAAACGCAGATTTTTTCCTTTTTTTTGCCTAATTAGTCAAACCACTATTAGTTAAAGGGTCATCAACAACATGCTCATATTTTAATTTTTCATGTGGGTGAAACCCTTGCTAATTTCACATTATTCCTCTTATCAAGCAATACATGTTACTTCAAACACCACCTCCAGTCCCTTCCACTGTAATGTGAAACCCAAGAGATCCGTATATCTCTTGTTAATATTGAATGAGCTGATTTTTATGATACTTTTACTACACATTTGACAAACTTTGAACCTTTTCCCATCTATATTCCATAATTAAATACAACAAACTTTTATCAAGAGAAAAAATATGCTGGAAATCTGAAGTAAAAATAAAAAAAACTGCTGGAAATGCTCAGCAGTCAAGCAGCACCTGTGGAGAGAGAAACCAAGTTAACATTTCAGGTCACTAACCTTTCAGAACAGACAAAAGTTCAAATGTTAAATGTTAAATGTTAAACTTTGTTTCTCTCTCCACAGGTGCTGCCTGATCACTGAATACTTCCAGCATTTTCTGTTTTTACTTCAGAAAGCTCACATGGCTAAATCACTCTTTTCTCATCTGATTGACAGGCTTTTGTAAGCCAAACTGGATGTCACCCCTTTACTACTGTCTTTGTGCATTGTTTCTTCACCTTCCAAGCTGATGACTCCCAAAACCTTTTTTAAATCTCATGAGCTCTCGTTGATCACATTTTACAGATGATCCAGCTGAATTTGGGAAGAATGCTCATGTCAAGAACCTACATCTCATTCTGTGAACGTACAACAGTTTAACACATAACCAGCCTGAGGTTATTCCTGAGGCTACTGCTGTTTTAATTTGGGAGTGTTGTGATCACACATGCTTCATTACTGGAATAAACTATCTGTTGATAAAGTAGAGCCACATACTATCAGGGTTAATAACACCTGCACCATTGAATGACCATGATTTGGTTGATAAATAATGGCTAATGGTGTAGGATAAATTGCCTCTCTCTCTGCTAATGATTGCTCGAGGCCACTCATGCCAGGCAGGACCAGATGGTGACCACTTTGTTCATATACTTGTCAGGAATTCTCAAGAAATACATTAATCATGCACTTGTTGTGTTGCCACATTTCAGCAGGAAGCTTGCTCTGTCGTCATTTCAGTGACAAAGCACTCTATCCTGCCTAGGTTCCACTCAGCTCCAGGGTGTAACTTTGTCACAATGAGGAAACACAGTAAACATGATGTTAATTGGTGTACTTTACTTCCCCTTCTCCTCCTGTGAAAGTCAGTGCTTCTCACTGCACTAAGTTCCCCAGATGCTCAGGTACTCTAATTGTCTCCTCTGAAGTTGCAAAGATAAAAAGCACAGAGAAAGAGGTTGAATTACAAGGAAAAGCTGCAGATGTCAAAGTTCTACACCATGGAAAAAATGGTTACAAGATGAGTTTGTCAATTATTGTAGAGAATTAGAGAAACTTACAGGCCAGTGAATCTGTATAAGAGTGATTCAATTGGTTTCACACCCCCTGCTGTTTCCTCACAGCCCTGTACAATTGATGAATTAAACCCAAGCAAACTAGGGTTAGAGTCGAGATAGAGAAGCTTCAGCCAGGTAACAAATTCATTTTAAACTGTTAAAATGAAATTCCTCACTGGAATAGTACTAGTCTACTACACAATCTGTCAGGAATGTAATTAGAAAAAAGTTATTGGAAGTGTTCATACTGCGGTTGAATATAACAGTTGGGTTGTTAAGGCTTTGGAAGGAGGCTGAATGGCCTTTATTTATTATTGATTTGGCTCGGGTTTTATAAGAAGAAATAAATACAATAGTTGATCTATAATAAATGGACAGTAAAATGCTTTACTCTCTTTTGAGGTGCACTGTTCCTACTTTGCACTGTTAAATAAGTAACAGGATAGACCCCAGATGTTTCATTACTAATTGTTTGAAACTAGGCTATCTGGTCCAGAAGATTCTACTTTTGATTCAGAAGTGGGGTTTAAGCCTACTGCCTTCTATTTCAAGGCACTTTTACGTTGGATGTTTATTTATCTTTGACCACGAGGAGCAAGTCATAAACCTGGAGGCAATGCCAAGGATTTTCAGATGCATTCTTACTGTGAATGGTCAATGACAAACCCAGCCTCTTGGTATTCCTTTGTTTTGTTACTGAGAAGAAATGTAGATGGAGGTTATCCAGTCAATATTACTTAAACACTCAAAAAATCATGCTGATCAGAAAATCTAATCTCCTACCACAGAATTATGGAATGATACAGAGGTCATTTGGTCCATTTTACCTTAACGAGCCCTTTGGGAGAGTTACCTAACTGGTCCCAATGCCCTACTCTATCCTCTTCTACTACTTATCTTAATTTTACTTCCATCTTTCTCAATTTCAATAACTTACTGTGTAAAAAAAGTGTACAGATATCTCCTCTTGTTACCTTGTCACCTAAGCCTTCTTTCTACTGGAAGCACCTTTTTTATTCTATCAAAACCCTTCATAATTTTAAATACCTATATCCAATCGGCTCAACATTCTTTGCTCCAAGGGGATCAATGTTTCTTCAGTCACTCGTTTTAACTGAAGTGCCCCATCGCTTGTACTACAAATATATCTTCTGCACTCTCTCCAAGCTTTTGACTGTCTTCTTTAAGTTTTGGTTTGAGAGCAACCAAGTGCAGAAAGTTTGGATAAAATGCTTCATGTTTTCCTTTAAGAGGCAGAAACGATAAAGCAGCTGAGCTCTGCATGCAATCTGAAACAAACATCAAGTACAAAAATAGTATTCAAAGGATATATTTCAGAGGAACAGCGTCTTTGTCCGTGATTGTATTCCATTACTAATTGATTTGCACTAATGGCAGTATCTGATCTGCGTTTATCGATACAGAAACATTAAATTACTCCTAAAGCTGTCAATAAATCTGCTGCAATAATATCCTCCCAATTACACAAAAAGCTTTTTCCACCTCAAGCAATTACTTAAACTGTGCAATAAAAGCCCCGTGGAACAATAGAAAATGAAATTGTTTGTGGGCTCTCACATCTGAAATATTTTTATTATTCATCTTTTTCATTATTTTAGCACTTACTGCATATTCTCCCTCCTGGGCAATGAGTGCCCACATAATCTTTTCATAGGTTTCTGACAATCACAAATTATACCAGAAGGCAAAAAGAACAATTCTTTTGTTATGTTAAATATTCAGGCTCCCTTTGACTCTCCTTAAATATCTTCAGTGAACATGCAGTCAGAATAAGTATTCTACCAGGGGCTCATGAAGCAGAGAAAAAGACTATTCAGCCCATTATGTTCATCAAGGAAGAGCTCCTCAATTATTTGTACTACTCCACCTGCACAAACCACTCCCACCCCCCCCCAATCTTTCCCCACAACCCAATAATTTTTTTCCCTTTTCAAGTGTTTGTTCAATTACCATTTGATAACTACTGTTGAATCTAACTCTATCAAGCCTTCATGCATGCATTGCCAGATAGATTCCTGGAATGGTAGGTTTGTTAGGAGAGATGAAGTAGAATGGCCCTCTTCTCTTTTCAGTTTAGAAGAGTGATGGGTGAAAGTTAGGGTTAGGATTAGTACCAGCTCATAATCAACAAGATAGCAAGACAGATGATGAAATAGGTTCAGCTTCAGACAGCCATTCAGCTCGTGGATCTCACACACACTGAGAGCCAATTATTGCTCCAATTTGCAGAGCAATTAAGATCAAAACAGCATGGACTCTAAATCAATCCTTGGACTTTCAGAAACAGATTGTAATGCAATTCCTTGGCATTAAATTGTAATGTGTATATTAATATGTGTTTGATATGAAAATTATGTTTAATAAATGCACATTTATTGTACACCTACCACCCTGGTATCCTCCTCCATTCAATGTAAGTGTATCAAACATCAGCCCGTGGCAGTTACAAGGCAATAATACAATCTTGAAATTCATGTACGAAGTATAAACCAGCCGTCACAATGACATGTGAACCTTTGAATTGTGTGCAGATTTCCTTCTATCTCCTGTTTCTGTGTTTAATACACTCAAGGCTACTGACAGAAGATTTTATCGTGATGCTGCTGCTTTCCTGCATGTTATCAATTCTAGAGACAAGGAATTCCCTCTGCCTAGCTGCTATCAGTGTCTCCTCTCATAAATGTCTTTTTATGAACAAGGAATTGAATACTTCCACACATGCTTTACACTGTCAAATGCACCACACACACACACACACACACATTGAGTGGACACATATTTCCCTCATTAGATTAACAAGATGAGTTTTAAAAAGGAATGTGCACACTCTTAAAATTAGTGGAACAGGGCTGTGCAGAGGGGGCAATGATATGGTGGTTTTTTTGCCGAGCCAGATGTTGTGGAAGCGATGTCTCTTTCATGGTGGCAGCTGATGAACCTCCCACAGGTCAGATCATTCTGGTTGAAGGAGAAAAAACTGGGAAGCAGATTTATGAAAAGCGGTGATTAATTAGCTTCTTCTTGTGTGCCTGGATATAAACCAGTGAAACTGTGGGACTGAATCTCTAAAACCTGACAGGTTTTGGCAAATGATTTTGGCATGGACGCATCGGTCTGCATAGCATGGTACAATTGTGCATGTGCTGCAGAATAATAGGAACTGGGTTTGTGACCATGGATCCCCCGTGTCCTGCAGTTTTGAAACTCAATTCTTTTGATGTTACAGAAAATCATATCCAGGAATGGGGTGGGAGTGGGCAATTGGACGGTGGACCTTCAATAAAACATGTGTAATGGTGCTAAGGTGTTCTCACCGTTTCTAGTTGCCCAGCTTCTTAATTACACCATTTAAAAATGGGTAGCCAGAGTTTGAAGGTGGTGTATACTGCAAGCTGCAGAAAGAACAAGGTAACAATCTTACTTGTACCTTTTGTTTCATCTTTTGGCTTCAGGGATTGGATTGGTTATCTTTTTGAAGACAGGTTACTTACACTAGACTTTTGTCCACTGAAGTTTGGATGATTGGGGGGGACGTCATTGCAAAACATAAGATTCTGAGGAATCTTGACAGAGTTAATGAGGAGAAGGATATTTCCTCTCATGGGAGAATCTGGTACTGGAGGTCACTGTTTAAAAATACCGGGTCACCTATTTAAGACAGAGCTGTGGTGAATTTTTCCGAGAGGGATATGAGTTTAGAAGAGGCAGAGTTTCTGTTTTTTATGTTCTTATGTTCCCAAGCCTGCTGCATTTAGTCACAAAAAAAGTCAATGAAACTTGGCTGCCTTTCCTCACAAGTGTGCTGCAATGCTGACGTACTTGTATGGTCCTCTAGGTGGACACTGGAATCACCACCCTCCAGTCCAAAATTGCACTTTGGGACCGGAATGACTGTGACACTTAACCTGCAATTTCTTATGTGCATCCTGCAATTCCGAGACTAAGTTGACTCTTATTTCCTTCCTTACAGTCTTGGCAAAGACTGATAATGAATGGACTGAAGTGTTTATTGAACTTTTCCAAAGATTGCTAGTAAATTGTTTGTGGGAAGAGAGCAGGAGAGCCATGATCCATACTCTGTGTGGATTACTGCTACACAATTGAATATAGTGCCTTTGAACTGGAGTCCTTTGTCATTCAGTTTCTTCTGTTGCAGAGTTAGCCAGGATGCCATGTGGAACGTTGTGATGGATTCTGAGTGCTGGACTAAGGTGGTGCAAATATTAGGCTGGGTTTCTACCCAAAACCACTCAATCATGAACTCTCTTGGAAAGCATTCATTATTATTTGTTGGAAACAGGAGCAGGCGCAACTGTGATGCTCCTGTGCTTAAATGGCCTTCCAACATTCACCGTCAAGGCTGACACATGAAGTGTGTCCACTTGTTTAAGGGCTGAGAAAATAAGCAGCAACAGGAGTCCATTCCTTCACGAGGAGAGGTGGTCAGTACAAGAACGCTCTGACGACTGTAGCACTTCAAAATTGTATTGCTTCCATCTGAATTTCAAAATGTATAACACTGTAGTGTTTCTGTGCAGATTCCATCATCTGCAGCCCTTTGTTACCTCCACCTATCACCTCCCAGTCTCTGTTGCTACTTTCACTCTTCCTTCCTCTATTCGCCTATCACCCCTCCTCACCTGGACCGACCTATTGCTTGCCAGCTCTTGCTTCATCCTTTCCCCTTCGTTCTTTATGGTGGCTATCTCCACTCTAGTCTTTCAGTCCATATGAAAGGTCTCAACCCATAACATCAACTGTCCATTTCCCTTCACAGATGCTGCCTGACCTGTTGAGTTCCTCCAGCTGTTTGCTTTTTGCTCCAGCATCTGCAGTCCTTGTGTCTCCAGCGTTCCTGTGCTTTCTAGTTCTGTGATTAACTCAGTAGCTTCATTAACAGCTTATTCCCTCTTTCCGTCTTGGCCTCATCTTATCAGGAATATCCCCTTTGTTCTTTCCATTCTCCTCAACTCTTGTCTGCGATTTAAAATTAACTTGTTTTCTCTCTCCCAGTTCTGAAGGAGGGTCTGTCCATTTGTTTGCTGTCCATTTGTCATCTCATTGGGGTTATGTCCTTGTGGTTTGGGGGGGAATCAAATTACATTAAATTGCTTTCCCTTCTGTAGTTCGACTCAGGGTTGATAAGGGTTGAAGTATCTTGTTAAACAAATCTTTTGTGGAAGATTTTATCCTAATTTTCCAAACAGTCAGTGGGATTGGAGAATATATTACTCAGTGGTTTCTGTTTACCAACTGCTTGAGAGGACGGATGAAATATTATTTATAACTTCCAACATCTGGGAATGACAAAAGTAGATCAGGAAATCAACTGTACTTCTCAGACCATGCTATATTGTATTTCACTTAGCTTATTTCTGTAGGAAGTCTACTATCAGACTTAAATATCCAGCCTCTTTTAGTCGCATATTAATGAATATTAGTAAAACATTGGTTCTTCCAAAGATCTCAGTATCCAGAATCAGAAGTCATCAGAGATTCTGCAGATGCTGGTATCTGGAGCAACACACACAACGTGCTGGAGGAACTCAGCAGGTCAGGCAGCATCTATGGAGGGAAATAAACAGTCCGCGTCTGGGGTTGAGACCCTTCATCAGGACTGGAAAAGAAGAGGGCAGAAGCCAGAATAAGAAGGTTGGGGGAGGGGGAGGAGCACAGGCTGGCAAGTGATAGACGAGTCCAGGTGAGAGGGGGGAGGTTAGGTGGGTGAGGGAGGGGGGAGACAAGGGGCACTCCATTGCTCTCGCATATTCACTCTGGGGCAGGCACGGTAGTGTAGCGGTTAGCGTAATGCTTTACAGCGCCAGCGACCTGGGTTTAATTCCCGCCACTGTCTGTAAGGAGTTTATATGTTCTCCTGTGTCTGCGTGGGTTTCCTCCAGGTGCTCCGCTTTCCTCCCACATTCCAAAGACGTACAGGTTAGGCAGTTGTGGGCATGCTATTGTTGGCGCCGGAAGTGTGGTGACACTTGCGGGCTGCCCCCAGAACACTACGCAAAAAATGCATTTCACTGTGTGTTTCGATGTACATGTGACAAATAAAGATCTTATCTTGTCTTAGATGTAAGAAGCTGAGAGGTGATAGGTAGAAGAAGCAAAGGGACGTAGAAGAAGCAATCTGGTAGGAGAGGGCAGTGGACCATGGAATTAAGAGAAGGAGGTGAGAAATAGACGGGCAGGTCATGAGGGTGCGAGTAGGGGTGAGGGGACCACAAGAATGAGGGAAGAGGGGTGGGGGGGAGGAGAAGAGGGGAAGTTAGAGAAATCGATATTGAGGCCATCAGGTTAAAGATTACCAAGGCAGAATATGAGGTGGTATTCCTCCAACCTGCGTCTGCCCTCAATGTGGCAGTAGAGGAGGCCATGAATAGACATGTCAGTGTGGGAGTGCGATGTAGAATTGAAGTGGCTGGCCATCGGGAGATCCTTGCTTTGTGGCAGACAGAGCAAAGGTGCTCGATGAAGTGGTCAACCAATCTGCGTCGAGTCTCACCAATGTAGAGGAGGCCGCACTGGGAG
This sequence comes from Pristis pectinata, assembly GCF_009764475.1. Classification (NCBI taxonomy): domain Eukaryota; kingdom Metazoa; phylum Chordata; class Chondrichthyes; order Rhinopristiformes; family Pristidae; genus Pristis; species Pristis pectinata. Next base: position 4,626,020 of record NC_067441.1, read on the forward strand.
TACTGGATGCAATAAATGATACCTTCAGATTCACAGGGGTGAAGTGCTGCCTCACTTGGAAGCGCTGTCTAGGGCCCTGAATGGTGGTGATGGAGGAGGTGCAGGGACAGGTGAAGCATTTGGTGTAGTGCAGGGATACCTACTGGGAGGGACGAGTGGACGAGGGAGTCGTGGAGAATGATCCCTGCGGAAAGCGGAGGGGGGGGGGAGGGGAAGATATGCCTGATGATGGGATTCCGTTGGAGGTAGTGGAAGTTGTGGAGAATGATGTGTTGGATGCGGAAGCTTGTGCAGTGGTAGGTGAGGACAAGGGGAACCCAGTCCCTCTTATTTGGCGGTGGGGGGGGAGTGAGGGCATGGGGTGTGGGAAAAGGAGGAGCTGCGGATGAGGGCAGCAATGATGGTGGTGGAAGGGAAACCGCGTTTACTGAAAAAGGAGGACATCTCAGATGTCCTGGAATGAAAAGCCTCATCATGGGAACAGATGTGGTGGAGACATCCTTGCAAGTGACTGGGTGGGAAGAGGTGTAGTCAAGGTAACTGTGGGAGTCTGTGGGTTTGTAAAAGATGTCTGTGGTTAATCTGTCTCTGGAGATGGAGACAGAGAGATCCAGAAAGGGCAGATGGACCAAGTAAATTTGAGGGCAGGGTGGAAGTAGAGGCAAAGTTGATGAAATTGACGAGCTCAGCACGGGTGCAGGAAGCAGCCCCAGTGCAGTCAATAATGTAGCGGAGAAAGATTTGGGGAGTATTACCAGTGTAAGCTTGGAACGTGGACTGTTCCACGTAGCCGATGAAAAGGCAGGCATAGCTGGGGCCCATGCGAGTGCCCATGGCTACACCTGAGGTTTGGAGAAAGTGGGAGGAGCCGATAGAGAATTTGTTGAGGGTGAGAACCAGTCCTGCCAGACGGAGGAGGGTGGCTGTGGAGGGGAACTGGTTGGGTCTGTTGTCGAGAAAGAAGCGGAGAGCCTTGAGGCCTTCCACAGGGGATGGAAGTGTACAGGGACTCAACGTCCATAGTGAAAATGAGGTGGTCAGGGCCAGGGGAATTGAAAGTTGTTCAAGTGATGGAGTGCATGCAAAGTGTCACGGACATAAGTGGGAAGGGACTGGATCGGGGGGACAAAATGGAGTCAAGATAAGAGGACATGAGTTCAATGGGGCAGAAGCAGGAAGATACAATGGGCCGACTGAGGCAGTTGGGTTTGTGGATCTTGGGTAGGAGGTAGAAACAGGTAGTGCAGGGTAGGGGAACTATGAGGTTGGAAGCTGCAGAGGGGAGATCTCCGGAGGTGATGAGGTCACCTCGTCTCCCGCTCTATCTCCTTGGTGAAGTCCAGGTTGAAGGATAAGTCAGAGGAGGTGTCCAAGAGTTGACGTCTGGCCTCGGCAATGTAAAGGTCAGTCCGCCAGACTACAGCAGTGCCACCCTTGTCTGCAGGTTTCATGGTAAGATTAGGATTAGTACAGAGAGAGTGGAGAGCAGTGCGTTCACAGGGGGTGAGGTTGGAATAGGTAACGGGAGTGGTGAAGTTGAGACAGTTAATGTCCTGTTGGCAGTTAGAGATGAAGAGATCCAGAGCGGGCAGAGTGCCAGGACAAGGTGTCCAAGAGGAAGAAGATGGCTTAAGGAGGGAGAAGGGGTCGTTGACTCACATTGAGTTGCCATTTCAATGGCCCTATTATTCGATAAATTAACTCCAGCACTTCCAAAAGCACACTTTACATTAAATGTTTGGGATTATTTCATAATCTAGGAATTCATCATTTGGGATTATCCTTTTTAGGTAGATGAGTATAACTATGACAGGCTGTGTATGCCCTTCCATAGTCAAATTCTGATTCAGTCACCTGCAGCCCTCTGTAGTGAATGAAAATTAAAGAACTGCAGATGTTAGAAATCTGAAATAAAATCAGAAAATACCGGAAATACTCAACAGGATAGGCAGTGTCTGCAGAGAGAGAACCAGGTTTCAGGTCAAAGACCCTTCACCTGAATTCCAATTCACTTACTATTAAATTCACTGCTCTTTTCAAAGAATGCCAGTCTTAAAGAAGCTCTGCTCTTCCATCTGATGGAACTTTCATCTGACTCCTTTGCCATGTTCATCCTCAGTGATTTTTGCTTCCCTTCTTATCTTCAGTTAGGTTTTGACCCATCCACGGTGATATTAAGTCACACGTAAGGTTTTCTGGCTGGCTATGTATAGCTAGCAGCTTCTCCAGACTGATATTGAAGACAAATTTCTTTTCCATCTGAGAAATGGGTTATGATACCTTGGAGCTATCCTTCAGTGTGGCCTGCTGTGCCCTAGACTTTTGCAAACAAGATCCTAAACAAGCTCATCAGTGGTCCTGTTTTTAGCTGGTAAAGGTTGTACAACTTCACATCCATCCTGTGGTGAAGAAATATACCTTTATCCAAATTCCTGATATAGAAATATATAGCAGCAGGTAAGGTAATGCACTATTAGGCACAACCCTGTGTCACTCTTTTGGAGATGAGGAGGAACTGGAAACTTCATCTTCCAAATTTGTGACCATTGTGATACTTTCACACCAACAAGATCCACTTCTTGGGATGGTCAGCTTTGGCAGCTGTTTGAAGAGGCCCATTACCATTGGTCTTGCTGTGATCAGTACAAACAGCAAAGAAAGCCCAAGTTTTATTTTTATATTTTCTCCTGAACTTGTCTGACAATAAGTTCATTATAGCAGTATCTCTGCCATTTCCAAATGCACACAGGGCAAGATTAATTGACATTTGGAAGGACTAATAACTGAAAGTCATTGCAGATTTGTTAGAGCTAAATTCTGTTTGACTAACTCAAATGAGTTATTTGATGAAGTAATAAAGCCAATGAATAGTTGATGTGGTATATATGAGTTTTCAAAAAGTGTTTGACAAAGTACCACATTATAGACCAGTAAGCAAAATTAAAGCACCAGGGATTGAAGGCAGTGTGGATACAAAATTGGCTAAGGGACGTAGTGTAGCAAATAACAGGGAACAGTTGTTTTTCAGTTTGGACGAAAGTATTCAGTGGTCTTCCCCAGGGGTTGGTATCATTATCGCTGCTGTTTTTGATACATGTTAATACCTGGTCTTGATTGCACAAGCCAAAATTCAAGGTCTGCATAAGATACAAAACTTGGAAAGGTAGTACACAGTGAAGACAATGTGTACTACCTTTCCAAAACAGGCACAGATGGGTAAAATGCCCATAAACGTGGCACAAGGTCTAAATCAGATAAGTTAATTATTGTGTGATAAAAAATGAATAATGCAGCTTTAAAAGGGGTGCCAGAACACAGAGAGTGGCATAGGACAGTTTCTTTTTCTTTTTTACATTCATTCTTTCATTGGATGAGGGACTTTGGAAAGTACAGCATTTACTCTGCATTACCAGTTGCTTTAGACATGATGGTGTTGAGCAGTTTTCTTCAAGCACTGCAGGCTTGAAGGCAGTACGATACTCTTGCAGGTAGTCAGGTAAGGAGTTCCAGAATTTTGTGATTTGCAGTGCTTGAAGTGGTTTCAATAATGACTTCTGACTGGTTGACAAGTTGTTTTGACTGGTTGACAAGTTATTTTGACAAATTGGATGAAAAGAAAATAAATTATTAGATTCTGGGGTCAATGCTGAGAACTGGATTAGGATAGGTCTTTCAAAAAGGTGTAATGAGGATGATGCTCTCCCTTTATGTCTTATAGTTCACTTTGTTTGATGTAATGATCTAAGGTGATCAGAGTAAGGATTTTCATTCTGATTATAACAAGTGTTATGTACCAGCAACAATAGAATCACAATGAGCCATGTTTAAGTGTTAGAATCTATTTATTAATAACTACTTGTAATAATAAGAGAAATAAAAACGTTAGATATTAAACATTGACCCCAAAATAAACTCGAAGTGTGTGTGTGTGGCAAGTTCCTAAACCCCCAAGTCTAGGAACAGTTTTCAAAGTTCAGTTCAGCGAGTCATAAAGCAATACGATGAGCAAAGGCTTCTGAAAACCACAGTAGAATGTAGGGAGAATATAGAGAGAATGAGTTTACGAATTCCACAAGTTCCACGATGGAACCCATACGACACCTCAATCACCAAAGTTCTCCATTGCTTTGTTCCGAAGTATCTGCCACACCGAGAGCACTCGATACGTGGCCGCCCACAATATACCTGCTTTCCAGTACAGGTTAACGACAAAGTGGACTCCACAGATTGCTCCAAAAATCCATACATGGATTGTATAGTGACAGTCACATCTATTGTTCTTCACCCATAGATACAGAGACTGGTAGTCAGTGCCACCAACACTCTCTTTCTCTCTCTCTCTCTCCCCTTCTCCCCTCCCCTCCCCCCCCAATCACTCTGTGCAACTGCCAATATGCTCCAGTTATAGTCTTTTATTTTCACTCGCAGTAGTCATACACACAGTACTACACTACTGTCCAGGTGCCTTAAAGGGACACTCACCAAGTAGCAACCTGGCTCGTAACACCTCCCCCCAAAAGAAAAATTTTGATCTGCAAGAGCAAAATTTTTAACTACGTATACAATTAGTAAAGCAATGCATTACAATGATCATATTACTTGATTATAGACCAGAAAATAAATTACATTAGTAAATATACATATCAAACTTAACATCTGGAAAGGCAATTGCTGACTGCCTTCAATGTGAGCCTTCAAAGTTTCAAAAGAAATCATGTGATCACACCTTTGTAAAATTAAACTCCAACTTAACCATTCTCTAACGTATACTCAATCTCTTGATCAACAAGTTTATTCTTTTCTACATTCATTCGATATGGATGTTGCTTTATCGATTCTGCATCTCCAACATCAACATCATGATAAGGGATGTACAACATCATCTATATCTGGTGCAAGTGAAGAGTTTCAACCGGAAACGTCATCTGTCCATTTCCCTCCACAGATGCTGCTGACCCACTGAGTTCCTCCAGCATTTTTGTTTGTTACTTTGGACTTCATTTATATTTTTCATATCAGCTGGAGAAACTTAGTTAAAAAATGAGTTACTTGGTGTTCTGCTGTTTGTTGTAAAGCAGAAGTATAGCAGAGGAATGCAGTTTACAGCCCGGGAGAAGTTAGTGAGCTCGGCAGTATGAAGATGCTCATTAGTATAGTAATAATGCATTTAGGTAAATATTACAATTCTTGGACAGAGTTCTTGAGCCTTAGTGATCTGCCATTGGAACAACACAGGCAGTGAGTTCCCAAGTGTAATAAAAAAAATACTTGTGGTCCTCCTGCATCTTTTGCCCATTTCTTGAGTGATGCACATTTAGTGCATCAAAGCTTGTCTTGCATCCCAACTTTCCCATCTTAAACTTCAGTGGATTTCAAACAATGTCAGTACCATCTTGACAAATTATTCCTGATACTGATCTCTAAGTAAAGAAGCTCTTCCAAAAGTCATTTAAAATTTTCTTTTCAGTGAAGTTGATATTCATATATTGATTCATTTGGAAGTAATAACAGAATTTCCTCATCCTGACGACTCAATGGTTTCTTTATACACTTCATTACTAATGACCTCCTAAGCTTCTCAAATCTTTTCTCAATGCTCATCTTTTTTACAGCTGACATCCTCTTACTGCTTCATTCTCACCTATCCACTATCTTTATGCCTTTCTAACACAGAATGAGTGAACAAGATAGTTTAAAAGCATGTTTTAAAACCTTTGTATAACCAGTGCATCATTTAGTCTGCATGGATTAGGCTGTATCATTTAACAATTTGATGAGCTGGAGTGGGACTGAATGTCCATAAAACCACTTTTCTGGAATTCCTCAATTCTTCTACCAAACTTATAACCACAAGTAGACAAATGTTTCTTAAACCATTCAAGCATAAATACAAACAGCCAGATTAAGGGTAGGAACAGGCCACTTGGTTTCTTGAAACTGCTGCACCATTCAACATGACTGATCCAATTGTAACCTCGACTCCACACTGTTGCCTACCCCCAGGAATCTTTCACCTTTGTATTTATCAAAAATCTATTTGACTCAGATTTAAAAGTATTCAAAGACTTCTCTTGCACTGTCCTTTGAAACATAGAACATTACAGCATAGTACAGGCCCTTTGGCCAACGATATTGTGCCAACTTTTATCCTGCTCTAAGATGTATCTAACCCTTCCCTCCCAAATAGCCCTCCATTTTTCTATCATTCATGTGGCTATCTAAGAGTCTCTTAAATGTCCCTAATGTATCTGCCTCCACCTCTGCCAGCAGTGCATTCCATGCACCCACCACTCTCTGAGTAAAAAAAACTTACCTCTTATACATTCCTCCAATCACCTTAAAATTATGCCCCCTCATGTTAGCCATTTTTGCCCTGGGGAATAAGTCTCTGACTGTCCACTCAATCTATGCCTCTTATCATCTTGTACACCTCTATCAAGTCACCTATCATCCTCCTCTCCAAAGAGAAAATCCCTAGCTCATTCAACCTATCCTCATGCTCTCCAATCCAGGCAGCATCCTGGTAAATCTCCTCTGCACCCTCTCTAAAGCTTCCACATCCTTCCTATAGTGAGGCGACCAGAACTGAACATAATACTCCAAGTGTGGTCTAACCATAGTTCGATAGAGCTGTAACATTGCCTCACAGCTCTTGAACTCAATACCCCAACTATTGAAGGCCAACACTCCATACACCTTTTTAACAACCTTATCAACCTGCATAGTAACCTTGAGGGATCTATGGACATGAACCCAAAGATCCCTCTGTTCCTCCATACTACTGAGAGTCCTGCCATTAACCTTGTATTCTGCCTTCAAATTCAATCTTCCAAAGTATATCACTTAACACTTTTCCGGGTTGAACTCCATCTGCCACTTCTCAGCCCAGCTCTGCATTCCATCAATGTCCTTTTGTAATCTACAGCAACCTTCTACACTATTCACAACACCACCAACCTTTGTATCATCAGCAAACTTACTAACCCACCCTTCCACATCCTCATCCAAGACATTTATAAAAATCACAAAGAGCAGGGGTCCCAGAACAGATCCTTGCAGAACACCACAGGTCACCGATCTCCAGGCAGAATACGCTCCATCTACCACCACCCTCTGTCTTCTATGGGCGAGCCAATTCTGAATCTACACAGCCAAGTTTCCCTGGATCCCATGCCTCCTGACTTTCTGAATAAACCTTCCATGAGGAACCTTATGAAACGCCTTACTAAAAATCCATGTACACCACATCCACTGCTCTACCTCTTCCAACTCCAGGCCATGTTTCCTCTTTTATCCCTGATTGGTCCTATCCTCACTCTAGTCATCCTCCTATTCTTCACATCCGTGTAGAACACCTTGGGGTTTTCCTTACTCCTACTTGCCAAGGCCTTCTCATCCCCACTTCTAGCTCTCCTAAGTCCATTTTTAAGCTCCCTCCTGGCTGCCTTGTAACTCTCCAGAGTAACTGATCCATGCTTTCTAAGCCTTAGGTAAGCTTCTTTCTTCCTCTTGACAAGATATTTCTACGTCTCTTGTCAACCACGGTTCCTTCACTCTACCATCCTTGCCCCACCTCAATGGGACAAATCTATCCAGAACCCCATGCAAGTTCTCCCTAAACAACCTCCACACTTCCACTGTTCACTTCCCCAAGAACATCTGTTCCCAATTTGTGCTCCCAAGTTCCTGCCTTGATGGATAAAATTCCGCCTAATCTCTACCTTAAGTGGGTTACCCCTCGTTATTAAACTGTGACCCGCAGATATAGATTCTCCAACAAGGGGAAATATCCACTCTGTCAAGATCATAAGGAGCTTACAAAATAAAGTAATGATACAGAAGCAAAACAAGGTATCAAATAACCAACCATATAATCCTTATAGCATTCTTAGGCAAACACTGAATGATTCCCAAAACTAGAATTGTCCAGCTGTGTCTTTAGTGATAGTTTATAAGACTAAAGACTTTCTGCAGAGCCCCTTTGATAGTCTGGACTGAGCAATGTACTTACTGGAGTGCTGTTTCCAGTGCCTCCAGCCCAATGCATATAACACTACAATGCTATCTTTCCACTTGATATCAGTGTCATGAGCACAAACACATTATTAGGATGGAAGTAAGTGTGAACACATTCGGTGCAGGAAACAAACAGCTCATCACTGACCTACCACACTGCTCCAGGGCTTCAACCTCCCTGAAAAGCAGCAGATAACCCTCAACAGAATCCACACAGGCCAAGGGCAATCTGGCCACCTGCTCCACAAATGGAAGGTACCTAATGACCCAAATCATGGAACTTTAACCTGGTCAGTAAATTGTGAGAGACATCTTATTTCTCCACCTGAAGAGGCCATTGAGTGGACTTACTACCGAACATCCAAGTGTGATGTTTTTCATATCATACGAGAGAGACTGCAAATACAATGAAAATTCTAGACTTTGTAAGATATTACTAACTATTTCTGTCTTCAGAGATGCTGCCAAGCCTGCTGAGTTTTTCAGCATTTTCGATTTTTATTTCTGGCATTCATAGTATTTTGCTTTTTAAAATCTTTTTCATATTTCATTTTTGAGGAATTGAACACACAAAATCAAAGGATCTCTTTTTCCACTTGGCACATTATCATGTTATAATCAGTCCTGTGTTCATGTCCATTCAAACAGCCTTCAAGCTACCTTGAAGGTTTCACTTGCTTTGCATACCTGAATTCCATAGCAAGAAACGTTTTTCTGTCATGAGATCAGCTTGCTGAACACTGTCTGATTGTCCAAACTGACCAACCACATCAATATTTCAGCTTGTCTCTTGGAAGCCACATGGGCCAGATAATCCCTACAGAAATCTAGCTATTTCTACGTGGTGCTCTTTAGTTATGTGTACCTTCTCAGAGAGCAGAGTCTCTCCTTTAATAAGTTCATTATATTTTCCACGGCTTAGGTCATGGACAATATTTGCGGATGGGTTTTAGGGGTAGCTAGGTAAGTACAGAAGGGAGAAAGAATAGAAGGACATGTTGATGAGTGAGATGAATAGGGTGGGGGAAGGGAGGTTTATGTTGAGCATAAACCACTAACGACCATTGGGCTGAATGGCCTTCTTGAGCTGGAAATTCAAAATGATTTTCTGATTGATGAATTCTACTAATGCGTGGGCACGTCTGCATCTTTGAACGGTAGGTCCTGGCCAGAGGCACTGATAACAAACAGTGAAAGTGGAACATTTACGCATTTAGATAAAGATGCGCTCTCAGCTTTCTGAAAACTGCTCATCCATGAAAGTTACACCTGCATTACTTTTCTCATTGCTGAATTGGAGTTTTTAAAAAAAGGGCCACATTTCACAGTGTGAAAGCTGTCACCATTGAAACAGACCCACAATGTAAAAATGGCACATATTAAAGTTTGACCATTCTGAATCAGATTGTTGCTGCTGCACTTCTGATCCTGGGAGTCTGCTACTTCTGATAAATGGAGCCCTCCATTAACTAGTCTTAATCTCATTCTGCTGGATGTAGGATAAGGAATTAAGCTGCAGCAGCAGCAACATTCAATCTGCTACAAAGCCAGGAAGATCAAAGTAAAGGGAACAGACAGAACTAGGATTCTTTCTGTGTACACTGCTCAAAGACTTTGAGACCCAAACAGATCTAACAGCCATGCCAGACAATCACAGTGGAAATTGGAATGTAGAAAGGAGGAATTGCTGAGGTATGACATTGATGGCATGGATTTGCCAAAAGACAAATGATCTGAGCTGTGAGTTTATTTCAAAATTTTTTTATTCCTCCATAATAGTTGGATTGACAAATATTATAAACCATTCGCCATCTTTTGCGTCTATCTTCTTGCATAAGGCACAAATATTTGTAGACGTCAAAGGCAAACTCTGCAGATGCAAGAGGATGTGAGATGGCATCACTGAAATGGGAACAGGCTTCTACAGTAGCTCCTAATATTTTTTATGTGGCTGGGGTGGCCATATTTTGTTTAATTAATGAAAATAAGATGGTATAAACCAAGAGGGGGTTCAGGCAAGTCAAACTGTTGAAATAACTGTCCATAATTTGAGGACCTGCTAACCTGCTAAAAACCATGGTGAAAAATAGGTTTAATGAGCACCTTAAAGGGAGAGGGAGGGAGGGAGGGAGGGAGGGAGGGAGTGAGAGAGCGAGAGAGAGAGAGAGAGAGAGGAGCAGAGTTGGGAGGGAGCATGTGTAAGGGACGGCTATGGTTGGGGGCAGAGAGAGTTAGGAAGGCAACATTCAGCAACATATGAAAACTGAGGCAGAGCTTAGGGCACAGAGAGCCGCACACTCCTAACGTGTAATTATAGACCTATCATCCCAGATGAAATCAAAGCAAGATTCTTCTTGGGTTGTGCAGCTTCCACCTACAGAAGGGAGTACTGTAAGACCAAGGCAATTGAGAGATGGACAGCCTGTAGAGCTGTATGTGTGGATCTGAGCTGCTTGTGTTTTGTTGGCCAAGACTCTGAAGTGTTGGCCTACTTTTCACGTGTTGATGAATGCTTCTGAAACTTTACAATCTGTTACCTCATGTCATTTGTGCTCTTTCCACTCAAGGTAACATTGCAGAATGTGGATGTATATTGAGGAAACTTATTATTGGGAGTTTGAATCTTGGGGTTTTCAATGAAATATTGCCAAAGAGTAGTATAGCATGTACATAAGCCTTAGAACCTATCGGGTAAAAAGATAAGTATTCCAGTTTGTGTTATTGATATTTGCTATCAGGCATTTAGGTTTTTCATTTTGTGCTTTCCCTTCCTGTCCTGAAGGATCTTTATAGGGTTCAGTCCTAGATGACTTCCACTAACTTGCACATGTACTAGTAATTCAGCTGGGAGTGTTGGTCATACTAAGGATTATAGGTGAGCTTGACTAACATTTCACATGTATCCACATGTTGGCACCAGTGGCTGGTGAAAATAACTCGTATCTTTTCCCTTTCCTAACTAAGGACAATGAGAGCTTTATCCCTCCCCATTCTACCAATTAACAGTTTATTGGTGCAGCCCAGGAATCAGTTAAACTCAGTACATTCAGCACTTTGGGAGCTTGGCCATTGAACATTTTCAGAAGGATGGTTCTGATTGGATATGAATTAACAGCAATGTGCATTTGCGTTGTAAAGATAAAGATATATTTGAAATCAAATTAAAGGATAATCTCTCTTTCTTTGTCCACTGGGACTATCTGGCCGAACTGTGAAGTGAATCATGATGTTACATATTGATGTTTTTACCATCATTTAGCAAACTTGCATCAGTAATTACTCAGAGTACACAGTTAATATTGCTCTTGGGCAATATTTTCAATATCAGGTCAATACGGACACTAACTAGCTGCTTTTTACTGCAGATCCATCTCTACATTCAAACATAGAAGGATCTGCTCAAGCTAAAGAATATAACAGTGATAAAGCAGGAGTGGGTTATTCCTCTCTTTGCAAAATACTTTTTGTTTTGATTTTGAAAGAACTTGAATGCTTTTAAATCAAGTAATGACTATTGACAATATCAATGAATGGCAAGATTCTTAATGAGATTCTTCTGCCTATTGTTTTAACCACAGGCATTGACTCATTTATGATAAATGGGTTAGCACATCTTCTAAAATTGCATGCAGTCATTTCTCCAGATTGATCTTTCTGAGTCCCCTTCTGCTATTTACTGGTTTATTTTCAGTAATGAAACAACATTTGATCCCAAACCACACAAAAGATAGGGTAGATGACCAAAGGCCTGGTGAAGGATAAGATAAGAAATTTATTTATTAGTCACATGTACATCGAAACACACAATGAAATACGTCTTTTCGTGTTACTGAGAATGTGCTGGGGGCAGCCCATAAGTGTCACCACTCTTCCGGTGCCAACATAGCATGCCAACAACTCCTAACCTGTACGTCTTTGGAATGTGGGAGGAAACCGGAGCACCCAGGGGAAACCCATGCAGACACGGGGAGAATGTACAAACTCCTTACAGACAGCGGCCGGAATTGAACCTGGGTAGGTTTTAAGGAGGAAAAATGAAAATTAACAAATTACAGATGCTGGAAATCTGAAATAAAACCAGAAAATGCTGTAAACACTCAGCAGATCAGGCAGCATCCATGGGAAAAAGAAACAGTTAATGCTTCAAGCCCAATACTTTTTATCAGAACTGTGAATGAGAGAAAACAAGTTGGTTTTCAGCAGCAAAGAAGGTGGCATGTGAAGAGCAAAAGAAATATCTGCTTTGGTGGGTTCAAATGAGTTAAATGTAGCAGATTAGCAGGTAGAAGCACATTATACAAAGTAGTATAATGTGCTTCTACCTGCTAATCTGCTACATTTAACTCATTTGAACCCACCAAAGCAAGGCTGTGGGACATACCCAGCAGGCCAGAAAAACTAATAGAAAAAGAAAAAAACGGAGCCAAAATGATGACAAGGAAAACAAGCCCATTCTGATACAGACAGAAAGATAGAGCAAGTTACCTCATGTTGGAGAATTCAATATTGAGTATGGAAGGCTCCAACGTGCCCAGACGGAAGATGAGGTGTTGTTCCTTAAGCTTACGTTGGGCTGCTTTCTAACAATACAGGAGGTACCAGCAAGGAGGTCAAAATGGAAGTGGGTTGGTGAATTAAAGCGGCAGGCAACTGGAAGGTCAGGGATACTCCTGTGAACTGAGCACAGATGTTCCACATGTGTGTTTGGTTTCTCCAGTGCAGAGGAGACCACATTGTGAACAACAAATACATTTTACTAGATTGGAAGAGGAGCAAGTGAATCACTGCTTTACTTGGAAAACCTGTTTTTCTGTTCTTGGATGGTGAGAAGTGAAATGGAGAAAGAACAGGTGTTGCATCTCCTGTGGTTACATGGCAAAAAGCCCTAAGACAGGGAGTAGTTGGTGGGATGGAAGGTGAGAAGCATTCAAAATGCTGAAAGGAGGAAGATATTTGGTGGTGGAATATTGTTGGTGCTGGTGGAAATTGTGAAAGATGATCCATTGAATATAGAAGTTGATGGGATGGAAGGTGAGAAGCAGGGACACTCTTGCTCTGTCCAAGGGGAGAGGGGAAAAGAGCAGAGGTACGGAAAATAGACAAGATGCAGGCAAAGGCTTGGTCCACTATGATAGAGGGGAAACCATGGTTCAGCAAGAAGGAAGATATTTCAGAGGCATCCATGTGGAATGTCTCATCCAATGCAATGGAGATGCAAATGCGATGGAATTGGAGGAATTGAGAGAGTTGAATGAAGTCCTTACATGATGCAGGGTGAGAAGGAGTATAGTAGAGACAGGTGTGGGAGTCTGAGGTTATAATAGATGTTTGTAGATAGCCTATCCCCTGAGATGGAGATGGAGAAATTCAGAAAGGGAAGGGAAAAGTCAGAGTTGGACCATGTGAAGGTGAGAACAATGGAAATTGGCAGTAAAAGTGATAAAATTTTGTATGGGTGCAAGAAGCAGCAATGTACCAGAGAAAGAGTTGAAGGAGTGGGCCTGAGTAGGACTAAAACAAAGACTGTTCCATATATCCCACATAAAGACAGGTGTACCTTGTGCCCACACAAGTGCCCATCTCTACACCTCTGATCTGGAAAAAGTGAGTGGATTTGAATGAGAATTTGTCCAGTGTGAGGACAAGTTCAGCTAGGTGAATGGCGGTGACGGTGGAAGGGAACTGATTGGGTCTCTGTTCAAGGAAGGATTAGAGAGCCCTCAGGCCCTCCTGATGTGGGAAGGAGGTGCAGAGGGATTGTACATTCATGGTGAAGATGAACTGGTTGGGACCTGGCGCTGTAATAACGTTATGCTAACCACTACACTACCGTGCCGATAGTAGGGAGAAGGAGTTATGTTGCCCATGACCACCAGGGTAAATTCTATTGGTTACATTGATCCCTCAGGGAAACCTTACTGAGTCATGCAATACTGTCTTAGCACTGAAGATTAAGTAATACTCGAAGCACAAGAGCCACAATTTGTCAACCGGCATCAATATCACTCCAAACTGAACAGCGTCACAAATTGACTGGTTAAATGGGCATGTATTGATCTATTCATCTTGTGGAGATAGTCTTGCAATGTGTTAGGACAACTGGCACTATTAACTTTCCCATTCACAATGTAGAAAGGGCAACCATATCATTATTGTGCAGGAAAGATTCAATATTGGATGCAATTTAAAATATACATTGCATGTTTTATGAAAATTAAGAGCCTAATCTACTGTGATGAGAAACAAATGCAGCGTTTTTTTTGTCTTTGACACTTAGCATCTAGAAGCCCCTTGAAAATTCACATCGTAGCATGGGCCCCTTAAAAGCTCAGACAGTATTATGGGCTGCTTGGAAACTCCCCAGATAACATTGATCCCAGTGCCTCTGGAGGTCCTATGGAAGCTCACTCTGTAACATGTTTTCATTGTAATAGCAAGAGTGGAATATTTAAGGCCTTTGAAGCTATTTAATCATACCATAAAAACAAGTCAGGCTCCCAGTTGCTCCATGAACATCCTTTGACTTCACTAATTCATCTGAGAAATTATTCATTTATTATCCATTGAGTACAGAATCGGTTCTATTTTTTTCTCTAATGTTCAAGTTGCTTGTGCGTGTTGATACGTATGCCATATGTAATTCAGAATCCACAGTTCAATCTATTCAGGATTTGCTTTGTTAAGATGAAAACTGCAAACTGCTTCTAAACAGGACTATTGACTCTTTCACAGAAATCTGTTTAAATTGAGTGTGCTGTTGATAGGGGTTGACATGCCTTCAGGGTACACTGAGTGACAAATGAGGATACTGACACATTACAAATCAGTTACCCCTGCCACATGGTAACAGAGCAGCAGCATTACATGGTATTCTGCGTTTTATTGGGCCAGCAGCTGAGTCTCCACCGATCAGTAGTTCCGACACTCTTCTGCTTCTGCTCTCCTATTCTGGTGTGGTCCACATTATCTGTTTGTCTGAGCTTTGAATAAAACTACATCTTCAATTCTTGTTCCAAATGCTAAAATAGAACGTGCATGCAATGAATGGAGAGCTTAGGTTCAGCAGTTTGCAAGTTAAGTAGGCCAAACTGCTGGAATGTGGAAAAGAAGGACCAATCACGCCAGGAGATCTCCAGTGGCAGCCCAGATGTTCTCCATCTTACTCCCAATAAAGGAAAGGAAATAATTTGCATTTTTTCCTGTCTTTCATAATCTCAAGGCTTCCCAAAGCACTTTAAAGCCAGTTAAGTATTTTTGATATGCAGACTCAGTTACAATGAAGAAAAGACATGCAATTTCCACAAAGCATGCTCCCATAGCGGTAGAGAAATAATGACCATTAATGACCATCTGTTATTAATGATGGTGAGGGATAAATATTGACCAAGATACCATTGAGAACTTTGAAATAGTGGTCATGGGAGAGCAGGTGGTATTTGGGCTAACGTCTCAGTCAATAGACATCACCTCTGTCAGTGCCGTGTTCCCTCGATACTAGATTCTGTGCTCGACTTTATGGATGGGGATAGATCCACAATTTTATGATTAGTGTGTCTGTTGTCTTGCAGAAGATTTATACTTAGCATAAGGTATGTCAAAGCTGTTTTCCATATGTCAGCACCAGGCACTTCCAAGCCGGCTTGGCATCTTGTTTTTTTCCCTTTATTCATGGACCTTGCCAGCAAGGTTGGCAATTATTTTTCATTCTTAATTCCCTCTGAGCTGAGGTGACCAGCTTGAGTTAACCAGACTGGATGAGGACATTAGTGAACCAGATGGGCTTCTATGATATGCTCACCGTTACTGAAACAAACTTCCTAGTCCAGTTAATTAAATAATTCGAATCTCCCAGCTGCCATGATGGGATTTGAATTTGTTTCTCCAGATCAATGGTCTGGGGCTCTGGATTCTTGTTTGGTAACTTAACAACTATACCTTATCCTTCAGAGTAAAGGTCCCTTAGCGTCACCCCAATAAAGAAGGCGTCTCATGAATTACCCTTGAGTTCTATCTATAGGCAGTTGCATGCAGTGGATCATAGAGTCATAGAGCACTAGAGCACAGAAACAGGCCCTTCAGCCCATCTAGTCCATGCCAACCTGATTTTCTGCCTAGTCTCATCTTCCTGCACCTGGACTATAGCCCTCCATATCTCTCTCATTCATGTACCTATCCAAACTTCTCATAAATGTACAATTGAACCCACTTCCACCAGTTCCGCTGGCAGCTCATTCCACACTCGCACCACCCTCTGAGTGAAGAAGTTCTCCCTCAGATTTCCCTTAAATATTTCACTTTTCACCCTAAACCTATGACCTCTAGCTGTAGTTTCACCCAACCTGAGGGGAAAAAGTCTGCATGCATTCACCCTATCTATACCCCTCATAATTTTGTATACCTCTATAAGATCTCCCCTCATTCTCCTGTGCTCCAGGGAATAAAGTCCTAACCCATTCGACATGTAACTCAGGTCCTCGATTCCCCGTAACATCCATGTAAATTTTCTCTGCACTCTTTCAAACCTATTGATACCTTTCCTGTGGGAAGGTGACCAGAACTGCACACAATACTCTAAATTTGGCCTCACCAATGTCTTATACAACTTCAACATAACATCCCAACTCCTGTACTGAATGCCCTGATTTATGAAGGCCAATGCATCAAAAGCTCTCTTTACGACCCTATCTACCTGCGATGCCACTTTGAAGGAATTATGGATCTGTATTCCCAGGTCCCTTTGTTTTACCGCCCACCTCAGTGCCCTTCCATTCACTGTGTAAGTCTTACCCTGGTTTGACCTCCCAAAGTGCATCACCACACACTTGTCTGCATTAAATTCCATCTGCCATTTTCCTGCGCATTTTCCCAGCTGGTCCAGATCACTTTGCAAGCTTTGACAGCCTTCCTCACAGTCCACTACACCCCCAATCTTGGTGTCATCTGCAAATTTGATGATCCAGTTTACCACATTATCATCTCAATCATTAATATAGATGATAAACAACAATGGACCCAGCACCGATCCCTGTGGCACACCATTAGTCACAGGCCTCCAGTCAGAGAGACAACCATCTACGACCACTCTCTGGCTTCTCCCGCTAAACCAATGTTGAGTCCAATTGACTACTTCATCCCGAATGCCAAGCCACTTAACCTCTTGGAGCAGCCTCCTATGTGGGACTTTGTCAAAGGTCTTGCTAAGGTCCATGTGGACAATTCCTCCACCTTCCCTTCATTAATGTTCCTGATAACCTCCTCGAAAAGCTCTATTAGATTGGTTAGACATGACCTGCCACACACAAAGCCATAATGACTAACCCTAATCAGACCCTGTCTATCCAAATACTTATATATCCTGACCCTGAGAATACCTTCCAATAATCTACGCTCAACTGACATGAAGCTCACCGGCCTATAATTTCCCGGCTTATTCTTAGAGCCTTTCTTAAATAACGGAACAACGTTAGCTATCCTCCAGTCCCTCCAGCGCCTCACCCATTGCTAGGACATTTTAATTATCCTCTGCCAAAGCCCCTGCAATTTCTGCACTAGCTCCCACAAGGTCCGAGGGGACACCTCGTCAGGGCCCTGGGGCATTTATCCACCCTAATTCACCTCTAGACAGCAAGCACCTCCTCTTCCGTATCCGGATACAGTCCATGACCTCACTACTCTTTTTCCTCAGTTCTCTAGACTCTGTATCTGTCTCCCGAGTAAACACTGATGCAAGAAATCCATTTAAAATCTCCCCATCTCTTTCGGCTCCACACATAGATGACTATGCTGATCTTCAATGTTGTCCTTTTGCTCTTTATATAGCAATAAAAACCCTTTGGATTCTCTTTCACCTTGTCTGCCGAAGCAATCTCATGCCCTCTTTTAGCCCTCCTGATTTAAAAGTGTTCTCTTGCATTTCTTATACTCCTCAATGCCAACTGGATAAGATATCTTTATTAGTCACATGTACATCGAAACACACAGTGAAATAAATCCTTTTGTGCAGAGTGTTCTGGGGGCAGCCTGCAAGTGTTACCACACTACCGGCGCCAACATAGCATGCTCACAACTTCCTAACCTGTACGTCTTTGGAATGTGAGAGGAAACCAGAGCACCCGGAGGAAACCCACACAGATACACGGGGAGGACGTACAAACTCCTTACAGACAGCAGCCGGAATTGAACCCAGGTTGCTGGTGCTGTAATAGCGTTACGCTAACTGCTACACTACCATGGATATTGGACAAAGATTTGTAGAGTCACATTTTACTTTGAAGATGCAGTTCAGATATTGATCCTATCAAGTGGAGCAGATTCCAAAGCATAACTCCAGCGGTCGATACTTGATCATATATCATATGTCACACAGTGGTTTGAGTATCTGCATCAAAAAAACAGGTTGGAGGGACAGATCCAAAGTGAAGGACTGCATTTAGTTGTTGAAGTAAGTGGTGACAGTGGACTTAAATGAGAAGAATCAAGTAATGTCAATCTATGGTTTTAAAAGTTTGTAGAAAGATGGAAGGGAAATCTTGAGGGAGATAAAGAATGCCATGGTTTTGAGTTGTTAGGAAAGAATAGATTAGAGTGGGAGGTGGTACTATAAGTTTTGGTTTAAATTCTTTATATCTGCATACACTAACCTATAGTTCTTGCAACAAGAATGCTATAGCATTAGATGTTTTAAGTTCAGCAACTCTCTGCTTTTTTCTTTTGTTAATATGAGTGTATGGTTTCACTTATTGATAGCTATCTTGTGTCACCTACCTAGGTTTGGAATTACTATTATTAATGGACATTATTCCAGTTTTGAAATTCTTTTCCATCATGTTCACAGTCCAGTTCATGGGGGAAGATTGTATTCTACACAGTCAATGCGTTTACAAGCTGGTATTATCCAAAGATTATTCTGGCACGACAAACTCTCATTTCCACACACTACCTATTACTGCTGTCACTGCTATTGAGTCGTAGATTTCCATTTAAAAAAAGACTGAATAATTATGATATTAAGGAAATATTATGTATGATCAGATGAAGTTTGGTGAGCCTGTCAGTTTGATTAATTGTTTGTAATATAATTTGCCATATGGCTTCATTTTAATTTACAATAACATTGTACTTTTTTTATAATTTTGGCTTCATCTCCATGTTTCCACATATTACTCGAAGCTACGTAACATTTAACTGTTTATGAGACTTGATTGAAAGCTTTAACAGACAGCAAGAGTGAGCCTGATAGAGTCCAACACTAAATAAACCTCAGGGAGGACTGTGTCTCATAGTGCCAGACACCATGAAGATTGGAAAGAAATGGAGGACAGGCAAGGTGATTCTTCTTCAGGCAATCTCTTAGGTTTAAGGATCATTTACTTCCACTTTGGTTCTGTGGGTTCTGAGGTGACCAATATGGGAACCACAGAATGTGGGAGGGTCAGGAGGTGGTGTTCTTCTCCTGCCATTTATGCTGGGCTTCTGTGTGCTTCCAACACTTGTCCTTGAGGTTCTCTGTGCTGTCCTGACTCATTTTGAGTAGTCAGAGGCCGGGGATTCCCAGATTCAGAAGGGATGTTGCAATTTTTCGAGAAGGCTTTCAATACATTCTTGAATCTTCTTTCTGCCTGCTACTCTCTTTGCATGAAAGAACTTTTTCTCAGTGTCTGTTTTTGGAGTCTGGAATTGGGCATGCAACTGACATGGCCTTAGGGCTGGGGATGTTGCTCTGGGACAGAACACTGGTATTTGTTCACTCACCTTTCCCAAGGATTTGGAGGGTTTTGCAGAGATGGTGTTGGTGGTGTCTTTCTAGTACCTTGAGATACCTGTTGTAGACAGTACAAGTTTTGGAATTATGTTAGAGAGTAGGGATCACTGCTGCCTAATAAGCGACAGGTTTTGTACCAGGTTTAAGGATTTTATCATCATCCACTTTTCTCTGCATCGATCTAAGTCTGTGCACTGCAGATGCAGGCAAGTTCATCATTAATGTCTGTCTTCACTGAGATGTGGTTCCTGAGGTTTGAGAAATGATCCACATTACCAGGATTTCTCCATGAATTTTTCTTGTCAGACGGTGGTGTTATACATCAGGACAGGTTAATGGAGGACTTTTCTTTATTTGCATGTTGAATGTAAAGTCCATTCTCTCATATTCTTCAGTAGACAACTTGACAATGACTTGGAACATGGTCTCTGAATGTATGCATATGCAAACTTTCCATACTGCAGCTCAACTACTGAGCTTGGGGTGACCTTTGTTCTGGAATGGAGGTGATAAAGATTGAACAGTTTCCTCTTAGTCCAGGAGGTTAGCTCTACTCCAGGAGGAAGCTTATTGGAGGTGAGATGCAGCACTGCAGTGAAAAAGGTCGAGGAAAGTATTGGGGCAATGATGCCGCCTAGTTTAACCCTAGTCTTCACTGAAATGGCCATGTTGTGGACCTTTTAGCTTGTTTGCCATCATGAGATAAATGTCAGATGGAGACAATTTTCATGGGCAACTGAGTTTGAGGAGGGTATTCCACAGACCCTCTCATATGACAGAGTCAAAGGTTTTAGCGAGGTTGAGAAAATCCGAGTATAGTAGTTGATGTTGCTCTCTGCATCTCTCTTGGAGTTGTTGTGCAGTAAAGAATCATTTTCACTGTTTGTCTAAATGGATGAATCCACACTGCAACTTGGGGAACGGCTCTTGAAAAGCTTGTAGGAGGTGCTGGAGGAGGACTCCGGCAATGACTTTCTTTTCCTTGAGGATGGTCACAATTAAGGCAAGCCTGAGATCCTTTGGCATTTTCTCTTGCTCCCAGACATGGATGATGAGGATATGGAACCAGAATGTTATGGTTATTAGTGTATACATCCTAACTCTGGAAGTGATAGGTGAGGCCAAGGAACGCTTCAATTCTAACGAAATTCCTTGTTCTGGATCCCAGCAGGAAGCAAACTGAACCTTCTGGGCAAATGCAGTGCCAAGGTGGGAAGGGATGCAACCTGGTAAGGAGGGAGTAAGGAAGGCTAACTCCCAAGGTCTTGAACTTATCAAGGACAGAGACGTAATGAACTCTCCCTGTAAGGAATACACTGAAGACATCCTCAATGACTACTTTGTCCTTGACATGAGTGACCTTGACTCCATCCCACAGCAGCCTATTCCGTCTAACCTTGTTGGCACTTCTGACTGATGAGAAGTCGAGAAAGGTAATATGCTAACTAAAATTCAACAAAACCTTGGAAGCATATGGTGTCCCTGCCGAGGTTCTAAAGCTTACAGTAAAGGGGCTTCAGTCATGAATCAAAAATCTCTTTGTTCACATCTAGGGTAGTTGAGAATTATTGTGTGTCATCAGTCTTGGTTCGACAGGTGTGTAGATTTTAAAACAATAGAGAGGAAAATAAATCACCCTTCATTTGTGGCGGCTGCACACAGACTAATCAATGCAGCAATAGACCATCCAGGTCCAGGTTCTTCCGCTGCCCCCTCACTGTAAAATGGCCTCCTTCAATCTTCCCGTATCCCCTTCTCCTGTGATCTACAAACTGGAGTTGTGATTTACCTGCTTTACACAATGTGTGAGTGGGAAACGTGTGGAGGAATATCCTTGCATGGCCTATTCTATAATACATAATGCCTTGGGCCTGATGTGCTGTACAATGCAATTTGAGGTGAAGAATATTTGTTGATCTTCTGCATACTTTAATGCGCCTTTGCAAGTGCTGAAGAATTTCTAGGCTGCCATCCTTTAACCTAAGTTTAAATCAGCCAATTGAAACAGCTGACAGTGTCTGTCAGGGTGGTGTGATTTGGAAGCAGGCTGGCAGTAGGCATGAATGGGAGCTTCAAAACAAAACGGTTGGCATTGGCTTTGCTTTCTCTTTTGAAGGAATGGTCGATTGAGGCAGTTCAAGGAAGTAATAACATGCTGCCCTTTTCATCTTGGTGCTATACAATTAAATAGGCTTTTGTGAACTGAGTCTAGCTGTCCAATCCTGTATCTGTTTGGCACCAGTACAAAACTGCTGTAAATATAGTAGCTGGCACAAAGTTGGTAATTTCGCTCAGAGATGTTATAAGGACAGGCAGCTGGTGAGTACTTTCATTGGTGAAAGAAAGGGGTAACATAGCTTATCTGCTTAAGGCTGTTAGGTTTTCATGGGACTGCATAGAAACTGTTTATATAATTTTATAAAAGCAGAATACTTTAATATTTCCAGTGAATTTTAAAGTGGGCAGTCAGAAAACATTTTCCATGCTGTCATGTTGCACTTGTATTATTGTAGTATTGTTTCTGGGGAGGATCTCTGACTCGGAGCTCTTGGATATCACTGTGCGGCAACCTATCACTCATGTATTTTTTGATGTACATTGAGTGAGCTAAATTCAGAGGGTGCTTTAAAAAGGATATCTCAATTGGATTCCAAACTAATGTATGAGACGGCGTGGAGAGTGTGAGCTTGGATTATAGGGTCCACTGGGAGGTAATCACCAAAGTTTCCCTTGATCATTGATCTGTGCCTGTAGGTGCTTTGAGGTAAAATTCTGGTGAGAACCAGGTTGGGGCAGTGGATGGTGCCCTCTGTAGGTCAGAGTTTACTACTTATGTGCATGAAGAGATTAGAACTACCTTTTAATTTAATATGCACAACGTTAAATTGTACCAAATACAACAAAAGACACAAGCAAAAGTAAGTCTATGGACACTGCATTGTTTTAAGAACATTTCTCTGTGGCTGCCAGCTATCAGTCCACAATACCTATGGCTTCTCAAAAGTCCAATTGTAATCCCTTCAGCAGTTAAGGTATCTCCACTGTCACTAATCTACAACATTTGACCAAAAAGAATTGGCATACAGAGAACAGGATGATCTGATACTCTTGTTGATCACGCATCTGAGTGCAAAGTAACTTTTCACCTGTCTAATAACATTGACATTAAAAATATGAGAGTCATTGAGCTGTTGAAACATTGCTCCACCAGAGTATGCATTGGGAGCTTTTCCAATAAGCTCCTTGAAGAGTTGACTCTATTAATTTGTCAGCATCTTGAGCTCTGATTAGCAGGAGTTCTGGATTTTCACTTGTCTCTAATCATGCTCTTTGAAGTAATGTTGCAGTACTACATAATAATAGTGCATTATCCCCATAGTAAATGTCTATCCTCTTGATTTTATCCATCAAGAATTCTCTTGTGTCAGCGATCTTCTTGGTACAGTTTTTCTCTTTTTGTTTTCTTCTGTTTTGTTTAATAGTACTCTGGTCATTATTCCACAATATTTTCATTGCTTATTTTTCCTCAACTTTAAGGCTGTGTTCTAATTTTCTTTGCTCTTCAAGTGTCCAGATTTTGAGACACAGGAGCTGTGGAGCATGCTGGAAGTTGAGATTAGGCAAGATAGTTTTTCTTCAACTACCATAAGATAAGATAAGATATCTTTATTAGTCACATGCACATTGAAACACACTGTGAAATGCATCTTTTTTGCATTGAGTGTTCTGGGGGCATCCCGCAAGTGTGGCCACGCTTCCGGCGCCAACATAGCATGCCCACGACTTCCTAACCCGTACGCCTTTGGAATGTGGGAGGAAACCAGAGCACCTGGAGGAAACCCACGCAGACACAGGGAGAACGTACAAACTCCTTACAGACAGCAGCAGGAATTCAACCCGAGTCGCTGATGCTGTAATAGCGTTACGCTAACCGGAATGGCTTCCTTAGGTGTTGTAAATTTTATACGATTCTATTGAATTTAAATAACAAATTTATTGCACCATCTTCTTTCTCAGAACCTCACCTCTTCTGCCTTAATTTGCTTCTATAATTTAAGTTCAGTCACTTAATTACTAATTAGTTTATCGAATCAAGGAATTAGGTAGCTACAAACTCGATGATAGATATCTGGGAGTGAGTTAGAATGTAATCAAAAAGTAGGGATGGTATTTCTGTAGAATAATAGATCCCTAGGAGTGTACTGTGGACAGGAATCTAGTCAAAGATCACTGGTGATGGAAACAGGGAATACTTGGTACTTCGAGTGGGATACAGACTGGAATGTAATCCAGGGGTTTGGGTGGTTTATATATGGAATGACAGGGTACCTAGGAGTGAGTTACAGGCTGAATCTGATGAAGGGATTTGTGGGGTTGTCAAATAGTGGCAGGTGAGTGGGAGTGAGGGGAGCAGAGTTGGGGGTGGGTGGTTATGCACAGAAAAGCAAGTGATTTTGTTGAAACCACCAACAGAATCTTTGAGCCTCAGAGAATCCATATTTTGTATATAATGTGGTCTAACTGGGATGTAAGGTATGTCAGACAGTGAATATTAAGAAAATAGCCATCAGAATCAATGGTAGTAATTGGCAGTAAGAAAGCAGGCTGTATATCTGCCTGTTAACAGAGAGGCATTTATTAGGAGATGGAATAATTTCTACAGGAGAAAGAGGGATCAGTTAGGGGTTAAATAGAAACTTGAGCTTTCAAATAAAAAGAAATAATTTCTTACCGTAAGCCAACGACATTCTCATTGAAATCACCACCTGTAGGAGCAACTAAAATGAAAAGTACTTCATTAATTTCTGAGACAAAACCAGAGAGACTGATAGTGCAGCCTGTTTGTCTGATTCATTGCTGAACTGTGACTCTGGCATTGTGCATGGCCTCTTTCTCTTTATCACCATAAAATATATATCAAAAGTAGACAGCAGGGAGTGGGATTGAGAGTGTTAAGATCCACTTTATATTCAGGTTATTGCCATGGAAAGTCATTCATCTTGAAGATAATCTTTTCCATTCCTCATTTGAAATTAATTTTGGGCTTTTGTGTTCTGCTGATGAAATGAATATTTTAGCTAGAAAGTATTCCTGTCATTAATCTTGAAATAAAATATATTCCCATTATTGTGAAGACCTGGAGTTGGGAAACCTTGGTGGAATCAGCACATTTAGAAATGCCTTGGTTCAGTGCAAAGACCTATCACGGCTGTTGAGGGTGGCAAGGTTATAACCTGTGTTAGTTGAGAATCTCTATGAATTAGTGCTAATATGTTATTCTGGACCTGGCTGAGTTCTTTATTCTCAAGTTCATGTCTTGGATCTGACAAGGGACGAGCACTTATACTTAGCCAAGAATATCCATGGAACAGTGCCAACACCCCAACCATAACTTTGGCAGGAGTTCAGTTGTAGAACTGGGATTTCCGCTGGTAGGAGAGGAGTAGATCGAGGAAAATCCATGTCTTATGTATATATCTATCCCTATATCTTGGACCACTTCATTCCACCAATTGCTTTTTTTATACTTGCATAAAGCTTAGTAATGTATTCTGTGTACAGCAAGATTCAACAGGTCAGAATGAAATGAATGAACAGCTTTTCTGTTTTTTGTTGGCGTTGTTGAAGGGGTGATTGCTTGCCAGGACACCAGGAGAACTCCTTGCTCTGGAGCAACAAACAGTCTGCTGGATGAACTCAGCAGGTCGAGAAGCATCTGTGATGTCCTGATGCAAGGTTTCGACCCAAAACATTGACAATTCCTTTCTTACCACAGATGCTGCTCAACCCGCTGAGCTCCTCCAGCTGACTGTTTGTCACTGTGAGATCACAGTTGTCCCCAGGAGTGACCACAGAAGCAGATTCCCACAACATTCACATCATACCTCGATTTT
The DNA here is from genome assembly GCF_009764475.1 of Pristis pectinata. Taxonomy (NCBI): domain Eukaryota; kingdom Metazoa; phylum Chordata; class Chondrichthyes; order Rhinopristiformes; family Pristidae; genus Pristis; species Pristis pectinata. The sequence goes on from NC_067441.1 coordinate 4,651,691, forward strand.
ATTATTCCCTGGTTTTAAATTAAGCTTAACTGTTTTAGTTAGGTTGGAAAACAAGTTAAAGGATCTCCCACTGTGTACTTGCAATGGTATTTTGTAGTCAAGGACTAGGGATGGAGGATTATGTGACCCCAAACTTGAAGTCCAAATCTAACTATCTGTAATTAAGAAATACCAATGTTTTGATGCAGCAATTTGAATTGCTTAAAGGCTCGTACTTTTATTGATAATGTCGTTCGAGATGAGACAACTCATAGGGAGGTTAGGGTCCCCTCTAGTAATTGGAGGAACATCAAATTCAAGACTTGGTCCCATTTGTCACATCAGGAAATTGAGGTGAAATAGTATAAAAGCAATCCCCAATCTAACATCTGGATGAAACAACTAGATTTGTGGACATTAAAGAAATCAAGGGATATGGGATTAGTGTAGGAAAATATTTCAAGGTAACAGATCAGCCATGATCTGTCTGAAAGGAGTTTGTACGTTCTCCCCGTGTGTGCGTGGGTATCCTCCGGGTGCTCCGGTTTCCTCCCACATTCCAAAGACGTACGGGTTAGGAAGTTGTGGGCATGCTATGTTGGCACCGGAAGTGTGGCGACACTTGCGGGCTGCCCCCAGAACACTCAATGCAAAAATGCATTTCACTGTGTGTTTTGATGTACATGTGACTACTAAAGATATCTTATCTTATCTTATTAAGTGTTGAGCAGGAACAAGGGGTTGAATGGCCTTCTCCTGTTTCATTTTCTTATGTTCTTTTGGCTAAGTTCCAAAGCACTAAAAAAAAAGCAAAACAAAAACCCTAAATTCTTAAACCGTGGTATTTAGAACACCACTGTCTGAATAACAGCAGCAATTCCAAAAGTGAATGATTACCCTACCTCAAAATACCTCCAAAGAATTAACTGGTTTAAAAGAATTCTGATTAAATTTTTTTCTCTGTTGATTTTATTGCAATGTTCTTGTTTAATTGGTTTAATGTGATTCCATTAGGTGAATCGGTTGAGGAAACTGTTGAGCCTGTCCAAGTGAGGAAACTACATTAACACATTTGAAAAAGTACCATCAATGAAGCATACTGGGTTAATTAATGTATCTACTAATTGCTATTAACATCCTTTGTGCTCCCAGATACTGTGAAGTTGAAATTAATAATACTTAGGAAGTTACATTTATTACCATCAGACTGTTCCAATGTACTTCAATGAACGAAAGAGAGGATGTATTTCTTTTATCATCTTTCATGTGCACAGGATGTCACAAACTACAGGCAAAATGTATAAAGAACTACTTTTGGGGTAGTCATTGCTGTGTTGCATGGAAATATTCAGCTATTTTGAGCACAGCAAGATTCCACAATCAGCACTGAAAATGACCAACCAATTTCATTCTCTCTGTTGGCTGGAGAGTAATATTAGCCGGGGCACTGGTTAGAATGAAGTAGTGCCATGGGATTGTTAATTGTCATCTGATTGTGGAGAAGAGACTTCGGCTTCACATTTTATTCCAAAGATCGTAGGTTAGAAATCCATTCACCCAACTCTGGAACAAAGAGTGTTGTGCTATCAGAAATCACCTTGACCTGTGGAGCAATTCTCCACTCACTTATGCGTGTGTTAGCACCTATAAGGAAATTTCTCTCTTTGTTATTCAGCGTGATTTTTGTTCTCCTCAGTTTATTTATCCAGCATAAAACTTCCACACATAATGTCAACAGTAGTCAAGTTGCAAGATTTGTACCTAGTGAGATTTTCAACGCCACTGATATAAAAAATCTGACACTTCTTATTTATTGACAGAACAACCAGGTTTCTCAAATCCTATTTCCCTTGAAACTACTATTTAAGGGAACAACACTCATATGGGACTTTAAATAAAACTTCAAATTTGCACCTTGCCTGCTTTACCTCCAAGATCAGCCTCACAGTCACTCTCAGCTTTCTCGCCTCTGTATCATTATAGACTGCTACAGTGTACATTATATACTGCCGCATCTCACAGTTCACCAGACTAATTCCTGGGACAGCAGGACTATCACATGCAGAGAGTTTAGATAGACTAAACCTGTATACACTAGACTTTAGAACAATGAGAGGAGGTCTCATTGAAATGTACAAAATTCTGCCAGGGCTTGACAGACTGAATGTTGGGGGGATGTTTCCCCTTGCTGGAGAGATCATAGACTAGAGGTCACAGTCTGAAGATGAGGGTTAAAGCATGTAGGATTGAGATGACAAACAGAGATGCACATGTGGAATTTACTGCAGGAGGCTGCAGAGGCCAAGTTGCAGAATTTATTGATGAAGGAGATAGTTAGATTTCTAGACACAAAGGGCATCAAGGGAGAGAGTGGGAATATGAAGTTGAGATGAACGATTGACCACGATTGTATGAAATGGTAGAGCAGGCTTGGAGGGCCAACTGACCTACTCCGGCTCTTGTTTTTATGTGTTTTTCTATATTTATTGTATTAAATGGGTCACCCAAACTCCATATTGAAGCAAAAAAGGCCATCTATTTTTCCTCCAGCCCACAGGAGAGAGCCATAGAACTTGCTTGTTTTGTGGGTTTCTCTAAAATGCAGGCACTTATAAACAGCATTCATGCCCTGACTGAAACCTCCCTGACAGGAGCACTTGGTGGGACTTTGGTCCTTAATGTGCAAAGAACATTCCTCCCGTGGCCATTATTTTTCATCAGCCTGACCAGGTCCCTGAAACCTCTTGAGAACACTCTTCCACTCCTGCCAATTATTGCAGCATCAATTTAATCATGGAATGCACTGCCTGGGGTGGTGGTGGAGGCAGATACATTGAACAGGTTCAAGAGCTTGTTGGATAGGCATATGGAGGAGTGTGGGATGGGGGGATATGCGGGAGGAAGGGGTTAGGTAGTGTGAGGGTGGTTTGATGGACGGCACAACATGGTGGGCCGAAGGGCCTGTTTCGTGCTGTATGGTTCTATGGTTCTATGGTTAACACTCTCCTGCAGCTAGAAGAGTGCAGCCTCTATTAGGGTATGACTCTTCAAGAGCAGACTGCAATGATTGCACTTGCTGTGCTACATGTTGATAACTGTCAGAAGTTATAGCATATCATTTGGGAACCTTGTGCTGAAACCAATGATGTTATACAGGGTAACATTTGTACAGCTTACACTAAGACAGCTGTAGGGTGATCTACAATGCTGTTTGAATGCCAGAAAGGTGGTGTGGAGCAACCTCTAGAGACTAGATCATGCGTGTCTGGAATGGGGCTTGAAGCCACAAAGCCAAGGCTGACAGCTGGAAGATGATTAATTGTTATTGAGCACATGAGGCATCTGTTGCGTCTTTAAAATTTCTCTTCCCCTTAAGTGGTCCCTCAGGATTAAAGATGAATTTCATGCACCCTAGTTTTGTGGGTTCTGAAGTGACTGATAAGCTGAAGGTGAGGTTCACAGACTCAATCACGGGTGAGACAGGAGGTGCCTGGCATGATGGTGGGTAGGTAGTTTCTGAGATGGTTTAATCTTTCCGCTGTTTACGTTGAGCTTCCTTGTGTTCCCATACATTATACGAGATTCTCAGTGCCATCCCGAATGCTCCTCCTCCTCTTTGAGGGGTTACGGGCCATGGATTCCCAGAAATCACTGGAGAGATGTAGCATTTTTAAAGGAAGCATTGAGAACATCCTTGATTTTTTTCCTCTATTTACCTGGTAATCTCTTCCCTTGACAGAAGTTAGATCAGAGTGTCTGTTTCAGGATTCTGGATTCCGGCACGTGAACAATGTGGACTGCCCATCACAGTTAACTCAGTGTGATTAGGGCCTCAATACTGGGGATGTTGGCCTGGGAGAAGACACTGATTTTAATTATCTTTCGAGAGGATTTTGCAGAAACTGCATTGATGTAATTTTCCCCATGCTGTGAGATGCCTGCTGCAGGTAGTCCAAGTCTTGAGAGCAGTGATCACTGCTGCCTGGTAGACCATGACTTTTATTCCAACTGAGGTCTTAATCTGCAGGCACCCTTTTCCTCAGTTGGCTAAGGATGTGGTGGGGTATTTTTTATAAAAGCATTGAGCTGTATGACTAATGATGCTGTAATCTAGTTGATCTGTTTTTTTGTTGGTGTCGATGCTTTGAAATAAATGTGATTTTTTTTCCGGGTGCAAAATTGAATAAAACTTGAAAGGATTATCTGTATTACATTGTGCTATTGTAGTATATGACAGAGTTGTGGGACACACATGCAAGTGTGCCATGGTCAGTCCCTGAACTTGGCTGAGCCCAAAAAGAGAATGTTTGACTTCTCTGTGAGCAGAGGAAATTTGAAATCTGAGTCACAGCTCTCTGCCACTGGGCATCTTCCCTCAGTGCCAGTTCTGCATCCAAAGGGACTGTGCTTAGCTTCCTAAAGTCACAATCTGTCACTTTGCGAGGTGTGTTGTTCCTGTAGACCAGACTCTGATGTGAAGACACAAGAGACTGGAGATGCTGGAATCTGGAGCAATAAACAAAATGCTGAAGGAACTCAGCAGGTCAAGAAGCATTTTTGGAAGGAAATGGACAGTCGATATTTTGGGTTGAGACCCTTCTGACAGATAGAGGAGATAGAAGGCATGATAGCATATTTTTCAGTCCAGATAAAGGGTCTTGACTTGAAATGTTGACTGTCCAATTCCCTCCACAGATGTTTCCTGACCCACTGAGCTCCTCCAGCATTTTTGTTTATTAGTCTCTTATGTGAGTCTGTCGTCAGCAGCTGTTCTTTTACAGCATCACAGGGTTCAATTGGCCACCATTCTGTGACAGGTAAAAGGTCTGATAGAACAGCAGCATGTGGAAATACCAACTCTCCTACTCTGAGCTCTTCCTGTGTTTAACAAGGACAGGAGATTGGCACTTTTAACTCAGAGGGTGACATGATGAAAATACATTGATATCATTGATATATTTCTCCATGACCCTTGGCACAGAGCCTCCCCACAACTGGAATATTTCTTGGCAATTTTGGCACAAAGGGTGGCATCACCCACACCACAGCTGCATGCAGGATCACCCAGGACACACTGACCTCTGTGCAGGAATTCTCAATAAGTAGTTCTGTCATATGAACCAAGAGTAGTGACTCCTATCATCAATCTTAATGTTCCTTCCTTTTCATTTACATCAAAGGATTGATGGTGGTTGCATAGACTGCTTTGTGCATACAATCAATAATGCATAGTATCCTTGGAGGCGAATGCTGTTATGAAACTGACTCCTGTTCTTTGCTGCTGGTGGTCCTTTTAAGTGTTCTGGGGGAGCATGGTGAGATAGGGTTTCGGTTACATCCTCAGTGGAGCAATTGATGGAATAATGTCTGCTGCCAACAATGTCCTGTGTGCCATTACAGTTAAGGGTAGTAGTGACCTTCAATGAAACTGACCAGTGTAAAATGGCTGATTGCCCAAGCAGGGCTATATTTGAATGGATGGCACAGAAAATAGCTGAGCTTGACTACCTCTCCACCCCTCCCTCCTCAAAGATACTTATTAAAACCTATCTCTTTGACCAAGCTTTCATCTGCCCGAGTCTGTAAATAAATTTTGTTTGTGTGCTCTTGTGAAGTGCTTTATGTAGTCCCTTAGTGTCTGTCCTCTGTGTGCCTTTGTCTACCCTAGTGTTCCAACACAGTTTTCCCTTTGCGGTTACGACTCAGCTGGTATTCAGTGGAGGAGATGGAAGGAAGGCATGGAGGACAATTTTGAGCAGCTCCAGACTGAAAGCACAGCTTTAGAATGCACCTTCTTGGCAGGGCAGGTTGTCTTATGACAGACTGATCAGGCTAGGCTTGCATTAGCTGGAGTTTAGACAGGTGAAAGGGTACTTGGTTATGTAGAAGTATGTAAGATCTCAGTGATCTTGACAGGGTGGTTGTGAGAAGGTACTTTTCTGTGGGAGAATCTGGAACTGAATGATTGCCCGTTTAAGGCAGAGATGAGGCAATATTTTTTTCTTTCAGAGGGTCGGTGTCTTACTCTCTCAAAGGGCAGTGAAGACAGAGTCTTTGGGTAGATAGATTCCTGATAAGCAAGGGGTTAACTGTTATTGTGGGTAGGTGGGAATGAGGAGCTGAGGTTACAGTCAGATCAAACATTATCTCATTGAATGGCAGAGCAGGCTCAAGGAGCTGACTGGCTTGCTCACTCTCCAATTTGTTTGTTCATGTGAGCTATCATTCCTAGGTTCTGATGGTAAGGCATTGGCCCAAAGTGCTCATTGTGTTTCTTTCTCCACAGATACTGAACACTTCCAGCATTTTATGTTTCTTAGTGGTCAGAGGTTGCTGACTGATAGGTAGCAGCAAGGACCAACATGTGGAATCACAGGCACTATTATCCTAGGAGAGAATTAAAAACCTGCGCACCATGAGCCCCTATCATTTCCCTGGGCAGCACCTCTTTGTCATGAGTTAGAGGATGGATTTGTGGACTGCTGTGACACCCTGCAAGTTCCATTGAACTCTGGTAGCTTCAGCAATGATAAGTGTAGCCCCAGATCGAGCTTGAATGGCAATAAGGTGAGGTCACGTGACAGATGCCTAAGTTGCTACTTCAAAGGCATCTGCTTTTGTACAATGGATGTTGAAGGCTGGGTCTGGATAGGTATGAATGGAGTTGCCCACCACCATGCTAACAAGGATGGTTCTCCAATTTCTGTATAAAAAAAATCTCTCATCAAGGCTGGTGTTGGAATCCTCAGTGCTCCTCAGCACTGCACAGAGACATTCAGGCAGTTGTGCTCCATGTGTTTCACTGTGCAAATCCATCAGCTTTCTTCTGTTAGGCTGCCCCATTTGAAGTCCTTTGCAGAAGACCTCAGAGTGACCTCACTCATGAGGGAACTGGCAGGGACACTACCCCTTTCCTCTCTGCCCTGACAACAGGTCACTCACGCCTGGTGACTGCACAGTGTGTCAGAACTGCCTGTTGGCTGGGGAGGTTAAAGCAAGTAACAGTGCATCTTCACCCCTAACCATTTGCTCTTCCACCAACAACAGACCAGGTTACAGTTCCAGATTGCCCAAAGAGAGAAGAGCACAAGATTAGGGTTCTGACGGGGGTGATATGGGGGGAGGAGGGGAGGGGAAATGTAAGTGATACATGCTTGCACCATCTGCAGCTTGTAAATTAGAAGGGATTGTTGGCAGGTGAGTGGTGGAGGTGTAATGCAGTGAGCATTATCTGAGGCTAGTGGTTCAACTGGTGGGATTTGACATGTGAAGGTTCATTAACAGACCTGGACAACTCGTGTAAGGTCACTGAACTTTTTGTAGTACTGGATCCTGACTTGCATAGTTTGGCTTCGGTATTGATCACCTGACAATTCACTGTGCCTGCGCAGTTAGTGTCCGGAGAGACTCTTGATTGCCTGCATAGAAAGGATATATCTCCTACTTTGTAGCTCCTTCAACAAAACTTTCAGGAGAATATTGAAAATTTGTTTTTGCTCATTCTCTTCTGTGTTGTGGAATTCCTGAATGCCTGTCGGGTCTGAATGAGTTTCTGAATGCCTGGCAGCACCTGCTGCAGACTCCATTTAAAACTTGGGCTCAAACTGAGATTATAAACTAATAAAACACACCCATTAGCCCTAATTGCCTCCCACAATCATTGAATGGTCATACAGCACTGTTTATGTGGTGCCAGCATGGGAAACAATTGGTATGGTTAAACCTGTGAAGGCAGGTTAAGCAGACTGGGCCTACACTGAGTTTAGAAGGATGAAAGATTTCACCCATACAATATTCTTTCAGGGCTTGACAGGGTAGATGCATGAATGATGGGTTTCTGACTGGGGTGTCTAGAACCAGAAGTATCAAAAATAGAGGTCAGCCATTCAGGATAGAGTGGAGGTACAGTCAATGTGTACATTCAAGACAGAAATCGATAGAATTTTAGATGCGAGGAATTAAGGGGTAGGAGGTTAGTGCAGGATGGTGGCGCTAAAGTAAAAGTTCAACCAATTATCTTGTTGAATGGTGCAGCAGACATGAGGGGCAAAAAGGCCTACTCAGGCTTGTGCTTCTCATATTCATATTACAGATTGTGATTCCCTTTGCCTGTTTTCAGGGCATGGCCAGTTTAGCCTCAGAATGTCTACCTGCTACCATAACCAACAATAATCTCTGAGCTATGAAAAGCAATTGGATTTTTTAAACTTCATCTGTACATAAAACCATTTTCTGTTTCATTTGCCCCAGTAGAATTCAATACCTTATTTTGCATTTGTCCCATGAGGTACCTTCCTACTGAGATGCTCATCACACTAGCCGAACACAAAGAGCTCAAATTAATTTTTTGGAAGAGGCAGCAAATACCAGATTCATTTTGTGGAGCAAAGACAATCAGCCACTTGATTCAAAGATCACCCGATAATAGCAGTTTTAAAGCATACCATTCTGCACTTCTCTTTTAATAGGCACAGACTTAAAGTTGGAGAATTTAAAAATTAGACCTGTGCAAGGCAGAATTGATTAGGAGACAGAGTGCCAGATGGGAGAGAATCACAACTATAAAATAAATGTACCAATTTCTATGAGGAATTGATTTTTATTCCCCTTTAAATATTTTCTCTTCCTTTTCTTTGTGGTGGTATGATTCCCCAGGGAAAGGCAGCCACCCCTAACCAAGTGGGCAGTCCTGAGCCTAGACACTGAATGATGGCAGGATGGAAGGGAATCCAGTTATGTCCTCGCTTGACAACCACAGGCATACACCTTTGAGCAGGAATCAATGGATGGCGATGAACACCTACTCTGTTGGGTCTGAAAGTGGAGAGAAGTGAGGGTGGGAGTTGCGGGTGGGGGGAAGGAGGAAGGTGTATAATGAAAATGTCAAAACTGAGAAACGTAGATTTTGGTTAGGCGGTTGTACTAAGCATTGCAGAACCAAGGCAGGTAGGTAGGAATGAGGTACATATTAGCCACGATCTAACTGAACTGTGGAACAGCTCCACGGCTTCAGAGCTTCGGAGACCTCCTGCGTTTTTATTTCTCCACTTTCAGGGCCAGAAGTATTGAGTTCAATGCTGTGGATGAACCCAGTGCAAAAATTCCATATGACTTTTACATCAAGTCCCCATTTGGCAAAGAGCACTTTATTTATTTGTCAAGTTCTTGCCCTTCCTATGAAGGAAGATCCCACCTTTCTCTAACAGGATGTCTGAGACAGGAGGCTTTCAATCAGGAAACTCAGGACTGGTTCACGACACTGCGGCTCTTTGTGAGTCTCATGTTTATATTGGCAGACATTTTGATCTCAGGTGATGTAATGCCTGCTGCTATTGAGTACAGTTTAAACAGCCACAGATCAAAAACTTGGTATTCTTTTGTATTATTGTTTTATATTTTTGCCCTAATCAGTTACATCTGTGTCTTGGCCATTTGATCCTCATGAATGCCTAACAGATGTATATTTTTTACTTGAAAACTGCTGACTATATCATGGTCTTCAAGCCATCTCAGAATTTAACCCCGTGAATACTCAATGTTTAAGTTTTAAAGAATAAATGAAAATGACACAATTCTTCATCAGTCCTATTCTGGTTCAGACTACATCATCAAGCAGTTAGCTCCTATTGCACTTTGCTTTCTGACTTTAGAGACACAGAGTTCTTTCACTAACTTTCCCCGATAAAAGAAAGCATTTGCTAAGAGGGTTGAAAGAGAGAATTGGGCTTAGATTTGGGAGGTATAAAATATTCACTGACTTTGAAGAAGAGAGGTTTGAAGGATTGAGGGTGTTTTATATTGATGCAGAAGTGATGGAAGAAATTTTACAAGGGACAAATCCACAACCTGAACAAACTTGAGGGAAACTAGAGATGAGGTTCAGAAGAGCCAAGAGGAGGTTTAACTTGGGCAATGAATGGAGGTATAGGGACAGATCAATGTCTGGTATTGTACTGCTCTGTAGCAATGATTAAGATATCTTAAGCAGATATAAATATTTACACAATCACTTTGGTCACGGCCTCCGCAGCTTATCTTGTGGACATATCTACCTACTTAAATTTTTTTGACATATTGCACTGATATTGCACCTATGAGATAGAGGGAGAAGAGTTAATTTTGATCAGTCAGGGTGGCAGTAATTAAAGTCTTGATGTTTTGAGTATTAACGTAGCACACAATTTGAATGTTTCAAACCCATCTTCTTGTTGTATTTAATTACCTTGTTTTAATTGACTTTAGCTGATATCAAGACAGCAGATGTTCACACTCTCCTGTGTCTTACACCATCAGTGACATTGTTTTCACAACATGAAGTTCGTGAGGAAGCTCAACAATATTTTTCATCTTTAATTATTCAAGCCAAATCCAAAAATTACTTCAAACCTTCAGATGAACAAGAGACAAAAAGAAAGATGTGCTTACATTTATGGAAATATTGAAGTTTTCAAACTATTTTTACTGGGGGAATTCCCTGCAAATATCTGAAGATTCCTGAGAACCCTCTATGAACATTGACATGCAGGACTGCTTTGGAACAGAATGGCCCACACCGTTGAGACGTTGCCCAGTCTTACAATTCTCATCTTTGTAGGTTATCCAGTAGCTTGTCACAATGAAGAGGTACAACCTGGAGTTACAAATCACCATATGTTGCTGCCTGATTTTCACTGCTCCAGTATTAGCCATGTAGATGCAGCAGCTCATTCTCAACACAACTGCTCCCCCCAAACCCGAACAACTTCCACCCTCTGACTGTGAGCTGCACGTGATTGATGCATTTGTATAAGGGCAGGCACGGTAATGTAGCGGTTAGCATGACACTGTTACAGTGCCAGCGACCCGGGTTCAATTCCGTCTGCTGTCTGTAAGGAGTTTGTACGTTCTTCCCATGTCTGTGTGAGTTTCCTCCGGGTGCTCCGGTTTCCTCCCATATTCCAAAGACATACGGGTTAGGAAGTTGTGGGCATGCTATGTTGGCACCGGAAACATGGCGACACTTGCAGGCTGCCCCCAGAACGCTCTCACTGTGTGTTTCGATGTACATGTGACTAATAAACAAGTCTTAATCACCGGTTAATCTCAATTTAGAATGTTAGGAACAGGCATAATGCCATAAATACCTTTCTAATGAAGAGGTCTTTGTTCTTGCAGTGCCACAACCTCCCCAGTATGGAAAAGCTTCTTTCCTATTGGTATTAAATTATTGGAAATGTTTTTAAAAAGTACCATTGTATATTTACATTCTTTGACCCATCTCCTTTTTGAAGAATGATAAATTGTGCTGTAAAGCTTCGTTGCTCTATTTTGCTTCCTGTTCTTGATTTGGCTCTGGTACCCTATTTCCTTTTTTTCCCCGTTTATTTCTCAATCCTCATCCCTGTTCACTGCCACTCTCCCTCTCCACGTCCTGCAATGTTGTGGATGCCCAATTTCCCTTGTTGCAATTTAACAGCTGGCACTTCCAGCAGATTAAATGGCAAAATAACTTAGACCTGAAAGGAGGAAGATAAACTAATGGGGCACATTGCGAGGCTGCCACAGTCCAGAGAGCTGGGTCATTGTTACCTACCTTAAGGGAAATGTACTATCACTACACTGAGCTGTTTTTTTAAAAATTACTATACAGCTACTGAAAGACTTTGGTAATAATCTAACAAATATACTCCGATGGAAAAAAATCCTAATGATGTTGATTTCCACTAAGACCACTGTGAAAATCTATGATACTGTACAGTATCATAACGAAAAATCTCAATACACTGGTATCCCTCTGATCTTCAGGGAGTATTTGTTATTCAGGTGGCGACAGCATCAGTAACATCACAGAGATAAATGACCAAATTGATTTTTTGATCAAAATCCATTGATGAACTGTTTCCCTGTAGTATTAGTTGATGGAAGGATTTTGGTCAGATTAGAGTGAGAACGCCCGGCTTCTTTTAAAATAGTGGACTCAAATATGCAAACAGGACCTGGGCTAATGCATCATCCAAAGGTCGCCAACTATGACAGTGCAACATTTCTTCAGTGTTCCACTGAAATGTAAGTTGTATTGTGTATGGTTTGAATCCATAACCTTCCCACTCAGAATGCTAGAAAGCCTGCAATAGCTTTATAGTTTTCTTCTTCCATCGCTCAAGCCTATGGCAATACTGTTGTCCAATGGAACTCGAGTCATCTGAAAATAAGCTTTCCTCCTTGCAGTAAAGTATGTGGGTCATGCTTGGCACATTACAAATCCAGAAATAAATCTGAAGTAAGATATTGGGTTGGACTCATTCCCGGAGGTTGCTGACCCCCATGTACTGTTTGATGCAGTTTCACCATGTTAGGTCAGCCAACAGATCCATTAATTGTTTTTCACTCCTACTAAAATGAAGCAGTCGTTGCAATTTGCAATGGACATAAGGCGAGCTGATCTGCAAGTGCGTTTTTTTATAGATGAACACTGAAGTAAATGGAACAATTGTATTTTAACTAAAGTTTGCTATAAATAGTTTAACCATTAAAAGGTTAATGCACAACAAGCAATTTGAAGAAATAATGCAATGAAGATAGTGCTCAAAATGCACCAAGAACAATGTGTTCTCCAGATAGATATAAAAGTACATTAATTTAAATGATACCATAATAACACTGTTCCCTTATGAAAAGTCAATTTGTTTGATGAGTGCTATTCTAAAACTGTTGGAAGCTACCACTAGTGGCAGTGAACCAGGATACAAAGTAGACATTGGTGCTTTTAACAGTCAGCCTTAGCTCAGTGCATTAGCACACTTGTTCTGAGTTCTAAAGGTAGTGGGTTAGTGATCAACTCTGCAGGTGATGCACCCAATGGAACACTGGACTGTTGGCAGTGCCAACATCCAGCTGGATGTTAAACTGAGGCCCTGTCTTCACTGTCTGATGTATGTAAAAATTCACATCCACTGCCCTGAAGAAAAGCAAGGGAGTTTGCCCTTGTGTTTTGGCCAATATTTAGTCTCAATCAGCAATGAAATAACAGATTATATGGCCATAATCACATCTTTGATAGAATTATTGAAGGGTTACCACACAGAAGGAGGCTACTCAACTCGTTATGTCTGTGCCAGCTCTGTACCAGAGCAACTCTCTAGTTCCATCACCAACCCATGTCTGTAGACTAGCAAATTTTTCTCCACAATATATTTATCCAATTCCCTCTTGGGACAATGGAACCTACCTCCACATCTTCAGACAGTACATTCCAGATTCCAACAACACATTGCATAAAATGTTTTTTTCTTATACCATTCTTTATTCTCTTCCACTTTATCCTTGTGACCTCTAGTCCAAGACCAAAGGAAACAGCCCTCCCACCATCTGATCTGTCCAGACCCGTTCACCATTTTATAACCTTCTATCAATCTCCCCTCAACTTTTTCTTCTCAAAGAAAACAATCCCAGCCTTTCCAATCTACCATTGCAACTGCAGTACCTCATCCCAGGAACCATTCTCATCTAACTTTTCTGGAGGCTCTCCAGTGCCTTCACACCCAATTATGAACAAGGCATGACTTCTGTAATTTTCAGTTAGGTGCTGGTGTTGTAACTGTTCTGGCGAAATATGTGGCTGGTTCAGGGGCGTACATCTTCAGTACTACAGTCAGTATGTTGATTGGTCTGTAATCATTTCTGCATCCACTGCTCTCAGCTGTTTCTTTATAAACGAGGAATCAGTCAAATGGTTGAAGGTTGTGATGGGAGTGTTCTCAAGGTAGGTCATTCACTTCACCATTTCTGGCAGAATATGGTTGATAATTGCTGGCAGCTGTTGTCTTTGGCTCTCACATTCTGGCTCTGCCATCACTGAGAAAGGGCATGGTCTTGAACTTTCTTCCTGTTGTTTTCTTCACCACTCATTACTAAATGTGGTTGGACTGCAGAGCTTTAATCAACATCTTGGTTAGCACAGCATCGACCAGGGCTGAACTCCAGAGGCAAAGTGAGAATACCTACCCTTTGATGTCAAGGTAGCATTTGATGGAGTGGCATCAAGGATCCCTGGTAAATCCTGATGTCAAAAGGGCATCAGAGAAAATATTTCTTTGGTTGGAGTCAGATCTTGCAGAAAGGAAATGACTATGACCATAGGAGGTCAATCATCGAGCCTCGGGACTTTGATGCAGGGATTTTTTCAAAGGAGTAAAGTCAAAGTCGAGTTTATTGTCATATGTACTTGTATTGTCATGTGTGCACAGGTGCAATGAAACACTTACTTGCAGCAGCATCGCAGGCACATAGCATCAGATACACAACATTCACAAGAAAAAACATGAATTAACAAGATAAATTATACAAGAAAGAACACAATTATAACAAAAAAAAATCAAAGTCCATTGTAGTGCAAAGTAATCATCGTGTTGCTATACTGAGGCAGTGATTAGGGTTGTGCACGTTGGTTCAAAAACCAAATGGTTGGAGGGAAGTAGCTGTCCTTGAACCTGGTGGTGTGGGATTTCAGGCTTTGTACCTCCTGCCTGATGGTAGCTGCGAGAAGATGGCATGGCCCAGATGGTAAGGATCTTTGATGATAGATGTTGCCTTCTTGAGGCAGCACCTCATGTAGATACATGGTGGGGAGGAATGTGCCAGTGATGTATTGGGCTGAGTCCACTACTGTCTGCAGCTTCTTATGTTCCTGCACATTCAAATTGCCATACCAGACCATGATGTAACCAGGCAGGATACTTTCAACAGTACACCTGTTGAAGTTTGTTGGAATATTCGGTGACATGCCGAACTTCCTTAACCTTCTAAGAAAGTAATGATGTTGGTGCAGCTTCATTGTGATTGCATCTATGTGCTGGGCCCAGGACAGGTTGTCCAATATGTTAACACCCAGGAATTTAAAACTGCTGATCCTCTCCACTGCTGATTCACCAATGTAGACTGGTGCATGTTCGTTCTCCTTCCCCTTCCTGAAGTCAACAATCATTTCTTTAGTTTCCTAAGCCCATTCAGTTTCTTCGTCAGTGACCTTCCTACCATCATATTAAGAAGTGAGGTTGTTCATTTTTGGTTGCACAATGTTTAATTCCATTCATTACTCCTCAGCAAATGAAGCAGCTGAAGTTTCAGCAACATTCAGGCATGGGCTATCTTGTGGCAAATAATATTCACTTCACACAAGTGTCAGAGAGTTACCATCTCCAAGAGAGTCTAACATCCCATCTTTGAATTTCAGTAGCATTATCATTGGCACATTACTCACCATTAACATCACCATAATTTAGAAACTTAATTGGAGCAGCCACACAAATACTGTGGCTATAAGAACAGATCCAAGGCTATGAAAAGTGTCTCACCTCAAGGTCCCAAAGGCTTTTAACCATCTGCAAGTCCTGAGTCAGAAGTGTGAAGTACTCTCCACTTGGCTCCAACAACACTCAAAAAGCTCCACATCATCCAAGATAAAGCTGTCCACTTGACTGGTACCCCATTCACCACCTGAAGCATTCATTAGCGCACTGTGACTGTATTATGTAACGTACACAAACTGCATGCACCTAGACTGGCCTAAGAGCACCACCAAGAAGGATAAGTCAAAGTCGAGTTTATTGTCATATGCACAAGTACATGTGTGCACAGGTGAAATGAAAAACTTACTCGCAGCAGCATCACAGACACAAGAAAAAGATAAATTAAACATAAAATATACGCAATTATGCATTTCATACGTGTTGTGATTGTAACTAAGTTACTGGGGAAACTGGTAGATATGAAGGTCTTTATTCATCACGACAGCAGATGAATCAATACAGTTTCAATAGCTACAGTGACATTGTTTACTTCAATATTTTATGTCTGATAAATGGTTCCATTGAATTACATGCTTACAGTGGGAACACATCGTAACTGACAAAACACTTCTAAATGTTCAAGCGCCTTTGCTGGGACAAAGTAATTCACCTGGATGGTCTAAAAGCTTCTGAGAAGAGAGAACTCAGACACTTAAAATTAGTGTTGTGAAGGCTGACTCTCTGAGTACACAATTATCCCAATTATTGATAGAGCCAATATGCCGATGACCATGTTTGATGTGCTATGAAGGTTTGATGTAGGCCAATTAACATAGACCCATTGTCTTATGTTTGGCTGATGTATAAGAGAACGTCTCACAGTCACATCAATTTGCAAACCATATCCCTTGAGCAGCCTCCTGCTGTGGACCAGTGCTCTGTAGACAGCACTGTTTGTTTACAAAGCTGCCCTTTTAGTTTCAAAACTGATTAGCGCTTGTACTTTACATTTGAGTAGGTTTTTTGAAGACTGGTTCTTGTTTGTAGTAATATTTCCATAGCTCGTATGTCAAGCAATCCTTTTCACATGTGAACACCATAACCAGCACTTTTCCTTGCAGATCATACTCACTAACCATCCTGACTTGAAAATAATTTACCATTCCTTCATCATTCCTGGTCTTAGTCCTTACCCAGCAGCACAGTGGGGAATATCACCACCACAATGGTTGATGAAGCCAACCCATCAGCACCTTCTTAAAACCAGTTAGAATACACAGTAGATGCCATTGTCAATAATTGTCAATGACAGCCATTCCTGAAAATAAAAATAAAAAATTTTTCTGAATGAAGTGATCCACCACTTCCTATATTTAAAGATGCTAAGTTGGATATGAAGCCTTTTAGAGTGGCCTGGGGTCCTGCTCTTTCCCCATAACAACATTGTGATTTCCTTGTCATAATCTGATTCAACAAAAATATTCTGAACAGATTAAATAAAAAAGAGACCCCCTTCAGAATGATCCTTTTGAGAGAATTGAATACTGAGGAGCAAAGAGACAAGTCTGAAATATAGCCAGAGGGTTCAGATAACTTATATGGAAATGAATGTTTGAAATGTATCAAACGGTGTAGCTGGTAAATAGAATGAAGGAATCGCAAAATGGCTAGAGACTGTAATCTAATTTGGAGGTTTCCAAAGATTATCCATAGAATTAAGGACGCCTGGGAGTGAGTTACAGGTTGGAATCTATGTGATGTCTAAGGTAGAGTTTGCATCTAAAAATCGAGTTGTTTATTTTCATATTACTCCTTGTAATTAATCCTGAGCACTCTTGTTAACGAGAAACTGCTGATACTGAAAATCTGAAACAAAAATAGAAAATGATGGGAACACTCAGCAAGTTAACACCTCGTAAATGCTGACTGACCTGCTGAGCATTGGGAATATTTTCTAATGTTACTTTGCAATACATTATTGATTCTATGGGATGAATGTGTTGTCAGTTTAGCTTTACCCTTGTAATGAAATGAAGTGTCAGTATCTAGAATGTACCTGCACTGTGGATGTGTGATGCTGCTTGCACTGAATGATTAACAGCTGGTGCATCCTTGAATTGAGATTCTCAGGAGGCCGTTTCCAGCTGTAAGGAAGGACTCCAATGCATGCTATAGATTTGTTGCAATGCCTAATGCACACATGTGGACAGGCATACAATAATGGACTGATACACACATGTAGGCACACGCACACACACACTCTTACACATAAAAGTATCTTCATATTTACAAGTGCACACACGTAAACACAGAACTGTAAAAAACAAAAGTTCATGCTCATTATGAATTTCACCTACTACTTGAGACATTATGTGTAGTCTCATAATAAATCAAATGTGTATTTCATCATCCAATGGTAATGACTACTTAGATATGAAAGAATTTGCTGCTCAATTACTGAGACATGGTGAAGGCATTTCATCTTCCCTTCCATTCCATTCATATTCCTCCTCATTTCTACTTCTGCCTCTCAACGTCGGGTTTGCTAGACGTTGTTAGCAAAAATACTATCTTTTTGATGTCAGAACATGGATTATGAAGACCTCAGTGAGGCAAGGGCATTAGTGCAGCTATACTTAAACAATGGAGTAATTTATTATGGTTTCCGTTTCCAACAGAAGTTGGAATAATGCAGAAATTGCCCCTTGTGTAGATGCGCGGTAGGTGAATCAGGGTGGAGTTGATGAATATGTGACAAACAATAGGCTGCAGAGAAATAGGTGGGGGAAATGGGATTGATGGGCTTGCTCTGAGAGTTGGCATAGTAGGCTGAATGGCCTCCTTCTATGTCATAAGAAAATACTAAATAGAGTCTCTATGGGGGGAAGTGGACAGCCATTTCCCTCCACAGATGCTGCCTGACCCGTTGAGTTCCTCCAGTGTTTTGTGTTTTGCTGTAGATTTCCAGCATCTGGTGTCTCCACTAAATACTGTATAACCTTTCATCCCTCACTTTTCAAGAAGCTATATACCTCTCCCTTAAAAATATTCAAAGATATTGCTCCCATTGCTCTTTAGGAAAAGAGTTCCAAAGATCCATGGCCCTATCTGTAACTTAAATGACAACTCCGTATTTTTAAGTTGTCCTGGCCAGCATAGATGTTGGAAGGCTTGTCATGTAGGCGAGCTCAAGCTCAAGGTTTTATTGCTTGAACAACAGCTAACATCTCTGCAGTCCATCCGTGAGTTTCAGAGTTTCGTGGATAGCAAGATTCAGGGAATGGTCACCCCACAGCTCAAGAGAGTGTGGGCAGAGAAGGACTGAGGAACTGGTTGTTTAACATCCCTGGTTATGGAGTTTTCAGATGACATACAGTAGAGAAGGATAAAAAAGGAGGGGTTGGCAATATTTGTTAATTACAGTTGTAAGAAAGAATGATATGTTAGGAGGTTAAACTAAAGATCAAAAGAGGGGCAATCTGGGAATGCACAATAAATCTCCAAACAATCTGAAGAATGTGGAAAAGCAGATTTGTAAGCAAATTTCTGGCAAGTGAAAAGCACTGGGGTAGTAATAGTGGAACATTTCAGTTACTGCAATATTAACTTGGATAATGTCAGTGTAAACCGCACAGTATTCCATAATTGTATTGAGGAGTATGTTTTTAGCCAGTCTGTACCAAGCCTAATAAGTGGGGAAATCATACTGGATTTAGTTTTAAGGTATGATGCTAGGCAGAGGAGTTTAGTATCAGTGGGAGAACACTTCTGTGGTTATAATTTAATTATATTTACCATAATAATGGAAAAGGAATAAGATAAAATTGGAGTTAGGGGTCTAAACTGAGGTGAGGCCAATTGAACTGGATCTTCCAGTTTCAGGTCAGCCAGTCCCCCTGTGTTCCAATCTCACTCCCACCAGTCTTGCCAGGGTCTCTCTCCCTTTGATCACCATTTCCGTTCCTCTCTCCCTCGTTACCTCGACTTATCATCCTCCCCCACCTGGTTTCATCTGCCCATCATCCCTCCATTATCTGATTCCACCTAACATCTACCTGCCTCTGCCTCTACCTCCCCCCTTCCCCACCTGTCTCCCTCTGCCCATCATTTCCAACCCCCCCCTCCATTTCTGATTCCACCTATCACCTTTCAGCCTCTGTTACCCCCTCCCTCTCACTTCTTTGAATAGGCTATCAGTCCTCTACATTCTCAGTCTGATGCAGGGTCCTGACCCAGAAGCTGGACCATCTTTTTGCCTCCACAGATGCTGTTTGACCCGCTGAGTTCTTCCAGAAGTTTATCTTTTGCTTTAAGACCAATTTTACTGGACTGTGAAGTGGTTTAAGAGAAAGGAACTGGAAATAGGCACTTAAAGATAAATTAGTCTCTGGACAATGGGCGGCATTTATGAAAGAGGTTCAAGGGGTTCAGAGCAAACATAATTCAACAAAGAGAAAGGGTGAGCCTGCCAAATCTAGACCCCCTGGATGGCAATGTGATGAAGGGTAGGATAACACAATAGAAGGGAAACAAAAATGTCAGATACCAAGAGCTTAATACAGCAGAAAGCCTGAAGAATATTGGGAATAAAGAAATAACATTTTTAAAAAAGGAAAACAAAGAGAGGATATGAAAAATATTGCTTAGTAAAATTAAAGAAAGGCAAAGTTAGCCTTAAAGACGATTTCATAACATGTATTTTGAAATGGTTTCTCAGAGCAATACATTGAGGAACGAACTGGGGCAAAAACATTTTTAGATCTGGAATCACATAATGCTCTCGCAGTAAAGGATCCCTGAGGGGAAAATAAGGGTCCTAACATGGTACAATTTCAAATTTAGCTTGAGGGGAAGAAACTTGGGTCTGAAACTAATGTTACTGAAATTTAAGTAATGGCTATTAGAGTGATATGAGGACAGAGTTGGCTAAAGTTGACTGGAAAAATAGAGTTCTACAGCATGGAAACACCCTTTGGCCCACCATGCTGACCATCTACACTAATTTCATTTTATTTGCCTCATGTTCCAATCAACTCCCCAGACTCTACCACTTGCCTTCAAATTAAGAGTAATTACAATGTCCAAATTAACCTACCAATTTGCATGTTGGTAGCACTAGAAGTCAGGATTGAACACAGGTCGCTGGAGCTGTGAGACTGCAGAGATGAGCAAGAATTTCTTCACTCAGAGCTGTGAATCTCTGCAAACCTCTACCCCAGACAACCGCTGAGGCAGAATTATTAGAGATTGACAGACATTTGAAGTACAAGGAGTAGGAGGAGAGAGTGTTGTTGAGGCCAAGATCAGGGATCAACCACCATCTTACTGAATCGCCTGAATGGTGGAGCAGACTTGAGGGGCTGATTTATCTACTCTTGCTGCTGTGTTTACGTTCTTGCATAAATCCAGATGGTTTTAAGAGGTACGTAAAGAGTGAGAGGATACTTAATGAATTATTAGGGGCCATAATGGGTAACCTTTGGCTGATACAAGATGATGTGGATAAGGTTCTTAAAGAATATTTTGTGACTACCTTCACAAAAGAGGGAGATAATGCCAATGTTGTCATGATGGTGAAGAAGTGTGTAATATTGGATAGGATATATACTAGAAATAAGAGGTTAGCATTTTTAAAAATTGCCCAGGCCTGAATGATGTCTATCCTAAGCTGTTAAAAGAGGCAAAGGAGGAAGTTGCAGAGGATCTACATGGAACATGGAATAGTACAGTACAGGAACAAACTCTTCTGTGCTGACCATGATGCCAATCTAACTAATCCCATCTGCCTGCATGTGGTCCATATCTGCCTATAATGTTTCAATTCTCCCTGGCTACAGGATGTTTGGTGGACTGCTAACACTGTATCTTTTTTTCCAAAAGGGAGATAGAGATAAACCTGGAAATTACAAACCAGTTGACTTCAGTGATGGGCAAACTGTTTTAATCCATTTTAAGAGATAACATAGGTTTACATTTTGAAAGGTACAGATTAATCAGCAGCAGTCATCACAGATTTTTTAAGGGAAAGTGATGTCAATGCATTAATAGAATTCTTTGGGGGAAGTAACAAGGAGGGTTGACAAGGATAGTGCATTTGACATGGCCTAATTGGACTTCAGTAAGGCTTTTGTCAAGGTCACAGAAGGTAGGTTGATCAAAAAAGTAAAAGCCCACAGGATCCAAGAGCAAGTGGCAATTGGGATCTAAAGTTGGCTCAGTGACAGGAAACAAAGGGTAAGAATGATGGGGGGTTTTGTATTTGGAAGGCTGTTATCAGTGGGGGTTCCCTAGAGCTCAGTGACTGGCTGGCCCTTGTTTTCTTAGATATACATGAGTGATTTAGATCTAAAAGTGGGAGCATGGTGAAGGAATCTGCAGATGGTACAAAAATTGTGAGGAGGAAAGCTTAGACTGCAGGAGGATGTGGATGGTCCGGTCAATGGAGCAGAAAAATGACAAATGGAATTTGATCGAGAGAAGTGTGAGGTAAATCATTTTGGGAAGCGCAACAAGGTGAGGTACAATAAATGGGAAGATATCGAATAGCATGAAGGAACAGAAGGAGTGTACGTCCACAGGTCCTTAAAGGTAACAAAGCGTTTTTCAGTTCTCAAAATAATAATGACTATTTTGGGCTATTTGCCACCATCCACAATGTTTTGCCTTTGCACTAGTGTTAAAATCACAGCCACTTCACTTCCAGGTTTACCAGTTTTGAAAATGAGCTACTCTTTATTCTTGAAAACCCTGCTTTGCTATATTGCAGTATTCCACAATATTGACCCAGCTATCTGAAATGGGAGTTGAAAATTCACCTTGATAGCTCTTTGATATTTCTTGTAGTGGCAAGGGCCTTATTATATTTGTTGTCTCTCTCTTTCTCCAGAGCTTTTCCAATGTCTTGAGCCTGATTAGCAAGCAACTATCTGAATGAATGATTCTTAACATGATGGATTGATAGATGATACGTATGTAATGCCAGCTATCTTGAGTGTATGGTCTGGACGTTTATGTAGGTAATTGGGACTGCATCCTGGATGTTAATAGAGTCAAAGCCTTTCCCATTCATAGCATTGACATTTGTCAAAAGTTCTTTGAGCGGCTCCTGAGTACCTTTCACTGTGCTTTGCACCTGTTTTTAACCCTGCCAGTCTGATGTTTGAACGGCTCATTCCCTTGCTTTTCATTTCTTGTTGGGAAGAATAGAAATCATGCAGCCTTACTGTCAAGTCAGTCAGTGATTTCCTTGATGTAATAATGCTGAGTACCTGATCCATGTGACAATGCTTCCTGGAAGCACACAAAAGACACAGCCACCAAGAAACACATGGCAATGTTGACCTGGGTTGACTTTGGATGGCTTGGGCAGTTTTTTTGGGGGGGGAGAGGGTAACGTGAAATGCCTTCTAGGGCATTGATCATCAAAGAAAATGTAATTAAGACTCTATTGGTCAGAGCTTATAGGGAAGATGAAGCTTTTTATGGTGTCACACCAAGATTGTCCAAACTAGTCTCTTTTGTATCATTAACAGCTCTGTTCCTGTAGGAAATCCATGTTCTCCAGTGCAAATCATTACTTTGAGCATTTGTAACTAAACTAGTAAGTAAAGTCCTTATTGAACTCTAAAGCATTTAATGAGGTTGGTTTCCGGACCAGTTCTGAGTAGCAATGAACAAAATGGCCTCCTCTGTGATATCCCCTCAGGGATACTTCAGTGCAGATCCCCTTGGTGATGGCAATTGTTTTGGGCAGGTTGAGGGTAATGAGGAAATGGGCTTGTGGAGCTGGATATGACCCTTAACCCCAGTTAGATGAGGCTTATTATCTCCCAGCAGGTTTTAAACATAGACTGGCATTTTTTTTGTGGGATAATCCAGGAGCAGTTCTTTTAGCAGTAGACATAGAGTGATGGCTTTAGGAATTCATTTTACTTCGTACACTGGGCCAACACAAGCTATACTTTGAATGAATAAAATAGTCCATTCCCTTATTTCTGGAGCAAAAATTCAATGCAGTTAGAGGAAATTATAGACATCATAACAGTGTTTTATTACTTATAGAAGTGAGATATAAGAAGAGAACAACTTAGGAACCAGAAGCTGAAGGACGCCATTCAACCCTCATAGCTGCTCTGCCATCCAAGAAGATCATGGCTGATCTATTACCTCTGCCATGTTTTTGCACTAACCTCAAATCCCTTAATATCTGAAATCTCTACCTTCAATAAACTCAGTGCCTGAGCCTCCACAGCCCTCCTAGGCAGAGAATTGTGACCCCTGGTTTGAGATTGTGACCCCTGGTTTTAGACTTCTCAGCTAGGGGAAACATTAATCCCCTGAGAATTTTGTCCATTTCAGTAAAATCACCTCTCATTCTCGTCCGTGCTGACGAAGGTGCCTTCCTGAGCTAGTCCCATTTTTCTGCATTTGGCCCATATTCCTCTAAACCTTTCTTATCCATGAAGTGGACAAAAGTCTTTTAAACATTGTAATTGGACTTGTTTCTCCCACTCCCTCTGGCAGTTCGTTCCATATACCCATGACCCTCTGTGTGGAAAAACTTGCCCCTCAGGTCCCTTTAAACCTTTTCTTTCTCGCCTTAAATCTCTGGCCTTTAGATTTGGATGCCCTCACCCTGGGAAAAAAGGACTGTGATCTTGCCCTCATGATTTTAGAAAACCTCTATAAGGTCACTCCTTAGCCTCCTTTGCTCCAGGTAAAACAGTCCCATCATATCTAGTCTCTTCCTATAACTCAAGCACTCCAGTCCAGGCAGCATCCTTGTGAATCTTTTCTGCACCCTCTCTAGTTGAATTACATCCTTTCTGTAGAACTGCGCACAACATTCCTTGTACACCTGTAACATTAATGTCCCAACTCTTTTGCTTTGGAAACTGACAAGGCAAGCTCCTAAGTGGCCAGTAGGTGTGCTTGGAAACACAAGCAACCGCAGATGTTTATCACCTTCCAGCCTTCAGTTTGAATGGAGACATACACTTATAAAGGCATATTAAATATAGGTAAGATAGTTTTGTGATACAGTTTGCAACAAATATCAGTGGTCGGTTAGGTTTACAACTTGCACTTAAACTTGCTGGCCCTGTTTCAGCCATCTTTGAAGTAAATAATATGCAAAATGAACCTACCAAACTAAAAAACCATATTATCTGCACGTGTCAACAATGTGTAAAATAAAATAGACAAAATTTTATGTTTCTTTTGCATTTTATGTTTATTTACTTAATTTCCCCACCCCACACACACACACACACACACACACACACACACACACACACACACACACACACACACACACACACACACACACACACACATATATAAATTTGTAAGAGTGAATTTTATTCTGTATCTTGAAATTCTGGGTGTTGATTTGTGAATCCCATAAGAGCGAATTTCCATAACCCAAACAGTCATAACGCAGGCCTCACCTGTAATTAACTTCAGCTCATAAGGTACACAGAAGCTTCTTTTTCCAGGGAGTGCGAAACATGGAATGGTTGAAGTGAATGTACTCGACACATTTAAAGGGAGGCTGGATAACTTCATGAGGAAACAAACAGGATGTGGTGATAGGGGGTAAGATGAAGAGAGAGTGGAAGGAACATGAACACCAACATTAACTAGTCTGGCTGAATGGCCTATATCTGTGTTCTACACAAATACTCAATGCATCCATCTTCTCATTACCTTCTTCATTGCCCAGAGTTGCATTTAATTATCTCTTAAATCCATTTTCTGCTCTACTGATTCTCCTTTGTAACTTATTCCAGCATACATGACCTTCTTTATGAAGAAATTCTATCTGACTTCTCTCTTTATTGCTTCCATATTTATTTTTTAAACTTGAATGGTTATCTTATTGAAATTTTAGATAGCTTTACTTCATTCTGATCAGATTTGTAGATTGAACCTATATTTATAGTGTTAAGTGTTTATATTTTTGCTATAAATATCAAAGGACTACATACTAATATGTAAAGGTAGCCGTTCATAGTGATAACTACTTTTAAGTTTCTGTATGAAGCTACTATTTGGTGCTATAACAGCATTCACAGTCAGTCTCTGGGGATCCTTTAACAATTGGAGAACATGTGTGTAATGGGCATTTAGAATTTATTTAAAATGCCTCCAAAGGAAAGCACATAAACATTACAAGAGGACACTGACTCCAATAGAGCCCATGATGAATGACCCTCCAGAGACCCCAGATAACACTGCATGTAGAACAAAATGTTTTTTCTGTTTACCCTCAGAGATAAACAATGGTGCTTGGAGAGACTGAACTACATGTGTTAGGTGAAGATTTATCTTGTGTTGTAGCTGTGGAATTGTAATGAGAAATGAGGAGGCTGCTGTGCATACTAAATTTACGTGCTGATATAGTATTTGTCTCTTAATGAGTGGAGTGCCCATTGGCAAACTTGGCAATATTATTCACTTGTTACATTTCTAATCAGTCATCCTTGCCTTTGTTTGGAAAGTAATCAGTGGCTCAGAAGTGTGTAGTGAATTTATGACTCATCTTTTCCTTACTATTCCACTTTGAGGGGCTTTACTCAATTTTCTCCCACTTTTCATCCAGCGTCCCAACCTTTCTGACAGGAGTCTCCGTATTGTAATTTCAGGAGTGGAATCTCTGATTCATTTTTTCCCCTGAGCCCAATGTGTCAGGGGCCAGTTATAATTGTTGACATCAGTTAACTGCACAGATCTGTGATCAAATCTGAAACCTTTTATATTTTGTGTAGAACCAGTAACAATTCCATGACCATGTGGAGAATCATACAAAGGTTACATTTAAACCCTTGAAAATGAACATAAGGATCACCATTTCAATGCTGAGAGCAGATTTAGTTTTAAAACATGCAGTTTTAAGAGACTACCTCAAGTACTCAGTGATTCTTGCATAGTTTACTTCCTGGACAGATTATAAAAGGGATTGAATATCGCAAGTGGCAAGTGCTATGTAAAGACTGCCCACACTTCTTAAATTTGAGGGTTCGTTGTGTTCCAAAAATTGGTGGGTTTTTTTGAGGAATTGCTGAACACGGGAGAGAGTGTGCATTGAGGTTTTTTTTGACATTGGCAGGAGATTTGGTGGAAGGCGTGGAGTGATGGTTGGACATTGTGTAACCACAGGGGCCTGTGGGCCCTCCAGACAGATGCTCAGGAGGCAGTAGGGAGGAATGGTCATGAAAATGATTCCCATAGTGTAGTTCCTAAAACTGAGGTGAGAGCCCCACGGTCAACTGTGCTTCCTTTCTCAGGTGGACACAAAAGACCCCCTAACACTATCTTAAAGAAGAGCTGAGAATTTATCCATGGTGCCCTGCGAATATTTATACTTCAATCAACATCAGTAAAATAGACGATCTGGTCATCATTCAATTGCTAGTTGTGGATCTTTCTGTGTGCAAATCAGCTGCTGCATTTGCCATATTATGAAGATATATAACTCGACTCACTTTAAAGAAGGAATTCAATTGAGTTCATACAGAAAGCTACTTCGAGACTTAGCAGTCCAGATGAATGAAGCTCAAGCGTTTTAGCAATCCCAACTTGTGCTGAGCTCCATTAATTTATCAAGTACAAATTGATGCTTACAGGTCAATAAATTCCTGCTTTACCCCTGTCCTTTTTTGAAGAGGGACATCAAAATTTTCACCATCCACTTGATCAATAAAATTTTCCTTCACTGAACAATTACCAACGGATCTTTCTCGTTTCCTGCTAATATTGTTTTACCTCAAACCTGAGTATTGTTTCACAACCACCATCATTGAAAAAAAGCAGATATTCCGATCAGTGTCACATTGCTGACTATGGGATCTTGCTATGTGCGAGTTGATTGCTGTGCATCCCATATTACATTTGTGATTGCATTGGCTGCAGATTGCATTGCAACATAGAGTTAGTGAAAGACTCTATATAAATGCAAATCACCTCATGACTTTATTGTATCCTTGAATAAAACATCAACAGATAGTTCTTTAACCATTTCTTGGGGTGCTACAATCCTGTTCCTCTTTAAAATATTTAAAAGACAAAATATTTATTTGATATTTTCGCCACGTTGTCCACTGTCTGCAACTTTCATCTCCTGGTAACCCAATATCTATCTCCATCTGAACCGTCCTTTTTCAATTAATGTATCCAATCATACAGATCAAGTATTAAATAAACATGAAAGGTGTTCATTTCAGACTATCTCCTGCAGACACGACTGTTACTAGGGCATATTCTGCAGCTCATAGCTGCATTCACCATGAAACTTGGCAAAAAAGGAATTAACACTGAAAATCTGAAATAAAAAAGAAAATACTGGAATGCTCAACAGGTAAAGCTGATACCTGTGGAGAGAGGAAAAGAGTTAAAGCTTCACATCATTGCCTTTCATTAGAACTAGGACAGTTTGGAAAACAGGCATGTTTTAAGTTGCAGAGAAAGGAGGAGAGGTAGAAGGTGCAAAGGGATTATCTGTGCTTTGGTGCAGACCAAGAGAAAATGGATGATATAGACTGATGTTGGCTGAGAGTGGGTGATGAAAACGTGTTCATGGCAGCTCATCTGCCTGGGGGTGGTGTAAATAGAGGACAATGCAGAGAACAAAGGAGAAGGAATAAAACAAAGAACAAGACATGTGGAACCCTGAAAATGCTGGAAACACTCAGGAGATCAAGCAGTTTCCACGGAAAGAAAAGCAGAGTTTTTCCCCCAGTTATAAAAGATCATCAACCTGAAATGCCAACCCTGCCAAGAACCACCTTCCTACAAACTGTTTGACCTGCTAAGAACCCCATCCCCACCCCCTCCCCAGCATTCTCTGTTCTTCCTTCTGAACTGGTCAGTTCTGATAACTGGACAAACTTGTTATTTGAAATTCTTGAATTCATTGTTGAGTATCAAGGTCTGTTGATAGAATTTGAGACGTACATCGAATGGGGAATGCTAGCTGATTGATTCCACTGTATAGAATATCATGCTTCTTTCATGTATCTGTATATAAAATCCTTGAGGACTGGGTAAATTTTTGACATATCTGTAGGTTATAAATCACTTTGAATGACTCATATCCCTCATACCCTAACAAAAGTGCACTATTTCATTGTCTAAAAGATAGCACTCAAATTGTTGAACCAAGTTCTTAAGTCCTTTGCTAGGTCATGTTGGTTTCTTCCATATGAAATTTTGATTGTGAACATGATAAGTTATTTCCATTAATACTACAAAACTTACAAACATCACTATTTCATGTCTGTAATACCTGTAAAACATGCTCTTTGCACAAATCTCCCTTTTATTAGCAACATGAGGATGGAGCTGTGTGCATTTCCTTAAGCTTGCGTTATTCTCTGTACGTCCATTCCTTGCTGGTACTTTGTAATGTGCAAGACCTGGATAAATTTCAATTGCTGCTGTGTTCTAGGCATAAGAAATACATTCCAAATACATTATATTTTACTTTACGGACAGGGAATAAAGAGCATGTGTCGTCATCTTATGAAGCAGGGATAGGAAGGAACTTGAATTAGGGTTCCCAGTTTCAAGATCACACACTTGTTCCTTATTTCTATAGAGCATGTAGATTTTATGCAATTATTTTTGATAACATTTTTGTAATGTTATCAAAAATAATTGCATAAATTGTAGAAGATAGAATTTGGATGCAGACAAGGAATACAGGTTGGAACATGTGCTACTGTGCAGAACAAGCTGAAGGGCTGGATCACACTAAAGTGTACAAGCTATTTAGAAGAATAGAAATAAGGCATATCAACTTTGCAAAGGCAGTTTCCTTTATAAACATTGTAGTAGAAATTCATAGTGGGCAAGTGACAGTCTGTAGGTGGATGCTGGTATTTTCAAATCTTTCGTTCTGTGGACTTCAGGAGATCATGTGTTTTTAAAGTTCCCAGGTCCATTGATGCAGTAGGTCTAATAAATTTTTAAACACCTTTCCAACACGCACCCATTCACATTGTTCAGTGCAAAGTCCAAGTTTCAGCGCTGAGATATCATAGCCCAGTATCTTTGTTGCACTCCTCCCAATCACAGTTTGTGAATTTGTGTATTCAAGTGTCTATATTCCAGACCATTATTTATTCAACTTTACAGAACTTGGGCTGTTTAAGCAACTTGACAATGCTGCATTACATCAGCTTCAAGGAGGTCTCAGGTTGTAGGAGTCAAATCCACTTTACTATAATCCATCTTTTTAAAAAGTAGGCAATCAGACTCACTGTTTCTTGGAGCGAAGGCCATTTTTAAGCAACCAATTATAGATTCCAAAAAACTATCTTTTGATCTCCCCAAGCTTAACCCTCAGTCTGCATACATTAACAATTAAATTTTGCAGGTCACTGCTTTAAATGTTAAAGCAATATAAATGTTTAACTGAATAAATCTTGAAAATTTAAGCGCCCCTCAATGTTATGTTTTCTTTGGAACATAGGAGGCCAAAAAGAGATTTACTAAAATGATGAGGAGGTAGACAGAATGGATAAGAGTCACTTTTTCCCTGAAAGACAGATCAATGACCACAAATGTAGATTTAAACTTATTAGTAGAAGGCAACAGAGGAGAAATTTTCTCATCTAGAGAATGACGGAGGCCTAAAGCTCATTGCTTAAAAGAGTGGTAGTGACAGGAAGTTTTGCCATATGAGTGGAAGTGCTGTAATTAACAAGGCTGAGGATCGAGAGCTGAAAACGGTTGTTGGCTTAATACCTCTTTTTTTGGGCAGCTGGGATAGAAAGGCCAAATGCCCTCTTCTGTGCCATAAATATCTACAACTCTGTGTTTGGCGGATCAACATGCCAAGAACTTCAGCCACCAATTGTCGAAGACTTTTGAACTTGGAAAGTGTCCTCCAAAGGGATACAGTCTTCATCATTGGGGGATGCATTTTGGACACACATCTCCCAAAAAATCTGGCAAATCTGATCAAAGAGTACCTGCCCAGAGGGGAGGATGACTCCTCAGCTGAGTCTTCACTGGGTCTCATTGAGGTTCTGGGTAAGTGGGAGTTAGGAATGTAGTGTCGTGGTTAGCGTAATGCTTTACAGCGCCAGCGACCTGGGTTCAATTCCGGCTGCTGTCTGTAAGGAGTTTGTATGTTCTCCCTGTACCTGCGTGGGTTTCCTCTGGGTGCTCCGGTTTCCTCCCACATTCCAAAGACATACGGGTTAGGAAGTTGTGGACATGCTACGTTGGCGCCAGAAGCGCGGCGACACTTGCGGGCTGCCCTCAGTACATACTACGCAAAAGATGCATTTCACTGTGTTTTGATGTACATGTGACTAATAAAGAAATCTTATCTTTTATCTACCTTCCACTTGTTGT
This sequence comes from Pristis pectinata, assembly GCF_009764475.1. Classification (NCBI taxonomy): domain Eukaryota; kingdom Metazoa; phylum Chordata; class Chondrichthyes; order Rhinopristiformes; family Pristidae; genus Pristis; species Pristis pectinata. The sequence goes on from NC_067441.1 coordinate 4,682,299, forward strand.
CAAGTTGGGGCTGGTAGAGGTTTCATATTGAATCACAGATGTACCTAGTCTGCTATGGTCTGTCTAGTTTCTCTAGCAGACTTAGGGAGTCTGAATTTAATTTTCATAGAAATCTTGAGTAGAGGTCATCTTAAGAACATATTTACCCTTACAAGGGGATAGCAATTATGTTCCAACTGTACATGGCTCTGGTTAGACTCCATCTGGAATAAATGGATTCATTTGTGAGGCATGCACTTCAGGAAGGAGTGAGGAGCAATAGCAGTATATTAAATAAAATGAAGAACACACAATGACAGCAGTGCTGAGAGAGAGGGGTTTCAGCATAGATGGCCTGCAGCACCAAAGCTTATAAACTCACTGGCAAAATTTGGGTACCGTAGGGGAACTTTGAGAAAGTGAATCATTTAATATATAGGTCCAGAGGAGAGAAAGAAAGCCAGAGAGTACAAGGTAGCCACAGGTATTTAACATTGAAATTACTGTATAAGTTGTTTCCATATTCCATACAAATTGCTTTCTTTTACATATTGTAAAATGCATTTAAATTGCAAACAGAGGAAGCAGTAGGTGGCTGTGTGGCAAATTATTCCCACTCAAGCGCAAGTCATTGCTTTTGAGCCATGGTTTATTTGATTCAAATAATTTCACTCTCACCAAATGTGTGGTAGCAATGGTGTAATGACATCCTCTTATTACCTCTGAATATTTGTACCCTCTGTCACCTTGTTTCACCATCATTAAACAAGAATGTCACCAGAGGTTTAAAAGCAGACAATGATATTTGCAACCAGGGCAAGTTGAAGAAATAGAATTATAGGAGGCCTGGGTCTTATCTTGTCTGATATTAGCAGCAGTCATGCTGGTAGGTGTCCTTTTATGTCTTCCCTGTTAACAGTTATGACATGGCACCTGGCCTAGAGAAGACAGAATCGCATTGCTTTTTTGACATTAATTAAGGAGACTTCATCTCTAATAGCCAGTATATTTAAGTGCTACAATCAGGATCCATTGAAAAGTGTAATAATATCATTCAGTATGGTTTAAATCCCAGCAGTAGTCTCATTTGCTTTTGCATTGGGAAGAAATTAAGATAACTTTCTGGCAAAGAACAACATTGGTTTGACTCTCCTGCTCACCATTACATACCTTAACACAATGGGAGCCTCAGAACACTAAATTCAGAGACACTGTAGTTACACATCGGTACAACAGGTATAAAACATCTTGGCCTAAATTTTCCAGTTTGCTGCGAGTCCCATAGTAAGATTCGTTACAATAAACATAATGGGATTTCCAACCCTGTTGTTCCCACTTTGGGTGGGGGGAAGAAACCATGGTACTCAGTTGTATCTCAGGGAGCAGCCAGGTTTAAAGCTGAGTTTTCGTACCTTGTTTGAATACTAATTGATCTCTTTGGACTGGTGAAGGTAAAATCTAAGAGCATAAGACCACAAGAAATAGGAACAAGAGTGAGCTATTCTGTCCCTCGAGCCTGCTCCCACATTCAATAGGATCTTGCTGATCTGATATTCCTCAAGTCTACTTTCCTGCCCTTTTGCCATGATTCAATTACTGATTAGAAATCTAGCTATCTCAAGGACTCTGTGGGGACAAAGTGGGGACAAAGTTTTCCTTGGCAAGTACCAAAAACTCTCAACCCTTTGAGAGAAGAAATGCTACCTCATCTTAGTCTTAAATTAGGGAAACCTTATTCTGAGACCATCGTCTGGTTTTGGACTTTCCCATGGGAGGAAATATTCTCTCAGCATTTACCCTGTCTAGCCCCCTAGGAATCTTATATGTTTTGGTAAGATGCCTCTCATTCTTAGTAACGAGTGGAGTTGCAACCTGTTTAACCTTCCTCATGGGACAACCCCTCCATCTTCTGGATCATCCTAGTATCCTTCTCTGAACTGCCCACAATGAAACAATATCTTTCCTTAAATAGGGGACCAGAATTGATCACCTAAGCAAAGGCTTCCACTCCTGATCGTAATTGCTGCAAAATACATGTATTTGGGTCATCACAGAGAGAGGGCTTGAGTGTGATGCCTTATGTAGCACAGAACCCCTTGAAGCTCACTGAAGAGGAGTACTTGCTGAGCCAAGGTATGTCCAAACGATTGGGACTGTACCTCAGTAACAACCTATGTGTTGGTGCAGTGGGAAAAAATAAAATTTCCACCCTTTTCACCTCACTAGAAAGAAAAAGTTGATTTATTAGGAAAATTATTTCAATACATTGCACACCTGCTGTGAAAATTATTTGTAATCCAATTAAATTTTCATAATGTAATTGTAAGGTATCCAGGGAGAAGCAGCTTAAAGGAAAATATATTTTAGTGATAGGATTTATTGTAACTTAAGTATTTTTTGGTGCTTTCATTAAGTTAGTCAATTCTCATTGCTCTGAGTGTGCATTGGAGATTGTTATATAGAGCTATTTAAGCAAATTTAGAAAGAAGTCAAAGATAAAAATCACTTTCCCAATGTAACTTGGGATCTGTGCATAATAAAGTAATTTTGTGGCTGCAACCCGTAATTTCTTTCATTCATGCAGCTAATTTCAATGGATTGAATACAAGTACATTTCAGGTGTTACAAAAATCGGATCTTGTCAGCATTTCCAAATTAAAATTCAGTTTCAATAAATTAGCTTTATTTAACTAAGTATATACAATGGTAAAGGCAAATTATATTTCTGATTTTGAAGTTATACAACTCAGCTTGTTTAACAAGGTTATCCAGAGACTATCTGAGTCATTTGGATCAGGAATGATGCAGTTCTGCTCTTGCTCCACGCTGTTAATTAGGAATATGTTAGCATGCTCTAGATCCAACTTGTAACTTGTTATAGTTTCTAAATGGTTTACACCACTTTGCCGTTAGCCCTGTGAATATGGTAGCTTGGTCTCATGCTCTCAAGCAAGTTTCAAGAAAATGCTGCACTTGTACTTGAGTTGGCAATTAAATTTACTTGAGAAAAGTTAGCAGCCTAAAATTTATTTTAAACACCACAATCTTTCTGATCCACTTTGATGAATTTATTGCAAAACAACTGTTATCCTTTTCTGCTTTTTTTAATCCAATCTTTCTCTTCCTCTTTTTAGTTTCTTTCTGCAAATGACTCTAATTCAATGTACTTCCTCTGTTTCCTTCTCCATCTTTACATCTCATTGATTAAGGAGAGTTGCTGTTGGCCTCATGATCCACCAGAGTTTCTGATGTTCTTCTGCCCTGACGATTAACCAAAAATTCACACTTTTGACGGTTTATAACACAAAGCAATTTTTTAACCTTAAAGATGAGGGGAAGCATCTAACACAATTGGCTGCAAAAAGCAGTGTTCCAGCAAAACCTGTGTCCAATATCCTGTCTAGTTCCCTCTGAGCTCATTTGATAACCTGCAGTGAACTTTGTTGACAATGTTGAAAGCTTAGATGCCTCATATTGCCCCTGGATGAAGTGCTGGAGAATAGGTGACAAATGTAGAACTGTCACCCAGTGAGAATCACCCCTGTAGGTGGGAAAAACAAGCACATTCTTATGGTCTAGTATCTTGGAGCAACTCTTGGAAGCCGAGTCATCTTATCCTGCTAATGGCATCAATGGAGATTCCTAGAGTTTGAACGACCCTTTTCACAGATGAGGAGGGTGTAGTTTTGAGAATATATAGCTTTAACTAAAAATAATAGCAGCTAAAGAGAATGACAATAAGTTTGTACAGTTTTGACAAGTTTGAAGGTTAAAGAATCATCTTTAATTTGGCCCTTAATACTGATGGAAAGACTAGATGTCAGCTACCACAGGGCAAAGCCACTTAAGATTTACTGTAAGCTTTTAATGGTTTAAAAGATAAAACAGGTTGTAATACCATCGTAAACATTATTAAGCATCTTTATGACCAGACCCGAGAGTCTGACAGGGTGAAATACACCACTGAGTGCAACTGCTTGGACTATAAAAGACATTTTCTTCACTGTCAAATCTATGGCTATTGATTCTGTTAAAGATGCAAAGCCCCACAATTAACTTGTTCCTCCATCAGAGTGGGAGCTGAAGGAGCCTACTTTGAGAAGCAAATTAAAATAATTGACATCCTAGAAGGTAAAGAGGTGCTTTCTTTAAGAAGTGCTTTTTGAATGCTTTCCATGTGCTCACGATAGCCAAAGCACTGTGCATCCATTGAAGTGGCATTGAATCTCCAGTACTTTTGTAGGCCAGACCCTGCACAACAAGATCCCATGCACTCATAAGTAACCAGGTTACTATTCTCTGTGTTTGTTGAGGGATAAATATTGGCCCAGGATATAAAGGAGAATTCCCTTGGTTGTCTTCAAATAGTGAATATGTTGAACTGAGAAAGCAATGAAGGGTCCTGACATCTCCTCTTGTGGGAGGACCTAGAACAAGTGTTCACTGTTTAAAACTAAGGGGTCACTCATTTAGTGCAGAAATAAGGCAATTTTTTTTCTCTCAGAGGGTCTTCTTGTAAAGTTGGTGGAAGCAGAGTCTTAGTTTTAAGGCAGTGATAGATCAACACTTAATAAGCAAGGTGATGAAAGTTTTCTGGGTGAGAATGAAGAGTTGAGGTAACAGTCAGGTCAGCCGTGATCCTATTGAATGGTGGACCAAGGGGCCTACTGCTCCTAATTTATGTATCATCTGTAAGCTTCAAAGTAGTTTGTTGTGTTTCTTTCAGGTTACAATGGGACACTATTGTTCCCTGTTCCTCCAATGTAATTTGGATAGAACTGGATTGCTGTGTGCAGACATCTGGAAAATTCTGTCTTACAGATGAAACAAATTATATGGGAAGTTTATACAAGTATGGCTGCAAAGGCTGGTCCCAACTACAAAGATGGTATGCTGTGCTGTGTGTGCAGCATTGAAATGTTTAACAATCATGGGTGACAGTGGGTGGACTGTAACCATTAATAGTGGGATATTGAGGCCATAAAGCAGTTAACCAGGCCCATAATTTACTTAATTTTCTTAAGGTGGGTAATTTTTGGCAAATCACAAGCTGTGGTGTTAGTGTTGGACAAGGAGAAAGCTTCCACTTTTTGCATTTAGTCAGGAGAGCATTGGTTAGCATTTTCCTCCTATATATAAATAGCTTCCGTCACAAAGACAGGTATTTGATGAATTTGACCATGCCCCATGTTAATTAATGGTCCAGATTATGCTCTTTATTATTAAAACTGAGATAAGTCCTGGATTTCCTGACAGAATTGTCAGGCTGAGCTGTCAGTTCATCTCATTGCTGGGATCCTCCATTATGCCAGCCAGTTGGATCCTGCAGCAGGTTAGGGCTGGAGATGGAACCAAGACCCCATTTAGTTCAATGGGAATTATAGGCTCGAGATTCAAGAGACTGCACAGATCCAGCAACAGTGGCTCAATCCTGATCAAGGGTGCAGTATGTATGGTGTTTGCACATTCTACCTGTAACTTTGTGGTTTTTCCAGGTGCTCTGGTCTCCTCCCACATCCCAATGATATGCTGGTTGATAGGTTAATCAGCTACTATAAATTGCCCCGAGTGTAGATGGGTGGCAGGAGAGTCATGGGAGAATTGATGGCATTTGAGAGAGATTGGGTTGCACATACTGCAAATAAGCGGGGGAATGGGATTGATTGATTTGCTCAGAGCTGGCACAGATGATGGGCTGAATGGCCCCCTCCTATGTTATGAATAAATATGAAAATGGGGCACAAGGGAGAGAGTTACACAGTAATAATTATTTTTTTACTTTTTTCTAAGTTGTGTTTTCAGTTAACTATATTTTTAATAATTTTTTTTAATTACATGCTTTAGTCTTAATAATTTTAAATGTATCAGTTACTTAAAAATCACTTATGGTTGTTAGTGGCGTTTCAGGGCGGCCCTCCTCACTGCACCGCTGTTGCTGTCTAGAGCACACCACCGGAATATTGTACACTGAGGGCTGGCAAGATAGGACACCACATCTAAACAAGGCAAGTGCAGGCACTAGTGGACTACAGGTGGTGATTCTGCGCAGGGAACCAGTTCAGTAAGACCTTGTCCTTTGTGTTGGAATCCACTGGCCAAGGAACACATTGTGTGTTGTTTGTTGAATGATAAACATTGACCAGGATAATGGGTGAACTCCACTAATCTTTCTTCAAAAGGTGTGTTTAAGACTTTTATGTACACTAGGTAAACCATACAGATTCTCAGTTTGAATATTATATTGAAAGGTAGCACCTCAATAGTGCAGCTCTCTCTCTTTACTGAATGAAGGTGGCAATCTAAATAATAACTTCAAGTGTGGTGCATCGTGCTCAAAGCCTCAAGATCAAGACACAGAGGCAAAAGTGCATATAACTGAGTCAGAAGTCTTAAAATATTCTTGAAATAATAAAAGGAGACTGCCTGTTTGTCACAGAATTATGAGTTTCACTCATGTTCAGGCAAAGGTTCCCATTACCGCGCATATTTGCCCAGTGTCAGTAAGCCTCTGCTCCCACTGATGTGGAATTTTCTGTGCTAGATACTACTGTTTATATTTTCAACCTATGGGTGTGACTGACAGTTGAGTTTGATTGTAACACACAAAACATTGAAGGAACTCAGCAGGTCAGGCAGCATCTGTAGAGGGAAATGGACTGTCAATGTTTTGGGTTGAGACCCTTCATCTGGACTGATAGAGGGGAGATAGCCAGTATAAAGGGGTAGAGCAAGAGCTGGCAGGCAATAGGTGGATCCAGGTGAGGGGGATGTTGGTAGGCATATCGGGGAGGGGAGAGTGGGAATGGCGTCAGAAGTTGGGAGGTGATAGGTAGACGTGAGAAAAGGCTGAAGATGGTGGAATTTGATAGGAGGGGGAGCATGGAATAAAGTGAGGGAGGTGGGAAGGGCAGAGGGGAGGGGAAAGAGATATGGAGATGGGGCCAGGTGGATCAGGAAGAAAGAGAAAAGGGTCAGGGGGAGCAGTTACCAGAAGTTGGAGAATTCAGTGTTCGTGCCTCCAGGTCGAAGACTACTTTGGCGGAATATGAGGTGCTGTTCCCCTCGTTTACACTTAGACTCAACTTGGCAGTGGAGGAGGCTGAGGACAGACATGTCGGCATGGGAATGGGAAGGAGAATTAAATGGCTGGCCACTGGGAGATCTTGACGGCCACGGCAGACGAAGCGAAGGTACTCGGCAAAACTGAATTGTGGACTGTTTAACTCTTCCTTTTGTTGCAGAGAGGAGACATTTGTGCCATCAGTTTAGGTTTCATTTGTTTCAAAGTTCCATGGGTGCAAGGAATGCTTTGTAACCAATAGCAATGCCTGTTCCTTGATAGTGTACTCTTCATGGCAAGTGAGGGATATTCTCATCACTGATATCAGGAAATGAAGACGAGAACTTCCACAATATTGACCAGTGGTGATCCTTATCAGGCCAGTCCTTTCAGGAAACATTATCTTCACAACTATCCTTGTTCTAAAACAGGCAAATTCTAATCGATATTATAAACTGCTGGAGTCGGTCAAAAGGCACTTGTAACCACTTGTAAATTTCAAGTTGCGGATCAATAACAGACTTGCTTCTGATTTTTGGATGTTTTGCATCTGCAGCTAAATATGACAGACATACTGAATGTCTACAGAGACAGGGTTAGCACTTTGCCTTCAGGTATTTCAAAGGAAGTAGGTTAAAGTAAAGAACACAATGTTCACAGTTGTATAATGTCTTTCACCTTCCTTTCAAGAGGTCCCAAGCTCTTTTGAAGTACTTCTGTGAAGACTGTTGGAAACACGTCAGCCCATTGTGCACAGCAAGATCTCAGAAATAACAATTTGGTAATTGTCAGATACTCTTAGTAATGCTGAGCAGCAGGTTAATATTGACCAGGATAAAGAAGTAAATTCCCCTGCTCTTCTTCAAAATAATGCAATTGGCTTCTTTTTACATCCATTAGAAAGGACAGCCAGGGCATCCGTTTAATATCTCATTCGAAGCACGGCATTTCTGACAGGACAGCACTGCACTGGATTGACAGCCTTGATTTTCATGCTCAGGGCTCTGGACTGGGACTTGAAACCGCAACCTTCTGAGTCAATGACAAGGCTAGTACCAAGTGCGCTACTGTTGTCATTCATAAATAAGCAATGTGAAAGGCCTTAATATGCAACTAACAGAAAAATTTGATGGGGACAAAGGCAGAGAGGTCAAAAATTTAAAATAGCCACTCTTAAATCTAGTAGGGAACTCGGGAGAAAACTGATTGGTGAGAATGTGGAACTTGGTGGACAGGACAATTCAAATTTGCTGAGCTGAATACCAGGGATGCATTTAAGGGGAAACTGAAGATAGCAGATGTCAGTCAGGTTAGGAACAGTGAGATGTGAAAAGCTCATGTGGCACATAAATCTTGGTGTGGACCAGCCAGTTCCTGTGCTAAGCATTCCATGTAAAAATATTGTACTGTCTATTTTCAAAGCCAAATTATATTTGGTGAGTAATATAAATGAAATATGACTTGGAAATGACTCCCTGTTTAGTGAAATGCAGGATTCATTGTGAATCCCGGCTCTTTTTTTTGTAAATCCCTAGTTTTACTGTTACTGTCAGATACCTTACTTAGCTGCCTCTGATCAGCAAGGGACTTGTCTGTTACCATAGTGACTAAAGCAGACCTGGATCTGAAAGGTTAAGGACAGCCTATAAAACTTTAATGTCTTTATTCCCCAAATCCCATGCAAATAAGTACTGGGCAAATAATGTATATCACAAGGAGTGAGGACCCCCACCTTTATTGTTGGAACACTTATTAAACATAGGAAACCTTAGTTTATCAGCAGTATAAAAGCACAAGTGCAAAGCCCTAGGTTCCAAATACTTACATTTATGTATCACAGTAAATTTGAGGATTTCCCTTGAAACTAATAAGATATAAGATAAGATATCTTTATTAGTCACACGTACATCGAAACACACAGTGAAATGCATCTTTTACGTTGAGTGTTCTGGGGGGGCAGCCCGCAAGTGTTGCCACGTTTCTGGCGCCAACATAACATGCCCACAGCTTCCTAACCCGTACATCTTTGGAATGTGGGAGGAAACCGAAGCACCCGGATGAAACCCACGCAGACACAGGGAGAACGCACAAACTCCTTACAGACAGTGGCCAGAATTGAACCCGGGTCTCTGGCGCTGTAATAGCGTTACGCTAACTGCTACACTACCGTGCCCTAATATTGAACAATGACACACACAAAAATTTTCATGCAAAGTAATTTTTATTCACTGACATCATTCTTCTGTAGCCTTCTCTGCTTAAATAACAACAATCCAGCAAAACGAGATCAAATTCTTGTGCGTTTTCCTCCAAGGTGAGCCTCAGCATGGAGTATTGGATAACGGAATAAATATCAACAACAACTATAGTGCCTTTATTGCAATAAGATATGCACAGTGGCATTATAAAACAAAATTTGACACCAGGCATTGTAAGAAGATATCAGGGCGGATGACAAAATCTTGATCAAAATGACAGGGTTAAAGAGGAGCAATCCTGCAGATTGCTCCAAAACAAAAATAGAAAATGTTGAGTTTTATTAAAGGGACCTTGGTCAGAAAGATCAACTGTTTCTTTCCCTGTGGATACTGCTTGACCTGCTGAGTACTTTTATTTTTGTTTAGATTTAAAGAGGGTTTTATTTGTTCTGGGGGAGTGAATTTTGCTGGTGATGCTGGCATTTATTGTCCATCCATTACTGTGCTTGAACTGAGAAGGTAACTAAGAGGTAACCACATTTGACCAGATAATATGGAAACACTCAGCAGTCAGGCAGCATCTGTGGAGGAATTCATTTGACATCCACATTCTTTTATCTCTGCAGATGTTGCTTGATCGGCTGAGTTCTACCAGCAAAATAATAAATTACTGGAAGAACTCAGCAGGTCAAGCAGCATCTGTGGAGGAATACCTTTGACATCCACATTTCTTTGCCTCCATAGATGTTGCTTGATCTGCTGAGTTCTTCCAGTAGTTTATCATTTTGTATCACAGGGATCTTTTTCCATTTGTTACCATAGGTTTTTCCATTCCATCCTAGCATTCAAACAATACACTACAGTTAATATTTCTCAAGTCAATCGGAGAATCCACATGAGTAGGTGAAATGGACATTGCTATTTAAGTGCCATCTCGATGAGTTGCCACTTTGGTGAACATGGCCAAGGCAATGTGGAATAAGGGGAATGAAAGAAAAGAAATTGGCAACCTGAAGGTTGAGTCGGTAGCAAAGAAAGCAAATGCAGTGTTAGCATTAATTTCAAGAGGACTAGAGCATAAAAGCAAGGATGTACTGCTGAGGCTTAATAAGGCATTGGTCAGACTGCATTGGGAATATTGTGAACAATTTTGGGCCCTGTACCGAAGGAAGGATGTGCTGGCTCTGGAGATGGTTCAGAGGAGGTTCACAAGAATAATCGCAGGAATGAAAGGCACAGTGTATGAAGAGCATTTGATGTCTCCGGGCCTGCACTCGATGGAGTTCAGAAGGATGAGGGGAGATCTCATTGAAACCGACTGGATACTGAAAGGTCTGGATAGAGTGGACATGGACAGGACATTTCCATTGGCAGGGGAGTCTAGGATCCGAGGGCACAGCTCAGAATAAGGGGATGTTTCTTTAGAACTGAGAGAAGGAATTTCTTCAGCCAGTGGGTGGTGAATCTGTGGAACTCATTGCTACTAAGGGCTGATGAAGAAAGGTTGAGAGAAAGGAAAAACACATAAAGCCTCTGCAATGTTTATTTTGAGGTCAAATTCTATGAGAGTCACTTCATTTGTGTAGATGGTAAATGGTGCTTCATGTCTCTGCAGTTAGGCAACGAATCAAGCTAGTGGCAGCCAGCAAACTGTGTGTTGTTACATTAATCTCATGTGAAATTGATTAAGAAAAACATTTCAGAAACTTTAATAGTGATGATGATTTCACTAAGTTGCAGCAACATTCGTCTGCTTGGGAGAAGGAGTTCTGAATAAGAAGAGCATAGGAACCCATATAGAAGACTGACTGCATTTCCTGTGCTTAAGCAACTCTATGGACAAAAATAGATATTTGCCGCAGTTGTGCCTGTGAGAAAGGACAGCTTATCACCTTCATCCAAAACCTTCAAAGGTCTCAACATTTTCTGATCTGTGAACAGCATTTGTGATTTCTCTTTCTCTGATGTCAAGCATCTTGTGTTCTTAGGCCAAACTTACTCCTTTCCTTCCCATCTCCACAAAACTGCCCAGAGAAATAACACAAGCCTGGGAGCATCACTGCAAGTAGAATGTACAGGACAGGTCAAGTAACATGGAAGCAACATAGGATTGTTTCCACAAGGGTGAGATCAGAAGTAGGAGCCATAAACATCAGTTGGTTGCTGATGAATGCAGTTGGAAATCTAAGATCAAGTTCTTAACACCAAAAACTGCCCATGGAGTAGCTGAGGCAAATAGAACTGATGAATTCAAGGGAAAATAGAGGCATGAGGGAGGAAGGAATAAAAAGTTGAGGGGGTTAGAAGAAAGGGAGAAAGCACATGCAGGACGGAAACAAGTATAACCTATTTCTATGCCGTAGATTGTAATTGTAAAGGCTCTTAAGCATCTGAAAGAGAAAACAGACAAATCTCTTATTCAGGCCTTCATTTTCTCCAGCAGGTTCTCCTTATCTCCCATGGTCTCGGATAATATTTCCCTTTTCATCCTGAGGTATTCTTTGCACAAGGGACATGATAAAGCATGCAGCAAGACATTGGAGTCATGATTAGCATCGGGTGCACAGCTGCATTTTAAAAACTTACAGATTTTAAAAGGAAGGGAAGATTGAGGCTTTTCCTAGTTTCAAGATTCTGGAAATGAGTGTTTTGGAATTGGAGACCATGATGAAAATTCATTGTCCTGCTCTTGTGGGAAATTATGAGCACCAAACAACATGGTATTATCACGATGTTTTCATTGCAGTTGCTTTCCACACTACCATTTGTGAGGTATCATAGCCATTCACATGGGAAGATTTCTTACAGGGGAAGTTTAATCCTTTTCTCTAATACATATGTTTCTCATACTTCTCTGAACCTTCGCTTCTCCTACATGACTGCATGATGCTGAATGAGCTGAGGCTTGTGGTGCTTCACTTCCTTTTCTTCTCTTCCTCATAGAGGTATGTAAAATTATGAGAGGCATAGATTAGGTAGATAGTCAGAATCGATTTTTTTCCATGGTAGGAGTATCAAAAATGAGAGGACATCAGTGTAAGGTGAGAGGAAAGAATTTTAAAGGGGATTTGAGGTGAAGGTTTTTTACACAGTGAGTGGTTGATATCTGGAACTCGCTGCCAGAGGAGGTGATGGAATCGGATACATCACTAGGTTTAAGAGACACTTACATGGGCACTTAAATAAGCAAGGCATAGAAGGATGCAGCCCTAATGCGGGCAAATGGGGTTAGTGCAGATGGGCAACAAGGTCAGCATGGATGGAGTGGTCCGAAGGGCCCATTTCTGTGCTGTACAAATCTATGACTCCATGAGAACAAGTGAATACTGTAAAAGTTGGGGCTATGCAAGTTTCCATAGTATAACTTTCATTGTATGGCATATTTAGCATACAATTCATGCTCAGCAAGCTTCACAGGGAATGGGGGAGGAGGGGCATGGTTGATAAACAAAATTTGTCTGCAAATCTCCTGAGGAGAAATAGGCAGGGGTGCCTGTAGCCAGTGGGCATAGGTTTAGGTAAGGAGTAGGAGGTTTAGAGGGGATAAGTAGAAGATTTTTTTTTCACCCTGTGGATGGTTGGAGTTTGTTATGCACTGCCTGAAGGGGGTGGTGGAGGAAGACTCTCATAACATTTTAATTATCTAGACCAGCACTTGAATTGCCAAGGCATAGAGACCTGGGATCAAGTGCTGGTAAATAGGTACAGATGGATACAATGGTTGGCATGGACAGGGAGGGCTGAAGGGTCATTTTCTTTGCTATATGACTTTATGACACTGTCCAAAATCAGTGATGCAGTTTTATTTAATGCGTGTATTGAAGAGAGAGAATTAGAGCTTAGGCCCACAACAGCTGAGGTTGCAGGTGCCAATGGTGAAATGAAACAAGAAAGAGATGGAATAAAAGTTGAAAGGAATAGAGAAAACTGTAGGGCTTCATAATAATCTACAGTTACTAAGGCATAATGTCTGACTGGCTATTAATTTTGCCAGTAGGATTTGTGATAGGATTGCAGGCACAAATCCCAGGTTTGCAGTTCATGCCAGATGCTTGTAATTATTATGTTACAATACTTATTGTGATAAGTATTATTCTTGAATAATCTTTTTCACTCTCTTTGTCTACGTGTAAGTAACCACTGTAGAGTGGATTGTGCTCTGTTTTAATTCAATAGTACAGTAAGCAATATTAGTATTTTATCCTTTCTCTGATGCTGCTGACTCTTGTAGTGACAGGGCATTTGTGTTGTGTAAAGAGGGGTAAATTTAATCAGGTTGCCTTTTGGTCTTTGTTGAAATGGGAATGTGTGCATGTACACTTGGGTGTGTAACGATTTAGCAGGGTTTGCCTGGGATACCCCCACACCCTGGCTACACCCCTTGTATAGGTTAACACACAAAATAGCAAGTTAGACAAGATGCTACCAAGTTTCTAAGACCTACCCTAGGTGAGCAGAGAGGAATTATCTGCCCAGATTCCTGCTTCCCTATTTCACACATGTCGCAAGATAAAAGCAAGGCTAAATTGATCTACATTAAACATTCTTACTGCCAAAACATTCCATGGTGAGTTGCTTCTCAGTGGAATGAATATCTGAGTGACAATTTTCCTAACTGGAAAATATTCAATATTCAAGAGTAGGGTGGACTTTGTGTTTGTTTGAAGACCAAAAAGTTGCAGAGACTGGAAAGTTAGAACAAAACCAGATAATGATGGAAGCATTCATCGGCAAGCGTGATGAGAGGAACGGAGAGGTGATCCAACATTTTCCTTGTTTGTTTTAATAATGTGTTTGTTCCTCCTGCACTAGCTCCTTCCTAGAGATCAGCATATTGTTCTACTTCCCCACTTTTGAAGATGGTGGATTGCTTGCTAACCTTGGGTGATTAGGGGTATAAATAGATGGCAGATTTCACCAAAAGCAGCAAAATTAAAACCATGTGTAAGACTCAAAGATGAAAAAAAGAAACCATGAACTGGAATAAATAAAACACTAGATTCATTACCAATTAATGAAGAAAAAGGCTTCTCCCTTTCTTCTGCAATCTGGCATGTTGGTTTTGTATTGCCTTGTAGACTAGGTAACAATGCATGTCGAGGATTTTTGCTAAACTCCCAGTACATGTGCCCCTAATCACCTCTCAGATTATTAAACCCAGACCCAGCTTGAATTGTCACTGCCTTTTCCTAAATAACAATGCCCGCCTTTTTAGCTAACTCCCTCCCAAAGCACCTTCTTAAATGCTGTAGATACTGGGCTGGTCAGGCAACTTCTGCAGAGGGAGAATCAGAATCCATGCCACTAGTCTTTGGGCTTCCAGCAGAATCGTTCCAATGAGGGGTCGTTGATCTGAAACATTACCTCTGTCTCCCTCCACATGTATTGCTAGATAGATGCTGTTCTGATTTTATTTCTGGTTTCCAGCATGGCTGTATTTTGCTTCTGTGAATTTTGTCTCCCTCTATCATAAAACAATAACAGAAAATGCTGGAGTCAGCTCTCTATAGCATTTTGAACATGTTTTAGGCTAAAAAATAGCATTGATTTTTGTTTCTCTCCAAAGAAACCAGGGAAATTTGCTTGCTAATGTCAACTTGTCATCCTTTCATATCTTTCTGATTAACACTAATGATCTTAGAAACTCCTTCACAGCAACACTCAGCTGAGTGCTAGACAGACAACAGAAACTCTCAAATACTTGTTGACAGTGCACTTCCAACAACAAGGTTCATTTATTTAGCTCCTTTAGCATAGTTAAGTGTCTCAAGGAACTACAGAAGAGAGCAAACAAGGGAAAATTTAAACCGACTCATTTAAAAAAAAATGTGTGGACCATGAACAAATCTTGTTTGAAGGAGGAAAGAAAGGTTAATTATAAAGGGAGCTTCACAGTCTGGGGCCAAGGCAGCTGAAGACAAAGCCGTCAGTGGAGAAAATTAAATCAGGGATATGTCAGAGACCACACACAAGTAGCGCAGTGGCACCGCAGGCAGTACAGCTGTCTCATAGCTCCAGCAATCTGTGTAGAGTTTTCACATTCTCCCTGTGACTCTGTAGGTTTCCCCTGAGTGCTCCGGTTTCCTCTCACATCCCAGCTGGTTGGTAGCTTAATTGCCTGCTGTATGTTACCCCTAGAGTAACTGCGTGGTAGTTAATGGATATGTGAGAAAGAATGGGTTACAAGGAATTAAGGGGAGAAATGGGATTGCTCAGAGACCCTTCAGAGACTTGATGGGCCAAATGGTCTCTTTCTGTGTCACAAGGAAATATGCAACATGGGAGAATTGGAAAGAGCAGAAATCATGTAGTTATACAAGGTTACAGAGGAAAGAGAGGAACCTTTGAGGGATCTGAGCGTGTCCAGTTCCAATGTGATGTGTACCCGTCTTCTCCCATCACCACACCAACTCTTTTGATAATTATGTCAGAGTCAGTTTGTTGCTATTTCACTCTCCAATCTCATGATTGCAAGATTATAACAGGAATGCTGGTTTTACTGTGTATGGCCTGACATGTGAAAATTTCACTTCAAGTTAAACTCTTAGATTAAGAATATTTGAATTTATCCTTTTGGCCTTATTAATTTTCATTGGCTGAATCTTGCTGTTATTAATGAGACATGGTGGCAACGTCTACAACAGTTCAATAAACAATGAGGTTGGGCTATTGGGAGAATAACACTTTAGCATGAAGACTAGAGATACAATGGCTTAGTGAAGTCAGGGGATGGGCACCATCATAGCAATAAGAAAGAGAAATAAAGTGCCAAAGGACTGGGAGTGATGGATAGCATCAGTATAGAAAGTAACACAGAATTAAGTTGAAATACAAGAAAGATAAATGCAAGTTTTGAATGCATGCATGGAAATGTACAGTGTGGAAAATAAAGTTGGTGAGCTTCAGGCAGAAGGAATGTAGTGTGGAGGCTATAACTGAAATGTGGCTCAAAAAGGAATGGGACTGGGAATTTCATATTCCTTGATAAAAAGCATTCAGAAAAGATAGAGAATGAAAAAAAAACTTTACACTGGCTACATTACTGAATAAGTCAGCTATTTTAATGACAAAGGGAGAGTGGTCAAGAATGGGATCCAGAGAGCTGGAAGGCAGAAAGGACACTGTCAGGCTTTCTGTAGACCATCAAATACTGAAAGGTAGAGAGAGGAGCAATCTGCAGACATGTGCAAGAATTGTAGAAAGGTAATATTGAGGATCTTAATTAGCCCAAAGCACATGGGATCCTGGGCTTCATAAACACATGTTGAACCTTTATGAAATAGTTAAGCTACAGCTGGAGTATTGTGTCCATTTCTGATTGTAATACTTTATGAAATGTGTGAAGGTCCTAAAAGAGACTGCAGACAATATTTACTAGCATGGTTTCTGGGATGAAGGACTCTAAATCATGGGGAAGACTTAAACCCTGGAGATGCAAGGATTGTTGTTCTTGGAGCAAAGAAGATTAAGAGAAGATTTGGTAGATCATGATGGGTTTAGATCAGATAAATGGAGAGAAGCTGTTCCTATTAGCAAAGAACCAAAGAACTTTGACAAAGAGATGGATAAAAGATACTGTGACCACCCTGGCAAAAAGACTGACTGTCTACCCTATGACTCTCATAATTTTAGAAACTCCTACAAGATAAGATAAGATATCTTTATTAGTCACATGTATATCAAAACACAAAGTGAAATGCATCTTTTTGTGTAGTGTTCTGGGGGCAGCCCACAAGTGTCGCCACGCTTCCGGCGCCAACATAGCATACCCACAACTTCCCAACCTGTACGTCTTTGGAATGTGGAAGGAACCCGGAGCACCCGGAGGGTTGCCCCTGAACCTCCAACGCTCCAGAGAAAACAAACCTTTGAAACAAGAATGTGCAGCACTGGAGCAGATTATTGTGATCCATTTGTGGAAATATATTGTTGTATTGCTGTTATTTGTAAGTTAACAGACTGAGTTCAAACCTTCCCTGTGGACATGAAGGAACAATCTGCACTGATATTTGACTGCTGCTTTGCTGTTACTGCCATTCTTCAGATGAGCTGTTCAAATGAGGATCTAAAACTGGATTTTGAGGAAGGGTCTATATCAGAACTTCGACCTGAAACATTATCTCTGTTTCTCTCTCCATAGATGATGCCTTACTTGCTGAGAGATTTTAGCATTTTCTGTTTTTATTATACGGTAAACTGAGGATCTACCTGTTTTCTGTTTGTGGGGCAAATAAAAGTTACCATGTCAACCTTTGAAGGAAACTATTATCTTCTGTCTGTCTGGTACAATACTTGTCTCTCTCCCAGTTTCTCAAAAACAACTTAACTGGTCACTTATTCCATTACAGATTGTGAAATTTTGTGAGCGCTTAATACCAGATGCTTTTGCCAGTATAGCAGTCTTTTCACTTCAGAGTAATTCTTGTTTTGTGAAATGCTTTCTGATGTTTCTCTGTGACGTGACAAGATTATGTAGCAATACCTGCTTTTGGCTTGATGGACTCTGCAGATCTAAGTCCTGAAAGCAGGCTGATCCTTTTACTGCTCTTCAATCTGACAGTTGCAAAAGCGTGGATTGCAAACACAGTGGACCAAATCATCCTCAACTTCCCTTCATATTTTGGGGTTTATAGCTCAGGCTAGAGTCAACTTGAAAATGAGACTCCAGTTGTATTAGACCCAGATCCTTGACCAGATAATGTAATGTTTAAGTCATACCTTTGGGTCTTCAGAAACCCAGCATAGTGTAAAATCCATGGTTATATGGAGCAATGTTGCCGTCATTTGTACAGGCTTATTTATTGCATCTGTTAGAACTTGACATGTTGAAATCAATAATTTGCTTTAATAAAAGGTATTTTATAGAGAAAACCAGGGGTGAAAGTAACTTAAGTTTCTTAGCAGTCTGGTTGTACTGATAAACAAAGCTTAAAATACCCATTTGCTCTGAATACTTCAGCCATTTTCTTTACAGCATGCTCCCTGTGCCTATATCGACTTCCTGTCACTTCAGGGGAAGCTCAGCACAGTACACCAATCCCACAGCTAAATAAGTTTGAAGGAGTGAAAGAAATAGAAGATTATGCATCTAGGTAAAGGAGGAGAGGAATCATAAATTGATCCATTATGTGATATGGGTGTCAGTGGCAAGCCAGAACTTGTTGCCCATCCGTAAGGCACTTAATAAGATAGTGGTGATCCACCTTCTTGTACCATTGCAATTCTTCTGGTGTTAGGGAGAGAGTTCCAGGATATAAACCTGGTGACGAAGAAGGAACAGTGATGTATTTCCAAGTCAGGATGGTGTGTGACTTGGACAAAGGTATGAGATGGGAGCAGGAGGCCACTCAGTCCTCCAGACATAGCTCATCTGGCTGTAATCTCAACTCTTTATCATCTACCAAAAATATCCTTTTACCCCCCCCCCCCACCGCTTATCAAATACTTATCTACCTCTGCTTTAAAAACAATCAAAGACTCTGCCTCCACTGTACAGTGAGGAAGAGAGATTCAAAGACTTACGACTCTGAGAAAAAAAAATCACTTTATCTCTGTCTTAAATGGATGGCCCTCTATCTTTAAAAAGTGATTCCTAGTTTTAGATTCACCCACAAGGTGAAGCATTTTCCCCACATCCGCCCAGTTAAGACCCCTCAGGATCTTATATGTTTCAATCAGATCCCCTCCAACAGATACAAGCCTAGCCTGTAAAACCTATTCTCATAAGACAATCCACTCATTCCAGGTATTAGTCCAGTAACCTGCTTCCAATGTATTAATATCAGAGGGAAACTAGTGGATAATGGTGTTCCCATGTGTCGTGATTGCTTGCAAAGACCATTTCTTCTATGATGTGCATATGTGTTGTTCAGGAGTGCTAATAGTAATATCAAATAGCTTTATAATAAATCTAAATCAAATGAAAAAGATTTATTTTGAAAATGTTGAAGCAAACATTAGTTTCTTCATCTCCATGAGAATAACGACTTCCTTTCATTTTTCACTAATAACATAAAAATGTGGACTTGGTCAAGTGACAAGCTCAAGGACTGCAACCTTCTTCTTGCTTTTTATATACTGTATATATCTATTCTCCCATTGCATTATGCGAATCCAAACAGATCCACATAAGCTTACCACATATATCACTCCATGCTCTGATCTCGCTAAATCTATTTCCATCTTTAACCCATAAAATTCTTGCTGAAATATTACTCATTTCAACTTAGTATTTTTTACTTTGTATTTATGAATGTCTCTTTTTGTTTGCCCCTTGAAATTAATACATAGGTGCAATATGTATTGGTTTATTATTGTCACTTATACAGACGTGCAGTGAAAAACTTGTCTTGCATACCGTTCGTACAGATCAATTCATTACACAGTACATTGAGGTAGTACAGGGTAAAAACAATAACAGAATACAGAGTAAAGTCTCACAGCTACAGAGGAAGTGCAGTGCAAGGTCACAACAATTGTAGATTGTGAGGTCAAGAGTCCATATCGTATAAGAGAACCGTTCAATAGTCTTATAACAGTGGGATAGAAGCTGTCCTTGAGTCTGGTGGTATATGCCCTCAGGCTCCTGTATCTTCTGTCTGATGGGAGAGGGGAGAAGAGAGAATGTCCGGGGTGGGTGGGGTCTTTGATTATGCTGGCTGCTTCACCAAGGCAGCGAGAGATATAGACATAGTCCATGGATGGGAGGCTGGTTTCCGTGATGTGCTGGGCTGTGTCCACAACTCTCCGTAGTTTCTTGCGGTCCCGGGCAGAGCAGTTGCCCTACCAAACTGTGATGCATCCAGATAGGATGTTTTCTATGGTGCATTGATAAAAGTTGGTGAGTGTCAAAGGGGCCATGCCAAATTTCTTTAACTTCCTGAGGAAGTAGAGGTGCTAGTGAGCTTTCTTGACCATGGTCTCTATGTGGTTAGACCAGGACAAGCTATTAGTGATATTCACTCCTAGGAACTTGAAACTATCAACCCTCTTGACCTCAGCACCGTTGATGTAGACAGGTGCATGTGCATTGCCCCCTTTCCTGAATCAATGACCAGCTCTTTTGTTTTGCTGACATTGAGGGAAAGGTTGTTGTCATGACACCATGTCACTAAGCTCTCTATCTCCTTCAACTCATCGTTATTTGAGATACAGCCCACTACAGTGGTATCATCTGCAAACTTGTAGATGGAGTTAGAGCAGAATCTGGCCACACAGTCATGAGTATATAAGGAGTAGAGTAGAGGGCTGAGGATGCAGCCTTGTGGGGCGCCAATGTTGAGAATAATCGTGCTGGAGGTGACCTTACTGTCCAGATGCTCCAGAGATGAGTGTAGGGTCAGGGAGATGGTGTCCACTGTAGACCTGTTTTGGCATAGGTGAATTGCAGTGGGTCAAGGTTTTCCGGGAGGCTGGAGTTAATGTGTGCCATGACCAGCTTCTTGCAACACTTCATGATGGTGGATGTCAGAGCCACCGGTCTGTAGTCATTGAGGCTCAGTTGGTAGTACTCCTGCCTCAGATTCAAAGGTTCCCACTCTAAAGGATAGATCAGAAGATCTAGGCTAACACCACCAATGGGGTAATGCTGCTTGGTTGGAGATGCTATCTTTTGGATGAGCTGTTGAACTACCATCCTCTCTGGTGGATTAAAGGTCCCCTTTTGAACAGCAAGAAAGTTGTAGCCAATATTTCTCTCTCAAACAAAACTACTAAAATTAGATGATCTAGTCATTATCACATTCCTTTTTTGTGGGATCTTACTGAGTGCAAATTGGCTGCTGCATTGCCTAAAATGGTGTCTGCATTTCACAAAGGACCTCATTTGTTATAAAGTGCACCCTGATGTTGTGAAAGATACCAAAAAGTTTCTAGTTCTTTCTAAACACCATAAATTAGGATAATAAGCAGGACTGTAGAACCAGACAAAGGCTATTTGAGACTAGGATGAGGATAAATTTTTTCATCCAGTGGGTGGAATTCTCTACCCACAAGTTTAGTCTTCAAGTTCATTCAAAGCACAGATTGATAGATTCCTGGACATAAATGGAATTAAGAGATATGGGGATGGTGCAGGAAAATGATATTGAGATAAAAGATCATCTGTGTTGATGAACTCAAAGAACTGGATGGCCAACTTCTGCTCTTATTGCTTACATTCTTAATTAGTTAAATAATTTCTTTCTCTGGCTTCCTGGTCTCTTTTATCAATTGCCTTTCTTTCATAGGTGGAATGGGATGTGTAGCAAAAGCAATGCAGTAGAGAGTTGTTGGGGCTTCCACCATGAAGCAAAATGTATTTGAGAACCTGCAGTGAAAAATTCCACTCAGCTTATTTTATGTTTTCACTGCAGCTCTTGTTGAAGGTGAGGTATGTGTTGCAAAGGGATTACATAAAGGGCTGTCAAATGCAGGAATGCTTAAAAATTTGCAATTGGAGAGTGAAATATAGAACAAGACATAACCAGGAGGCACAAATCTGTACAATTGTTGGAGCCTGTTAATTGGAGTGCCTGAAAGAAAGGAATTCATCCTGATATCAAAATATACCCTCATTAACTATAAGCAGTCAGTTATTATTTCAAATGCACTGAGTCAACTGATACTAAACGAAAACCTCCACCAAAGTAATGATTCTCATTAACTGGCAACAATTTACGAAGGACTAGCAGCAGAAAAATACATTCTGGTTTCCATGATATAATGAAATAGGATAGACTCTTGCTTAACTTGAGGAATGTGTCAAGAGACCCACACAGTGCATTAGAACAAACCAGAGTGTGTCATCAGAGGCTTGTTCGCATCTTCATTTATGTTATTTAAGTCACTACCATGATCTATTTCGGTCTCTGACTTTTCCCTTCACCACCCTCACCAGTACTTATTTCCTCTCCTTCTCCCATGCAACTCCAGCAGGAGGGTGGGGAGGGGAGCATATAGGGAAAGGGAGATCAAAGAAGGAAGGGGATCAGGATGGAGGCATGTAAAGGGGAGGAGCCAAGAAAAAGTGTGAAGGTGCGTGTGCTAAATTTGTGCCGGCAGAGCCTGGTCTCCAAACATCTGGGACCTTCTTATCCCTTGGATCAAGCTTTCTCTTTGTCAAGTCGGTTGGTAGCCAGTATGCAATGACCACCCTGTGTAAATGGAATATCTGCACATGCATTTTCTGCTCCTCAGAACTGGGAGTTGAAACAAGTCATCCTCAACTCTGAAGGACCATTGAAAAACAAGAAGGTCCCTTAGCTGCAGGCAGTCTTACTGTAGTTATCATTAGCATGTGATAAATAATCTGCTCAGCAAGATAATTGAAACAAAGAAAGTAGGAGCAGGAATAGAACCTTCAGCCCTGTACAATCGCAATACCATACTTCTTCACTCTTCCCATACTCATTGTTGCCTTTTGTGTCCACAATTCCATCCATTTCCTTCTCAAATATATTCAGCAACATGGCCTCCTGTGGTAGAGAACTCCACAGGTTCACCCCTCTCTGAGTGAAGAACTTTCTCCTCATCTCAGTCTTAACTATCTTACTCCATGTCCTAAGATGGTGACCACTTATTCTAATCCTGTCAGAATTTTGAACATTTCAATGAGATCTCTCATTCTTCCAATTTCTCTTCATATGGCAGTCTTGCCTTCCCAGGAGCTGTCTGGTTAACCTTCACTGCACTCCCTCTATGACACATACAGGCAGTCGTTGGGTTATGACAGTGTTCCGTTCCTGAGAACTGTTCGTAACCAGAACTGTTCATCAGTCAGAAATGGACAAAAACAGTGTGTGGGAGAGATCACAGAAACAGCTGTGATGGGAGAGTGAGCAGGTACAGGATGAGCAGCTGCCAGCCGGCCTCACTGACTGACACTCCCAGCTTTGCTGGCTCAACCCAGTCCCCAGTTATTGCAGCTGGAGTTGCAGATGGGGGAGAAGGTTCGTGGAAATGTCTCATCCGGCAAAAGATGAGTGCAGCCATGCAACAGCTCGCAAATCCATCCAGCCTGTCTCCTTAATGCTCATTTACATGTACAGGCTGTCCATAAGTCAGTCAGTAGTAACCTGGGGGAGGACCTGTATGTCCTTAAATAAAGAGACCAAAATGCACGCAATACTCTAGGAGTGGTCTCAACAATGCCCTATGTAATTGTACTCCTGTACTCAAAACCTGTTGCAATGAAGGTTAATATGCTATTTGCCTTTTTAATTGCTTGCTCTGCCTGCACATTTGCTTTCAGTGACTGGTGTAGAAGGGCACCCAGATCCCTTTTTACATCAGCATTTCTCAATTTATCACTACCTAAATAATACCCTGCCCTTCTATTTATCCTACTGGAGTGAATAACTTCATATTTATCCTTGTTATACTGCATCTGCCATGTACTTACCCACTTACTCAATGTCCTATTAACCTTGAAGCCTCTTTGCATCCACCTCACAAATCACAATTTCACCTTGTCTCATGTGTGCAAACTTAAGAAATATTATGTTGGGTTCCTTCATCCCCATCCAGCTCATTGATGTACATTGTGAAGAGCTGGAGCCCTAGCACTGATGCCTGTACTACTTCATTGGTTACTGCCTCCCACCCCCAAAAAAAAGTCCCATTTATTCCTCCTCTCTGTTTCCAGTCCATCAACCAATTTTCAATCCATGCCAGTATATTATCCCCAAATTGATGTGCTTTAATTTTGAACACTAACCTTACTATAGACCTTCTGAAATTGTTGGGAAAGAGGCTGTTCAAAATACAATTAATTATTGTGGTTGGTTTGGAAGTATTGATTGCTCCATGCTTGAAAAAGTTAGCTTGTTACTGGTTTTAATCTATTTCCCCTTGTTTTCATAATCTGCCAGGAACAATTGACCTTCCTGTTGGTCAAAGTTGAATTTATCGTCATGTGCACGAGTACATGTATGCGGAGGTGCAATGAAAAGCTTGCTTGCAGCAGCATCACAGGCACATAGCATAATATAAGCAGCATTCACAAGAAAGACATAAATTATACATAAATTATATACAATTTTTCCCCCAAAAGAACACAATTAGAACATTTTAGTGCAAAGTAATCAGAGTGGTCGTAGTGTTGCAAAACTGTAGTGGTGATTAGGGTTGTTCAGGTTGGTTCAAGTACTGAATGGTTGAAGGGAAGTAGCTGTTCTTGAACCTGGTGGTGTGGGACTTCAGGCTTCTATACCTCCATGTAATAAAAGATCATGGGTTTGAAATGTGGACCACAGCTTCCTCTCTTCACAGACGCTTCCTGACCTGCTGAGTGTTTGGAGTATTTTCTGTTTATCTGTCAAGGCGATGAAGCTGCTCCTTTTATTGTCTGTGCAAACAGAAAACACCATGTTGCGGCTACGGTTCTTGTTCTCACTAGGGGGATGTGATGTTCTGTAAACTGTTCTCTGCTTTTAGCAGCTCTTCAGCCATTCCATTCTCTTCCCCCTGCAGTATCTTGGAGTAGATAATTGCAGTGATCTGTGGTTTTACCATGCAGTGTCTAGGACGGCCTGGATTCTCATTTCAATCAAGTAGTAGCCAGAGGGGAAGGCATGAGCTGCTCTAGTGCACCTCTTGGGGGCCATTATCAAAACAGCATGTGCTATGGCCTGGGGCATGTCAGATCTAATTCAAAAGTGGCAGAGGCAAACTATCCAGACAGAAGGCAATACTAAAAAAAACAATTTCTACATAAAGTGTGTTATAAAAAGTAGTTAATTCAAACACTTTTGTTCCTGATATCTGGGACAATATAGTGTAATGTCTGTTGTATCCTTTCTTGAGGAACGATGCCCAGAACTGCTCACAGCACTCCCACTGTGTTCTAACCAGAGCTTTGTCCCCCTTCACTGTTTGTGAGATTTTGTGTGTGAAAGTTAGCTGTTAGTTCAGCATTGGCTGAAATATTCAGTCATCTGAGGTCTCTCCATTCTGGGCTCATTCTAGACCCCTAGTCTGTCATGCTGTGGTCATTTCTCTCCCATACTCTTGGGTTACTCCAGTCCTGAACTGTGGGATCACTCCGGGCCTATTCTCTGGGGTCACTCTGGACCTGAAATCTGGAGTTGCTTGTGGCTCACACTCTGGGATCTCTCCTGTCCTACACTCTGGGGTTGCTGCAGCCCCATACTCTGTAATACTCTGCAGATCCCAGACTCTGGGGTCACCCTGATCCCATACTCGAGGATCACTCTAGTCCTGAACTCTGGAGTGACTCTTGTCTTGTACTTTGGGGTGCCCCATTCCTGAACTTTGGGGTTGCAACAGTCCTCACTTCTGTAGTCACTCCAGTCCTGAACTTTGGGGTCAGTCAGAGCCTGAACTCTGGGATCACCCCGTTCCATATTCTTGCAGTTACTCTCTTCCCATGTTCCTTCAGGGGTCACTGTGTAGAGTCATAGGATCATACAGCACAGAAACAGGTCCTTCAGCACACCATCCATTCCAACCATCAAACACCCATTTACACTTATCCTGTACAAACCCATTTTATTCTGCCCACATTTCCATGAACTCCCCAAGATTCTACCCCTCACCTATGCACTAGGGGCAATTTATGGTGTCGCTCCAGTCCTCAATTTTATGGTTACTTGATTTCTGTACTCTGGGGTTAACCCAGACCTGCATTCTCAGATTACTTCCATTCCATACTGTAGATTTATCCAGTCCTGATCTCTGGGGTTAATCCAGTCCTTTGCTTTCCACAGTTGTGGTTTGTCATAAATCTGGGCAGTTGTTATTTTGTATAGTAACAGAAGTTTGCTCGTCAGCTTTTTAAAAAGAATATTTCTGCCAAAAAGTTAATTGTACAAATAAATAAGGATTAATCAATGCAGAGTTTTTCCATTATCACTGAGTAATAATCTGTGCAGTTCACGGATGATTTAATTGTGCTGTTCTGTTAAATTCCGTGATTATCAATTAACAGTCCGTCACTTTTTATTTTAGGCGATTGCAGCGCCACATTTCTCCTTTGGACTGGATCTTATGGTGCCATAATTTTAATTTGCCACTCTCAAGCACTAGCGTTCTCATGTCAGAACAACATTTGGCAATTTTCGTTAATAGATGGAGGCACTTTTTTTTGCATAAGTTTCTGAAGGTCTCCATTTAACTCTCCGAATGATTTAATGGGGAAATGCATGATTTAATCTGGTCTAAAGCAAGCATCACATCCAATCTTTGTTAACTGGGCCAGCAGTTGGGGCATTTTGCCCTCAGTCTCTGGGCTCAAAAAGAAAATGATCTTCAACTCCTGTTCATAATCCAGAGATCTCTTGTGTGGTCACTTGGTCTGGGACATTGGGAGGCTGACTGACTTCTGCAGAGTCCATAAGCCACTGTCATTGTCCACGGTCACCCCTGAGGGAAGACCACTTGGATGACTCTGTATGGGTCAAGAATGAAGCAGAGACTCCAGGGGAGAATACAGATGGAAAAGCTGCGTACTGTGTGTCCACCACTTCCTTTGTACCTTCAGAAGCAGAACCCTCAACCAGGCATTAGGCTCTGGATTTTCCTTCCTAAATCTCTCCACTTCCCACTCTTGCTTTAAGGCGCGTGTTAAAAGCTCTCGGTCACTTGTGGTAATATCTTTTTTGGCTCTGTGTAAGATTTTGTTCAGTTTATTTCCAGCAATGCACTTCAGATTGTTTGATTACATTTGGTGGAGTTGCAATCATGCAAGACAGAAAAGACAGCAGAGGCTGGAATCTAGAACAAAAAACAGAATGGCATAGGAACTAAGTGGGTCAAGCAGCATTTATGGAGGCCCTTCCAGGAGAGGCAGAGGTTCATCTGGACCTTTTCCAACCTTGTCTACTTCATTTAGTGCTTGTGATGATGTTTCCTCCACATTGGTGAAAGCAAGCGTGGACAAGGCGACCGCAACGGCCTTCTCGAACTTCTGGTTGCATGCCATTTTAACTCTCTTTCCCACTCCCACAATGAACTGTCTGCCCCCAGCTTTCTACATTGCTACAGAGAGGCCAAAAGCAAAATAAGAACAATATATCATATTCCCCTTGGGTAGCATACAATCCAGTGGTATGAACATTGAATTTTCTAATTTCAGGTTACCTACATCCTGAAGATCTGGGTGGTCTGCTCCCACACACATTCACTCATTCACCTGGTATTCTTCTCCCTTTGCTCATCTCCTGCACCACCTTCCTCCACCTGTCCTTAATTTGTCAAGGCATTGAATACAGAAGTAGGGAGGTTACACTCCCTAGAATTTTGGTCAAACATCAGCTGGGGTACTGCATCCAGTTCCGGTCACCATGCTACAGGAAGGATGTGATAGTGCTGGAGAGGGTGCAGAGGAGGTTCACCAGGATGTTGCCTGGGATGGGGCAGTTCACTTAAGAGCAGAGACTGGAGAAGCTAAGTCTGTTCTCGCTGGAAAGGAGGAGGTTAAGAGGGGACATGATTGAGGAATATAAAATTATGAAGGGTATGGAGAGGGTAGACAGCAGGAAACTTTTCCCCATATTAGAGGTAGATAAAAGTAGAGGACAGAGATTTAGGATAAGGGGGAAAGGATTTAAATGGGATCTGATGGGGATCTTCTTCACCCAATGAGCAGTAAGTCCCTGGAATGCACTGCCTGAAAGTGTGGTTGAAGCTGGGTCACTGACAGCATTTAAGAAGTGTCTATGTGAGCACTTGAATTGCCTAGAGGGCTAAGGACAGGTGCTTGGAGATGGAATGAATATGGATGGGCCCACTGGTTAGGGTGGTTGATATGGGCCAAGTGGCCTGTTTCTCTGCTGTACAATTCTATGACTCTGTCTGCCTGATCATCCCCTTCCTCATCTGGCTCCACATCACAACCAACCTCTGTCCCAAACCCCTCTCCCACCTGGTTCCATCGCCCACCATATCCTCCCCATCTGCTTCCACCCATCACCTATCAGCTTCTGCCCTCTCCGCCCCCTGCACCCCCCCCCCCACACACACGCACACACACACAGCTACATACTTGCAATATTTCTTGTTCTTTCTCAGTCCCGATGCAGGGTTTGAATATTGACTTAACACCTTTTTGCCTCCATAGATGCTGCTTTGACCCACTGAGTTCTTCCAGCATCCTATTTTTTAGCAATATTGCAAGTCGTAAGGTTGAGCTGAAGACCAGTTTCCTTTGAACTACTTTAAAGTGGCCCTATCAGGAACAGCAAAGGATGTTGCTCGCCTAACATTTATGCTCTTTCCTTCAAGAATTAGGTTTGCAGAAATTTATTGGATGTAACATCATGTCCAAACAGCTACATCCATGTCTGTTTTATTGTGACTTTGATGGTTTATACCACGAACATGTTCAGCTTATGCGAAAACTTTAAGTTCAAAGGCACACTGATCTTTTTTATGTGACAATTCGAAGGCTAAAGATTGCAGTGTTTCAGCGAGTAGAAGATGAAACGGAAACAGGGCAAGGGAATGAGATGTTCCATGGATGTCTGATCTATGAGAGCGAAAGATGTCAAATCAAACAACTGGAGAATCAGACAGAAAAAAAAAACAAGAGGAAGAGAATGGAGGAAAAGGGAACAAGTATACATTTTACGTCTTTCTGATTAACCTGACTTTGTTGTCATCTTAATAGTTTGTGCACTAGATGGTATCTGTACTGGGGTTCACACTCCTTTACCAAACTTTCCCAGTTAAGGAGGAATTGTTTATAGCTTTAAATTAGTAACTGAAGCAACAGAGACCAGAGAATCCTGGTTGCACCCTTAGTACTGAATTTCAGGCACTTGCCGCAGTCCAACAGGTCGATGTAAAAGATCCCACGATACTACCTTGAAGCAGGATATTGCTATCCTCCCTTGTGTTCTGGACTAATATTTATCCTTCCATTAACATTGCTAAAGCCAATGATCTGGTCATTCGCAAATTGCTGTTTATGGGAGCTTGCTGTGTGTCATTTGACCAGCTCATTTCCTATTTTACAGCAGTACTTCATTGCCTGCTTGTAAAAAGCACTTTATCAACCAAAGTCTTCTTGTTTTTTGTAATGTTTGGAAACAGATCATTTTAGGTTCCTGCTCTTGACTGGAGTAGTGATAAGAATGTGAGATAATTGTGTACATTAACAGTATCCAGTTGCTTAATCTAACACTTTATGGATGAGTTGGTTGATGGTGCAGTTATTGTGTCATGTCACTGAACTGTGAAAGCTACTGGCTGTAAGTGTTGTCAGAAAAATGTAGTTCTGGGGCCTTTTATTTTGGTGCCTTGGGCAACACTGATATCAGGATGCATGCATTTGCCCCCATATTGGAAATCAACTCAAATATGCAAAGCTAATTCCCCTGGAATTGATCAGAACAGGCAGGTGATGATGTCATGATGAGCATGAGAATCTTAGATGCAAGTCCTGACTGAGAGAGATTGGTGACAGGTAAGTTGATGGAGATGTGGTACATTGAGCAGTGCCTGAGACTGGTGAGATATGACACTTAACCTTGACCACTCAATGGAGCCGTTGAGCTTCTAACAGCTCTTCTGCTTGTGTCCTTTGAAATTAACTCCTAGTATTGCTTGCCACAGTTGTCTCCTCCCTTGCTATAACTCACATGGGTGGCCTCCTAGACTTACAGAAGGTGGTCTCTCCTGCATCAAGACTGATAGTGCAAAGTCAGAAAATGGTGGAACCCACCCTCTCCTGTGTTGTGTATCACTGAAGGTCACCAAGTCAAATTCCAGATATGTGTTACATCCACACTATGTATCTCCTTTAAGAGGTACAAGCTGGCTTTTAGTGGCGTAGGCCAGCTTTGACTGGCATTAATCACTCATGACATGACCTGCTGAGGCGATAAACCAATAAACAGCATGCTTAGCATGGGATGCACATTGAGATCATTACACTCAGCATGAATTTGGCCTGCTGGCAGCATTAGGTCCAAAGGGCTATTGTTAATTGTGGACTGTGATCCCCGTGCCTGCAGTTTGAGGATATCCAATTTAGTCCCCTTTGAATCATAAATTACAGAAGGAGGCTATTCAGCCCACTGAGTATGTGTTCAATCTGAAAGAGTATGCAATTTGCCTCACTTTCCCACTCTTAACCTGTAATTTATTTCTCCTTCAGAAACTTAATTAATCTCCTTTTGAAGACTGTTATTGATTCTGTTTGCTTGACCCTAGCGGGCAGTGTGTTCCAAAACGTAACAACTTCTTGCATTAAAATGTTTCCTCATATTGTGTTTAGTTTCTTTACCAATCAGCTTTAACTTCTCTGTTTATTGATTCTTCAGCCTCTAGAAGCAGTAGAACGTAAGAAACAGGAGAAAGAGTCTGTCCCACCATTCATTATCACAGCTGTTCTGTGCCATTTTCCAGCACTATCCCCATATTCTTGATTTCCTTAATTCAAAAATGTATCAGTCTTTGCTTTGAATGAACACTGACTGAACTTCTACAGCTCTCTGGTTAAGAACATTTCAAAGTTGTACCATCCTCTGAGTGAAGAAATATCCCCTCATCTCAGTCTGAATAACCTGCCCTTATTCTAAAACCATGTCCTGTGTTCTTAGACTCCTATGCCAGGGCACAATCATTCCCTGCACCAAGCCCCTTAAGAATTTAGAAGTTTCAATGAGATGTCCTCTCATTCTTCTAAACTCTGGAGAATCCTGCCTCAGTCTACTCAATCTCTCCTCATACAACAATCCCGACATCCTTGGAAATAATCTAGTGAACCTTTGCTGCACTACCTCTTGGGCAAGCATATTCTTTCTTATGTAACAACACCAAAACTATACACAATACTCCAGGTGTGGTCTGACTGGGGCCCCGATTGATTGCAATTAGCCTTCCTTGCTCCAGTAAACAAACCTCCCCTAATAAAGATGAACACACCATTTGCCCTCTTTCCTGCTCGTTGACTTTCGGTGACATGTGAACAAGCAGACCTAGGTCCCTTTGAAAATCAACACTACCCAATTTCTCACCATTGAACAAATACTGTACTTTTCTGTTCTGTGAACCAAAGTGAATAACTTCAGTTTTGCACATTACAATCCATCTGCCATATCTTCACCCACTCACTCAGCTTGTTCATATCCCATTAAAATATCTTTATATCCTTCCCTGTACTCAATCTTACCTAGTTTAGTACAGTCGCCAATCTTGGAAACATGATGCTTAATCCCCCTCAGCCAAATGACTGATGTAAATTGTGAAAAACTGGGTCCAAGCATCAGTCCCTGCATATCCCACTCATCACAGCCTGCCAATCTGCATCCATTTGTTCCCACTCTCTGTTTCCTATCCCATAAGCAATTCTCAATCCATCTTCATATATTACCCCCCACAGTTCCATGTGCTTTCATCTTGTTGATCAACTTGCTGTGCAGGACATCAACAAAATAACATGGCCTTATGAAAGTTCCTTATTATTTTATATAAACCTTATAGGTTTAGAACAATAATTTCCCCACAACAGGTAACTGAGTGGAAATGTGCAATAGCTGGGTTTCAGACAGTCTCTCAGCCTCCTAATGCTTTACAAAAACGTACCTTTGAAAGCATGTTTATGTGGAGACAGGGCCTCCGTTTATGCTGTACTGTGATCACTATACAAACTGGTTAGACCTTGTTCTCTCTGCGTGTAGTTATGCCTATAGCTTACAAGATCAAATAATTCCAAACATTTCTTAAAACATGACCATCAATAAATCGTCATCAGTAAGTTGAATCAAGTCAGAGAGTGGAATGTAAAAAGGTGTCTGAGTAAATAATTTCCTGCCCCTCACAACCAGTCTTTGTTGTCTGAAAAAGATTAGAATACAAAAAAAGAATAAATTGTTAGCTTTCTTCTCATTTTTTCTTCAACATTTGAAATCCAGTCATAGTTGAAAAATGATCAGAATTCTTTCCTTCTCAGGGGAATTGCTTCTTGAAAATGCTTTCCAATTTGTGCTTTTGTCATAATGAAGGTGCCCATTAGAGAAACCAGCTCCACTAACCTGTTCACAACACACTACAGCTGTCTCCCCTCCAGTTCAGCCATTTGACACAACAAAAATACTCAGTGCCATTTCCTCAGGGGACAGGCATTGTCCTTGAAGAGCAACACTTGCTCTCCCTGTTTCATTTGTCTCTTGACGGGCTCCTCTGAGCTGTCGCTTCTGGCTGAGCATATATAAAATATAAAAGTGCTTTCTGGGAATGAATTGATTAGTGCACAGCTTGAAAGCAAAGCAGCAGCCTTGGATTTGAGGATAGCTAAGGGGCGCCAGAGTGATTACAAGAATCTATTTGTCAAGCAAGCCCAGGAATATAATTGATCTTGAGTTGTGGGTGTCATTAGATATTTAGTTTAGGCTATTTTGTTTTGTTTTTCCTTCTAATTTTCTTTGCTGAATTACATAAATTGGATTACACTTCCTTAAACACCTCCAGTACCTCAACCATATCTAGTATGCAAAGCCCATTGGGTTTTGGGAATCTGATGTCCGGTCACATCTTTCATAACCTCAAGACATCCAACTGCATTGTAAGTGAACGAAGTACTTCTGAAGTGGAGTCAGTGTTGTAATGTGGGAAATGTGAGCACAGCAATTTCCCACTAATTGCAATGAAATAACTGACAAGGTAATGTTTGCTGGTTAGTTTAATATTGTCCCAGGACAATGTTGAGAAGTCATCCCTGCTGTTTGAAAAATACCTTGGGCTCTCCGAAACCTACTTCTCAAGATATGCATGCCCATTGGTTTAATATCTGAATCGAAACATGACAACAATGTAGTGACATAGATTCTGGTGCTGAAGCCTTTGGAGCAGAATTGAATCAATGTCTCTGTACTCCAGAGGCAAAAGCACTAGCACAAAACCAAGAGTGCTAATTTGACAATATTGCTGCAGTATAGAAGGAAACCAGAAAGCCCAGTATGCTGGTACACTCTTTCAGCCTCACTCCCCTCCCTTTGTCTCCCAGCCTTGCAATACTTTCCTCTTCATTCAGTTATCCAATATCTTTTGAAACTTAATGTTGAATCTCCCGTGACCATCTTTTCAGCCATAAAAGATTGGAACAGAGGGTAAATGAAGAGTCATACAGCACAGAAACAGGTCTTTTAGACCATTGCATCCCCACCACCATCAAGCATTCATGTGCACTAATCCCACTTCTTGCAATCCCATTTTTCCTCTTATATCCCAATTAACTCCTCCATCCCTCCCCACCAATTCTCCTGCCATCCATCTGCATTAGTGGCAGTTTACAGTAGCTAATTAACTTACCAACCATGAGATGTGGAATTAAACAGGAGCACTGGGGGAAAACCCAAGCAGCCATTGAAAACATGCAAACTCCACACAGACAGCACATCAGGTCAGGATTAAACCTCTTCTTTTGTACCTTAAGAGGTCCAAGGAAGGGAACTCCAGAGGAGAATTTGGCTTTGCATGTTCACTGGTATAGATAAAGGCATTGATCAAAATGAGAGGTGAGAAACTGAAGATGGAAATGAGTTTGCTTTATAGACGATAGGTTGTATGTCAGTGTTTCTAAATTACATAAGTAATTTGGTTTCTAAAATTCAAAGCAAATTCATTGGATTTGCAGATGTTAGGAAACAAAGCAAGGTGAAATTGAAGGAGGAAATTTGAAATTGCAGAATGAACAAAACAAATATGTGAATGAAGCAAATATTTTAGCAGTGAAAATGTGAAGTGAAGGAAGTAGCAAACTGTACATTTGACGAATGATGTTGTAATAGCTAAGGAGACCTCCAAGTGGAGTCTTAGTGGACTCAGCAGTCAATGTGTCAGACGATACAGAACAACAACAAAACTAATAGAACCTTGAAGTTAAAGGTGAAATGCCAGAGAGACATGTCAGGAAGGATGTATTGAGAAAATCTGGGGCTAAATTTTTCTTTAATAAAGCATCTATCTGTGGCTGTAGTTAGATTCCCTTTTATGTTGAGGTTCCATTAAGCAAAGTAAGTGTGAGTTGATAAGGGTGCAGTGGGAAAAGCAGGATATCTGGACGCTGAGCCAATGGGGTAAGCAACCAGATATCTCATTAACCAATGAAATCAAAGGATTGAGAAACAAACACCAAGGTCAATGAATGCAGTTTCAAACCAGGTACAGAGAAGGAGAGTAAATAAGATAACGTTAAGAGCAAGTAGAAAAATCAGAAAAATAAGGGAAAAATAAATAAAATGTACTTTAAAATTTGATTTTTTAAAAAACCTTTCAAAAACAATTATAGCCCAAGGGAATGAGACTCCACATTTGTAATCATTAATTTCCAGTGCCAGGCATCTTGATTGGCAGTTGTTAACACTCACCATGTTACTGAAGAAAAAGCTTGCGTTTATTCTACATTCATGCCTTTCAAGGAAATCCCTCAGTACTTCACAGCCAATGAAGTATTTGTGAAGGGTAGTCACCATTGTATGCAGAAAATATTGCTGCTAGTTTGTGCACAGCAAGCTCCCACAAGTAGCAATATGATAACAGACCAAACAAAGAGTTTGTCAACTTGAGTGAGGGAAAAGTATTGGCTGCAGTATTCAGAGGGTATGCTTGGACTGGAATGGAGAAGTTTGAACTTTCTAAAGCAAATTTTGTTCTTTTGCAAAGAGCCACTTAATGACATTAAATGTGCTTCAGTGGTGATCCAGATAATACAAAGCTGCTTTTGTGGATTTCCCACAGGGTGGCTCGTCAGACAATTATTTGATGATATTTGAGTTTAGCTGCACACTTGCTCCTCGGCTGCAAGTTTCACCATTGCTCAGCCATATCTGCAAGTGTTTTTATCCTCGCCATTATTTTGATTGATTATAGAAGTTATGGTTCAGGTCCTTGTCCTTCTGTCGCAATAGAAGGTTTTGTATTTGGACAGCTTTTAATCAGGTCTGCGGCAAAGGAAGAGATTAAACAGGAAGAGCCGGCAATTTAGTGGACAGTCAAGTGTGATGAAAGACAAAGTAATAATTGTGCAGAATTTTCAGAGGTACTTGTCCTGGGTCTGTGGAGTACAGCCTAGTCCCCAGTCCTCTTGGACCAAAACCTCACTCAGCCAAGTCCTTGTGGCAGCTAGTATGCAATGGCCACCCATATTATAAAAGAAATCATGTATGAGCATCTTCCACTCCTCAGAACGGGAGTGGAGGCAAGTTATCCTCAACCCCAAGGGACAGAAGAAGATGATGATGTTATGAATTAAAGAAACTATAGATGTTACCGGAGGGTTGGGGCGGGGTGGGGTGGGGTAATAAAAATGGACAATTGGTTAAAGTTTAGAAGACTCTCACAGCCCAGGAATGTGGCAGAAGTAGGGGAGGTTACACCAGGAGCTTGGGCTGCTCAATGAGTACCTACCTTAACAACCATCTCACACCCATTCCCAGTTGCTCTGGTGCAACACCCCCACCCCCCCCCTTCACAATTTTGAAGCACTTAGACATAATCATGGAATGGAAGTTCAGAGCCTTAAATAGTCCACAGCGCCTGGTCAGTTTACACTGGATCTTGAGCA
Organism: Pristis pectinata; assembly: GCF_009764475.1. Classification (NCBI taxonomy): domain Eukaryota; kingdom Metazoa; phylum Chordata; class Chondrichthyes; order Rhinopristiformes; family Pristidae; genus Pristis; species Pristis pectinata. The sequence continues at coordinate 4,718,042 of NC_067441.1, forward strand.
GCAAGTTTGAAGGAAGCAGGGCAGAGAAAAGCAGCAACCAATCTCCAGCATCAGAGTTGCAGGGAAAGATTCAAAAGACGGAGTTTCAATCTGGAGGTGTCCTAAAAGTCAGAGAAAGTAAAATCTGCATCTGGAATACTGACAGGTGGGAGCAGGGCAAAAGTCACAGGGTCCAGTTACTAAAAATGAACTCTCGCACTGATATTGGGAAGTGTCTCTGAACACTTGTCATTACTAAAGGTAGAGTGGTGCATGCATAAGCATTGGAAACAGTTAGAAGCAGCAGTGGGGAACATTACTGGATGGCAGATGGGCTGAAAGGCTGTCTTCATCTGTTAGTATCTTGTGGTCTCATGAAACAAATTGCGCAGGTTTTACAGACAGATTGCTCTGAGGAGTGCAACATAAATCATGCTCACAGCAGCAGAAATCTAAGTAATAGGTGCAGGATAGAGCTGTTAGAGGTAAGTAGCATCTGGTTTTCATATGAATTTCAGAGGAAGTATCACATACTTCAGTCAGTGTGAAATATTTGGGTGGTCTGTGGGGGAATTGAGAACCTCCTGCACATTTGGGCTGAGAACCACAGAGCCAGCTTTAGTAAGGAAAATTAGAACAAAGTGCACTCACTGAGGCCACTTTCTCAGACTTGCCTATCAGGGAACCACAGATTTACATATCTTTTAATCTTTTCATCATGGTGAAATTTCAGACTACGTAGCTTGGGCCTCAAGCTATGTTTCTTAACAATTGGAAAAAAAAGGCAAGACAAAGCAACCCAGATTAGAGGGACAGCTGCAGAATTATAGAATCTCACAATGCAGAAGGGGACCATTTGGCCCCTTGATCCTCTACTGTCTTTTTGGAAGAGATACATTCCTCTGTTCCCAGATCTTGCAGCTTCTTGTGTGACTGGTTGACAGTGGCTTTTCATCCAAAGCAAGTCAAATAGTAGGTGTGATGGACTCTCTGTGGAGGTCTTAGGGAGTCCGCCCACACCCCAATCACTGAGGGGAGCAGTCAGTGGAACCTGCTCCCAGGAGTTTGTTGGGCCAAGTGTTGGGTTCATACCTTAGAGTCATAGTGTCACAGAGAGTTACAGCACAGGAACAGGCTCTTTGGCCCACCAAGTCCTCCCCACCCCCACCCCCCAAGTTACAGCCCGCAGGACTCAATATCAAATTCTACAACTTTAGGTAACTCACTCTTTCTTTCTGTTTTTATTAGAACTTGCCTTTTCTCTTTGAGATCATTTTGACTTTGAAAAAAAAGTTTTTTATGTGTATAGTCTGACCTGCTGGGCAAGTCCCATTGCCTTACATTAAGTCATTTGGTCTCATCATATCAGAAATAATTTCATTGTTCTATCCATCCCTCCCCCATCTTCTCTGTCACTGAAAGCTTATAAGTTTTCTCTCTTTCCCAGTTCCGATGAAGGGCCTCAGACCAAAACATTAATTGTTTCCTTTTCCACAGATGGTGCCTGACCTGCTGAGTGTTTCCAGCATTTTCTGTTCTATTGCATTTTCCCAGCATCTGCAAGTTTTTACTGATTTTCTTTTCGGGTCATGTTGGGGCGGGGGGTGGGGGCAGGATGGTCTGATGATATTAGATAAAATATGAATGTAATTTTCGGAACATTTACTCTTCCTAATCTCCTCATCCAGATAGCCTGCCAGTGGACTGTGGATTGGTGGGTTGGGGGGGGGGGGGGTTGTCCCTTTAAATAATGCAAGATTGGGCCTTATCTGCCAGGTAAATCCTTCCTCAGCATTTGAGGCTATTAACATTCGTTTACCAGTTGTTCATTTTTTAAAAAAATTAGCAAGTGACATCAATCATGTATTGTACGTCGATTGTCCCTTGTCCTGCAACCCCTCTGCGGATAACAATCGTGGAATTTCTGAAGCCTTTTATGCATGCACAAAGTACCCAATCAGGGTTCTGATTAGGTTCAATTGCATAGCACGTGTAGACATTCCAATAGAACCTTTGGCCTCCTGCGGCCCTGCTTATATTCAGCATGCTCCTGAGATTGAATCTGGTATCAGAAAGGACTTAGTCATATTCTTGCTACCTTTTGCTCCAGCCAAGCAGTAATCTCTGAACATGCCACCGATTAGAGAGGCAAGTTTTGGCTGACAGCTACTTGGAGATTAATAGCTGTTTTCTCCTCCACCTCCCACCACTACTGTTTTCCATCAGAACTCTAATAATTTGTTCAGAGTTATTCTTCCTGACCTTTACACAATTTCAAACTCTTCTCTCTGTGGAAATGTCTTTTCTGTGAATTATTGTGTGTGCTATAAGATGATGCCTAGGTAGTTGGGATTATATTTCAAACAGAAATCAATCAGATTCATGCTGGGCTTTTGTAATAAAATTTAAGGGCTGCTTATCAAGCTCTCAGCCTTAGTTAATAATAGCAAATCTGCAGGTTCGACTCGAAGTTGGCAACTAAATCTTGAGAAAAACTTTACAATCAGCACTCTATAAAACCTATTGTAAATTTTTCCCCATGTTTGTGAGATTCATTTGATTTCTTTTGCCTTTCTTTCCTGAATTCTCTCTTTTGCTACACCCCTTTGCCATAATTACACCATGATATTTGTGGAGATAGCACATTTTAGCACAGGCAGTCAGTCTGGAGTTACAGTTGCTCTCAACAACTCTGTACCAAGTTAAGGAAAGACAGATAACAAGAGCTCCCATTCATGACAACTGGCTGGACTACGTGTGCACCTGCATGTTAGATGCCTGGAATGGATGCAGTGGAGGTGTTAGCTGTGACATTCTTGACTCTTTCAGAAGATCGTGGGTTCAAGTTCCAGAACAGCAACTTGAGCACATAATCTTAGTCGACACCTCCTGTAGGGTAAACTAAGGAGATCTGCATTATCGAAGGTAATGCCTTTCAGGTAAAATGTTAAACTAAGGTCATCTCTGCTCTTTCAGACAGATATAAAAGATCCTATGAACACCATTCAAAAAAAGGCAAGATCATTCTCCCCAGTCTCCTGCCACTTTTAATCCCTCAACCAAAACCTAAAAAAAGTTATTGGCTTGTTATCTTATTGCTATACACCAATTGACTGCTGTGTTTCCTACATTACACCAGTGACATTTCAAGGGCATTTCATTATGTTCTAACATCACTTGGATTTGTGATATAGATGCAAGTTGTTTCCTTCCAATGGATGAGTAGCCTGGTTAGAATAAACAAAGTTTGTAGACAGTGGCCCAGCAAGCACCAGCACTTTTAGAGGAAGGTCAAATTCCAGACAAAAAAATATGATTTAGGTTTAAGAAATCAAATCACATAATGGTCACAGCATTGGAAAGAGGCCATTTGGCCCATCGAGTATAGACCAGCTCAATGTAAGCACAATCTAGCTAGTCCTCCTCCCCCTTAAGCTCTCCACCACCCTGCAAAATCTTTACTTTCAGATACTTATCTATCTCCTTTTTTAGATGCTATTATTAAATCTGACTCCGCCGCTAGCTCAGCCAGTGCATTCCAGATGCAAACACTTCACTGTGTAAAAATATTTTTATGCATCCCACAGAATGTGCCTGATGTTCAGATTTCAAGTTGAATAGCAAAGAACATGGTGTTGGATTCCTAACTTTAATCATCTTCTGACACCTATTTGGAAGAAGTAGGAGATCTCACTGCAACTCACTGAGACAAGCTAAATGGGTCTGTAGACCAGAACAATGATGCTGTACCAACAACCTAGGCTACAACAACTACAGTGCTGCAAAGTGGATTTAGGTATTGTCTATTAACTTACAGCAGTCCCACAGGGATCCAGATTCATGCTGTGACCTTATCGTTGATAGCTCTTCTGCTGGGTTGATCAGGGCCATAAATCTACATTCAATTCCGATTGCTGAGTGGGCACATTGAGCAGAGCGAGCTGCTCACACTAAGATTTCTAAGCCTTACTTCCTACCGGTACAGGATTAGTTTGTATATTAGTTCTATGTTTGCCTGCAGTAGAGAACGTGACTCCCACATCCCATTCGTATATCAACAGTTGCCAAGGGGATGACAATGGTGAAAGCTTCTGGAAGTGGGAACACCAGTTTTGAGAGATAAAGTTTAATCTTATCTTTCTGGCTTCATTCATAACCTTGGAGAGGATGTTAAAATTCTGAGCTTGATTTGGCTTTACTTGTGCATTTTGCAGAACTGAAGGAAATGAATGTTTAAAGTGGTGATGAGGAAATGGTTAAGCGGGCTCTTTGTCCTGGACAGTGTCAAGCTTAAGTGTGGTGGAGCTGCACTCATCCAGGTACAAGAGAATTCTCCTGCATCCCTATTATGCGCCTTGTAGAAAGGCTTTGGTGTGTAAGGAGGACATCCACCCTTTGACCTGCTCCTCTGGCCAAAGTATTATGAGATTAGTCTATTTAAGTTTCCGGTCAATGGTGATCTCAGGTTTTTGATTTTGCGATATATTTGGATTTTCAGAAGGCCTTCAATGAGGTGCCACACAAAATGTTATTAAACAAAATTAGTGCATGTGGGATTTGAGGATTTGGGGTACATACAGATATGTATTGGGAGTTGGTTGACAGAAAATAATAAATGGGTTATTTTTGGGTGGAGTGTCATAGGGTTCACTGTTGGAGCCTGAGATGTCAAAATCTGTATCACTGACTTGGAAGAGTGGACCAAGTATAAAGTAAAGTACCCAAAACAAAAGCAGAAAATGTAGGAAACTCTCAGCAGGCCAGGCAGCATCTGCGGAAGGAGAAACAGTCAGTGTCCCAGGTACGAGGTCTTTCATCAGATCTGGCCAGCTGTGTGTTTCCAGCATTTTCTGTTTTCATTACCATACTTTATTTTTGAATTTCATGTAAAGTAGTCAAGTTTGCTGATCATTTAAAGCCGGGTGGCAGTGTGAGCTGTGAGCAATATGTGAAGAGGCCTCAAGGGGATTTATACAGGCTAAGTGAATTTAGGTGATCTCATTAAAATCTGCAAAATCTTTAGAGCTTGACAAGGTGATTACAGGGATAGTTCCCCTTGACGAAGGGGTTTAGAACCAGGGATCAGAATCTTAAAGTAAGGGGCAGCCATTTAGGACTATGACTGAAAAAAGCATCAATAGATTTTTAGATATAAAAGATGTAAAGGGCCAAATGGTGTACAGCTGCTTCTGGTGCCACAATGATGCAGCTGGTAGAGCTATTGCCTCACAAGGCCAGAGACCTGGGTTCAATCCTGACCTCGGGTGCTGTCTGTGTGGAGTCTGCATGTTCGCACTATGACCACATGGGTTTCCTCCGGGTGCTCCAGTTTCCTCCCACATCCCAAAGACCTGCGGGTGATAGGTTAATTGTCCACTGTAAATTGCCCCTCATGTGCAGATGAGTAGTAGAATCTGGGGGAGTTAATGAGAATATAGGGAGAATTAAAACAAAAATGCTATTAATTTAGGATCAGTGTCTAATGATGGTAGGGGTCTTGGTGATACTAATGGTAATAATAGGTGGTTAAACACTTTCTTGTTAGAGATGGTCATTGCCCAGCCCTTGTGTGGGGTGAATGTTATTTGTCACTTAACCAGATCATGGTTGAATTTTGACCAGATCTTGCTGCATTTTCTAAAGAGATGTAAATAGAATTGAACATTGAGCAATCATCCCCACTTCTGACTTTATGATGAAAGGAAGATCATTGATGAAGCAGCTGAACATGATTTGGCCTCGGACACCGCCGTGGGTAGCCCTGCAGTGAATTCCTGGGCTGAGTCAGAGAGTCAGAGAGTTGTACAGCACAGAAACAGGCCCTTTGGCCCACCGAGTCCATGCCAACCATGAAGATCCCATTTCTGCTAATCCTACACATCCCAATTTATTCTTCCACATTTCCATCAGCTCCCCCAGATTCTACACTCACCTACACACCAGAGGCAATTTACAGTGGCCAGTTAACCAACCAACCCACACATCTTTGAGATATGCGAGAAAACTAGAGCAACGTGTAAACTCTACACAGACAGCACCATAGGCTAGGATTGAATCCGGGCTGCTGAAGCTGTGAGGCAGCAGCTTACTAGCTGCACCACTGTACCATTCCCTTTGGGTCATCAAACAGCCATTTACACAAATCCTAATCCCATTTTATTCTCTCCACATTCCCATCAACTTCCCCCCGATTTTACCACTCAACCATATGCATGGGGCCACTTAACTGAACAACCTGCACATCTTGGGATGTGGAGGAAACTGGACCACCCAGAGAAAAGCCAAGCAGTCACAGAGAGAACACGCAATTTTCACACCGATGGCACTAGAAGTCAGGATTAAACTTGCGTTGCTAGAACTGTGAGGCACTGTGCAATGAAGAGTTTTCCCCTTGATTCTCATTGACTTAAATTTTGCTAGATCTTCTTGATGCTGCACTTAGTCAAATGCTGGCTCACTGTCTAAACTGGAGCAGCTGGGCTGGAGGCAAGGCTAGTTCTGAAGTGCAAATCTTCCTTACTATTGCCGAGATGTTGTCTGGTCCCTTAGCCTTTGCTGCATCCACTACTCTCAGTTGCTTCTTGTTATCACATTAAGTTAATCCAATTGGCTGAATATTAGCTTCTGTGATGATGGGGACCATAGGTTGTAGCCTATTCATTCTGCATTTACGGCTGAAGATGATTGCAAGTGCTTCGGCCTTGTCTTTTGTACTCACGTGCTGGGTTTCATCAGCAGGGGAAATGGGAACATTCTTGGAGCAATCTCCTCCTGTTTAATTGTCCTTCACCATTTGCAACTGAATGCACCAGAGCTTTGATTTTATTTGTTCACTGTAGGATTGAATAGCTCTGTTTATTGCATGTTGTATTTACTGTTTAGCACGCTTGTGGTTCAGTGTTACAGCTTCACCAGGATAGAATATCATTTTTAGATTCACCTAGTGCTGATTCCAGCACATCCTCTAAAGTCCTCATTGAATCAGGGTTCCACTCAGCTTTCCACTTACATCCAAATTTGTTGTACAATGGCAGTTTACTTTGCACATCTGCTTTGTTGGAGAACAGTGCCGTTGCAAGTGGAGGCCCTTTCGGATGAATGTAAAGGACCTCACAATTCTATTTCAAAGACCTCTGCTAAACTAAAACAGATATTCTGGAGATTAACACTTTGTTGTTTGTGGGAGCTTGCTGTGTGCAAATTGGCTGCACATTTTCTAAATCACAGTTGTGCCTCCAATTCAAAGAGTAGGTTTGTAATTTCCTGAGGATATAGAAACCACTGTATAAATTCCTCTTTCGACCGAAACTGCAAAACACTCACTTCTTTTGTGAGCTTTACGAGCAACTGAGGACATTGTCTAGACTGCTTATAAGTTTTCTGTTTATATTGAGGAAACAATAGAATTTTGTCCCCTGGACTGTGAATAGAAAACATATGTTTAATAATTTAATTTTACTTCAAGAGTTAAAACAATCTCCCTGCAGCAACTGGGTCCTGCACTGGGGAAGGCAGTTTGATGTTTAATGCAGTACATTCTGTTTAGATTGCCAGACATCAGAAATGTTTTCCCAGCAAATTGTCTTTTTTGAGCGACCTTAGGCATTTATTCATTTGCATATTTTTTCTTTGCCATGATATATCTTTGTGTTAGTAATTATATTTTGAATTTTTCCTCCCACCCTGCTTCAGATTCTCCCATGTGGGACACATGGCTCCCAACAATTTCTGCAAATCACCAGTAACTAACGTTTGTCTCCATCTAGGTGAGGGCCCAGCTGATGAGGCTCTCCTTGGTGTAATTTTAAACACAAGATCTAACAGCGCAGAAGGAGGTCTTTCCGCCCATTATATCTCTGATAGAACCATTGTTTTCTCCCAATTCCCACAGCCCTGTACTCTTTCCTTTCTAAGCCCATTTATGCAAACCACCTCTTGAAAGTTACTCTTGAATGTCCTTCCATTGCCTTTTCAGACCATTCATTCCAGACTGGAACAACTTACCAAAGTATTGTCACTCATATCCCCCCTGGGTTTGAGTTATGCTGTGATTATTGATTGTCTCCCAAGTGGAAACAGTTTCTCCTAAATTACTCTATTAAAAGCCCTCATGATTTTAAACACCCTTAAGACCATGGTGCAAGCAATCTCCTTCCTGTTTTGAGACCTGCCTTAAAATGTCATCATTTAATAAGGACGAGTCATTACAACAAGCAATCTGATGGCGGAACAACAGGTCACGCAGCATCGATGGGGGAGGGGGCAGGAATTGTTGCCATTTTGGGTCAAAACCGTGCCTTAGGTCCTCCAGCAGATTGGTTGTTGCTCCAGATTCCAGCATTTGCAGTCTTCTGTACCTTCATTAATCTATTATCAATTTCACATGAACTGACTGTACATTTTCTTATACAGAGAGTTAGGGGAGGCTATCAAGTATGCCACAATGTAGGCTTCCCACTATCTCACTGCAGCATTGTGTCCCAATCCACCATTCACCATTAGATCCAAGGTTCAAGACTTCATTCAGTCCTTGATGTCCAATTTTACATTCAGGTGAGGAGTGAGGAAAGTTAGCATTGGAGGACGGAAGCTTGGCACAGCACCAACCACCATTATATGCAGAACAAAACTGCTGCAATATTGCCTCAAAAATGAACCTCCATCCAGGCTGTGAAGCGAACCTTCACATGACATTTCTCAATTTCCTTCAACAGCCCATCTATGTGAGGTTACCCAATCCAGAAAAAGTGAATGTTGAATTAGGGCTCCTAAATGCAATGTTCTCCAGCAATTATACAGTATTGATTTTGCATGAATTCATTTTATGAAATTTAAGACTTTGATTCTATCGACACTGGGTTTGAAAGCTGTTTCCTTGAGATGAAAGACTAATCCAGTGCACTACTTAATCTCTCAGAAAGAGTCCATTTGTATGACAAATAAAAATTGTTAGTAAAGCACCGTGCTCTTTGTGATTGGCATGATACTTGTTAACCGACATGGCAGTAGATTTTCTGTATGACTTGAATGGCAACAGTAGAGGGCACAACTATGTGAACATGTTACTGATTGGCAGATACCTGTGCACATAGAATTGGTTTAATGACACTGAAAGCATTATGGGTCTACAGCATTCAGAAGTGTTGTTTGGAAGCTGTGTATCTTAAGGGACTGGATGATATTGTTAGAGATTGCCTTTATGTGTTACTTTTTATGATACAGGCTGTCCCTGGGTTAAGAACACCTGACTTATGGACACCCTCTACACATGAACAAGTTCCTATCATATTATTAAATTCATAAGTCCAACATACATACATTCGTTCCTACGAATGGCATAACTAGTTTCCTCTCTCTCTCTCCACTTCTAGTAATTGTTCTTTCTTATCAGCTGTATGTGTGTTTGATGCCACTCATAACAATGTATATATATTTTTATTTATATATCTATAAAATATATATATATATATATATATATATATATATATATATATATATATATATTTCAATGTTTTTGGAAATTTTACTAAAGACAATTAGCTGATTTCTTTTACAGTTGAAGGAAAGCATTGTTGGGTACTCTGAGGTCTTCTCCTTTTTGTTAAGTACCTTAGTTGGAAGCATGAAGGAGAGCAGTGATCACAATACCTCTTAACAGAAACCTGGACTTTACCTGGACTTCTTATTAAAAGATTATCACAGTCATTAGAACATTACCTTGTGGACATCTTTTGAAACTCATATATTTTTTGTCTGTTACAGTGATGAAGTTGCACACTATTTTGTTCCACCCCTAATCTACAGTGTACTTCCAGTGTGTTCTGATTATATAGCCTTGAGGTACTATCTGCCCACAACTATATTACCAGATGAATGGAAGAGTGGATCTCAGCTTTACCTTGTGGCTTAGACATAAGTAGCATGGTGCTTATTCAGTGCTGCATGTTAAGGAGAACCCTGATATCTATAAAGCTTCTGACGTATTTTCAAAATACAGGTACTGCTTTAATATAAAAGCTTAAGAGCCAATTTGTGCACTGCATGGTCCCAACAAACAGTAAAGGCTCATGCTAGAAAGTTTGCATGGATTGTAATGTTCTCCACAGTCAGCGAGTTCCATGTGCTCATTGCCCACACTTCCATATGAAGAATGAGCATTTCCTTGAGGTTCTGGAGCCTCTTGATACTCTGATTAGCAGGACCTGTCAAACTTGGTAAAGGTTCACAGTTTATTTCTCAATAATGTGAGAAGGGAGCAACAGACAAGGAACAAACAAAACCTCAGAGTGAATAGTTTCAGTTACAATACTGACTGAGAATGGAACTGGGTAAAAGAGCTAAAAATGTGCCGCATTTGTACAGCTTACAGCAGGACCACAGGAGGGTAAAAGCACTGTGGCCCCAAGTAGATTGCACTTAGCTATGTATGTGTGTTTCTTTTGTGCTCAACATGAGAGGAAACTACCAGTATATGATACTTGTGTAACCATCATGCCTAACAAGGTGAATGTACAGTAAACACTTTGCTGAGAAGCTCACAGGTTATTCAGTTATCTCAAGCCTCTAGCCAAATGCATTGTAACAATGGCATCACTTAGCAAGGTTCCAAGTTAGGCATCTTGGACAGAACACAGGAGGAGAGTGTTCTCTGTATATTTCTGGCTTGCTTTCCAAACTACCCTTCAGCTAATAGTATGTTGTGGTGGAGTTTGAGGCTCAGCATTGATGTTTTTGACCGCAGAGCTGTGGAGCTGTTACCTTGGTTGTAGGGATCTGAGTGGTTTGTTCAGCCCCACAAGAACCATGAGATCATGGCTAATTGGTCGCCTAACTTGACATTCCAAGCTTTGGGACCACCCATGCGAATGTTTGGAATTGTGAAATAAATTGGTACTTAAAAAGAAAGAAAAAGCAAAATATTTTAATAATGAACAAAAAATTTCACTCCTAATGCAGGGTTTCGACCTGAAATGTCAAGAGTTCCCCCCACAGATGCTGCTCGACGCACTGAGTTCCTGCAGCAGATTACTTGTTGCTGCAAAAAATTTCACTCGTTTGATCTTAGATCTTCTCCACAACAGCCTTTTTGCCATTACGCAGATCTTATTTTAAAGAACCAGTTTCATCAGAAGCATTTGATTAAAAAAATCAAACCTTTACGAGAAAGCTACAACAGTGTAAGGGAACTGGATTAGCACAATGTGTTGGCTCAGAGGAATTACTAGGCCCAGCATGTCTGGAATTAAACAAAACAGCCGACATGTGAAGTTTACAAAGAGAAGTCTTGGTGATATTGAGTATATTTTTCTCTCCAGTTTGCTGCTGTCTTTCCCAGAAGTGGGGAGGGACTGCCAGGATGCCAGCATCCCTCTGGTACCTCACCAATGTATTCAGCTTTCAGATATTTATCACAGCAAAGAATGAGGACATTCAGCCTAACACCTCTGTACTAGCTTATTAACTGAAGCTGTCTCCTCTGATTCTTCTTCCCTGTTGTTCCTCGACATTCTCTCAGATTCACTCTTTCCAAATTATGCAAGCAGCCTTTCAAGTGATAAAGTGTCTTACCTCCGTAGTCACTTGAGGTAAGACACTTTACATTCTAACAACCCTCTGTGTAAAAAAAATACCAACTTCATGTTTGGCTCTTGCAATCTTTATCCTGGTGTATCACCTTTTGTTACTGATTCATCATCCTCCAAAAGTAATCTTTTACTGAACCCTTTCATTACTCCTGCAAAGCTACCTTGTCTATTTTATAACTTCTGTATTCTAGTTCACATTATCCCAGTCATATAGGTCAACAACCTTTCATGGCTGATAACATGTTAGTAAATTTTGTTGTATCTCATTAATTTGCCCAGAATGTTAAAAAATAATCCAGAAGAGATCATGCCATTTTCTTGTACAATTCAACATGACCTCCACTTGCTTTTTTACAGCCCTTTTCACTTGTAACCTTTACCAGCCCTGATTTCCATCTCTGTTAAGAACAGAATGGATCCCTTCTTGTGCTCTGTTAAGTAATTTCTTTCAGTGTTCATATTCCCATAATTATTATAGCTTATGTCCCCATATTGAATGGTCCCAACTCCTACCTGCTCATTGCACCAACCTGTCTCCGGCCTTCTGGAACCTTCCTCAACATCTATGATGCTGCCTAATTTGTATATGACTATCATTTACCTATGCCTGTACATGGAAAACAGTTGGGATCAGAGGACAAATATCTGTTACGGATCCCTACCCACATCTCTCACTTCAAGAAAAAATCCATTTATCCTTCTTTGTTTTCCAGCTGTCCATCCATTTCTCACCATTGCCTTGAATGCAAGGGTGTAGAAATCCATTCTCTATTGCATGTGCCAAAATCGCAATATAGCTGCATTTCTGCTTTGTACTTCACATCTGCAATTTGGTTCCTTTGAATTCTACGGTAATCCTTACATTCATCCTCAACATTACCCTAACTACTGGGTGGTTTCCTCATAAACTAAGTAAGTTTGTAAAGCAGGAACTGTTCTTTCTCAGAAAATGTTGGAGGAACTCAACAGGTCAGGCAGCATCTATGGAGGGAAATGGACAGTCGATGTTTCTGGTCGAGTCCCTTCATCTGGATCAGATGACAGGTCCAGGTATTGGTATTGGTTTATTATTGTCACTTGTACCGAGGTACAGTGAAAAACTTGTCTTGCATACCAATCATACAGGTCAATTCATTACACAGTGCAGTTACATTGAGTTAGTACAGAGTCCATTGATGCTGTACAGATAAAAGCAATCAACTCAAAACATCAACTGTTTCCCTCCACAGATGCTGCCTGACCCGCTGAGTTCCTCCAGCGCTTTGTGTGTTGCTCCAGATTCCAGCATCTGCAGTTTCTTGTGTCTCCACTGTTCTTCCTTAGTTCGTGGTACCTGTTCTGATGAGATCGTCCCTTTCTAAACAATCACCACTTTAATTGAGTTTTATGGATTCAAGAAAGGTTACTTTCTGAATGAGCACTATCAGTGGAAGAACAAGCTGCCGGGGTAGGCAGTTTTCCCTCCCATCAATTTTAACAGACTGAAAATCAGTGTTACTGATACAGCTTTCCCACAGTTCCCTGACATGCACAGACAGTAATGATATTGACCATTGACAGTGGCTGTTCATTCAAATTGCTTTTATTTTCTGAGTTTAATGATGGTCCATGTGACATTAACTGGCTTATGTTGCTTCTTTACCTGGCATCTTCTATTCATCACCATCCATGCCTCTGGGACAAGTTTTATCTTCAAAAGATTTTTGAGACATTATGGTTAATGTTTCCAGTTCCCTCCACCAATACAGGTCAATGTGCTGTGCTGTGTACTTTCTGGAACCCTGTGATATTTTCACTTGTAGCTTCATGCTTCCTCATAATTTTTTTCAATATTTCTTCCCTCAGACTTAATATCTCATCTTACTTCCATATTTAATATTTACCACCCCTTTCTTTGCCTAGTGCTCTCCCTTCTTATTGGCAGTGGTTAGGTTCTTGGGCTAATATCCAGAGGCATGGATCATTGATCTGAAGTTAGTAGTTCAAATCCAATTGCAGCAGCTGGCAAATTTAAAGATTAGTGTGACTAATGGTGACCATGAGACCAACAATTGTCATAAAAACCCATCTGGTTCACTAATATCCCTAGGGAAGGAAATCTACCATCCTTACCTGGTCTGGCTTGTATGTGACTCCTGACCCTCCAATGGGGTTGACTCAATTGGCTTCTCTATACAGGGGTTCAAGAAAATGCTGGCCTTGTTGGTGACATCTACATCCTATGAATGAATTAAAAGAAGTTATTATATGGATCTTTTTTGCATGAATCTCCTAATTACCCAAGGCATCTTAGCCTTTGATCTGCTCCTTTTATTTCTAATTGCAACACATTTAATCCTTATTATCCACTCATAAATGTAATATCTCCTATGCTGGTATGCAGTTTGAGATGCCATTTTTTCCGACTGATTAGTCAGGGCATGATCCAATGAAATGACCTGTTTTCCACTCCAACTCCTTTATCTCTAGCTTCTCTTTATCTGCTTTCAGTTTGACCATAATTAGGTTATAATCATGATCTTACAAGCATTCCTGCATCTTCAAGTAATATATTTGTCCTGTTTCATTACCTAGAAAAGGATCTTGCACTACATCATTCAATAGTGACTTCAGGAAGCAGTCCTGGCCACTTTAGTTGAAAACATTTCTTCCATCTTCGTCAACTTTTAGATAGTTAATCTTCCCTATTATTTCAACCGTGTTATCACTGCAGATCTTTCTAAATTGCCTACAACTCTTATCCTTGATTTCTTTACCACTGTTTCATGGTCTGCAATGAAAAATAACAATGCATTTGCAGATCCTTTACTATTTCTTATTTCAACCCAGTCAGGTCCCATTTAAGAACAACCTTTGATATAAAAAAAATCTTCCTTTCCATGACTGTAATTGTATCATTAATTAACAAGACCATTCCACTTCCCATTTCTTTTCTATTTTATCTTGAAAATGCTTTCAGTGGTAGCCAAGAATATTTATCTCTCATTCCAGCCAGCTGAAGTTAAGTTTCCATCAAGTTTTTAAGATGAGTTCTCTCCTTTGTAATTAGCCTTTAGCTCCTGAGTTTCTTTCTGGCCTATTCATATTCTTTAACCTTCTATTCTTATCTTTTTCCTTTGCAGCCTTCCTCACTCTGCTCTTAGCTTTACTTTTGTACATTGCTTCAGCCCTTGTAGATTTATAGCAGGATCTTGATAAGCTAGGTAAGTGGGCCGAGGAATGGCAAATTGAGTTTAATTCAAGTAAGGCATGCTGGCTTTCTTCAGTCAAGGCACAGAGTACAGCAGTTGGGACATTATGTTGCAGTTGTACAAGGCATTGGTGAGGCTGCACTTGGAGTATTGTGTTCAGTTTTGGTCACCCTGCTGTAGGAAGGATGTTATTAAATTGGAAAGAGTGCAGAAAAGATTTACAAGAATGTTGTTCGGATTCAAGGGACTGAGTTATAGGGAGAGGTTGGACAGGCTAGAACGATTTTCCTTGGAGCATAGGAGACTGAGGGGTGATCTCATCGTGGTTTATAAAATCAGGAAGGGCATAGATAGGGTGAATGCAATCAGTCTTTTTCCCAGGGTTGGGGAATCAAGAACTAGAGGGCATAGGTTTAAGTTGAGAGGGGAAAGATTTAATTTGAGGTGCAACTTTTTTACACAGAGGGTGGTACGTATATGGAATGAGCTGCCAGAGGAAGTGGTTAAGGCAGGTATAATAACAACCTTAAAAAGACAGCTAGACAGGAACATGGATAGGAAAGGTTTGGAAGGATATGGGCCAAATGTGGGTAAATGGGAGTAGTTTGGATGGGCATCTTGGTTGGCATGGACCAGTTGGATCAAAGGGCCTGTTTCTATGCTCTGTGACTCTAGAACTCTATTCTTAACCTCTTATTCTCTGAAATAAGTCTTTCTATTGCCCCTCTGAATTTAAACCTATGCCCACAGTTCTCCAGAGTAGCAATACCAGAATACTGTCATAGATTGACTTCACCAGGGTTGCATCCTGGGGTAATAGTCACCCCTCAATCGACATCACATGATGAACTATTTTATAATTTTTACAATTGTCTGAGCTTGATGTGATCAAAATTACCTCCCAAATTTCCAGCATTGCAACAGCGATCATGTGGTATCTCACAGCTCCAGGAACCCGGGTTTGATCTTGACCTCAGCATGGTCTATGAAGCTTGCATGTTCTCCCTGAGACCATGTGGGCTTTCCCCTGGTGCTCTGGTTTCCTTCCACATCCCAAAGATCCACTGGTAGAGTAATTGGCTACTGTAAATTATACCTTGGTTTAGGTGGATGGTAAAAGAATCAAAGTGAAGTTGATGGGCAAAGTCAAAATCAAGTTTATTGTCAGGTGCACTTGTGCATGTATGCATAGGTGCAATGAGAAACTTGCAGCAGCATCACAGGCGCATAGCATCATATAAGCAGCATTCACAAGAAAAACATAAATTAAACATAAATGATACGTATTTTTACAAAAAAAAAACGGAATTAGAACAAAAAAAACAAAGTCCATTTTAGTGCAAAGTGATCAGACTGGTCATAGTGTTGCTAAACTGTAGTAATTAGGGTTTTGCCAGTTGGTTCAAGAACTGAATGCTGGAAGGAATGTAGCTGTTCTTGAACCTGGTGGTGTCGGACTTCAGGCTTCTGTACCTCCTGCCCGATGGTAGCTGTGAAAATATGGCAAGGCCCGGATGGTGGGGATCTCTGATGATGGATGTTGCCTTCCTGAGGCAGTGCCTCCTGTAGATACTCCCGATGGTGGGGAGGGATGTGCCCGTGATGTATTGGGCTGAGTCCACTACTCTCTGCTGCTTCTTGCATTCCTGTGCATTTGAATTACTGTACCAGACCATGATGCAACTAGTCACAATACTTTCAACAGTACATCTGTAGAAGTTTGTCAGAGTGTTTAGTGACAAGCCAAACCTCCTTAACCTCCTAAGAAAGTGAAGATGCTGGCACACTTTCCTTATGGTTGCATTCTTGTGCTGGGCCCAGGACAGGCCATCCGATATGCTAACGCCCAGGAATTTAAAGCTGCTGACTCTCTCCACTGCCGATTCCCAATGTAGACTGGCACATGTTCGCCCTCCTTCCCCTTCCTGAATCAACAATCAGCTCTTTAGTTTTGCTGATGTTGAGTGAGGTTATTGTTGCGGCACCACTCAACCAGGTGTCCTGTCTCGCTCTGGTAAGCTGACTCATCGTCACTTGTCATTCATCCAACAACAGTAGTGTTGTCGGCGAATTTGAAGATGGCATTGGAGTTGTGCTTAGCCACACGATCATGTGTGTTTAGAGTACAGAGCAGGGGGCTAACCATGCAGCCTTGAGGTGCACCTGTGTTGATGATCAGCGAGGAGATGTTGTTACCAATCCTCACTGATTGAGGTCTGCCAATGAGGAAGTCGAGTATCCAGTTGCAGAGGGAGGTACAGAGGCCCAGGTCTTGAAGTTCAATGATGAGTTTGGATGGGATGATTGCGTTGAATGCCAAGCTGTAGTCGACGAACAGCAGCCTGACGTATGAGTTCCTGTTGTCCGGATGGTCCAGAGCAGAGTGAGGAGCCAGAGAAATCACATCTGCTGTTGACCTGTTGTGGCAGTAAGCAAATTGGAGTGTATCCAGGATCCAAGGGTTGATTTGCGCCATAACCAAACTCTCAAAGCGCTTCATTTACGGTTGATGTAAGTACTACCAGACATTAGTCATTGAGGCAGGTCACCACGCTCTTCTTGGGCACCGTTACAATAGATGTCTTTTTGAAGCAAGTGGGAACCTCAGAGCACAGAAGCAAGAGGTTGAATATGTATGAGAGAGAATAAATTGTAGGGCTGAAGAGAAAATGTTGGAGAGGCGGCAAGTTGGAATAGAATTCATGGGCTAAAGGGTATGGTTTCATTCTGTAATAAGTAGGTCAAGGTGGAAATGCTCAGCAGATCTATGGAACAAGAAATAGAGTTAGTGTTTAAGCTGAAGACGCTGTCAGAACTAATATAACTGTTTCTACTTTAAGAAGAACTCAGGATTTGGTCCTTTACTGTGCTTTTAGTGAGTTGGATTTATTTTCGCTGCTGACTGAATAGGTGACACGCTATCAGTTGAAAACAAACCTGTGACTGTCTTGTACTTAGCACAAGTTTTGAATTGCAGGAAATTTTATCCAATGAGACACTTACAAAAAACGTGGGCAGTCAATCTCTCACTTTCCTCTCAGAGAATGGAAGCCGCCATGGTTAAACATATATCTGAGCTTACATCTTAAATGCAGTGTTCCTGTGGCATATAAACACAGTGAGGTCCTCCCCAGGTTACAACAGGGTTCTGTTCCTCTGAATTGTTCGTAACCTGAACAGTCTACAAGTTGGAAATGCAGCGGTGAACTGAGTTCCCACATGGCAGAAGGTGCCTGCAGCTGCCGCCAAATCCATCACCCGGTCTCTCAAATGTTCATTCGTATGTATGAGCTGTACATAAATTGGGCATTCGTAATCTGGGGAGGACTTGTGACAGGAAACGTAACTGCAACCTGGAACAGAAACAAAAAGTACCAGTAATTCACAGCAGATCTGTAAATTGTTGAAAGGAGTTCAGACAAATGAGCAAATGAATTTGAAAATCTCTCTGCATCAAAAATACTGCATATGGAGTAATTTCCCCATATTTTCTCTTTCCATGTACTGGTGGAACTGCCACCTTTTTCTGGTAGACTGAGGCCCATTGGCCACTTAATCCTAGGCCCTGAGTACGGAATAAAGCTCTTGTTCCAGCTATGATTAATAACGAGCACCACCCAGGCTGCTTTAAGTGTAATCAAACTTGCCAAAACATGTAGGGGATATGATGGTGGTACTGTGGTTAAGTCGGTCGACTGGACTAACCATAGCAGCTGTGGAAACAAAATTCACTAGGAACCTTGAATTGAAAAGAATAGAATCATTAGTAATGATGAAAACAAAACTACTGATTATTGTAAAAAACCATGTTGATTCACAACTGTCCCTCAGAAGAGAAAATCTGCCATCTTTATCAAGTCTGGCCTACATGTGGCTATATACTCTGTAACGGCCAAGTAAACCACTTGGTTCAAAGTCACCTAGGGATGGGCAATAAATGCTGGCCTTGCCCTGATCCAGAGAAACCAATAAATGAGAATAAAAGCTCTTCCATTCCTTTTCCCTTGCTGCAGAAAAGAAATAATCGCTTTTCTCATACCTCGTCTCCTTGGGGATTGAATTTATGTGGTGGATTTAAGAACTCATAAAACGTTTCACAGACAAAAAAGTTAGTACACCCCTGAATCCATTGGGCCAAATGGCTTCCTAAGCTTAAGAAAACTACTTTAGAATTATAAACGTGGTAATGCAAGAAACATAGCAGCCAATTTACACAGCCCACAATGTGAATAAACCCAGCCAGATTTGTTTTTAATGACTTGCTGAGGGACAATTTTTATCCTGGGGCACCAGTGAGAAGTCCCAAGCTCTTTTAACAAAAATGCCGTGGAAACTTTTATCTGCCTCTGAAAGGGCCAATGGAGTGCTGATTTAGTGACTGGCCTGAAAGACCACAGACTAGAACTTTGTTCACACAATCCTGAGAAAAACGTGCTGTGCCATTGAAAATCAGCTTAACCCAGACCAGGGAAGTCTTGTACAAGTTTCTGGGTATCATAGTGCCCAACAGGAACTTTGTTTCTCCATTTTCCAGCAGAATTTTCATTTTCCATTGCCTTTTTTCACCCAGAAGAGTCTTCTGAGTGACATCAACAATAATGCGATATGGAAAGTTTTTTTTATGCAGAGAGGTTTTCAAATTCATTGGTTTGAAAAATGACAGTGCTTATTTAGTCACAAAACAACCAGGTTTACTAACTCTGTTCCTCTGGTACTTTGCTATTTAAAAGGCCAAAACTCAAGTTGCATTCCTTGTCCTCACTGAGATCTGTGACATCCTTTGTGAAAGTCAAGTCACAATCATTCTCAGTTTCTTAGCCTCAAAGCTGCTGCTATATCTCTGCCACAGTTTGCTCTCACTGCTGTACTTGGGAGGTCACCTCAGCTTTACACTCAAGAAGAGATCTCATCTACTTTAGCCCACAAGAGCAGGAAGAGTGGGGGTCTGGCAGCATTCCCCAAAGTGTAGGCATTCATAGATTGAACACATCTCTTGTGAGCACTGTTCTTCATCAACCTGTCTCAGTGCCTCTGATGCCAATCAGCCCTCCCTACAGCCATAACTGCACCAGTCATTCAATCAATAACAACACTCCCAAGTAGATGGATGAGTGTTGTTTGCATTGTAGCTTGTACCTTTCAGCACTGGCTACAAAGATCGCTCTTGTTGACCAAAATGCTGATAACTGTAAGAATTTGCAATACATGGGGAATGCTACAGTTAAGCCCAAAGCCTCAGGAAAACCCAACAAAGCTAGCCTCTGAACCTTGTAACTGATGTTCTCACTCTTGATGCAACTCACAATTCTGTTTTTAAACCAAGAAAGCACCATGGATCTATTTCTGGGCCTATATCTCTGCCAGTGCAGCCTTCCCTCAGCCTAGTTTTCAGTGCTCGAGTTTCTGCTGATGGATGTGAAATCTCAGCCATTTGGCTGATAAAAATGAAAGTTCCACAATGAGTCTCAGCTAATTAGGATTGTGCTCTAAACACATGTAACATGCAGTCCCCTTTGGTCCATATTCATTCCCATTTTCTCTGCTAACCTGAACAGCAATTTCCCTGTGCTGAATCATTGCTGATCTGTTCTTCAACTCTAGCATATACCTTCTCCTCAAAATGTTTTCAAGGATTCACACCACTCCATAATTGAAGAACAGTCATTTATTTACTATTCATCCCAAAAAGTTCCTTCATGATACACATTTAATTTTTAATGTGAATGGTTTCAGCTACACAATTCTTTGTTTGGGTTTGATGGAGTTCCTTCTTCATGGAATAAATCGTCCTTGTATTTCGTTTTCATCTCCTCATTCAGGCTTGTCCAGAACTTGAGAGATACCTGCATTAAATGCAAGTGATTAAAGCATTTTTTGCAGCATTTTGGACATTGTTTATGATTAAATAAGAATGCAGCATCAAATTGAACTGCATTAATGAGAGTTTCAATTATTGATAAACAGGAAGTTAGGGAAAAGTGTCAAGCCGTGACCCTCTTTGACCTCTCAGATGAATATAAGGCATTTGATGATACTAATTTGAAGAATAGCAGTGCTGTTCTACCAAGTCCCCTGGGGATATTCTTTCACAGCAGCAACATCAGGTAAACATATTATCTGATCATTTATTGCTTTGTTGTTTGTAGGATGGAACCATATACAAATTGGCTGTGGCTTTCCTGATATTGCAATAGTAACTACATTTTAATAGCTGTTACATGATTTGGGCATTCTGAGGTTGTGAAAGGAGCTATATAAATTCATATTTACTGTTGGTCCATCCATTTGTTTCACCCAGTTGCGATGCCTTATGGATCTTGATACATAAATTCCTTGCTGATTCTCTTTTGATATTGCTGTGACATTCTGTTTGTGTTTCCTCTTGGTTACTAAAATTTTGTTTTGAGTCTACTTCTTTTACTACTCCAACATGTTCAAGGTTAAGTTTGTCCTTCTGTAAGTAAATTTCTGTGTATGAATGTAAAATGGAATTTTCTAAAGAAAAATATTCAGTAAAACACTACTAGTCTCTGATGGCTTCTGCATGTTTCCACAGGGAGGCACAGAGATCAGGAGGGTATCAGTCTGCGCTGCTCGCTTATCTCCAACAAAGTAGCAAAAGGATGCTTTAGTTGACCATAGCGCCATTCTAATGCAGAGAGGAAAACCAAGGTTTCACTTTTGTTTGATCTACAGTGAATGTCGATAAAAAGTTCATCTCTGTATCTCAGAAGGAGTGGATGATGTGGCTGATTTCAGATGAATCTCATGCTAGATAGCCTGTCAGTACTGAGACACTATAATTCCCAGTTTGGGAGAAGATTAGCGATTGGATCTCTGAAGAAGCTGGAAGTTATGACTGGGCCAATACACTTCGGGGGTTTTCTGGTGAAAATTCACTGCCATGAATTTTGTTGGCACAGATTAGCCACAATCTATTTGAATTGTGGAATGGGCTTGAGGTCTGAATAGCCTACTTCCATTCCTGCATTCCTTTACGGGAGGGTCTGAAGATGCACCTTACCCACCTGGGCAGCCACACCTCTCATCTCTAATGTATCTTTACATGATTTATTTCATCCTTGGAAAAAGTTACAGTTTAACTGAGCTCAAAGATTTGTCCACTGAAGAGGGATTAAGCAGACTTAGCCTATACTCTCCTACATTTATAAGAATAAGAGGTGATCTCATTGAACCAAAGTTCTCGTGAAGCTTAACAGGGTAAATGCAGCAATGATGGTTCCCCTGGCCTGGATGTTTAGAATCATGAGGGGCATAGATAGGGTGAATGCATACAGTCTTTTTTCCAGGGAAAGGGAATCAAAAACTAGAGGGCATAGGTTGAAGGTGAGAGGGGAAGGATTTAGAAGGGACCTGAGGGACAACTTCTTCACACAGAGGGTGGTGCATTTGTGGAATGAATTGCCAAAGGAAGCAGTTGAGGCAGGTACAATAACAACATTTAAAAGACGCTTGTACAGGTACATGGATAGGAAAGGTTTAGAAGCATATGTGCCAAATGGGGGCAAATGGGACTTCTTCGATGGGCATCTTGGGTGGCATGGATGAATTGGGCTGAAGAGCCTGTTTCTGTGCTGTGTGATTCTGTAACCATGGGGTAGCAACCTCAAGATAAGCAGCCTGCCATTCAGGACTGAACAGAGAAGAAATTTTTTCATTCAGAGCTCAATGATTCTTTAGAATTCTCTGTCCAATGGGACTATGGAGGCTGAGTCATTGTATGCATTCAAATAAAAGATGGATTGACCTTTGGATAGTCAGAGAATCAAAAGATATGGGGTTAGCACTGAGGAAAAAGATCATTCCTGATGTTATGGAATGGTAGAGCAGGCATGAGGGGGCCGAATGACTGACTGCTTTGAATTCTTACATGCAATCTGCGGGCTTGCCTATAGAAATTCTACACAGTATAAGTCTTAGAGAAGGAGATTACGAAGCAGTAAGAGAAGTCAGTTGGATAACCTCACTGCTCCTAAGTTACATTCCACCCATCCTGATCATTTTATGCCACTATTTAAAGTTACAGTTTGCCAGGACCCTTTCATCAAGGGTCAGTGAAAGTGCCCTAATGAACTGCAATTCTTCTGTGAAGATCCTTGACCAGACCTTGGTTTTAACTGTCAGGTTCAGGTAAAAATAATAGCAATGTTATACTTAACAAGCCTTGCCATCATCCTTGGAAAACATTGTGCTAAAAAGAAAATTACTGAGCAACTTGTGTCAGGTTACTCAGGCAGCACTGGAAAAGAGACAGACTGTTCAGACACTACAAATTCTGCACTTTCCAAGGCCTTCACCAGGCACGAGGCTGAACATTCATGACTTTTTAGACAAACTTAGCTCATTGCTACATCCAGATTTATATCCAAGCAGATGCACTTCAAAGTACATATGGAGAAACTGACCACACCTCAACCTCTGTGCTACAGGCTCATTATGACAAGCCACAGGGAACTAGATGAGTTAATTTGAGAATCACTACCCCAAAACGAAAGTAACTAATGATCTTTTTGCCTGAATCTCAATTTATAGAATTCAACAATGTTCCCAGAAGTGATTGAGAGAGCCATCACATCTTTCAGAATTACTTGATGCCTTCAGGTTCAGATGCAGTTGACTGTACCTCTCATGCAAATCCACATATTCACAAGAGCTGAAGGCTGCCATTCTCTGATATGATAAGATAAGATAAGATAAGATACCTTTATAACATACATTTGTATGATGTACATTAATTCTTGTGTTTATTAATGTAAATTCTAGATAGGCTAGAAGCTGTCATGATCCTTTCATACTTTATCAGTCCAGTTTAGCTTTGTTTCAGCAGTTGATGGGCTGCAGGCTGACAGCTGGGTGATAACTGTCTGTTGTTCTCGTGGACCAACAAACAGTGGCGCATCCATCATGGATAATAACAGACTGAGCCAATGGATTGCTGAAAGGAAGATGTTAATGAGTGGTTAGAGCCAGACAACCCAACACTACCTCACAAGTTATCATAGTTGTTGTGTGCTTTACCACTATGCAACCTCTCTTACCTCTTGAAGGTGGACCTGCTTTCCCTTCTCACATCTGTGCCCATCTTTCATGGAATCCATCCAATCAGTTTTCTGCCACCGCCATGAAATGGCTATTACCAAAATTACAAATTTTACCCCGTGATTCTAGCAAGGTAATTTATCCTTCTCATCCCACACAACCTGTCTTTGACTTGGTTGTCCATTATCTTCCAATGCCTCCCCACTGTCATTCAGTTGGGTGGGACCATACACCTCTGCTTCCTTTCTTTTCTACACAGTCATAGCAAGATCCTGTGGCTGACCCACCCTTAACAACCCTGTTATCTCTATTGCACCACAAGGATCTATCCTTGGCTGCCTCATACTTCTCATCCATATTCTATTCAACAGCACCTTCATCTGAAACAGTGTCAATCAAGGCAGCCCGCCTTATTCCAGGTATTAGTCGAGTAAACCTTTGAACTGCTTCCAGTGTATTAATACCTCGTACTGTTCACAGTGGTCTCATCAATGCCTTGAATAACTAAGATATAACCTCTGTACTTTTGTATTCAATTTCCCTAGAAAGAAATGATAACATCCTGTTAGCCTTCTTAATTATTTGCAGTCCCTGCATGCTAACCATTTTGCAAATTATGCACTAGGTCATCCAGATCCCCCTGCAATGTTACCATTTAGTTAAATAGATCCTTCTTATTTTTCATGTGAAAATGGACAAGTTCACATTTTCCAACATTGTATTTCATTTGCCCACTCACCCATCTGTATCCTTCCATAGCCTCCTCATGTCCTTCTCACAACTTATTTTGCTCCCTATCTTTGTGACATCAGCAAATTTAGCAACCATAATTCTGGTGCCTTTGTCCAAGTCATTTTTATGAATTGTGGAAGGTTGAGGGCCAAGTACCAATCCTTGTGGCACACTACTGCCACCAGAAAAAGACCCATTTGTGCTTACTGTTTTCAGTTAGCAGCCAATCTTCCAAACAACTCTGATAAATTTCCCTTTCACATAACCATGTTGACTTTGCCTGATAACTTTTTCTCCAGTGCCTTGCTATAACATATTTAATAAGAGTTTCTAATATTTTCCTTTGGACAGATGTTAAGATAACTCGCTTGTAGTTTCCTGCTTTCTGTTTCCCTCTTTTTTATTGAATTAAAGTATGTATTTGCTATTTTCCAATCGAATGGATCTTCCACAGATCTAAAGTATTTTGGAAAAGTAAAATCAATGTATCATCTTTTAAGACCCTCGGATGAAATCCATGTGTTAGCCCACAGCTCCTGTAATTTGCTTAGTACTATTGCTCTGATGATTGTAAGTTCTCCGAGTTTGTAGCTATTTCTGGGATGTTACTTATCCTCCATAATGAAAACTGATGCAAAATACCAGTTTAATTCATTTATCATTTCCTTGTTTTGCTTTGTTAATTCTCCAGCCTAAATTTCTGTAAGACCAACAGTTATTTTCTGTTTTCTTTTCTTGAACATTTCCGGAAACCTTTACTGAATGTTTACAAATTTCTGGTGGATTATAATTTTTCCTTCCTTTTAATCATTCATTGCTGTTTTATATATTTTGTCCAATCTTATGACTTATTACCTCTCTTTATACAATTAGATGCTTTCTCTTTAAGTTTTTTTTTAATTAACAGTGGACAGTGGGTCCTCCTTTGGAACTTTCTTTTCATGTTGGGACCTATCCTGTGCATCCTGAAAGATCCCCTTCAATATCTGCCACTGTGTTTTAATTGACTAACTGATCCTTTAACTTAATTTGAAAGTTCACTTCAGCTAGCTCTGCTTGCAAGCCTCATAGTTTGCCTTATTTAAGTCCAAAATACTAGTCTTGACCCATTCTTCTCTCACTCAAACTGAATATAAAATTCAATCATGTCGCAGGCATTGACCTGAGGATACTTTCACAAGATTATTAATTAATCCTATCCATTTGACCTCAGATTGAGCTTTAAACACAATTAACTTCACAACATCCCTGACTCTATCCTTATCACCGTTCATCTGCTGCTCAAACCATATCCATACTTCAGGTATCTTTCAGCTTAACTATTCTACCTTTCATAAACTTAAGGTTATCCAAAACTCACACCAAGTTTCAGTCACCCTTCACATCTGTATTTACTGTCCTACAATGGTTCTGGCCAAGTAACGTCACAATTCTAAATTTATCAGCCTTGTTTTCAAAACCTTTAACAGCCTTGCCACCCGTCTCTCTCTTCCTCCTGCCCACAGCTCTTATAGACCAATCTGTCTTCAAAGTAGCCACAAAATCCATTGTCCCACCGTTGGTAGCCATGCCTTCAGCTGCTTGGGCCTAAACTCTAAAACTTCTCTCAGCCTCTCTATTTCCTTCTCCTCCTCTAAGACACCCCTTAAGGCCAAGTTTTCAGTTCTTCTGCCCTAATATCTCCTTATGTGGCTTGGTGTCACCATTGCTCCAGTGGAGTGGATTGGAAAGTTTTGCTCTGGTGAATGTGCTATATAAATACAAGTTGCTGTTGCACATTTACAAGGCTTCCATTACTATTGCAGAAATTTTAGAGCAGATATTGTCAGTCATCTGCCGTCACGGTTCATTGTATGCCTTTGCACCACACAGTCGCACAGCCTGAATTTTGATCATCCATGCAGTTAGCCAGAACACCATGCTGTCGTATAATAAGCATTCCTGCAGGGCCATGGCGTAGCCATTCAATCACCATGTTGTAAATTAAATGAGACTTTCAGGAATAAATACCAACCATGCGATAAAACTCAAGGCATTTAATGACATAATCTAATGATAAATTCAAAAGCAGAATGAGAGGAGACACATCTGTTAAGTTCATAGAATGGAATTTTATAAATGTAAAAATCTCTGTGCGTATCTTGTACCCGTCTAAGTAACTCTCATAGGAATCTTACAGTCATAGTAACCTAGCTTTATGTGCATAATGGTCCACGGGGATACTGAAAATTATCCCTTAACTGCCTTAAAGATGTATCCATTTTGATTTATACATTCTTTTCTTTCATTCTGTCTTGTCTGCCCACCTTGCAGCTGCCTGTCTTGTTTTATGAAACAGCAGTGCTAATGTGAAAGTTATGAACTTGCTTGTTCCTTTGTGTGCTGTGCTGCCTGTTTGCAGTTGCAGCTGAAACAGGTCATAGTTTCCTTGAGATATGTGTGCAGCGGAGGAAACATGATGCCCGATCAGTGCTCGAGTGTTTGGAGACAGTGGTCTTCTGGTTTGTGCCAAGGGACTTTACATGTCTCCTATATCTGTCAAAATTCAACATTTTCATGAAATGATTGTTAATCTGTCAAGTAGAAATTTGTTCATTGATTCAATAGCTCCCATTCATCTTAATGATTTCTTTGAGATCTGAACTGTTTATAATGCTGGAAAACTTGAAGGGCTTGTATTATACAGTGCCTTTCAAAACCAGTGTGCTGGAATAGAGAGAAAACGGTTTCAGAGTGCCTCTGCATGATTCATCTGGCGTTGTTCTGAGCTGTTCCCTGGAGATTTTAGTTTTCAGAGACGGATGAAGTACTTTCATTTGGGGGAATGAAAGGAACAAGTGTGTAAAATAAGTGTGCAGCCCCTTTCTCCCCCTGTTCCATAGTCCTTTAAAGAGAGCATGTTCTTTTCCAGATCCCTTCTCTGATTCCATCCCCCACCTTCAATTTGATGATGGGCCTTCACCAATCACCTTCCCTTTTACGTGTGTGACTACTTGCCACTTGAGCATTAAAGGTGCTCCAATCTCTGCTTGTTGGATCAATGGACTGAAGCATCAAATCTTGCAGCACAAAATAAATTTTTTGGACCAATTGTTAAAATGTAAGAACTTTTTGAACACATGAAAAGCCATTGTTCCCAAATGTTTTTGATGACTTTTATTGAGAGAGAAATGTTTAGCTGGATTTCGTTCTTATTCGGCCAGTACCACGAGATTTTTTTTGACATTCCCGTGAAGCAGGCAAACATGATCCAGATTTAATGTTTCATCCAGGGGAAAAATCCTGCATCCTTGAAAATAGAACAGTCCCACAGTTGCTCATTAGAGTGTTAACCTACATATCTGCTCAATATCACAGCCTTCTATCTTCCAAAGGGAAAATCCTATCTGCTGAGCCATGCTATTACAAAGGAAAGTAATTTGCGGAATAGTGTAGGTGAAGTAAAATTACGGCAGGGAGCAGACCTAAAATCATGAGCCACAGCAGATTGTACTTCCGGCAACTGTTTGATGCTTGATGCAGATGCAATTGTGGATAAAGCTCTTCCACGTGTATGTTGAGAAACTGAAAGAGATTTCATCTCACAACAAACCACAGCTGCATTAGTCACCTTGCTGACTCCGTGTGCAAAAGGTTATCTGATCTAACCATGTTACAAAACCAGTTGCACATCAATGTGATGCTCTTTTAAGCATTTCTGTATGATAAGGTTTCCTATAAATGCAACTCCTTTACTGTAAATGAATCTCAGAGGTCATCATTATAGATATATACTCATGGTGAAAAGAAGCAAATTGGCTTCACAGGGGTAGGTGACTAATTAACCACATCAATCATACTTTTGAAAAGCCTAATAAACCTTTGTTGCTTTTATATGCTTGCTACATGTTCTTCTGTTTAACAGGATCTTCAGATGGTGGAAACACTAGACAAGTGAGCTTTGATGTGTCCCTCGAAAAGCTCCATGCTGACCAACCACTCCAACTCTGATCAGCGTCAACATTTCATAACAGAATTTACAGATTTTGCAGTAATTTTACAGGCTTCAGCTGAATCCTTTCCCCTCCTCAGGATGGTTTCTTAAGTACATACACATTTGAACAGTTTCATGAACTGAATGTAGCCATCATTCATTCCTTTATAAGTGCCTGGTTGTAAGATGCTCAACATTGTATCTGCATTACAGCATTGACTCGTATCAATTCCTTTGCTAGTATAGCAAATCTTATTGCACGTAAAACTTAAAGACATTACAAATTAGTGCACAATTCGTCCCTGGAATTTGGATATTAATCTATGAAGTCAGTCTAGAAGATAATTAAACACTTTTCCCTTCTCAAGTGACGTAGTAAGTAGAGAATATCATACTAGTGCAGGTGAGAGGGTTATTCAAATGTTGAAGAATGTGGGGGAAGAATAGAGAGCTTTACCTTGTAATTAAGATCCTAATGAGCCTGATAGTCCAACCAGAATGCTCTTTCAGTGGTACCTCAAGGATGGTAAGGCTGGGCTCTTAAAATTAATGGAGATCCAGTCGAAAGGAGGCATTATATCTTAGAGAGAGTTGTTGAAATGGAGGAGATCTGTCATGGCAACAGTCTGTTACCTGTTGACTTTACACTGAAGACCTTACCAATACAAGATAGGTTAAATAGGTAACACCTTTTATAGCATTAAGTGATTAACCTAAGTGATCTCTCATAGGCTCCAGTCCCTCCATCGCTCCTCATTAAACTGTCAAAAAAGGAAGAATGGTTGTTTGGCCACCGTCAGTACCAAATGCATTCTTATTTTGATTTAGTGGTGGAAAGTGCTTGGCTACTTTCTGGCTTATCTAATCAGATATATGTAGGAAATGGCATGAGGGCCGCTCTCTGTTAAAATGTAAATGATTCATCAATGAAGACAAGAGTGCAAAGCGAGCCATCGATCGGCTTCCATTAAAAATAATGTACTTTATAAATGGTACACTGTACATAAAGCTGTCAATGGCGTCAATACCAGCCAGCTGTATTAACCGTGCTTGATTAATATAAACTACTTACAGCACACCCTTCAGCTCCTTCCCCCTTCAAATCAATTGGAGTAAAAGGAAGGTAGCAAAGCAGTTTACAACACACTTAAGGATACTTCATCGAGAAAATTGCAACTCTCAAGGAGATTGCCCCGCCTGTGCCCCAGCAAGATTTCTGCCTCTGCCTGTAATGGTTTGGATCAACAACCTCGTTTTTTATCTTGTCCAACAGTAGCATGCACGTAGAGGCTACTGACAGAGACAGCAGAGCCAACAAGTACTGGATAAACTTGTTATACAGGAATAATGAAGGTCTTAATCACAAAGGAGCATTTTATCTCCTTATCTGCTTCATTCACAGCTCCGCATAATAGCCTAGCCAAACTCATTCTTTCCAAGGGAGCGCTGACTATCTGATGAAACATTAAATCGAGACCTCTCAGATTGATGTAAACAATCCCATGATAGTGCTCTGGAAGAGGAGTTCTCTTAGTGTTCTGGAAATTGTGCATCCCTCAGGCAACATCATTAGACCATCTGATAAAGTGTCTTCGACCTGAAACATTAAGTTCACATCTTTTTCCACAGGTGCTGCCTGACCTACTGATTGTTTACAATTCTTTTTTTAATTTCAGACTTTCTGTATTCACAGTTTTGTGATTGTTTTAAAATTCACCATTTGACCTGATTTGCCGTATCATTTATCGCCTTGCTAACTATGGGAGCTTACTGTGCTCAAATGCATTGCTGTATTTACCAACTGACAACAGTAACCACAATTTTTGGGACTTCTTGAGATTGCAGAGGATGCAATATGAATGCAATGATACTTTGAACTGCTCTGACATCTAAATTTCAAATTAGTCTTTAAAAACAAAATCAGCTGCTCTATTGCTGTTCAGCTAGGTCACAGGCAAAGGTCAGTACCTTCTCTGTCTGCCGAAAGTAGAACCGTTCTAATAATAAGTACTTTCTGCAAACATAACAGACTTAGGCAAGCATTTGTTCTGCTTAACTGGTTGCTCTCAAACTCTGAGCTGGTGACAGCATGGATGAGAAAATTAAACAACACACTGAGCTTTTCAAATGCTGTAATTTCTTTTTGGATTCAAGGGAATATTTAGTTTATTTTTACTTTTCAAAACAGTCCAAGCCCTAATATACTCCACTCACCTACTGTGGCAGAATTTATTTAAAATCTTCCAAGTCCTTGGTTATTCTGAAACTGTAAGTCTGCAGAATGTCACAACAGTGCAGTGCAGGTCAGTATCATCATGCACAGCTCACATGCAATGAAGAAGTAAGAAAGGCTTGAATTTATACTGTACTTGGGCTTTCTAGCCAATAAAGTACTTCTGAAGTGCAGTCATTGGAGCAGTGTTAAAAACCCAGAAGACTCTATGCACAGCAAGTTCCCACAAACAGAAATGTGGTGGTGACCATATCGACCGTGATGAGGCAAAGGTATGTGCCAGGATGCTGCAGAGGTCACCACAACCATGTAACATCCCCACCCCCAACCCACCCTCCCCACTCTTCTCATTTTGATCTTTTACATCCACACAGTCATAGAGTAATAACAGCACAGAAACAGGGCCTTCAGCCCAACTCATCCATGCTGACCAAGATGCCCATCTAAGCTAGTTCCATAAGCCCACATTTGGCCCATATCCCTCTAAACCTTTCCCATCTGTGCTCCCGTCCAAGAGTCACTTAAACCTTGTTATTATACCTGCCTCAGTCACTCCCTCTGGCAGCTTGTTCCATATGGGAAGTTGCCCCTTGAGTCCCTTTTAAATCTTTCCCCTTAAACCTATACTCTCTAGTTTTTGATTCCCTTACCCTGGAAAAAAAGACTGCGTGCACATTCAGCCAACCTATGCCAAGATTGGAGTTAGGAATGACTTAAGAAGAAACTTTTGAAGGACTTTGTTCAAAAATAATTTAACTTATCTGAGGGTACAGCCTCAGAATAAAGGGATGTCTTTATAACTGAGATGAGTTATGAGCTTCTACCCCACTGTGATATGACTATTGAACGGTTCCCTTATACAATGAGATGGACTATGACCTCACGATCTACCTTGTTGTGACCTTGCACCTTATTGCACTGCACTCTCTCTGTAGCTGTGACACTTTACTCTGTACTGTTATTGTTTTTACCTGTACTACATCAATGGACTTTGTACTAACCCAATGTAACTGCACTGTGTAATGAATTGACCTGTACGATCGGTTTGTAAGACAAGCTTTTCACTGTACCTCGGTACAAGTGACAATAATAAACCAATACCAATAACAAGGATGAGTTTCTTCAGCCAGAGAGTGGTGAGTCTGTGGAATTTGTTGCCACGGAGGGCTGTGGATGCCAAGTCATGGTGTATTTTTGGCATAGATTGATAAGTTCTTGATTGGTAAGGGGGTTAAGGGTTATGGGGAGAAGGCAGAAGAATGGGGTTGAAAAAATCAGCCATGATTGAATGGTGGAGCAGGCTCAATGGGCCGAATAGCCTAATTCTGCTCCTATACGGTCTTATTGTCTTATCAGTCAACCAGTACACAGGAGCTTGAGGTTGAATTGAACAGGGTCCTGCTACATTTTAGACTGCAAGACGATCTGATGTCCAGTTTGGATTATGAGCAGGACCCGCACTCCTAAAACCTTGAGAAATGAAAATAAGAATTACTGAGTGAGCATGAGATAGATCTGGATTGATATCAGTAGGGATACAGCTCCTAATGCAGGGCAGTGGGGGAAAGAAGTTACAAAGCAACAGTATGAGGGAGCTGATTTAGCTGCAGTAGAAATGCAGTCAGTAACACTGGGCATTCAGGGAGGAGTTTCTAAGCAACAATATGAGGGAGCTGAATTAACAAAACAGTCAATAAATGGGGGAGAAGGATACTGAGCAACTTTGTGAAGGAGCTAAACTAACAAGATTTGAGATGCAGTCAATAATTATGAATAGAAATTTTAAAAAATTAAAAATGGCATTGTGAATCCACAATTCGCCAAGCCTGCAAGTGGCTGTGTAATTTAAGGAAACCACAAGCCTATAATGTGACTGACTGCCCAAAACAATCGCAGCAGCAGAGTCAGGTTTCTCTCACCCTATCCACATAACCCTTTAATCCTTATTTTTGAAGCCACATTGATCCATGCTTAACTGTGCTCTGCAGCCCCAAGAAATTGATCTCAGAATGGATGTGGGCACATGAGCCACCACTTGTACTTAATGCACCAGTGCAAGCTGTTTTTAGCAGCTGTTGAATGCACACTTTTGGTCCTGACACAAATTTCCAGATGTGAGGCCGATAGATCTTATTTAAAACAGCAATGTTATGAACTCGTTTTTTTCCCTTTACCATAACATTTCACCCTGTGAGCCAAATTCTGCCTAACAACATCCCTCCTGGCCTCTGTAAACAGCTCTTCCAAGCTACCTAATAGGTTAATGACTGCCCTGAGACCATTACTTGCACTCATCCATCCCCAAAGCAGCAGGATCGAAATTAGCATAACAGCTGAGCCAAAGATCAAACCCTGAAGAATTGTAAAGGATTAGTAGTAAGTTTTAACATCCTTGTAAATTTTATTATTCCTTTCTGTAGATATTTTTGGAACTGTAAGTGAAGATGATAGCACTGGGAAAACTGATCGAAAGAAATTAATGAGCCTAGTAGAGCCCAGGGTATTAGATTAAAACTAAAAAAAAGTGGTCAGTGACACAGGGCCTTTGGGGAGAGGGGTTATGGATTAACATCAATAGGGATAGAGCCTCTAATAGAGGGCACCTTGAGGGAGGGGAGGAGTTACTGTCAACAGTGTGAGGGAGCTGGATTAACATCCGTAAAAATGTAGTCAGTAACACAAAGTGCTGAGGGAGAGGAGTTACTGAGCAAGAGTGTGAACTGACAAGAGCAGAGATACAGTCAATAACTGGGGGAAAAGGTTACTAAGATACAGCATGAGGGAGTTGCATTAAACATCCGTAGAGATACAGTTAGTTACACAGGGCATAGGGAGAGTGATTACTGAGCAACAGTGTGAAGAATCTAGATTAACATGAATGGAGATCCAATGATTATTTCTACAGCCAATCAACACTCACTGGCTCAAAATCAAAGTGAGGTTTTACAATGGTTTACACATCTATATGATCTGTCAATGTAGTTCACAACCATTTTAATCCATTTTGAAATACAATTCCTGTTGTAATGTGTGCACAGTGCTGTCTTGCAAACACTGCAACAGATTGTGATGGTTCAGCCTACTTTCAGTGGTGGTAGCTGTTGTGAGGACTCTGGGCAAATTCAATTCATGGATCATTGCATGACAGCAGCGATAATATCTGTCCCTCTGTATGCACTGGATGTTAGCCCAAAATGATAAAGCTTCAACCTTCTGACTGACACGAGATGACGATTCATCCTTTGAGCATGGGGCGAGGGACCTTTCAGCACGGGCATAGTTGTACCTTAAGGAAACTTCACCTTTGGGTGCAGTAACATTTCTATATGAAATAAGGCAGGAAAAAGTACCCATGTTTATTTAGCGTCTTTCACAACCACAATATATCCCAAAGCAACCTGAAAGCCAAGAAAGTACACATTTAAAGTTGAATCACTGTTGTAATGTAGCAGACATTTCCACACAGCAAGATCCCAGAAACAGTACTGTGATAATGACTGAGTGGTGGTTGAACCTGCATCACGGTGACTGAGATAAGTGGACCTTATCACCAAGACCTAATCGCTTAGAAGCACCTATATAAGGAATAAATAGTAAAACTGCACCATGGGTGGTATTGCTGTGGTAGATTTGGTCAGAGCATTAAAAGGCCTCCCTTGCTCTTCTTGGAATAAATCTCTGGGACCTTCAGAATCAGTTTGAACAGTTGAATCTCATATGAGGAACATTTCTGAGAAAAGAGCATTTCTGCACTGGAGCACTAGTCTAATACATGAACTTTAGCTCCAGTGTAGGGGCTTAAAGATGCAGCCCTCTGTACAACTCATTTTTAAGAGAAACAACCCATCTCTAGTGGCAGACTCTCTTTTAATGAACCTATGAGCTGTGGATCATGATTTTCTCTCTCTCCAGCCAAAAATCCTTCGCCCCATTGCAGTCCAGCAGGTTAGCGAGGGAGTACTTATTAAACTATTCATTAATCCTCTGACTGATGATGCTGGAGGCGATTAGCATTTGAAAGACTCATAATAATCTGAAACGCCTATTAATTTTAAGTGATTTTATGCTATTGGCACTGAGTAAGGAGAAATAAATGGTAAAGATTTAAGTAGGCCGATAAATTTTATTACATGGCAAAAAATAAATAAATTCCATTTTATTAACTTCCGGGAAGACACAGTCCTGCCTGTGCAGCAAAAATGGACCATGGCATTTGGAGCATGTCAGGCAAAGGGAGACAGGGGCAAGGCGTTGAGGCCTTTGTTCCTAATGAATAGGTTAAAGTTTGCAATCAGTGCTCCTCTACTGGTTTGTCTGCATGTTAACGTGCCATGCAAGCCACAATGTGACTCTTGGCCAGTGTTTCAGTTTCCTGATTCTCTGGGCCCTTTGCACTTGGCCCAGGAGGTAGAGGAGACGAAAGCAACCAGGGTTCCCACTCTGGAAAATGCAGACTTGTGGACATCAGATAAGGGCAGGATTGGGCCTGGCAAAGGTGTTGATCACAAAGATGTTCTTCTGATGTCCATTCACCAAAGTCACTGATCCTTCCAAAGGCAGGCACAGTGGTACTGGTTTACTCATTGAAGGCTGATAGCAAGGTTGGCAGTCAAAAAAAAATCAGGATCATGATCTAAATGTACCTGCTAAGACCCAAATAATGTTCACTTTGTAAATTGTGGAGATTTGCCAACAGCTGGTAGCCCATGTCACAGAAGGAAGTCATTCACCCCCTCAAAGCACATTCAGTGCGATCAAGGCTGATCTGCATCATGTTCCATCCACTTGCTTTGGCTTCTTCTCTGTTTACAGCCCTATATGGCATGTTACGGACTCAGTGAAAGTCCCTTTAAGATAGAGAGTGTGTGTGTATGTGTGTGTGGGGCGTGCTTACGTCAATAGAAGATAAAGGACGTAATGACGTTGTTGAAGAAGAAGAAGAAAGAGAGAGAGAGAAGGGAGAGAGACACCAGCCTGCTTGTTTTCTCTATCGATGGATGAGAAACAATAACTGTGTTTACCACTGAAATCCAGGTATGGAAGTTGGAAGTAATCCGGTGGAGTTCACTTTGTTGCTGACCTGTAGAAGGAAACAGGTATTTGTGTGTGGACGACCACGGTTCGGATGCTTTTCGGGGTGAGGAAGTCACTACCGAGTAAACACTGAAGTGTCGTTTGGGTTCCATCGTGGAACATTTGGATTTCGTATGTACTCTCTCTATGTTTTCTACATCTACATCTTATCTTCAGACAATGGTGGTTGTTGAAGAAGAAGCCCTTGCTCATGTTTCACCTTATGGCTTGCGGAACTGAACTTTAAGAACCATTCAGGAACTGGGAGTTTTGGACTTTGTCACACACACACACGAAGAGTTTAGTTTTGGGGTTAACGTTCGAGGTTCAACATTCTTGAATTCTAACATACTAACATTTTTACTTTTATTTTACGTATTATCAATAGTAGTGATTAATAAAATAGTTTTTAACACTGAATCATGCTCAGTGTGTTTCTTTTGTTGCTGGTTTGTGACAAAATTGGGGGCTCGTCCGGGATCGTTCCCAAGGTTAACGAGTGTCGTCTGGGATTGTACCCCAGATTCACGAGATTTGTTCGAGATTCAATCCAAAGATTTTTGAGGGAGGTCTGATAAATTCTTTTTAATTGGCTTGTGTGTGTGGAAACCAGCAGCAATGGATATTAAGGCATTTTTGGAGTCACCAACCCAAAAGGGATTGGAGGTGGCGAAAAAGGATGATTTGATAAAGATTGCTACAAGGCTAAACCTTACAGAAGTAAAGCAGTCTATGAGAAAGGCAGATATTCAGAGACTGATAGCTGGCCATTATGTGGAAAAGAAAGTGTTTGAGAAGGAAGTGTTAAAACAGTTTCCTGGCAGTGAAATAGCAATTTCTGAGGCACAGGTGCAGCTGGCAAAGATAGAGGCTGAACGAGAGCAAAATAAATTAGAAGCTGAACGAGAAGAAAAGAGATTAGAGGCTGAACAAAAGCTAACTCAGATGAAGATAGAGGCTGATCTAGCAATGAAGCAGATGGAATTGAAGAGGATGGAGCTGGATAGTGAGGAGAAGGAGAAACAGAGGCAGCATGAGTTACAAATGAAGCGTAGGAGTTCGGAATCTGATTCTGATGATGGTTTTTCAGCCAGCAGGGAGGTTCGATTAGTCCCTCCGTTTGAAGAAGATCAGGTTGATCAGTATTTCCAACATTTTGAAAAGGTTGCTGTGAGTTCAAACTGGCCAAGGAAAGGATGGGCTCTTATGGTACAGAGTGTGATTAAAGGTAAAGCTCAAAAAGCTTATTCTGCTTTGTCTGTTGAGGATGCAGCTGATTATACCAAGGTAAAACAAGCTATATTGAAGGCCTATGAATTGGTCCCTGAGGCTTATAGACAAAAATTCAGAGACTTGAGGAAATCTGCAGATCAGACTTATATGGAATTTGCCAATGGAAAGAGAATATGTTTTGAACGATGGTGCCTGGCTAAAAATGTAGATGGGGATTATGATAAATTGACAGAATTGATACTGGTGGAAGACTTTAAAAGATGTGTTCCAGCTGAATTAACAACATATTTAAATGAAAAGGCAGTGGAAACTTTACAAGAAACTGCTAGGTTGGCAGATGATTATGCTTTAACCCATAAATCCAAATGGGGACAACCTAAAACCTTTCAAAAGAGTTACAAAGACAATCCAGGTAAACCGGAGATTAAATTGGGAGGTAATCAAAAAGGAAAAGATGAAAAGAAGCCAGGGCTGGAGAAACCTGTTGAGCGTACTTGTTATTACTGTAGGAAACCTGGACACGTGATATCTAATTGTGCCCTTTTGAAGAAAAAGAAGGAAGCTGGGCCCAATGCTTGCTTTCAGGCAATTAAAAATCAAAAAGGTTTAGGAGATGCTGTTAAAGACCAGTCCTTGCAAGAGAGAAAAGCGGAAAAGTTGGAGGAGGTGAGAAAAGAATTCCGTTCGTATGTATCAGAGGGTTTTGTTTCACTGAATGATGAGTCACCCCAGGTGCCAGTGAAAATTCTTAGAGATACTGGGGCTAGTCAATCTCTCTTGCTGGACAGTGTTTTAAATTTTGGTGAAGAAAGTGACACTGGTGAAGTAAATCTAGTACGAGGCGTTACAGGTGAGACCATGTCTGTCCCTTTTCACAGGGTGATTTTAAAGTCAAAGTTCGTAGAAGGACCAGTCGAGATAGGGATAAGACCTAGTTTGCCAGTGGAAGGAGTTTCTTTGTTATTGGGAAATGACCTTGCAAATGGAGAAAGTGATCCTGTGGTACGGTTAACAACCAAACCAAGGATTGATGAGTCTGAGGATGATCCAGATGTTTACCCATCATGTGCAGTGACTCGAGCTAGAGCTAAAGAATTAGCCAAGACAGACAGTCTGGTGCAGTCTGATGTAGTTCCTTGTGACAGTCCTAAACAGGAAGAAAATTTTGATGCCTTATCTGAGACTTTTCTGTCTTCACTGGAGGATCAACATCCTTACAGTGAGCCTGAATTTAAAGATTTGTCTTTGTCGAGGAAGGATTTTATGGTGGAACAGACAAAGGACCCTGAGTTGACAGAATTGAAAGAAAAAGCTCTCTCATGTGAGGAGATTGAAAAGGTGCCAACTGGATACTATGTCAAAAATGGAGTGTTAATGAGGAAATGGAGACCTCCTCATGTTCCTGTTACTGAGGAATGGGAAGTTATTCATCAGGTTGTTGTTCCAAAAGTTTATAGGGATGAGATTTTAAACCTGGCCCATAGTATGCCTTTGGGTGGTCATTTTGGTGTGAATAAAACTGTAGGGAAGATCTTGAAACAATTCTATTGGCCTGGTTTGAGAAAAGATGTGGTGATGTTTTGTCGAACCTGCCACACATGTCAGATGGTAGGTAAACCAAATCAAAAACCCCCTGTGGCTCCTTTGAAACCAATTCCTGCTTTTGGTGAACCCTTTTCGAAGGTGATTGTGGACTGTGTTGGCCCCTTACCAAAGTCTAAGACTGGAAATCAGTATTTGTTAACCATCATGTGTGCCACTTCTAGATTTCCAGAGGCAATACCCCTTAGAAATATTAAGGCCAAGACAGTGTCAAAGGCTCTTGTAAAATTTTTTACCTTGTTTGGTTTGCCAAAAGAAATCCAATCTGATCAAGGTAGTAATTTTATGTCAAAAATTTTTCAACAAATAGTCTATGAGCTGGGAGCAAAGCAGATTGTATCATCTGCATATCACCCAGAATCTCAAGGAGCTCTGGAGAGATTTCATTCTACTCTCAAAAATATGCTGAAGACTTATTGCTTTGAAAACACCAAGGATTGGGACGAAGGTATCCATTTACTTTTGTTTGCCGTTAGAGAATCGATCCAGGAGTCAATAGGATTTAGTCCGTTTGAGCTTGTGTTTGGACATAGGGTGAGAGGACCTTTGGAGTTGTTAAGAGAGCAATGGGTTAATGAGGAAGTTCACTTGAGTCTGTTGGACTATGTCCAAAAATTTAAAACTCGGTTGGAGAGAGTCTGCCAGCTAGCGAGAGAGCATTTGAAAACAAGCCAGATAAGAATGAAGACATATTTTGATAGACGTGCTCGGCCTAGGACATTCTCAGTGGGGCAAAAGGTGTTGGTATTTTTCCCTAGCCAAAATAATCCCTTGCAAGCTCGTTTTTCTGGACCCTATGTTATTGAATCTCGAGTGACTGATCTAACATATATAATCAAAACACCAGATAGACGCAAGAAAACACAACTCTGTCACGTAAACATGCTAAAACCTTATTATGAGAGGGATTCAGTTGTGGCCTTGGTGGATGGTGAAAAGGTTGTTTCTAGAATGCCTGATGTTGATGTTGAGGAAGGCCAATTTAGACCAAATATTGTTCCATCGAAACTAAAAAACCAAAATATCCTGGAGAACCTTGAAACGAAGTTGGACCATTTACAAGTTTCACAAAAACAACAGATGAGAGAATTAATTTTAAAATTTAAAAATCTGTTCCCAGATGTTCCAAACAGAACATTGATAATTACCCATGATGTTGATGTTGGGGATGCAAAACCAATCAAACAACACCCATATCGAATGAATGTGGAAAAAAGTAAACTTGTTGATCAGGAAATCAAATACATGTTGGAAAATGATATTATTAGACATTCTAATTCAAATTGGAGTTCGCCCTGTGTTATTGTACCTAAACCTGATGGAACTGTTAGATTTTGCACAGATTACAGGAAAGTGAATGCTGTAACAAAGTCAGATGCTTACCCTATTCCTAGGGTGGATGATTGCATAGACAGAGTGGGAAAGGCAAAATTTCTTACAAAGATTGACCTATTAAAAGGGTACTGGTGTGTTCCATTAACAGATAGAGGAAGGGAAATTTCAGCCTTTGTAACCCCTTCTGGATTGTATGAATACAATGTTTTGCCATTTGGAATGAAAAATGCTCCGGCAACATTTCAAAGAATGATTAATTCGGTGATTCATGGGTTAAAACATACAGATGCCTACATTGACGACTTAGTGACAGGGAATGATACTTGGGAGGATCACATCTCTGCGTTAGAAAGGTTGTTTGAAAGACTTTCCAAGGCTAACCTTACAGTTAACTTGGCTAAAAGTGAATTTGGCCATGCCACTGTGACGTATCTTGGTTATGTTGTAGGTCAAGGCAAGCAAGCTCCTGTTCAGGTAAAAGTTCAAGCAATATCTGAGTTCCCTATTCCCACAGGTACGAGGACTGTTAGAAGATTTTTGGGAATGGTTGGATATTATCGAAAATTTTGTAAAAATTTTGCTGATATTGCTCTTCCCCTAACTAATCTTCAGAAGAAGGGAGTAAAGTTTGTTTGGACAGATTCTTGTCAAGAAGCATTTGAGAAGCTGAAAGCCATTTTATGCTACCATCCTGTGCTCAGAACACCTGACTTTGAAAAGCCATTTTCATTAGCAGTAGATGCCAGTGATGAAGCTGCAGGAGCTGTGTTGTTGCAGAAGGGTGACCTTGATGATATTGACCATCCTGTAGCTTACTTTTCAAAGAAATTTAATGAGCATCAAAAGAATTATTCCACCATAGAGAAAGAATTACTGTCGCTTGTTTTAGCCTTGCAACATTTCAGTGTATATGTTTGCACCGCTCAGAAACCATTGACTGTATATACAGATCATAACCCACTGGTGTTTCTGAGCCGAGTCAAAAACAAGAACAGAAGGCTGTTAAACTGGAGTTTAATTTTGCAAGAGTTTGATCTCATGATAACTCACATTAAAGGCAAAGATAATGTGATTGCTGATTGTCTTTCCCGATGTTAAATGGGAAACATGTATCTGTACTAATCTGATAGTCTGTAGTTGTGTAGCATGATAATTATTAACGTTATTAACTATGCGCGGTTAAAATTTTCTTGGGAAATTTTTTTTTTTAGGTGGGAGGTGTTACGGACTCAGTGAAAGTCCCTTTAAGATAGAGAGTGTGTGTGTATGTGTGTGTGGGGCGTGCTTACGTCAATAGAAGATAAAGGACGTAATGACGTTGTTGAAGAAGAAGAAGAAAGAGAGAGAGAGAAGGGAGAGAGACACCAGCCTGCTTGTTTTCTCTATCGATGGATGAGAAACAATAACTGTGTTTACCACTGAAATCCAGGTATGGAAGTTGGAAGTAATCCGGTGGAGTTCACTTTGTTGCTGACCTGTAGAAGGAAACAGGTATTTGTGTGTGGACGACCACGGTTCGGATGCTTTTCGGGGTGAGGAAGTCACTACCGAGTAAACACTGAAGTGTCGTTTGGGTTCCATCGTGGAACATTTGGATTTCGTATGTACTCTCTCTATGTTTTCTACATCTACATCTTATCTTCAGACAATGGTGGTTGTTGAAGAAGAAGCCCTTGCTCATGTTTCACCTTATGGCTTGCGGAACTGAACTTTAAGAACCATTCAGGAACTGGGAGTTTTGGACTTTGTCACACACACACACGAAGAGTTTAGTTTTGGGGTTAACGTTCGAGGTTCAACATTCTTGAATTCTAACATACTAACATTTTTACTTTTATTTTACGTATTATCAATAGTAGTGATTAATAAAATAGTTTTTAACACTGAATCATGCTCAGTGTGTTTCTTTTGTTGCTGGTTCGTGACAGGCACAAATTTGTTAACCTCTGAAGTAAAATTAATTTTTTTTGTGGGAAGGAGTTCCACATATCCACCATCCTTTGCATAAAGAATTACTCACAATTTCCCCACCTGATTTTAGCTTATGAGTGGTTGTCTCAGATTCCCCCGACAGAAGAAAATCTTTCTCTCTATCCAGCCTATCAATTGACTGAAAGGGAAATGACGTGGGGACTGGTACATTGGCACAGTGACACACCTAGCAGAGCCGCTACCTCACAGTGCCCGTGACCCGGGATTGATCCCGACCTCGGGTGCTGGCTGTATGGATTTTGCATGTTTTCCCTGTCACTGCATTGGTTTCCTCCCATGTTCCAAAGACTTGCAGCTTAGTAGTTTAATTGCTCAACGTAAATTGCTCCCAGTGTGTGGGTGAGTGTTGGAATCTCAGGGGGGATGATGTTAGGGAGGAGCAAGGAGTTGATGAGAATATGGGGAGAATAAAAATGGGATTAATGTAGCTTTGGTACAGATGGATGCTTGATGGTCAGCACAGTGGCTGAGGAGTCTGTTTCTGTGCTCCATGATTAATAAAATCACTCCACAGCTCTACAGCAAATTCAAGTTCAGTGCGTGTAACTACTCATAGTCTAATCTCTGGTCTCATCCTGGTGAGACTACATTGTGATTCCTCCAAGGCCCTTCTCTCATTTTTAAGTGTGTGCCTCTCAAAGAACCACAGCGGTAATCTAACCTGTGCTTTTGTACAGCTGTAGCAAAATATCTTCACCTTTATATACCAGTCTTCCATGACACTTTTGGATTATTTTTATTTGTATTCATCAGCTTCAGGGATAGAAGGGAGAAAAAATGTGGAACTTGGACATGCAGCAGTACATTAAATTGCTTTGAGATGTCCATAAAAAAATAGAGGCCACAGTCACAAAGAGTAGCAGATGGAAGAGGTGGCAGTCACAGTCAGGCATGACAACAGGTGTAAAGCAGAGAATAATGACACAGGACATAGCCTGATAACCTAATGCAACAAGAAGGCGGCAGAAAGAGCAGTGGAATCAGATAATGTTTCATGCGACAATGTGAGCTTGATACTGTCCGAGAGACTATTTGAGTTAAAGCCAAGCCTGAACTGTTTTGGCACCAGATAACGATTGGTGGATCACTGCTCTGCCT
The DNA here is from genome assembly GCF_009764475.1 of Pristis pectinata. Classification (NCBI taxonomy): domain Eukaryota; kingdom Metazoa; phylum Chordata; class Chondrichthyes; order Rhinopristiformes; family Pristidae; genus Pristis; species Pristis pectinata. The sequence goes on from NC_067441.1 coordinate 4,761,128, forward strand.
GGGATTCCCTGCATGTTGAGGCTGGCTAACTGTGAACGGTGCTAAGCAATTGCTGTTTAAATGCTTCTGTTTATGGGGTGAGAAAATTTAGCCTGCAGAAAGAACTATTCAAGTAAATTCAATCAAAAAAGTTGTAAGGTTGACTGAGACAGTTTCAGTCTTGAAGGAACGTTTGCCCCATTTGCTGATTCTGAAGCCATTTCTGGCATTGCCATTGTTTTGATGAGAAACAGAACCATAGTTGTGAGCACTCATTCTGGGCTTTATTCCCAAAAATCATCTGATGGCACACTGCAGGTCATTACATCTGCATTGGAGGAGGTGGGGGGGGGGGGGGGGGATAAAGAACTGAAGGGTGACAATTGTTGATTGAAAAGCTGTCTGATCTGCCTGCTTTCATTTCTTGTGGTTTATAAAATTCCAGGTCCAAACAAGGGATGTCACAAGCTACATCTTTTTTTGCAGTTTCAAAGCAAATAGATTTCATGTCCTGAGCTGTCACTCATATTGAATCTCTGCCCAAAGCTGTCAATCAGGTTTACTGAACAATGCCTCGATTTAACCTTGTGAATCTGTGTGATGTAATAATTTAGCATAAGCCTTTGCACAGCACTCAGTCAAAGCTCTGTGTCCTAACCAGCACCACATCTCATCCATCCATCACCCACTTGCGTTGGCAGACCTGCAGTCGCGGCAAAGACTCCGTTTTGAAACTCCAACCTTGTTTTTATAATATTCAACTCAACATAGTGACATAGTGATGTTTATACTCTGCATGAGCTTCCCCCCACCCCTCTCCATCTCACCCCATTACTCTTTTCTCCCTCAAGTGCTTCCCTGTCTCTGCTATTGTCTCCCTGTTTCTTGAAGAATTCTAACCATGCCCACCATGGTAATTCATCCTCATCTCCTCCTTTTACTATCTTTGTCGCTGAAATACTTGGCCTCTGCTTTCTACCTCCTTCCTTGCCCAGACCAGAGACTTATATACAGTACCGCATGGCATATGTGAATGTCATTGTGTTGTAGAGCCCACATCTGGAATGATCTTTTTGTATAATGATTTATCCAGAGGTTTCCTGGGACAATTATTTGAATCAACAACACCAGAATATTTTTGCCTTTGTTCAACTAATCTTATGACAGGAGGAGGCCACATGGCCCATTGTGCCACTGCCAGTTCCCGCTCCCCAAGATGAGCTTCTAGACCAGAACATCCAAGAATCCATTGAAAATTTCATTAATGACTCAAAAAAGATGATAATAAAGTGGAAAATGTCCTTAGTTCAATTAAAGACATTAATAGCTAGTACAAGGTAAAGCATTTATTGATTCATCTTGAGTGAACAAGTTACCAATGGATCTGTCATTCCTTTGCTTAACTGAATGCATTTTACAAGGCAGGAGAGGTTCTGCAGATGATGTGTTCTAGGGAGAGAGACTGAGCACACCGACTGTGATGGTTGACAAAACAATTTACAATAGATGTGCTCAGAGAAAGTGGCATCAGTCTTTTTTGCAATTTTCTCTGAGAAACTAAATGATGTTTTCCAGGCATCACTACAATTAGGTGAGTAGAATAAGAGATTTTTATTTCCTCTCAACTCAAATTTGCCAAACAAATGAATCCATTCCTGTAACAGGGAAGAAGAATGGATACCTCCTGCCATATTTTGTATCATATTTTTGGTTTAATGGAGGATTGAGAAGAATGAGTAAAGTGACTCTGTGCTCAGCTGGACGTGAAGAAATCATAGGGACTCGCTACTTCCCGGTACAGATGATGAACAAAAAAACAAAGCAAAACAGTATTTCTGACAGAAGGTGAGGGGAGTGACTCAGGATCAACAGGAAATTGTTTTGAAACAAAATTAAGTAACAGATCAAGGTTCAAGCACACCTTGGTGCCTGCCATGCCACCTTTACCTGCAAATAAAGGGTCCCATCAGCTTTGGCACAATGTAGCACATCCTGACAGTCAGTGGTTGTGTACAGTGCTTGACCGTGAAACCTCCAGTTAGGTTCATGCTTGATGGGTCTCACAAGAGCAGACAAGGAGTTACTTCTGACTTCCAACTGATACACAAAAGCATAACACAATGGATAGGAACAGCAATAGATCATATTGCTTCTCCACCATTTCATGATCAAAGCTGATCCTTTACCCCAGTACCCTTCTGAGCCCATCTCTTCAACCCTGAGAATTCAGAAAAAAATCTATTTCCTTTACTTGGAGTCAGATATAAAGGAACAGTGTGAATACCCAATCTTTTTTGGCGGCTCTCACCCTTCATTCAAATTTCTCTTGAAAGGAGTCTTTGTCTTTTCAGCATTGAAGCATCTCCTGAAAAGAGACATTCGCCATCAAAAAATTAATTTTTGTTTGACATTATTGTCCAGGGCAGTTGAAAGAACTCACTTGCTCTTCTTCTTATCGTCATACTTGCGTTCAGCTGAGAGGGCAGAAGGAGTTTGACATCTTATCCAAAAGACATCCCCTCCAGCAACTCAGCACCTCTTCTGTACTGGCAGCAAGAGTATCAGCCAAGATTCGGTGCTCAATTGTCTGTAGGGGGACTCAAACCCACAACTTAATCCACAGTCAGTGTTATCGCTGAGCTACCACATGCATTTGGTGTGAAATTATGGACAGAAAAATTTGTTATTCTGCCACCCTCTCACCTCACAGGATCTTGCATTCCCTTTCCCAAGTGTGCTACAGACTGTTGATTGGGCAAATTTTTCACCCACCAAGCCCCAATACAAACTAGAAGGACGACACTCAATCAGAATATGCTGCAGAGATCAACAGGGCACCATGCCAAATCATCTGTGACTTTGCAGGGATTGCAAAATGATGACCAATGTGTTTACTGGGAGCGCAACTCCCTCTCTACCTGTGCTGAAACAGCAGCCCTGCGCACCAGAGTATTAAAAGCACAGGTCACTTCCTTTATCTAATGGCTGCAGCCCAAACTTACTGGTGCAATGATGTGTGTATATTTCTTTGACATGAAATTAATTCTGAGGAAAGTGTGGAAAAGTAAAGTGGAGGACAACTTTCATTCCCAAGGCCCTGTCTCTTTGTCCATTATCACTCTTGTCTAAGAGCCCATTACTGCCCCTTGCTTTTAATTACAGCACAGAACCATGAGGAAGACGCTCACTCTGGCAGCCAGTTCTCTGACAAAGACGAATTATGCAGTGTTAATGAGTATTAATATCATTATTCCTTCCAGGGAAACTGCACTGTTTAGCTTTCAGGCTCTCAGCTGTCTGCTTGCCTGCTTTAATCAATCACAGAGGGCCTACTTGAGAAAGGCTTCCTTTCTCTGTCCTGGCTGACTTTGCCATTCTCCATTAATTCAGAGTTTGACAAATGTTGTCAGCAAAAACAAATATGAGGGGATTGATGCTAATAAATATTTTGATAGGGTCATAAATAATAGTTAAAAGCATAATGTTGTTATTTTTTGCACTGTTTAGCTGATTTTTTTTTCTAAAAATGTTCTTTGATAGCATTGACCAGAATACACAATGATTTTTACTTCTTTTCCTTAGGCAGTTGCTCAGTATCAAGTGCTTCCATTCCCGTTCTGTGGGTTTAGAGGGGTCTCAAAAGGGCAAAGTGGAACCCATAGACGTTGCCAGAGGCAGGCAAGAGGTGTTTGATGGGGTGTGCACTGGGTTGTTCAAGAGATGGTGTGCTCCTCATACTACTTAAACCTGGCTTCTGCATGCTTCTGATACATGGATGGCGCTCCCAGTACCATCCCAACTGCTCCTGCTCCTGCTCCATTTTGAGTGGCCCAGATCTTTTCAAGGGGATGTTGAGAATGCCCTTGAATCTTTTCCTCTGTCCACTGTTATCAAATCTCTGTTCCTCTGTTATCCCCTGTTCCTTTGTTATCAAATCTCTTCCATGACAGAGCCCAGAATAGAGTGTCTGTTTCAGGAGTCTGGTGTCAGGCATGCAAACATATATGGCCTGACATCAGAGGTGACTGAATCTAATTGGGACCTTAATGATGGAGGTGTTGTTGGGCTGGAGAGGACCTTTGACATTAGTTCATTTGTTTTGCTGATGCATTCAGAGGGTTGAGGAGGTAGTGTTTGTGGTATCTTGAGGTTCTTTCTGTGGGTACAGGGACCAATGCTGCCAGTTAAACCATAATGTTCGTATTGGATTCATGCTCTTGATCTTTTCAGTTGGATAAGGACTGTGCTGGCACACTAAGTGCAACCGTGAGTTTCATAATTGATGTCAGCCTTCACTGAGCAGTGACTCCTGAGACATGGAAGCAGCCCATGGTTTCCAGAGTCTCACAGTGGATTTTTATTGTTAAGTATGGCATTGTAGAGGTTGGGAGAGACCTTTGTTTTGCCAATGTTTTGTGTGGATACTTGTATGCTTCAGTGAATAAGTCAACTGTGTCATCTGTGTACTGCAGCTTGATGATTGAGGTTAGAGTGACCTTAGTTCTGGACTGGAGGCATTGCAGGTTGAACAGTTTCACATCTGTCCTGTAGATTATTTCCATTCCAGTTGGAACCTTGTCGGAAGTGAAACGCACCATTGCGGAGAAAAGGTTGAGATCAAGTGTTGGGGGGGTGGGGGTGGGGTGTGATGATACAACTTTGCGTGACACCCGTTTGCATTGAGAATACATGATTATTTTTACCTGAACCTAGACTAAAATTATTTTAACTCTAATTGATTCTGGTTTTTAATTACAGTATTAACCTTAAACAAATGATCTTTTTACATTAATATAAGGTGAGGGGGAGGGACTGGCTGTACTCAAGGAAAATTGTTTTAAAGTAATTTTGGGGAAAACTTGACAGGGAAGAACAAAAAAGGAAGACAACTGAAGAAAGAAAATACTACGTTTTGTTTTAGAAGCGATAAGTATCTGCCCTTGCCCCAGTTACTGGACAAACTGTTTTTGTTTCTGCTACTCTGACCTTTCAGATTAAGACCAATGGAAGCCCCACTGTGGAGAGATGACCACCAAGGCCAGCCCAAAGCTGCATGTAGATTTTAGGTTCCAAGTCAATGAGTGACTTCCCTTTTCAATGCAAAATGGAGGGAATTTGGTTTTGATACAATATTAAGAACCTAAGAGCTGGACAGAAAGCACAGTTCTTGTGCCTGCTGCTGATCTTCTACCTCAGTGCCACTTTCCTGCTCTAAATCCATGTCTCTTGATCCCCTTATTGCCTGGGAATAGACAGCCCAGGCAGTGTCAGCTGTAGCTCAGTGGGAAGCAGTCAAAAGGTCAGGGCTTCAATTTCCAATTCAGAAACTTAAGTGCAAGTTCAGTGGTGAGGGGATATGGCACTGTGAGAGGTGCTGCCTTTCGTTGAACCATGGCCCTGACTGCCTCCTCAGTTCTATGGCAAAGATCCCCTGGCTCTCTGCTCTTTCCGGTCTAAAATAGATTGTCTTTCTCATGTTGTAGTTTGTGGGAGCTTGCTGTGCACACATTTGCTGCAGCATTTTCTACATTACAACAGTGACCACAATTCAAAGGTACTTCATTGACAATGGCATGTTTTGGGAAGTCTTGAGATCTCAGAAGTCTCATTATAGATGAGCATTACTCTCTCTCACTCTCTGCAGTATTCAGGAGTGCTTGCTTCAGCCACATGTTGCTGTGTCTATTAATTATTAAGTTTGCTGTTTGAAAACATACAACTATTAAGCACCTACTTTGTATGTTATTGCCTCATTGTGGTTCTGGAATGAGGAGGAAAGCACAGTGCTTTAATATTGTCATGTGCTTTAAGTTCAGAAACATGCTTTTGTTTTTAACAGATCAACAAAATGCATCCACGGGAATGTGCAGGAGGAGAGAGGAAGTGAAGTTGGATAATGGGTATCCAATCATTATCTGTGTAGTACATTATATGTGCCACAATTCAAGAGGGCAATAAGTTGTCAAATAGTTAAAGGGAGGCTGGTGAGAAGTTGCCGACATATAGACTGTATGACAATTTACTCTCTTAAGTAACAGGTCATTCCAGACTCCCTATGTTTCTCTTGATTAATAGAATGTATTAGTAGGTACTCTATCCTTCGTTTCTGTATTGTGTGCAGCTGCGGTTTTGATTGTGTAGAGGTCTGGCTTTTATTGAGAGAGTAGAAGTAAACACTGTTAGAGCAGCCTCCATTTGGCATCTTTCCTGTTTTCAGTGGGGTTCTTAATAGACCACACCATATTTCATCCTGTGCTTTCCTCAGGTCACTGCACCACTTCTCCCAAAGACATTCAGGGAGAATACAGCTATGCAGCTTTGTCCGCACTCACGGAGAATGATTTAAGAAATTTTAGACTTACTAGAATGGCACCAGACATGAGGGACTTTAGTTAAGCTTGACTTGGTCTCCTCAAAGCTGAGAGGTTTTGATTTAAAAGAGTTGGGGAAAAGCTGCTTCTGTTGGCAGGAGGGTCTGTAACCAGAGAAGGAAGATTGAAGAACCAGAGGGTAATCCAAATATTTTGTCAGCAGAGAGAGTTGTTATGATGTGAAATGCACTGACTGATAGGAGCGTAGAAGCAGGTTCAGTGATGAGGGAATTGAATAATTACTTGAAGGTGAAAGCAAATGTAAAGGTAAATAGTTAAGGAGATGCTGGGTGGGACTAATCGGAGAGACACAATGGAGAAAATGGAATTCTTCTGTGCTTTGTGCTGTAAGGATGACCTGTGATCATACCTGCTGTGTTATTTGTTTCTCCATCTCTTTCAATTTGTGCCTTCTCTTGAGCTGAAGGTGGTTCTCGATGGGATGCTGTAAAACGGGTAACCGCTCCCTTCCAGTACTTCACCAAATGCCATTTTTCACATGGGTGTGTTGTCCACAGCAATTCAGATGCAAGACACCAGCCAAACCCAGGCATGAGCCATTCCTCACAGTGCAGTCTGCAACATGAACTACTGGGTTGTAATCAAGGCTGAGTAACATAATTAATAGTTCTCTTCTTTATCTCAGTGGCACTGACAATAACTGTGGCAGTTTTTTAGTTAACTGCATTTCTGTCACATTCAGTTTCCCTCAAATAAAATCGTAGGGAATTCCAGATACTGAGAGTGGGAGTGGGAGTGGGCTTGGCTGAGCTCTGAATCTGCCCTCTCCCATACTCACCAGGAGATGCCCCTGACTGGAGCAACAACTGATTTTCCCTGACTGGAAATCAGATGCACAAATCTCTCCCTAGTTCAGGTACACCAAGGCCAATGTTGACACCCTCAGCTGTGAGTGAGGGTCCATCTTCTGGAGGTGACAGAAGTCACTCATCTTCTGTTTGTCTCTGCTTTCTTTGATGCATGCCCAAGGTTCACAGATGGAGAATGAACATATTTGGCTCTTTGTCACTTCTCACAGGCTTCTGAAAGGAAAGCAGAAGGCAATTTCATTTAGTCCAACTTCATTGTTGCATTTTTTTCTTATTTCTGTAACAGAGAAAATTGCTGCCTTTCACTGTACAACACACAATGCCTGATAAGCTAGGCCTGCAAATGACTGCATTCCCAAAGGGAATTATAATTCAGTGAATGTACTTCAAATCCTTTAATTGAACTAGAGTTTTCTATCCCTGGAGAATTTGATTTTTTTTTGTCTGCACAGAGATCCCTGTAGGATTATATATTTTGTACCCCTATTTGAAAACATTTATCCTTCAATGTTATGCATTTCCAGGGGGTGAAAATGGGCTCTGGGAACTGTATTATTGATTTTTGGGCTAATAGATTTCTTTCCCCTCTGCTACTCTGTTATACAGTAGTGCACGAGCTCTCTCCATTGTGTACACAACCATACATTTATCTATATGTTAGTAGGACCAAATCTTTTTTTTATTAATTATAAGATGTGGGTATGGCTGGCAAATCTCCACTCCCCCCCCCCACCCATCCTCCTCAATTGTCCCTTGACCTGAGTGAATTTGATAGACCAAAAGTAGTTAATAACATTGCAATAAGCCTGCAGGCACATCTAGGCACAGACTGAATAAGATTTGCAGACTTTCTACAAAAGGTCTTCAATGAACCAGATACACAGTTGTTGCACAGTCACCAAGCTCTTTATTCTTGATCACGTGATTAAGTGCCACCTTCATCTTTTCACAACAGTGGTGCCATTATCCTTGAAAGGGGTCACTTGAGATTGGTTTGAAATTGTGTGCAAAATTTAAGGAAAGGGTTGTGTGTGGGTACATGTTCTTTTTGTTTTTTCAAACTAGACGATCTCATTGCAGAATAAGTTACCAGAGAAGGAATGTTAGTTAGAACATACAAAATAAAAGCAGAAATAGGCCATTCAGCACTTGTGCCTGCTCCACCATCTGGTAAGATACTGTATTAACTGCATATCCTTTGATTTGCTTAACATCCAAAAATCCATCAGTTTCTTGAATATACTCAAAGACTGACTCTTCACACCCCTCTTGGGCAGTGAATTCTAAAGATTCAGTTCCAAAAATTCCAGATTCCAGGTTCTAAAAATTAGATGCGTTCCTTTAGGGAAGGGTGAATATGTGGAGGCTCCTTCATGTAAAGTGACTGATTAGTTGAAATTGCTTTCCGCTTTTGTTATCCTAAAAATTCCTTGATGACCAGTAGGTCAAGCTGTTAATTTTTGGGAGTCTTGAGTTTACTTGTTGGGTTTTTCCGATGACTGCTGTAGGCATCCCTTTGTATCTGATAGTCCAAATAGTCTTCACCTGTTCATTAGCTAAATAATGAGTAGAAATCCCAGGGAATAAACAGAGAACATATTTTATTTAAGTTTTGCAAGTTTATTGGCAGACCTCACCAGATCCCTCTCCATTTCAGAAAGTGTAGAATAAAATGCTTGCAAGACCTCAAATCCCAAACTGGCAGATTTATTAAACTGTAATAGGATCATTGAACAGCAGCCATAACCTATATTGCGATTTTACAGAGGTTACATGCTTAACTATTCTTCCTCCAGGTGAAAAATATTGAGCCATCACATCTCTGCACTAAGCTGTATTGTAAACTGGACTAATATTACAATAGCGATCCTACATCCCATATGGCATTGAATGTGGAGGGTGTAGCCTGTAAGGTACAATTCCAGAAGCAGCTTGCAATTCTCATGAGGATTACTAAAATCTCTGGACTATCTCTGTCAGCCTCACCGTGTAAGTACCTCCCCACCTACCTTTGTCAACTTCTCCAACACCTCTCGTATTTCTTTTCTGACACCCAATCCTGGATGAGCTGCAAGTATTTTCATTTTGGGAAGAATGAAGACATTATCTTCTGGCCCTCTGTGCCTTTACCACCAATCACATCCCCTACCTCCCCATTCTCTCTGGTTAAATCTGATGGTTTGCAATCACAGATGAACCTCCCTTGACTGAGGCTAAATCCTCCCGCATCACAGGAAAATATCTGCACCATTTGTATCAAAGCTATCAATTCTACAATGAGGAATGATATTAGCCTGGATATTGTACCTGTAAAGTTTGACTGTGTTCGGCATCATTACATGAAACTGACAGGACCTACCACTATTGAATATAAAAATCCCAAAGTTAACCAGTAAATCAGCATTTATCAACAGGCAGTGGTATTTTGCTGTCTTCTCCACTGTATTTGAGAATTTTGTGATTAAACAAATCTTTAGTTTCACTGTAATGTACCCTTAAAATGTTATGTGTTTTGATAACTTTAATGGCATGTTCAGCCACATTTACTGCTAAACAAACTGTCTGGTTCAAAACTACATATTTTCAGTAGGGTAATTCCCTCTAATTAATTTACAAAATATAGTAAATTTGAAATGTTTATTTTATTGCTTTAAAGTGTTTCTTAATGGTATTTCATAGATTTACAACTGTACTTTTTCTTCTTGATTTGCTGTTTGCAAGAACACTTCAATGGTGATTGGCCATTCAGCAACCTTGAGGATGTCACCGTTGCTGAATGCCGAGGATCCTTTTGATCTTACAGCTTCCAGCAACCAACATCAGGAAAGGGAAGATTCACCCTAGAAAGATTGCCTGGTCTTTGTGAGCAGTTTTCTTTGGGATGAGAGCTATTGCTTCACTGCTGAGTGTAAGTCCAGCCAATTAGTGATTGCAAGAGGCATGGTGAAATGGAAGCAGTCAGCTCCCTGTGGGAGCACCAAACCCTTGCCCTTCTTGAACACAGTACTGTTGTGCACTTCTTTTCAGACTGCTGTGGCTTAAATCCATTTTTGTATTTTGAACATAATGAAACTTCAAGAGAAAATAGAATTTGATATTTTTTTTGCCAAATGTGGCAGGTGGATGGATCCGTGTATTCAAGAGAAAAGTTCAGGTTCATGTTGTTTGTGTGACCCTTCATCAAAATTCACTTGCAAGGTTTAGTTGATGTAAAGCACTGATATTTCTCCTCTAGCTGTTTAAAAATGAAAATGTGAACAGAGCAGCAATTAAAATAGTGTTTTCCTGAGTCGTTTGCCCTAGCAGTCTGCATCAGGAAAGTAGCTGAAGAATTGGAAATTCTTGTTAAGTGGAAGTAACTATATCTCCATTGAGATCTTGGGTAACACGGTAGTGACAAAGTGACCTGGCCTCACTGTATTCACGGTCCTGTTAGTTATCTGGTCGGTCTGATTAATGGAGCTATCTCAACCCCATAAAGCAGTAATGCATATTCTAAACTCACAGGGAGAACATGTAAAGGCTGTGAAATGCAGCTCAGAGCTGTAGGAAATGCCCAGCTTATGAGGCATTGTCAATGAAGTAGAATGCAAGTCCTCATTTTCTCTCCCCATACCCTTTACCAAAGTATTATCCTACACATGTGACCACTGGCAGATTATTCTCCTTTGATTATTCAAACCTGAAGAGTAGACAAAGTGTAGGAGTGAAAATAAAAGGGACATTTGGAAATCAAAGTAATGGTATGAAAAAGGTGTTGGCAAGCAAGATCAAGGAAAGTCAATGATGTTTAACAAATAGTGAGAGGCTAATAAAGGAACAGTGACCAAAAACGTAACCTACATAAGGAGGTAAAGGATGTGGATAGGGTAAAGCAAAAAACCGCACATGCTGTAAATCTGAAATAAAATCAGAGAACGCTGAAAATTGCAAGGCAGGCAGTATCTGTGGAGAGAGGAAAAGAGTTAACATTTCTGGTCAATGACCTTTCATCAGAACAAATGAGAACTAACTCATCACAACTGACTGACTTGAAACATTAACCGTTTCTTTTTCCACTGATGTTGCCCGACCTGCTGAGTATTTCCAACATTCTCTGTTCTTAACTATGTGTGTAAGGTTCTTAATGAACACTTTATGGCTGTCTTCACGCAGAAGGGTGATTATGACGCTGTTATAGTTAATATTAAGGGACAATAGTGAAAGATTAGATGGAGTAAACACAGTAAAAGACAGAGTATTGAGAATTTATCATCTTCGGAAATGGATAAATCACCAGGCCCAGATGAAATATATCCCAAGCTAAAAAAAATGAGGGAGGGAATTGCAGAGGCTTTGGCTATAATTTTCCAATTCTATCCAGCTACAGGACGGGTGCCAGAAAATCTGTGGATTGCTAACATTGTGGCATTATTTAAAAAAAGGACGTTGAGAAAAAAACAAATAAATATTTGCCAGTTGGTTTAACTTCCCTGTGGGCAAATTATTGGAATTCATTCTAAGGAATGATATACGTCTTCATTTAGAAAGGCACAAATTTATGAGGAAAGGTCAGCATGGATTTGTTAAAGAAAGATCATACTTGACCAACAACTGAATTTTTTGAGGATGTAATAAGGACGGTCAATGAGAGAAATGCCTTTGACGTAGTCAAGGGAAAAGGAATATACATTAAATGTGAAGGAACAAAGGGACCTTGGTGTTTGCATCCATAGTTCCTTAAAGCTAGGAGGACAGGTCAATAAGGTGGTGAAAAATGCATACAATACTCTTTCCTTTGTTAGCAGAGGTACAACATATAAAAGCAGAGAGGCTGTACTAGAACGTATACAACATGAATTGGACAACAGCCCAGTCACCAGAGAAGGCATTTCACTGGAGAGGGTACAAAGAAAGCTTAAGAGAATGTTGCTGGGACTGGAAAATTATAGATCTGAGCGAAGATTGGATAAGTCAGAGCTTTTTTCCTTTGGAACATAGAAGACTGGGGAGAGATTTAAATGAAGTGCTTAAAATTATGAGGGGCCGAGGTAGAGTGAAAAGGGAGGACCTATTTCTATGAATAGAACAGTCAAAAATCAGGTTTATTGGTTTATTATTGTCACTTGTACCAAGGTACAGTGAAAAGCTTGTCTTGCAAACCGATCGTACAGGTCAATTCATTACACAGTGCAGTTACATTGAGTTAACAGAGTGCATTGATGTAGTACAGGTAAAAACAATAACAGTACAGAGTAAAGTGTCACAGCTACAGAGAAAGTGCAGTGCAATAAGGTGCAAGGTCACAACAAGGTAGATCATGAGGTCATAGTCCATCTCATCGTATAAGGGAACCGTTCAATAGTCTTATCACAGTGGGGTAGAAGCTGTCCTTAAGTCTGGTGGTACGTGCCCTCAGGCTCCTGTATCTTCTACCCGATGGAAGAGGAGAGAAGAGAGAATGACCCGGGTGGGTGGGGTCTTTTATTATGCTGGTTGATACACCAAGTCAACGAGAGGTAAAGACAGAGTCCAAGGAGGGGAGGCTGGTGTCCGTGATGCGCTGGGCTGTGTCCACAACTCTCTGCAGCTTCTTGCGGTCCTGGACAGAGCAGTTGCCGTACCAAGCTGTGATACATCCAGATAGGATGCTTTCTATGGTGCATCGGTAAAAGTTGGTGATAGTCAAAGGGGACAAACCAAATTTCTTTCGCCTCCTGAGGAAGTAGAGGCACTGGTAAGCTTTCTTGGCTGTGGCATCTACATGATTTGACCAGGACAGGCTGTTGGTGATGTTCACTCCCAGGAACTTGAAGCTGTCAACCTTCTCAACCTCAGCACCATTGATGTAGACAGGTGCATGTACACCGCCCCCTTTCCTGAAGTCAATGTAGACAACATAATTGGAAGGATGAGAAAACAACAAGATGCTGGAGGAACAGGCCAGGCAGCATTCGTGGAGAAAAACAGACGGTCAGTGTTTCGGGTCAGGACCCCGCTGAGTTTCTCCAGCATCTTGTCGTTTTTTTCATCTAGATTCCAGCATCTGCAGTCCTTTGTTTCTCTATAATTGGGGAGATGAGGGGAGAAAGGTAAGGGTCTGGAACTCACTGCCCATAAAGGTGGTGGAGGCAGAAATCCTTGTCACATTTGGATGTGAACTTGAACGTGCCTGGTGGGATTAGGTTGATTCAACACAATGGGTCGAATGGCCTTCTTCTGTGTCATAACCTTTCTCGGATTCTTTCTCTGATTTTACTTCAGCAACATATTGTCGTCAGACTGCCTCACACTGCAATTAAAAGAAGTTTATAAATTTTATATGTGATAACAAGTGTTTACATATTTATGAGATGTTTAATAAAATCAAAGCAAAAATGCTAATTGCTTTTACAGCTCTGCATGAACAACTACACTTAAACATGATGAATGTTGAAACAGATTTTTAGATGAAGTAGTTGCCTGTTTGTACAAAGGAGTAATGGATCTCCAGGAGTAATCAGTTCATAGTATTCTAAATGAGGGGTGTGGCTGTTTTTATACAACATAGACTGACATCAATTTAAAGGGTTATATTCAGAATAACAAATACAGGACAGAATCTAATCAACGAGTTCAAATCTTTTACATAAAATATGGAATTATAGGGTGGAATCTAATCAAGGGGTACAGGTGCTTTGTATATGGAATAACAGATAGTTGGGAGTGAGTTATAGGTTTGAATCTAATCAAGGGATACTGATGCTTTATATACAGAATACCAGATACCAGAGAGTGAATTATAGGGCGGAATCTAATCAATGTGGATGAGTGCTTCATATATAGAATAACAGATAGCCGGGTGTAAGTTATAGGCTCGAATCTAATCAAGAGATACTGATGTTTCATATATAGAATAATAGGTGCTGGGTCGTGAGTTATAGGGTGGAATCTAATCAAGGAGTATGGGTCCTTCATATACAGAATAACATAACTAAGAATGAGTTGCAGGTCAGAATCTAATAAAGGGGTACAGATACCCAGGAGTGTGTAACAATTTGAATAGTTATCTGCAGTCAGAAGTGAGATCAATCTCCTTTCCTCCAAACAGCAGTTTCATATTGGACCATCTTTCTGCTCTCCATTCTGTGTGATTTTTCCTTGGGTTAATGGCCTGAGGAGCCCCTGTGGTTGGTGCGCTGTATCACGGGGAAGGTAGTGGGGGGGGGGAGGATGTCAGCAGCAGAAGTGCTGCTGTTAGCAGGAGTATGTTTCATGATGGTCACAATGTATGCTTATGTTTCAAACCTCCAGCACAGGAGTGAGATGGTCAACCAAGGGATGAAAGAAATTAAGTCAAAGAGCGAAGCAAGCAGTTTTTCCAGAGGCTTTTGGAGGTGGATTGAGTTGTGGTGAGATGCAGTATATGAAGGATTGGTCTCTGTGGTCTCTGGCAGGGAAGCAGATTGAAAGTACAACACTGAGTGAGTGGCATAAAGGATGCTAAGACTTAGGTTGAAGCGCATTTCTGGGATAAGTTAAGTTGAAGACCAGAACTATGAAATCAATATGCTGGCCCATGGGGTGCTTTGAAGTCGGCGATTATGGGAATGTGTTATGTGATGCAAGAACGGACTTGGGCCCCTGAGTTTTCAATTAACTGACAATCAGAATTGCCAGAAAATAAAATGGCCACTGCCTAACTCCCCTCATGCCATCCATTATTCTGGTGATATATTGTTGTACTGGTTTCATAGATCAGCGATGCAAAATGAAAGGGTTTATGATCTTCAGTTTATGGCCTGATGCATTTGCATGGGGAAGTATTTTGGATTTAGATAGCAAATTTATAAGCACATATTCTAAAAGACCAAGTGGATATTAAAGAGGTGAAATCTGGATTTAGGGAGTTGCAAAGTGACCCAAAGAATTTGCTTGCTGCTCGACCCCCTTCCCCCAAACCCATGCTTCCTTTAGCTATGGAGTGATTTGGTTTCATTTCCTATTTCTGAGGCATTCTATCATTGTACAAATGAGAAGTGTCTGTACTACTTACCATGGACAAAAGCAGCATGTGGCTTAGTTGATTAAAAGGACAATAAGATTGATGACGGAGAATTGCTTGCAAATTTTAGCCACACATGTTGTCACAAGGTGCATTTAGTTACAGCAATATACAATGAAGTATTTATGAAATATGAACAAATGGGCAATGTTTAGGGTCTGCAAACCCCATCACTTATGCATGCAAATGACATCAGAGTCACTAGCCAACAGAGTGAAATAAATCACTGCAGTAAGTAGAACATTAGCCATGCCTGACTGCACACTTTTGTTTCAAGAAATATGGAGTTGTGTAACCCTGAGCTTTGTTTAGCGTTAAATCCTTCACTATGAACGGTAACCAAAATTAATATGATATATGTCTCATTGCGGGAGGTTTGCTCCAACATGTGGTTTATGGATGGGAAAGAATACAGTTTTTCTCATGATGGTAATCTCTGTCACTGGAAAATTCATCAGCTTGGGAGATCATCATTTGTTCTTAATTTAGATTTATCCATTGAGCTCAGTTGAGTGTGTAGCTGTTTGTGGTCAGAGTTTTTCAGAGTGAGGGGTTGGTAGTGCATGATCAACAGGAGTGCTTTCAAAGTTCTGAGTTTCCAGAATTCTCAATATTAAAAGTCTTTTTTTTCTGATTTCCCCTTACATCTGAAGGCATAGACTCTTGCAGAGTTTGTTCCTCAAGCACCATCCAGTAACCCAGCCAGGTGCCCACTCTTGTGAATTTAGCTGGAATGGTGCCAAGTTATTTTACTGTAAAGAGCATCTTCACAGTCAGATCCTAACTCAGGTCTGATAAAACGTAATTGACCTGAAACATTAACTCTGTTCTTCATTCCACAGATGACCTGCTGAGTATTTCCATCATTTTATTTTCATTTCAAATTTCCAGCATCTGCAGTTCTTTTTCCTCACTCAGTATCTTGTACGTATGCTTCCTAAGGGATGTCTCTGGAAAATAATCAAAAGTAGAAACTTGGCTGTTCTTTCCCTTTGGTTCAGAAGGCGCAGTATGTAACCTCCTGAGCCATCATGGTTGAGATGAACTATAATAGCACAGATTGCCCCAGGTTCTGTCTGAGTCACTATCACATAAGTAGCATAATTACTCTGGGAACTGGACCCCATGGTAAATTTAGAACATTGTAATTGTCCAGAAGTGTGACTTCTTCCAGATCTCTACTGGATCTATACACTGTGCTCCTGTGCACATAAAGCCTGGGTTTAACTTACTGCAGCAGATGTAACCTCCTCTTGACACAGCATACCTTTCTAAATGCTTCACTGTCTCATCCCTTTGTAGTTGCCACCATTTTCAAAAGGAATTGGTAATCTGTATGTCTGTGAGCAGAACTGTAATTTTAAAGAAGGAATCATATTAGAGAGCAAAGCTTCCATTAAAGCAGGGTTGTGCTTGAATGTGAATCCACATGAATAAGGTCCCCAACTACCCAGAGTTTAATCAGTTGTGCTACAATTTATTTGTCAGTAAGAAAGAAGATTATTGCATTTTTATGGAACTCCAATCAGCCTGGTACTGCATTGATAGCTTGAGATTTTTGTTGAAAGACAAAACAGGATAATGTGTGTGAGGGTAGGGGCTGCAACACTTCTTGTATCTCGCCCATGGTGTGCGTGGCAACTGGGAACACATTAAAGTAGAACTTATATCCCTGGCACTGGCAGTTTGAACCTTCACTTCACGAGTTTCTTAACAAACAGATGGGCGAGCTAATTATTGAAGCATTACCTGTGCTGTGGTGATGCGAAAAGGCTGAAACACTCAGTTTGAAGCTGCCAGGCTGGTGTGGAGACAGTGGTGCAAGGCCAGACCGATTGGCTTGAGTGATGTTGAAAACATCAGTCTGTGAAAATGCGAAAGGACTGAAACTAAGTGACTGCTCACCTAATGGTCTTCTGTGATGCCTGAATGGCGTTGACTGCTGTCATTGCCTGCTGACAGGGAGCAATTTAGAATGACAGCAAGGGGACCTTGAGAAGGTACAGCAATCTGACCAACAGCTTGACGCTAATTACTTAAAAATCTGGACAGAATGTTGCAGAGAAAGGGTGCAAAGTTTTCATTATCTTGCCATTGTGCTTCATTTATTTTGTATCTGACAAGTCTCTTTCTCTTTAACTATGTTTGCTTTAACCGTAGTTTCCCTTCTTCCTCCTCCCCTCGCTTGTGCCATGTATGCTTCCACGGCTGTCATACGGTATCACGTCCAAGATGCCGTTCTTTATGCGTGAAGTCAGACAATGAATGTCAGCAAGTACTTCAGTCATAGAAGGCATTACAGCCAGGCCATTTTGCTGCATCACAGCAGTGACAAAGTATTTCATTGGTTCTAAGTTTTTTTTTATTTGTTCATTTTTCAGGGTGTGGGAAACTTGGGCAAGGCCAGCGTTTATTGTCCATCCCCAATTGCCCCCAAACAGACTGGCTTGCATTTTTACGTTAATCCTGAAAATGCTGGAAACACTCAGCAGGTGAAACAACATATCATAGAATCTTACACGACAGGAACACCCCCTAATGTGCCCATCACACGTTAATGTTTCAGCTTGAAGATGCTTCATCATAAGAAAAAACCAGCTGCCTTTAAGTTGCAGAGAGGGGTGGGAGAGGGCTGGCCTCATTAACCCATCGATGCAATGGCTTCATCAATAGCTTATCACCGTGCCAACCACGGCCTCTACCTATCATGGATATTCCCCTTGACCTTTCCATTCCTCCCCCACACTCTCTGCAACTAACTGTTTACCACATTTTCCCAGTTCTGATGAAGGGTCTTCAACCTGAAAAGTCAACTTTGTTTCTCTGCCCGACCTGCTAAGTATTTAAAGCATTTTCTGTTTTTATTTTAGATTTCTACCATCTGCTGTTTTTGAGGTTTTTTTTACAATATTTCCGTTGCTTTGTAGTTGTCATTACTACAGCTGCACTTTTATAAAATCCAGTTTAGAAACCTGAATTTAGATTCATGTCTCTGGATTGTTACTGCGGCCTCTGGATAACTAGTCATGTAACAGCCATCACGACTTCACCACATCTGCATCTTTTGATAAGCTTAATGCAGGTCACCCATTCACTTTTCCCTTCGTTCTCTTTTTCTCTCCTCTTTGTTCTTTCTGCTTTTTGTTTCTTCCTTTCTCCTCTTTCCCTCCACCTTCATTTTTCTTTCTGTCTCTTTTCTTTCCAACTCACTGGCTTACTTTCTCTCCACCTCTTTTTGGTGATGGCCGTCGTCACAGCCGTCCCCCTGCCACATGTTCACTAAATCCTGTCGACTTGCAACCCAACTTCAGCCTGACTTGTACCTCAGTACCTCAGCACCACACCAGACAGTGCATACCAACTAGTTTGTGCAATTATACAGTGACTTTGTGATTTCCTATCATATCCCTAACAATTTTAATCAGCTTACATTAAAAACGTGTTGATCTGCTGCTGCTGAAATGAAGATCTGAGAGTCTTGGGGGCTCATTATACTTCCATGCTAATTTAGAATATTATTTTTGTCACAATTTGCATTCTGTGTTACCTGTGAATGTGTGGTT
Source organism: Pristis pectinata (assembly GCF_009764475.1). Lineage (NCBI taxonomy): Eukaryota > Metazoa > Chordata > Chondrichthyes > Rhinopristiformes > Pristidae > Pristis > Pristis pectinata. The sequence goes on from NC_067441.1 coordinate 4,779,894, forward strand.
TGCCCAAGATTAACATAACCAGAAAATGAGCCGATCATAACTAATACCACTTAGCTTATTTATTAGCTGTGGTCTTGATGAACACATTGAAGATTTGGAGCAAGAAATAAAGAGGGAATTAGAGGAAGGCATATTTTACACAAAGGGCGGTAATGACTTGGAGCTCACTGCCTGAAAGGGTGGTGGAAGCGGAGTCAGTAGGGACGACACAGTGGCCGAGCAGTTAGTGCTGTTGCCTCACAGTTCCAGAGAATCAGGTTCAATCCTGACCTCAAGTGCTGTCTGTCTGGAATGTTCACTTTCTCCCTGTGACCTCATGGATTTCTCTCCGGGATTGCCCTGCATCCCAACGACACACTGGTTGGTAGATTATTTCCTGACTGTATATTACCCCTAATATGGGTGGGTGGTAGGAGAATCAGGGGAGAGTTGATGCACAAGTGAAAGCCATTAGGTTACAGGAAATGAGTGTAGGAATGGGACTGATGCAAATGCTCTGAGATCCAGCATAAGATGAACCAAATAATGTTCTGTGTTGTAAGAAAATATAAGAAATTTTGAAAGAAAATTGGGAGGGACCTGCGGGAAATCAATGTAGGATTAACAGGGATTGAATGGGGAAATGGGGCTGACTGGATTGCTCTATGGATGACCTCCTACTGTGTCATAATGACGCTATTAAGAGTTGCTTTGGGCTTTGCAGGCAACCCCGGTGTTGATCGACTTTTCTCTGCAGAAGGAAGATTTCCTGCATCAGCCAATTTGTATATCTAATGAAGAAATAATATCTCTTGGAAAACAGGGATTTTTTGGGAATTGGAGCCTTTGGAAAGCTGGATCTAGTTGAAGCAAGTTGATAGAGGAGTATGTTTGGATTATTTTCTTTGTTATATGAATGTGTACAACAAAAGGACTGGATCCAAACGATCAAAAAAGAGGACATCTAGAGCAAACCCCATATCAATGAAACTGAATGAAGGAGACTTAAATAGACCCATAAATGGCTAAAAGAATCCTCCAAAACAAAAATGGCTCAATCCATATGGAGAGAAGTAGCATCAGGTAATCTGTTTCCTCTCAGAAGGCTCACAAGAATGTTCACTGGTCTTACCAGAACAAGCGAGGTTCTTGTTCTCAGATTGATTGCACACATTGCTTTCTTCTTTTTCCGCCGTGGGCACCAACATATGCTGAGCCACACGGCTAACCTTTCAAGCTGAGTTCTTATTCATGACCATGGACTACAGGTCTTATGGCACTGAAGGAGACTATTCAGCCCATCACATACATTGCCAGTTAAATATGGATGTTAATTTCACTTCCTAGTCCATGGTCTTGTCAAGCAATGATCTTCAAGTACCCTCATGTCCGTAGCTGAGGGAAGTGAGAGATGAGCTCCTGCAATAACTTACTAGTGGTTTGTACAGGTATACCACCCACCTGGGAAAGTGCATTAATCATATGGCAAACTGTGGCCACCAATCTGATGCAAGAATGGGCTATTGTGCATTTATGCACTGAAAACAGCTTTGCATGAAATACACTGCCTAAAGAGGCAAATCAGGCCACTTTTAACACCGATCACCATGGCCTAAACAATTACAGAGTTCCTGAAAAGCTAAGAAAATGAGCCTTTTGAAATTGTGCCGCACCTTCCTCATTCGCCTCTATTGCCTCGGACAACCACTGGCTACACTGACACTTGTGGGAAGTGTCTGTACCTGGAGGCACAGAGTAAACTATAAGAAGGGTTTCAATCCTTCTGTTACTGGTGCTGCAGTGTTGGCTCCAAGGCTTTGCTTTTGGAGATAATCCGTAAGGAGAATTTAAATTGAGCATGTGCAGGATTCTTGTATTTTGTTAAACAGATTATCCCTCGTGATTAATTGGGAGCTTGTGTTAATGGTCACCTTGCACTCAAGAAAATTAATTGAGATTTGAATGCTGTTTTTGTCAGCAGCGGGCATGGTGAGACCTGGATCTGGGTTTAAGACTACTACTGATCGCTAATATAATCAATTTGCTGTTAAAGGTACAAAATATGCTTTCGTAATGCACTCAAATGATCCTTTTTTTTAAGTCAAGTAGGAGCTTGGAATGAGAAAGGTTGCAAGAGTGCCCCATGAAACAAATGGTGTTGAAGTCCGACAGGCCTGTGCCTACTCATCCCACGTTTAAGAGACATGGTCAACAACTAAAATCTCACAAAAAGGCACATTTCCTTTTGCACTGGTATCCCCATTCTTTCTAAGTTTCTTTCTAAAAATAGGTCTTGAGACCGACACATCCTAGCTATCTCAGACAATTCAGGATGTCCTAAATTGCCTGAGGTGATTGCCAAGAATATCTTAAATATTGATTGAGGGTTGGTGTTGCACCTAAGGAGAACTCTGCTCTTCTGGAATGTTTCCAAGTGCCTTTGACATCTCATCCAAAGGACAATGCTTCCTCAGTGCTGCGGTGAGAATGTCAGCCCTCGATTTTGTGCTCGGAGTAAGTTGGTAGCAATTGAGCAGCAGCTGAGATATTTATGCTGCCAATGCTTCGGATCTTCTCTGGTGCCTATGTGGTTTCTCTTTTGCAGATTACCTGTTCAGTAGCTTGAATGATTTTTTGGAAAGTAAATTGGAAAATATATCACAGATTGATTCCCAATTTATCAAAATTTTCCATTGCTTAACACTTTAAGATCATTCTTTAATCTTGGCTGTAGGAGATGTGCGGTCCATTGATAGAGGTGTGCATTAATGTATTAGAAGCAAGTTCACCAGGTCATCACAACCTTAACGTGCATTGTTACTCGAGCAAGAGAAAGAGAGTGTGTCTTGCAATGCTGAGTGAGAAGGAAGATTGATTCTTGCTAGAAAGGGCACATATTGAAGTGAACTGATTTGAGAACACTAAATTTTATCACCTTATTACAAATCTCATTGGTGAGCATTGACTTGCGAATATAGGTGCTCAGCACTTTTGATCTCTTTGCAGGAGAGAATAGACAAGTCCTTTTTCATCTCGTTGAGATATTATGAGTTTGGAAATTGCTGTTTTTTTTAATGCGAGGCTCTTACAGCGAAATTCAGCAAATCTATGTAGTCTTGATCAGGGTAGTTGAATCGTTCAAAAGAAAAATAAGTTGTTCTGCTATATTTTTTAAGTTTCTTTTGAACTTGTCCTGACTTTAATCTTCTGGGGTTAAAATTCTATAACCATATCCCATAATGGCTGCAGAGAGAAAGGCACATTGGATCAGTTGCAAATTACTGGCTCGCAGCCTTGTGACGGCTTTGTGAGTGGATTTATTTCTACAGCTATGACATCTGAATGCTTATCAGTCTTGTGGCAAGCAGCAAGGGTGATTTTAACCCTCCAGGGATCTCATTGCAATTTTCCTTATGCAAAGTTTATGATTTTCACAGGGAAGTGGTCTGAATCAGGGAAAGCTAGCCCTACTTAGCAACCTCAAGTGAATTTGAATCATGAAATGTAGTGTTAAGCTGGCAATGAGATTGCGGCTCATAGCTTTCCAGGTTAAAGCTCTTTGTAAATGGGAAAACTCTACCCCTATGTTTTTACTGTGCTTTATCTGTTCCATTAATGCAGTTTTTGTGTTGAGTTCAAACAATGAATAGCAATGAACAGCTGCGTGCCTTGTGTTAATTTGGTCCCATTCCGTTTAACCACTGCAAAAGGTGGGCCCGCGACTTAACCTCTCAGTATCCTACTGGACAAAGAATTAACCACCTGTTTGGATTTTAAAATGTCAGAGTTAAGCCATCCAGACTTTCAGTTTGTCTTTATTTGTATTTCAGTCTTAAGGGCTTTGAGTGGAAAACAGAATTAAAATAGCATGAATAAAGTCTGGGGAGAGTGCACTCTGGGGCTTCTGTTTCATCTGGACCAATGATTAGTTAGTTTGTTTTTAATTCCTTTTACACATAATTTTCATACACTTGTTAAGCCCTGGTGATGTGTTGAATAAGCACATGGAGGTTTTTGATGCAAAGAACCACCAGACAAAATTTAATGCTGGTGAAGTGGAATCCTGGTGTGCAGTGAGTGGAGGACAGTTCCAACACGTTGTTTACATAAATTCAGTCTCACTCACTGAGAACACTAGATTCAGTGAGTTTGATTGACAGTGGAATTACTCAATCATCCCCACTCTATCTTGGAACACCGTGCATAGTAGATGCAGCCTTTGGTGTCCAAAGGAGGATTTACCATTGATAAGTGTTGTGTACACTTTTGTCATTATTTAAGAAAGGATATAGTTCCATGAAACAAAGGTTCACTAGATCGGTTCAGGTTATGAGGTCAGATTAAGCAGATACTCTCCAGCACATGGAAGTATGTGGTGAATTTATTGAAATATATAGGCCTGACTTTGCACAGACAAAAATCCCATTAGTGCACTATTAACCAATTCCTGAACACATTCCTGTGAGCATTGTCACCAATCATCAATAAGGTTTGGACATTTTTGCAGGAGATTTCTGTGTACCCTAGTGCAATTCTCTGGCAAATGATTTTGACAGTGTTGCAGTACTCAAAATGTGTCTCCAGCAAGATTTTTAGTCAGGTTGGTACACATTACAACTGGCACTATTAACTCATTGAAGCTTTTAATAATGCTGAAGGGACAAACTAAATATCATTTAAAGAGTCAGACACATCTTTCCAAAATTCATTGACAGCCCAAACAATCCTCAAGTCCAACCCAGACTGGAATCCCAGCCACCTCACCTGCAGGTGCTTTCAGCAGGTCCCCATTAAGTGTTTAGAAATGCTGCAAGTATTTCTGCAAAGACAGAAGTTGCCATGTTCATCAGATCATCAAAACAACAGAAGATCACGGGCAAAAGACTTCTTCACATCCCTAACTTCGGGAAATAGCCCTTAAAGGTCATATTGCAACACAGTTAACACTTTTTTTGTCACTGGGGAGTGGTGGCAAGGAATGAGTTTGCTACAATGAATGGGAGCGGGTGGCAGAGCTCTCCTAGGTGGCCAGAGGAAGTTATACAGGCTCCTGAGGAACTGCATGCGAGGAGGCAGCTTCCTTATGCAAAAGGTGCTTATAGCAGAACATTAAAAGCTGGTCCTTCAATGAGTGAATAGTGCCAGTTGTGATTCAGGCCAAAGTGGCTAAAAATCTCGCAGGAGACAAATTTTGAGTACTGCACCAATGTCAAATTTGTTTGCCAGAGAATCGTGCTAGGGCACACAAAAACCTCTTATGTAAAAGTCCATGCCCTATTAATGACTGGCAACAATTCTCACAGGAATGTGTGCAAAAATTGGTTGAAGTGCAGGGATATGTCTGAGGGCACAAGTGCCACCTGTGAATTCTTGGCCTTTTGTGAACCTTGCAATGAAGCCAAATTCCTTTCCAAATGTCAATACAAAAGTGATATTGACCAAAAAAAAACTTGGGTCCCCACATTGCCAGGAAGATTTTGGACTTCTGCACTGAAGCAGTGTCAGTGCAAACTGATACATGCAGCTCAGAAAATCTAGCTCCCTGCCTTTGAAATTCAATGGCAAACCAAGTTCCCCACCATTAACGTTTTGGGGGGGGAGGTCACCGGAAACTCAACTGGACTCAGTCACATAAATAATGTGGCTACAAGAGCAGGTCAGTGGCTGGATATATTGTGAGAAATGATCCACTACCTTGCATCCTGAGGACTTTCCAACATCTGCAAGGCACAAGGCAGGAGTGCGATGGAATGCTCTCCATTTGCCTTGAGTGCAGAACTAAAAATTCTCAAGAAGATCAACACTATCCGGGAGAAAGCAACCCTTTGTTTGACCCCCATCAGCCACCCTAAACATTCATTCCTTCCACCACTGGCGCACAGTGGTTGCATTGTCACCATCCACAAAATATGCTGCAGTTACTCACCCAGGCTACTCCAAGAGCGCCTCTCGAACCCACGGCCTCTGCAACCAAGAAGAACAAGGACAGCAGGCGCATTGGAAACACCAGTATCTGCAGGTACCTCGCCAAGTGGCACGCCATCCCGAGTTAGAGGTATATTCCATTCCTTTATTGTTGTTGGGTCTAAATCCTGGCACTTCCTACCCAACAGCAACAGGGTGAACTGCCTTCACCAGAAAAACTGCAATGGTTCAAGAAGGTAGCTCACCCCCACCTTCTCAAAGGCAATTAGGGATAGGCATTAAATGCTGGCCTTGCTAGCAAGGTCTGGATACCAATAAAGTAAACACTAAAAAAAAGCTGATGGCTTTATAACCTCAGTATAGTATCCTTTCAAAATACTAGCCAGTGATGTGATTGGTCATCGCTTCATGCTTAACCCTGCAAAAGATCTCACAGCCAATTAATATACACAGAAAAGAAAACCTCACGACACATGGATCCTCATTTTACTAACTACTATCACTGGATGCAGGGAGAGAGTGTCACTCTCTTCCAAGACCAGATCTTCAAAGCACCTTTTGAATTTCATGTATTGTCTGTATATCAAGAGAGTGAAATGAAAATATTAATCTGATAGCTGAAACCAAATCCCTGCTCCCTCCTGAAATTCTTAATGGTTTGGAAAACAACTTCAGGTTTGTATCTTGGCTGGAAGAGGGGTGATTTCAGGGAACCCCCTTTGAACAATGGTTTCTGTACTAATACACAGACAGGAAGCACACCTTAAGTAGATTTTAATCCACTCTATTTTAAGACGATAAATATAGGAGAAGATTAATGAATTGCTGGGAATAGGGAAGACAGCAGTAAGCTGAACTGTGGATGATCGCATTGTTTAATCTACCGAGACGGCAACTGTTCTGAGTGCTTAGGCTTCTAAAGATAAGATTTTACCGGACAAAAAGTGAACAAGCAGCATTAGCTCTTGGGGAGTTGGATCCCAGGAACAGACATAGGCTTAGAAGTTCATGTGCATCCAGGCAGGTCCACAACACACATCACGCAGCACCAACAAGCCAAGCTGCAGTTGTGGGTTCTCTGTCACAAGCTTCATCACTGAATGAATGCTGCACTTCCTTGCAACAGAAATGTACCACCGGGGAACAGGGTTGGCATTCATGGGGAAGGGAGGGGGGCAGTGGTCAATGGCACAATTGGTCAGTGATTAGGGAAGGGACTGAGTGCAGTGGCAAGTGTAGAGATTGGGAGCCTTGGGAGATTGGTAGGTGCGGTGGAAGATCAGTGAGTGGGAGAGTCGGGGACTGGGCTGTTTTTGGGGAGAGATCAGTGGACAAGCACCTCTGTAATGTGACACTGAGTGCCCAAAGGTTGAAAGGTAAGTATTGCACTGTGAAAGTCTTGTTATCCAAAAGTGCCCAATGTCCGTACTGAACAAGTCAACATTGGGTCAATAAACCTTATTTATTCTGTACTGTCATATGATAGCAATGGAAGATATACAGTGTTCTTGCTGTTGAAAATATTTTATCTTGAGTGTCCTATAATCCCCTCCAGATACCTGCTGCCTGCGAGTAAAAAACACAGCCATTTGGTGCACAACCTCTTTGAGCAACTTAAAATGATCTCCACTGTCCTGCTCCCACTCCAGATCTCTGTATCTTATGTAAAAGTACATAGAATTAACAGCATAAAAACAGATCATTTAATGGACTAATGTGATTGCATCTTTAAGCATGGGAGGGTTCCGTCTCCTAACCATTATCCAGGAACCCATGCTCGAAACTTCATGCAATGATGTTGGATAAACACAGGATTCTGGCACTGAACAGTGGGCTGTTGGACAAGGAATTGTAATGCACCCAGCTCCTGAAGGACCACACCTCAGGAAGACACATTGTTTCTGGACAAAGAAACGTTATATTTCTATAGCACCTTTCACAAACTCAGCAAGAGCCAAAGTACTTTAACAATTTTTAAAGCCTGGTCATTGCTTTACTGTAGGAAATTCAGCAACCAATTTGCATTGAACAAGCTCCACAATGTAACCAAAACTAGACCAAAACTGAGTCTATTTAGTGTTGGATGAAGGTTCAATATTTTCCCTGCCCCTCTTATAATAATGACCATCAGATCAGTGCCATCTACCCGAATCTGACCACAGTCTAACACCTTCTCTGAAATCCTCACGCAGCACAACTACTGCATTGGAGTATTGGCCGAGATTTTGTGTTGAAGTGTCAGGTGTGGTACCTGAACCCACAGCCTTCCAACTCAGAAACAAAATGGCCAATAAAATCGATGTTTAAGAAATTCTTAGATTTACTCACCCATGTGAGTTTAACCATGGGAGTTTGTGATCTCCTTTCACAGAACACAATGTCAGTTTTCAGTTGATTAATGGCAAAAGTCACCTGAGGACACCTGAAACGCAGTTAGCTGACCCACAACTAACAAGAGAATAAAACTGGCCAAAAATAACCTTAAAAATAGAGGTGGGATATATCCACCTTCTTTAAACTATGCCATATAAAGTGTTAACTAGCCTGGATTGGTGCATGCAATTCACTCACGGTCCACAATTTCTGTATTCAGTTACACTGACCCAGCACAACATCAACATGTAACCAAATGTGCATTGACTAATCCACTAGCAAGTCTGATTCTGTGCAACTAATTTGATGTAAGATTCAGAGCTCTGGAGAGAGAACAGGATAGTGGAGATAGTTTTGAGTTGCTCAGAGAGGTTGTCAACCAAATGATGATGCCGTAACCATGTAGAAAGTAGATATCAAGAATGGGTCATTGAGTACCTCGGATAAAATAAGACCTAGTCAGCAACAGGAGCACAGTACAGCCACTCCTTGACTTAAGAAAGAGATATGCAGCTGAAATTTTTTTTTATATAAAATGTTGTGAATTGAAAAGACTGGGACCAAATGCATTATGGGCATTTTGAAAGCATGTGTTCCTACATGCAAGGAAAATGGCTTTGTAAATTGAAGACATGCTCCCCCAGAGCCAATGGCGTTAGAGCAAAAATCTCTCAGTGGAACGCTCATAAATCGAGGAATATATTTGCCACCACTCTCACAATTGGCTGCAGAGAAGAAAGTATGTTTTGGACATCTGATGATTGAGATTAGCTTTTGTGGCCCCCTTCAATGATTGTTGTAGATTATTCCCACAGATGATCAGTACACTGGAAAATTTAATGGCACCTTTTAGCAGTTTTGGGGATCACGCCACAGAAGGAATTAATATTGGCCTTTGAGAGACAGCAGTCTTGATTTATCAAAATGATTCCTAAGGCTGAGGGTTAAATTATGAAAAGAAATTATACAAACTAAAGTTGGTTTTATTCGAGGAACATGATTAAAAATGTCTTTCAGGAAAGGCATTTTCACATGCAGGAGGTGGTAGGAATTTGGAACTCTTCTGCAAATTGCAATTGCTGTTGAGGCAATTTTTAATTCCAATTTTGTTGTGATTGATAAGTCTTTGTTAACCAGAGATATAAAGGGATATGCAACAAACTTGGGGACCTGCCCCATTTCTCTGTGGAAGCATTTTTCTCAGATCATGCTCACCTTTTTGAGCAGACCTTCATTGCTTATCCATGATAAATGCTATCCACGCGTCAAGGAAATTGTTGCTCTGAGTTCAGCAAACTTTGAGGAATGGCCCCAGCCATTCAAAGAAATGAAATATAAATGTGAAAATCGTTCAACTTTACTCATTCCCTTGAGTTTAACCGTGCTTCTGAATGCGAGATCATGATCAATTTGTGCGGAAACGCAGTGTTAGTTTTCAGTCGACACAAAGTCAAAAGTCACCCAGGGATACTGAAAATGACCAGAAGCATATAATCTTCTGAAGGCTGCTTAAAAATTGAACTACAGCACTCTGGGAATCTTTAACCCAGCCCTCCTGGGGCACCTTGATGTGATGGATTTTAAAATCCTGTCAAGCTGACGTTACCCTGTGTTTAAAGGATGTTCTTTACCAGTACTGATTTTTACAAGTATTAGTATCCACAGTCTTCCCTGCACTGTTTTGTTTTCCACCTTGAATCTGCCAATGATACACAAAAGATTATCTTTCTGTCCACAAACCACCAGTTGGCACAAATTTAAAAGGACTGCATCAGGGTTCCTGAGCTGCAGCTAAGAAGTGGCCCTTTCAAGTTCATGCCAGCTGTTCCAAAAAAAAGTAATCAAAGTGGGACAGCAGTCTCAACAATCGGCTTGGCATCGTTCTCAGTTACGTTCTCTTCCTCTTGCCTCATTGGATTGCTAAACACGGCAGCAGCTTTTCAGAAACCATTGTCTCTGAGCTTAATTCTTTGGAACGTCAGCCAGCACTGAGTAATAAATCAGTGATCTCTGACATTCATGTCTTCCAACTGATCAAAAAAAAGCCCTCTTGTAAACACTGTCCTTTAATTACTGCCATCTTTGATGCCTCTTCCAAGACCATAACAGTTAGTAGCTAAAATTTCTGCCGTACAAGCTGTTAAGTCGGGACAGAGTACACAGTGCTTAAAATCTGACAGTGCTATGTATGTCCTGTGGGAGCTATATGCTATTTATACGAGAAAGTCATACCATCTGCTGTACCCATCTGAGTTGTTCAATAAATGAATAGTGCTCTTGTGGCACCTGCACAGCTTTCCCTGAACTCTCTTAATTGTACTCTGATACGTTGAGTACAGATCTTTTGTGGGTTGCTAAGCAGCAGACTCGAGGACCAATGACACCAAGGTTAGCTGTTCCCTTTGTTGCGAGGTTCAGGTAGAAGTCTTGATGGTGGCGGAAGGCTAAGACCTTACTGATTCAAGAAAAGCAGCAAGGTTTCGTTGTCCTTCCCTTACCTCGCTCGCACCTCGTATCCTGGCAACAAACACCGTCAAAAGTTCTCTGACATCTCACCAAGCGACCATGCAGGTATTTGTGCTCCCCCATTTTGGTATCAACACTGAAAGACTCTGCAGCGTGTTTCATGGGACGTAAAGGCAGACTTACATTTCTCCAAAGCTGTTCCAAGTACTGCTGCAATGACGCACAACAAGCTTCAACAAACAGCTATGTGGTAATGAATATGAAATCCTTTTTTAGCGATATTGTTTGAGGGATAAATGTTGACCAGAGCACCAGGGAAATATCAAGAAGCAAAAAAAATGATAGATGCTGGACATCTGAGGTAAAAACAGATGATGCTGGAAATACTCAGCAGGTCACTTAGCATCTGTGGAGAGAGAAACGCTTTACATTTTGGGTTGATGACCCCTTTCATCAGAGCTAGGAAAAGTTAGCTGGAGAGGGATGGAAAGGACAATGAGGTGGTCTGTGATGGGATGGAGACCAAGAGGAAACGCTTGACAGAGATTGGTGATGGCTGAGACAGGCTGGTGAAGGCTTGTTGATGGCAGTCTGGAGAAGGTGTAAGTAGAGAGAGAAAACAGGAGAATAAAAAATAACTGGAAGATACAGAACACAGCAGATTCTGGAAATTTGAAAAAGTGAATGCTGGAAAAATGGAAAAGCCCAGGGTGATACAGTGCCACAGCTAGTAGAGCTACTGTCTCACAACACCAGCGACCCTGGTTCAGTCCTGACCTACAGCGCTGCCTATGTGTGGAGTTTGTACATTTTCCCTGTGACCACGTGGGTTTCCCTTGGGTGCACCAGTTTCCTCCCACATCCCAAAGACGTGGGTTGGTAGGTTAATTGGTCACTGTACATTGCCTCTGGTGTGTAGGTGAGTGGTAGAAGCTGAGGGGAGTTGATGGGAAAGTGTTGAGAATAAAATAAGATCAGTGTAGGAATCTGGGGAAGGAGTGGGGTGGGGGGATTTGATGGTCAACGTGGACTCGGAGGGACTGAAAAGTCTGTGTCCATGTTCTCTGACTCAATGGATCTGTAATACAGGAAGAAGGAGGAGAGAACCATCAAGTCGTTGGAAAGTTGGTCTTCGTCACAAGCAACATCGTTTATAAAAGCTGGGAGGTTTTACATGGCACGCCCAGAATACTGCATGTAGTTTTGGGTTCTATGTCTGAGGCAGGATATAAAGTACAGGAAGTACAGAGAAGATTTATTAGGCTGATTCCTGCAATAGAGTATCAAGTTTGAACAAGTTGGACCTATAGTATTGGAGTTTTAACAAATGAGAGGCGATGTTATTAAAACATACAAGATTCTGATTTACATGGTGGATGCTGAGAGATGTTTCCCCAGTGGGTGCATCTAGAAATAGGGAACATAATTTCAGAATGAGGGGTGGCCCCATTCAAAATGGAGATATTTCTTCCCTCAGAGGGTCATGACTCTTTGGAGAGAGCTGTGGGTGCAGTTATTGAATATATTCAAGGCAGAAATTGGCAGACTTTTGAACTATGAAGAGGCCTCATTGAACAGCAGAGTAGGCTTGATGGGCCAACTGGCCAACTCCTAATTCAGTGTTTTATGTGGGAAGAACACATTTTCTTCCCACATGGGAAACCCACGTGGATCTTCTACCTCCATTTGGGGTCTTGTTCCAATGCACATCTGAAGGACAGTGCAACATTCCCTGAGTACTTTTCTCTTTGGAGAGGAGGATGAGAGGTGACTTGATAAAGGTGTACAAGATGATAAGAGGCATAGATCGAGTGGGCAGTCTGAGACTTTTTTCCAGGGTGAAAACAGCTAACACGAGGGGGGCATAATTTTAAGGTGATTGGAGGAAGGTATAAGGGGGATGTCAGGGGTAAGTTTTTTACACAGAGAGTGGTGGGTGCGTGGAACGCACTGCCAGCGGAGGTTGTGGGGGCAGATACATTAGGGATATTTAAGAGACTCTTAGATAGACACATGAATGATAGAGAAATGGAGGTCTATGTGGGAGGGAAGGCTTAGGTAGATATTAGAGCAGGATAAAATGTCGGCACAACATTGTGGGCCGAAGGGCCGGTACTGTGCTGTAGTGTTCTATGTACTGCGCAGGGAGTGTCAGCCGGGATTTCAGACTCACTTCAAACTGAACACTCTGTTTTCCTACTGAGAAGAGAAATTGCAGCCTTATTAAGTCTTGCCTGCTTCCCTAAACTTGTAGGGGGGAAAGATGGACAGCGGTCTCACCCCAAGCAATGATTCTTTCATTCCTGGCGGGAGCTGCACAAATTTGGACATTGATCAAGGACCAGATTGGAGTTGGCCAATTTGTTCTCGTAACCTGCTGGCACTCACAGCACAAGCTCACAAATGAAGAATGGTGACTTGATCAAAGGCACTGGGCTCTGTGGAACTGCTTCCAGGAAAGAGGGTAGGACAAACAGAAAAGTCTTCTCTGAAAAAGTCGACTACTAATATACTTTTTCAGAGCAGGGTTTGCATACTGCAAGATAACTCGGTTATCCTATGAGAGCACAACATCTGCGGCATGCACACAATGGCCTTTGTGTTTAACAGTTATAATTACCATTGAAATTCAATATGTCTATAATTACAACTGAATTTCTGTAAATGGCAATTATACATTAGAGGAACACAATGTCCACCAATTTTCACCCATCAATTTTAACAGTAATAAAATCTGACAACCACCAAGCTGAAGCGTAATAAGTCTCCTTCACCGTAAAACACTGACAGTAATATGAGGCAGTTTAGTTTGCTGTGACTAATAAAACTCTCAGAAGCATAGCAGCATGGTTTAATTACCTCTGGCATTATTGCAGGAAGTAAAAATGGGGAGCAGATCGAGCATATAAAACCAGAGTCATGTTTGAGCATTTTATTCTTGTTTGTGAAGTGTGTTCCTCAAGGTGAGGGAAGGTGCACCTGCTTGCAGTGATAGTGGAATCAGTTATTATTTTCTCATCCTGTGGGCTGTCTGTTGTGTGAATCTGCTCCTCAGTGTCATTTAAAATCCTGTGAATTTGAGTTCATTTACTAGGGTTGTTTCCACTGAGGAGCACTTTCCAGTTTATGCATAATATCAGCACTGATTAGATTAGAGTAAACCTCTTCCCACCCTGCCACATCAATTAGTCCCAGGACAGGGACAGATACAGAGTAAAGATGCCTCCACACTGTCCCATTACTTACCACCAAGGCAGATTCAGGAGAGGTTAAATACAGTGTAAAGCTCCTTCCATACTGTCCTATCACACATTCCTGGGACAGGGACAGCATGGTTTAACCTAGAGTAATGATCCTTCTACACTGTTCCAACAACACCCCCAGAGCAGGCGAGATACAGAGAAAAGCTCCCTCTGCACTGTTCCATCACACATGCTCAGGGTAGGGCCAGCGCAAGTTAGATACAAAGTAAATTGCCTGTTCATTGCCCAATCAATCCATTTACTGTGCTTGCAGGGAGCCTGCAACTAAATAAATCTGAGCAACCCATCAAATGAACTAGTTGGCAAAGCCATACAGGTCAGGAAAGTCCCAGTTGTGATCCTGCACTTGTGTTGGACTAGCTGTTCTAGGTGAGGTAGATGATGTGCTTTACACCATCAGAGTATTCCCGAGCTAGGTGTGGGAAGTAGGAGCAATGGATCCTGATTGCTGGTCATTGGCTCACAGCCAGAAATGGGAATAATGCTTTCATGCCCCGCAAGGTTCAGTACTTTCTAGAGGGAATGAGGGAATAGTGAAAAGATGGCAGCTATTTATTAGGAATTTACAGCTCAGTAACAAGCTGTTTAGCCCCTTCTGGTGTTTCTGCTGTTCACAAGCATCCTCCCAACTCTCTTCAACTCACCCGAGGAGCACGTCCTTCTGTTCCATTCTCCATGTACTTGGCTGCCTTCTTAAATGCATCATTACTGTTTGCCTCAAATATTTCCTGTGGGATTAAGTTCTACATTCTCACCCCTTTAGGTAAAGAAGTTTCTCTTGAATTCCCTGCTGGATTTATCAGTGATTTTCCCATATTTCTAACCCTTAGTTATGGTTTACATAAGTGGAAACATGTAGAGATGTGTTGGAGAGCAGCCTGTCTGTGTAAATCAGTGCCTAGATTGGCCCCCTCCCAGTAAAGACTCAAGGTCAATCCTGGCAAACAGCTGAACTATCTAATGTTTCATTTGAAACACGGCAGCAATACCAAACAAATGCAAAACCCTCTGCTAAACATAGCAACTGAGGCATTAATAGCTGCTGAGAGCCAGGTCTGTGTACTCACATTACTCTGCATTTCTAATCCCACAGGCAGCTGTGACATGGCAAGAAACATACTGGAGTCTGAGGGTGAGAATGTGTGCATAAAAAATAGGAGCAGGAGTTGACCATTTAACCCTTCAAGCCCTCATGGTTGATCTTTAACCTCAGCTCCACTTTCCTGCACTAACCCCATAACCTTTGATTCCCCTTAATATCCAGAAATCTAATTATCTATATTCTGAATGAACTGAGTGACTGAGCCTCCACAGCCCTCCAGGATAGAGAATTCCAAATGTGAGGACACGTAGGCTTGAACGTTTCATCCCACCAGCCTATGTATCCAACAGATCATTCTCCGCCATTTCCGCCATCTCCAACGGGACCCCACCACCAAGCATATCTTCCTTTCCCCACCCCTTTCTGCCTTTTGTAGGGACCACTCTCTCCGCAACTCCCTAGTTCACTCCTGCCCCCCCCCCACCCATCCCGCTCCCACCCCGAGGACTTTCCACTGCCCCTGCCATCGGTGCAACACCTGCCCCTACACCACCTCCATCATGGGACCCAAACAGTCCTTTCAGGTGAGACAGAGATTCACCTGCACCTCCCTTAATATCATCTACTGCATTCGGTGCTCCAAGTGTAGCCCCCTCTACATTGGTGAGACCAAACGCAGACTAGGTGACCGTTTCGCAGAACACCTGCGCTCCGTCCGTAACTGCGATCTGCATCTTCCTGTTGCCAGTCACTTCAACTCCTCCTCCCACACCATCACGGAATTGTCAGTCCTCGGCCTCCTCCACTGCCAGGAGAATTCCAACTGCAAACTGGAGGAACAGCACCTCATTTTCCATCTGGGAACCTTGCAGCCTGACGGCATGAACATTGAATTCTCCCACTTTAGGTAATCCCTGCCCCTCTTCCCCACAAACCATGCCCCCCACCCCCCACCATGCTTCTTCTCTTCTTCCCATTCCATCCTCTTTTTTTCAACCCTTTTTTTCCTCTCTCTCCTTACCTTTGCCCCATCCCCCGGCAGATCTGTTCTCCCCTCCTCCCCTGCACCTGCCTATCACCATCTCTTACCTGCATCTGCCTATCACCAACTTGTGCCCACCCCGCCCCCCTCACCTGTCCACCTATCACTGCTCTGCTTTTCCCTCCGATATATTGGCTTCCCCTTTTCCTATCTTCAGTCCTGAAGAAGGGTCCTGACCTGAAACGTTGACCGCCTGCTTTTCTCCACGGATGCTGCCTGGCTGGCTGAGTTCCTCCAGCATCATCGTGTTTTTCATCTAGATTCCAGCATCTGCAGTCTAGAGAATTCTAAAGCCAAATCATTGATATAAATGAATAGCTGGGGCTCCAATACTGATCCCTGTAGTACCCATTATCTGTTGTCTGCCAACCCCAGAAAGGTTGGTACATTTCTTTCTTTCTGTCCAATAGCCAATTCTCATTCCATGTCAGTATATTGCCCCAGCTCCATGTGTTGTAACGTCTCCATGGGACCTTATTGAAAGCATTCTGAAAATCCAAATACATCACATCCACAGTTCCCTTTTATCTCTGCTGCTGGTCACGTCCTTAAAGAACCCCAGAAGATTAGTCCCCTTTCATAAAAATGTGCTGACTCTGTTCAATCCTATTATTCTTTTCAAGGTATTCTGTTAATTACATCATTATAGATTCCAACATTTTCCCTACAGATGATGTTAGTTTAAAAGCTTGATAGTTCTCTGTCTTCTCTCCCCCTCTTTTTTTAAATAGCAGGGTCGCGTTTGCTACCTACCAATCCACAGGAACAGTTCCAGAATCTATCAAATTTTGCAAAATAATAATCAGTATGACCAGTATTTCTACAGACAACTTTTTCAAAATGCAGGTTTGTAGTTCATCAGATCCTTGAGACTTATTGGCTTCAAGTTTCACCAAACTCTCTAGTCATATATTTATGCAAATATTTCCTTCAGTTCCTCATTCTGGCTAGACCCTTGGTTCTCTGATTTCTGGCAGCTTTTTTTGTGTCTAATCTTGCAGGCAGCGGTAGAATGGCAAGAAAAATACTGGATGGTGCAGGTGAGTTTTGCAAGGGATTAACGCTCTGTTTGAACAACAGGCAAATAAAGCCTCTCTACCTGATCAGATTGAAAAACAGCTTTCAAGAAATAACTTCTAATTATAATAATTTTTAATTCTATTAATGTCTAATTCTTTTCTCATTTGTTTTCATGGTCTTCTATTTTTTATTCTCCCCACCATCACCACCGCCCCCCGACTCCTTCATTACAAATTTGTTTCCTTTTTTGTTACTGATCAATCATGTTGCTCACAATTAGTCTCTCCATCTCAATTTCATTCAGCTAATTTCTACACACTGAACTGATAGGACCGTAATCTTCCAAAATGATTTCCTCATTTTCTTGCAAATTTCAGGCCATGAACACAGAAGATGTCACAGCCAGACACAGAGAGGTCACAGGCAAACACAGGGGGATCACAGGCAAACACAGAGGGTAGTGCAGGCAAACAGAGAGATCACAGGCAAACACAGAGGGCATCACAGACAACACAGAGATCACAGGCAAGCACAACGAGATCACAGGCAAACACAGAGATCACAGGCAAGCACAGTGAGATCACAGGCAGGCAAACACAGAGTGTATCACAGGCAAACACAGAGGGCATCACAGACAGATACAGAGACCACTGCAGACAAACACATAGAGGTCAAAGGCAAACACAGAGGCCATTGCAGGAAAACATAGGGGGATCACAGGCAAACACAGAGATCACAGGCAAACACAGAGAGATCACAGGCAAACACAGGGGGCATTGCAGCCAAACACAGAGAAATCACAGCCAAACACAGAGAGATCACAGCAACCACAGAGAGATTACAGCAACCACAGAGAGATTACAGCAGACAGAGAGATCTCAGCAAAACACAGAGAGATCACAGGCAAACATAGAGGTTGTCACAGGCAAATGCAGAAAGTGCTACAGTAAAACACAGAGATTATTGCATCTATGATCTCTCTATGTTTGCCTGTGACACCCACTGTGTTTGGCTGTAATCTCTGTGTTTGCCTGTAACACCTTCTGAGTTTGGCTGTGATCTCTCTGTGTTTGCCTGTGAGGCCCTCAAATTTTAGCAGTGACACCCTTTGTGTTCACCCACGACACTCCCAGAGATGCACTCCAAATTCACTGGCCTATTTTTACTCACTATCATGGATCGCAGTGGACAAAAGGTTGAATTTTTGTTCATGCGGCACCTGCCATGATCTCAGGCAATCTAGATTTCTTCACTCAACAAGAAGTATTTACTGAAATGTTGCCACAGTTAGAATACAGCATAACAAGAATTTGAATTTATAAATTGGCTCAAGATGCCCTCCAGGGGTGTTATCAAAGAAAATTGGACATCAAGTCGCATATGAGAAGTAACTAACAGCTAATTCATGTGTTGTAAGTCATCATAAAATGCAATGCAAAGTCTGTTTCAAAGATGTAGGTTTTACATAAATATTGTGCAGGACACCTCTCTACTCTCCTCAGCATCATCCCCTTGAGATCACTTGCATCCTACCTGAAAGGGAAACACAATCTTTTAACATTTCATTGGAGAGCTGTTGTCTCCTGACAGTGCTGGACGTCAAATCATGGGATGGGTTTTGAACCAACAACCTCTACATGCCAGAGTGCACCCACTGATCCAGGTCAGACATTTTATTTACTGGATCTCTTTACCTGTTTTATGGGTTAGTCTTATGCTTCAGTGATGGTACAGCAATGCGGTTACTTTGCCAGTAATCCAGACACATAAATTCAAATCCCATCATCACAGCTGTAAAATTTAAATTCAGTTAATAACCTAGCATTTAAAAAAAAACTACCTGTTAAGAATAAAGGTTTCAGACCTACCAAACTGTCATAAAAAAACTTGTCTGGTTCACTAATATCTTTCAGGGAAGGAAATCTGGTATCGTTATCTGCACCATATGTGACTCCAGTCCCAGAATATGGTTGACTCTTGAAATGGCTGAGGGCTTGAGTTGTAAGGAGAGGTTGGATAGGCTGGGACTTTTTTCCTTGGAACATAAGAGGCAAAGGAGTGACCTTATAGATGTTTATAAAATCATGACGGGCTAGATAAGGTGGATGCACACTGTCTTTTTCCCAGGGTAGAGTCTAAAACTAGAGGACACTGATTTAAGGTGAGAGGGGAAAGATTTAAAAGGGACCTGAGGAGAAAGTTTTTCACACAGATGATGGTGGGTACATAGAATGAGCTGTCACTGGAAGCTGTCGAGACAATACAATTACGATGTTTGAAAGACATTTAGACAGGTACATGGAGAGAAAATGTTTAGAGGGATATGGACCAAATGCAGGCAAATGGGACTAGCTCAGATAGACATCTTGGTTGGCATGGACGAGTTGGGTTGAAGGGCATGTTTCCATGCTGTATAACTCTTTGAATCTATAAGCCAGTTGGTTCAAGGACAATTAAAGATGGGCAAGAAATGTTGAACTTGCGAATGAACATGGATCTTGAAAACTAAATAAGTGCACTAATTTTCTGCTTGCAGTCATGCATCACCCTCTGGCTCAGCTCAAAATTCCCATTTCCCGAATTCTCATGGATGCTCCCTTCTGAACCAAAATCTGTGAATTGATAGGAAGGTTACAACAGCTTGTATTTACATGGTGCCCCTGGCCTGAGAAACACACAAAGGTGCTTCATGGGAGCATAGCAAACAAACACTGGCACCTCACCAAAGATGGAGACATTAGGATGGGTGACCAAAAACTCATTAGAGGTCGGCTTAGGGAGTGAATTCTACAGCTTTCAGCCGAAGTGGATGGAGACCTCCTTCAGTAGGACTTCGGGCAGCACAATGACACAGGAGTTAGTGCTGCTGCTTCATCCTGAACTTGGGTGCTGTCGGTGCGGATTTTGCACAAGCTCTCCATCTTTGGAATGCTTTGCAGCTGCTCCGGTTTCCTCACACATTCCAAAGATGTGCTGGTAGGCTAATTGACTACCGTAAAGTATTCTTTAGTTTAGGTAATTAGTATAAGAATTCAAGAGGAGTTGACAGGCAGGTAAAAGGGAATTCAATGCAGGGGTCAGAGAAATAAGGCAAGTGGGAATGAGATTGTTCTCCTGGGAGCTATCATGGGCCCAATAGGCTGAATAGCCTCATTCTGTGCTCTAATAAATAAATGGGCCAGAGGGTGGGGAGTTGATATGGGTTGCCTAAATTACATTGCAGCTCGTCCTTGATTTATGTGATTCTGGAAAGAATTTCATGAAACAAAATTTCATAAATTGCAAAAGCTAGGCAAAATGTATTACGGGGACTTTGGCAGAGTATGTTCCCATTTGCAGAATGGTGCACTATTCGTTCTGGGGAAAAATAAAAGATAGAGTTAATGGTATTATAGGAAACATTCATCAGTTGAATGTTTGTAAAATGAGAAAAACCTGTACATTACATTAAGATTTAAATGCGTAATGCTTACAATCAGTTTTATGAACATTTTAGTTTGGGTTACGGGCATTCATTAGGCTGTAAGATTTACACTGAGCAACAACACTGCCTTTCTGTTTGTCAGGGTTGGGCCCCATTGGCACACAGCCCCTTTAATACTTAGACAGCGAGGCCCTGCGGAGCTATCTTACAAACAGACGCAGCCATCTTAAACTGCTGCTGAGAGACACAGAGCCCTGCCTAATTGCCATATTGTGTGCTGGGGTTATCTCTGTGGCTGCTGTCTGAGATTGGTTCCTCATTCCTCTATTGCATTGCTCCAGGTCACTGCACACAGCATGTGCTTTTGTCAGAACAAACAGGCACAGCGTGCAAATTAGATTGTAATGCACCTTAGTAGGTACTGAGTCAACAGTTCTTTATTTCTCCCTTCTTCTATTGTTCTCCTCTTTTTAGTAATCACTCTTGCTCCCTTCTTTTCTGATGTATCAGCTATGGTTCTACAGCCACTTTTCATTTCAGTTTCAGCAGGCTGCTCCACCACCTGGGGCTGCACAACCAAGGCACAGCCTATCTTCAGTAGATACCTGATCACACAATTTGGGTTGACACTGATACTTGTGCCAGGGGAGTGGTAAATTTTAAGTATCTTCCGCTTTTGGATGGCGCATGAAACTGCAGCTTCTAGCAGGCTCTGTTCGAAAGACAGTGGACTGTCCGAGGCCAATGTTCATTCCTCAACCAACATTACTGAAACGTTGTCTCAGTGTTGTTTATAACATTTTCTTGTGTCCACATTGATGCTGAGTCCCTAATAAGTTATAAGGTACTTATTTGTCTGTGTGATATTCTGGCAGGTTCAGGTGTTGTGAAAGATGCTATATAAATGCAGATTCATTTTTTCAAATTAACGTGTATACACACACACACACACACACACACACGTACATATGCAGGCAAATGCATGCACATGCACACACACACGCATGCGATCTCACAAACTTGGTGTAGCAGCCAGCATAATCAAAGACTTCTCCGGGTCGTTCTCTCTTCTCTCCTCTTCCGTCGGGTAGAAGATACAGGAGCCTGAGGGCACGTACCACCAGACTTAAGGACAGCTTCTACCCCACTGTGATAAGACTATTGAACGGTTCCCTTATACGATGAGATGGACTCTGACCTCACGATCTACCTTGTTGTGACCTCACACCTTATTGCACTGCACTTTCTCTGTAGCTGTGACACTTTACTCTGTACTGTTATTGTTTTTACCTGTACTACATCAATGCATTCCGTACTACCTCAATGCGCTCTGCACTAACCCAATATAACTGCACTGTGTAATGAATTGATCTGTATGATCAGTATGCAAGACAAGTTTTTCACTGTACCTCGGTACAAGTGACAATAATAAACCAAAACCAATACCAATATACACAAACACGCTATCTTGTAAACACATGCACATGCACACACAAACCTGAGCTTGCCATCACATATGCACATACATGCACATCAGACACGAGCTTGCAAAGAGGGAATCAGCTGAGGGGGTCAGCGATATAAGGAGCGGGGGAATGGGACTAATGGGATTGCTTCCCTGGGAGCCAGATGGGCCCAATGAGCAGGAGACACTGGAAAAGCAAAACAATACAGATGCTGGAATGTGAAATAAAAGCAGAAGCTGCAGGAAATACCATCAGGGCAGGCAGACATGTGGAGAGAGAAACAAGATTTTACGGTTCAGGTCGATGGCATTGCATCAGAAGCCATGGTCATCAGCCTGAACCATCAACTCTGTTTCCATCATCACCAAAGCTGCCTATACAGGACGGCAGTCAGGATTGAGAATTCTGTTCAATCGTTCTCTAACTGTTGAAGTCGCAGTTTGAAGTCGCATTAATTTTGGCAGAAAGCTGTTTAACGCTTGTGAAAGACTTCATTGAGAAAAAAATGGGCCAGCAATACTTCAGAGAAAAATATTTTCCAAGTGAATACCAAGGACTTTCAGTCCTGTCATTAATATAACTGTACGATTTTCAAACACATTCATGAATACCAGTAAATCATGTTTGTATATACAATTGGATCATTAGTAGGGGGCCACTGGACACGCTAAAAGTACAGCCAGAAATGTTCCTGGAAGTCCGGAAGCTATAAATCTTATCTGTACTTTATTTATTAGAAAGTGCCATTGGTTTTAACCATTGTAAGGCTGAATCTGCAATGTGCTTTAGGATACCATAAATCAGAGCTCCACCACTACAATACACATGAAGTGGCTTCTAACATACAAGTCCATCCACCCAAAGACTGGAATGACCTTGCAGTTCTGCCACTTTGAGGAAATATATTGGGCCCAGACTCTGACCTGCAGCCATGTCTGAGTAAGGGCTCATCTGTCAACCAGTCAAGATGAAAAGGATTATTGATGGAAAGCTACAGACAGCTCAAAATGAATTGTCTGATCTCTAAATGGCAGGATTAAGGGCAGTTGGATTTGCTGTTTGATTGCATTGTTAATCTTTTATAGATCCCTCCAATTTCTTTCTTTTTATTATTCTTTCGGCAGAAGATAAAGTAAAAACATGCTTCAGTAGGGAACTCATAGGAACGTGAATAGGAACATATAAATTAAAAGCAGGAGTAGGCCACTCAGCCCATTGAGCTGTTCTGCTATTCATAATGATTATGGCTGATCTAATTGTAATCTCATTGTATTCCTGCCTACTGACAGTAATCTTTCATCCTCTTGCCTATCAAGAATCTGCCTCTGCCTCAGAAATATTCAAAGGCTGCTTCAACTGGCCTTTAGGAAAGAGAGTTCCAAAGACTCAAGACCTTTTGAGAGAAAAAATATTGCCTCACCTCTGCCTTAAATGGTGACCTCTTATTTTTAAGCAGTGACCCCCAGTTCTAGATTCTCCCACAAGAGTCCCACAACCAGTCCACTTCAGTATCTGTATCCTCATTGGCAAGCCCAAGCAACCATGAGGAGCAGAGTGAAATCCTGCTGTTGACTGACCAGCATAGGCAGTGGGTGTATCTCATATTATACGCATGGTTCCTTACATAGAATGAGTCACTTGGCCCATCAAGTCTAGGCTGGCTCTCAGAACAATTCCATTTCTCCATGTTTCCCTCCTACCTCTTCTCTCACTCATTCCCATGAACGGCCCCATAATAGTTACCCTCTCTGTCCGAGTAAGAAAATCATAGATTGAAACAAAACTCCAGAGGCTTGAAGACACAATCTATGAAGACACTTCAGCCCAAAAGGAGCTCTGAAATGTCTTTCAAATGAGATGTTAAACTGAGACTCCCACCGTCCTCTCAAATGGTCGTGAAAGATCCAACAACACTGTACTGAAGAGCAGTATCATTCTGGCTAGGCTTCACATCAGTGTTGCAAAATGACACCTCAGCTGGTGATGCACTGGAGTACAAGCCAAGTGCTCCAGCAAGTTAATCCATTGGAGAGATCCAAGTTTCTCTCTGGAACCTAGATCAAGAAGAAATTAATTGTTGGATCTCTGCATGCAGTTCTTCAGTGGTGATTGGGATGGTTAGGAAATAAGTGTCAAAAATTTGTTCAGGATACCAGTCGTCCAATGACCAAGGTCAAAATCACCAGTGACCTTCCCTTTGGTTTCACTGATAGTTTTCTTTTGTAAACCTGCAAGATTATAACATTTTAACAGTGTTTGCATGTGTATGGGAAACAGCAGAACCTACCTCTTGGTTCAATGTGGTCTCTGTTTTCCTCCCCCCACAGATGTCATTCACACAGTGGGACCCATCGTGCAGGGGAAGGAAAGACTTCCGGAGAAGGTGCTGCAAAGTTGCTATGTCACAAGCCTGAAACTTGCCAGTGACAATAACCTGCGAACCATCGTAAGTGATTATTCTTTACTCCAGTAAGCATGACTTGAGGGAATTTCAGCATCCTCTTTCACACAGGACCCGATGAAAGGAGCCTTTATTCTTCAAAAGAGGGGTTGACAATTTGGGTTGCTTTTAACCGCTGTTTTTCTCTCCTCTCATGAAAGTACTAATGCTTTTTTGAATGTGGCTCAACTAGTGCCAGGCGCTGTCTAATATCTTGAGTGTATTAATTTGCATTCATAACAATGCAAAAATGTTCGAAATCACTTTACAGGGGGGCTCCAAAACAAGCTAGCCACATATGTCAGTGCAGGTGACCAAGTACTTGGTCAAAGAGGTCAGTTTTAAGCAGCTTCATAAGGGAAGGAGAAAGGGATTTTCATAGCTTAGCATCCTTGAAGTGCAGTCTCCATGGAGGGTAGACTTGGATGAGGTAAGGGTCTTTGACTGACTTAAACAAATTGGTTAACTTAAATAAATATTCTAAGGCATGACAAGAGTAGATGATGTGTTGCAGCTGTTGTATGTGGGAGTTGATAGAAACCACTGTGATCATTTGCAGTAGTGTCCGTAGCTGAAGAAACCTCAACTCAGAGCTGGTGAAATGGATCTGAGATTCAGACTCTGTGATCAGAGAGGGGGAGAGTTGCCTGGACACTGTTCCAGGAGGCAGTCACATCCCTCAAATTATGCACTACAGAACGGGTCAGGCCAGAGGGACTAGAGGGTGTGACTACAAATGAGGCAGATAAAGGGATTCAGAACTCAGCATTTCAGGAACCGCAGCCCCTGCACCCTATTCTTGCAACCTATAGGATGAGAGCAGGGAGCACTGTAGTATAGGGAGGCATCCAAGTTGGGGAAGTGTAGAGAAGTACTATGATAATAAGGGATAAAATAGTAGGGTGATAGATACTGTTCACTGCAGCATAAGTCCCAAAGGGTGTGTTGCCTACCCTGTGCCAGGGTTGACGACTTTTCCTTGGGGCTGTGGAGGAATTTGGAATGGGAAAGGAAAAATGCCGTTGTTGTGATCCACGAGGCAACCGGTGCATAGATCGGGGAAAAGACAGAGGTTCTGCTGAAGGAATATGAGCAATTAGGGTGCAAATTAAAAAGCAGAACCTGAAAGATTATGACCTCTGGATTCTACCTAAACCATGTGCAAATTGGCAAAGGATCAATTAGATTAGAGAGTTGAATGCATGGCTCGAAGATTGGTGTGGGAGAAATGGGTTTTAATTCATGGAGCACAGTACTTTGGAAAGAGGGTGTTATTGCATTGAGATAGGTTTCACTTGAATCGGGCTGGACTAGTATCTGAGCAAATTGGATTACCAGATTTGTAGATTAGGTTTTATAAACTGGTGGGGGTGGGGAGGGTTCTGGTGAGGGCAGATTTAAAAACTGAAAGGCCATAGTGATAGTACCAGGTAGCTAAATAAGCAGAGTCTGTCAGGATGGAACAGTGCATACAAACATAAGAGTATACATCCAGTATCAGAGCAGGGATCAATAACACAAAGATGAAAATGAATGCTGAAGTGAATAACAAGGTCGATGAATTAATGACACAAGTAAAACTAAATGGATATGATTACAGAGGCGTGGTTGCAAAGTGACCAAGGATGGCAATTGTATTCTAAGATAAGATAAGGTTTCTGTATTCGTCACATGTACATCGAAACATACAGTGAAATGCATCTTTTGCGGAGAGTGTTCTGGGAGCAGCCCACAAGTGTTGCCACACTTCCGGCACCAACATAGCATGCCCACAACTTCCCAACCAGTTCGCCTTTGGGATGTGGGAGGAAACTGGAGCACCCAGAGGAAGCTCACGCAGACACGGGAGAATGTACAAACTCCTTACAGACAGCGGCGGGAATTGAATCCGGGTCGCTGGCGCTGTAAAGCATTATGCGAACCGCTTCACTACCGTGCCTTTTAACTTTTGGACAAAATTGAAGAAACGGCTCAGTAACCCTGATTTTAATGAATGGGATTTTAATGAATGAATGAGTGGTAAAAAGAGAGAGGATCGTTGCTCAGAAAATCAAGAAATAGAATGAGTTTGGGTGGAGCTAAGAAACAGCAAAGTCCCATACAGTAGTGGTCAGGTACGGCAGGGTCTAAATTAGGAAATTAGAGGGAGATGCAGATCAGTACATTGAGGAACCAGTGAAGAAGCAAACTGTTTTAGATCGAACATTGTGTAATAAGAATGGTTTAATTGACGACACAAGAGACTACAGATGTTGGAATCTGGAGCAAAAAGTAAAGTGCTGCCGGAATTCAGCGGGTTGAGCAGTGTCTGTGTGGGGAGGAAAGGAATTGTCGACATTTCAGCTTGAGACCCTGCATCAGGACTGAGTGTGGAGAGGCAAGAAAGCCAGTATAAAGGGGAGAGAGGGAAGGGTGAGACAGGGGCCAGTAGGTGATAGGTAGATCGAGAAGGGTGTAGGATGATGGGCAGATGGAGCCGGGAGGGGTAAGGGTAGGGGTGGAGTTGGGAGACAGAGGCAGGTGGATGATAGGTGGAGGCAGACGAGGAGAACAAAAAGGCAGAAGGAACTAGGTGGGGGGAGGAGAGTGTGAAGGTGGAGACTGCTGCTAGAGGGTGATAAGCAGGGTAATTGCTAATTTGGGATTGACGAAAGCTTTGGGGAACAGTGGTCATAATATAATAGAATTCTATATTAAAGTTGAAAATTATACAAAAATTAAAATAGAAAATGCTTGAAACACTCAGCAAGTCAGGCAGTATCTATGGAAAGAGAAACAGAGTTAATATTTCAAGTCGAAGACCCTTCATCAGAATTGAATGTGATTT
This sequence comes from Pristis pectinata, assembly GCF_009764475.1. Classification (NCBI taxonomy): domain Eukaryota; kingdom Metazoa; phylum Chordata; class Chondrichthyes; order Rhinopristiformes; family Pristidae; genus Pristis; species Pristis pectinata. The sequence continues at coordinate 4,807,161 of NC_067441.1, forward strand.
AGTTCAGTCTGGGATTAGTCTTTCATTCCTGGTGACTCTGGGTGAAGTCTGGAGGGCTGGCAGCCCAAAGAGGCTTGATTTAGTAGAACAGTCTGGCTGTACTGCAACCCCACGTGAAGCACGCTTCTGGACCTGTGAACTCATTCAACGGCATAAGGGGAGACCTGGGAGGTAAGGACAACTCCAGATTTTGATATTGTTATTATGTCAAAATACCTTTTCATTGAAGTGCTGTCTTTACAGAGGGAGCATTGCTTTATCAGAGGCATTTCCCTTACCCTTTCAGAGCATTGTCCTTACTGAGGGGGAGCTGCTCTGTCAGACGTGTTCTCCGTACTGAGAGGGAGCTGCTTTGTTGGAAGTGTTGTCCTTACTGTGGGAGTGTTGCTTTGTCAGATGGTTCATCCTTACAGGGGGCTGCTGCTCTGTCAGAGATGTTGCCCTTACCGAGGAGGAACTACTGTCAGAGGTGTTGTGCTTACTGAGGAAGTGCTGCTCTGTCAGAGGCGTGGTCCGACTAAAGGAACGCTGCTTTGTTGGAGGCGGGGTCTTTCAGATGAAGCATTAAAGCTGGGCCCTTGTATCCGCCCAGGTAGCCATAAAAGATCAGAACCATTTCGAGAAACAGCAGAGAAATTCTCCCCAAAAGGAATATGTGGCCAATATTTATCCCTCGATGAACTTCACTACAAATAATAGATTGCCCAGTCGTTTATCGGCTGCTTTTGGGACTTCAGTACATGAAAATTAGTTGTTGTGTTTCTTATGGTAAAACTGTGGCTACCCTTCAAAAGTTGGCTGTAATGATCTCTGGGATAACCAGAGCTCTTAAAGAGTGCTATAAAAATACAGGTCTTTCTGTCTTTCTAACACAAATGCAATAATTCGAGTTCATGATTGATTTCCCGGTCTTTTTATCCAAGGAAAGCAGATCTCCTGGGCCTGCCACAGCAGTTCTGATATGATGGGAATGAGTAACATGGGAGGGGGCTGTTGTAGCACTTCGACCGTTTGGGTTGAATGACCTGCAGGATAAATCCTATACAATCCCAAGGAAGCTGTAGAAAGCTGGCAATGAGAAGAGTTTTGATTCAGATTCTGTGAACTCTTTGACCATATTTGGAACAAAATAGTCCTCTCATTGTTTATTGGGTTAGCTCATTCAAATGTGACACTGAGAAATATGGGTTTAACTCCCTGTTTATACTAGCTCAGCCAGGGCAACAGTACTTGCAATGAGCGGACTCAAGAGGGCCAGGATAATTAAAATCCAGACAGACTTTTTGCTTCTGTTCACTGATTCTGCAAATAAGCCTGCCAACTACAGTTTGATGCCTGCTCCAGATTTCGTCTCATGACAAATACCCCACTCTCACACCAATCATTGAAGTGTCCATTCCTGCAAAATAACCAGTCCATTCCATATCCAAATGGAAAGTAAACTGGGTTCTTACTGACTGCCAGACAGGCCTTACTCTTGTTCCATCCCCAACCACCATCCACGTCAAGCAAAGTGAAAAGGACGTACAACTTTTAATGCTCATCATTTGCTCACAGCAGGGTCCTGGCGATCACTCTTTAATTTCTTCCTTTCCTGGAGATTCCTGGTCTATCCTGGATGGTTATGCCAGTCAGGATAACCATCCTATCAGTCCTATGATGCTATCTGCAGAGTGTACACATGAATTTATCACATGAGAGCAGAGCAGGGGGCTCTCACACTTCAAACTGGTGCAGTGAGAATGGCCATTTAGTGAGGACTGTCCGGGGTGCAGAAACGGCACCAAAGCAAACACTTCACTTTGTTAGAGGTGGAGAAGATGTGATGGGGGTCAAAATACTTTATGAAATCTCAATAAGTTGGGGAAATTCCAAACTTACAACCTTAGCATTCCTAGGACATCACAGTTGTGGAGCAGATGGACTTTTTTCGCACAAATTCAAATCTTTTAATTACAAAAATCAAATGATTTATTCCATGGTAAAAAGTTTCCATTGAAAAGAATGTGCATGTGTTTAAGTACTTACAATGCATCAGAGTCATTATAGTTGTACAAACAAACTTCTTTAAGAGCTTGGAGACACAAGAGACTACAGATGCTGTAAATTGGAACAACAAACAATCTGCTGGAGGAACTCAGCGGGTCGAGCAGCATCACTCGACCCACTGAGTTCCTCCAGCAGATTGTTTGTTTCTTAAAGGGCATGGTAGGCTGGAGGCAGCGAAGATGTTTCCCCTGATCGAGGAGTCTGGGCCGAAGAGGTACAGTTTCAGAGAAAGGGGCAGTCCATTTCGGTCTGAGGTGAGGAGAAATTACTTGGCTCAGAGGGTGGTGAACCTTTGGATTTTCTACCTTGGAGGGCTGTGGAACACAGTTGCTGAGTTCATTCAAAACAGAGATCAGTATATTTTTGCACATTAAGGGAATCAAGGGATAGAGGGATACTGCTGGAAAATATGGTGAGGTAAAAGATCAGCCATGAATTTGATGAATGGCAGTGGAGCTCACGAAAGGCCAGATGGCACACCTCTGCTCCTATTTCTTATGACTAGTTTTTATGTCAATTTTGCATTATCACACCACATAGACTCTCGCACATTGTGTGCAAAGAGGTTTGGTGGATGTGGCGTTAAACATTCACCTTCCACTTTAGGTCCTTGGCACAGATTGCACCTTCCTTGAGTGTGTCTCACAGTGTATACTCCTGGACATTGGCGCATGGGCCATGGATCAGTCCTTCTGCTGGAAGACCAGCAGGTTTTGGGTGAACCTTGGGGCCTCTTTCGTTGAGCTGTTACTCTTCCAACAACAGCTGATGCCTGTCTCAGTAAGCATCCCTTTGGGCATGGACTGCTCTGTGTCGAGTCACTGGGGATGAGCAGGAACTGATACCGAGACATCTCCCGCCAAACTTGCAACAGGGTTATCCAGCAGTGGTGTGGGTGATAGTCTCGTCCTCACTGCAGGCACACACTCTGCAAGAATGCTTGGCAGCTTGGTATTAAACTGATCCTGAACTTGCATTGTTCTGTCTAACAAAGTGATTACCAGTGTGTGATGTGAGCAGTCAGTGGGCTGCCTTCCAGAATGTCTCTGCTGTCTGCTTGGTCTGTTGTTTCCATGCCACACACTGACCTGACTGAAAGCCAGATGCAAGCTGCCTTGCTTTGATATCATTTTTCCTTTTGTTTTGTCAATTTTCTTGTTCATTCCTGTCAGCCTTTTTCCCCTCAGGAGGAACATGAATTGAAATTACTATGTTTGTAAAGGATTCTAATTTTCAAAAGGTTCATGGTGAGTGAAATATTTCAGTAATTACTGCCAATATGTAAACACTTCATACTTGCTAGAAAGTAAAGCTTGAAGACATACAAGACTGCAGATGCTAGAATCTGGAGCAAAAAATAAAATGCTGGAGGAACTCAGTGGGTCAGGCAGCATCTATTGAGGGGAACGGACAGTTGATGTTTCAAGTCCTGATGAAGTGTCTCGACCTGAAACGTCTACTACATTTCCCTCTTCAGATGCTGCCTGACCCGCTGAGTTCCTCCAGTAGTTTGTTTTTTTGCTCCAAAAAGTAAAGCTTGCTCTTCACTGTCCCTTCAAAGATTTTCAGGTCAGGTACAGCATGGACCAGTTATGGCTAAGGAAGAGTGGCAGGCAGTCAATTTGGTCAGGCCCTTTGATGGCCCACTGCCCAGACCTGTGAACGGCCACTCTGGCCAGACCCAGGAGAAGAAAGGTGGGAATGTTTCACCCAACTGCCTGCCCAAAGATCAAGAGAAGTACAACCAGAACGTTGAGGAGCAGGTCCCTTCAAGTATTCAAAAAGGGGCTACAACCTCTTGCATTCTATGTATACATGGAACATGGACTCATCCAGGCTACAGAAAAAACTAAAAGTGGTTTGCATAGGACACCTCTGGGCAATACTCTTCCACTCCAGGTCTTTATTGTAAAGGACACCCCACAGAAAGACCTTCTCTGTGGAACCCATTCACCACCCGATGAAGTACTGCTGGTTCACTGGAGGCGTTCCAGGACTGCAGGGGCTGGAGTGCATGCTGGAAAGGACAACATTTTAATTTGTTATTTTTCATGTTTTATATAACGTTATTTTAAAAACAAAAAGAAACACTAATGACACAATGTTGTTTTTATGTTGTCTCAGCAAGGATTCGTCAGTCAGATGTCAACTAAAATCAAATCAACTGCAGATACTGGAAGTGTGAAATAAAAACAGAAAATACTGTAAACACTCAGCAGATCAGGCAGCATCTGTGGAAGGGGAAAGAGAGTTAACATTTTAAGTTGGAGACCCTTCATCAGAGCTGGGAAAGAGAGATTAAAAGTGTGGTTTTAAGTTGCAGAGAAGGGTAGGACAAAGGTCAAGTGGTTTAATTGGTCAAGTTAGATGGTGATTATGCTTCTTTGTCTGTGTTCTGTGTTGCTGAAAGCAGGGCTGTGGGAGATGCCCAGCAAGCCAGGCAATACTAATGGCAAGAGAAAAACATAAGCAATATCACAAATGGATGACCTACCTATAACAGAAATGTCCAGACCTGGTACAGACAGAAAGAACGAGTAATCTAAAGTTGGAAAATTCAATATTTGAGTCCTGAAGGCTGCAGTGTATCCAGATGGAAGGAGAAGTGTTGTTCCCCAAACTTGAGTAACAGTGCAGGAAGCCGTAGACACAGAGTGACCGAATTAAAATAGCAGGCAACGGGAAACTCAGGTTTGCCCCTGAGTGCTCTGCAAAGTGATCACCCAATCTGCATTTGGTTTCTCCACTGGAGAGGACACCACGCTGTGAACACCAAATGCAATACACTAGACTGGATGATTCAGTGTCATCCTCCCAACTGTGCAACTGACATTATACTTTGCCAAACCTTACATGAGCACAGCAAAAGCTGTGACATTTCTACTCCTTAAGGCAACCATCTATTTGACTTTTATGTGTGAATTTGACAATTACTGATCAATCACAGGGCAGGTTTATTCAGGACCAACTACCATTGAAAAGTTACTGGCACAGTGCTCCCATTCTCCAATGACCTATTCAGGGATTTGGCATTTGTTCTGCTGAATATCTCGATAAATATCCTGAGGAGTCTTTTGCTCATCATTTACGTTTAGGTACCAGTTCATTGCCCAGACTGTAGAGGAATGCCTGGTGATTCTTGGATGAGACTCTGGCAAGTCTCGAGTGCACCAGTAACACTGCCTCCCCTTTTAAAATGTGTACTCACCTACTCTGCTTTTACAGCATGTGTGCGTTAGTTGGAGGACTTCCAGTATTCATGATATCTCTTGGATGAACAGGTCTGGCAGTCTAATTCTGCAGACTTTCTTACAATATAAATGTTGATTCCGCAAATGTGTATCTATTCCAATAATTTGTACCTTCAGAAAAATAGACTAGTCAATGAACACTTACCACAAGTTGGCAGGAAGGATTAGAATTTAAAGATAGCAGATCTCTTTAGATTTTGGTGCAAAACAGTTTGGGGAAAAAAATCCCTGCACCTTATCAATTAATTGTGTTGAAGAGGGGTCACTGGTTGCTGAGGATATTAGTTGAGTACTGATGCTCCACATCGAGTTAGAATGTGCCTCTGGCCGTGTGCATTGGACCTTGAAATGCAGCAGTTGGATTTAACATATTTAGGATTTGGATTTTTCAATTTTAACTGATAAAAGCCAAAAAAAAAACAAATTCTTACTGGGAAAAATTGGGTTTTTTCAGACAGATACAACTCCATACCAACAATAAATGTCAACAGTGCAGAATTTACATTTCCACTTATTTCATTTTAAGAATTGCCGATGTGACTTTCAAAATACACATAACAACCAGTGGAACTTGTGCTGGTCAATGGTGGTGATCTGGCAGGTGATGGTCAATTTTAATAATTTAGTATGACTTTGAATGTGCACATTTTGTTGCTATCAACAACTTGACTGCATTGAATATTTTGATTTCTATTTTCAGTTCAATTTGGTTTTTTTTGCTTTTTCTTATTGTTTGGCAAAATTGAGTATTCTCCGTAATTAAAGAAAAAGTCAAGAAGTACCTCATTACTGAATATTGATATATTTCTTGACTAAAGTTTCTTTAATTACGGAGAATGCCCAATTTTTCCAAACACTAATTAAAAGCGGAGGAAACCCCCCAAATTGAACTGAAAATTGAAACCAAAATATTCCACCTCTAAATATATAGAACATGGAAACAGGGAATCAGACCACCTGATTAGAGAGGCATCAGTAAATTGGACACTTGCCATGGTTTGCTGATACCTGTTTGCAGTGTGGCGCTCTGGTGTGAAACATTGCTTAGCAGTGGGCTCAGTGTTTTACAGGTAAATCAATCTCACATTCTTGTCAAATAGATAACAGGAAATACTCAGTAAGCCAGTCAATCTGCTAGTATTGCAAAGATTGAGTGGGTTTAACAATCAGTTCAATTTTCTTTCTTTACCACTTGCCTAAAGGAAATAGGACCTGCATTTGTATTGTGCTTTTCACCACATCCCGGAGTGGTTTCCGTGGAAACAGGAGAAGCTATTTAGTCCCCCAAGCCTGCTTCGCCATTAAATGAGATTACGACTGGGCATGACCTCACCCCATGTTTCCCACTTTTCCCTATTCCCTGAATACCTTGGACTAATAAAAATCTATCAATGTCAGATTTAAAGGTTCACCAGACAGATTTCTGTGATGACAGAACTGTCGCATGAAGAGAGGTTGGGTCAACTAGGCCTGTAATCTCCAGAGTTCAGAGGGGAGTTAATTGAAATATACAAAATTCTGATGGGCTAGATGGACGAGGGAGGATGTTTTCTCTGGCTGGTGGCTAGGGTCCAGATTGAGGGTGTCACCATCTCACAATATAGGGCTTTACTCTTTGGAGAGAAGGAGGATGAGAGGAGACATGATAGAGGTGGACAAAATATTAAGAGGAATAGAAAGAGTGGACAGCCAGCGCCTCTTTTCCAGGACAACAATGCTCAATACAAGAGGGTGTGGCTTTAAAGTAATGGGTGGGAAGTTCAAAGGAGATATCAGAGGAAAGTTTTTTACCCAGAGGGTGTTTGGGGCATGGAATGCGCTGCCTGGGGCGGTGGTGGAGGCAGGTACATTGGTCAAATTCAAGGGATTACTAGATAAGCATATGGAGGAGTTTAAAATAGAGGGATATGTGGGAGGAAGGGGTTAGATAGTCTTAGGCGAGGTTTAAAGGTTGGCACAACATTGTGGGCCAAAGGGCCTGTATTGTGCTGTACTGTTCTATGATTCTATGAAGTCAATGCCCAAGTTCCCTTTCTATATATTGACCTCAGTTGTTGAGTATTGGGATGCCCAGATAATCAAATTACAATTGTGTCAAGACAATATCCACATATATTCATTTTTCATAAAGGGGGAGAAATAGGTGTTGACTTGACTTAGTTCTTAGAACATGGAAGGAGGCCATTTGGCCCATCATGTCCATGCTGGATCCCAGTAGAGCAATCCCATCAGTCCCATTCTCCTCTTACTTTCCTGCATCACTGCAACGTATTATTTCTCGCATGCCATTCAATTCCCCTTACCTACAGTAAGGGAATTTACAGTCGATTAACCCACCAGTACATCTTTGAAATTTGGGGGGAAACCACAGCATCCAGGAAAAACCCATGTAGTCACGGGGCGAACTTGCAAACTCCAAACAGACAGCACCCAAGCTCACGATAAAATCTGGGTCACTGGAGCTGTAGGGCAGCAGCACCAGCTGATGTGCCATTGTGCCATCATTGTCTAAATGAATGTAGTTTGGAAGGGATCATTGGCTAATTTATGCTTATTGCAGACAATTGCAACAGAGGCTGATAAATTCAGCTCTAGACAGGAGTCTTCTGTATGCTTCAGACACAGACACTTTGCCTCAAAGCTCTCAGAAGGGTCAGAGAGCTGTAGTTCTTATAAGAGGGTGACTTTTCTTTTTAAGTCAGTTTCTAAAGTTTTGCTGTCAGGATGGTCAGTATCTGTGTGCATTGATTTTGTTTGAGAAAGGGATCAGTGTTGCTTGAATTTGAATAAAGGGAATTACTGATTCTAAAGCATGAGGCCTGAGGGTATGTTTGATTGTAAATCATGACCTCCTGTTAGTTTATAACAAGAGATTATATGGCAGTTCAAGAAGGGAGATGGTGTCAGTGATTGACAGCACAGAGATTTAATCGGGCATTTCCTGCTACAAAACACAAATGAGTGAAGATAAGGAGAGCTGACACTGAACTTTCACTGTCCATCTCTCCACTGACAAATCCTTCCTCATTTTTTTCTGTCATTTCATACCAGCTCTCCTCCAGCTGTTGGACACTGGTCGTCTCCCTAGCCTGCCTGGCTGTGTCATACAGTTAATCCCAGTCAAGCAAACTTGCTCCTTCCTAGTAGGCGTCACTGAGTTGAGATCGGGCGTGAGAGCCCAGAACAATTTTCTTTCCATCTTAGTCACCGGGGCACTCTAGCCATATCGGTGAATCCAACAGAGATCAACTCACCGAGAATTGAAAATGATAAAGCTACAGATACTGGAAATCTGAAAGAAGAACAGAAAATTTGGGAAACATGCAGCAGGTCAGGCAGCATCTGTGGAGAGAGAAACAGTGTTACCATTTCAGTTTGAAGACCTTTCATCAGAACTGGAAAGGTGAAAAGACGTTACCTTGCCACCTTCAATGAGATTCTAATACCAGAGATACCATCCCCTTCCCTTTCCTTTCAGCATTCTGAAGGGACCGTTCCCTTCGCAACTCCCTCATTCACCAACTCCCCATCTTCTTCGTGCAGCCACAGGAGACGCGACTTCTCCTCTTTTACCTCATCTCTTCCCACCATTCGGGGACCCAAATACTGATCTCGGAAAATGGTAATCCACTTGCACTTTTCCAATTTGCCATACCGCATTCAGTGCTCATGACGTGATCTCCTCTGGACTGGAGATGCCACAGGTCGATTGGGTAACCACTTTGCAGGGCACCTGTATTCAGTCCACAGGAATGGTCACATTAATTCTCCATCCTACTCTGACCTATCTCCCTGTGGCATCCTACATTATTCCAGTGACACTCAATGTAAGCTGAAGGAAATTCACATTCTATGTATCAGAACTGGCCATTTATGCTGTAAGATTTTCCGTCAGCAATATTACATCATTTTTTTTCCTTTCCTTTCTGTGGATACTTCCTGCTGTGCTGGGCATTTTCGACATTCTCCATTTGGTTTTGGATCTCAGGAACAGCTCCAATCTACATCGGATGGTTTTTACACATCCCTCTTTTTGTTTCTCTCTCTCTAACTGTCCTCATTTATTTATCAACCAGACAGCATGGTAAGCAACATCACCATGGCAACCCTGGCTTCATCCTATCAGAGATATTCCCTTCGTCCTATTCATCCCTCCCTCACCCTTTCTGCAATTAAAACAAGCGTTTTCTCACTTTTCCAGTTCTGATTAACTTGAACTGTTCCCTTTGTTTCTCTCTCCACGGCTGCTGCTTGACCTGCTGAGTGTTTCCTGCATTTTCTGTTTTTATCTCTGGGAATTGAAGCTTTGTTGCATTGAAAGAAAGAAGTGGACTTTTCAGCACCTCCCACAGCCTTAGGACAACACAAAGCGCTCTTCAGCCAAAGAAACATTTTAAAGGTGTAGCCCTGTTGTGATGCAAGTGATGGGGTTGTTAATTTGCACATAGTAAGCAAACAGCCATGTGATCATCTCTTTCAGCAATGTTGTTGAGAGCTAAGGACAAAAGGTTCTTTGAAATAGTGACACGGTCATCCTTTATCTCCACTTCAGAGGCCAGATTGGGTCTGAATTAATCCTCCAACCAAACCACAAAAGCTCAACAGGAAGTCATTTGGCCCATCCAGTCCAAACCAACTTTATATATGTGAAATCACTCCCTCTCCCTCTCCCCATAGCCCTACAAATTATTTTCTTTTGATACTCATTCAGTTCCATTTTGAATGCTACAGTTGAATCTGCTTCCACTATAACTCTTCAACTTAACCACTCACTGTGTCAAGACATTTTTCTTCATGTCACTTTTGGAAGTTAGCACCTGTGACTCTGTCGTACTCCATCACATGGTGTAGGTGAGTAACTGTTGGCCCATAAGGCCACATTCAATTCATAGAAAGTGAGTCCAGGGAAATAATAATAGAAGATGAAGGTCGGCATAACATGGTGGGCTGAAGGGCCTATATTGTGCTGTATTGTTCTATGGTTCTATGGTAAGATAAGGGGGTGTCAAATGAATGAAAGATATTTTGCAACAGTATTCACTTTTGAGAAAACAAGTAACATCCACAAATAGCTGTAAATCAGGATTTGGAAGGGAAGTGGTTCTGAGCAAATAGTTGGAGCTGTGGGCTGACTTTATCGTGGTGTCTTAAAAGAAATAGCTAGTGATATAGTTCATGCATTAGTTTTAATTTTCCTTAATTCTCTAGATTTGTGAAATGTTCCATTCAATTGGAAAAGAATAAATATATCTCCTTTAATCAAAAGGGAAGGTACAAAAAAAGCAGGAAAACACAGACCGGATAGCTTAACAGCTTCAAATAGAAAGTATTGGAAGCTTTTGTTAAAGGTGTCATAGCAGAGCACTTGGAAAAGTTCAAAGCAAAGGTCAACATGGTTTTGTGAAAGAGGAATCATGTTTGACCAATTTATCGGAGTTCTTTGAAGAAGCAACACATACTGTGGATAAAGGAGAACTTATGGATGTACTAGACTTAGATTTCCAGATGCCATTTAATAAGGTGTTATATCAAAGGTTATTGTGGAAAATAAAAGCAGCGTGGTAACCTATTAGCATGGATAGAAGCTGGCTAACAGAAAGCAGAGTACATATGAATGGGTCTTTTTTCTGATTGTCAAGATACTTCAAGTGGTGTGCCACAGGGATCTGTGTTGAGGCCACAACTTCTTACAATTTATATAAATGACTTGGATGAAGGCACTGAAAGTACATTTGCTAACTTGGCTGATGTCACAAAGATAGATAGGGAAGGATAGGGGCGGCACGGTAGCGTAGCAGTTAGCGCGACGCTATTACAGCGCCAGCGATCGGGTTTTGATTCCCATCACTGTCTGTAAGGAGTTTGTACGTTCTCCCGTGTCTGCGTGGGTTTCCTCCGGGTGCTCCAGTTCCTTCCACATTCCAAAGACATACAGGTAGGTTAATATGGGTTCAAAATGGGTGGCGCGGACTCGTTGGTCCGGAAGGGCCTGTTACCACGCTGTAAATAAAATTTAAAAATTTAAATTTGAAGTTGCACAGAGGACAGAAAGTGGCTACAAAGGGATACAGATGGTTTAAGAGAGTGGACAAAAATCTGACTAAAGGAATACAGGTGACCGCTGTGTCCAGAATTCATAAATCACTACCCAAGAAATTTGAGATTACAAATAAAATTTGCTCTCACGGAATTTATGTGAGCAAAAGAGTAAATAAATGAACACAAATAAATAAACACAAGAGTTCTTTTTTTCAGCTCTTGTTTCTTGACACAGTTGCAAATGACGTGGCTTTGCATTACGGTAAATTAAGATATGGACCGTTTTCGAGGAACACAAACTCCCCCCACCCACCCCACCCCCATAACAGGGAAGTCGCCTATATAAAATATGGAAAATGTGAAATTGTCAATTATGGCAGGAAAAATTTTTTAAAAGGCATTTTACTAAACAATGAAAGATGCAGAGGTGTAGAATGTAGGGGAATGCCAACTCATGATTCACACAGGATGTATGCAGGTGAAGCAAGTAATTTGGAAAGTTAATGGAATGCTATTGTTTATTGCAAGGGGAAATGAATACAAACGTGGGAGGTTAGGCATCAGTTTTTATGAATCATTGGCAAGACCGTATCTGGAGTATTTCTTATTTAAAGATGGATGTAATTGCACAGAAAGCAGCTCAATAAGGCCGACTCGACTGAAACCTGGAGTGGCTGGATTGTTTTATGGGGAAAGGTTGGACAGGCTAGGTTTACATCTGCTACAGTCTGGAAAAGTGAAAGGTGACTTGACTGAAACATAGAAGATCCTGAGGGATCTTGACAGGATGGAGGTGGAGAGGATGTTTCCTTCTGTCAGAGAATCTAGGTCTAGGAATCACTGTTTAGAAATAAGGGGTCACCCACCAGAGATGGAGATGAGGTGAATTTTTTTCTCTTTGGGGATTGTGAGTCTTTGAAACGGTTTTCCTCAAAAGGCAGTGGAAACAGACTTTGAATATGTTTGTCAGAGGTAGATAATTATTAATAAGCAAGGGAGTGAAAGATTACTGGGATAAGTGGGAATATGTTGAGGTAGCAATCAGATCAGCCATGATCTCATTAAATGGTAAACAGGCTGGAGAGGCTAAGTTGCCAACTTCTACTCCAAGTCATAATACTACCTAAAGGAATACAATCCATATCATTCCACAGTCACTGTTGTGTAATTGTATTCTTGCCTACAATCAGGCTACAACTAGAGGATATAAGGAGAAGGAGCAAGTAACCTCTGACATCAGTGTACAGCTAATGCATGAACTCAGCCTTAAGATACATACTTATCAATGAGACAGCACTGGAGAGGGAGACCGCATTAAGGTTGTGCTTTATTTCGCTTGCTTTGGCTCGGATTAACATTGTGATAACCAGTGTGTAGTTAAGGCTAACCACAGGGTAACATCCTGCAAAGCCTGATGTCTCGTTAGCATCTCTTTATCTGGGGATATAATGTGGCCAGGCAGCTGACATGAGGGAAAGAATGCAGTTGATTCTGCATTGTCTTCATCGACCCTAGCACTGAGCCTCTGGGTTATCCACCGAAAGGTTCATGCACACTGTTACTACACATTGACTAATGGGAGACCATTATTTATGAGGCACACTCTGGGTAGAAGATTAATTTTTCTTTTCACATTTTCTTGTGGTTTGTATTTTGTGCTACCTAAATAGGATTTTGAATTTAACCTCTCATGTACATCCCAATCTTATACACTATCCTTGTGTTGACAGACTGCTTGTTTGACATAAGCTGCAAGCATTGGAAAGATCAAAACCAATTCTCCATAAAGCTGGCTGCAACATTACTCATTTTCTCAGCAAACAGCTGGGCTTGCCCTGCCCTGAATATGACAGACAAGAAACGTACCACCTGGTTAGACACATTAGTGACCATTGCCACATTGGCAAAGGCAAATAAGTTGCCAATGCTTCTGCTGGTATATCTGAAATCCCTTTTTGAGGCCTTCCACTGCCAGCTAGACTGGTGCTGAGATCCACCTACTAGAATGAGGTAGGTTTTAGAAATGCACTAATTGCAGAAGTACTGCTGCTACATAAAAAGAACTCTGGCCTCCCATCACTCCCCCTTCCTCACCACCATTCCCACTGATGGCCCCCAAGCCTGCTTCGTCCTCCAAGTTTGGCCTGTTATCTCTCTTCTTCCTTGGGAAGGTCATATGAGTTTACTATAACACTCTTGGTTATGGTGGCTCCAAGTGTAACACCAGAGTGCAACAGTGACTAACACTGCATCCTCCAGAGTGGGGACCAGTAATTCAGTGCAGAATCCAGAGTCTGTATCACATCCACGTATGCAGTACTTAACTCATCACTGGATATGGTAAGATTGCAGACACTTCATCTGACATGTTTGTTGTGGGATCAGTTAGCTATTGCGTAGTGCTTGTACTGAGCCTTGGTTCTAGTCCCGTTGTCACTCAGCTCTTTTTACATGTCTGACCTCCAGCAAGGCTCCTCTCATTTCTTGTTGCAGTTTCTGACACTGGTTTGAGGAAGGAGGTTAATGAAGGAGAAGTCATTGAGAAAGAAGACTAAGTGATGGGAGAATCTGGAGGGTGGAGGGGACTGGGAGAGGGGTTGAAGAGGGAGATTGGATGTGGGCAAGAGTAGGTATCTTGGGACCTTGCTTCCTGGCATACAGTACAGTTTTCAGTTATGACTCTTGTCTCTCCTGGATTTTTTTACTGAACCCCATGAAAATGCAGTACATAATACAGCCTCACCATAAGAACATAGAAAACAGGAGCAGGAGTAGGCACCAGGCCCCTCAAGCCTGCCCCGCCATTCAGTATGATCATGGCCGATCTATGCCGGTCTCAACTCCTCTTCTGTGCCCCATAACCCTCAATGCAGTGATCTTTCAAGTATTTATCCATCTCCTCCAAAGTTGTGTGAAGCTATATATCATTTCACATCGATGGAAAAATGCCACAAGACCTACTTCTCTGAACAGGTTTTTGTTCATCTGCCGTAATGTGTCCTGAACTAACTCAGTGTCTAATGTTATATGATTATTGCTCCAGTGAATCGCCTTAAGCCATTTTGCAACATTAAAAGCATTATCTAAATTCAGTGGAGACACAAGAGACTGCAGATGCTGGAATCTGGAGCAACAAATAATCTGCTGAAGATGAATGCAAGGTTTCAACCCAAAACCTCAACAATTCCCTTCCCCCCACAGATGCTGCTCGACCCACTGAGTTCCCTCAGAAGATTATGTGTTGCTGTTATATTAGTTCAGGTTCTGATGAACGTTAAGTGACCTGAACAGTTCATAATACTACAATGGCACAGGCAATAAACCAAGAGATATCTGATGCATGTAAGAATGGAACTGCAGTTTTGATGGGGGACTTTAACTTACACATAGGTTGGGCAAATCAAGTTGGTCAAGGCAGTCTTGAGGAGAACTTCATAGGATGCATCAGTGTTAGCTTTCTTGAACAGCATGTTGGTGAACCTACAAGGGAAAATGCTATCTTGGATCTGGTCCTGTGCATAAGACAGGTAAAATTAATGATCTTGTAGTTAGGGATCCTCTTGGAAAGAGTGATCACAGTATGATTGAATTTCTCATACAAATGGAGGGTGCAATAGTTCTATCTAAGACCAGCGTATTATGCCTAAACAAGGGAGACTACAACGGGATGAGGGAGGAGTTGGCTATCATAGACTGGGAACACAGGCTATATGGTGGGACAGTTGGAGAACAGTGGAAGATTTTCAAAGAGATTTTTCACGGTGCTCAACTTGTGGGCCTAAAGGTAGACAAGTCCCCTGGTCCTGATGGGATGCATCCCAGGGTACTGAAAGAAATGGCAGAAGTTATAGTAGATGCATTTGTGATAATTTACCAAAATTCTCTGGACTCTGGGAAGATCCTGGCAGATTGGAAGACAGCAAGTGTCACACCACTGTTTAAAAAAGGATGAGGGCAAAAGGTGCAAAACTATAGGCAAGTTAGCTTAATGTCTGTAGTTGGGAAAATGCTTGAAGCTATCTTTAAGGGAGAAATAGCGAGACATCTGGATAGAAGTGGTTCCATCAGGCAGATACAGCATGGATTCAGGAAGGGCAGGTCCTGCTTGACAAACTTACTGGAGTTCTTGAGGATATAATGAGTGTAGTGGATAGAGGGGATGTTGTATACTTGGATTTCCAGAAGGTGTTCGATACGGTGCTGCATAAAAGACTTACCCATAAGATAAGGATGCATATGGGGGTAATGTATTAGCATGGATAGAGGATTAGTTAACCAATAGAAGACAGAGATTTGGGATAAATGGGTGTTTCTCTGGTTGGCAATCAGTGGAGAGTGGCCTGCCTCAGTGGTCGGTGCTGGGTCCGCAACTGTTCACGATATACATTAATGATTTGGAAGAGGGGATCGAGTGTAGCCTATCTAAGTTTGCTGATGACACTAAATTGAGTGGAAAAGCAAATTGTGCAGAGGATGCGAAGAGTCTGCAGGGAAATAACAATAGGTTAAGTGAGTGGGCAAGGGTCTGGCAGATGGAGTACAGCATTGGTAAATGTGAGGTCATCCACTTTGGAAGGAAAAATAGAAGATCAGATTATTATTTAAATGGTGAAAGATTGGAGCATGCTGTTGTGCAGAGGGACTTGGAAATGCTTGAACATGAAACACAAAAGGCTGGTTTGCAGGTGCAACCAGTTATCAAGAACAAGTGAAACGTTGGCCTTCATTGCTAGAGGGATTGAATTTAAGAGCAGGGAGGTTGTGCTGCAACTGTACAGGGGACTGGTGAGGCTGCACCTGGAGTACTGCGTACAGTTCTGGTCTCCTTACTTGAGGAAGGATATACTGGCTTTGGAGGCAGTGCAGAGGAGGTTCACCAGGTTGATTCCAGAGATGATGGGGTTAGCCTATGAAGAGAGGTTGAGTCGCCTGGGACTATACTCACTGGAATTCAGAAGAATGAGAGGGGATCTTGTAGAAACACATAAAATTACGATAGGGATGGATAAGGTAGAGGCAGGAAGGTTGTTTCCACTAGTAGGTGAGACTAGAACCAGAGGACGTACCCTCAAGGTCGGGGAAATAGATTTAGGACAGAGATGAGGAGGAGCTGCTTTTCCTAGAGAGTAGTGAATCTGTGGAATTCTCTGCCCATGGAAGTAGTAAATGCAACCTCATTAAATATACTTAAGACACAGTTAGATGGATTTTGCATAGTAGGGGAATTAAGGGTTATGGGGAAAAGGCAGGTAGGTGGAGCTGAGTCCAGGACCAGATCAGCCATGATCTTATTGAATGGGGGAGCAGGCTCGATGGGCCATATGGCCGACTCCTGCTCCTATTTCTTATGTTCTCATTGACTCTGTTTCTCTTCTGATGGACACGACCTGACCTGTTGAGTACTTCTAGCACTTACTGTTCTTATTTCAGGTTTCCAGCATCTGCAGTTTTACTGCACTTTTACGGGTTATACTTATACAAAAATCAAAAATGACCCCTAATTCTCAGCATCTTCGTCAAAGTCAGAGTCAAGTTTATTGTCATATGCACAGTACTTCTTATAACCAAGTCAGTGCAGGCCAGTTGCTGGTTGGTTAAACTGCCTTGCTTAATGCGAAGCTGCGGCAGTTTATAATTTTTCTGCTTCAGCTGGGTCGTCAAGCTGGGATCCAGAAACTTATATCTGAGCCTCCAGGAGGTACAATGGGTCATCAGCAATAGGAGATCTATATCCTGCCATAACTTCATGCCCCCACACATCCCTCACTCCTTGGTTAAGCCAGGAGACTAACCATGGCTCAGTGTGTAGTGTAGAAGGCCTTGCTGGAAGCAGAGTTGAGTTCCCCGTTAAATGAAGTACAAGTGGAGGGTGACTGGAATTCTATTACCATTCACCCCTCCTCCCCCGAGCCCTCCGGCTTCCAGGTGCTTTATGCTTTCATTACTAAACAGATTAAAGTGTGAGACGGGAGGCCTTCTCCAGGCTACTGAGTGATCTCTGCTTGTAATGAATTTTATGATTGACGATTCAGTCTGAACTGCTCCTGGGAACTGTCCTGTGCACTGAATGGCAGGAAACCAGCTTAAACTGGATTAACCACGCGCACCTCTTATACTTGCAGAAGAGCTTTCTGACTTGATCCATATTGATCAGCGGCATTTTAATTGTCGCCGTGTCTGGGATATAAATACTTGTTTTTTTCAGCAAGTCTCTCTCTCCCCCTCTCTCTCGTCCTCTCCCACCCACCCTCCCTCCCTCCCTATTTCAGAAATATTTCAATACTCTAGGTGAAGCATCTGACCTACTTTTATTTTCCACTTTGATCCAAAAAGCACTATTTTCATCTGACTTAGTACAATCCTGAGCCGCACTAATTAAAAAGCCCCTAATTTCACTCCCAGTCCACCCTGAGTAGTCCAGTAATGTGAGACGGCTCAGAGGATGCATTCTGCATAATAACTTCACTCTACAGTGGACCTAACTGTGCTTGCAGCAAGGCTTCTTACTCTGCACATCAAACCATGTTTGGTCTCCTGGTTTTACCAATCAGAGAGAGATGTAGGGGCACAAATTCAGATTCAGATTAGTTTATTGTCATATACACCACACTGCAAAGAAATTCTTGCTCGTGTGAAGCTCACAGAGAAAGCAGTATACATGGTAATAATTAATACAGCAAAAATACAGTGACAAGCACAAAAGCAACAGAATGGTGCGAGGTTAGTAGTGCACACTGAGCTAGTGCAAAAAGAATTGCTAAAGTGACAATAACAGAAGAGGTAGAATTAAGGGTGAGAGAGCATGGCAGCACCACCAGGAAGGGGATGTGAAAGAGGTGATTGGTTCAGAAGTCTGACAGCAGTGGGGAAGAAGCTGTTCTTGAGCCTGGTTGTCTGGGCTTTCAAGTTATGGATCCTGGTGGAACATCTGCACAGCTTGAAGGGCCAGATTTGAGTTTTCATATTTCTTTGTTTGAGGCCTTTCTACCTGTCATGTCTATGACAGCTTTCAGAGCAATCCTATCAATCCCATACTTACATGTCCATTGTTTCCCCTAATTCTCCTATCACCCACCTGCACTCGGGGTACAGCAGCCAATTAATCAACCAGCAACTGGCAAACTCTTCCGCACTACACGTTGAGCCATGGTTGCTGGTTCCCACTGTTGTTAGTCCCACTTAGTTTGTTGGAGGTGCCAGACTACACAATGGAGACAAGAGATTCTGCAGATGTTGGAATCTGGAGCACACACACAAAATGCTGGAGGAACTCAGCAGATCAGGCAGCATCAGGACTGATGAAGGGTCTTGACCGAAACGTCGACAGTTTATTTCCCTCCATAGACGCTGCCTGACCTGCTGAGTTCCTCCAGCACTTTTTGTGTGTGTTGCTCCAGACTACACAACGATGTCATAACAAAGGAGATGAGCTTTTTGTTTTCACATGGACTGTACGAGAATCACTTTTGCCCAGTGTTACCTGTAACGTGCTTTGGAAAGAACAAAACTGAGTAAATTAGTTCGTTCCTGGGACGCCTCCAGTTTGGCAACTGGTCTTCATGACCCAACCAGCTTGATCACTGGTGGTAAAACTGAGCGATGGCCATTGAAATAAGCCAGAAAGTGACCTGATTTCATTCAAGTGATGTTCAGTGTGGAGGAACATTGATTCATTGGTTCAGGAGCAATGGGAAGAGGCGATCAATTAGTTTGGCCAAAGGAGGTCGAGGGCCAACACAACCTGACTGCGTATCACTGCATCCTCTGTTTTTGAGTCAATCCTGCCAGTGAAGCAGGACAAACCCAGAGATCATGATGAAAGATTATCTCTGATGCCTGAGAAGAAGGAAAAGAGTTCTTTTGTTGATGCATTGAATGCAGTGAAGAATCAAGTGGGACTGCAGACCAAGCAGCTATGAGGCAGAGTGAGGCACAAGAGACTGCAGATGCTGGGATCAGGAGCAAAATTCAAACTGCTGGAAGAACTCAGTGGGTCAGGCAGCAGCTGTGTTAAAACCCTGCATCAGCACTGAGAATGTCGAGGGGAGACAGCCAATAATAAGGGACAGATGGAGAGAGGAGCAGAGGTTCTTCAAGGTGCGTCCTTCCAGGAGAGAATTGATGATGAATTCAACAATAATCAAAATGCAGAAAAAATAGTCCCGCCTGTTCTGATAAAACGTCATTGACCGGAAACCTTAACTCCGTTTTTCTCTTTCCACAGATACTGCCTTACCTGCTGGGTAGTTCCAGCACGCTGTTTTTCCCATTTCAAATTTCCAGCATCTGCACTTGTCTACTTTTCAATGGTTATGAAGAAATCTGGAATGTTGCCTTATAGAGAACAATAATACACTGTGTTAAGTGGAAACAAAGGCAGAAATGCTGGAAGAACTCAGCCAATCAAGAAATCTGTGGAAAGAGAAACCAGTCAATGTTTCGGGTCAGCGACCCTTCCTCAGAACTGGGGGAAAGGGGAGGATTGATGTTGTAACTGTGGGGGAGCCCTCCCATTTTGACCATTAGCCTCCAGATGTGAGTGAGGCAGGCTGGCTGTCGCCCAGTCTTATCCTGATATAAATAACACGCAGGGCATTGCTGATTGGTCCTTCTGATTGTTTACGAATGCTTATTTGAAAATTTCTTTTGAAATTCTTGAAAATTTCCCTTTTAAACAAAGCATTCCAAGACCACAACCACTCTTTAGAGAGACATTTTCAAAAGTTAGTTCATGGAAATCCTGGTCTGGCTCCTCATCCTGCCAGCTGGTTTTGTGTTGGCTCCACAGACTAACAGCCTGCCTTGGGGTGGTTTTACACTCTCACAAGCTGGTCCTGGGATGACTCTCTGTGCAATGACATGTGTCGTGCTCGCCTTTTGATGTAATTTTATATGGAATTATCTATTTACAGAATAATTAAGCCAGTTAATTTTCATTTCATTTTACATGAGAGTATCTTATGCACACAAGCTGAAGGTTAACACCTCAGGTTTGTACCACCACATCATTTGTGCACAATCTTTTTCCTCCCAGATTCCAGGATCTGCTTATTTTTCTAATGAACAGATTGTGTTGGATCAAACAACCATTTTTCCAGCAAAGAGCTAGTCTGTTCTCAACTGATGGTCTTGGCACTAAGCCATCATGTCCTGTGCATTTGATCTCTGAGTTCCTACTCAGCTCTCTTCATCACCACTCTCCCCTCCATC
Source organism: Pristis pectinata (assembly GCF_009764475.1). Taxonomy (NCBI): domain Eukaryota; kingdom Metazoa; phylum Chordata; class Chondrichthyes; order Rhinopristiformes; family Pristidae; genus Pristis; species Pristis pectinata. The sequence goes on from NC_067441.1 coordinate 4,827,710, forward strand.
TCCCCAACCATCTTCAGCTGCTTCATCAGTGACCTCTTTTCCATCATAAGGTTAGAAGGGGGGATGTTTGCTGATGATTGTAGATGTTTAATTCTATTTGCAACTCATCAGCAAATGAGGCAGCCCATGCTACACACAGCAACACCTCGACAATGTTAAGACATGGGCTAATAAAGGGCAAGTAACATCCATGCCAGGCGATAGCCATCCCCAACAAGAGAGAATCTAACCACCTATTCCTGGCATTCAGTGGCACCACCATTACCAAGTCCTCCACCATCAACATCCTGAGGATCACCATTGATAAGAGATTCAACTGGACCAGTCACGTAAATTCTCTGGTTACGAGAGTAAGTCAGAGGCAGGGTATCCGACAACAAATGACTCACCTCCACCATCTAAAGAACTCAAGTCATGAGTGTGATGGAATACTCCCAACGTAGTCCAGGACAAAACAATCCACTTGATTGGCACACCATCCACCACAATAAACATTTATTCCTTCCACTACTGAGCACAATACACTGAACTTACTCACCCAGACTGCTCCAACAGCACCTCCTCAACCTGTCATCTCTGCTATCAAAGAAGGGCAAGGACAGAGGTGCACCAGAGCACCGCCACCTGCAGGTTCCTCTCTAAATTGCACGCCATCATGACTTAGAAACATATCGCCCATCCTTCACTGTTGCTGGATAAAAATCCTGGAACTCCCTCCCCAACAGCACTTTGAGAGCACCTTCACCTGAAGGATTGCAGTGGTTCAAGAAGAAACACCACCAGTCAGGGGTGCCAGTAAATGTTAGCCTTGTGAGTAAGGCAGAGATCCTGGAAAGTCAATAAGTAAAGTAGGGTAATGACACCTAATTTAAATTCTCTTGTGCATGTACCAGGGACAGTTTACCCCCTGTCACTTCAAACTGGTGTCTACCTGGAAACATATCCCAACTGATGCCAGCTCATTTCCATAGTCACCAGGGAACTCACTGCCTTATCATCACCTTAAATTAAAAGTCCACAGTTAACAAAGTGTCCCAACTCATTTTTAGCAGCAGCTGTGAGTAAATGTTCATGACCATCAAACTATTTGTGAGCAACTGTATTTTGAAAGTTACAGCATCTGTGTCATTCTCCTGCACCAGAGAGCACTGGACTGATACAGCAAAGACCACTTCATGTCCCCCAATCTTTCCAGGCCTGTAATGATGGCCTTTGACAAACCCAGGAACTCAGCTCACTGAAAGAAAAGCAATGAGAGCCACGGGTCTCAGAAATGAACCCGACTTACACAGCCTGGGGCTGTAAAGTGTTTCAGCAATAGGTCAACTGTCAAGACCAGGGAGCAGCTGTAAACCGATCAAAGCTTATTGGTTGGATGTAGATTGGACCCCAGCCTGACCTTTCTATCAGAAAAAAAAGCAGGAGATATTTTCTTTTTTAATGTTGGAAAGGGATTGATTGGATTTCAAATTAATAGGTGAGGTACCAGCTCTGGTTAGACATGTTTCTGAAGCCTTCATCAGGTACCTCAAGACTCCAACTCCCCCTCGATCGGTGTTATTTGCATTGTTAATTATGTTATAAACAGGTGGTGAGAAGTGCAAAACGTATATGATCATCCCTTTGGTTTTTTTCCTGGGTCACTCATAGGGGCATCCTGGAGTTTAATCACTTCCTGGAGACTCCTGGACCGTCCTGGGGAGTTAACGACCCTGAGCCTGGGTGTCTCCTTTGAAAAACTCAGAAATGTGGGTTTGCAGGACAGAGAGGAAAATTAAAGAAACGTCAATAATAAGGCCGGTCACTTTAGTGCTTGTACATAGTTGGGTCAGGACAGGGAGTCTGACCATCCAGAGCTAGCAAGGACCACCTAAGATTTTTCCTTTGTATCTGTAGAATAGTAATTACATTCTACATCCAAGTGCCAACCACTTTTATCTCCTTCACTTCTTGTCTCTTCCATCATTCATGAAATGTGGACATTGTTGGCGTCAGGCCATTTATTTTCCATTCCTAATTGCCCCTTGAGTTGAATAGCTTGTAGGCGAGTTTAATCAGCCAACCACATTAATGGTGCTGGAGTCACATATGTGCCAGGCTGGGTAAGTGCAGCAGATTCCTGTCATGAAAACATTGTCGAACAAAATGAGCTTTTACAAAAGTCTGACAGTTTCATGATCACTGTAACTATAACTAGCTTTTTATTTCAGATTTATTTAATTAATTTGAACTTTAATTATTGGTGGACTTGAGCTCCTGTCTCTCAGTCGAGAGCCGAGCCACCTGGATTCCTCCCTGTATCTTGAAGACTACGCTGTGAGGTTCACCTACAAGTTTACTGAGCCAACAGCACACAGGGTACACAGCAGCATAATGGAGGGAGCGACACACCTATGGAGGGAAATAAACAGTCGAGGATTTGGGTTGAGACCCTTTATCAGTATCATAGATGCTGCCTGACCTGCCGAGTTCCTCCAGCATTTGTGTGTGTTGCTCCAGATTCCAGCATCTGCAGAATCTCTTGTGTCTCCTATTTAAATAGAGGGAACTATGTACAGGCTGTAAGTGCCCTTTTAAAAGGCAAATTAAGTCAACAAGAAGCACCAGTTAATTGTTGACTGTTTGTTTTACTTGCAGGCTTTCCCCTGTGTGTCAACTGGAATTTATGGTAAGTTATGATTTTTTTATTAGAACCATAGAACACTACAGCACGGAAAACAAGCCATTCGGCCCTTCTAGTCTGTGCCGAAACTTTATTCCGCTAGTCCCATTGACCTGCACCCAGTCCATAACCCTCCAGACCTCTCCTGTCCATGTATCTATCCAATTTATTCTTAAAACTTAAGAGTGAGCCTGCATTTACCATGTCAGATGGCAGCTCGTTCCACACTCCCACCACTCTCTGCTTGAAGAAATTCCCCCTAATCCTTTCCCCTTTCACCTGAAAGCCATGCTCTCTTGTACTTACCTCTCCTAACCTAGGTGGAAAGAGCCTACTCGCATTTACTCTGTCTATACCCCTCATAATTTTGTAAACCTCTATCAAATCTCCCCTCGTTTTTCTACGCTCCAAGGAATAAAGTCCTAACCTTTTCAATCTTTCCCTGTAACTCAACTCCTGAAGACCCAACAACATTCTAGTAAGTCTCTGCACTCTTTCAATCTTACTGATATACTTCCTATACTAATTCTTTAACTCTTTACTTACTAAGGTAACTGTTTCTCCAGTTAAGTATACCTGATGGGCAAGTGTCTGCAGGAGTAAAGTGTCAGCTCCTCTTCAGATCCCGTGAAAGGTGATTCTGTTCCTTTATAAGCAAACATGGGAATAAGTAGCAGCCAACATGTCCTTGAACTTGTCCTGCCATTCAGGAAGGCGGCTCACCTTCACAAGGGGCAGTTTGGGATGGGCAGTAAAACCTGGCCTTGCCAGTGACACGCACCCATTTTAAAAAATACTTTATTATTCGCAAAGTGGATGGTTCATTTGCTATATTACAGCAGTAGCTTTGGGATATCCTGAGGTTGTGAAAAGGTGCTATATAAATGCTGTGCTTTTAGTTTTTGACCACACCTAAAATCTGCATCCCATCGCTGATCAGAACGTGCAGAGCTGAGACAAAGTTTCTTTTTTAAATTACTCTTAACAAAGTTCACAGTAATCTAGCTGGAACAGCAGAGAGAAGCAGTTTAAAAAAATACCCAGTACTAACATTTTTCCACATGTTGCATCACTGAAATGAAACAGGACTCATTGACCCTTATGAGTTGGCCGTGCTTGTGGGACGTTGAATAGCAAAAAAGTGCAGATTCTGGCAATTTGAAACCAAAGCAGAAAATGCTGGAAATACTTTTGGTGTGTCTTTTGGACCTTGCATGTCTGCTAACTGCCAGAAAAATGACTTTTTGTGTATTGCACAGCTGGATTGGCACATTTGAGAGATTTATATTTGTTAAATGCCTCATTAGTTGCTTGGGAAGTGGAACAGCATTGTCATCACAGGTTCATCATTGGTAAATGGTTGTTTGCAATCATTTATGGATACGCTCATCAAAGTTGTATATTTCACTGTTTTTCCTTGCCGCGGTGTGATTTTTGGAGGGAGAGTAAAGCCCTTTTTTATATTATTCATGATGAAAATCCTCTCCTGGGCACCTGTGTCTCTCAAGGGAACTCATTCCAATGGAATTGCTGATTACTTAATATCCAGCTCCCAGCCTTCTTGGTCCATGTGACTTCTTGGACTGGGATCTGATTGCCCTGAATGGTAATGTTTTCCTCCAGCTACCAAAAGGATGGGGCAGCCTGATGGGTCAGTTGATCTTTTCCTGCCTGATATTCCCAGTTTACCTTCCCATTTCCCAGAAAACTCAGTCCCATCTGCTTTACTCTTTGGGCACAAGAACGTAAGAAAATAGGAGCAGGAGGAGGCCACGTGGCCCCTCAGACAGCCCTGCCATTCAATATGATCATGGCTGATCTACACTTGCCTCTTCTGTGTGCATTCCCCACAGCCCTCAATTCTCCAATTTTTCAAAAAATTATCCTACCTTCACGTCACGTACTTCAAGCCTCCAAATCCCCCTGGGGTGGGGAATTCCAGAAACCTGCCAACCTCTGCAAAAAGAAATCTCTACGCACCTTTCTGAAATTTCTTCATCTTGGTTTTAATTAACCTGTCCCCTCTAACTCTGCCCCCCCCACCCTCCCCACCCCCGTTCGAGACTCTCCCACCAGTGAAACCATCTCAACATTTACCCTGTCATGCACCTTCAGGATCTTATACATCTCAATAAGGGTCCCCTCATTCTTCTAAACTCCATTGATGTCCATTTTGTTCATTTAGGTAGTGCATATCAATTTTGCTGTTTCTTTTCTGATCTAGTTGATAATCACTTCCGGGTCTTATTACCTTATCAAGGTTTATTCATGGTCTCCAGTACTTCTTTTGGGTCATGCTTCTTTAATTTCCTGGGTTAACTCTCCTGGTACAAAGGTCAGACTTAATAGACATGGAGAGGATGCTTCCTGTTGTGACAGAATTAGAACCAGGGGTCACTATTTAAAAATTTAAGACAAATGGGACAATTCTTTTCTCTCATGGGTTTGTGAGTCTTTGGAACACTCTTCCTCAAAGGCTAGTGGAAGCAGAGACATCAAATACTTTCCAGGCAGAAAGTAGATAAATACTTCACAAGTGGGTGAAAGATTACCTGAGAAAGACAGGAATGCAGAATTGTGGTTGCAGCAGATCAGCCAGAGCAGGCTCGTGAGGGGCCCAAATGGCCTTCTCCTGCTCCTAATTCCTGTCTTCATACATATGTAGGTACAGGTGCAAGCAAACTCAGACACAAAGTCAATGGCCCAATGAACAAAATAATGATTTTTAAAAATTTCTTTCAACAAATTGTTTATGATTTCAAAAAACCCTCAGCATGAGGAAATAAGCCGTTTGACTGACAGGAATCCCAACCAGAAGAGTTTTTTTTTGAGTGGACCAGGAACTTCAAGGATGGCAGTAATGTGGGAATGGGACAGGGCAGCAGGTAGCAAGTGATGAATGTACCTAACCAAAGTTGGCAAGCCCTGGGTTACTCATTCTCAGCTATCAGTCTCCAGCTTGCTCACTTCCATATCTGTGCTGCTTCCTGAGCAGCTCTTTCCTGGATCTCGCTTACTTTGTAATCATTCATTCATTGCATTCGGTTCCATGTAGGAATCGGCAATTTGCAGAACAAACCCCTGGTAGGTAGCATTTTGATTAGCATTTTAAGTGCAAATTTCTGTCATATTTCCAATATTCTGCTGATTCATGAATATGAATGTGGTTGTCCTTTGCTGCTATGTGGCATCTCTGCACATTGATAATTTTGAGAAAGGGAAGAGTAAAGTAGTTTAGGTAATAATGGACCTGATAAATGTATTGAAATGGAGGTAAGCAAGGCCAACATTTTAATCTGCACTTTCTGGCAGTCATGGACTGCAAATCAAAACATCCAGTCCCCAACCTCATTAACCATCCCTTTGTCTCATTTTAAATTGAAGGAAACTTTGTTACATTACTTTAGACAGCAATATTTAACACAGTCTTTGTGTTAGGACACCGGTCTTAAAATTGTGTTGCATCGCACCCATTGATTTAAGCGCTGGGCAACCTTGTCAGATCTCAAAGTGGCAGGAAGGAAACATTCCTAAGATGGATGCTCCCGATTTTCTAAATCAGTCTTAAAGAGGATGTATTATAGCAAGGAGTATCAGAAGGGACTGTGTTATCTCAGAGAGTGCGAGCAGCAGTATGTTAGAGTGAGAGATGTGGTGTGTGAGGTGGTGCAGCTGACTGTGAGTGTGGTATATTAGAAAATGAGGTACAGGAAAATCAGAATGGAGTATTAAAGGATGAGGAATAATATTTTTTGTAAGTTGGTGGTATGGTACATCAAAGAGCAAAGGTTATCATATATCAGAATGCAAAATGTGAGGGTATGTCAGAGAGTGAAGATCACAGCCACTTGTGCCTCTTGATGGACAAAATTCACACACTCAGTTCTTCAGCCACTAGGAGGAGGCAGATGAAGGGGACCTTGGTGATAGCTATCCCTGTGGCAGACAGCAGAGAGAAGGCTCTGCAGTTACCAAAATCAAATTTATCTCCTTTCTTGAAGATGTTCCAGGCATGTCCTCCTCTTCCCAAACTGAAGTTGCTCTCAGGTGAATTTTAAAACTGCAGCAGAGATACCATGCACTCCCAAAGCCTTGTTCTTCCTTTAGTTGACATATGGTCTTTTGGATTTCTTTTCAGTCAAGGGTGGCAGCAAGGCCGGACTGAATAGGCTTCTGTGGAATGAAGTCAAGGGTACCAACATCAAGGAGAGTTTCACAATTCAGGAGGACCTCAAAATGTACCTTCCAGCAGGTGCTGGCTCCCTCTGGGTCCTTCATAAGTTCAAGTCCATCCTTGCCTCTCAATGGGGTGGGGTCTTGGGCTTTTGGATCATAGATCCAAAACCAGCCCCAAAGCTCATGCTATTGGGCTGAGCGCATCCCTGCTCTCTGTATGTGTCTGAGACATGAACCACTTAAAGTAGGCACCTTAAAGCACTAAAAAGTTCACTAATGCTGCCTCCATCAAATGCTGCAAATCCACGGGAAGGATAGGTAAACCAAAGTCGGTATTATCTCCCAGGCCAAAATCACCAGCAATAAACCGCTAATTCACTCCGTTGGCTCCGTTCAATAGGCACTGTGGTTCATGTGTTTCATACGAGACTCTTGATGCAGGCAATTTGTTCCAAGAAGAATTTACGAGGTGGACAGAGGAAATGTTTGAGGATGTTCCCAAAGCTTCCTTGAAAAATGTGCAAGATCCCCACCCACCTGGAAATCCCTGTCCCATGACCACTTAAAGTGGAGAAGAAGCATTTGCGATGGCACTGAGAGTCTTAAGTCCATGGGTCAGGAGCACACAAAAGCCCAGTGTAAGGAATGCCTCAACTTCCAAACTACCCACTCACCAGTCCTGTCCAACACCTCCTACCCAACCCATGGCAGAGTCTGTAGGTCTCACATTGGCCTCACCAGTCACCTCAGAACCCATAGAACTGGGATGGAAGCAAGTTACCCTCCACCCCAAGGGATGGTGTAAGAGGGTGGGGGGTGATGGTGAATGTTGGAGTCTGTGACCTGGTATATTTGAGACAACTCCTTGAAAGATGTGGTATTCTTGTGAAATAATTTTTGGAGTTTGGGGCAGTGTGTAAGAGACTAAATAGTTTAGAGTATATCAAATGTGTGGATTTTGGTATATTGGTAGTGAGGTGAACATAGGGAGAAAACACCACAAATTTCACAGAAAAATCGTCAGATGTCCTTTGGGAATTCATGCCTTCAACAAAGCCCGAGTTTGTGAAGTGTGGTCCTGACAGTTTGGCACTTGGTGCATATTGCCTGAAACGTGTAGCTCACCGAAGGCAACACCTCCCAAACCTACAATGTCCAACTCCTGCAAGGACAAGCAGGGCAGCCAGGTTCTCCATGCCCCACACAGAAGAACATAAGCAAGACCTGGCAATCCTCCTCCACTATCTGTACAGATCGTGGCTAATCTTCTACCCTGGCACTGTTTCCTCATATCCCTTGATCCCTTTAATATTCAGAAATCTACCAGTCTTTGTTTTCAATGAAATTAATGACCACCACTCTCTCCATGAAGAAATTGATCCTTCTTTGGTCGTTAATGCCGAATCCATTACTCTGACTCCTGGGGTTCGAGGCTTCTCCTCTAGAGGAGGCACCCTCTGTGCGTACACACTGTTGAACCTAGCAAGAATTCTGCAAGTTTCTTGTTCTTATATACTCAAGAAAATATAGGCCTAGACTTCTCTATGTCCCCTCACATATCCCAAAAGGCAGCGTGGTGAATCTCCATTGTGTTGCCTCTACAGTAAGCATATGCTTCTCTCAGGAAGGAGATCAAAACTGTACACAATACTCCAGGTGTGATCACACCCTACATCATTGCACCATTGGACATACAGCAGCCAATGCTTCTCCATCAATGGGTCTAATCCTGGAACTTCCTCAGCGACAGCTGTGTGAGAGCACCTTTGTCACACAGACTGCAGTGTTTCAAGGCAAAAACCAACACCATCTCCTCAAGACAGAGACACACTGCAGATTCCAGAAATCTGGACCAACACACAAAGGAGCTGGATAGATGCCCTCCATAGAAGCAGTCCAGCCCAGATAAGGGGTCTCGACCCGAAACATCGACTGTCCATTTCCCTCCGTAGATGCTGCCTGACCCGCTGAGTTCCTCCAGCTCCTTTGTGTGTTGCACCATCTTCTCAAGGGTTGGGCCATATGTGCGAGCCTTTAGCAATCCCTGGCTCCCAAGGGCACATTATCAGGAAAAAAAGGAAGGGAGCTGAAGAATTCCTTCCGCTGAAGAACTTTATTGCAAAAGAGAAAACTAGAAGGAAAAATAAACTACTGTTAAAAGGCTCATTGTAGAGGTGTGTAGCAAAAGCAAACCCACATACACAGGAGTCCAGGTGTTGAAATTTGAGCCCTGACAATTTTCCTATCAGTGTGGGAGTAACTAGGTTAGCTTTAAGTGATGCAATAGATTTCTGAGGCTCCTTGCAGTGCTCTTCCAGTCAGACACACATCGATTTGGTTCTCATGAGGATAGTTCCTTCCTGTTATCGATGGCTTTGAATTTGAATGGGAGATAAATCTGCCTCAGAACTCTCAGTAGAGTACCTAGTGAAATAAGTGGAAATCCTTCAAATTTATTTTTCAAACAGTTCCATCTACTGAGATTGTTAGTTAGGGGAAAACTCTACGTGCGCAGCTCTTGGTAGCTGCACACTTTTGGCTCCATCACGGTAGCCTAGTTCTTGATGAGCAAGTGATATGGTCTACAATTTCTTAATGCCTGTCTTTTCGTAAATCAACAGAGTTGGTCTGTGAATTTGATTTCTGTATTCTCCAGTGTAGCTTAATCCACCCGAGACCGACCAGCCCTCAGCACCAAGTGAAGAGTGAGCACTGTAATAGCTTTGTGCTTTTTTTAAATTCTCAGAAGGACAGCAGTCTGGAAATGTATTTATTCAGTATTGGATGCAAGCGTCACCTACATGTATGAGTCATCCCTAATTGCCCTTGGGAAGGTGATGGTGAGCTACCTTCTTGAACTGCTGCAGTCCCTGTGGTGAAGGTGCTCCTGTGGTGTTGTTGAGTCGGGAGCACCAGGATTTAGGCCCAGGGACAATGAAGGAATCTTAAGAGTAGTACATTAGTGAAGCAGATGTTTTTTAATGAAAATCCTCCAGTTTTATTGTCACCATGCCTTAGACTAGCTTTTTTAAAATATTTCATATTCTTTATAATTCCCCCAGCTACCATAGGCAGGTTTAAAGTGGTTTTTCTGCATTGTTAAACCAGATCTCTAGTTTATTAGTCAGCAATTTAACCACTGCACCTCTGTTCCCTCTCTGCAAACTGCTCAACTCTCTTCATTAATGTATATTTGTCCATCCATCCCCCACAAGTACTTTACTGCTGATGACCTACCTTTGAAATGTAATCACTATTCTGGTATAGGAAATACAGTGCAGAACAAGATCCCAGCAATCTTCAAATTGCTGATTAAAGATGAATTTCTATCCAGGGAACAACTGAAATGGACTGTGAAACAAGACATAGAAATGAGTTGTTACGGCAATGTGACACTGGCATCTGTTGGAGTAAATTCTGGAGAGGGAGGGTGAACAGCTAGAGGTTGTGGTCCATCCCAGTATCAATAACATACCCAGAAAAAGGCAAGAGGTCTTGTGGGCAGATTTTGAGTAGATAGCCTGTCCTGGTCAAATCGCGGAGATGCCATGGCCAAGAAAACTCACCAGCGCCTCGACTTCCTCAGGAGGCTAAAGAAATTTGGTTTGTCCCCTTTGACTCTCACCAATTTTTACTGATGCACCGTAGAAAGCATCCTATCTGGATGTATCACGGCTTGGTACGGCAGCTGTTCTGCCCAAGACCGCAAGAAGCTGCAGAGAGTTGTGGACACAGCCCAGCGCATCACAGACACCAGCCTCCTCTCCTTGGACTCTGTCTTTACCTCTCGTTGTCTTGGTGAAGCAGCCAGCATACTCAAAGACCCCACCCACCCAGGTCATTCCCTCTTCTCTCCTCTTCCATCAGGTAGAAGATACAGGAGCCTGAGGGCACGTACCACCAGACTTAAGGACAGCTTCTACCCCACTGTGATAAGACTATTGAACAGTTCCCTTATAAAATGAGATGGACTATGACCTCACGATCTACCTTGTGACCTTGCACCTTATTGCACTGCATTTTCTCTGTAGCTGTGACACTTTACTCTGTACTGTTATTGTTTTTACCTGTACTACATCAATGCACTCTGTACTAACTCAATGTAACTGCACTGTGTAATGAATTGACCTGTACGATCGGTTTGTAAGACAAGCTTTTCACTGCACCTCAGTACAAGTGACAATAATAAACCAATACCAATAAACCAATACCAATAAATGGAGAGATAATTAGATCAAGAGTTGGATAGATAGATAGAGAGAGAGATGGATAGAGATAGATAATCTATCTAGAGCTTTACTCTTACTGGAACATAGATGGTTGAGGAGTGACCCTACAGAGGTTTATAAAATTCGGAGGGCCATATAATAGTCAGGATCTTTTTCCCAGGACAGGAACTAGAGCTAAATGGCACAGGTTTAAAGTGAGAGGGGAGAAATTTAAAGGAGATCAGAGGGTGAGCCAGCATCAGCCCCATTTCAGCATGATTGACCCTCAACAGAACTGGGATCGATGTCCTTGTGGGAAAGTTTGCTGGTACTGTGATGGGAGGTTTAAACAGATTAGACAGAGGGTAGAATGCAGGAAGGTAGGGTTGGAAAGGAGAGAAGAAGATTGGGAGAGATAAGTAGACCATAACAAGAAACAAAAGTTTTCAGGCAGAACCTGTCTAAGAGAGGGTACAAGAAAGGGCACAAATGGGTCGATGGTAAGAAACTTTTCCCCATAGCAGAGCAATCTAAAACTCAAGGACAAAGGTGCAGGATAACAAGCAAGAACTTTAGAGGGGATGCGAGGAAGAACGTTTTCACCCAGAGGGTGATTGGAATCTGGAACACAGGTTTTCTCAAAACCTTTAATAAGTATCTGGATGAGCACCTGAGTCGCCAGTGTTTAGAAGGCTGCGGACCAAGTACTTGATGGTTGCCGAACGGCCTGTTTCTGTGCTGCATGATTCTGACAAAATGTCAAAGAAAAGCATACTCCACAAGGTTGTTGAGATGCAGGTCAACCCACAGTGGGACTACAGTGTCCTGACAGTCGCTGAGGCCTGATTAAAATAAGTGCAGGAATGGGTTCTGTGTATTCCAGGATACAAAAGATAGGAAAGGAAGAAAGAGGGAGAGTAGCATTACCAATTCAGCAAAATATTGCAATGCTGGAGAGAATGTCCTGGTACTATGAAGGACAAAATCTATCTGTTTAGAGTTAAGGAACAGTGGAGATGTGGAGCCCAGTTGGGGCAAGTATCACTGAAGGATCTAGGATCAGTGATTATAACATTAAAGGCCATTAAAGTGAACGTGTTGCAGCTCCAGCCTCGGTACGTTCTCATCAGGAAGAAGGGTAAGGAAGTTATAACTGGAGCTCCTCGCAGACCAAAAAGACAGAGAATAAAACAGAGCAGAATAAAAGAGCATATGACTGATAATGAGTGGGTACTAGGCTGATAACAGAAAGCTCAGAGAGTAAATAAGAAAGGAGATAAGTGTGAGGTGATGCACTTTGGGAAGTCAAATTCTGGTAGGACATTTAGAGTAAATGGCAAGGATTTTAGTAGAAAAACACGATGATGCTGGAGGCTAGGCAGCATCCGTGGAGAAAAGCAACTCATTTTCCATCTTGGAACCTTGCAGCCTAACGGCATGAACATTCAATTCTCCCACTTGAAGTAATCCCCACACCCCGCCCCCACACCTACCCCCAACCATGCCTCTTCTTGTCTTCCCCTTCCTAGCCTATCTTTCTTTCTTCTACCCCCTTTTTTGCCTCCTTACCTTTGACCCATCCCCCGGTGGATCTGCTCTCCCCTCCTCCCCTGCACCTGGCTATCACTATGTCTTACCTGCATCTACCTATCACCACCTTGTGCCCACCCCGCCTCCCCTCTTATCCACCTTTCACTGCCTTGATTTTCCCTCCTATATATTGGGCTTCTCCTTTTCCTATCTTCAATCCTGAAGAAGGATCCTGACCCAAAACGTTGACCGCCTGCTTTTCTCCACGGATGCTGCCTGGCCTGCTGAGTTCCTCCAGCATCATTGTGTTTTTCATCTAGATTCCAGCGTCTTCAGTTATTTGTTTCTCTAGGATTTTAGAAAAGTTGATGCACATAGCTCCCCAATTGTAGCAATGCGGGTGGATAGGGTAGTGAAGAGGGATTTGGTATGCTTGTCTTCATAGGCTGAGGCATTGATTATAAGAGTTGGGACATCAAATTGCAGTTGTACAAAACATTAGTTAGACCGCGGTCACCACACTACAGGGAGGATGTGGTAGCAATAGAGAGAGTGCTGAACAGGTTCATCAGGAAGTTGCCTGGAATCGAGGGCTGTAGTTATAAGGAGAGATTGGATAGGCTGGGTTTATTCTCACAGGAACCTGGGAAGCCAAGGGGTGACCTTATGGAGGTTTATAAAATTATGAAGGGCACGGATAGCATCAGAGTCTTTTTCCCAGGCCAGGGGAGTCTAGAACTAGAGAGCACAGGTTTGAAGCATGAAGAAATAAACAGAGCGGAGAGAAACTGTTCCCATGGGTGGGGCTGGAGAGGTCTTGAACAGGGGACAGAATGAAAGTAATTGGCAAAAGAACCAAAAGTGATGCAAGGAATTTTGTTTTACTGCAGCGAGTGGTTACATTCTGAAATGCACAGCTTGGAGTAGCAATGGAGGCAGATTGAGAAGGGAACTTGGTAAATGTCTGAAAGGAAAGAAGTTGCAGGGCTGTGAGTGAGGATAGGGGAATGGGGCCAGCAAGGTCGCTTGCACGTAGAGCCAGTAGGGACTTGACAGGCCAAACAACTTCCTTGTTGCAGCCATTCTGCGATTCTGTGGAGCATTTTATAAACTATGCTTTTATTATACACACAGGTTATCCCAACGGACAAGCTGCAGAAACTGTCTTAAAGACTGTCAGACAATATCTGGAGGAACACAGAAACTCAGTGAGTATCTGGACAGCTCTGCAAATAAGTTAGATCAATGGCACAAGCATTTTCCCACAGGTACCTTCCTCAAATGCCTCAGCAGCTATGAAGCTCAAGCACTGAATCTGCAAGCACAGAACTACCCATTTATAACCCCAGTGAGGATTCCACTGCTCAGTGGATTTCCTTTCATAAGAGGAGGAAGCTGCTTCATTTCTCCTTCTCTGGTGACTTGGAGGCTGGTGCCATGCCTTCAAGTGTGTGTGGCCCTGTTGCTCCTGCTCACCTCACTTGCAGTTTTTCACTGATGTGCGGTCGATGTATGAGTATGAGATCAGACCTTGGTGAGCTGATTTCTCAGAAAGTACAGCTTCATGCATGGTGTCATCTCTTTGAAGTCAAGCAAGGCTCTGATGTCCATATCATAATTGGCACCAAGTCCTGTTCAACCATAGCCCAGTGGCTCTCGGGTCTCTGTCTCCTGGCACCTCCATCTTCAAAGTCTCTTCCTACTTTTCAAATCCTCCCATGATCATATCCCTCCCTATCTCTCTGATCATTTCCAGTCCTACCAGGTCTCTGTGCTCCCCCAGTCCTGCCCTCTTGAATAAACCCAAGTTTAGTCACTGGATCATTGAGTCATAGAGCAATACAGCATGGAAACAGGCCCTTCGGCCTAACTTGTCCATGCTGACCAAGCTGCCCATCTAAGCTAGTCACATTTGTCCATGTTTGGCTCGTATCCCTCTGAACCTTTGCTGTCCATATGCCTGTCCAAGTGCCTTCCACTGCCAGGGCGCTGAACTCAGGAATTCTCTCCCAATACTTCTCTTTGCTGTCTTTGACCAAGTTTTGGTCAGCTGAACCAACATCTGGTTCAGGGTCACTTTTTTTTTGTTAGATAGCATTTCTGTGAAATAATTTAGGACAATTTTGCTATATTGATGCTGCTATGTAAATGGAACTTGTTGTTATAGCTTAATGGAAGCCTCAACAATCAGCCCCTTCAGAAGAGACCAGAAGAAATGAAAACATATTTTCACCACCTCAACTATCCACTATTTTGGTTTGAAAACTTCAGAGCACAGTATATTTCTCCAAGTACATTGACTTCTGTGCCTTGAATAACACGATTAATCATTGTGAGTGCTGGGAATACTCAACCGATCAGGCAGGCAACACCTTCTATTTTACTTCTGATTTCCAGCATCTGCAGTAATTTATTTCTGCAACTAACACCTTTATGATGCTGGTTTGGCTAAGTTAGACTTCAACTGTTCAGAGTGAACAAAGGAATTGTTGCTTCCCCACCCATTCATCATGTTCCTTGAAAAAAAGTTGCTGAGTGCTAGCAACTCGTGGGACCTCTGTCAAACTAGTTAGGAGTTTTTAATAATTGAAGAAGTGTGTTAAACCCAGCAGAAACATCCAGCACTGATTCTGTGTGATAGGGGATAAATAGAAGACTAATCTAATCTCACCGTATTTCAAAATCATCAAAATGTGCCTTGATTAAATCAGAACACATTACTCTCTCCCTGCTCAACGTCATTCCATATATAATTCATGGAAGTATGTTCCTTGTTTATTACTGTGGACTCTACCCATCAGAGTCCGAAATTGCCTTTCCTTTGCTCTTCTCTGGGCAAAATTTGTTTCACTCTCCCACTTATGTTTGAGGTTGTAAAGTTATAGGTGAGGAAGAGTGGGTTCATTGTGAGATGTCAAATTGGTAAATATTCAACAGCAAAAGACTGGTTGTAAAGTATCTCGGGACTTCCTGAGGATGCAATAACGTGTTCTAAAATTACATTCTTCCTCAAAGTGACAACCTACATTTGCCATTTTTAACTCTGGAGAAGCGTCAAGAATACTTGACGAAACTCCAAATAAGGAAGAAGGGGAGGCTACTCAGCCCCTCAAACCCACTTTGCCATTGAACAAGATCATAGCTAATCTGATTGTGCCAATAACTCTGCATTCCTGTCTAATCCTGATAAACTTTTACCCCCTTGCTTATCACAAGTCAATCTACCATTGCCTTAAAAATATTCAAAGAATCTGCTTCCACTGCCCCTCGAGAAAAACAGTTCCAAATACACAGTCCAAGGGAGTTCCAAACTTCTTCCAGACCCTCTGATGCAAAAAATAACCACATCTCCACCTTAAATGGGCAACCTTTATTTTAAGCACTTCTCAATTCTACCAGAAGCAGAAACATCCTCTTAACATCCATCCTGTCAAGACACCTCAAGATTGCATATATTTCAATCAAGTCTCCTATCGCTCCTCTGTTGAACATAAATCGTTATCAACTAATGCCAATAATATATTTACACTTCATTTAGATTGCAGATTTATTTAACCTCTGGCTAACTGTCCCCAGTGCATGTTACAAAGAGGACTGGGAGTCTGCAGAAACATTGAATTTGTTGCTAAACATTCACAACTTTAGGGGATGGTTTCATCCCTTCTCCATAGTCCATAAACAACAATGTGAATGGAACCACAATCAGTATAAAATGGACAATCTGAAAGCAAGCTCTCTGCAAAATTTGCACGTTCTGATCCTGATGCAGAGTTCCAACCCAAAACATCAACAACTCCCTTCCCCCTACAGATGCTGCTCCACCCACTGAGTTCCTTCAGCAGACTGTTTATTGCTCCAGACTCCAGCATCTGCAGTCTCTTGTGTCTCCATTGCACATTCTCCATATGACCACATAGGTTTCCTCTGGGTGTTCCAGTTTCCTCCGTAAGATGTACTGGTGGCTTAATTAGCTACTGTAAGTTACCCCTCCATGAACGTCATGGCAAAAAGCTTCAAAGGGGAGTTGATAGGCACATGTGAGAAAATAGGTTGTAGGGCTGCAGGGAAATGGGACTAATGGGATTGCTCCCCTGGGAGCCAGTATGAACCTGATAGGCCAAATGGCTTCCTTCTGTGTCGTGATAAATGTGTGCCACTAACTGCAATCAGTTATGTTTGTAGCTATGGCTTTTGTCTCTGAGTCAGTACATCATGGGACCTATGCTAGAGACTCAACACAAATATAAACCAATACTCCCAGTCGACAGGAGATAGGAGACTTCCAATTCCTGATTAGTGTTTTAACACCTTCAGGGGAAAAGGGTGAACCAGGAAGAACAGCAACCTTTGCTTGACAGTTTGTTTTTCTAGAATCAGAACTATAAATGAGACTGCCGTTGTGATTGACAAGCTAAAAGTATGTGTATAACAATAGAGAGAGAGAAGTCTATAGAACCAGACATTCTGTCAGCCTTTGAATAAAGTGTTTCTCATTATCACGCTGTGAAAATAATTTTTCCTCTGGAAGACTTTATTTGAATACAAATGGTAAATCTGATACGATAATAAGCAGATCCCTTTGCACAGTCAAGGTTTTATGCAGCAGGGACTGCGGGAAGCTTTGCACAGTCATTGCAGCATCCCGATCTGCTGCCTCTACCCTCATCCCTGGAGGCTATTCCTGACATTAATCACTGTCTTTGTGATAGAGCTTTCTGGCAGCAGTGTCCAGGTTGCCTCTCCTGCTTGTACCCACTTCCCCTTGTCCTTTATCAACCCTGGGTTCTTAATCCCATTCGGCCAAATTGTTAGACTGAGTTAAGTGAATCTGATTCTGCCTGGGCTGGCAGCAGAAGGATCATTAGGAAAGGTGTGAACAGTCATCACCGAGTCACCAGGGAAGGTAAGCTGTTTCATTTGGGGAAAAGGAAGACATTCAGCCCATCCTGACTGTGCTGATACATGAATCACAGTGTGTGCAGATGGTTCATCCACACTGGTGTAACCTCCCCATTCAATTGTCAGAGCACAAGGGAAAAGCAATAAATTGGCCATCCAACGAATAATGAAAGGTAGAAGAGTTATAGTTGACCTTGATGCTGTGCTCAGGATTATCCATTTTATTCATGGTGATATCCTTTCATTCACCCTCCCCAACTCTCACTGTAACACCTCCAGAAGCTTATTTCTCACATTTTCAAAATTTCTCATGAAATGGAAGGAAGCCATTTGGCCCTTCATGTCTTTACTGGCTTTCGGATCAATCCCATTCCCCATTTATTTTCTTTCTCTCCCATGTGCCCAGCCTGATTCTCCTACAGCCCACCTGCTCCAAGTAAGTTTACCAATTAACCTACCAACAGCATGTCTTTGGGGATGTGAGAGGAAACCAGAGCACCCAGGGAGGGAGGACGGAGAGGGAAGGAGAGGGGAGGTGGGAGCAGGAGGAAACCCACATGGTCACAGGGAGAATATGCAAACTCCACACAGACAGTGCTGCAGGTCAGGATTGAACCTGACTCGCTGGAGCTGTAGGGTAGCAGCACTACCTACTACACCACACTGCTGCCTCACAGCTCCAGTTTACTGTCAATACTGCATAGCCCATGTGTGCACCTTTACCAGGAGGCCTCATGTGGTGATGTTCTATCGGGAGTAGCTCATTACCTTTTGAATAAGTTTCAGTTCCCTTGAATAGAGATTAAGTGGTGATCAGAATGAGTTGAAGGAAATTAAAAGGCTATAGAGAAAGAAACTGTTTCCTGTGGTGGCTATGACCTTAAAATTCAAACCAGATAATTCTGGGGTGAAGACGAGAAGTATTTTATTCATGCATAGCTAGGAAAAATTTTATTCATAGGTTGGAAAAATTTGGAATTCTCTTCTTCAAGAAAGCCTGCTGAGACTGGAAGGTCAAAAGAAAATGTCAAAACTGTGATAGATATATTTTTATTAGATAAAGGTAAAAAGGGATATGGGACCAAGATGGAACAGGTCTGGGGATTTAGTGACCTCTTCCTTTTCCTATGTATGTTTTTGCTGTGCAGATGTTCCTGACTACCACAGTAAACACTGTAAATTTACATCTGCCATTTAAATGGCTGGTAAACATTTTACCGTACATGACATGCTATGGATTTGTTTCTTTTTAACTTGCAGTAATGTTTTATGTTGATTAACTTGAGGGATTGACATGCTGAAAAATTGGACAAACCTCACATATTTCAAAGACTGAGGAAGGACCATTTAACCTCTCAGAGCTCACCCCAACCATCAGGATTGCTGCTTCATCACTTGATCTATCTAAAGATTTAAAAAATTCTTTCAGCAAGAACATCTTTACCGAAAACCAGTGCTAGTTTTCCTCTAATGTAATTTCATTCTTCTGGCCTTCAATATTTGTGGTGGGGGGGGGGGGGGTGGTTGATGACCAAAGCACTCCCCACTCAATATCGTCTCTACAAGGTTGCCAGCACTGATAAAGGGGTCACTGTCTTAACTGTTCAACTCCAGCACCATCTATTGGCAGCTCAATACACAGAAAGTCATTTTGGGTTCAAGAAGGGAGTTGAATTGAGATATTGTCTCAAGCTTCAAGTACAAGGAGCAGTGAGCTAAATTTGTTCCTTCCCTCCCTACCTTTAAAATCTTCCAATCTCACTGTTCGTCTCTGCTTGACTGCCTCGTCAGGGAAGGTTTAATAGATTAATAACTGGAATGGGTGGGTGATTTATGAGCAAAGATTGGACAGGCTTGGCTTGTCCAATCTGCTGGAGTTTAAAGGAGTGTGAGAGGACTTTATTGAAACATATACGAGCTTCTTAACAGAGTTGACACTTAGAGGATGTTTCTTCCTGTGGGAGAATCTAGAATTGGGGGTCATCTACTCAAGACAGAAGGGATGCAATTTTTGTTTCTCTCAAAGAGTTTTGAGTCTTTGGAACTCTCTTCCTCAAAAAGCAGTGGGAGCAGAGTTTCTGAATATTTTTTATGGCAGAGGTAGATATATTCTTGATAAGTAAGGAGGGTGCAAGGTTACCGGGAGTAGATGGGCATGCGAAGTTGAGGTTACAATTGAACCAGCTATGATCCTATTAAATGCCAGACTAGGCTCAAGGGGCCAAGTGGCCCAATCCTGCTAATTCAGATGATTGTCTGTTATACCTGCTACTTCTCCACAGTTAAAAATGGCAAACGTAAGTTGTTATTTTGAGGAAGAACATTAAGTTGTAGAGCACATTATTGCATTCTCAGGAAGTCCGGTAACATTTTGCAACCAATCTATTGCTATTGAAATTATTCTTGCTGAGCAGGGAAATACAGCTGGCAACTTGTTCATTGCAAGATCAGCAACTGAGTGAATAACCAGATCACTTTTGATGGGCTGCAGTTGCAGAAAGGATGTCAGCTTTGACCTGTTCCCAGAGGAAGCAGAGCAAGGAGACAGGAAACATCACTTCCCATTTCACTTACGTCTGGAAGCTGGTTCTGTGCTTGTTGTAAATTCAAGGCCAACTCTCCACCTTTGGAAGAACCCTAGTATTCCCAGAACAACAAAAGCAGGAAAGCAGTCCTGCAGAATAAGGCTCCACACCCTTTCACCTGGCTGTTGGACCCACAACATGTCCACTTCCTAAAGATTATATCAGGAAAATGGGTCCCAATTTTGTTCTTGATTGGACTGACAGGAAAATAAACATCAGGCTTGAGTGCAATCAGTAAAGAAAGTTTTTAAATACTAAACACTGTACATATAATACAAGGTCACTGTCGCTATCCCCGTTATTTGATTGCTTATAATCTCAACACATTGTTAAGGAATGGTTTGGGGAGGAAAGTGCAGAATCCTGAGCTTCATGTATAGGACGGTGTCTATGGAGATGCTGCAGTAAAGCTTCCTGATGGTTCTTCTGTGAGAGTGCCATGCTTACGGGATTGAACAAGGTCTCAAACCTGAGCTGACGAAGGTGGATTCAACCTGTGTGGATCGTCCTCCCTGTTCATTGACCAGACCAGCCTGTGCCCCCTGGATTATCTCACCTCGCAACCCTTATGGACATTGGCCCGTTCAAGCACCTCCAGTATTAGTGACAGTTCCTTATTAAGTTTATCTGACTTGCATGTGGTTTGCCCTCTTAGTTCAAATCCTGGGATGATTTCATCTCAGTTATTGTCCCTTGAAAACCAATGGAAAATCATCTACAAGACTAATCACCTGGCAGCTATGAAGAGAAGGACTAGGATAAGTAAATAAGGAAGAAGAAAGGGAAGAGTATTATTACTTTTTCTCTGTAACATGTTACAGACTTTGGGCCAATTAGTTTGTGTTGATGTTTCTGCACACAAGCCTCATCTCACCCATCTTCCTCACCGTATCTGACTAATCCTTCCTTTTTTATGTATTTAAGAATTTGAGAGAAAAAGAAATAGAAACAGCAATCGGTCATTCAGCCCCTCATGCCTTCTCTGTCATTCAAGGAGATCCTGGCTGACCTTCTACCTCAGTGCCACTTCCCTGCTCTAACCTCATTTTGCTTGTGTCCCTTAATATCTAAAGCTCTTTCAATTTCTGTCTTGAATATACTCACTGACTGAGTCTCTGCAGCCCTCAGGATAGAGAATTCTAAAGATTCACCACCCTCTGGGTGAAGAAATTTCATCCTGAATGGCCGACCTCTTATTTTGAGACTGTGGACCCCAAGTTCCAGATATCTCAGCTAGAGGCAATATCAACTCTGTTAATCTCCTCAACAATTTCATTGTTTATGCAGCTGCCCCTCAAATACATCCCTGCTCTTTGCCTCAACCATTCTGTCGGGGCAAAGTTCACATTCTCATTGCTTTCTGGGGTAAAATAAATTCACCTGAACTCCCTGATATATTTAGCAACCATTGTATTTATAAATACACCTGCAAGTGCAAACGTCTCTATTTCTACTCTGTTGAACTTTTTAATAATTTAAAGATCTCAATCAGGTCATCTTCGACCACCTCTTCCCCAAAGAACAGAACCAGAACAGGTTAATCTTTCCTAATCATTATAACCTCTCAGTTTTGACATGAGTGTAATAAATCTATTTTTGCACCCTCCTAGTTCCTCGACACTTTTTGTTACAAAATGGAGACCACACCTGTTTGCAGGTCCAAACAGGATTAAACATTTCTCTGTTTTTCAGTTCTAACCTGAAATGAACCCTAATGGTTTGTTGGGTTTTGTACATTATTAACCTACAAGGCTGCTTTCAATGACAATTGACAGGTGGCACCAGCTGCCTTTGGCTGTGCTTTTATTTTGGGGAACTTTTCATGAGAATCAGAGATTTTGGCTTGAGTTAATTGCTTTGGTTACTCTTAGAGAGGGGCAGATAGACATATTGGGTTACACAGTGAGATAGGCATGTTTGGATACATGGTAAGATAGGTAGGTTTGATTATATTGTGAAGTAGGTAGGTTTGGTTACACACACAAAGCTATGTGGATTTGGTTACACTGTGGAATAGACCAGCTTATTTACAATGTGAAATAGATGGATTGTTTACATGGTGAAATATTAGTATTGGTTTATTATTGTCACTTGTACTGAGGTACAGTGAAAAACTTGTCTAGCATACCATTCGTACAGATCAATTCATTACACAGTGCATTGAGGTAGTACAGGGTAAAAACAATAACAGAATACGGAGTAATGTCTCACAGCTACAGAGGAAGTGCAGTGCAGGTAGACAATAAGGTGCAAGGTCATAACAAGGTAGATTGTGAGGTCAAGAGTCCATCTCATCGTATAAGGGAACTGTTTAATAGTCTTATAACAGTGGATAGAAGCTGTCCTTGAGCATGGTGGTATGTGCCCACAGGTTCCTGTATCTTCTGCCTGATAGGAAAGGGGTGAAGAGAGAATGTCCTGGGTGGGTGGGGTCTTTGATTATGTTGGCTGCTTCACCAAGGCAGTGAGAGGTATAGACAGAGCCCATGGAGGGGAGGCTAGTTTCCACAACTCTCTGCAGTTTCTTGCGGTCCTGGGCAGAGTATTTGCTATACCAAGCCATGATGCATCCAGAAAGGATGCTTTCTATGGTGCATCGATAAAAGTTGGTGAATGTCAAAGGGGACATGCCAAATTTCTTTAGCCTCCCGAGGAATTATAGGGACTGGTGAGCTTTCCTGGCCATGGTGTCTACGTGGTTGGACCAGGACAGGCTATTGGTGATGTTCACTCCTAGGAACTGAAGCTCTCAACCCTCTCGACCTCAGCACCATTGATGTAGACAGGAGCATGTACACCGCTCCCTTTCCTGAAGTCAATGACCAGTTCTTTTGTTTTGCTGACATTGAGGGAAAGTTGTTGTCATGACACCATGTTACTAAGCTCTCTATCTCCTTCCTGTACTCTGACTCATCATTATTTGAGATATGGCCCACTGCGGTGGTATCATCTGAAAGCTTGTAGACGGAGTTAGAACAGAGTCTGGCCATGCAGTCATGAGTCTATAGGGAGTAGAGTAAGGGCTGAAGGCGCAGCCCTGTGGGCACCAGTGTTGAGTATAATCGTGCTGGAGGTGTCGCTGCCTATCCTCACTGATTGCGGTCTGTTTGTCAGGGCGGCATGGTAGCACAGTGGTTAGCGCGACGCTATTACAGCGCCAGTGATCGGGGTTCGATTCCTGTCGCTGTCTGTAAGGAGTTTGTACGTTCTCCCATGTCTGCGTGGGTTTCCTCCGGGTGCTCCGGTTTCCTCCCACATTCCAAAGACGTATGGGTAGGTTAATTTGGGTTTAAAATGGGTGGCGCAGACTCATTGGGCTGGAAGGGCCTGTTACTGCGCTGTAAGTAAAATTTAATTTAATTTAATTTTTTAAAAAGTCAAGGATTCAGTTGCAGAGGGAGGTGTTGAGTCCCAGGTATCAGAGTTTGGTGATGAGTTTTCTTGGAATTATAGTATTGAAGGCGGAGCTGTAGTCAATAAACAATAGTCTAACATAGATGTCTTTACTGTCCAGTTGCTCCAGAGATGAGTGTAGGGCCAGGGAGATGGCGTACACTGCAGACCTGTTTAGGTGGTAGGCGAATTGCAGTGGGTCAAGGTTTTCTGGGAGGCTGGAGTTAATGTGTGCCATGACCAGCCTCTCGAAGCACTTCATGATGGTGGATGTCAGAGCCACAGGTTGGTAGTCATTAAGGCATGTTACCTTGTTTTTCTTAGGTACTGGGATGATAGTGGTCTTCTTAAAACAGGTGGGAACCTCAGATTGAGGCAGGGGGAGGTGAAATATATCTGCAAGTACCCCCACCAGCTGATCGGCATAATATCTGAGCATACAGCCAGGGACACCATCTGGGCCAGATGCTTTCCTCAGGTTCACTCTCCAGAAGACTGCTCTTACGTCCTCCACGGTGACCACAGGTTCAGTTGCATCGGAGGCTGTCAGGGTAGATGGTGACAAACCAATCCCCTTCTGTTCAAAGCATGCATAGAATGTGTTCTCATCAGGAAGGGATGTGCTGTTGTTGACTATGCTGCCCGATAGGCAAGTTTGGTCACACACTGAAATTGGGCAGATTAGGTTACATAGCCAGTTTTGGTTACATGATAAGATTGGCAGCTTTCAGTACAGTACACCAGAACAAGGGAATGTTACCTTTGTTTGGACTGAAAATTTACTTTGCAACCAACACCATACTAAAACAGATTATCTGGAACTTGTCACATTGTGGGAGCTTGCTGTGTGCAAATTGGCTGCTATGTTTCTTACATTGCAACAGCAACAACACTTCAAAGGCTCTTGAATGAGATAAGCAAGAAGAGCAACTGGGCCAAGCATTCTGCCTGTTCTCACTAGCAATAAAGATTAAAATGTGAAGCTAAATGGCAGTTCCTGTCGTCTTGATGACAGTTCCTTTGGAGAAGCAGGGAAATGAATTCAATTCCCTTTTAAAGGCAGTGAGATCCAGTTAAATGCAGCGACCTAAAAATGTGTCCTTATTCGAGTGTTTTGCTCACAGTCGCTGCATTCTGTTCATTGTATTTGAAGCCAAATGAAACCCATTTTAATTATAATGATCCTTTTCAGTTCGGTCTCTGAGTGCATGAATATCATTTTGTAGGTTTTTTTCCCATCTCAGAGCTACACAGATAATGCCCCCATCAGTGTCAGCAGGTGGCCGCTTTAAATTTCAGGGCAGTAAATTTGTTTTTTAATTGAAATTTCACACGATGTGTAAATCTCTCTCTGAAATTAATTCTGCAGTCGGTCAGTGTCGAGTGTTGAGCTGCGATAAGAAATGAGGGCACGTTCTCTGGAGATGCCCTGTTGGAGCTTTCTGTTATTTTCATGGGGCAAACGCTGCAGCTCCACTGAATCATGTGTGTGCCCTTGGATAAGCACAGGCTCACAGTCTCATGCTGTTAGACAATTAAAAGAAACCCAATTTTCATATTAATATTACAACTATAGTAAATTCTGGATTAGGGCTTTTTAAAGAAAATTGTGTCTCTTTCTTGTTTTCATTCCTGTTATCGGAGAATCGTAGAATCATTGCAACTTGGAAGAAAGACATTTGGGCCCATTTTGAGACTGTCCTAGCTCTTTGCAGAACAATCCAGCTGGTTCTAACCTTCTGTTCTTTCCACGTAACTTAATTTCTTCTCCTCAGAGTGCTCAGCTGATTCCATTTTGAACACCCCAATTGATTCTGCTTCCACTAGCCATAAGGGCAACTCAGAACTCTGAATCTTAGAGTTTTTTATCCCAGTGCACCACCCCCACTCACCACCACCACTATTAACTTTTGCCATTCCATTACTTTTTAACATAGGAAGAAGGTGTAGAGGAGATTCACCAGGATGTTGCATCAGAGGAGATTCATCAGGTGTCACACCAGGATGGAGTGTTTCATTTCTGAGGAGAGACTGGATAAGCTTGGTTTGTTTTCCTTGGAGTGGAGGAGGCTGAGGGGGCTGATTGAGGTATTCCAATTTATGAGGGGCATAGGTTGGGTGGATAGTGAGAAACCGATCCCCTTGGCAAAGGTTTATGAAACCAGAGGACATAGGTTTAAGATAAGGGATTTAGAGTTTCGAGGGGATCTGAGGAAGAATTTTTTTCACCTAGAGGGTGGTTGGAATCTGCAATGTACTGCCTGAGGAGGTGGTGGAGGCAGAGACTCTCAACAACGTTTAAGAAGTATCTAGATGGGCATTTAATGGCATAGAAGGGCTATGGACCAAGTGCTGGTAATTGGGATTAGTATAGATGAGTATGATTAGCCTGCACGGACATGGTGAGGGAGCTGTTTCTATGATGTTATGATTCAATGAGATGGTCATTTTGCAATTGTAATTCATAGATCATGGCTGATATTAATCAAGTAATTGCCCCCTCATATTCTACTGTGAATCTCCCCAAGTTGCTTATTGCACATTTGAAAGAAAGGACTTGCAGTCAATAGCAACTTTCACCTCAATCTGCCCCATTGTACCGTACAGCCAATATTTCAATGTGCGCTCGCTGAAATGTGGCAACCAATTTGTGCTTCCAATAGGATTCCGAAAACAACAATGAAATATGCAACCAATTAAAGCTTTTTGGTGGCATTATTTGATATTAAATGTTAGCATTAATGCTGGAGAACCCACCTGATCAAATTGTGCTGTATCCTTTCCTGCATTATGAAATCTGGCCAGTGAAACATTCCACTCCAATGTAGTGGATTAAACCCAACAAGAAGTAATTTAGGGTGGGATGAGGAGTGTATTTGTTCAGTTGCACAAGTTATCATGTTCCAGCTTCTTTTCCTATCCATCCTTCTCCATGTACTTGCTTACATGACCCTTCTACTCATGGGAGAACCTCAGATAAAGGGACATAGTTATAAGATAAGGGGTTGGTCATTTCAAACTGAGATGCATAGGAATTTCCTCTCTTAGAGGGTGATGAGTCTCTAATTCACTGCTCTAGAAGGTTGGGGAAGCTAAATCAGTGGAAGTGTTTAAAAGAAGAGGTAGGTACAAAAATCAGAGAATTGAAGACTGGGGAACTGACACAGAAGAGGAGTTGAGGCCTGGGACAGATCAGCCATGGTCATATTAAATTGCAGGACAGGCTTGACGGGCTAGGTGATCCACTCCTGCTCCTATTTTTGGTGCTCTGTTTCTGAAAATCAGGACTGCAGATGCTTGATAATTGAAACAAAAACAGAAAGTGCTGAAAACACTCGGCAGTTGGGCAACATCTGTGGAAAGAGAAATAGAGTTGATATTTCAGGTCAAAGACTCTTCATCAAAACCCTTCTGTCTACTTTGTTTTACTTCCCTTTTCCCCTGCAGATATGGGCTCTTCATGGAATAATGCTGCACAGGCACCTGTCACTGCTCCACCCAAGGTCCAAGGAGGGAGCTCAGGCCCATACAGAGATCAACATCTCTCTGCACTTTCTAGCAGGAGACAATGGACAGTGACCAGGGGCAGGAACCCTGGCCAATGTTTTAACCTTAATCTGAGTTCAGTGGTTCCAATTTCAGATCACCACAGACTGAAAGGTGAAATCTTAAGATCTGTCTGATTTGAGATGGCAATGGAGACTGTTTGTATTTCTGTTCCCTCTGCAACATCAACAACTTGCATTTATAGAGCATCTTTAAAGTGACGAAAAATACCAGGCTGCTTACAGGAGCTTTCTTTGATCTTTCTATGGCAGCGTGCCCAAGCTAAGCAGATAAGCTGCATATACTGTATTGATTAGATGCATGGCTTAGATCTGGTGCTTAATGTTCTCTACTCCTATTTCACATGGACCTGACACAAACACAATCCGACCAAGAACTTGGATGATAAGACCACAGAGACTGAAGAGGTCAAGACATTTGTTGAAACCAGTTAGCACAAGCAAAGCCAAGAGCAATAAGTTTGAAAAGTTCTGACAGCAGGTCTCATTCTGTAAGAGAGAGAGTACAAAGAGAACCATCTCTCTGTTTCTCGTACTCTCAGTCCTGGCTTTCCTGGTGCTATCCTGACACTGAAAGCCCTCACCAAATATACGCTTCCAAGACACTAACTATTAATCGCACAAATTCACTCCCTCAGGCCATCTGCCACATCAAGTGGTACTTTTAAAACTGGATCTTGCAATTTATTTCCCAGCCATAAAGGCTGCCTTCATAGCTGTGATGCCTTTCTGAGTTAAGCAGCCAGCTCCTACCTGCTATCCTCACTTAGCCTTGGAAACTGAAGATGGCTTAAGCAGGTAAGGAAAAGAACTTGAGCGGACACGTGCGCGTGTGCGCGCGCACACACACACACACACACACACACACACACACACACACACACGAAAATGTGGATTGAAGCAAAGATCAAAGTGTTTTTAAAAAAAATGCAGACTTACATTTTGAGAAAGAGCATTATGGAGATGGGTTGAGTGCCAGAAATGGGAGTGTAAGTAGAATTCCTACTCTTGCAAAGGGTAATGGACGGTGTTTTCTCCCTTTCAGTTTGATCGCATCATATTCTGTGTCTTCTTGAAAATTGACTATATGCTGTACAAAGAAAAGATGCCATTTTACTTCCCATTTGGTAAGAACTCTCGGTGTTTTCAGCGTTCTATGCTTTGAACTTTTCCTGTAACTAGGGTATGATGTGAATGCATGAGAGCATTGATTTGACCCAACATTAGTGGTATTTCCTTGTGGGCTTTGGGAATAGAGTGCCTTTTGAAGAATGAATGGCACTGGAACTTATGAAAATACTAGTAGAGATGATTCATTATTTTTTATTCGGGGCATCACTGGGAAGACTTACATTTACTGCCCATCCCTATTTCCCCTTGTGTTGAATGCCTCAGGAGACCACTTGAGAAGCACTTATTAGGTACATTGCTGTTAGTTTGGAGTCACATTTAGGCTAGTTTGTCTGCCGTAAAGGACATTAATGAACTAGAGGGGTTTATTGTGATCTTTATTCCAATTTAATTTACTGAATTTAAATTTCCCAGTTGCAGTCGTGGGATTTGAACATGTCTCAAATCATAAGACTGGTCTATGGCTTTGTAATATAGAATGTAACCTCCATCCTACCTTTTGCTGGGAGGAAGGGAAACTGAACACCCTCAATCCTGATTGATAATTCTCCCCTTTACCCCAGCAATCCATCAGTTTTGCCCAGTGAACCCTGAGTCAGACACAAGACAAGAGAGGGTGAAATTAAAAAGAGAATGGAAGGGGCAGATTTGGAATGGAAATGGAGAAGATTAATTGGTTTAATGAGGGTGGAGGGAGAGAGGGCAAAATAAGGAATGAGAGAAGGTTAAAGTCTAATGTGGGATTAATTCAATGCGTCTTTCGAAGAGCTGGTGAGGCCTCAACTGGGCTGAATGGTCAGATTCTGTGTCACACCATCCCATGGTTCTACCAACATGAGTGTAGAGATTTGTGAAAGGGTGGGGATTTGAATGGGACAGTAACTCTGAATGGAGCCTGGGGTGCCTGGTTTTCCTGTCCCTTCTGACTATGGTGGGAATTTATTTCACTGTTCTGATATTTGGAACAATCTGAAACATACTGTCAAGCCATTCAGCATGGAGGAGCATCATTGGCAAGTCTGATACCATCCCCTCCTGATATTTTTGTGGAGCAGGAATCCAGCTCTTCCCCCCCCCCCCCCCACTATGGGATACACAGACCAAATATGGACCCCTCTCCCACTGCTAATTTAACTATGACCAACTGACCCAGACTGAGAGCTGGACTTGGATCCTGGTTTATGACAATGCAACATACCTGACCCATTTGCCCACACAGTTTTTGCAAGTGTGACAGGGGTCTGTGTCCAAAGCCAGTGGCAATGACCAGCCCAAGTGACTGATAGTGTCTTAAACAGCCTCTTGACTGAAAGAGAAATAATGGAGGGGGAGAGTGTGGGGGGGCGAAGTGGGAAGCTTTCTCCCCACATGAGCTGAACAATCATTTTGCTGTATGATTTTTATTTATCTCTAGATGCTGTTTCTCCTGGGTCTCCAAAGGAAAAATCCAAGTCTGCTGATAAAGATGAAAAGCAAACCGAGAATACACTGAAACTCGGGAACGGCCAAGGTTTGTGAATATCCTTTCTTTCTCTTTATTGAGATAATGTTGTTGTGGTGACAAGTCAACTATTTTCTTCAAGGTTCACTCCAGATTCTTTATTAAAACTCCCATGATACTCTCCCAGAAGAGACTTCCAGGTTAGATACAACATGCTTCTGCTGATAGATCATTGAACTGAAATGCAAACTTTTCACGCTTTCTTCTCAAATGCTGCCCGACCTGCTGAGTATTTACAGCATTTTCTGCTTTTATTTTATTTGCAGCATGGGTTAAATACTGAACAGATTGCTCCTGATAACATTGCTAAATCTTCTCCAGGGGCAATATAGGTTAGGTACAGAGTAAATCTCCCTCTACACTATCCCGTCAGTTCTTAAAGAACAGGGAAATCCTTACAATGTTTTGGTCAACTTTTCTCCTTCAACGACAGCCCAAAACTGATTAGTTATCACTTTGCTGTTTGCAGAACCTTATTGTGTATACACTGCATATGCCTGGAACGCAAGATTGACACTTCAGAAGTAATTAGTTGTCTGTGCAGTGCCTTGGCATATCATGAGTTTGTGAAAGGTGCTTTATTGATAGTAGTTTTCTATCATAAATGCTACCTCATAACTGTGGGAATAAAACTGATCAGTAAACATGTAACCTTACAATAAACAAGGTAATAAATGTTAAACCTTAAAACCCAATAACACTTGGGTTAATCTTGCATTCAGAAGAACCATACCTCAGAAATAATCAGTGCCTTCAGAACTCAGTGAAAGACAAGCCAAGTGATCTGATAATAGAGGAATGGACAAACTTGTGAAAGCAAGAGGGACATAGGACTGAATTATAATTTTTTTCCTGTTTATATATCCTTCTTTGAAATATGAAATCTTGGTGGTGGTGCCATAATAAAGGCACATTAAATCACACAAAGGCACTGTGCACAAACAGGCCATTCAGCCCAACAGATCTGTATTGGGGCTTGTGCTCCAGACAAATCCTGTCCCACCATCTAAATCCAATAGAGAAAGCTTGTACTCCTTTCTCCTTCATGTAATTAGACCACGGACAATCTGAGCCCCACCGGAGCCTCAGTATTTGTAACATTTTCCATACCTAACCTGATCAAACCATTGCTGTAACTGTAACAATGTCAAACACACTATTGATCTATTTGAGAATGGAACATTAAATATTGATTAAGATATGATGGAGGATACATGGGGTGATCAGAAGTAAATCATCCTGATCTGGATAAAGGACTTTGCAACTTGATCCAAAACCAAGTGTTATATCAAAATATACACCCAACACATCTAATGAGGTCAGGTGGTCAGGCCTTGCTGCTTAGGTTGTTCTCAGCCTTTGAGAATATGCTTTCTGTGTGTCCCTAGTGGCAGCAGATACAGGGAATGGGCAATAGCAAATCGTGGGCTGTGTGGCTGCAGGCTAATGGTGGAAGGTCAGCTTAACGCTGTTTGAGAAACTGACAGGGTTGGGTGCAGTACTAGTTTTATACCCCACTGAAATAAATGTAAAGGTAAAAGGGTTAGACTAATATTATCCCCTCCCCCCCTCTTTAAATAACAGCTGCCTTCTGCTGGAAAGCTGGAGCCCTGATGAGAAACCATCTGCGCTGTGTCCTGACTCTTCCCACAGGTGACTGCGCACCTTCTGCCCGTTGGGACGGAGAGACTGGTCCTGACCTCGGCCCAGCATGATTTCCTGGAGCCCAGCACTTTAAATTGCTTTGTGTGTTGCACAGTCTAAAAACATGCATTTGGGAGCAATTTTGTACTGAGAAATAAGAGAGGCTGTGTAAAAGTTCACACTGTCTGAAGCCCACAAATAGGCACCTTCAAAACATATTACTGATGCTTTTCCCCTGAAGGAACTGCAGAGCTGTCCCAGAAGCAGCCAGTCCTCGTTAATCTTGTACCCAGGTGCCCATTCTTAACATATCAGTGTGGCCTCTGCTGAGTTACTTTATCTCAGTGGGTTGTTAAACCATAAAGAGCATTGCAGTCAAGTCCAACGCTGTCCTCACCTGTTTTAGATTCAGCTGTTAAGAGGGGGAGCCCTTGTAGCCCCAATAACAAAATCAGACTAGCTATA
The DNA here is from genome assembly GCF_009764475.1 of Pristis pectinata. Taxonomy (NCBI): domain Eukaryota; kingdom Metazoa; phylum Chordata; class Chondrichthyes; order Rhinopristiformes; family Pristidae; genus Pristis; species Pristis pectinata. The sequence continues at coordinate 4,859,470 of NC_067441.1, forward strand.
GCACCTGAACTGACATTCATTCATTAAATGATCAGAGCGATCCTGTATAGGTTGCATTGAAGGCCTTGGAGTAAAACAGGCTGCAGCAGAATGGATAGAAAATTGACAACATTCAGACTGGAGAGAAGTGTACAGTGGAGTTCTCCAACGATTTACACAAGGACCATTGCTTTCCTTTCTAAAGGTCCTCCTCATGTGGGGTCATGAAGTGGCCTGAAATATTGACTCTGTTTCTTCCTCCACATATGCTGACTGACCTGCTGAGTATTTTCAGCACCTTCTCTTCTTATTTCTGATTTCCAGCATCTCAAGGCTTTTAGCTTTTCAAAATCACGATGAACCTTCATAAAATACAGATTGGTCCACAAATGGAGTCTGGTTGTGTCCAGTCCTGGCTGCCAACATTTGGAAAGATGGAAAGGCTTTGGAGAGGATGCAGAAGAGATTTACCAAAATGATTCAAGAATGACAGAATTCAGTTATGTGTACATTCTGAAGCTGGGGTTGTTCTCCTGGAACGGGAGGGTTGTTCTCCTGGAACAGGGAAGATTGCATGGAGATCTGACAGAGATATTTAAAAGAATGGAGGGGAATGAGGAAGAGGATGTGTTTGTGTTCATGTGGCTATCCTCATGCCTTTGGACCAAGCCCTCGCCCTGTCAAGACTGTGTGGGCACTGGCAAGCAAATTAAAAGAATTCATCCACAGGCATTTCCACTCAAAAATGTAGTGGAGACATCATCCCTGACCCTGAGAGAAGTAGTAGGAAATTGTGCACAGCAAGGTCCCACAAAAACCTAAGTGATAATGGCCAGGTATCTAGTGTCTGTGGTGTTAACTGAGGGTTATCTATTGGCCCAGTCCTGCACTCTTTATGAAAAGGCAACTGGGGGTTCTCTTTCATCCACCTGAGCAAGCAGTCAGAAGGTGGCACCTCGACTATTCAATGCTTCCTTTGGTCAACCTGAAAGCTCCATGTTTATTGTTCCAGTGAAGAGCAGATATTCTTCATGGATGCAGTTTTAGAGAAATTCCATTAGGTTAGAGACTTGAGCAGATGACAATGGGTTGTAGAGAAGGGGCTGAGGGTTTTTATATTTCCTTACAAAAGAGTTGGTCATTCGGCCCATTGAGTCTGCGCCGGTTCTCAGAACATTTCCATCAATCCCATTCCCCCACTTATACCCTCTCTCACACGTGCCCATTAACACCCCCCTCTACCCCCCCCCCACCCCATCTACTACCAATCTACATGAGGGACAATCCACCTAACAACCAGCACCTCCTTCAGTTCAGGGAGGAAACTGGAGAACCTGTAGGAAACCCATGAGTTTGCAGGGAGAACATGTAAACGCCACACAGTCAGTACCTGAGGTCAGGATTGAACCTGGGTCACTGGAGATGTGAGGCATCAGCTCTACCAGCTGAGCCAATGTGCTGTCCGCAGCCCAGCGAAGGACCATCCAGCCCAAGGCATCATTAATGGTGCCAACATCTGTAGCACTCGTTGAACCCAAGTCGCTGGTGCTATGAGACAGCTCCACAACTTGTAGCTCCACTGGGCTGCCCTCAGAGTCGGAGTGGACCTGAGAGACAAGGGTCAGTGGTTCGGTCAGCAGCCACATGACAATCTGCGTCAGGAGCAAAACCAGGAACGTCAATGTTCACCCTGCTCCCTCACCCTGGTTTCCGAAACAACATCTACACAATAGCGAGGTGTAAGGCGAGCAAATCCAGGAATATCAGTGTTGTTAAAAACGAGCTGCAGGTCAAACTCAGCAGGTCAGGTCAGGGAAATGAAGAGTCGACGTTTCGGGTCAAGACACTTCATCTGGAAAGGAAAGGACTCAACCCAGAACATCGACTGTCCATTTCCCTCCACAGATGTTCCTGACCCGCTGAGTTCCTCCAGTGCCTTTGTGTTGCTCCAGGTTCCAGCATCTGCAGTCTCTTGTGTTTCCATATCAGCTGTGGGAGGAGGTTGCTGTAATGTGGCACCGGCAAGAAAAGAGCCCCATCTAGTGTGGGTTTGGTGGCGGGGGTGTCACTTCTGGCTACTTTTCCTCCAATTTAATGCAGAGTCCAGCTCAAGGGGCTGAATAGCTCCTTCCTGTTCCAAGCACTGTCAGGGGTTCAGTCGTGGCCGCTACTGCTGTTTGTGTGCAGTTCGCACGTTCTTTCTGTGACCTTGTGGGTTTCCTCTTGGTGCTTTGATTTCCTCTCACATGCCTGGGAGATGCGGGTTGGAGGGTTAATCAGCATGTGGGTGAGTGGTGGAATCTGGCAGGAGTTGATGGGAATGTTCGGAGAATAGATTACAGGAAAAATTAGTGAGGAATGGAATTGCCCTGTGACCTCATGGGCCGAAATATCTTTCTTCAATGGGGAAATGCAGCAGTTGTTGGAGCTCCCTCCAGTATCTCCATGCAGTGAATACACCAAGCACTGGGATAAGAAGCAATACATTTCTGGAGCTTTACCTCCAACACTTGAGTCTTGATACAGGGTTTCGACCCAAAACGTTGACAATTCCTTTCCTCCCGCAGATACTACTCAACCCGCTGAGTTCCTCCAGCAGATTGTTTGTAGCTTCAGATTCCAGCATCTGTGTGTGTCTACGTCCAACAATTGGCCTCAGCATTGCTTGACTCAGTGAGAAGGAGCAATGGCTGCAATTGGTGCCACAGACCTCTATCCAGTGAGAAGTGCAGAGGCTGGGGCAGCATTATTCCTCGACCGCTGATAGCACCCTGATTTTGAGGGGCTTCACCCATGAGGATGTCACTCATGCACACACCCAGCACTTGTGAACAAGATACCAACAACCAACGGTGCTTCAGGAGGGTAGGGAATTAAAAGTGGCAACTCACGCGAGACAAATTATGTGATCATACTGCTAGCCCAACTGGAACATCAGACTGAAGCTATCGCATATTGCCGATTGGGGAATTGCAGTGCTGCAGATTCAACAGCTCACTTATACATCAACTGCAACATGGAAAGCAGGAACACAAGGTGAACTGTGGGAATATGCTGCCATCGGCACAGTTTGACGGTGGAGAGGTAGGGGAAGATGAAGGAGTTTGGGGAGAGTGTCAGCGTGTACAGAAAACTGAAGGCTCCATCACCCAGAAGAAAGCACAGAGAGCACCATAGTCAAGCAGATGGTTGGAGGGAGTTAGTTAACTAGGAAGGGGCGAGGCAGGGGAGGGGTTTTCTTTCAAACAACAGCATTTTTAGGACGTTATGAAGGAGATGGTTTAATTTAAACATCAACAGGCTGAGTCAACTAAACATACACCATATTAAGTGCTGTCTCTATGAAGTTTAATTTGCAATCACTCGCACTGTCTCACAAGTTGCTCAGGTAAAACAGATGTTTAAATAGTGCGGTGGGACATGCAGTACATCAGATGGTTGCGTATCATGACGGCTTTATTCCTCTGCATCTGTTTTGTTTTTCTAACTGTTAATTTTGAGTTGATTTGTGCCTCTGATGAGTAGACAAACAGAAGGTTTGAATTTTTGCTTCTTTGAAGATTGACTGATGGCTGCCTTGCCCTGGAATTGTCCTGCTTGCTAGATTCACTGCAGCTGTATTGGTGGAAGGGGAAGAATTTATATAGAATCCTAAAGAGAAACAGAGAATGCTGGAAGCACTCAGCAAGTTAGGCAGCATCTATGGGGAGAGAATTCGAGTCGGCATTTCCAGTCAAGGACCCTTCTTCAGAACCAGAACCAGAGGACGAGGATGTTTTAATTTGGAGGGTGGAGAGTACAGAGATGTCTGTGCTAGCTTGTTGACCAAAATTGTCAAAATGACACTTACAAAGTCTTACTCATTACTTACAATTTACAGCACAGAAAGATCCCATTCAACTCATCTGGAGTTTCTGCTCAGCTGCTCACCTTTCTTTATGTCCTACATCATAACATCCCTCTATTCCCCTCCAGCCTATGTACTTATCCAGCTGGATGATTCCCCTCGTGGGGTTATTTACAATGAAGGGCTATACATTCAGACTGAGGGGTTGCACAGTTAAGATAGAGATGAGGAGGAATTTCTCTTTACAAAGGATGGATTTTTCCATCCCCAAGAGTCATTGAATATATTCAAGTTTGAGATTGACAGACATTTGAAGTGCAGGGGAATCGAGAGGTATGGAGAGAGAACAGGAAGGTGATGATGAAGCTAAGGTTGGATCAGCCACGATCTTATTGAATGGCGGAGTGGACCCGAGGAGATGATTGGCTGACTCCTGCTCCTATTTTCTTTGTTTTTGTACCCCTTAAATGTGCCTCTACTATTTGGCTTCAACTACCTGCTTGCCTTCCACAATATTTCACTGTCTGGGTTAAGAGGTTTCTTCTGAATTCCCAACTAGGTTTATTAGTGACTACCTTCTATTTATGACCTATGGTTTTGCACTTGCTCCAAAGTGGAAACGTTCTCTCTCGGCAGACAAACATTGTTATTATCTTCAGGCCTCTGTTGGGTTTTCCTTCAATTAAACTTTACATCCTTTAGCCAACTGCGAGTTGTAAAATTGGATTTCAATTTGCAGCAGATTCTTATAGTGGGAGAGCTGCATTTTCTGCCATCCTATCTTAAAGGTTCAGATCATCGACATGTGTAAGCTGATGAATCAGACACATGACATTTTTAATGAATGGATCAATCAGAATGTGGAACGATCCCTTTGGTGTGAAATCTATGGATTTCACATTGGTGGAAGTGGACAGATTGGGTAAGTGTGAGATCATAAATTGGGCTCACAATACACTTCCATTCAGTTGGACATCAGAACTGCAGCTAGATTTTCAGCAATGCCTTTCCATTTCTTTTTTGTTGACATAGATCTTCAGAGGGCAACAGTGGATGTTGAAGCAGTTCTTGCTGACAGGTGTATATTTTGTCTAGCAGTCTGATGCTACATTTGCAGGTCCTGCCCTAGTGGTTATTGCTATCAAAGGCATTAGGGGCTACTGTGCTGACAAACCTGCTTCCTTTGGTCACACTTCTAATGTAATTACATCTCATTGTGACTTTGAGTTCTGTTAATGGGAAGGAAACACCCCTTTCCTGCTAAGGCCTCCCAAGTTTGGGTCAATTTCAATCACCTTCATGTCTTGCTTGAAGTGCATTTTCTGGAGCCTTCCTCTTGACTCCCTTCCTGCAGTTCACCTGCACAGGATCCTCTGATTTTTAAAACTGTTTAAGTTTTCCTTCCTGGGCAGTCTTTCAACAATGAGGATGACTCACTTACATTGAGGAGTGGAAGTTGCCTGTGCATAATTTATTTTATTGTGGGGTGGCCATTGCACCAGGTACCATATGGTCTTGACAGAGCAGTGTCTTGGTCAGTGGTAAGGAGTTCCAAGACAATAGGAGACTGGGTTCAGTTCACACACATGCACATACACACGCACACTCTGACCACCATTTACCATGCACACAGATACATATCTTGCACACACTCTTTTCCTCAGCTCCCCTCCCAAACATTGATCCCCTTCCTACCTCTGATCCCTTTCCTTAACTGCCTCCCTCAGTCTCCCAACTCCTTTGGACCCCATCCTTCCGAGCTTCCTCCCCCTTCACTCACCTCCTTCCCAGTAAGCCCATTCTCTTTTCCTTCCCCTCTTGTTTCCCACACAACCACTCCATCCCATTGCACCCCATTCCCCAGTGCTGTCTGCTCACTGTCTCTGAGTGAGACCACCCACTGACCACTGTGGCTCACCCCCTTCAGTGGTTGCCCCTAACATTGTTAAGCTGGCTTTGGTATGTCACTTGCATTGGTGATTCTGTTTTGCCACTTAAAAACAGAAAGCCACAGACATGTAAAGTGTTTTGGCTAAAACCTTAAAGCTTTGCAAATCATACAAAATAGCATCTTAAAGGGTGAATCTTATCGCAGAAAGCTGTTCTTGTCTTCCCTCATCAGTTGTTACAATCAGAGAGAGTGCTGAATAATTTACAACCAAATTATTCCAAGCTGTATGTCTTTGCTAAATATTACATACCCAGAAGGAAGGGAATGGAAGGTTTTATTGTGGATATTCCCCACTGTGAGCTCTGCTTTAACTAATAAAAATAGCCTACATTTCACAGGGATTAGCTGCATTAATAACGGGGCTTTTCAAGCTGCAGAACCACAATAATTGCAAATGATTTCTCTCTCATTATTTATGCTGTCCTTACCTCCGTCCATGCTCCTTCATCACTCTTCTTAAACTACAGGGATGTGTTCGGTAGGGTTTCATCATCCACCTTGGTACTGCATTCCCTTGTGCCATGCTGAAGTGAGCTCTTCACCACTTTGGAACTGATCAGGCATGGAATTGTCCAAGTTATCTGTCTCAGCACCGTCCTCCTGGTTACACATATGGACCTCTGCAGCTGAGTTTCTTTTCAGGGATGGAGACACAAGAGACTGCAGATCCTGGGATCTGGAACAAACATCCTGCCGGAGGACCTCAGCAGGTCGAACAACATCTGTGGATGGGGTGGGGTGGGGGGGGCGTGGAGGGATTGTCGACATTTCAGGCCGAAATCCTGCATCAGGACTAAGAGTGGAGGGGGGAGATGGCCAGTATAAAGAGGAGAGGGGGAAATGTGAGAAGGCCAGAGGTGATTGGTGGACTGAGGTGGGGTGAAGGCTGACGGGCAGGTCGACCAAGTGGGGGAGGGGGAGAGGTGGATGATAGGTGGAAACAAACAATACAAAAGAGGCAGATGGAGTGGGGGAGGAGAGGGGGGTGAAGCTGGAGACAGCTAAGAGGGCGATAAGCAGGAACACAAAGGCTACCAGTGCTACAGTCTGATAGGTAAGGAAGGTGATAATGGGAATCATTGAGGGAGAGGTGAAAGGCAGACGAACCAGAATCAGACAGGGGGCGTGCGGGGTGGAGAGCTGCTGGGTGAGATGTGTGGGGAGTGGATTGATGGAATCAGAAGGGAGAAGGGAAGAAAATGGGTGATGGGGGACTGGAGGGGAAAGGGGACAAAAATAAGGGGGACCAGAGGGGGATTGGGTAGGGGGGGGGGGGGAAGAAACAACAGATGTGAGGGTTGCCTGAAATTGCAAAATTCAGTGTTCATACCATTAAAGTTCCAGACTACCCAGGTGGGATATGAGGTGCTTTAAAGGATCTTGAGTGAAGAATGTTCCTTGTATGGAGAGGCACTGTGGCAACAAGCTGTGGAAGGTACAACAAACACATCTTTAGGAGACTGTGAGATTATTCTTTCTTGCTGTCTTGGATTTCCCATCACTCGTCCTCTATCTTCACAGCGCCACCCCCAACATTGCTCTTTCCCCTACTTTGATATTAATACCTCCAAATCCTGTATCTCAGCTGATATCGATATGTTCAGCACATTGTACTATGACGGAAAACAGAAGCACAAAATGCTGGAATCACTCAGCAGGTCAGGCAGCATCTGCGGAAAGAGAAGCAGAGTTAGAGTTTCAGGTCGTTGATCCTCCACCAGAGCATCCCCCTCTTGTACTGTGTTCAAAGTGCGAGATGAATTGTCTTTTATTCTCGCCTTTTATTTGAGGCTCCTTTTTCCCGATCATAGTAAATGGTGACATAGCTTGTCCCAGTAATGAGTAATCCTGACTTCTCTCTCCACTGAACGGCAGCATTGCGTCCTTTCATTTCAAGTCGATTGCAAATCGTAAAGAATACCATTCATGTTTTAAAGCCTAGTTAATGGACAATCAATTCCCATCAGCCAGGAATGATATTTAAGTAAATTTAATTCAGGCTGAAATTGATTTGCGCTCAGTCGCATGATCTTTCAAATATAGTAATTACATAACAACATGAATGCATCTGCAGCCTGATTGCTCATCGTACGAGCCTCCCTTGCTCCAACGATATCATCAGCATTTCAACAAGAGCGAATGCATTTGAAATGAATGCCTCCTGATCAAAGTCCCTATATGTGATGGATGTCAACTCCACAGGACCCCTTTATAAGTGCTGTGCCTTCGTCAGGGACCCTTAAAAAATGATTTTTGTGTTTATTGCTATAAGAGAGCACTGGGTGGGTAGAACAGCACAGCAGCAAGCAGCCAATTTGGTTGTTGCCTCAACTCCCACCCACACAATGCTGCAACCAAGTCTGAACATGTATCTCCTGGAACTCTGTCCCAAGGCCAATGAAGGGAGGTCAGTGGGAGAGTGATTGGAGCCCAGCACTGGAGGAAAGGAGTGGGGAGACAGGGTGAGAGCACGGTAAGCCCAAGTCAGGCGATGCTGAATGGTTTAGGGGTGATGAAGCGTGAGACATCGTCAGAGTGACGTAGCGAGTGGAGCTGCTGCGTCTCAGTCCCAGAGACTGGGGTTCAGTTCTGACCTCGGGTGCTGCCTGTGTGGAGTTTGCACGTTTTCCCTGTGACCACGTGGGTGCTCCAGTTTCCTCCCATATCACAAAAACATGCGGGTTGGTAGGTTAATTGGCTGCTGTAAATTCCCCCTGGTGTGGAGGTGAGTGGTAGAATCTGGAGGCAGTTGATGGGAATGTGGGGCAAATAAGCAATAGGACTAACGTAGGATTAGTGTAAGTGGGTGGTTGATGGTCGCACAGACTGTTGGCCATGGGGCCTGTTTCCGTGCTGTATCTCCCTATGATGTTGCAGGACAGCGATGGTGTCTTTTGGACAGGAGATCAGGACAGGCTTCGGGGGATCACAGCTTGAGGGGGGCATATCAGGAGGTCTGGGGTGAAAATCAGGAGGATGTGAAGTGTTAATGAAGGTGGTGAAATAGTGCGAGGGCGAGAGAGAGATGAAAGATAATTTGTTTACCTGACAGGACTTTTACACTGGCCTGACCAGAGTGTCCCAGGAGTGCCCAGCTGCCATGGTGGGATGGTAGCTCCAGTCTCTGCATCGTTGGGCAAGGCCTCTGGATACAAGTCCAGGAGCTTAACGTTTCTTTCCCACTGTCTCTTTCTGTTGTCCTAATGGTCTGTCAAGAGGACTTTATTTGAAGCTGACAGTGAAATCTGCATTCTGAATGCTGACAGGAGTTATAGGTCGAGAGACATTAGTGGTCCCAGCAGTGAGAAGAAGAGTTAGTGCTGCTGCCTCACAGCTCCAGTGACCTGGGTTCACACCTGACCTTGGGCCATGTTCTCTCTGGCCCCACGGACTTACCCTGTGTGCTCCAGTTTCCTCCCACATCCCACAGACCTACTGTAAAATACTCTTTATTGCAGGATAATTAGCAGGGATTTGATGGGCATGTGAAAGAGAATAGGTTACAGGGAAATAACATGGGGAATGGAACTGATGGGATTACTGTGAGCTAAGTGAATGGCCTCCAATGTTGTAAGGAAATGAGGACATACACAATGTGAGACAGATGGGGTTAATGGCTGTATCCACACGGATGTTGATTTCGCTCCCTCACACTTTCAGTCATCAGTTTTGGAATTGTTGCTGCATTTTGCAGAGGAGTTCAGGTTCAGCATTGTGCATTTGATGAGCAGAAACTGCTGACCTTGTGTTTTTCCCCCAAGTCCAGCTTTTGAAATTTATATCCTGTTTGTGTTCCACTGGAAGCTGCCTGGTGCCGGCCCCACCTTGTTTCCACTGCAGCATCAAATCTTCAAGCCCAGAAGTAAGATTTATTCTTTCAGGGTTACTGTGTCCTCTTCCTTTTGTCTGTGATCTGCCAGTCATGCCTCTCCTCAGTGTTCAAGTCCCACTCCAGCACCTAGAGTCCAGGCTGACACCCCCAGTGGAATGCTGGGGAGCATCGGCTGTCTTTCGAATAAGATGGTAAACCAAAGCCCCTGTCAGCAGCAAAAGATCACATGAATACTATATGCATTGATCTTTAAAAGGACAGGACATATTTGTGGGCAACACAGCTAAGAAAGCTGCTGTCTTACAGCTCCAGAGGTCTGGGTGCAATCCTAATCTTGGGTGCTGCCTGAGAGGAGTTTGTACATTCTCCCTGTGACCACATGGATTTCCCCCGGGTGCTCCACTTCCTTCCCAAAGGTGTGCAAGTTAGTAGGTTAATTGGCTACAACAAATTCACCCTATCTGTAGGTGAGTGGTAGAATAGAGTCATAAAGTACAGATACAGGCGCTTTGGCCCAGCAAGTCCATGCTGGCCACAGTGCCCACCCAACGTCTCAATTTCCTGCGTTCAGCCCATATCCCTTCAAGCCCCATTGCTGCATGTACCTATGCAAGTGCTTCTTAAATGATAACATTGTACCTGTCTCAGCCACTTCCTGTGACAGCTTGCTCCATATACTCACCACCATCTCATGAAAAAGTTGCCCCTCAGGTCCCTTTTAAGTCTTTCCCCCCCTCACCCTAAATCTATGCCCCCTAGTTTTGGACTCTCCTACCCTGGGGAAAAGACTGCTACCATCCACCTTATCTATTGCCCTCATGATTTTATAAGCCTCTATAAGGTCATCCCTCATTCTTCTATGCTCTAAGGAATAAAGACCTAGCCTGGCCAACCTCTCCCTATAACTCAGGCCCTCTAGTCCTGGCAATATCCTTGTAAATCTTTTCTGGACTCCTTCCAGTTTAACCACATCTTCTCTGCAACAGGATGACAAAAACAGGGTGACCTCTACTTCCTACCTATGAGCCAATTTTGAATCCACCTAACTAGCTCTCCCTGGATTCCATGGGACCTAACCTTCCAGACCAGCCTACCACATGTGATCTTGTCGAAGGCCTAGCTAAGTGCCAAATAGACACCATCCACTGCCCTAACCACATCGATCTTTTTGGTTACCTCTTCACAAAACTCCAAAAGGTTAATCAAGCACGACATTCCACGCACAAAGCCATGCTGACTCCTCCTAATCAGACAATGTCTATCCAAGTGCTGGTGGATCCTGTCCCTCAGAATTCCCTCCAGTAACTTGCCCACTACTGATGTCAGGCTGACCAGCCTGTAATTCCCTGGCTTGTCCTTGCTACCCTTCTTAAACAACAGAGCAACATTAGCCACCTTCCTGTCTAGGAGCTTCACCAGTGGCTAACGATGAAGCAAATATCTCCTCAAGGGCCTCCGCAATTTCTCCTCTAGCCTCCCACAAAATCCAAGGCTGCACTTGGTCAAGCCCTGGGTATTTATCCACCTTAATGCACTGTGACTGCAAATACCACCTCCCTGGTAATATGAATGCTCTCCAAAACATCTCTAGTTGTTTCCCTCATCTAATGAGCAAGCATGATTTTGTCCTCAGTAAATACTGAGGAGAAATATTCATTAAAAATCCCAGCCATCTCCTGCAGCTCAAGATGTAGGCAGCCCTGCTGATCTCTAAGGGAACCTACTCTCTCCCTAGCCACCCTTTTACTCTTAGTATAACTACAGAACCACTTGGGATTTTCCTTAACCTTAACTGCCAGATCCATCTCAAACCATTTCTTTGCCCTCCTGATTTCCCTCTTAAAAGTATTCTTAATCTTTTTATAGTATCAAGGGACTCACTTGTCCCTGACCTCCTAAACACAATGTATGCTTCCTTTTTCTTGACCAGAGCCTCAATATCTCTTATCAGCCAAGGTTCCCTAAACTCATCAGATTCACCTTCACCCTAACAGGAACATGCTGCTCCTGGACTCTTGATATTACACTCTTCAGAATCAGAATTAGGTTTATTATCACTGACATATGTTGTGAAATTTGTTGTTTTGTGGCAGCAGTACAGTGCAAGACATAGAAATTACTATAAGTTACAAAAAAATACGTAAATAGTGCAAAAGTGGAATAGTGAGGTCATGTTTATAGGTTCATGAACCTTTCAGAAATCTGATGGTGGAGGGGAAGAAACTGTTCCTAAAACATTGAGTGTGTGTCTTCAGGCTCCTGTACCTCCTCCCTGATGGTAGTAATGAGAAGAGGGCATGTCCCGGCTGGTGAGGATCCTTGAGGCACCACCTCTTGAAGATGTCCTCGATGGTGGGGAGGGTTGTGCCCATGATAGAGCTGGCTGAGTCTACAACCCTCTGCAGCCTCTTTCGATCCTGCACATTGGAGCCTCTATACCAGGCGGTGATGCAACCAGTCAGAATGCTCTCCACTGTACATATGTAGAAATCTTCAAGAATCTTTGGTGAAAAGCCTCCCACTTGCACTTCATTCCTTTCCCTTAAAACAGGCTCACCCAATCAACCTCTGCTAGATCCTGTGTAATTCCATCTGGGAGGAGTTGATGGGACTGTGGAGAGAATAGGATACAGGGAAAATTAGTGGGGAATTAGGATTTCTCTGTGAGTTGCCATAGACTTGATAGGCCTCAGTGGCTTCCTTGGAAATATGGAGTAAAGCCCAGCTTGGATTTATAAAAACAGGCACTGAATACGAAAACGACAAGTTTATGCTGAACCTGTATAAAATGCAAGTTAGGCCACAATTGGACCCCTCACCTATAGAAGGATGTGAAGGTCCAAGCAAGAGTGCCAAAGAAGTTTACTAGAATGGTTCCAAAGATGTTGGATTTCAACCATTAGATAGACTGGAGAAGCTGGGTTTGTTCTCCTTGGATCGAAGATGGAGGTGAAGAGATTTGATATTTGGATAGACTATATAGAGAAAAGCTTTAGTGGTTCAAAATTCAGGGGACACAGCAAACTCCCACAGAATGTAAGGCAAAGGCTGCAGGGACAATATGAGTAGAAACCTACTTTAAGCATAGAATGGATGTGGTATGGAACTCACTGTCTGTACGAATTGGTAGAACCAGAATCAATCAGGATTTTCAAAAAGGCACTGAGGGAAAGTAATTTGTGGGGATGTGGGAAAAGAGTGGGGGAATAGGACTGACTAGTTTGATATAAAATGTACTACAATCATTTGCCCAGGCTACTCCAACACAACTCCCAAACCCGCAACCTCTACCACCAGGAAGGACAAGGGCAGCAGGCGCAGGGTTACACCACCACCTGCAGGTTCCTCTCCAAGTTGCTCACCATCCTAACCTGGAAACATATCCCCACTCCTTCATTGTCCCTGGGTCTAAATCCCAGAACTCCTTTCCCTCCTTCCTTGGGAGCACCTTCACCGGACCTTTAGCAGTTCAGGAAGGTTTCTGAGCAGCACTCTCAGCATTCTGCGGACATCCCCAAAAATGAATAAAATATATCACAGAACCAGCAGGTACTCGTCGAGCTGAGTGTCCTCCTGTGCTGTAATGATTGAGAGGGCAGAGTCCTGGCCAATAATTATCCCCAACCAATAAAGCAGATCATCTTGTCATGAAATTGTGGGAGCTTGCTGTGTGCAAATTGGCTGTAGTGTTTCCTATATTACAACAGCAACTACACCTTAAAAGTAATCAATTGCCTCAAAAGCACCTTTGGCATCCTGATGTTATGAAAGATTCTGCATGAAGTACTATGATGTAATGTTAATCATTCAAGCTTTCTTCCATTTCCAGCAGCACTAAAGTGGCGCCAGTGTTAATCTTAACACTGTGATCTGAACCACATTGATCATGGAGCCCTGCGATGCAACTTTCAATGCTGAACAGATTTTGGTTTCTTAAGAGGGACAAGAGATTGCTTCAATTCTGCTTCATTTCAGGAGGCTGAATGTAAAATGCCATAAAAACAAAGTTGCTTTCTATTAGAAAGACATAGTACCTCTAGGTCCAAACTGTGCACTGAGCAAGGTAGAATTAAGGGATAGGACCAAGAGAAGAGTGACCTATGGTGGATCATGGTTAATGGGATTTAAGGAATAGGACATCAAGTGACATAGATCTGCAGGTGATCCTGAGGTAGTGTGAGACAAGGTATTTAGATGGTAGGAATTTGAAACTGGTATAGGGGTCTGTATGGAGCCGCAAAGGCAGGGCTTTGAGTGGCTAAGGATGTGCTCCTTTGTATTCTAAACAAGTTAGACTTTACAGATCAGCGGGGGGAGTGGGGGGGGGGGGTGGTGAGGGAGGGAGGGAGATAGTTAATAGCTCAACCAGGTTTCCCATTAGTGAGTGTCTGAAACACTGGAAAGGAACTGAGTCGTGTTTCAAAAGTAGGATTCTGTAAAAGATTATGGGAAGTTTCAGATCCAGAAAAACATGAGTTCTTGCAGTTCTGGTTGCCCCATTACAGGAAGTATGTGGAGACTTTGGAGAGGGTGCAGAGGAGGTTCACCAGGATGTTGCTTGGATTAGAGAGTATTAACTATAAGGAGAGGGTGGACAAAGCTGAATTGTTTTCTCTGGAGCATCAGAAACTGAGGGGAAACGTAATAGAAGTTTATAAAATTATGAGAGGCATAGATAGGGGCGATAGAATATTTTTCCCATGGTGGAAATGTCAAATACTAGAGGGCATAGCTTTAAGGTGAGAGGGGGAAAGTTTAAAGGAGATTTGCAAAGAAAGTTTTTTACACAGAGAATGGTAGGTTCCTGGAATGCGCTGCTGGGGAGGTGGTGGTTAGCAATGGTTAAGAGGCATTTAAACAGGCACATCAACAGGCAGGAAATGGAGGGATACGGACCAGATGGGATTAGTTTGCATTGACATCATGGTCAGCATCATGGGCTGAAGGGCCTCGGTTGATGGTCGGGGTGGACCCAGTGGGCTGAAGGGCCTGTTTCCGTGCTGTGTCTCTCTAAGAGGAAAACGCTTCCATTTTGTTAACATTGAGTTGGTTAATTTAAGGCATAATCACAGAATGAAGCTTGCCTCAGAGGAGTGTTTCGCTCCACGCTGATCCCAGTGCCCTCCTCTTTTTGATCCACCATCTTCACTGACTCTTTTCCGTGTCCCTAACGCAGCTGTTCGAACATGCGCGGGAGGAAATAAGCCACTGATGTAGTGAAAGGGTCAGTCCTCAGGGTTGGAGTGATGTGTATTTGTCCTGAAAATATATGCGTAAGCTCAGTCTTGCATCCAGCCAGGCCTGGATGTGTTTGACACTGTCGCCATCGGCTAGAGTGTGAAAAATGTTGCATCTTTACATTAGCACAATAATATCGCTTTGAAAAATGGGGAACAGGAAAAGAAGCCAGTGCAGTTAGATTAACCTACCCTGCCCATTCCCAATTGCCAACACACCCTACATTCATTAACATTTAGCTTGTGTCTTTGATGGATTAGGTGCCAAGTGACAGAGCTGGCTTTAAGAACAGCGTCAGTGAAGGATGAAGCCCTCATTATAAGAAGAAAACTGGAACTGAGGACACAGCACGAGATATATTCCTCATGGCTTCCATTTTAATTCCTCTCTACCGATTTCTGATTTACAAGCGGAAGATTTATGCTGCATGAAAATTATATCAGCTATAAATTCTGGGTTATGAAGCACACTCACTATTGAAATCATACACTGATAGCAGGAAATGTCTAAAGGGGTGATTACAATGTTTTTAAATTCTCTATGTTACTCCTTGATGTCTTTCCATATTCTGAATCTGGCTTTTCTGTCCATTTACATTTCTCCAACCCCACCCATCTTGGCAAAGATTATAGTTAATGTGACTCCCACTATCAGCAGTTTTCTTAAAAATCACAAGCTACTTATCCGTTGTTTCCTCTGTAGCTCTTTCCCAATTATAAATTCCCTCCCACTGACCCATTATTCTCCATGTAACTACACAGGCTGACGGGTAGTGCTGCTGCCTCACAGCTCCAGTGACTTGGGTTCAATCCTGACTTCTGATGTTGAATGTGTGGAGTTCGCACATTCTTCCTGTGACCGCCAGGGTTTCCTCCCACATCCAAGAACATGCAGATTGGTTAATTGGTCCCTGTAAATTACCCCTGGTGCACATGGGAGGGAGAGTGGGAGAATTAGTGTGGAGTTGATGGAATGTTAAAGGAAATATGTTACTGGGAAGTACGTGGGGGGAATGGGATTGGTGGGATTGATCTCAGAGCCAGCATAGACTCATTGGCCTCTTCCTGTGAGGTAAGAGAATATAGATGTGAACATTTACTGTGTCCATCATCCTCTGTGTAATGGCCCGTTCTGTTACATAATTTGGGGAAGGACAGTCCCCATCAATGCTGGCTGGTAGTTAAACGGTAAAGATCACCATCACAATGGACAGAGAGATGGAGGCTGGCTGCTGTTTGAGATCTAACCTTCATGACACTTACTCACTGACAAATTGAGAGAATCCCCCAAACCCGTTTCATTGCCTCCCCTCCCTTGATAACAGACAATGCTGGAAATACCCAACAGGCCAGGTGGCATGTGTGGTGAGAGAGAACAGAGTTAGTGTTTCAGATTCTGTTGAAAGGTCATTGATCTGAAATGTTAATCCTTTTCTTTCTCTTTGGATATCTCCAGCATTTTCTGTTTTTATTTCAGATCTCCAGCATCTGCAGTTTTCTCTTTTACTTTTCAACGAATGCTCAGACCTTTGTCCCAATTAAAGACAAATCTGTTTGATATCCTTCTTCTTGGTCTGAACGCAGCTTTTGTGCTTTGATTGTTATTTGATTTTGATGTCATTGTAGCTGATGGTTTGATTCTGCATTGATAAAGTGATTCATATGAACCTTTATATTTGTTTACATATTTCTCTTTAAAGGACTTTCTTCCCATTTGCTCATACATCATGGGCCTAGAAGGAATTAGTTGTATACATCAGACTGAGGCCCTGAGTTATTATTCATAGGCTTTGATTTTCATGAATGTGATGGGGTGTTCAGTGCTTTTATGGTTAACAGCCACTGCGCCATCTGAGATAAGCAAGAACGTTGAAAAATGCCTCCCCTTTTCTGTGTATTTTAAGCTAGTTTCCAATCCAGCCTCTTGACCAAGCCTCTCACTCACATTCCATGATTGCCTTTTACGTCAGGGCAATTGTCTTTTATGAATTAGGAGCAGGAGTGGACCACTTAGCCCTTCAAGTTATTTAATATGACCATGACTAATCCGATTGTAAGTTCAACTCCACATTTGCACCTACCGATATCTACCTCTGACTTAAAACTACCACTACCCTTTGAGGAAGAGAGCTCCAAAGGCTCGCAACCCTCTGAGAAAAACATTTCACCGCACCCGTCTTAAATGGGTGAGCCCCTAGTTCCAGATCCTCCCAAAAAAGGGAATAACCTCTCCACATCTCCCCATCAGGAACACCCAGGATTCTTAAATGTTTCAATCAAATCCCCTGTCACTTGTCAAAACTCCAGCAGATACTAGTTTTTCCAAACTTTTCTCATGATAACCCGCCCAATCCAGCTAGTTGTCTGGTAAACCTTCCCTTAACTACTTCTCACATGTTAATATCCTTCTTAAATAAGGAGACCAATACTGAACACAGTTCTTCAGATGTGGTCTCACCGATGCCCTATATAACTAAAACGTAACCTCCCTACTTTAGTAATCAATTTCCCTAACAATAAACAATTTCGTTCTCTTATCTTTCCTCATTACTTGCAGTGCCACTTACACCATGCACCTAGACACCTCTGCATCTCAGAGCTCTGCAGTCTTTATTTCTGTGCTCAGATCTGCAGGGTTACTGATTGACAGTTGCAGAGACGAATGAGAGGTGGCCTCATTAAACGTACAATGTTCCTGCACAGTAAATGCAAAGAAGACATTTCCCTGAGCTATGGTGTTAGAACTAGGACTCAGTCTCTAAGTAAGGAATAGGCCATTTAGGAGTAAGGTGATAAGAAATATCTTCATTGAGAGGCTGGTGAATCTTTGGAATTTCATACCCTGAAGGACTGTGGAAGTTCAGTCATTAATAACACTCATAACAAGAGTCCCACAGATACCAGGTAGCGAAGGAATCAAGGTAAATGGGGATTAGGCAGGAATGTGGTGTTGAGGTAGAGGTTCAGTCATGATCTTGTTAAATGATGATGCAGGCTCGAAGGACTAATGATCCACTTCTGCTTCTAATTCTTACGTTCTTTTCACCTTATCCCACTATTGTAAAATTTGCTTGCAGACTATTAAA